>NC_137148.1:80533506-81916606 GCF_951394435.1 Stenella coeruleoalba
CAACTGTGAAATGGGAACTACATTTTCCAGAATCACCTTCACTGTATGGTCATTGGATAAGATTTTCCTATGACAGGAATTCAGGACTTTTCAAAGGCTGGAGTGAAGGGGAAGCCATTATTTCCATGTAGAAATGAAGTTCACAGTAGCACCCTGGCAAACTCTTAAGGACTACCCTCTTCACTGTAACAGACTGGACAATTTGTTGGGTGCTCCTCAAAAGTCCTCAAAGAATGTAGCAGTTTACAGGCAGACACTTGAGGATATCTGGTTCAGTTCTTCAGGAGAAAAAAAAACTTCAGTGTCAGTGTCTATGACCTTCAGTGGCTGCTCCCCAAACAACTGGTATAAACTTTCCCTGAATTTCGCCCCCCAAGCAATTTCAAAGTCATGTGAAGATCTAATTCAATATTCCATTCAAGGACTTCCCTGGCGGTCCAGTGGTTAAGACTTTGCCTTCCAATGCAGGGGGTGCAGGTTCAATCCCTGGTCGGGGAGCTAAGATCCCACATGCCTCATGGCCAAAAAACCGAAACATAAAACAGAAACAATATTGTAATAAATTCAATAAAGACTTTAAAAATGGTCCACATCAAAAAAATCTTTAAAAAAATATTCAGTGCAGAGTAGCTTCTGTTTTCATTCCTGAATCCAGACTGATATTGGATTGTAGTTCCTGGAGGACTGCAAATGGAATGTGTGTTTTCTGTATCCATTTAGTGTTGGGTGCTGAATAATTGTTCAATAAATTGTTTATCCAGGTCAGATATTTTCTTCACCTCATATAATGAAAAAGCTAACAACAACAAAAAAAGTCGTAGGGAATTTTAGGAGAAGATAAGACTTTTGCTTCCCATATCCTTACCTTTCTATATTGAACAATAATTAACAGTAATCCTCTCAAGTATTCAAAGGTCTTGAATTATTTACCTAATCCTTTGTGACATTGAACATTTCTCTATTTTACCTAACAGATTCTCTGTTGATAGCTTACTCTACTAGGGTTTCTGTATGTCAGCTGCCTCAATGACAGAAGGAAGTAGACAACAAACAAACAAAAAACAAAACACTACTAAGAAAGACTACAACAAAAACTGTTTCACCTGTTCAATTAAATAGAGTAGGATAAGGTTGTAGGTAACCCTAATTACTACTTTTGTAGTACTCCAGTTCTGAAACTTAACTTGAAATATAATTTCATAAAAATTGTCGTATATTAAAAATCCATTATTTAAATGTCATTAATAACTTTTAAATACCTTTATAAGTCAATCTTTGCTATTCTCTTTCCTGAAATGCACATTATTGAACAGATTTTAAATTATGTCTTCATGGAAATATTTGTTCAACCTCTACTACAAATTTCAGAGATTGATAGTCACATGCATGCATGGAAATCCTTTGAGGGCATGGCTCCTAAATCTTGTATGCTTACTGGTTTTTATTTTATTTTTTCTCCTCCAAAGATGGCTGTGAGTAAGTGGAAAGATTCAAGCCAGGAAAATTGAGGTTCTGTGTTCAGGATAGATAATCAAACACAATAGGAGCTGTGAACAGACTCTGAGTTTTATAATTTAATATCAGCAACACCAACTAGAAAGCAGTCCATAGGAAATTATAAAATTTCACTGACAACATTTTGAGAACAATGCATTCAATTCACTTAATTCTTTCTACTACCGACCACTTACTTCCAAGTGCTAGCAAGATATGCTTTCTACTGACAGTAATCCTTCCTATTGATTTCAAAAGTCGGCTTCAGCTAAAGTAAATTGACATTTATATTACTAACTTAGCAGGGACGAAAGTTTAGGTTTATTGCTCTGCCCTGAGGAGCAGCAGCATCACATAACGTAAAAGGCTTTGATCTGGCTTCTGAGGTAAAGGGAAAGAAAATGTATATAAAAGTAGCAGTTCTGTTTTTCATACACCAATTTAGCTGTGCAATGGATTACATTGTTTTTATTGCAGTGACTGCAGGGAAAGGCACATTTTAATGAATGAATTTATAAACAGATATCATCTGGTTGGATTCAGCTGTTAGTAAGTGTAATGCAAAAACAGAAGTATCAAATTAAGCATGATTCAACTCGGGAAACAAACCTTTTTTTAATTCTATTTTCTTTAAAACCTAGACAAGAATAAAAGTTCCCTGAATTCACAACACATTAAAAATATCTGTGCCTGAACAGTGATAATAAAAGCAGAAACTAGCATGATTTAGTATTATTGTCTCAATAATAATGCTATTCATGTTATTAAATTTGGATTGCCCACTTCTACTTTTATGCCACACTGATATTATTGTTAGAAAATAAATTCAATTTCCCATTTTATATTGCTGCAAAGCTATTTTAAGATATTTTACAGAATCTATGATCCTGCTCTTTTGATAGATTCTATTATTTCTTTTTCATTAATACTGATTAAATGTATATTTTACCCCCTGCTTTTGCACCTTTCAGTCTATGTACTTTCAATGATTTAATCACTGAGTTATAACTTTAATCATAAACAGATTTCCATTCAAACTCTCTTCTCTTTATATTTGGTTCAATGTTTAGACCTCATTCTATTAAGATTCTATTATCCATTTCAATATTTAAAACATTTTTAATTTACAGACTATTATTAAAAGAACTCCTTTTGTGTCCATCAGGTTGTAATAATACCTTAGTACATATTACTTAAATTAATAACTCAGGAAGTAATTGCTGATATTTACACTCCACTGAAAAACCTGAGCATATCATATTTTTGCAAATGTTTAATGTTTTCTTAGCTATTTATAAATCTTTTTGAAAAACTGGTTTTGAGACCTCATAAATATTATGAAATTCCATTTTCTCTACAATTTCTATTTAGTTATCTTTAAATGGAGGCAATCACACAACAATTTGAGATGTATGGAATATGTTTTAATTGGTATTACAAACCTATTGTGCTAAGTATAGTAAAACAGTCTTTGTAATATATCCTAAAAATTCTGCTTCATCACAAAAATATATTTTTAAAATATCACTGGATTTGAAGAGCACGAGAATGGTGAATATTTATTTTGTCTTTTAAATTCTACACAAGTAGACTGGCATAAAGCAGGTAACATTGGATTTTGCTAAAAGTAAGACAATATAATTAGAACACAAGCACACACAAAATGATCCTATTTTGTATGATACAAGGAAATAATGGTATATGTTTTAAAAGAGATTAAAAGACAAATCATAAGGTTGTTAATAAACTGGCAACATTATTAATTTTCACCAAAAAAATTCACAGGAAGTTTTATAAATATTTATACTACTAAAGTTTTTTAGATATAAGATTATAAAGAGAAAAAAACGGCCCCACTCTCCAGATAGTCAGCAGTGATAATTTTGAAAATATAAATAAAAATATATGTATAAAATTCAAATGTATAAAATGAAAAGGAAAATTCCATACTCCCTTCCACATTTCTCTATCTTTCCTGTCAAATGTACCTCCCGCTAACATTTTTTTGCATTTCATAAAAGTAAACATATAGCTAGATAAATAAATGCATGTCAGTCTTATCTTTTGATATGAACACATAGTTTTTTAATACAATTTATCCTATCAATATATAGTACTATAAACATTCCATCTATTGCTTTTTTTCATATTTTGGATGTATTTCCATATCAGCACAAAAGATCTACCTTGTTCATTGTATATATCTGTATTCTATGTACGTGCACTGTATTCTATATATGTATAAGTTCTGCTAATTAAATGTCACATTGTTATACTTATTTTGATATTATATGCAATCTTGCAAACCATATTTTGGTGTATGTAAGAGTATGTTTAAAGCATAACCCTACACGTGGAATCTATTGTTCATTAAGTAAGTGCAATTTTAATTCATACAGATATCATCAATTTTGTTCCAAAGAGGTTAGCAGTTGCCATGAATTTATTCCCTGAGTCTTTGTTTTCTCTCTCTCATTTCTCTCTCAATTACCAGGTGTCAACAGTGGAAAAAATGCTATCTTGTTTGTATTTTTATTTTTTTAATTACAAATGAGGTTTTATGTCTATTTATTAGTATCTCTAATTGTTCTGTTATTTTGCTCTAAATTGCTGATTTATATCCTTTCATAATTTGTCTATTTTTAAATCTTCCATGAGCCTTTTATACATTAATAAAGTTAATTGTAAAAAAGTGTGTTTTTTTTTCTATTTTTTGCTTTTTATTTCTTTTTTTTTTTTTTGCTTGCTGTCATTATTTTGGGAAAAAAAAAGAAATGTTTTTATTCCCCTGCCCCCTTTGTGACTCTTGAGGAAAATGATTGAATCTTTTTTTTTCTTAAATCACTAATATTTACTGTGAACAAAATCCTACTCTGAGTCTATATCTGAATTTTTTCTTCTGTTTTATTGAATTTCTTTCCTCTTTCTTCTCTAGATTTTGTTATTTTCTAGTGAATCTAGTATAACCCAATTCAGGTTTCTTGTTTTTTTTTTTATTTTATTTTTTTTTTTTTTTGCGGTACGCGGGCCTCTCACTGTTGTGGCCTCTCCCGTTGCGGAGCACAGGCTCCTCCGGACGCGCAGGCTCAGCGGCCATGGCTCATGGGCCCAGCCACTCTGCGGCATGTGGGATCTTCCCGGTCCGGGGCACGAACCCGTGTCCCCTGCATCGGCAGGCGGACTCTCAACCACTGCACCACCAGGGAAGCCCCAGGTTTCTTGTTTTTATTTAAAGGACTATTTGATAATTGCTTTCTAATGTACTCTGAAGAGAGGAAACCTTTTTCATGTTGGCTGTCATTTCCATTTTAATACTGTCAGAGTAGATACCATTGTAGTTTAAAAATATTAACTTTTTTTTTCACTTTCAATGAGAATTTTGGCTTCATTTCTTTGTGTTTTTTAACTATCTATTTTTTCCATTTATAGGAATCAGATTTACCCTTAGGTTCTTCAGTGGTAAAGAATGCTGAATTATAGTCATTTATCCCTTTCTATTCACCATCTTCCCATAGCTTTTGGTAAACCTCTCAGATGTGCTGCAGCAGAGGTGCTTAGTTTACCCATCACTACCCCAAATATTTTTTATCAAAATAATTAAAGATTATTTGATATGTAAAAGTGAGTTCAGAACTCCGTTGTGTCAAATTCAACACTGCATTTTACATAACTTTTTTTTTGAGTCCTGGTCATCCTTAGTGACCTTTAAGATTCCTGCAGCAGTGATGTTAATACAGTCTCTCCAATCACATCCACCAAATTAGAGCTTGCCTCTATTAGGAAGCGGAAAATCTTTCTTGAACTTCTTCCACTTTTCAATTTTAATTTCTTCAGTCTCAGCTTAGATTTTTGGATAAAGTGATGCAGATGAAGAAATAAATGAATTGTCATCATTTTTGGAAGGCCCCAAGCTGAAGTAATTATAGCCACCTTTACATTCTACACAAGCATGAATTCCACAGGGCGTGTGTACTGCTGCAGGAGAGACTCTTAACTCAAGAAACTGGCTTACACCCTTGTGGTGGTGGGAGGTATAATTCCTCAAAATGGCTTTATTTTTATAACTTATTCTAGTCTTCTTGTTTTCTCTGTAAGACCAATTTTAACAGTGCATCATATTCAAAGGAACATAAATTCAAGTCTAAAAGGGTTGAAAGTGGTGTGATCTTTATGCAGCTTACTTGAAACGGAAGTCTGGAAACAGTGGAATTTCATCCTGATGCACAGCACCAATGTTCTACTATCCATCTTTGAACAGCTTTTCCCTCAAAGTTCCTACCATCCCAAGGGCTACTTCCTATAACATGCTGTCCACCCCAAACTTCATTCTGTCTTTAATTAATTCTGCCCTTTCACTGTGCAGATATCCTCTTTTCTTTGATAAAGTCTTCTTCTGATGTAAAACAAATTTGCTTTTACCTGATTATTCCATGTTAACATCTCTATATCAAATGACAACAGAACAGAACCATGTAGAAAGGAGAAAAGTGGAATGATCTGAATGAGTATACATCACCTAATATTTTTTCCTGTTATACTTATGAAAACACATGTAATTAACTAAAATTAGAATTGTTTATCCTCCTGAAAGTAGCTAGACACAGAGATAAACATTTCCTGTTCAGATAACTGACTGAGACTTCCCCTCCTTATACAGAGAACTATACTCAATCTCTTGTAATAACCTATAATGGAAAATAATCTAAAAAAGAATACATATATGTATGTATATATACATATATATATGGATCACTTTTCTGTACACCTGAAACTAACACAATACTGTAAATCAACTATATTTCAATAAAAATTTTAAAAATGAATAAATAACCCTGAGTGTAAAATACCCTGTTGATAACTTGTTTACCCCTCCCTGTAAAAATGGTCAAGGCAAAATCTCTGCTGAGATGCTGATCTTCAGATATGGTCTGTTCTCCCTATTGCAATAGCCTAAATAAAATCATCTTCTTAATTGTCTGGTGAGTTTTGCCTTTGACAGTACCATACATCTACATCAATAATTCTAAACAGATAGATAAAAGAATTGGTAACAGCATTTAAATTGAGGCAAGTGACTTAAAAAATGAAAACAATATGCAGGAAACAGATGAATCCAAAACACATTTTTCATTGTCTATCATAACTTGACAGATAGATAATATAAGATTCTACATTAAAACCTTATAAGCATAAGAGTTTGAACTATTTCAGAAGATCAGTGTCAACAAATGGTGCATAGAGGATTCATTTCTAGAGAGAATTTTTTTTGCATACAGAAATAAAGTAAAACACTTACCTTTTCTTGACTGCTATATAATCTTCAATTTTCTTCTCTAAACAAGTCTATTCTGCACAATCTGCTCTATTTTATTACTACTATTTTTAAGTATATCTAGTAAATAGAAGAGATACAGAATTTGCCAAACTCTCAGTATGATGTGGAATCCAAGAAAGTACAGAAAGGGCAATACTAAATTTAGAGAGACATAATTGGACTGAAAAAAATCTAGTATTAAATCATTTACAATCTGAAATACATATATATATATTCTGTTTGCCTCATTGTTCACTTTGTCTTTTTTTATTTTTGCAACTTCTGAGCTTTCCTTCAGATAATTGGACCCACATATACTGCCCATAGTTTATCTTTCATTTTAAAAGATTTCCTTGTCCTAGTGACATCCACAGCACCCAGCAAGGCACTGGCTCCATTTTTAGTATTGCCAGACTTCTCTAACTATTTTCTCTTAGCCACAGTTTTACCTGATAAAATGAGGGGACAGATCATATTCACAGTTGTCTTTTTTTGTAGTATGTGTAATAGAGAAAATAATCCTTAAATTCTTAAGTATTTTTCAAAATTATCAAGGTCATAATAAAACAAAGCAAAACTTAGACACAGTCACATATTGGAAGAGACAAAGGAGACATGATGATTAAACGCAACGTGGAATCCAGCATGTAGCAGACAAAGAGCACTACCAGAAAAAATCTGAGGAAATCTGAATCAAGTCGAGTTTAGTTGATAGTAATACACATATGTGGTTCTTTGTTTGGACAAATAGACCATTATTATGTAAAATTTTAACATTGGCGAAATCTGGATGAGGGCATGTGGAGATTCTCTGTTATCTTTGCAACTTTTCTGTAAATCTAGAATTACCACAAAATACAAATTTAAAACAAAAAGACACCAACATATAAAGGTACCTGCTATGTTCTTCTTCTCCAAGCCAGGTCTTGGACAAGGTACCTTCTTCTGAGAGACTGCCTGAAGGTCCTGGCTCTATTCGTTGGGCTGATTCTGATTTGGATTCAGTGACATCACTTGGTGCTCCCCAACCTGGAGATCAAAGGAATGATATGCATCTATCTTCTCTGATTATCATTTTGGTTGAGAGTCAGCCTTTTTGCCCATCTTCCCCATTCTGGGTAGTTTTCTGTCACCCACTCTCAGAAGCTGTGACACATAAAATTCCTTAGGGAAAAAAGTGTTGTAGCCTCTCTTTCCATATGATTCAAACTCCATTTTATGGCATCATTTGGGACTCAAACCATCCTATCATTTATTTCCATTCCTAACTTATAACAACTCCACTAATTTACACATGTAATTCCTTCTGCCAAAAGTAAATGAAAATCAACATATGAAAGCTAATATTTGCCTGTCTTTTAAGCTCACCAATTAGTCAAATATCACCAGCAAGTCTAATTCCCCATAGGTAGACACAGAATTCTTCTCATTATCATTACAAAGCAATGGTGAGCACAGTCCTTTGATTCAAGAAAGATACCTATTAAAAATAAAAATAACTGATTATTTAAGAATGATGAAGATAGAAGATTAAGAATAGGTTATCTGGGCTTCCCTGGTGGCACAGTGGTTGAGAATCTGCCTGCCAATGCAGGGGATATGGGTTCGAGCCCTGGTCTGGGAGGATCCCGCATGCCGCAGAGAGACTGGGCCCGTGAGCCACAACTACTGAGCCTGCGCGTCTGGAGCCTGTGCTCTGCAATGGGAGAGGCCGTGACAGTGAGAGACCAGCGCACCGTGATGAAGAGTGGCCCCCGCTTGCCACAACTAGAGAAAACCCTCGCACAGAAACAAAGACCCAACACAGCCAAAAATAAATAAATTTATAAAAAATAAATAAATAAAAAGAATAGGTTATCTGATGGAGTTGTATTCATTACTTTCCTTAACTAATGAGAAATCTGCATTTACAACCCATCTCTGAAACAAATGTAACTCATGCTATAAAGCCTTGCTAATAAATACTTGGGCTCTAATAAAGACACTTCCCTATAAATACATGTGAATCTGAAGAATATATAAAATTTTTCACCATGTGGAACAATAGTTTCATTACCACCATTTTCTGCTTCCATCCAATATTAATCACCTCTCATATTCTTTAGTGATTAACCCCTTAGGCTCAGGATGATAGAATATTTCCTTCTATGACCTCAAGCCATCTAAAATGTGTGTTTCCCACATATTCAGCCAATGCAGTATGGGAGTCAGATGTGATCGAGAGCCCTTTAAAACAGTTAAAAATCCATTCACAGAGTTCTCTGATTCATAGGCCAAAAAGTTAAAATGTTATTTATGTCTATTTAGCTGCCTTATTATTAGAAGTTAAAGTGTTTGAAGAGGAAGGGAATATTTTTTTTAAACATCTTTATTGCAGTGTAATTACTTTACAATATTCTGTTAGTTTCTGTTGTATAACAAAGTAAATCAACTATATGTATACATATATCCCCATATCCCTTCCCTTTTGCGTCTCCTCCCATCCTCCCTAACCCATGCCTCTAGGTGGTCACAAAGCACCAAGCTGATCTCCCTGTGTTATTTAGCTGCTTCCAACTAGCTATCTATTTTACATTTGGTAGTGTACATATGTCCACGCTACTCCCTCGCTTCATCTCAGCTTACCCTTCCCAATCCCCATGTTCTCAACTCCATTCTTTATGTCTGCGTCTTTATTCCTGTCCTGCCCTAGGTTCATCAGAAACTTTTTTTTTTTTTTTAGATTTCATATATATGTGTTAGCATATGGTATTTGTTTTTCTCTTTCTGACTTACTTCACTCTGTATGACAGACTCTAGGTCCATCCACCTCACTACACATAACTCAATTTCGTTTCTTTTTATGGCTGAGTAATAGTCCATTGTGTATATGTGCCACATCTTCTTTATCCATTCATCTGTCAATGGACACATAGGTACCTTCCCTGTCCTGGCTATTGTAAATAGTGCTGCAAAGAACACTGTGGTACATGACTCCTTTTGAATTATGGTATTCTCAGGGTATATGCCCAGTAGTGGGATTGCTGGGTCATATGGTAGTCCTATTTTTAGTTTATTAAGGAACCTCCATACTGTTTTCCACTGTGGATGTATCAATTTACATTCCAACCAACAGGGCAAGAGGGTTCCCTTTTCTCCACACCCTCTACAGCATTTATTGTTGGTAGAGTTTTTGATAATGGCCATTTTGACTGGTGTGAGGTGATACCTCATTGCACTTTTGATATGCATTTCTCTAATGATTAGTGATGTTCAGCAACCATTCATGTGTTTGCTGGCAATCTGTATAACTTCTTCGGAAAAAAATGTCTATTTAGGTCTTCTGCCCATTTTTGGATTGGGTTGTGTTTTTTGATATTGAGCTGCATGAGCTGCTTGTAAATTTTGGAGATTAATCCTTTGTCAGTTGCTTCATTTGCAAAGATTTTATCCCATTCTGAGGGTTGTCTTTTCATCTTGTTTATGGTTTCCTTTGCTGTGAAAAAGCTTTTAAGTATCATTAGGTCTCATTTGTTTATTTTTGTTTTTATTTCCATTTCTCTAGGAGGTGGGTCAAAAAGGATCTTGCTGTAATTTATGTCTTGGAGTGTTCTGCCTTGTTTTCCTCTAAGAGTTTGATAGTTTCTGGCCTTATATTTAGGTCTTTAATCCATTTTGAGTTTATTTATGTGTTTGGTGTTAGGGAGTGTTCTAATTTCATTCTTTTACATGTAGCTATCCAGTTTTCCCAACACCACATATTGAAGAGGTTGTCTTTTCTCCATTGTGTATTCTTGCCTCCTTTATCAAAAATAATGTGATCATATGTGTGTGGGTTTATCTCTGGGCTTTCTATCCTGTTCCATTGATCTATATTTCTATTTTTGTGCCAGTACCATACTCTCTTGATTACTGTAGCTTTGTAGTATGGTCTGAAGTCTGGGAGCCTGATTCCTCCAGCTCCATTTTTCTTTCTCAAGATTGCTTTGGCTATTCAGGGTCTTTTGTGTTTCCATATAAATTGTGAAATTTTTTGTTCTAGTTCTGTGAAAAATGCCATTGGTAGTTTTATAAGGATTGCACTGAATCTGTAGATTGCTTTGGGTAATATAGTCATTTTCACAATGTTGATTCTTCCAGTCTAAGAACGTGGTATATCTCTCCATCTGTTTGTATCATCTTTGATTTCTTTCATCAGTGTCTTACAGTTTTCTGCATACAGGTCTTTCGTCTCCTTAGGTAGGTTTATTCCTAGGTATTTTATTCTTTTTGTTACAGTGGTAAATGGGAGTGTTTCCTTAATTTCCCTTCCAGATTTTTCATCATTAGGGTATAGGAATGAAACAGATTTCTGTGCATTAATTTTTATCCTGCTACTTTACCAAATTCATTGATTAGCTCTAATACTTTTCTCTTAGCATCTTAAGAATGCTTTATGTATAGTATCATGTCATCTGCAAACAGTGACAGCTTTACTTCTTCTTTTCTGAATTGGATTCCTTTTATTTCTTTTTCTTTTCTGATTGCTGTGGCTAAAACTTCCAAAACTATGTTGAATGAGAGTGGTGAGAGTGGGCAACCTTGTCTTTTTCCTGATCTTAGAGGAAATGGTTTCAGTTTTCACCATTGATAATGATGTTGGCTGTGGGTTTGTCATATATGGCCTTTATTATGTTGAGGTAAGTTCCCTCTAGGCCTACTTTCTGGAGGGTCTTTATCATAAATGGGTATTGAAATTTGTTGAAAGCTTTTTCTGCATCTATTGAGGTGATCATATGGTTTTTATCCTTCAATTTATTAATATGGTTTAACACATTGATTGATTTGCATATATTGAAGAATCCTTGGGTTTCTGGGATAAACCCCACTTGATCATGGTGTATAATCCTTTTAATGTGTTGTTGGATTCTGTTGGCTAGTATTTTGTTGAAGATTTTTGAATCCTTGTTCCTCAGTTATATTGACCTATAGTTTTCTTTCTTTGTGACATCTGTGTCTGGTTTGGGTATCAGGGTGATGGTGGCCTCATAGAATGAGTTTGGGAGTGTTCTTCCCTCTGTATTTATTGGAAGAGTTTGAGAAGGATAGGTGTTAGTTCTTCTCTCAATGTTTTATTTTTTTGTTTGTTTTGTTTTGTCTTTTGTGCGGTACGCGGGACTCTCACTGTTGTGGCCTCTCCCGTTGTGGAGCACAGGCTCCAGATGCGCAGGCTCAGCATCCATGGCTCACAGGCCTAGCCGCTCCGCAGCATGTGGGGTCTTCCCAGACTGGAGCATGAACCTGTGTCCCCTGCATCAGCAGGTGGACTCTCAACCACTGCACCACCAGGGAAGCCCCTCTCAATGTTTGATAGTATTCACCTATGAAGCCATCAGGTCCTGGGCTTTTGTTTGTTGGAAGAATTTTAATCACAGTCTCAATTTCACTGCTTGTGATTGGTCTGTTTATATTTTCTATATCTTCCTTTTTCAGTCTCAGAAGGTTGTGCTTTTCTAAGATTTTGTCCATTTCTTCCAGTTTGTTCATTTTATAGGCATACAGTTCCTTGTAGTAACCTCTCATGATCCTTTGTATTTCTGCTGTGTCAGTTGTTACTTCTCCTTTTCCATTTCTAATTCTATTGATTTGAGTCTTCTCGCTTTTTTTCTTGATGAGTCTGGCTAATGGTTTATTTATTTTGTTTATCTTTTCAAGGAACCAGCTTTTAGTTTTATTGTTCATTGCTATTTTTTCCTTCATTTCTTTTTCATTTATTTATGATCTGATCTGTATTATTTCTTTCCTTCTGCTAACTTTGGGGTTTTTTTGTTCTTCTTTCTCTAATTGCTTTGGTGTAAGGTTAGGTTGTTTATTTGAGATTTTTCTTGTTTCTTGAGGTAGGATTTTATTGTTATAAACTTCCCTCTTAGAACTGCTCTTGCTGCATCCCATAGGTTTTGGCTCGTCGTGTTTTCATTGTCATTTTTTCTAAGTATTTTTTGATTTCCTCTTTGATTTCATCAGTGCTCTCTTGGTTATTAAGTATTGTATTTTTTAGACTCCATGTGTTTGTATATTTTCCAGATTTTTCCCTGTAATTGATATCTACTATCATAGCATTGTGGTCAGAAAAGATACATGATATGATTTCAATTTTCTTAAATTTACCAAGGCTTGATTTGTGACCCAAGATCTGATCTCTCCTGGAGACTGTTCCATGAGCACTTGAGAAGAAAGTTTATTCTGTTGTTTTTGGATGGAATGTCCTGTAAATATCAATTAAGTCCATCTTGTTTAATGTATCATTTAAAGCTTGTGTTTCCTTATTTAACTTCATTTTGGATGATCTGTCCATTGGTGAAAGTGGGATGTTAAAGTCCCTTACTATGTTTGTGTTACTGTTGACTTCCCTTTTTATGGCTGTTAGCATTTGCGTTATGTATTGAGGTGCTCCTATATTGGGTGTATAAATAGTTACAATTGTTATTTCTTCTTCTTGGATTTATCTGTTGATCATTATGTAGTGTCCTTCTTTGCCTGTTGTAATAGTTTTTATTTTAAAGTCTATTTTGTCTGATATGAGAATTGCTACTCCAGCTTTCTTTTTATTTCCATTTGCATGGAATACCTTTTTCCATTCCTTCACTTTCAGTCTGTTTGTGTCCCTAGGTCTGAAGTGGGTCTCTTGTAGACAGCATATATATAGTTCTTGTTTTTGTAACCATTCAGCCAGTCTATGTCTTTTGGTTGGAGCATTTAATCCATTTACATTTAAGGTAGTTATTGATATGTATATTCCTATTACCACTTTCTTAATTGTTTTTGGTTTGTTATTGTAGGTTTTTTCCTTCTCTTTTGTTTCCTGCCTAGAGAAGTTCCTTTAGCATTTGTTGTAAAGCTGGTTTGGTGGTGCTGAATTGTCTTAGCTTTTGCTTGTCTGTAAAGGTTTTAATTTCTCTGTCGTATCTGAATGAGATCCTTACTGGGTAGAGTAATCTTGGTTGTAGGTTTTCCCCTTTCATCACTTTGAATATGTCTTGCTACTCCCTTCTGGCTTGCAGGGTTTCTGCTGAAAAATCAGCTGTTAACCTTATGGGGATTCCCTTGTATGTTATTTGTTGCTTTTCCCTTGCTGCTTTTATATTTTTTCTTTCTATTTAACTTCTGATAGTTTGATTAATATGTGTACTGGTGTGTTTCTCCTTGGATTTATCCTGCATGGGACTCTGCACTTCCTCGACTTGGTTGACTATTTCCTTCCTCATATTAGGGTAGTTTTCAACTATAATATCTTCAAATATCTTCTCAATCCCATTCTTTTTCCCTTCTTCTTCTGGGACCCCTATAATTCGAATGTTGATGCATTTAACGTTGTCCCAGAGGTCTCTGAGACTGCCCTCAATTCTTTTCTTTCTTTTTTCTTTATTCTGCTCTGCAGTAGTTATTTCCACTATTTTATCTTCCAGGTCACTTAGCCATTCTTCTGCCTCAGTTATTCTTCTATCAATTCCTTCTAGAGAATTTTAAATTTCATTTATTGTGCTGTTCATCAGTTTGTTTGCTGTTTAGTTCTTCTTGGTCCTTGTTAATCTTTTCTTGTTTTTTTCCATTCTATTTCCAAGGTCTTGGATCACCTTTATTATCATTTCTCTGAATTCTTTTTCAGGTAGACTGCCTATTTCCTCTTCATTTGTTTGGCAGTGAGGTTTTACCTTGCTCCTTCTTCTGCTGCATATTTCTCTGTCTTCTCATTTTGCTTAACTTACTGTGTTTGGGGTCTCCTGTTCACAGGCTGTAGGTTCGTATGACCCACTGTTTTTGGTGCCTGCCCCCAGTGGGTGAGGTTGGTTCATTGGGTTGTGTAGGCTTTCTTGTGGAAGGTACCGGTGCCTGTGTTCTGGTGTGTGTGTCTGGATCTTGTCTTTTGGGTGGGCAGGGCTGCATCTGGTGGTGTGTTTTGGGGTGTATGTGAAGTTAGTATGATTTTAGGCAGCCTCTCTACTAATGGGTATGGTAGTGTTCCTGTCTTGCTAGTTGTTTGGCATGGGGCATCCAGCACTGGAGTTTGTTGGCCGTTGCTTGGAGCTAGGTCTTAGGGTTGAGATGGAGATCTCTTGGAGAGCTCTTGCTGATTGATATTACATGGGGCAGGGAGATGTCTGGTGGTCCAATTTCCTGAACTCGGCCCTGTCACTTCCAAGGCTTGGGCCCAATGCCAGGCCAGAGCACCAAAACCCTTTCAATGGCTTAGGGAAGTCTTCAGCCAAACAGAAACATCAAAAACAGAGCACACGCCTGTAGAAACCCTCCAGTAGGGAACATTTAAAGGAATTATTTTTCCAACTTGGAAGAAAGATGGCATATAAAGGTGCATTAAAAATTCAAAGATCTACAAAGTCCAGTTGGATTTGCTATTGTTTTTTAAAGATTTACATAGTATGTAGAGAAATATAAAGTTATGAGCAATAAGAAATTTCTATGTAATTTAAAAAATTGATTTGGATCAGAGGCCCTTTTTCACCAGTATGGGTGTTATTGACTTTATGTAAGAACAATAAATATTTTGCATTTAAATTAAAATAGTGCATTACATTACTTGTATCTGCATTTACTCACAAGGCTACTGATATATGATTTTATGCCTGCAAATAAAAAGAAAGTGGCAGGGTAGGCAACACTAGAAGCAGTTATTATTGTTGCCCTATATTTAAAAATTAAAAATTACTTTACAATGTAACTTAGGCCAATCATCATTTTATTCAAAGAAAAATAAAAAGGAACAGACTAATTAATCTCTTTAGAAACAAGAAAATATCTTTTTAGTCCATATGTCTATTTTCCTTTGGTTCATGTATCTACCACACTGCTGGTTATTTTTTTTTTTCATGAACCATAACCTCCTTAAAAGAAGATGCATGCCTAGGCTATATGGTAGAATATATATAAGGTATTCTTTATATATTAGAATAGAAAATTGCATAACTTTTTCATATTATAAAAATAATTGATCTTTGGCTGATTATTCCTTAAAGGATGACAGTTACTAAGGAGACTTAACAGTAATATTATGCCTTTCTAACTGCTTTCAGTGGAGGAAGACCAATAATTGGAAGGATGATAGAGATGCTCACAAATGGAGGGTGTGCTCTGGCCAGGGAGAAACAATTCATCTTTGATAGAGTGATAAGACATTTTCATCTTTGGGCAAATCTAAATATAAGAATGTTTGTCATATATCTAACCAATTGCTGATCTTCTGTCATGTTTAATCCTTTGTCCTTGTTGCTCTATGGAGCACCACAGAGTAAGGCAAATGTTCCTATCAGCTCATAAGACATTTGAGAATAGGTATAACAATCCCTTATTTGATTCAAAAAACTTTCAAATGTGGTTTCTTTAGAGGTTTCCTATCCTGTTTGTTTTGTTTGAAAGTATTCCGACTACTGTCCCTCATGAAATCTGGATTTCTTAACTAAATGCTACAAGCGTCTGACCAAGTCTATGAAATGAATCCATCCTTTATTCTGGATTCTGATAATGCAGAACAAACCTAAGTAATTTTTCTGGATCCATACAACCCTGTATTTTAAATATTTGGTAACAAAATTGAAAGACTATTTTACCAATTTTCCCTTATCTAGTCATGGAGATAATTATTTCCTTTCTCTTCCTCATCTCCTAAATTCAAATTAAATAGTCCCAAATTTTTCCAGCATAAGGAAATTGTTAGAAGATTACTAAGCACGTGGTCAAGGTTGGTATTTGTGCTTCTGAAGCATGCGTACCAGCCAAATAGTCTATGTAAAGGGAACCAAGGACTAATTGTCAAATCATAGGGGTTAGACACTTCCTCCAGTGATTGCAACAAATATTTATTGACTGCCTACTATGTGCCATACATTGAGTTAGGCACATGGATATCACGATTAATAAGCTATTCATGATTCTTGCCTTAATAGATCTTACAGTCAAGTGACAGGGAATAACTTTATAAATTAATCACAAAAATCACAACTGTTAAAAGTACATGGGGGACTTCCCTGGTGGCACAGTGGTTAAGAATCTGCCTGCCAATGCAGGGGACATGGGTTCGATCCTTGGCCTGGGAAGATCCCACATGCCACGGAGCAACTAAGCCTGTGCGCCACAACTACTGAGCCTGTGCTCTAGATCCCACGAGCCACAACTACTGAGCCCACATGCCACAACTACTGAAGCCCACGTGCCTAGAGCCTGTGTTCCACAGCAAGAGAAACCACCACAATGAGAAGCCTGCACACCGCAACGAAGAGTGGCCCCACTCACCGCAACTAGAGGAAGCCTACACGCAGCAACGAAGACCCAGTGCAGCCAAAAATAAAATAAATAAATAAATAAATAATTTTTTTAAAAAATACAGGGAAAGAGTAGTATATAATGGTAGATAGCTCCATACTACTCATGGAAATGTTCAAAAAGCTGTTAACTACCTAAATAGCAATGAAGTATCAAATGGTTAGGAATAAACCTAAGAAAATATGTTCTAGATCTAGACTAACATATATTTAGAAAAAGTAAAGACCTAAATGAATGGACAGGTATACCAAGTTCAAAGTTTGAATACTGAATACATTAAAGCAATCATTTCTTCCCAAATTGATCTGTAGATTTAATGTCAGCTCATTTAATATCCCCACATATTTTAATCAATTTTGATGAAACCCAAGGTGGGATCATAGTGGAGAAAAAAATGTTTTTCCTATAAATTGTTTTAATATAATTGGATTGCCATTTGGAAAAAAAAAAAGGAAATCCACAAGTTAAACTTCACAATACAAACAGAATTCTAATCCAAGAGGATATACATATATGCAAAAGTGAAAGACTTAACAAAAAAAGCTAAAAGATAACATAGTAGAATACTTTCTTGACTAGAAAGAAGGTTATTTTTTATTTTTGCTTTATTTTTATTTCTATGTAGGATTGCCAAACTTAGCAAAGAAAGATATGTCACACCTGGCTAAACGTGAATTTCAGATAAACACTGAGTAACCTTTTTTAGTGTAAGTGCATGCATGCAATATTTGGTGCATACATATACTAAAGTATTTTTGTTGCTTATATGAAATTTATGTTTAACTGGGTATAGTGTTTTTTATCTGACAACTCTATTTCTAGGTAAATATATAACAGAAAAAACTGCATATGGGCACCAAAAGAACTACAATAATGTTCATAACAATATTATTTGTCAGAGTTCCAAAACTGATACAACTAAGTGTCCATAATAGGTAGAAAAAAGAAATTTTAGTATAGGATGAAATACTATAAAATACTTGAAATGGACAAACTACAGTTAAAATGAATAAGAGCATAACACAGCATTATGCATTTGGTATGATTAAATTTATATAGAGTTTAAAAACAGGCAAAACTAAAGTTTGGTATTAGAAGTCAGGACAGTGATTGCCCTTGGAAGAAAAGGAAAGTAATAATCAGGAGGAGCTTTATGTGGACTTCTGAGGTGCTGGCAATGTTGCATATCTTGATCTGGTAAGTATGTATATTTTGAAGTAATTTATTGAGATCTTCATCTACATTGATTATACTTTTCTGTAAGAGTCTTATGATTCAACAAAAAAATACTAAAATGTCACAGCTACATTGATATAGACCAGATTGACTTTAAGGCAAAGAACATCACTAGAAATTAAAATTTTTTTTTTGGCAAAAGATAGTTTAGTCTTTTACTGTTTAAAATCATGTTTAAACATCTCCAATGGCATTGTCAATAACTGTTAATAATTCCTGAATTAACTCTTCTAAATTGCTTTTATTTTTTAGTCTGAATCCATTAAAAAAATCTTGAAAGTATAAATATGTTGAAGTATATTATGGTTCAAATTTCTTCTGTTTCCTGCAATATTCATCAAATATGTGCATAGAAGTCAATCTCCTTTTTTATGTTGGAGAATTTTGCTTATAATAGTTATACTAGGTGCTATTTAGTTGATTTATTTTTACTTTCTTAAACCTGGTGAATTCTCCCCTAAGAAAATGAGTTAGAGATTCCCATTGTTATTTAGGTTTCAAGTTACTATCTTTTGAAAACTCCCACTTCCCTTCATTATACACTAAGGACATCAATCCACCAGGTGAATTCAGACATCTCTATCTCAACTGATCAGCAAATGAGTTTAGCTGTTATATGTGGTACTGTGGGACAGATCACTTTATTTTCATAATCATAGCCTCTTGTCTACATAATAATTTACATAATTATTTAAAATGTTTAAATTCTTCTTATTTTATAAAATGTTATAAAAGTTACAGTGATGAAAATAGTTAAATGCATATGTCTTATACACTTAATATAATTAAGTGGATATTGGAAGTAATAAGACCTGCTAATGGAATCAAATCACTGAATATACATTAGATGTCTCTTAGAAAAGCATACAATTATAAGTAAAAAGAACAAAATTAAATACTCTGTATTAAAAATCCTAGAAGGAGGTTATGGGGAGGGGGAAGAGTGAGCTGTGACAGGGCGAGAGAGAGTCATGGACATATACACACTAACAAACGTAGTAAGGTAGATAGCTAGTTGGAAGCAGCCGCATGGCACAGGGATATTGGCTTGGTGCTTTGTGACAGCCTGGAGGGGTGAGATAGGGAGGGTGGGAGGGAGGGAGACGCAAGAGGGAAGAGATATGGGAACATATGTATATGTATAACTGATTCACTTTGTTATAAAGCAGAAACTAACACACCATTGTAAAGCAATTACACCCCAATAAAGATGTTAAAAAAAAAAATCCTAGAGGGCTTCCCTGGTGGCACAGTGGTTGAGGGTCCGCCTGCTGATGCAGGGGACGCGGGTTCGTGCCCCGGTCCAGGAAGATCCCACATGCCGCGGAGCGGCTAGGCCGGTGAGCCATGGTCACTGAGCCTGCGCGTCTGGAGCCTGTGCTCCGCAACGGGAGAGGCCACAACAGTGAGAGGCCCGCGTACCAAAAAAAAAAAAAAAGAAAAAAAAATCCTAGAAATATATCGTCAACTCTTGTGTCCATCAGGGAAACTGAAACTAAACATTTTATATTTTTAAGATTTTTTTGTAACAATCTCTCCTTCTATGCATAAACCAATCAGTTGATTTTTGAATATTAAATATCACTTATATCCAGGTTTACATTATACACAAAATGATGAAAGCTAGAACCATTAATAGATTCTGCTAAAGATATTTACTGTCTTTTTTTTTCCTTTGTTGAACATCAGTGGCAGTGCCTACCGATAGTTTTCCACAATTTTTTTCCCATATAACTGGCCTATACTCCATGTATTCACAGGGCTGCAGCTGGTCCCTTTCCTTTAACATTTTTCCTTGCCAACTTTGAGGAGAACTCTTAACTTAGGTAAGAAAAGGTAGATAGTGAAAATCATGTTCCTTTGCAGCTATTGCTTTGCAAAAGGAAATTGTAATGTGAGAATAAGTAATTATATCTTTACAGTGATGGAAATGTGTATTCTGAAATGGTCTTAACTTGATTATAACTTTCTAAATTTAACACTTTTGAAATGAATTCACCATAACTGGGAACATGGTTTCCCAAATCTAAGGTACCTCTTTCTCTTTCTTGCTTCTAATTTTACTATTCCAAATTACAATTTAACTGATTTATCCTACTTTTTTTTTCTTTTTTAATTAGACACAAACTTTTAAAGGTACCGGGAAATGTGGTTAGACGGTATGCAGATGCTGCCGCCTGGTTATGAACATCCAGGGACCAGTTACCTCTGGTCAGGTCGAGAGCGTGTTTATCCTCCATGACAAAGTACTCTTTACTGAAAGAGTGAAAATGACTTTTATTCCAGTATGAAATGCACTTTGCTTTATTTTAAGCATCTTTCTTTGATAATAGAATTTAATCAGATCTTCTTGTTGTTGCTGGCAGTTTTTATCTAGCCCTCCTCCATAACTCAGCTGATCTGAACTTTCAGTCCCCTGCTGCAGACAGACCCCGATGAAGCATAACCAAATAAATACATTCAAATTCTCAAAGTCTTAAGTAGGATAAATGCTTCTTATCAGAACTATTTATCCATGGGTGGTACTCTACCTTTCATATTTTACAGCTGTTGACTCATCCCGAAGGAACACATGCACTGGAATTTCCTGTTAAAGATTAAATCCTAATCTCCCAAGTGGCCAACATCTATTCAGCTATTTACAACAATGTTGTAAGTCAACACCAAGCAGCTGTTCAGTTTATTTCTTCATACAAGGATTCTTAGCTTCATAGTCTAATGAATCAACCTGAGGTTGATTTAGGCTTGCAATCATGCCAAGAGTTATGAGTTTATTTGTGACTTAATAATTTAAGAGGATCCTTGCCATTTTCTCATACTATAACTAGTAAATCAATCATAAAACAAAATCATGACAGACATGACTCAACAAATTAGAAAGAAACCTTAGGAAAACATATCATTACTTTTGTTTTTAAAGCAGTATGAATCACATTATAAATCATTTCTGGAAAAGCAAAAGGAAATAAGTCATGGCCTCTTCCAGTGTGTTTTAAAAGGTGAATTAACCCCAAGGAAGCACACTTGTTCAAATGATGGCTGTGTTTAGAGGAATAGTCACAGACATAATGAAGCACAAGAAAACAGAAAATTGCATTGGCTAAGAGCAATATGACAGATAAATGACTTTGGATGAACTTGTTAGGAATAATTCTCTGACCATGGAACGTCAGCTGTCCATGTGGCCGTAACTGCTCATCATGAACCCGGTGATGTCAGACCCACCAAATCATAAGTTTGGGTGGACCTAAGAGCAATCCATCATAAGATGGCTCACACATCTGGGATCAGGAACAAGCAAAGCAAGAAGGTAAATGTAAACTGCATGTACAGATGGCCCAGATTCCCAAGTCATCCACAAGTGTTTTAACTCATCCTCTTCCTCATCTCACATCTATGGCCACAAGAATGCCACATGGACAGCTGATAAAGGAGGTAAAAGTCCAAGTTTGGTTCAAGGTAGGTTCAAGGTTTGGTTCAAGTTGACCTGTGAGTGCAAACTGAAATTGGTTAATGGCTGTGCTAAAGCACCCTTTAAGGGTGGCCTAAAAGAGACTGGTGAATAAATGTCCTGAGGGAAAAAAATTTATATTTTACACGTGGCTATCCACTTTGTGTGGATAGAAAAGTAGCCTGTCAATAGACTGTACATAATATCATGGGCACTGGTGTTATGGGCTGAATTCTGTCCTCCCAAAATGCACTTGTTGAAATTTCAATTCCCAGTACCTCAGAATGTAACCATATTTGGAGGTGAAGTCTGTAAAAATGTCATTTAGTTAAAATGAGGCCTTTAGAGTAGGGTCCTAATCTGATATGACTTACATCCTTATAAGAAGAGGAAGAGACAACAGAGATGGGCACACAGAGAAAAGGTCATGTGAGGACACAGCAAGAAGGTGGCCATCTGCAAGCCAAGGAAAGATGCCTCAGGAGAAACTCAATCTACCAACACTTTGATCTTGGACTATGAGAACAGTGAGAAAATAAATTTCTGTTGTTTAAGCCACTCAGTCTGTGGTATTACAGCAGCCCCAAAAAACTAATACAAATGGCAACTTATTTGGCTATTTAGAAAGAAGTCTAGGAGGAGAAGGAATGGAAGATTAGAGACATGGAGATCTGAGAATAGGTGTGTTCAAGGATGGATAGGAGTGGTTCTAAGTCTGAAAACTTTTTTACTGGAGGTTAACACCTACTACAAAGCATGCATTAGAGAAAGAGTACTAAACAACGAAGTATCCAGAATAACTTAGACAGTTGATGTCAACAAGTCACTTTCATGGCCATCCCAGTATTGGCACAACAGTTGCTACCCTGGCAAGGGTGGAGACTATGTAGCTTTTGCTGCCTTCCTTCTATTGCTTAATCTCACAGCAACAGAAACAAACCCTCCGCCCCTGATATAGCACCATTTACTGAAGAAACTAGGAAGCCATCTGGTGACAAGCTTATTACACTGGACTCCTTTCATCCTGAAAAGGGAAGCATTTTATCTTCACTAGGATAGACCCATATTCTTGTATGGAGTTTCCTTTTCTGCTTGTTAGAGTAGCAGTGTTATTTAAGTAATACAGTGTATTTGATCTGCTGATATTCCATCAGACTGAGGGACAAACATAAGATCAAAGGATACATGGCAGGAGTGAGCTATAGGATTAACTATAGGATCCACCAGTCATATTGCATATCATGCCACCCTGAAGCTGCAAGTTTGATAGAGTAATGGAAGGGCCTGTTGAAGATACAGTTGAAGTGTCATCTTGAAGATAATTCCCAGTGATGATAAGGAGTAATTCTTCTAGACACCATAAACCAATTGCCATTATATTGTGAGGTGTCTCCAATTGGTAAATTACACTAGTTTGAAAATCAAGAAGTGAAATTAGCAGTGGCTCTGTTTACCTTGACTCTTAGTAATCTACTTAGAAAATGTGTGCTTTCCATCTCTGTTACTCTGGTCTCCTTGGGTTTAATGATCCTGTGCCCCAGAGAAGGTATACTTTCATTAGGTAACACAGCAATATTCCAATTAAGCCTCCAGTTATGGTAACCTCCCAATCACATTGTACTTATGATTACAGTCTAACAGGCAAGGAAAGGAGTCAATCCTGGCAGGGGTAAATTGACCCTGATTATCAGGAGCGGGTAAGACTTTTGTTGCATAACGAAGACAGTAGAGAAGAATAGGTTGGAAAGACAGTCGATTCACCTTGTTGTCATTTGGTACCCCCCTGACCAATTTTAACTGTGAATGGAAAAACGTAGTAATCCCCCACCCTCACCGTCCAAGAAGGATGCAGTTTTCTGTTACCTTAATCAGGTGCTAGTTGATTATATAGAGAATCTAGAATGGATGGGAGAGGAGATGGTGATGATATACAGTTAGCCATCAGGATAAGCTGGAGAATCAGGGGTTGTAATTTATCAAACTAACCTTCCTCTTACAACTTCATCCCAGGAAACAAGGCACGACAGAATCCGAAAAAGCAATCTCCATATTATATGACTCAAGTGTATCTAAGTGCCTTAAGAAATGGATTGTAGTAGATGTCTCGGCGAGTGACCCAGGTAGCTCCTTCAGCACAGAAGCACTCATTACCCTGGCTGCTGGGATTTTGGTGGTTTACATCTCCTACCTGAATCCCTTTCCACAACTTTCCCTTAACTGTGAAAAGTTGCTTCACCCAAAATCATTCCTCCTTTCTAAGGGCAGCCTGTAACCCATATCAAGTCAATATTGGGTATAAAGACCCAGGTCCCATACCCAAATGATGAATAAATTTGAAGTGTCCATATTAACTATAGAGCTCCTTGTAGGATAGACTGAGGCCTTTGTTGAGAAGGCCTTACATTTCAGCTTTAATCTTTGTGGCAGGTGTTGATTATATGAGCACTCCCTAGTTATCTTCCTGTATATACATCTCAGACTTGCTTTCCAGAGTAGCTGATCTACCATCTTTTTATTTTTTTAATTTTAACTATCTTGCTCTGTAATAGTTCAAGATTTGGCATTGCCTAACATACTCTCTTGCCCTCAAAGAACTCTTAATCTAGAAAAAGAGAAAGAAAAGAAAGGAAAAATTTTCCTATAAATTTAAAAGTATATTCACTTAGTGAATTATTAAAAAGAAGAATTTCCATTATAATTGTGCTTTCCTTTGTTATTTTTACTTCAAAGACCACAAAAATTGATCACTACATGTTTCAAGTCTATTAACTATCAAATAATTTTTCAGTCTAAAAATTAAGAATTTGATATTTATCACAAGCAACAAAAGCAAAAATTAGTAAGTGAGACTAAAACCAAAAAGCTTCTGGACACCAAAATAAACAGTCTACAAAATGAAAGGAAAAAAAATTTCAAGTTATATATCTGATAAAGGGTTAATATCCAAAATATATAAAGAACTCACACAACTAAATAGCAAAACAAACAAAAAAACAAATAAAAATGGGCAGAGGAACTGAACAGACAATTTTCCAAAGAAGACATAGAAATGGCAAACAGGTATATGAAAAGGTGTTTGACATCACTAACCATCAGGGAATGCAAATCAAAACCACAATGAGATATCATTTCACACCTGTCAGAATGGCTGTCATCCAAAAGACAAGAGATAACAAGTATTGGCAAAGGTGTGGAAAAAAGGGAATCCTTGTGCACTGTTGGTGGGAATGTAAATTGGCATAGCTACTATGGAAAACAGTATGGAGGCTCCTCAAGAAATTAACAGTAGAGCTACCATATGATCCAGCATCCCATTTCTGGGTACCTAAAGGAAATAAAGGCAGAATATCAAAGAGGTATCTGTGTGTTCCTGTGTTCATTGCAGTATCGTTCACAATAGCCTAGATATGGGAACAACGTAAGTGTGCATAAATAGATATAACACACACATACATACACACACACACAGAGAAATATTATTCAATCATGAGAATAAGGAAGGAAATCCTACCATTTGTGCCAACTTGGATGGCACTTGAGGGCATTATGCTAAGTGAAATAAGTCAGACAGACTATATAATATCACTTATATGTGGAATCTAAAAAAGCAGAGAAATAGAAGAGTAGAGAGGTAGTTACCAGGGGCTGCAGGGTCAATGATACTGGTCAAAGTATACAAACTTCTAGTTATAGGATTAAGTTCTGGGGATAATACAGTGTGGTGATTACAGCTAATAACACTGTATTATATACTTGAAGGCTGATGAGAGAGTAGACCTTAAATATTCTCACCACAAAAAGAAATGCTAATTATGTGACAGGATGGAGGTGTTAGCTAATGCTATGTTGGTAATTGATATATAAATATATCAAATCAACACCATGTACACCTTAAACTTACACAATGCTATATGTCAATTATATCTCAATAAAGTTGGAAAAAAAGAAAAAATATAATTTGGTACTTATGAAGTCTGTGAAGATATTCAATGTAAAAACCCACTAATTATAATAAAAACTTAAAAATTTGTATTTTAATATCTGAGTTTATTCATGAAGAATGAAAAAGAAACTCCATTATAACTGTTTATCTGATAAAATTATTTTGCTGGTGGCTTTCTCATTTCCTTCAAAGAATGGGCTATAATTTTTACTATATTTCAAAGCAATAATTAATTCAAAAGAGGGAGAAAATCAGACTGGTCACAGCACTGGATGATTTAGGTAGTTGCAGCATATTTTAATTCTATGTAAGTGTCAATTTTGATGTTTTCATTTTTCTAGCTTTACATATTATATACTGTATTGTATACATGTAGGGGCCCTTTCATTTTAGAGACTCTAAAATTATTTATAACTGTGTGCATTCAGGTAAATATTGACATTGTGAGCAAATATCACACATAGTAGTCTTTTTAAATTCTTATCTTGAGAAACTCAAAAAGGAGACTGGCAGTCTGTCTTAAAAATTTTTCTTGAAGAATATTTTAGGATTGAGAAAAGTTTAAATTATTAATGGATTAACAATTTGATATTATAAACTTAAAAATTGAAATGTATGGGATTTTCAGCCAATGTCTAAGAGGAATTTTTTGTACTAGGCAATAAGCTCTAGCCAGACTAATGTATTAGTCCCTATATCTATCAATGGTCAATTCTCAGTTATCTCTTTATTCTGCTCCTTAGGATTTTTGGCACTGTGGATCATACACTCCTTCCAAACAACCATCTTCTTTGTTCTCTTCCTACCTCACGGGTTGATGATTCTTGGTCTCTAGCTGGATCCTCTTCCTATACATATTTGAGGGATTAAGGTTCAGTCTTTATTAATCTTCTATTCTAATATCATTCCCTAGTCAACCTCTTCCCTTCACAAGGTAATAACATCTGTACCCTAATGACTCAGGACTCTATATCCAGACCAAAAGTATCTCCTGTATTTATATTGCTATATTCATCTGTCTATATTTTTTATTACTACTAGAAAGGAGAATTTTCTTTCTAGTCTTAGTATTAACATAATTGTGAATTGCTATTCTATTTTCCTTTCAACCCTGGTAAGAATTCACTCTTCTACTTTCCTCTCTGGCTGCATATGATCCTTCTGGTAAATTGCAAGATCTGCCTAGTCTGCTTCTACTGTCAGCCACTTCACTCTTTGCCCCAGGAGAACACTGCTTTCACTTCTCCCAGTCTACAGTTTCTTTTCCATGTTGAAAATGACTAATAGGACAGGTGCTACACTATACAGAGACTGCAGTTTTAATATCATTCTCAAATACAAAATTTTGGATTTAAACATATTTAAATATTTAATAGTTATATTAACAATTCCCAAAGCCATCTATAGATACAACACAATCCTCACCAAAATTCCAATGGCATTTGTCACATAAATGCAAAAAAATCTTAAAATTTGTGTGGAAGCACAAAAGATCCAAATAGGCAAAGCAATCCTGAGGAAGAAGTACAAAGCCAGATATATTACACTTCTTGATTTCAAAGTGTACTACAAAATGATAGTGATGAAAACAGCATGGTGCAGGCATAAAAATAGACACACAGACCAAAGGAATAGAACAGAAAGCATGGATTAAACCCCCACATATACAACCAACTAATATTTGACAAGGAAACCAAGACACCCAAAGGGGAAAGAATAGTCTCTACAACAAATGCTGTTGAGAAAATTGCATAAATACAGGCAGAACAATGAAATTGGACCCTTCTCTTGCACCAATTAAGAATTATCTTGAAATAGATTTAAAAATTAAACATAAGACCTGCTACCATGAAACTCCTAGTTCAAAAATATAGGGAAGAAATCACTTGACTTTGCTCTTGGCAATGATCAATGATTTTTTGGATATGGCAACAAACAACAAAAGCAAAAATCAACAACTGTGATTAATGAAACATGAAAGCTTCTGCATAGCAAATAAATAAATAAATAAATAAAAAGGCAACCTACAGAATGAGAGAAATTTTAGCAAACCATATACCAAATAAGGGTTAATATCCAAAACAAAAAGAGCTCTTACAACCCATTAACAAAGAAACAAACAGAGGAACTCAATAGACATTTTTTCCAAAGAATAGAGCCAACTGACCAACAGGTTCAGGAAAAGATAATCAACATCACCAATGACTGAGGGAATGCAAATCAAAACCACAATGAGATATTACCTCACATCTGTTAGAATGGCTATCCCAGTAAGACAAGAGATAAAAAGTGTTGGTGAGAATGTGGATAAAAGTGAACCTTATACACTGTTGGTGAGCATGTCAATTGGTTCAGCCACTATGGAAAACAATGGTGAGATTCATGAAACAATTAAAAATAGAACTACTGTACAATACAGTAATTCCACATCTGGGTATATATTCAAAGGACATGAAAACAGGATATCAGAGAGATATATGCACTCCCATGTTTATTTCAGCACTAATAGGGAAACAGTCTAAGTGCATATCAAAGAATGAATGGATAAAGAAGATGTAGTATATATGGAATATTATTCAACCATGAGAAAGAAAGACACCCTGCCATTGGCAACAACATGGATGGAACTTGAGCATACTATGCTGAGTGAAATAAATCAGATAGAGAGAGACAACTACTGTATGGTATCACTTATATGTGGAATCTAAAAAAGCCAAACTCATAAAAACAGAGAATAAAATTGTGGTTACCAGGGGATGGGGGATAGGACAGATGTTGTTTAAGAGTATAAACTTGCAAAGAGTAGTAAACAAACCATAAAGATCTAATGCACAGTATAGTTAAATATAGACAACAATCTTGTGTTATAATCATCAAACTTGCTAAGAAACTAGAAATTAATTATACCAACCACTAAAAAGAAATGATAATTATGTAATGAGGTGCTAATTATTGCTACAATGGCAATCATATTATAATATGTAAATGTATCAAATTAACATGTTGTATACCTTAAATTTATGTGTTACATGTCAAATAAGTTTCAGTAAAAAAAAAAAATCCTTCTTTCTTTGTAACCTCACTTTGATCCACTCTTGTTTTTATGTAGTACCTTTCTAAGTGATGCCACGGAGCCTTCTATCTAGGACCACATTAGATTCTTATCTATAAAGTCTTTTCTTATTATGTCTGTAGTACTGGACATAGATGTGCCTATCTCACCGATGCCTGCTTATAATTTATCCTTGACCCTGCACTTTCAATTCTGCTTATTTACCAAAGGTTGTTTTCTGCTTTCTACCCATGTATTTCTACTTCTCTTTTTTAATGCCTATATGACATTCTTTTATATTTTATTTGATTCCTATTGATTAGAAAGCTTATCTTTCTCTTTATCATTTTTTGAGATATTTTGCCACAGCTATTTCATCCTTTTGTAGAGTTGTAACTTTTTACATATAGTTTTTATTGGTGGAAAAAGATGGCATTTTTTTAATATGTAGATTTGAGATTTCTGGGGAAAAGAGGATTAATCTTTTTTTGTTTTGTTTTATTTATATTGCTATCAAATACAGTGGCCTGCATAAGTTCAGAATTGTAGTTAACTGAGTTGTTTTTATGTTTGACACAGGTTGATTTTCATACTGCTTTCTTTGAAAAATGTTGCCTCTTCCTTGATTTTAGCTTGGTTAATTCAGAATGAGTTAAGCTGAGGTTTATTTTATGAGGAAAAATGTATTATTATATAAATAAAATTTTTAAATGTCAATATCAGATCTACAATTAATTGGCAGACCTGCAATTATAGCCAAATTCAAGCCCTAAGGCTCAGACTCTTTAAAGGCAAGTAATTTAACTGTTCCATATTTCAGTTTACTGTTCTGTAAAGTGGAAATAGTAAATTTTTTTACCCAGTTATTATTGTAATCACTCTGCAGATCCAGGAAATCTCCTCCCACACACCGAAAATTTAGTTTCAATGTTGAGACTGATCATGGCACACACATAGCAAAAGAATATGAAGACTTTTATTACTCATATAATTCTTCCTGTGGAAAACAGGGCAGCTCCCAAGCAAGTCCAAAAAGGGCATGAGAGAGCAGAGAAAAGAAACTGGCTTGGGGTTTTTATTCAGGATGGAGCTGAGGTGAAGTTTACCACATTTGGATTGAACTTCCCACCAGTGACCAAGGCAGGAGCACCCTGGCTTTCTTATCAACTTGCACAAACGTGGGGCAGAAGGGGAAGAGGGAGGAATGAAATTTAAAGGTGTTTGCAGTAGAATATCAAAACATGGAGTCAAACTCTTTATTAGCGTAAGGATTATGCGGGACAATATTTTCTAAATGCTTAACAATAAAAGCAACCACTAGCTATCATGATTATTCTGGTAAATAAAATCTTCGTTATCTCAATTACTTGCCCATACTTTCAGAGAAGGAAGAAATTTACAGTTTCAGCGCATCTCAAACATGCGTGCACTCTAGCTAAATTGCTATAAAACAGGAGTAACAACAAAACCCTGTTTTGGTTCCATATCTTTCTCTTTTCATGTTTTCTTCCAGTACTTATTTGAAGCTATCCAAACAAAAAATCCTACTTACAACCACATTAGGACAGCAATAGTCTAAGTAAGCACATGGAAAGTAGAGGCAATGAAAACTTCTTAGGATATAGAGCTAGCAGGAGTTAAAAATTTGAAGTGCTTGGGAGAGTATTCTTTTATTTTATTTTGCATTAATTCAGACCCATTCTACTTTCTACTTACTATATTGATTTGAATGACTAAGGAATGTAAGTGAACTGCATTCACAGTTTTAACTCATGAGTTATATAAGTGTGCCATTTTTCTACCCCTGCTTGCTAGAGATACATAGCAACCTAGGGCTAGTGGTAGTGCTAGTGTTTATTATAAAGTTTGTCCTTTCTAAGCTTCCCTGGTGGTGCAGTGGTTAAGAATCCACTTGCCAATGCAGGGGACGCGGGTTCAAGCCCTAGTCCAGGAAGATCCCACATGCCGTGGAGCAACTAAGCCCATGCACCACAACTACTGAGTCTGTGCTCTAGAGCCCATGAGCCACAACTACTGAGCCTGCGAGCCACAACTGCTGAAACCCATGCACCTAGAGCTTGTGCTCCACAACAAAAGAAGCCACTGCAATGAGAAGACCACGCACCGCAATGAAGAGTAACCCCCACTCGCTGCAACTAGAGAAAGCCCGTTTGCAGTAAGGAAGACCCAACACAGCCAAAAATAAAGAAAAAAAAAAGTTTATCTTTTGTATCTCAGAGATTTCATGGCCCAGTGATTAATTTCTATTATTTTTTACATTTTCAGGAGAGAACCTAGATGATTACCACAACTCACATGGTTTATTTTCAAAAATTCATTCCTCTTCATCCCCTATTTCACCTCAAACCAGTCCAATCTGATTTATTCCCTTCTACTCTCTGGTAGTGTTCTGGTCTACCACTGCCAATCTTTTTTTTTTTTTAATAAATTTATTTATTTTATTTATTTATTTTTGGCTGCTTTGGTTCTTTGTTGCCGTGCTCAGCTTTCTCTAGTTGCAGTGAGCGGGGGCCACTCTTTGTTGTGGTGTACGGGCTTCTCATTGCGGTGGCTTCTCTTGTTATGTAGCATGGGCTCTAGGCACGCGGGCTTCAGTAGTTGTGGCACGTGGGCTCAGTAGCTGTGGCTCGCTGGCTGTAGAGCACAGGCTCAGTAGTTGTGGTACACTTTGCCTGCAGCATGTGGGATCTTCCCGGACCAGGGCTCGAACCCATGTCCCCTGCATTGGCAGGCAGATCTTAACCACTGCACCACGAAGGAAGCCCTATCATTGCCAATCTTTTTATTGCTAAATATGCAGTGGTCACTTGACCATCCCCATATTACTCTACCACTCAGCACTAACCAACATATCTATCATTCCATCACTGGGTGGGAATGGGAGGTATTTTCTTTCTGTAGCCTACTTTTCTGCTACCATTCAGTCCCCTAAGTCTTCATCCTCTATGCCACCTATGAATGACTGTCCCTAGCATCTGTCCTGTGCTTTCTTTTCTCCTCTAGTTTTTCTCCTAAAAAATCTCATCCGTCCCATTGTTTAAATGTCATCTATATATGATGTCTTTCAGATATGAAAAGTTGGGTCATCAACTCACGATGATGAAAATACTATTACATAAATATTCCCTTATATTTGTGGTATTCATTTAGTTGTGGAATGCTTAATTTTTAAATGATTAGGGTTAATTTGATTGCAACTGTTGATGGATTAGCTTTAATTATAAAGTAAGTTTTCTTCTAACCTAAATACTGTGAGTATAATGCATTTCCATAATTTTAGCATATCTTTGATTTTGGAGATGTGTCCAGTGACAAATATTTTTATAGCTGTTTAAAACAATCCCAATTTTATTGAAAAATAACTATATCATAATGTCATCAGGAAAAAGCAATGTTTTCCCCATTAAAATAGAATTGAAATATTTTTAAAATGTTTTTTTTTTTCTCCTTAGCACCCTTTTACATTCTCAGGCAATTTACAGAGGCTTCAGGGGGTGCTTGCGACATAATTAAATTTATGCCATATTAAAGTGTAGCTTGATTGGTACAATTGAATAAAATGAGATTATTAATTACAGATAGAATTTTGTTCTACAAATTTCAAAAAAAATTAAACAGTATCTTTCTGTTATTATTACTGTGCTTACCACATATCATTAGGTCTTTATTTGAGAATACTAATTTTGTTAATATCACTCTAATGAGCTCTCCCATGCAAATTAGAGTATCTGATTTTCATTATCTTTCACCAATATTGAGAAGGATTTTTATAACATTTGATACTGTAACAAATTTAAGGAAGTTTAGAGATATTTCAAATTACTGAAACCATCATTTTGTTTATCACAGGAAATCAGAAATACCTTTTGTTTTTAACTCTAGCTAGAATTAATATTTTCATCCTGGTTTGATACAATAAATGAAATGGGAAATCCCTAGGTGGTTTTCAGTCTATATGAACAATGTAAATTGACTCTATTTGTTTTATACGGAACTGCATACCCTAAACTGCTTAGTTAGTTCCTTTCTCTGTTTGCTACTTTTACTGCTCTTAATCTTTGGTAAGGTTTTCTTTTTTTTTTCCAATAATAGGACAAATACATTGTGATGTGCTATTAAATAAATCACATACTTGATGATGAAATCAAAATCAACAGAATCCCCTTATGTAAAACACTTCTGGAGAATAATGTACATTAAAAATTCTTACTGTACAAATAGAAGGAAACTGTTCTGAGGTGTGCTAAATGATGACTGTAACAGCCTACCCTAGTTGAAGGTCTTATTTATTTATTTATTTACATCTTTATTGGAGTATAATTGCTTTACAATGGTGTGTTAGTTTCTGCTTTATAACAAAGTGAATCAGTTATACATATACATATGTTCCCATATCTCTTCCTGCTTGCGTCTCCCTCTCTCCCACCCTCCCTATCCTACCCCTCCAGATGGTCACAAAACACCGAGCTGATCTCCCTGTGCTATGCGGCTGCTTCCCACTAGCTATCTACCTTACGTTTGGTAGTATATATATGTCCACGTAACTCTCTCACTTTGTCACAGCTTACCCTTCCCCCTCCCCATATCCTAAAGTCCATTCTCTAGTAGGTCTGGGTCTTTATTCCTGTCTTACCCCTAGGTTCTTCATGACATTTTTTTTTCTTAAATTCCATATATATGTGTTAGCATATGGTATTTGTCTTTCTCTTTCTGATTTACTTCACTCTGTATGACAGACTCTACGTCTATCCACCTCATTACAAATAGCTCAGTTTCGTTTCTTTTTATGGCTGACTAATATTCCATTGTATATATGTGCCACATCTTCTTTATCCATTCATCTGATGCTGGACACTTAGGTTGTTTCCATCTCCTGGCTATTGTAAATAGAGCTGCAATGAACATTTTGGTACATGACTCTTTTTGAATTATGGTTTTCTCAGGGTATATGTCCAGTAGTGGGATTGCTGGGTCATATGGTAGTTCTATTTGTAGATTTTTAAGGAACCTCCATACTGTTCTCCATAGTGGCTGTAACAATTCACATTCCTACCAGCAGTGCAAGAGGGTTCCCTTTTCTCCACACCCTCTCCAGCATTTATTGTTTGTAGATTTTTTGATGATGGACATTCTGACTGGTGTGAGATGATATCTCATTGTAGTTTTGATTTGTATTTCTCTAATGATTAATGATGTTGAGCATTCTTTCAGGTGTTTGTTGGCAGTCTGTATATCTTCTTTGGAGAAATGTCTATTTAGGTCTTCTGCCTATTTTTGGATTGGGTTGTTTGTTTTTTTGTTATTGAGCTGCATGAGCTGCTTGTAAATTTTGGAGATTAATCCTTTGTCAGTTGCTTCATTTGCAAAGATTTTCTCCCTTTCTGAGGGTTGTCTTTTGGTCTTGTTTATGGTTTCCTTTGCTGTGCAAAAGCTTTTAAATTTCATTAGGTCCCATTTGTTTATTTTTGGTTTTATTTCCATTTCTCTAAGAGGTGGGTCAAAAAGGATCTTGCTGTGATTTATGTCATGGAGTGTTCTGCCTATGTTTTCCTCTAAGAGTTTGATAGTTTCTGGCCTTAATCTGGTCTTTAATCCATTTTGAGCTTATTTTTGTGTATGATGTTAGGGAGTGATCTAATCTCATACTTTTACATGTACCTGTCCAGTTTTCCCAGCACCACTTATTGAAGAGGCTGTCCTTTCTCCACTGTACATTCCTGCCTCCTTTATCAAAGATAAGGTGACCATATGTATGTGGGTTTATCTCTGGGCTTTCTATCCTGTTCCATTTATCGATCTTTCTGTTTTTGTGCCAGTACCATACTGCCTTGATTACTGTAGCTTTGTAGTATAGTCTGAAGTCAGGGAGCCTGATTCCTCCAGCTCCGTTTTTCATTCTCAAGATTGCTTTGGCTATTTGGGGTCTTTTGTGTTTCCATACAAATTGTGAACTTTTTTGTTCTAGTTCTGTGACAAATGCCAGTGGTAGTTTGATAGGGATTGCATTGAATCTGTAGATTGCTTTGGGTGGTAGAGTCATTTTCACAATGTTGATTCTTCCAATCCAAAAACATGGTATATCTCTCCATCTATTTGTATCATCTCTAATCCTTTCATCAGTGTCTTATAATTTTCTGCATACAGGTCTTTTGTCTCCTTAGGTAGGTTTATTCCTAGATATTTTATTCTTTTTGTTGCAATTGTAAATGGGAGTGTTTTCTTGACATCACTTTCAGGTTTTTCATCATTATTGTATAGGAATGCCAGAGATTTCTGAGATGCTACCAGAAAACTTACTAGAGCTAATCAATGAATTTGGTAAAGTAGCAGGATAGTTGAAGGTCTTTGGTCTCTGGTGTTTTCTCACTGTTACAATGTTTGCCTAACTGTCATTCATAATCAGAAGGTTTTATTCCTCACACGTTAATAATGAAGTAACTCTAGCTAGAAGAGAAAGTTCTCAATTTGGGAAAATTTTACCTCATTCTTTAAAGATAAATTTTTCTTCTTATATCCTAAACAGTTTAGCCTCACAGAGACCCTTTTTAGGGCTAAATTCACAAAACACTGCCTGACTTCCACGCTACTGCCTTTAACAGCCTTTCTCTGCCAGGTTCTCAGGATGGTAAAGGTTGTTCTGTAGAATTATTCACCTGCACTGCATAATTGAAAGATGCTATTGTTTTCTCTGTCCTGCCTATGGGTTTAGACAGCTGTTTCTCCAACAGGCAATAAATTGGTTAAAAAACAAAAATACAGTGCCTTTTGGACAGCTGTGTAGAAGCACAAAAAAGAATTTTTTAAGCTTTTTACTGTCAATGTGATAATTATTGCTCGGTCTAATTTTGCATAAATTCTGTTCAGTAGCACTTCTATGGATAATAGTTTCATTTATTTCCTGCAATAAAAAATATTTTAGTCTAAATGATTATAATGACGAAAATATATAACACATCTTTCTGTTTTCATTATACTATCATTTATGTAATTCGATGATACTGAAATAATTGGAGGAAGCAGGTGTAACTCTGTAGGTAATAATACTGAATTTTTACTCTACGCTGATTTGAGCTTTTCAAAAGGATCATTAAAAATGTCCATGTGATCCTACCATTTGTTTTACAAAACCTGGCACTGATGACAATTAGACACAACCACAAATCAACATAAAAATAAGAGGTAAATAAAAGAATGTAGTGTAAATTTTACTTAACTAAAAATAAATAAACCCGCTCATTCTCCTTGCTAACTCTCCAGATGAAATTCAGTTTGTCAACCCACAGTGTGATTGGAGGTTAAGGAAAGCAGTTTAGGATGTTGTTTCTGTTTATAATGGTCAATAACTAAAAGGATAATCTTTGGAATCATATCGAACTTGGTTCAAACCCTACCCTCTGTCTATAGCTGTTCCACTTTTGCAATGTCACCTAGTTATCTGAACCTGGGGTTCTGTATTTGTAAAAACTGAGATAAAAAGTAGGTATTTCAAAATATTTTTCTGTAGATTAAATGAGATACTGTGCATAATCTTACATACACTGGGGTCCTACTGCACAGTAATTGTTCAATTAATGGCATGTGAAAGTTATTTCTTTGACTCACATTAGAAATCACCATTATTTTGCAGCATGCATGATCTGTAAGTGCGGTTTCCTCATTGACCTAGAAATATGTTTGTTTGTTTTTTTCTGTATCACTGCCTTTTCCCTTACTTTGTTTTCCATACTAGGGTTAACCTTTTTCCTTGTCTACTAGGACTCTACTTCTATTCATTTCTTAAAAGTTTCACTTCACCTTGTATTATTTCCTTGTTTTTCTAATAGATTTTTGATCCTCTGGATCTGCATGAGATATTTAATAACTTCTACATAATCTATATTCCTTTTATTTTAGCTCATGCATCTTTTTTTTCACTTTTCTCCCTCAAGATATTATAAGGAATTAAGATAGAAATCATGCTCTATGTTTCTTTAATAAGCACACTTATCACAGCATCATGTATTATCTGAACATATTACAAGAAGTAATAGAAATAATAAGTTTATGCCCATTAAGTTGCTCAATTATTAAACCTTGGAAAAATATTCTATATGCTCTAATGAAAAAGAAACTTTCAGCTTCTTACAGAACAAAAATGGGGGTATACTTAAGATTACCAAACAGATGGTCTAATATTTTTATACCTAAGTTGCATTTGATTTAGTAACATCTAAAAAAGAGAAAATTAAAATAAGTAAAACAATTTGTACAGTAACTAAATTTAGAATTATTTTTAGAAATGCAGATATAGAAGAACAAAAGATTCAGGAAGGTTAGACAACATATTCTAAATTACAATTAACTGGAATTTACAAAGTGTATGGAATCTTCTCTACAAAGCTATGTACAACTTGCAAAAAATCACCAAAGGCAAGAATCTAGAGATATTAATACCTATTTTGGTATAAATCAAGGTTGAATCCCTTTTGTAGACTTCTGTAATTGGCAGTTTTGTTTAGCCATGACATTATTTAAATACTTCAAGCGCTTCTGAAAGAAACATGCTTGTCCACGGGACCACATTTTTCACCCTGTGCATTTTTTGTAAACCAAGTCACTGTGCACATTCACGCTACCTGCCCGGATCTTTAAAGTATCTGAAGATAACTAACTTCATGAATATAGTATTTTTTATTGATGTATAGTTGATTTATATTATTATATTAGTTTCAAGTTTATAGCATAATGATTCAATATTTTTATGGATTATACTCTATTTAAAGTTATTACAAAATAATGGCTATATTTCCCTGTGCTGTGCAATATGTCCTTGCTGCTTATCTATTTTATACTAACAGTTTGTACCTCTTAATCCCATACCCCTATCTTACCTCTCCCCCTCCTTCCCTCTCCCCACTCATATCCACTAGTTTGTTTTCTATATCTGTGAGTCTGCTTCTGTTTTATTATGTATTCGTTTATTTTTCAGATTTCACATGTAAGTGATAACATACAGTTTATCATTCTCTGACTTATTTCACTAGGCATAATACAAATTTAACAAGTGGGACTACATTAAACAAAAATGCTTCTATACAGCAAAGGAAACCAACAACAAAATGAAAGGCAACCTATTAAATAGGAGAAATATTTATAAATCATATATCTGATATGGGGTTAATATCCAAAATAAATAAAGAACTCATACAACTCAATAGCAAAAACAAAAGAGCAAAAACATCTGAATGGACATTTTCCAAAGAAGACATACAGAGCACTAACAGGTACAAGAAAGTGTAATCAACATCATTCATCAGCAGGAAAATGCAAATCAAAACCACAATAAGGTATCACCTCAATGGCTATTATTAAAAAGACAAGAAATAACAAGTGTTTCCCAGGATGTGGTGAAAAGGGAGTCCTTGTACACTGTTGAGAATGTAAATTGGTGCAGGCACTGAAGAAAACAGTATGGAGGTTCTCCAAAAAATTAAAAATAGAAGTACAATATGATCCACCAATTCCACTTCTGGGTATTTATCCAAAGAAAATGAAAAGACTAACTTGAAAAGAGACAAGCACCCTCATGTTCTTTGCAGTTTTATTTATAATAGCCAAGTTATGCAAATAAGCTAAGTGTTCATCAAGGCATGAATCAATAAGAAGATGTAATATGTATGTACAATGGAATATTATTAAGCCATAAAAGAGAAGGTTTTCTTGTCATTTGGGACAATATGGATGAAACTCGAGGGTATTATGCTAAGTGAAATAAGTCAGGGAGAGAAAGACAAATACTGTATGATTTCACTTACATGTAGAATCTAAAAAGACAAAAAAGACCCAAAAATGAACTCATAGATACAGAACACAAATTGGTGGTTGCCAGAGGTGGGCGGTGGTGGCATTGACAAAATGAGTTAAAGAGATCAAAAGGTACAAACTTCCAGTTATAAAATACATCAGTCATGGGGATGACTTATGGTACAGCACGCTGACTATAGTTAATAATACAGTATTGCATTTTTGAAAGTTGCTAAGAGAGTATATCTTAAAAGTTCTCATCACAAAAAATTTACAACTATGTTTCGAGACGGATATTAACTAGGGTTATTGTGGTTATCATTTTTTTGCAGTATATACAAATATTGAATCATTATGTTTTACACTTGAAACTGATATAATGTTATATGTCACTTATATCTCAATTTAAAAAGAAGAAAAAATAACTTCTCTAACAACATAGTCCAAAGACAAATAGCAGTGTCAGGAAAAAGTACCAAATTAAAGGTAACCAATGCATTAAATGTTCAATTATATATATATATTCTGTGGTGAGTAGGAGATTGTTCACTGTATTCTGATTTACATATATTTTGCATACTGTATTATTACATATGTTTGTATATATATATACATGCTTATATACACAGACATTTCATATAAACTGCTTTGTTCATTAGTTTTTATTTTACATTGCTTATATACATTTTATAGTTAATTATTTCATAATACAAATGAAAACAAAAGATGAGGTTGACATGGACAAATAATGGCAGTTTATTCTTTCCACACTCAGTGACAATAACAAGGGACTTCACTTAGTTTATGCTACACAAATCCCTTGCGGCAATGGGGTAGTCATCATTTGGGTCATTGTATATTAATTTTCAAAATAAATTTCTTGAGAAAATTGCTTTTCCAGACTAGTCAACTATTAAATATAAAAATATATTTTTCTGTCTAGGCATTTAACTTATCTTTTAAAATAACATAAAATTTTTCATTTTACTTAGATTCATTTCCAAAGTTGCTGCTCTCATTAGGGGGAAAAAAAAAGGTTGCTTTTAACAGCATGTCAAACTACATTAATTTTCTTCTGGAACATTTAGCCCCAGGTGTAAAAGTGCCTTGTATCAAATTGACATACAGGAAGATAAAAGTGCTTTTTAAAAAATGTAAAATCAAGCTATATTTAGGTTATAAAGGCTTAGGTGCAGGGAGGAGAAAGCCAGAGAAGTAAAGTTCATAGAACTACATATATTTTTCTTAAAATACCTTATTTATTCTCTAACACTAATATTTTACTCTTTCTAGAACAGATTATTGTAAATCAAGCATTTTTAAGATGCTTATAGGCCATTTATTTTCTAACACTTGTATGAAGTATAGTAAGGAAACTTTAATTCTCACTATGGGTCACCAAGTCTGATTTTTTTGATTCCTAAACATTGATACATAGGTATCTTCAAACATAAATGTAAATGTACTATTTCCCCTGAATTTCCATTGGATATTTTTTTGATCTTCTAAAAAATAGGTTACATATGTATATATTAAAGAATCTTGCAGAAATATTTCAAATACTACATTATTTTTAACATATAATTTTGACTACTAACAAAAATATTTCTGCATGAGATTGTATTTTTATTAAGCTTACACTATCATTTTTTCTTTCCTTTAACTGGGAAATAATACATATGCTTTATATTTATGTAAAATATAATTATTTAAATTTTTGTTTTCTGTAGAAATGAAGCATGCTCACTTGCTTGGTCCAATATTTGAGCTCCTCAATTGCCTCTTATATTCAATAGTAAAACAAATCGTTTCTTAATTAAATGCACAGAAGTATTATATGTTAATACATTTATGTCATCTTTAAGATTTATCTTTTATTTGCATGGATTGATGAGAATTTTTCATATAACATCCTATTAGAAATCAAATAATATAATACTAGTGATATAATACATGATTTGTTATTATAAAATATATTTTATTCTATACAGAATACAAGTTAATTACATTTAAAATAAAAATGGTATTTAAAAATATAATTTTTATGAAATAATGCCATTTGCAGCAACATGGATGGACCTAGAAATTGCCATATTGAGTGAAGAAAGTCAGACAGAGAAAGGCAAATATCATATGATATCACTTATATGTGGAATCTAAAAAAAGGGTACAAATGAACTTATCTACAAAACAGAAATAGAGTTACAGATGTAGAAAATAAACTTATGGTTACCATGGGGTAAGGGGGAGAGGGATAAATTGGAAGATTGGGATTGACATATACACACTACTATATAAAACAGATGACTAATAAGGATCTACGTATAGCACAGGGAGCTCTACTCAATACTCTGTAATGATCTATATGGGAAAAGAATCTAAAAAAGAGTGGATATGTGTATATGTATAATAGATTCACTTTGCTGTACACCTGAAACACAACACTGTAAATCAGGGGACTTCCCTGGTGATGCAGTGGTTAAGAACCCATCTGCCAATGCAGGGGACATGGGTTCAAGCCCTGGTCCAGGAAGATCCCACATGCTGTGGAGCAACTAAGCCCATGCATGCACCACAACTACTGAGCCTGCACTGTAGAGCCTGCAAGCCACAACTACTGAGCCCACATGCCACAACTACTGAAGCCTGCGTGGCTAAAGCCCGTGCTCCACAACAAGAGAAGACATCGCAATGAGAAGCCTGCGCACCGCAATGAAGAGTAAGCCCTGCTTGCCGCAACTAGAGAAAGCCTGCGTGCAGCAGCGAAGACCCAATGTAGCCAAAAATAAAATAAATAAATTTATTTAAAAAATTGTAAATCAACTATACCCCAATAAAAACTTTTTAAATAATTTTTATATATTTATCATTTAATACTTTAATATTTCCCTCTTCAATCATTTCTTCACATCTTCCTGGTACAGATTATTTTGCCTTTGGGTTCAAATGTATAAAATAATTATCAAAATAATAGCTGGTTCAGTTGGTTTTAACTAAATCTCATTTGGAAGCAATTTATGATGCTTTATCAAATAATATAATCAGAGGAAGTTGGCAAAAATGTAAATCTTTTGGAAAGATTTATTTATCATTTGTAATTACATTTATATTTGTCTTGTGGTTAAAAAAAGATATGTCTAAACAGAACAAAAAAAACAAAATCAAATAGATAATAGAGGGTTTCCCTGGTGGCGCAGTGGTTGAGAGTCCGCCTGCCAATGCAGGGGACACAGGTTCGTGCCCCGGTCTGGGAGGATCCCACATGCCGTGGAGCGGCTAGGCCTGTGAGCCATGGCCGCTGAGCCTGAGCATCCGGAGCCTGTGCTCCGCAACGGGAGAGGCCACAACAGTGAGAAGCCCGTGCACCGCAAAAAAAAAAAAAAAAATAGATAATAGAGAAAATGATTGACAGATGTGGTCCTGTAAAAATAAAAATCATAGGCATGGCAAAGAAATTCTAAAGATAAACTATAAACAAAATATAAACAAATTCTAAAGACAAATGATAAACTGGGTAAAAGATTTACAGCAACATATATTGCTAATTCTTCAAAAGTTCTCACAAATCCAAGGTAAAATTAGTCCTTCATCAGGAGAATGGGCAAAGTTGATGAAAAAGCATACCTCGTATTAAAAATTAAATGTAAAAAGTATACTTAGCTTTACTAGTAACTTGCAATTTGAAAATATTTGATCCTTTGAATTATTGCATTCTTAAAAATTACTAACACTGGGAAACTCATATTTGGTTAAGATGGAAAAAATAGATGTTTTGAAGCCATATTTGTGGAAATGTAAATTGTTTCCAAGTTTCTGAAGGGTAATTTAACAATATATATCATATAAAACTTGCATATTGGTTTTCTAGCTATCCTTCCAATAGAAATTCATACTAGGAAGATAACTGTACACGTCAGCCAGCTTTTGTCCTCACGGATATTTATTACGTTATTGCTCATATAATGGTGAGAAAATGAAATTTCCCTAAAAGATCATAATCAGGAGAGTAGATTAATAATTAGGGTACATTTATGTAACAGAATCCTACGTAGCCATTAAAATGATAATGTACATTTAAGTTATTGATGTGGGAAGAAATACATGGTCCCTAAGTAAAGCAGGGTCCATAACGGTAAGATCTTGTTAAATTAAAAATTTATCCTATGGGCTTCCCTGGTGGCACAGTGGTTGAGAGTCCGCCTGCAAATGCTATGGGCCCGTGAGCCATGGCCACTGAGCCTGCATGTCCGGAGCCTGTGCTCCACAACAGGAGAGACCACCACAGTGAGAGGCCCATGTACGGGAAAAAAAAAAAAAATTATGCTACATTTGCAAGATTATATGTGTATAGCTTAATATTAGAAATATTTACCAAAATATTAGCAATTATTTTCTTTGAGTAGTAGGATTTCAATGAATATTATTTTTATTTTTTTAATCTACTCTTCAGAACAATTTGAGTAGTGCACTGATTATTAAGCTATTGTTTCTCGAATAAAAACCTATACTCTGTATTCTGCTTGGTGATGCTAGAATTGAGACTTTGAAAACCACGTTTCTCCTTGGTGCCAGTTTCCGGTGTTTTCACATAATCATGGAATTGAGTTCATGTTGTCCCCCTCAGAGATGACTGACAGGCATCCCTTCCTCAGAAATCTGGATACCTACCCCTTAAGGATTTCCTAAGCTTCTAGAGTCTAGTAACTATGTAATCCCTTCCATTGTTCTCCTAGTCCAAGGTTTGGTTGCTCCTTCATACATTATTATCATTGTGTTTCTTTTTGCCTTTTTGGTTCCTCAGTCCTATTCTGTATGATTCTCTATATTAAATTTTGCTCATTATAATAACTGGTGTGAGTTTTCTCTATTTTTCTGTGTGGACCCAGAAAGATAAAGTTTAATTATAATTTCCATCAGAGTAAAAAAGCTATTTTATTTTGAAAAATTACCAATGTTGTTTCAATGAAGCCCCCTAAAAGAAAGCTCCTTGAAATCCTCCCTAACAAAGCTGTAATAAGCACCAAATTTGGCAGAAGTAAGAGTGCCTATTTCTCACTGAGCTTACCAAAATGTACACACTTTACCTGTTCACCTGAGTGATTAATGCTTCTTCTCCTCTATCTTTCTTCACTTTTCCCACCATCATATGCTACCCTCAACACATGTTTTGGTATGTATGATGTTTTCAAAGATAGTTTGATATGTTTTCAACTCAGTGAGAAACTGGTGAAGTTATGAGGAACTGGAATAGCAGTTGAGGAATAATGTAATAATCAAGAGGTAGAATACACACTTTTGGTGAATCATAAAATGATGGGAATAAAAAGTTCTTTCCAAATTGAATGACTCATGACACTAATGAGTTAAGGATCTGGTGAATTAACTTTGGGAAATGTGAAGTGGTAAAGGTGTCTATGCGATATTTTGAGTTAAACATAACCTTTGTCTCCTTTAAGAAGTAAATCTACATTATATATATAATATGTATGTATATATATGTGTGTGTATGTGTATATATATACATACATACACATATATACCAAGTAAAATAAAAAACACACAAGCATCACATAGAGATAGTCATTTTAGTTATTTATGTATTATGTCCATATATGTACATGGTCTTTACAATGCAATAAACTGCAACAAAGTATGTCATGACTTGCTTTTTATGAATGTGTTTGATATCACTGCACACCAATTTTTACTACAAAATTTTTCAAATTTATTTATTAATGCAACATTTTTTAGTGTTTGCTGTGTAGTAAGCTCTATAATAGTCAGTGAGGATTAAACAATGGGCAGAAAATACTATTTCTGTCTCATAGGACCCATAATTTAATAGAGAGACAGATACCATGTTGGGTATATATTGTATTAGTTTAGCCCAGCTGGACTAGCTTTTTCAGGATTTAGTTCCCTGAATAATTCCAAGTTAGAGTGGACCACAGAAACATTTTACCTCAGTTTTGCAATCTAAGAATAAAATGGAACTTCCTTAATCTGATAAAGAATATGTCTAACATCATGTAGCAAATATCTTACAAAATGGTGAAATATTGATCTCTGAGACCTAGAAGGAGACAAAGGTGCTCATTAACAATACTTTTCCACAACATATTAGAAGTCTTAGCCTGTGCGATAAGAAAAAATAAATACATGATGACTGGAAAGAATGCTGTTATTGTTTGTCATTGAAACCATTATGCACCAAGAAAATCCAAAATTATATACAAATAAATTATTAGACTTGTTAAGTGGATTTAGTATATTAATTGATTATAAGGGAAAGATACAAAAATCTATTGAATTTATATATACCAGCAACAAATAAATGAGAAATGAAGTTTAAAATGGTATCAGGTACAATAACTTCAAAATTTAAATATTTAACAATAAATCTAACAAAGTATATTAAGGTAACCACAGTAAAAGAGAGAGAGAGAGAGAAAGGGAGAGAAATTAGTAAACACCAACATAAATGGGGAAATGTGTTAAGTCTACAAATTGGAAGAAAATGTTTGAAGATACCAATTTTCCTCGATGATAATTTTTAAATTTATGGAAAAATAGATGAAAATGCCAGCAAGATTTTTCATTCAAATTGACAAGCTGATTCTAAATGTGTATGGAATATGTACCTCTACAGGATTGAGGATAATGGTAAAAGTCTTGAAGAAAAAGGAGGAGGAGGAGAAGAAAGCTGCTTTGTAAGATTTACATGTCAAATATAAGACTGATTGTGAAGCTAGAATAGCTGAAATAGTGTGGTATTGACATAAAAGTAGACAAACTGATTAATGGAAAATAGAAAGTCCAGTAACAGACACACATGTACATATAGTCACATGATTTATGATGCAATGACAATGCGTATAGATTCAATATCCTTATCGAGAAAATGAGAATAAACACCTAATTCTCAGAGTCGCTGTGAGGATTGAGATAATCAGTTTAAGGCTCCAACCTAGTACTCAGTACGTTTTACAGCTCAGGAGATGCCAGCTATGCTCAGTTTATTACATCTCACGAATTACTCTTCCTGTCACAGAATTACTGTTTGTTATTTCATTTGAAACAACTGCTCTTAAATCATTTATTTCTGAAATATAACTAACATCTCCTGCTTCATGGTCCACAGATATTCTCTCCAGTTCTCATGTATTTTCCATGCCTCCACTCCTCTCATTTTTCTCCCTGCATTACATCCTTACTTAAACAGCATTTTTCTGTATCAAAATTGCTGTATGAATTATATAAGTCCTTCCCTTCTTTCAAACAAATGTATATTCTATGGCTTAACTAGGACCTTACTTTTTTTTGGATACCCTAGACCAACAATTTTGAGACAAACTTTTGGATACTTTATATAACTTTTCTAACAGTTTATGGTCATGAGTATTAATAAGTGCATTGTTTAGAGTCCTATATGATCTACCTAGGGACCAAAAATTTGAATGACATATTAAAGGGAGTGATCAGCTCTTGGTAAATAGACACTATTCCTCAACGTACCAGAAAAAAAAAAAGCAAATTTGCTTTCAGACTATGCTTGGCTTTTGTTTTTTCTGAGCGTAAATAGATTTTTCAATGTGTATGGAGTAAATACTAAAGTATCACGTGTAATAGCCCAAGCCAATCTTGTCTGCCTTCCTATACTTTAAAATAGATTGTTTTCCTCTGAGTTAAAACATTTAATAACATTTAATACATAATACAGCCATATGAGAAGACAGTCTCTGATTGAATATAAGAATGGTAATTACACTTGCCACTATGGCCACTTCAAACCATAAAAATGTATGGAAGTGCTACCTAAAGTCCATTTTCTGTAAACACTGAAAGTAGATCATGAGAACTGATAAGAGAACCAAAAATCAGTTCAGGAGCAAAATGCTTTTTTTCATCGCTGATTTCCAGGACAACTGGTACACATATTGATTTATCCATTTCTATTACCTAGATGTTTATAAAAATCAAATCATCTTTAAATTGGATTTAGATCCATCCTGAGATTAGTATACTGCACCTAAATAAATACAATTTACCCTTTCAATACATGTATATAACTTGAAGTTTTATTTTAAATGACTAAGTATAGGAACAGTGAACCTGAAAATCAGCATTGTGAAAAAGGCATTATTTCAAGCAAGTCTTTCAATTCACAGCATACAAGCTAGTTAATGCATCCAACTGATTTCTCTTTAACCCAACAAAATTACTATTTTGTTTTATTACCCACTGAGTCTAAAAACAAGTTGAAAGAACATATTTAAGGTAACTCTCTATACTTCTAAAAATATAAAAAACACTACTGAAAATTAACCACTGTATCAAAATTTCCCCTTCATTTAATTTTCATACTGGTATGCCAATAATAAGACCATTTTTTCCAGGAATATAGTTTGGTAAATGCAGCTACAATGTTTCACTTTATACAAATTGTGCAAATTATGTTTTCTAAAAATAATCAGAGGACAATATTAACTCATTCTTCATTTTATAAAAATACTAAGATAAATATTAAGACATTACTTCAGCTGCTATTATAAACAGAATTCTAAGATTTATTTCTTAAATGCATGAAGCAAATAATGTTTACAAAGACAGTCAGCCATCTGTGTCATTTGTTTGAGTGAACACATTTGACCACTTTGAACATATGTGTGCTGTAAGCTGCAAACATGACAATTTAGAATAAAAATGAACAGGATGAAATACTTTTATAAAATTCCTTTCCTCTCTGGAAGGCTAATTTCCTTGGCTACTTAGTCGAACATTACTTTATACATGAGTATAGAAGATTTCCCCTATTTTAATACCAATATTGCAATAGTTTGAGAGATAATGATGCTCGAAATTTTATACACAATAAAGGCCATTTAGAATAATGTTAAATAACTTTAAATCTAAAATGTTTGTAAGTTTCCAGAATGTTCATAAACACTATAAATAACGAAGATGTTTACATCCACTATTCTTCTATAGAAATTAGTGAAGTCTTTAAGTTGACTGCTGTTTTACTCGAAAACATGTAATTTTTTCTGATTTTTGTACTTTCATTATGAGGTTCTGATAATCTTTTTCTGGTACACCACATCATTGCACAATAAAACGGTCATTTGAGTGTATTTGCACAATTTATTAAAAACTGTACAGCATTTGCTTCTCTAGGTTTTTCAAAGTGTGATAATAAACAACAGAATCCTTGCCATTTAATTTATGTTATCATATAATTTATAATTTAAATGGAAATTCAGACTTAGGAATTGTTATTATCAGTATTTGTAAAGCATTAAATCCTGTTTCATGATTGACTCTTTTTTTTAAAAAACATCTTTATTGGAGTATAATTGCTTTACAATATTGTGTTAGTTTCTGCTGCATAACAAAGTGAATTAGCTATATGTATACACATATTCCCATATCCCCTCCCTCTTGCATCTCCCTCCCACCCTCCCAATCTCACCACTCTAGGTGGTCAGAAAGCACCGAGCTAATCTCCCTGTGCCATGCAGCTGTTTCCCACTAGCTATCTATTTAATATTTTGTAGTGTATGTATGTCCATGCCAGTCTCTCCCTTCATCCCAGCTTACCCTTCCCCCTCCCCGTGTCCTCAAGTCCATTCTCTACAACTGCATCTTTATTCCTGCCCCTAGGTACATCAGAAGCTTTTTTTTTTTTTTTTTTTTAGATTCCATATATATGTTTTAGCATATGGCATTTGTTTTTCTCTTTCCGACTTACTTCACTCTGTATGACGGACTCTAGGTCCATCCACCTCACTACAAATAACTCAGTTTCATTTCTTTTTACAGCTGAGTAATATTCCATGGTATATATATGCCACATCTTCTTTATCCATTCATCTGTCAATGAACACTTAGGTTGCTTCCAAGTCTTGGTTATTGCAAAAATAGTGCTGCAATGAACATTGTGGTACATGTCTCTTTCTGAATTATGGCTTACTGAAGGTATATGCCCAGTAGTGGGATTGCTGGGTCATATGGTTGTTCAATTTTTAGTTTTTTTAGGGAACCCCCATACTGTTTTCCATAGTGACTGTATCAATTTACATTCCCACCAACAGTACAGGAGGGGGTTCCCTTTTCTCCACACCCTTTCCAGCACTTAATATTTCTAGATTTCTTGATAATGGCCATTCTGACTGGCATAAGGTGATAACTCATTGTAGTTTTGATTTGAATTTATCTAATAATTAGTGATGTTGAGCATCTTTTCATGTGCCTCTTGGCCATCTGTATGTCTTCCTTGGTGAAATGTCTATTTAGGTCTTCCACCCATTTTTTAACTGGATTGTTTGTTTTTTTGATATTGAGCTCCATGAGCTGTTTGTATATTTTGGAGATTAATCTGTTGTCTGTTCTTCCATTTGCAAATATTTTCTCCCATTCAGAAGGTCGTCTTTTAGTCTTGCTTATGGGTTCCTTTGCTGTGCAAAAGCTTTTAAGTTTCATTAGGTCCCATTTATTTCTGTTTTTATTTCCATTTCTCTAGGAGGTGGTTCAAAAAGGATCTTTCTTTGATTTATATCATAGAGTGTTCTGCCTATGTTTTCCTCTAAGGGTTTTATAGTGTCGGAACTTACATTTAGGTCTTTAATCCATTTTGAGTTTATTTTTGTGTATGGTGTTAGGGAGTGTTCTAATTTCATTCATTTACAGGTAGCTGTCCAGTTTCCCCAGAAGCACTTATGGAAGAGGCTATCTTTTTTCCATTGTATATTCTTGCCTCCTTTATCAAAAATAAGGTGACCATATATGCGTGGGTTTATCTCTGGGCTTTCTGTCCTGTTCCATTGATCAATATGTCTGTTTTTGTGCTGGTACCATACTGTCTTGATGACTGTAGCTTTGTAGTATTTTCTGAAGTCTGGGAGCCTGATTCCTCCAGCTCCATTTTTCTTTCTCAAGATTGCTTTGGCTATTCAGGGTCTTTTGTGTTTCCACACAAATTGTGAAATTTTTTGTTCTAGTTCTGTGAAAAATGCCATTGGTAGTTTCATAGGGAGCATTGAATCTGTAGATTGCTTTCAGTACTATAGTCATTTTCACAATGTTGATTCTTCCAGTCCAAGAACATGGTATATCTCTCCATCTGTTTGTATCATCTTCAATTTCTTTCATCAGTGTCTTATAGTTTTCTGCCTACAGGACTTTTGTCTCTTTAGGTAGGTTTATTCCTGATATTTTATTCTTTTAGTTGGAATGGTAAATAGGAGTGTTTCCTTAATTTCTCTTTCATACTTTTTGTTGTTAGTGTATAGGAATGCAAGAGATTTCTGCGCATTAATTTTGTATCCTGGTACTTTACCAAATTCATTGATTAGCTCAAGTAGTTTTCTGGTTGCATCTTTAGGATTCTCTAAATATAGTATCATGTCATGTGCAAACAGCGACAGTTTTACTTCTTTTCCAATTTGGGTTAATTTTCTTTTTCTTCTCTGATTGCTGTGGCTAGGACTTCCAAAACAATGTTGAATAATAGTGGTGAGAGGAAATGGTTTCAATTTTTCATCATTGAGAACGATGTTTACTGTGGGTTTGCCATATATGGCCCTTATTATGTTGAGGTAGGTTGCCCCGTGTCTATTTTCTGGAGGGTTATCATAAATGGGTGTTGAATTTTGCCTAAAGTTTTTTCAGCATCTACTGAGATGATCATAAGGTTTTTATCCTTCATATGGTGTATCACATTGATTGATTTGCATATATTGAAGAATTCTTGCATTCCTGGGATAACCATACTTCTTCATCGTGTATGATCCTTTTAGTGTGCTATTGGATTCTGTTTGCTAGTATTTTCTTGAGGATTTTTCCATCCTTGTTCTTTAGCGATATTGGCCTGTAGTGGGTTTTTTTGTGACATCTTTGTCTGGTTTTGGTATCAGGGTGATGGTGAACTCATAGAATGAGTTTGGGAGTGTTCCTCCCTCTGCTATATTTTTGAAGTGTTTGAGAAGGATAGGTGTTAGCTCTTCTCTAAATGTTTGCTAGAATTCACCTGTGAAGCTATCTTTGTTTGTTGAAAGATTTTTAATCACAGTTTTAATTTCAGTGCTTGTGATTCATCTGTTTATATTTTCTATTTCGTCCTGATTCAGTCTCAGAAGGTTGTGCTTTTCTAAGAATTTGTCCATTTCTTCCAGGTTGTCCATTTTATTGGCATATAGTTGCTTGTAGTAATCTCTCAAGATCCTTTGTATTTCTGCAGTATCAGTTGTTACTTCTCCTTTTTCGTTTCTAATTCTGTTGATTTGAGTCTTCTCCCTTTTTTTCTTGATGAGTCTGGCTAATGGTTTATCAATGTTGTTTATCTTCTTAAAGAAACAGCTTTTAGTTTTATTGATCTTTGCTATTTTTTCCTTCTTTTTCATTTACTTCTTACCTGATCTTTATGATTTCTTTCCCTCTGCTAACTTTGGCGGTTTTTAGTTCTTTCTCTAATTCTTTAGGTGTAAGGTTAGGTTGTTTATTTGAGATTTTTCTTGTTTCTTGAGGTAGGATTGTATTGCTATTAACTTCCATCTTAGAACTGCTTTTACTGCATCCCATAGGTTTTGGGTCATTGTGTTTACCTTGTCATTTGTTTCTAGGTATTTTTTAATTTCCTCTTTGATTTCTTCTGTGATCTCATTTATTTTGTAGTGTACTGTTTAGCCTCCATGTGTTTGTATTTTTACAGGGTTTTTTTCCCCTGTAATTGATATCTAGTCTCATAGCATTGTGCTTGGAAACAATACTTGAAACGATTTCAATTTTCTTTAATTTACCAAGACTTGATATGTGACCCAAGATATGATCTATCCTGGAGAATGTTCCATGAGCACTTGAGAAGAAAGTGTATTCTGTTGTTTTTGGATGGAATGTCCTATAAATATCAACTAAGTCTATCTTGTCTAATGTGTCATTTAAAGCTTGTGTTTCCTTATTTATTTTCATTTTGGTTGATCTGTCCATTGGTGAAAGAGGGGTGTTAAACTCCTCTACTATTATTTTGTTCCTGTCGCTTTCCCCTTTTATGGGTGTTAGCATTTGCCTTATGTATTGAGGTGCTCCTAGGTTGGGTGTATAAATATTTACAATTGTTATATCTTCTTCTTGGATTGATCCCTTGATCATTATGTAGTGTCCTTCTTTGTCTCTTGTAATAGTCTTATTTTAAAGTCTATTTTGTCTGATATGAGAATTGTTACTCCAGGTTTCTTTTGGTTTCCATTTGCATGGAATATCTTTTTGCATCCCATCACTTTCATTCTGTATGTGTCCCTAGGTCTGAAGTGCATCTCTTGTAGACAACATATATATGGGTGTTGCTTTTGTATCCATTCAGCCAGTCCATGTCTTTTGGTTGGAGCACTTTATCCATTTACATTTAAGGTAATTATTGATATTTATGTTCCTATGTCCATTTTCTTAATTGTTTTGGGTTTGTTTTTGTAGGTTTTTCCTTCTCTTCTGTTTCCTGTGTAGAAAAATTCCTAGAGCATTTGTTGTAAATCTGATTTGGTGGTGCTGAATTCTCTTAGCTTTTGCTTGTTTGTAAATGTTTTGATTTCTCCCTCGAATCTGAATGAATCCCTGCTGGGTAGAGTGATCTTGGTTGTAGGTTTTTCCATTTCATCACTTTAAATATGTCCTCCCACTCCCTTCTGGTTTTCAGAGTTTCTGCTGAAAGATCAGCTGTCAACCTTATGGGGATCCCCTTGTATATTATTTGTTGCTTTTCCCTTGCTGCTTTTAATATTTTTTCTTTGTATTTAATTTTTGATAGTTTGATTAATATATGTCTTGGCATGTCTCTCCTTGGATTTATCCTGTATGGGACTCTCTGTGCTTCCTGGACTCAATTGACGATTTCCTTTCCCATGTTAGGGAAGTTTTCAACTATAATCTCTTCAAATATTTTTTCAGTCCCTTTCTTTTTCTCTTCTTCTTCTGGGACCCCTATAATTCGAATGTTGGTGCATCTAATGTTGTTCCAGAGGTCTCTGAGACTGTCTTTAATTCTTTTCTTCTGTTTTTTTTTCTTTATTCTGCTCTGTGGTAGCTATTTCCACTATTTTATCTTCCAGGTCATTTAGCTGTTCTTCTGCCTCAGTTATTCAGCTAGTGATTCCTTCTAGAGAATGTTTAATTTCATTCAATGTGCTGTTCATCACTGTTTGCTCTTTAGTTCTTCTAGGTCCTTGTTAAATGTTTCTTGTATTTTCTCCATTCTATTTCCAAGATTTTGGATCATCTTTACTATCATTACTCTGAATTCTTTTGCAGGTAGACTGCCTATTTCCTCTTCATTTGTTTGGTCTGGTGGGTTTTTACCTTGTTCCTACATCTGCTGCATATTTCTCTGTCTTCTCATTTTGTTTAACTTACTGTGTTTGGGGTCTCCTGTTCACAGGTTTTTAGGTTCACAGTTCCATTGTTTTTGGTGTCTGCCCCCAGTGGGTGAGATTGGTTCAGTGGCTTGTGTAGGCTCCCTGTTGGAGAAACAGGTGCCTGTGTTCTGGTTGCTGGGGCCGGATCTTGTCTTTCTGGTGGGCAGGGCCGTGTCTGGTCATGTGTTTTGGGGTGTCTGTGAACTTAGTATGATTTTAGGCAGCCTCTCTGCTAATGGGTGTCATTGTTTTCCTGTCTTGCTAGTTGTTCAGGCATGGGGCATCCAGTGCTGGAATTTGCTGGCCCTTGCGTGGAGCTGGGTCTTAGCATTGAGATGTAGATTTTGAGGAGAGTTCTTTCCAGTTGATATTATGTGGGGCTGGGAGTTCTCAGGTGTCCCAACATCCTGAACTCAGCTCTCCCACCTGAGAGGCTCAGGCCTGACACCAGGCCAGAGCACCAAGACTCTGTCAACCACACGGCTCAGAAGAAAAGGGAGAAAAAAGAATATTTTTTAATTTTAAAAAATAATATTAAAAAAAAGAAGAGAGCAACCAAACCAATAAACAAATCCACCAATGATAACAAGCACTAAAATCTAAACTAAGTTAAAAATAAAAATCAGAAACAAAGCAGTCGCAGACGGCAATCCCCAAGTCTACAGTTGTTCCCAAAGTCCACCTCCTCAATTTTGGGATGATTTGTTTTCTTTTCAGGTATCCCTCAGATGCAGGGTACATCAAGTTGATTGTGGTGATTTAATCCGCTGCTCCTGAGGCTGCACAGAGAAATTTCCCATTCTATTCTTTGTTCCCATAGCTCCTGGTGTTCACCTTTGTTTTTTGCCCCACCTCTGCATGTAGGTCGCCCTCAGGCATCTGTTCCCCGCCCAGAGAGGAGGGAGTTAAAGCAGCAGCTGATTAGGGTGCTCTCACTCACTCAGGCCAGGGGGAGGGAGGGGTACAGTAGTCCTAATTGGAATGCGGGGGAGCCTGCAGTGGCAGAAGCCACTGTGACGTTGCAACAGCCTGAGGTGCACCATGTGTTCTCCCAGGGAAGTTGTCCTTGGATCACTGGACCCTGGATAGTGACCTGTGCTTGCACATAGGATTCTTGGTGGCTGCAGCAGTAGCATTAGCATTTCAGGCCCATCTCTGAGGTTTAGCTGATAGCCGCGGGTCATGCCCACAAGCCCGTCTCTGCAGCTCGTTTACACAGTGCTCTGCCTTCTGTGGGTGGTGGGTGGTGCTCTGCCTTCTCGTGCACCCTGAAACAACGGTCTCTCGCCTCTTCGGCAGGTCCAGACTTTTTCCTGGACTCCCTTCTGGCTAGCTGTGGTGCACTAGCCCCCTTCAGTCTGTGTTCACGCAGCCAACCCCAGTCCTCTCCCTGGGGTCTGACCTCCGAGGCCTGAGCCTCAGCTCCCAGCCCCCACCCCACCCCAGCGGGTGAGCAGACAAGCCTCTCGGGTGGGTGAGTGCCGGTCGGCACCGATCCTCTGTGCAGGAATCTCTTTGCTTTGCCCTCTGCACCCCTGTTGCTGCACTCTCCTCCACGGCTCCGAAGCTTCCCCCCCACCCACATCCCGTCTCCATCAGTGAAGGGGCTTCCTAGTGTGTGGAAACTTTTCCTCCTTCACAGCTCCCTCACAGAGGTGCAGGTCCTGTCCCTATTATTTTGTCCCATTTTTTTCTTTTTTTCTTCTGCCCTACCCAGGTACGTGGGGAGTTTCTTGCCTTTTGGGAGGTCTGAGGTCTTCTGCCAGTGTTCAGTAGGTGTTCTGTAGGAGTTTTTCCACAGGTAGATGTATTTCTGATGTATTTGTTGGGAGGAAGGTGATCTACACGTCTTACTCCTCTGCCATCTTGAAGGTCCCCCAACCACCGCCTCATGATTGACTCTTTATTGTGAGGACTGTGATATCATAGACTGGCTGGCTGGCTCCTTTCTTCAAGGATTATTGTCAGCTCAAAAGTTTTTCCTCACACACTGATATGTGGACTCCTGCATTTTCTTTGTGTGCTCTTAAACAGGCTTTGTTAATGCAAGAAAATGGGATTTTATAGTTTAGTTATTTCCTGCCTTGTTTATGTAGGATACTCAAGGATATCTTAATTCAGATTCAAAACTCATAGCTTGAGCCACCTATTTTTGCCTAGGCTAGTAACTAGCAGTTCTAAATGTCTGTAAGAGCAGTATCTTTTCACCTTTTCATAATGCAGAGCTACTGACACTGCTCGTTATACAGTCTCTTCTTGGAGGGAGCAAATAATACATGTGTCTTCCATGTTTATATTCAGGGCTATTACTTCAGATTTGTACTATGGACATTAAATTTACACAGATGATTTCATGGATTTAGACCATCTTACCATTTTGCTTATATTACAACAACTAAGGTAGAAGTGTTTACATGTGTAATGTATATCAGAATTCCACACTAATAGCTATATTTAAATTTAATATTCATTAACAGATTTCACGGATGTCTTGAGCTGCATCTTCTCTGTGAATTCAGTCACATGCTACCATAGGCTCAAATGAGAAAACTAAACAAAGACAAAACTATTACCTTCCCATTTTGATACTAGCCATTACACATTGGGAGATTCACTATGGTACTAGTGAGCAAGTGTCACCCTGTAACCTACTAGCTGGAATATATACTGGGATGTGAGCTCTCCTTGATAATAGTGATAAAATATGATAGAATACTGAATTTCCTATGCTACAGATGTCCTACATTTAAGCAACCTTTGGATTAGTTTCAGGGTCAATGTGAGAGTTGTAAGAACAAAATACTACACTACAAGAGAACCTCAGATGTGCTCCTGTATTCTCTGTGCAAACCCAAAAGTGCAAGGCATGTTACCAGATGATTTCTCAAGAGGATATGATGTTGCTAAAAGAAGGATCTTTTTCCTATAAATTCAGATTGTGGAGCCCACTGGACTAGAGTGGGAATGAACAGGCCTTATAAGGGCAGATAAGAGGAAGGTATCTAACAGAAATGCATGGTCTTTCCAGAAGTCCTGGTCCTAAACAGCTTCCCTTCTAATTACTCTAAATACAGCTGGTAAAATAAACCAGACATCTAACCTCTCCATTTAAAACAGATGAAAGACATGGCTAGGTTGAGAATGTCAACATTTGAACTACAGAAATAGTACTATTTGTGGCTGCTTCTGGGACCTTATTATTTCCTAAAATTGTGAGAATAGAGGAGGGTATAATAGAGCCAACTCACTTCATATGAAGAAGCATTTTTTTTTAAGTTAAAATCTTCACAAAGTCCTTGAAACTCATTTGTCCACAAGTAACAAACTTTGATAACAAACTTATAACAGCTATCCAAAACCACCTAGTAAATAAATTTAAATTCCTTACTCTCTCACTGATGATTTAAAATCAAATGTTCAAAAAAGAAGTGGCATAAGGGAAAGTAGTAACAATAACCAATAAACTAATAATCACCTTGAAAATAAGAGTGGCTCCAATTTATGCTTTTACAGAAATAATGAATATATGCTATATATATAAGTATATGAACTATTATGATCACTCCTTGTTAATTCTGAAAACTGTGAATTTTGGAGAAGTGACATGGCTTCCTCAAAGCATTAGCAGTAATACTACTAAGTGGCAAAGCTGGAACTTAGACACAAATAGTTTAAGTCCAAACTATATGTTCTCAGTAATGACATTACTTTAGTGGCTCTCTTTATCGCTGTTACATTTGCTGCTATACAGTTTCATATATTCTTCACCCAAACTCTATGTGACTTAGATTCATTTTAGATATGATGAAGCTATCATAGGGAGCTTAACTAATTTCACAGCTCTTCTAGAGGTAGCAAATGGTGCAGTGACTCAGATATCAAGGCCAGTATCCCTCCTGTATTCCATTCTGTTTGGGGCGATTAATTTTTCTATCTGCCACTGCTTCAATTTCCTTTTATTTAGCTGAAGATAAAAGATAGGGGCATATATAAATATAAATATACACAGGCATACTCACACATTTATTACTGTTTGGAATATTTTATATGTTATTATTAGTATAGTAAGGTTTTTAGTGCTTTGGAGAACATACATATTTTGTGTTGCTAGATTAAGATACACACTTTTTTTTTTTTTTGGCCTCATCGCATGCAGGATCTTAGTTCCCAGACCAGGGATCGAACCTATGCCCCCTGCATTGGGAGTGCAGAGTCTTAACCACTGGACTGCCAGGGAAGTCCCAAGATATACATTCTTATACACACATTTTTTTGGACTTTCTTTACTTTCTCCTTCATTATTTAGCTACCATTATAAGTGTGTTAACATACGTAATTAACTGAGAAAGAAGTACTACATATGGATAGAGCACCTCTGGAGCCAAATGCCCCATTAGGCAGCAACTCCAGAGCTTTCTGTGCCTCTGAAGCTGCGAGTTCCACGTATTCTGTGCTCCCCTCACCGTCTGGATCTCACCATGAAATCTAGATACATGCTTTTATTTCCATATTTAAAAATTACTTAAATGAAACATTTATGAGTTCATTGGAGTCACTGAAACACTGGGCTGGAGGGTCTTGGTCTAGAACCTTGCATGCATCACAGAGCTATTCCCTGTCCTCTAACACTCTTCCTAGTGCTTCACAGGGTAGCTCCATGGAGAGATACCTCAGGACACCCTATTCTAAAGAGCTTCCTACTTTCACTCCCCACAGCATTGCCCTATTTTCTTCGCTATACCTGTTACTTTCTGAATTTGTTCTGTTCAATTACTTATTTGATGTCTTTTATTGCCTACAAAGATGTCAGGCCACTGAGAATTAGAAATGGGTTTCTAGTTCAATCTTGTGTTCGCAGTAACTAGAATAATGCCTGAATCACAGCTGGTTCTTAATAAGTATCTGTGACATGAAAATATCTTAATTGGTTCCCTTGCTCTATATTTCCTTAATCTCTACTCCTCCCTTCAGCCTCCTGTTTGCTCTCCGGATCTCCAATTTCTTTCACCTCCATAATGCAGATGAATTTCTCCCTAGTAGTGTTGGGTGTCCCACCTTCTACCTTAAGCACTAATCAAGACATCCTTCTAAACAAACATAGCATTCGTCCTAAAGACTTAGAATTCATAAACATTATTTCATAAGCCATTATGTACTTGTAGATTGCCTATATACACACTAACATTTTTTGTGTGTATGTAAACCTGTATTACCTATTTTTTCAACAGAAGTAATCTATCAGCACACCAAGTTTAACTATAAGTATGTTAGAGAAGTATTTGAAATAGGCTATGGTTTTGCAGCAGATTTTCTAGTTTTGCTAAAACAATTTAAGAAATAGGAAGAAAATGATTTAAGGACAAAGAATCTAGTGGTGAGCAGGTATGGCAAAGACAGGTTCATGAATTACTACAGTGGATTCTAATGATTATGAGATCCACAATAGGCACACACTAGGGAAAACTTTTCAGGGAGCTCCAAAAGACATTCTATGTTTGTGTTATCAATTCAAGGTATTTTCCCAATGGCTTGGCCTTTATGTAACAACGTCTAAAGAGAAAGAACTTCAGAAATCTTTATATCTCTGAATTATTAGAGATGAAAAATAATTCAAAAGGATAGTTGAGCTGGCAGGGGTTTTTTTTAGAAGGTTGAGAGAGTTGCAAAACACTACAGAGGTAAATAATGAAAAACAAACCCATAAAAACTGTATCCATTACCAGTAATTGTTTAACAAGTAAGAGGATAAATTTAGACTTCCTGCTAAAGCAGTGGCATTCTATTATGGACAAATAAAGATTGTTTGCTTATGCTAGATGGTGAAAAAAATAAGTTACAAAACTCAGAAAGAAAAAAATATGAATTTTGAGCTGCAGACTTTAAGCTGAGAGAACTATGGAAGTAGTCTAAGGCAGAGCCAACTGAACAATTCTCTCTGAGTATGTTCTGATTAGAAATGCTGGGAAAATCTAACAACTCATGTTCACTGTTGCTAATTTAACCATGAAAGATTGATATGGCCAAAGAAATTTCCAACTTCAAACTAAAATGTTGAATAGAATAGGCAGATAGGCAGTGTTTTCGATGATTGTCTCATTGGAAGAATGTGACATTGGAAGAGAAAGAATTATACTGAAAGTGATTAGAAGACTATACAGATGATAAATATTAATTCTTCTCAACAACAGTTTCTAACAAAAGGTTGACATTTTCTTGATGCAGAACTGAGTATTGGAAAAACTGGAAAGAATTCATTCAAAGATAGCAGGTTAAGTGATAAAACAAAACAAACCAAAAAAAAGAAAACTTTAAAATGAAATTTTGATAAGAGAGGAAAAGACAAATGAGTACTTTGAAGGAAAAAAAATGCAATAATGCAGAGTAATTCTAATTTACATTTTGCTCCAAAGAGAACAGAAATTGCATTGTTCATTTGAATGTTAACAATTTTATCTCTTAGAAGCTGAGGAGGTGGTAAGTGGAACCCTGTACTCTTCTAACATACAAGAATTGATTGGTTGGTAATGAGAAAATGTCAGAAAAGATTAAAATGCACTTGTAATTTTATAAGGGAATGATTACTATATTTAGATATATACCCTAAACTTTTAGGAGATATTTCAATAATTACTCAACCAGTGTAAAGATGATGACAGAAGAGTTGCTCAGTAAATGAATTACAAGAGGTGGCTAATTATCTTTTTTAAAAATTTTATTAAAGTATAGGTGACTTACAATGTTGTGCTAATAGAATTATACAATAAATACAGGAAGACATATGAAGTGAAACATTTTAAGTATGTATTTTGGTGAATGTTTCCCTACCACCTAGATCAAAACACAGAACTTCTCATTACATCAGATTCTTTTTTTCAGTATGCATGTGATGCATTCAAGTCAATGCCTCATACCCAAATAGGAAAACAGTATGGCTTCAATCATCATCAGTTAGAGAGGCTCGTTTTAACTCTGTATAAACAGAATCTCACAGTATGTACTCTGTTTTCTGCCTTCTTTTGCTCACAATACTAATGGATTTATCTATTTTAAGTGTTTCATTAATTCATTCTTTTTCATTAATATATATGAATGATATATTAGTATACCACAATTTATTTATCCATTGTAGTGCTGATGGAAATTAAAGTTGTTGTGGGCTTTAGAAAAGCTGCTATGAATTTTCTTGTATATGTACTATGATGGGCATGAAAGAGCACTTAAGAAAATATGATAGAGAACCCAGGGGCACAGTGATTCAGAGTATGTACTCTGGAGCCAGATTGCTGAGTTCCTCTATTCTCCATCTGTGTGACCCTGGGCAAGTTCTCTCCACCTTTTCTGTCTCACTTTCTCCATCTGTAAAACTAGGATTAAAACAGTACTTAATCCATACAATAATTTTGAAGGAAAATGAGTTGATATACAGACATACCTTGTTTTATTGTGCTTCATTTTATTGCATTTTGCAGACATTGCGTTATTTTTTACAAATTAAAAGTCTGTGGCAACCCTGCATCAAGCAAGTCTACTGGCGCCATTTTTCCAACATTTGTTCACTTCATGCCTCTGTCACATTTTGGAAATTCTTGAACTATTTCAAACTTTTTCATTATTATATTGTTATTCTGATCTGTCATCAGTGATACTTGATATTACTATTTTAATTGTTTCTGAGCTCTACAAACCATGCCCACATAAAACAGCAAACTTAATAAATGTTGAGTGTGTTCTGCCTGCTCCACCAGTCAGCTGTTCTACTGTCTCTCTTGGGGTATCTCTATTCTCTGAGACACAGCAATACTGAAATTTGGCTAATTATCAACCCTACAATGGCCTCTAAATGTTCAAGTGAAAGGAAGTGCCTCTCACTTTAAATCAAAAGCTAGAAATGATTAAACTTTGTGAGGAAGGAATGTTGAAAGCCAAGACAGGCCAAAAGCTATGCCTCTTGCACTAAAGAGTTAGCCAAGTTGTGAATGCAAAGGGAAAGTTCTTGCAGGAAATTAAAAGTGCTACTCCAATCAGCTTGGTGCTTTGTGATCGCCTGGATGGGTGGGATAGGGAGGGTGGGAGGAAGGGAGACACAAGAGGGAAGAGATAAGGGAACATATGTATATGTATAACTGATTCGCTTTGTTATAAAGCAGAAACTAACACACCATTGTAAAGCAATTATACTCTAATAAAGATGTAAAAAAAAAAAAAAGTGCTAGTCCAGTGACCATAAGAATAATAAGAAAGTGAAACAGCTTTTATGGAGAAAGTTTCTATGGTCTGAATAGAAGATCAAACCAGCCACAACAATCCCTTAAGTCAAAGCCTACTCCAGAGAAAGGCCCTAACTCTCTTCTATTCTTTAAAAGCTGAGAGAGTTGAGGAAGCTGCAAAAGAAAAGTTTAAAGCTAGCAGAGGTTGGTACATAGGTTTAAGGAAAGAAGCCATCTTTATAACTTAAGAGTGCAAGGTGAAGTAGCAAGTTCTGATGTAGAAGCTGTGGAAGATTATCCAGAAGATCCACTTAAGATAATGAAGGTGGCTATGCTAAACAACAGATTTGCATTGTGGACAAAATATTCTATTTTTGGAAGAAGATGCCACCTAGGCCTTTCATAGCTAGGGAGAAGACAACATCTGGCTCCAAACCCTCAAAGGACAGGTTGATTCTTTTGTTAGGGGCTAAAGCAGCTGGTGACTTGAGTTGAAGCCAATGCTCATTTGCCATTCTGAAAATCTTAGGGACCTTAAGAATCATGCTAAATCTACCCTGTCATGCTCTATAATAGAAAAACAAAGCCTGGATGACAACTTATCTGTTGATAACTGAATATTTTAAGCCCACGGTTGATACCTGCTGCTTGGAAAAAAGATCCCTTTCAAAATATTACTGTTCATTGACAATGCACCTGGTCACCCAAGAGTTCTGATGGAGATGTACCACAAAATTCATTTTTTTTCATGCCTGCTAATATAATACTCATTCTGCAGCCATGGATCAAGGAGTAATTTTGAATTTCAAGTCTTGTTCTTTAAGAAATACAATTCATAATGCTATAGCTGCCATAGATAGTGATTCCTTTGATGGATCTGGGAAAAATCAATTGAAAACCTTCAGAAAGGATTCACCATTCTACATGCCATTAAGAACATTCAAGTTTCATGGGAAGAGATCAGAATATCAACATTAACAAGAGTTTGAAAGAAGTTGATTCCAATGCTCATGGATGACTTTGAGGGGTAAGAGACTTCAGTGGAGGAAATAACTGCATATGTGTCAGAAACAGCAAGAGCACTAAAATTAGAAGTGGACCCTGAAGATGTAACTGAATTGTTGCAATCTCATGATGAAATTTGAACATATGAGGAGTTGCTTCTGATAGATGAGCAAAGAAAGTGGTTTCTTGAGATGGAAAATACTGCTGGTGAACATGCTGTGAAGATTGTTGAAATGACAACAAAGGATTTAGAACATTACATAAACTTAGTTGATAAGACAGTGGCAGGATTTATGAGGACTGGCTCCAATTTTGAAAGAAGTTCTACTTTGAGTGAAAACACTATCAAACAACATTGCATGCTACAGAAAAACTGTTCATGAAAGTAAGAGTCAATTGATGTGGCGAACTTCATTGTCATCTTCTTTTAAGAAACTGCCACAGTCACTCAACCTTCAGGAACTATCACCCTGAACAATCAGCAATTATCCACATTGAGGCAAGACTCTCTGTCAGCAAAAAGATTCTGAAGGCTTAGATGATGGTTAGCCTTTCTTTTTTTTTAAGCAATAAAGCATTTTTAACTAAGGTATGTACATTGTTTTTTCAGACATATGCTATTATTGCACACATGACAGACTACAGTATAGTGTTTATCTGACTTTAATATGCACTGGGAAGCTAAAAAAATTATGCGACTTGTTTTATTGTGATATTCCCTTTATTGTGGTGGTCTAGAAGTGAACCCACAGTACCTCCAAGGTATGCCTGTATATGAATTATGCAGAGCAATGCTTGGCACACAAGTATTTCAAAGAAATTCATGGCAACAGTGTTAGGAAAGCAAATGACAAAATGAGCTGATGTTAGCAGAAAATTCCAATGACTACAACAGTATTTTTTTTTTAACTTTGTGAAAATAGAAGGAGCTAGTTGACTCATTATTTCTACTTTCTCTGATAGACAAATGCATTCATAGTGAAGATGTAAATATCTGTTAATCATTAAAAGTAACTTAAACCAGTGCAGATGTTCAGCTGGTCCATCCTGCTGTGTCCATATCTGTTGTTAAATTTCAGTTTCTGTTGCAATTGGTCAATTACTTTATTAGCTGTAGGTGAGGAGACACCAGGAGAGCATCTGGCCATGTTAAGTGACTTCCCATTTCCAGGTTCATACAAATGGCATTTGGGATGTTGGACACATTTCAAATGCAAATATTTAGCAATTACATATTCTGAGTAAGGTAAAATAGGAAAGGAGCCAAATGACAATTTTTAAAGAGAACAAATTGGATTCTGAAAAGTACTGACCTATGGCATACTTATTGAATGACAATTAAAATTCAGATACTGTGTAAGGCAGTGGATACAAAATGATATACAAGACACGGTTATTATGTTTGAGAAGTTTACATGTTATTCTGAAAGAGTCAATAAATAGGTAAAAAAATGTCACTTAGCTATAAAAATTTATCAGCTATGATTACTAAATACATGTCTGATTTGGGGATTAAAAAGTCAATATTAGAGGTTCAGGAAGGACAAGTTGCCCCAAAATAATCAGGTTTTTTCACATAGGTTATATGGTCTCTAGATTGTGAAATGTAGTTATATTTTCTTTACAAAACATATCTGTATCAATTAATTCTTCCATGTTCAAACCACAAGGTCCCTATTCACTAGGGACCATTGGTGGCCTTTTAAAGGAATTTCTACTCTAAAGATGATCCCCTAACATTTACTCAGAAAGTCTACACTCTAAAACTGCATGCTACGAAAGATTCAGCTTTCATACCTCATGTCATCACCACAAGGTTTGTTCATTCAAATAATTAATGTTAAAATGAATTTTAATTTTTTAAAGTTATTTTATTATGGCAATAAGGATAGGCTAAAATATTTAGAGTGGGAATTTACCCCTTTATGAACATGGCATAAAACTCAAAAGAGGACTTCATACATTACTCTTGATCCACAGATGGTTTGTGTCATAACCCTGTTTGCAGGATTCTTTTTCATCCTATTCTGATAGATATTTGAATCCAGCCACTGGAAATTCTCACAAGGCTTCGTGTAAGGTGTCTTAAAATATGACAGAGGTATGAGGATACACCAAATTCATAAAAAAGTTTTAAATCTATGTCTAGCTTTTAATAAATGTCTGCAGGCAAGGCAGAATTAGACTAGACTTTACTGAGACTTTACTTTAGAATGAGCCAGAGGACAAGATTATAGAAATAGCTTGCCTTTGTCTAATTCTATTCACTTCTACAAACAAATGACAAATTAGGCCAAATGACAATATTATTCTTTTCTAGTTCTATATTCTCTGAGACTTCTCTGCTATATACCTGAAAAGGGCTTAGCAAGTGGCATGTAATACTGTGTTAATACATATTTTTGAATAAATAAATGAGAGAAGAGTTTAAATTAAGACCCTTGAGAAAGTAATCATAAACATATTAAAAATTTATAAATTATGGGTTTGTAAATCACTAAGTATATTCCTAAATAGTTGTGTCTATGACAACTGCTGAATAAAATGTGCCAAGACAAACTATCAAACAATTCTATCCACTTTTTAACTTCATTTCTATATCAAGAATCTTGCATTTCTTTTTTTTTTTTTTCCTTTGGTAAGAACACTTGAGATTTACCCTCTTTAAAAAATTTTAAGTGTAGAGATCCAGTGCTGGGTGAAGCCTCTCTGCACTCAGCCTGATTCCACCATCTTGAATCACGGTGTCTTGTGGGATGCTTTTGCACATGGCCTGCAGCTGAAGTGTCAGATGGGGCAGTCCTGTGCTGGGAACCCTAATGCAACTTGTTAGGAGTGAGGCCTCTGCACGTGGCCCCCTATAGTACTTCAATGTTAAGCAAGCCAAGACAGCTACAGACAGGTATAAAAGGAACTGGAGCTCTGAGTCCGGACTAACAGAACCTCAGACCCCAGGGAATATTCAGCAGAGTGAGGTTGCACAGAGTTCCTCATCTCAACACCAAGACATAGCTCTACACAATAGCCTACAAACTCCAGTGTTGGAAGCCTCAGGCCAAACAACAAGTAAAACAGGAACACAATCTCACTCAAAAAAAAGAGGGCAAAAAAAAATGTCACAGATGAAGGAGCAAGGTAAAAACCTACAAAACCAAATAAATGAAAAGGAAATAGGCAATGTACCTGAAAAAGAATTCAGAGTAATGGTAGTAAAGATGATCCAGAATCTCAGAAATAGAATGGAGGCATGGATTGAGAAAATACAAGAAATGTTTAACAAAGATCTAGAAGAACTAAAGAACAAACAAACAGAGATGAACAACACAATAACTGAAATGAAAAATACACTAGAAGGAATCAAAAGCAGAATAACGGAGGTAGAAGAATGAATAAGTGAGCTGGAAGACAAAATGGTGTAAATAACTGCTGAGGAGACAAATAAAGAAAAAAGAATGAAAATAATTGAAGACAATATCAGAGAACTCTGGGACAACATGAAACACACCAACATTTGAATTATAGGGGTCCTAGAAGAAGTAGAGAAAAAGGAAGGGTCTGAGAAAATGAAGAGATTATAGTGGAAAACTTCCCTAACATGGGAAAGGAAACGGTCACTCAAGTCCAGGAAGCACAGAGAGTCCATACAGGATAATTCCAAGGAGAAACACTCTAAGACACATATTAACCAAACTAACAAAAATTATTCAAACAAAAAATATTAAAAGCAGCAAGGGAAAAACAATAATATACAAAGGAATCTCCATAAGGTTATCAGCTGAATTTTCAGTGGAAACTCTACAGGCCAGAAGAGAGTGGCAGGATATACTTAAAGTGATGAAAGAGAAAAACCTACAACCAAGATTACTCTACCCAGCAAGGATCTCATTCAGATTCAATGGAGAGTCAAAAGCTTTTCAGACAAACAAAAGCTAAGAGAATTCAGCACCACCAAACCACCTTTATGACAAAGGATAAAGAAACTTCTCTAAGTGGGAAACACAAGAGAAGAAAAAGACCCAGAAAAGTAAACTTAAAACAATTAAGAAAATGGTAATAGTAACATACATATCAATAATAACCTTGAACGTAAATGGATTAAATGCCACAACCAAAAGACACAGACTGGCTGAATGGTTACAAAAACAAGACCCATATATATGCTGTTTACAAGAGACAAACTTCACTTAAGGACACATACAGACTGAAAAAGGATGGAAAAAGATACTCCATGCAAATGGAAATCAAAAGAAAGCTGGAGTAGCAATACTCATATCAGATAAAATAGACGTTAAAATAAAGAGTGTTACAAGAGATAAGGAGAGACAGTACATAATGATCAAGGAACAAATCCAAGAAGAAGATATAACAATTATAAATGTTTATGCACCCAACATAAGGGCACTTCAATACATAAGGCAAATGCTAACAACCATGAAAGGAGAAACCGACAGTAACACAGTAATAGCAGGGAACGTTAACACCCGAATTATACCAATGGACAGATCATCCAAAATGAAAATAAATAAGGAAACATAAGCATTAAATGACACAATAGACCAGATAGATCTAACTGATATTTAGAGAACATTCCATCCAAAACTGGTAGAATGCACTTTCTTCTCAAGTGCACATGGAACATTCTCCAGAATAGATCACATCTTGGGTCACAAATCAAGTCTCAGAAAATTTAAGAAAACTGAAATCATATCAAGCATCTTTTCTGACCACAACACTATGAGACTGGAAATCAATCACAGGAAAAAAATTGTAAAAAACACAAATACATGGAGGCTAAACAGTGTACTACTAAATAACCAACAGATCACTGAAGAAATCAAAGAAGAAATTAAAAAATACATAGAAACAAATGAAAATGAAAACATGACAAACAAAACATATGGGACACAGCAAAAGCAGTTCTAAGAGGGAAGTTTATAGCAATTCAATCTCACCTCAAAAAACAAGAAAATCTCAAATAAACAATCTAACCCTACACTTAAAACAACTAGAGAAAGAAGAACAAAGAAATCCCAAAGTCAGTAGAAGGAGAGAAACCATAAAAATCAGCAGAAATAAATGAAATAGAAATGAAGAAAACAATAGTGAAGATCAAAAAATCTAAAAGCTGGTTCTTTGAGAAGACAAACAAAATTGATAAACCCTTAGCCAGACTCATCAAGAAAAAAAGGAAGAGGATGCAAATCAATAAAATTAGAAATGAAAAATGAGAAATCACAACTGACACTGCAGAAATACAAAGGATTATAAGAGACTACTACAAGCAATTATATGCCAATAAAATGGAGAACCATGAAGAAATGGACAAATTCTTGGAAAGGTACAATTTTCCAAGACTGAACAAGGAAGAATTAGAAAATATAAACAGACCTATCACAAGTAATGAAATTGAAACTGTAATTAAAAATCTTCCAACAGGACTTCCCTGGTGGCGCAGTGGTTGACAGTCCACCTGCCGATGCAGGGGACACGGGTTCGTGCCCCGGTCTGGGAAGATCCCACATGCTGCAGAGCAGCTGGGCCCATGAGCCATGGCCGCTGAGCCTGCACATCCGGAGCCTGTGCTCCGCAACGGGAGAGGCCACAACAGTGAGAGGCTCGCGTACCGCAAAAAAAAAAAAAAAAAAAAATCTTCCAACAAACAAAAGTCCAGGACCGGATGGCTTCAGAGGGGAATTCTATGAAATATTTAGAGAAGAGATAACACCAATCTTTCTCAAACTCTTCCAGAAAATTGCATGGGGAGAAGTACTCCCAAATTCATTCTACAAAGTCACCATCACCATGATACCAAAATCAGAAAATGATATCTCAAAAATTATAGACCAATATCGCTGATGAACATAGATGCAAAAATTCTGAACAAAATACTAGCAACCAGAGTCCAACAGCACATTAAAAGGATCATACACCATGCTCAAGTGGGATTTATCCCAGAGATGAAAGGATTCTTCAAGACATACAAATCAATCAATGTAATACACCACATTAACTAATTAAGGAATAAAAACCATATGATCATCTCAAAAGATGCAGAAAAAGCTTTTGACAAATTTCAATACCCATTTATGATAAAAACTCTCCAGAAAATGGGCATAGGGATAACCTACTGCAAGATAATAAAGGCCATATATGACAAACCCACAGCAAGCATCATACTTAATGGTGAAAAAATGAAAGCATTTCCACTACGATCAGGAACAAGACAAGGATGTCCACTCTCACCTCTCTTATTCAACATAGTTTTGGAAGTCCTAGCCACAGTAATCAGAGAAGAAAAAGAAATAAAAGGAATCCAAATCAGAAAAGAAGTAAAACTGTCACTATTTGCCGATGACATGATACTGTACATAGAAAATCCTAAAGATGCTACCAGAAAACTACTAGAACTAATCAATGAAGTTTGTAATGCTACAGGATACAAAATTAATGCACAGAAATCTCTGGCATTACTATACACCAACAATAGTGGAATACTACTAAACTGTAAGAGGGAAAAACTGCTAATTGGTTCAATGACATGAATAAATCTTAAGTAGATTTTACTAAGTGAAAGAAGCCAGATCCAAGAGGAAAAGGCAGGTATGTTGACAGAAAATAGATCAACGGTTGCCTGTGTTTGGGGATAGAGGACACAGTGGCGACTACAAAAGAGCTGTGCAGAGAAGATTTTAGGGAGATGTAACTGTTCTGTATGTTACTGGAGTAGTAGATACTTGATGGTATGCATTTATCAAAACCCTTAGAAACTGTACATCACAAAGAGTTAAATTTAATATATGCAAATAAAAAAAAACAAGATCAACTAAATTTGAGAGTCCAAGAATAGAATGCACATTAGGGCAAGTGAATATAATTTTATTGCAAATGTATGGCAACTTCACTGAAGGTGGTGGGGGAAAAAAAGAGCTGACCTAAGTAATTTTGCAGGATGGTATTTGGAGTGGAAACTGTGAGACCAAAGAAAAAAGTAACTGTACATAAACATTACTCTATTTCATAACCTTACTTCTCCTAGGGGTATGGATTTTCAATTCTAAAACTATGTTATGAGTATATTAGGGCTGAACAAAATCAATAAATTGTAGCTAATGAGGGACAGGTATCTCACTATCAGATAAGGAAGTTATAAATAAGTCACAGTGAACCCACTGGTGCTGGATTAGAATCTGAGATAGCAGTATAAAGTCATATTTAGCTTAATATACATAGAGAGATACAGATAATATAGATATGTGTGTATACATAGGTTAGGAGCTATGCATATAATTTGAGCACTGCCTGCTGAGAGGGCCTAGAAGCAGTGATAGCCCAGTAGCATCAACCACACTGAGAGCCCAGATTTGGGTTTCTAAAGCCATTCTTCAATAAAAGGCATGAAAGCCCTTCAGAACCTGGCTGATTCCTAGACTTGAGCAAGACAAGACCATTATGAACCCACATTTTGTAGTGCCAAAGAAAGTTTGGGAGGCAGGTCAAAGGGAAGCAGGAGGCAACCTGAAATAGTTCTCAATGGCCAAAGCTGGAAAAGTTGAGCAAAAAGTCATGGAATAATAGATTGTAACCCAAAGTATAAGATACCTGTATGTAATTTCATGCTTATATAAATTATTGAATAAATAAATAAATGGGGCAGAAATGACAAATCTTTCTTACAGAAAAATTATAATTTTTGAAGAAAATTACTCTCTAGGAGATGGAACTTAATTCTTTTCCCCTTTAATAACTGTCTGGATTTAGTGACTTGCTTCCACAGTATACAGTGAGTAAAAGCAAAAATAGGAACCTTACAGTAGAGAAAGTTGGAAGAGCTAAACCAAGTGATCAAGTTTAATGTCACAATAGTAAGTCATATGAGAAAATAAGACATACAAGTCATCTCTGTGGGATTTTTTCCAAAACGCCTTACCTCCAGCCTTATCATGATAAAAACATCAAACAAACCCAAACTGAGTACCTGACCAGTACACTCTTCAAAACTCTCGAGATCATGAAAAACAAGCATTAAAAACTGTCACAGAGAAGACTAAGGAAATGATGACTACCTGAAATGTAATATCCTGGATTGGATTCTAGAACAGAAAAATGACATTGGTGGAAACTAGTGAAATATGAATTCTGTAATTTTAGATAATAGTAATGTACCAGTGTTAATTTCCTAGTTTTGACAAATCTCTCAATACCATGGCTCTGTTAACATTAGGGGAAACTTGAGTGAATGGTATGTGGGAATTAGTTCTCTGTTCTACCTTTACAATATTTCTCTAAACCTAAAATTATTATATAATCAACTAAAATTATAAAAGATAATTACCACCTGACTAGTAAGAATAGTGGAAATAAAATAACTAAATGAATTAAAAGGCTTATGATGAATGTTCTAGCCCATGTTGGAATGAAGTCTAAGAGAGAGAAATTGGAGAGGTTAAACTTTTTTTTTTTTAAACAAAAGTAGAACAGAGAGGGTTATGGTGCTTATAGCTGGGGTGGGGTTTGTTGGAAATAAGTCATATAGAAAATAAAGATTAAAAAACAATAAGAGATCTAATTTCAAGTACCATCCAGCTCATTTCTTTCTTCAGTCAGTGTTGCCTTTGCTGATCTCATCCTCCTTGTCAGAACAGAGATGGCCAGGTTTTTGACGACAGGTTAAAAAAAATTAATTTTTCATAGTCCTTTCTGAATCATTCCTATTTTACACAGGAGACTTTATATACTTTTGGATTTTTCTATTCAAAATTGTGTTTAACTGATTAAAGTTTAAGATGAAAAATTGGCAAACTTTGTAATTCTATTGAATAGTCCAATCTGCACTTGGATCTTGGTAAGCAATACACTTTGGTAAATTCTGGTATCCAAAAAGATCACCATGACATCAATGGTGTTGATAGACTAATACATCACAACTTCATTTCTAGAATTCTCTGACTCTGTAAATTTTTTTTTTTCTCTTCTGGCTCTACACCATTTCTCTCTGGCTGAAAATATGGTAGATTTTGTTTGTTGGTTGGTTCTCCTAGAAAACAATTTAATATGTGCTTCACAGATGTTTCCTTACATTGGCCTGAGGAGGTACAGATGTCTAACTCTACCTATTTCCAACAGAGCAGAAATCTTCTGAATACTCTTTGGCTGCTGTTTTTCTGCAAAATTCTTCGTTAACGCTTTTTGAAACCCAACCACATACAGTTGAATGTGCAGATATCTATCATAGTATTTAAGAAAAAAATCTAAAAATTAGGGTTCATGTTTAGAAAACTCATTAATTCAGTATTAAATTGCACTGATCACCTTTTTGGAATAGCAAGCACATTAGCTTCTAAAAATTGAACCATAAATAAGAAGCAGAACCTGCCTCATTGAGTATACAGTCTAAATTTAGAAAGATAAATGAATAATTAAATTTTTGCCATAAATAGTGCATTTGAACATGGTCAAGTAACTATTTGTTCCAGGAAAAAACAAAAGTACCTGAATAATAGGATCAGCAGCATAAATGTTTTTGAGGCTATATGTAAGCTGGATCTTAATGATGTGCAGGCAATTGTCAAATAGATATTACCTTACTTAAATTGCAAGACTGTTTTGAAACATTGACACAGTATTTCTTTTGTTGTTTAAAATCTGCTTTTGAGACCATATAACGAAGTGTTTTAGAAGTGGGTTTACCATGCTCCTCAATCACAATAAGCAAATGATCAAGCCCATATATGTATGATATAATGCTATAGTATGTGAATATATATATGTATATGTGTAAGGGTGTATATATATATATGGACACATAAATGGATATGATCATACATATAAACATAAAGATCCTGGCATCTCTATCACCTCAAAATATAAGCACTGTTAATAATTTAATGTACAAGTCTATGTGTATACCATGATTCAAAAGCTATATATAAAAATTGTAAGAGGTACAATATGCAAGAACTAAGAAAGTTAAATTAAACTGAGTAAACAGAGGATCTAGGCATGACTGGTACAATCTTATAGGGCTCACATTCTTTGGGATTCACATTCAGTTTAATTCTCTGCTGTCACCTTTTGCAATTATTGACAATGTTATCTTTGAATGTGTGTTTCGAAAATGAAATCAGGTAAGAAAATGGAACAAGTTTATAAGCAGAGGAGATAACGTACAGTGCATTTGTCTGCTCATCCTTGCTACCCCATTCACATATAGCAATCCCAATGCCCTACAAGAATGAACACAACTGCGGTACAACAGTGATGTGTGGGGTACAGGAAGATCAAAACAAGAATAAAGGAAGCGTTTTACCTCCACAACTGAGCAAGCACAGACAATGACAGCCTCAAGAGGCCATGCTTCCTGTTCCAACCAGCACTTGCTTTAAACACAGAAAGAAGGCAAAGGCATTCTAACAGACACAAACAGCCAATGGAACTTACATTCTTTCTTACTTGCAATTCCCTTGTATTAGCTAAATAACCACTTAGACTGAAGAATGATAACAGAATGAAAAATAAAGATTGGGCATCCCAGAGTTACTCTTTCTTTCAGTCCTTCCTTACTCATCAGTAAGACAAAAGTAGAGTCTTAATAAAATATGCTAACTTGTAGCAAAAGTGAAATAAAAAGCTTTGTTATTCTTGTGCACTTTCATTTTTTATAGTAACAGTGAAATAGGTACATGTATGATGAGCTAAAAAAAATCATATAATTTTAGTTATTTCACATACAAATTACTCTTATATTTGCACTGAAACTGTCATTGCACAATATAAAAATGAACACTAAAAATTAATGCTAATGTCTTAAAATTTTAATTTTTCTTTACTTAAAATGACATCAAATACCAAATAAAATACAACATGGCAGTTAAAGAGAGCTCACAGTTGAAAGGAAAATGTTTTATATTTTAGTACCTTTAACTGCACTTTTTGAACTATTTGCTACTATTACTATTTGCCATAAACTACTATTTGAAAAACATTAATTTCTATCTGTGGTAACTATGACTTGGCTTTTTTTTATTATTTGAAAGAGACTTCACACATGAGAGGTAACATACAATTGTGGTGAAAGAAAGGACTTTGTAGACAAAAATGCCTGATTTTGAATCGTGGTTCTGCCACTTACTAGTTGTGTGACACTATGCAAATTGTGTAAACCCCCCAGTTATACATCTGTTTTCTTATCTGTAAAATGGGAACAATAAGATTACCTCTCTTACAGGGTCCTGTATATATCAGTTTATATAATTATAACAATGTGCCTAGACCATAATAAATGTCACATAAATTGTTTTCTTCTATCATTGTCATTAGTCTATGTATACATAGAACTGTTCCCAGACATGATTCAAAAATCAAGAAGAAATAATGGATGAAAATAACTTAGAAATCACTTGGTGAGTGAAGACTTGCAGAAGACAGGAAGGAATTAGATCATAATATTACAAGATAGTGTGCAAAGTAAAATTTTATGGGAAATGAATCGATATAAAAATGATCTATCCAGCCTTAAATAACAAAGCTGATTATAGGCTGACTTACAAAAAATGTCCATTCAAATCATGCTTATGGTAGAAGTCAATGTTTTATAAAAGATACAGAATAGTTGAGGACTAAATGTGTGTTACAGTAAAATTTGGAAATATGCGATGGGATGTTCCAGAAGGAATTGAGTTCCCGTTCATAGGAAGTCAACAAGCTCTGACAGAAGAAACATGTGGAAAGATTATTACACAACAGATTAATATAAAGAAAAATAGGCTGACAGCAAGAGGTGTTAACTGTGATCACCATAATAGGTACCATGTATGTGCGTTAAAGAAATCCACATAAATACGCATGTTTGAAATTATCACTTAAATTTTTTTCCATATGACTAAGTATCCAGTATAGCACCCTCCTATTTTCATAAGTTATTAAGGTACACAAACAAAATAGGATTTAAACATTAAATGCTGTTCTGTCAGGTATTCCTAGATAAAAGATACTGAGGCAGTGCTAACAGGTAACAAACACACACTGTAGAAATTTTTATATTTTAACTTTTTCTCTGTATTAAAACTCTACCACAGCAATTTAGAAGTCATTTTCTAATGAGTTGTGAATTTTCAAAACAATTTCGGATTAATAATGTTCTCTATATAGATAGCAATGATACAGATCCTGCTAAGATACTTGGAAAATTAGAAAAGCTATTTTTCTAAAGAAAACAAGGAATTTTGATAGTTTCACAACTGCTTATTGAAGAGCTTTCAACTGAAGGACTCCTGTGATCCCACCTGTCTTTTCCAGCCTCTCAACTTTTAACAAATATACTTGTTCAAATAACCACCCAGATAATTTTTCCTTTCTCACTTCCAAGCCCTTTGCCAAACCAGATAATATGCTTGGAAATACTTATTTTCTCCTTCCATCAGGCCATTACTTCTTCATCCGACGTACACTAAACTTTCATATTGTTCTGGACATTTCCTAGTTTAATCAGAAGAGAGAAATCAGCTACCTCTAAATCAATCTTGTCTGAAGGAAGATTTCATACAGTGGTTCCCCGGAACTTCATTCCAAATACAGTCAGCCCTCTGTACCCACAGTTCTGCATCCACAGATTCAACCAACTGTAGATGGAAGAGGGTTGGATGAATCAAAGGATGCAGAACCCATGGATACAGAGGACTGATTGTACTATGCCATCTTATATAAGGCACTTGAGCATCTTCGAGATATGGTATCCACGGGTGTCCTGGCACCAATCCTCTATGGACACCCAACCATGACTGTATGTACTTTTTAGGTGCTACCCTCTGAAATGCAGTTTGACTTACTTATTTTACTGTCTCTGTATTTTTATCATATTTGATTCTGCTTTTTGAACATTTTTATTTGTTTGTATGTATGGTTTCTTCCTTAGATTTATTGGATTACTGGAAGCCAGGAGTCTTATCTGTAACTCAAGAAAGGTCTATTTCTCTCTAGTCCTCACAAAGATGTTCATGAAATGTCTTTTGAGGTTGAAGAAAATGTATCAATATACTACATCAGTGGAGACTGCTTTTGAACCTCCAAGGAGGCATCAGATACCCTCAGAGAAAAATGATTTCATGCACTTTCTCAATACATTTTAATGGAATTAAAACAAAATAAACCTGTTGTTGAAAGTAAGCAAATCTCTATTGTCCTAAAACATATAATTTCAGAAGCTTAGAAGTTATTTTCTATGTCCTTTTTCTGATGGGTTGGTTTAAAAATATAACCATTGCTGTCACTTATTATTGGTTAAAATGTTGAATTTAAAGATTGTATCCATAATTCCATATGGAATAGCTATCTTTTTAACTCGAAACTTGAGAGATTTTACTTGTTTCCTGTTTGTTCTTCTTCTTTTGGTAGAGAATGAGGACTGGTTGCTACAGCAACAGATTTGTTCTCTCCGTGCATTTGTACTTTCATCAGTTGTGCACTCTGACAGTGAGTTCTGACTTCTGAATATCTGACTTTTACAACCACAGCTAATTACAAAACCTGTAACAATTCCACATAGCTGCCCTAAAGGGTAATACAAAACTTGTAGTACTGAAGAAAATGTCGATTGCCAAAACAATTCCGAGGGAGAAGAGAGAAAAACAAGTAATTACATTTTTAAATCTATAGTCAAAAATATTAAACTTTAAATTATCTGTAGCTGCTGGGTTTACAAAATACCTTTGGGGAATGAGAAAAAATGTCAGTTTTCTCTGTCTTCACTTTTCTCCACCACTCTTGAACCAAGGTTCCTCAAAAATATTCAGAACCAGAATATTGTATTGGTTTTCAATCACTTTGCTTTTCAACTAGAGAATTTAACTCTTGAATGAGGGGAGGAAATTAAACTCACAATGTTTGAATCTTCTGTGATATGAACTACATTTTTATCTCTGACTGACTGTTAACTTTCTAAAAACATGTTGTGTGTTAAAGCTGCAGCATATACTTATTAAAAACAAACCTGAATATTCAAAGCTTTTGCTTTTTTTTACAAAGAGCCAGTCAATTTTTACAAAGAGCAAAGAGGTGGAATATGTTCAACCTAAAAAAGAGCTTTTGAAAAATAAATTAATAGAACAGACTTTTTAAAAAATCAGCAAAAAAAAAAAAAGAGGAAACTAAAGTTGAGGAAATTTCCTAAAAACTACAGTAGAAACATGGAGAACTAGAGTATAACATTAAAAATAGAAGTAAATAGAGAACAAGTCCAGGAGACAACGATATTCAATTACTTTCCCCAAACACTTCCACTGACAGCTCCACCAGGAGCATCGCTTCCGCTTTGTCTTATGGCCATTCAATACCAACTCTACACACTTATTTCAGCACCTGTGAGCATCTCTATGCTTCAGCTCCACTAGCCAGTAATGTAAACAAAACAAACAAAAAACACTTACTCCTCCCCCAAAGCTAAGATGATCCTTTAATTAACAAGTTACAAGGGCTTGCTTCCCACAATGTCATTTTAAAAGAAATTCCAGTCCTTCTCTATAATTTCACCCTTCAGTATTCACAGAACCTGCAGAAAAACTTATATGTTTACTTTTTTTTATTACCTTTATCACGTGCCAGAACAACACAGAAACACTCCTTAAGGGGAAGTGCGGTAATTTATAATGTTTCAATCTATTTGCCTTACAGTTTTCTGTTGCTTATACTAGTCTGCATATTTTCTTTGGCTACAGGTAAAAATCTGAAGCCTAAGTAGTATTTTGTATGTAAAGATGCACTCTGCAGTAGTGTTTTAGAGTAGAATCTTGGAAGAGACCTAAAAATAAATCAATAATATATTGATAAAATAAATTATGTATCTCCATACCAAAGAAGACTATCTAGAAAAGAGAAAGAATGACATGAATCTATATTAATTGATGCAAAATAAACACACCCTATCTGGAAAGGATTTCCATTATATATGGTTGCCTAAGAACATTTTATATCTAATTTATATAAATTTATATTATTTATTGAAAAAGATCTAGAAATATGTTCACTAAAATATTTATTATAATTTCTGAGTGGTGGTCCCTTTTTATTTTTCTAGATAAAATTTTCTATTTCTAAAATTTATTATCTTTTAAATATAGCCCCAAAAACTTGAATTGGCAGTTACTGACTGTTAAAGATACCAATCTTTTCTTTATTTACATTTCTGTATTTCAAAGCTTCTAAATAGTATAACTACATAGATGTTTTTAAATGGTTTTGGCATTCTTTTATCATCTTCTAAGATAATACTGTAAAGAAACCCATTAAATATGTGTAAAACTATACTAATGAATCTGTGAGGAATGCAGTAATTTTTTACACATTACAGTTAATTACACCAGTGTAGCTATCTACTGAAAAACTCAACACTGATATTTTTGTCAGAATAAAGCTATTTTCCTTTACCTAGAGTTCAAGCAAACATAAAAGGAGTAAAAACAGACCTTGTATTATAGAAGAAAAGGTGAATAAAACAATTCTTAGAATATTCCTTTGGCAAAGCCTTTTAATTTTTTAAGTTCTCTGACAAAGAACTCCTTTTAGTAGTCAAATTTAAGTAGTCAAATTTTAAAATGAAAGCTATTTATATTGTCAAATAATGTTTAAGTCAACATTTTAAAGTGCTTTCTTCCCAATATTTTAATCAAACTATGTTTTTTCTTATTATTTTATAACTTTCCTTTCTTATAATACACAAAATGATTTGAATAAAATGTTATTACTTTTCATTTCAATTTTTACACAAAATGACATACATATCTGGATATTAGAATACAGAATTTAAAAGAAATCATATAAATATATTTATAAAATCTGAAACAATCAGAATTTTCTTTTTACTCTTAAACTCTTTGAATCTAAGGTTATATCTTCGTATCTGGTGACAAGAAAGCTGCTCAATTTTGGACAATTAAACTTCAGTTGAATTTATAATAACTTGCTTTCATGGAAAGCATGCTAATGCTTAATACTACAACCAAAATTCCATTATTGATTCACAAAAGATTCTAAAGCTTAAACAAAAATTATAGTAATATAAAAATCTCATTATAATCTTGTATATCTCTCACCATCGTATCAAGAACTGCTACAAGTAACATAAATTAGAAATAATTCAACTTCTTTTCCTCTTCAGTGTCCTTTGTCACTTTAAACATTTAATAGGTTATTCTTTTCTATATGTGTTAACTACAGTTACTATGTGTTACTAATGGGTGGTTGGAGGATTTCAACTAGGTTTCTCATGTCAGAATATACCTCTCTTCTGATGGTATATACAATAAAATTTATTGTGAGTGAGTTAAGGATGCTTTGCAACTATATTCTTGTTTGGTTTAAAACAGGAATTTAGAAACATACATAATTAAGATAAAGCTATATAGTTTGAAGAGTGCATAATATTTTAGAAAAGTAATCAAAGAACAAAATCAATTAAGGACAATAATTTTCCTGCTCCTTATACTGAAGTGATCTAAGTCTGCTTTAATCAAAGAGATATCTCTGTATTGTTTTCTACAAGTTTCCTCATAAGAGTCTCTTCCTTATCCCACATAAAATGAATCAATAAATGCAACTATATGACAAATTCATGGTATCCTCCTTTCCAAGCAGGATTTATGTGTAGTTACTCTGATATCTTAGGGAACTACCATCTATATATTCATGAATTAATATACATTAAATAGTTTCAAGAAATATCTTCATCCTTTGGGCTGCTGTCACAAAAATACCAGAGACTGTGTGGCTTACAAACAACTAACATTTATTTCTCACATAAATAAAGACTGGGAAGTCCAAGATCATTACGCAGGCAGATTCCATATCTGGTGAGACCCTGCTTCCTCACTGGCTGCTGTCTTTTCATTGGAACATCAGTTGGTGGAAGAGGGGCGGGATCTCTCCCAGGCATTTTTTATAAGGGCATGAATCCCATTCAGGAGGACTCTGTCCTATAAACTAGTCATTTCCCAAAGACCCTACCTCCAAACACCAACATGTGGAGGATTAGGTTTCAACTGATAAAATCTGGGGGAACACAGACTTTCAGACCACAGTAAGCAATCATTACTAATTCAGGATCCATAGAGGATTGCATGTAAAACTGCTCATATATTGAAAAGCCATCAGAGATCTTGCAATAAAACAAATTTCATCAACTTACATCTTTTAAAAGATAAAGATAGAAGTAAATTCTTTCCTTGTCTTGCTTAGAGAGGATTAAAGTTATTTTCAAATTTTACTTTAAAAAGGAATATTCAAGTATATTTAAAATAAATTCAGATTTATTTAATAAACACATAACTTTGACAAAATATAGTATTTTTAAAGGCATAAATTTTTCTTGACACTTGTCCTCCGTGGAACAATATTAATATTTTTATCACACAATACATTAAAAGTATCATACACCATTATCAAGTGGGATTTATCCAATCCTTGTATTATCCAATACAAGGATTCCTCAATATCCACAAATCAAAAGTATGATACACCACATTAACAAACTGAAGAATAAAAACCATATGATCATTTAAAGTGATGCAGAAAAAGCTTTTGATAAAATTCAGCACCTATTTATGATAAAAACTCTCCAGAAAGTGGGCACAGAGGAAAACTAACTCAACACAATAAAGGCCATATATAACAAACCCACAGATAATATCATACTCAATGGTGAAAAGCTAAAATCATTTCCTCTAAGATCAGGAAGAAGACAAGGATGTGCACTCTCACCACTTTTATTCAATATAGTTTAGAAGTCCTAGCCATGGCAATCAGAGAAGAAAAAGAAGTAAGAGGAATCCAAATTGGAAAAGAAGAAGTAAAACTGTCACTGTTTGCAAATGACATGATACTATACATAGAAAATCCTAAAGATGTTACCAGGAAACTACTAAGGCTCATCAATGAATTCAGTAAAGTTGAAGGACACAAAATTAATACATAGAAATCTGTTGCACTTCTACACACTAACAATGAAAGAGCAAAAAGAGAAATTAAGAAAACAATCCCATTCACCATGGCATCAAAAAGAATAAAATACCTAGGAATAAACCTACCTAAGTAGGCAAAAGACCTGTACTCAGAAAACAATAAGATACTGATGAAAGAAATTGTAAAAGACACAAACAGAGGGAAAGATATACTATGTTCTTGGATTGGAAGAATCAATATTGTCAAAATGACTATACTACCCAAGTCAATTTACAGATTCAATGCAGCCCTATCAAATTACCAATGGCATTTTTCACAGAATTAGAACAAAAAATTTTTAAATTTGTATGGAGACACAAAAGACCCTGAATAGCCCAAGCCATCCTGAGAAAGAAAAACAGAGCTGGAGGAACAAGGAGCCCTCACTTCAGACTATACTACAAAGCTAAATAAGTGTGGTACTGGCACAAAAACAGACATATAGAACAATGGAATAGGATAAAAAGCCCAGAAATAAACCTACATACATAAGGTCAATTAATCTACAACAAAGGAGGCAAGACTATACAATGGAGAAAAGATATTCTCTTCAATAAGTGGTGCTGAGAAAACTAGACAGCTACATGTAAAAGAATGAAGTTAGAACATTCTATAACACCATACACAAAAATAAACTCAAAATGGATTAAAGATCTAAATGTAAGAATGAATACTATAAAATTCTTAGAGGAAACATAGGCAGAACACTCTTTGACATAAATTGCAGTAATATCTTTTCAGATCACATCCTAGAATTATGAAAATAAAAGAAAAAGTAAACAAATGGGACCTAATAAAACTTAAAAGCTTTTGTACAGCAAAGGAAACCATAAATAAAATGAAAAGACAACCCACAGAGTGGGAGAAAATATTTGCAAATGAAGCATCTGACAAGGGATTAATCTCCAAAATATACAAACAGCTCATGCAGCTCAATATCAAAAAAACAAACAACCCAATCAAAAAAATGGGCAGAAGGTCTAAGTAGACATTTCTTCAAAGAAGACACACAGATGGCCAAAAAGTACATGAAAAGATGCTCAACATCACTAATTATCAGAGAAATGCAAATCAAACATACAATGAGGTATTACCTCACATCGGTCAGAATGGCCACCATCAAATGTCTACAAACAATAAATGCTGGAGACAGTGTGGAGAAAAGGGACCCCTCTTGCACTGTTGGTTGGAATGTATATTGGTACAACCACTATGGAGGACAGTATGGAGGTTCCTTAAAAAAGTAAAAATAGAACTATCATATGATCCAGAAATCCCACTCCTGGGCATATATCTGGAGTAAACCATACTTTGAAAAGGTATATGCACCCCAATGTTCATTGTAGCACTGTCTACAATAGCCAAGACATGGAAGCAACCTAAATGTCCATCGACAGATGAATGGATAAAGAAGATATAGTATATATGCAATGGAATATTACTCAGCCATTAAAAAGAATGAAATAATGTCATTTGCAGCAAAATGGGTGGATGTAGAGATTATCATAATAAATGAAGTCAGAGAAAAACAGATGCCATATAAAATCACTTATATGTGGAATCTAAAAAGATGATACAAATCAACTTATTTACAAAACAGAAGTAGACTCACAGACTTCAAAAACAAACTTACGGTTACCAAAGTGGAAACATGGTGTGGAGGGATAAATTAGGAGTTGGGGATTAACAAATACAATACTACTACATATAAAATAGATAATAAACAATGACCTATTGTATAGCACAAGAACTCTACTCAATATTCTGTATAACCTATATGGGAAGAGAATCTGAAAAAGAAAGGATGTATGTATACATATAACTGAATCACTTTGCCATACACCTGAAACTAACACAACACTGTAAATCAAATATATTCCAATATAAAATAAAAATTAAAAATAAAAAAAGAGGTACAAACTATTATGTATAAAAGAAGCTACAGGGATATATTGTACAACACAGGGAAAATAACCAATATTTGATAATAATTATAAATGGAGTATAAAAGAAAACAAATATTTTTAACAAGGTCATGACGAATCTTTTAAATGCATTTTTATATTCACTAACTTTCCCATCATTTTTAAATACTGTAGAGCAAAATCGAAGTTTGTTTTTCCTCTACCATAAATGCTCTTTGAGTAGCATTTAACTTATAAGGAAACTGACAATTATCTGGATGAGAAAAAAGGAAAATTTACAAAAACTGTGACCATACTAATGATGCAGAACAGAAGCCATTATTCATCAGGTGTATATCTATGAAATAATTCATTTCAAATAATTAATGCATACTAAGTACTTAATAAACATATCCCTTCATTCATCTGGAGGACACAATAAAATGTCAACTCCAGTGTGTCACACCTATAATACCTGTCCCTTGGCTTAAGGATTACCAGTCAATCACTTCTAGCCAACAGAATAAGGTAAAAGTGATAGGACAGCCAGTCACTCCACTGATTATGTTACATTACATAAAACTCTATCTTAGCCAACTGACATATCCTCCTGGGCTTGAAGAAGGGAGCTGCTCTGTTGTGAGAATGTCCCCCAAGGGAGAGGATCATGTGACAAGGATCTGTGAGTATCCCTGAGAAGAGAGAAGGACTTCCAGTTGACAGCCACCAACAAAAGGGAAACACTGTTTTTTTTTTCTTTCTTTTTTTTTTTTTTAACAACTGAAAGGAACTCCATTCTACCAACAACCATGTGAACCTGAAAAAGAATCTTGGCCTCCAAAATGGAATACAGCCCTGCAGACAACTTCAGGGTTGCTTCCAGAGGCCCTGACCAGAGGATCCAATAAAGTTGTGCCTGAGAGAGACCTTCAAGATGGCGGAAGAGTAAGACATGGAGATCAACTTCCTCCCAAAAAATACATCAGAAATACATCTACATGTGGAACAACTCCTACAGAACACCTACTGAATGCTCGCAGAAGACCTCAGACTTCTCAAAAGGCAAGAAACTTCCCCACGTACCTGGATAGGGCAAAAGAAAAAACAGAGGCAAAAGAATAGGGAAGGGACCTGCACCTCTGGGAGGGAGCTGTGAAGGAGGAAAGATTTCCACACACTAGGAAGCCCCTTCACTGATGGAGAGAGGGGGTGGGCAGGGGGCAACTTCGGAGCCACGGAGGAGAGCGCAGCAACAGGGGTTCAGAGGGCAAATCGGAGAGATTCCTGCACAGAGGATCGGTGCCGACCAGCACTCACCAGCCCGAGAGGCTTGTCTGCTCACCCGCCGGGGCGGGTGGGGGCTGGGAGCTGAGGCTCAGGCTTCAGAGGTAGGATCGCAGGGAGAGCACTGGGGTTGGTGGCGTGAACACAGCCTGAAGGGGGCTAGTGCACCATGTCTAGCCGGGAGGGAGTGCAGGAAAAAGTCTGGACCTAAGAGGTAAGAGACCATTGTTTCGGGTTGCGCGAGGAGAGGGGATTCAGAGCACCACCTAAACGAGCTCCAGAGACGGGCATGAGTCGCAGCTATCAGCGCGGACCCCAGACACGGGCATGAAACGCTAAGGCTGCTGCTGCAGCCACCAAGAAGCCTGTGTGCAAGCACAGGTCACTATCCACACCTCCCCTCCCGGGAGCCTGTGCAGCCCGCCACTGCCAGGGTGCCGTGATCCAGGGACAACTTCCCCAGAAGAATACACGGTGTGCCTCAGGCTGTTTCAATGTCACGCCGGCCTCTGTTGCCACAGGCTTGCCCTGCATTCTGTAACCCTCCCTCAACACGGCCTGATGAGCCAGAGCCCCTTAATCAGCTGCTCCTTTAACCCCGTCCTGTCTGAGCAAAGAACAGACGCTCTTAGGCAACCTACACACAGAGGCGGGGCCAAATCCAAAGCTGAAAGCTGAACCCCAGAGGCTGTGTGAACAAAGAAGACAAGGGATATTTATCCCAGCAGCCTCAGAGAAGATTAAATCTCCAGAATCACTTGATGTACTCTGCATCTCTGGAATACATGAATAGACAACGAGTCATCACAAAATTGAGGCAGTGGACTTCGGGAGCAAAGACATATACATTTTTTTCCTTTTTCTCTTTTGTCAGTATGTATGTGTATGCTTCTTTGTGTGACTTTGTTTGTAGAGCTTGCTTTTACCATTTGTCCTCAGGTTATGTCTGTCTGTTCTTTTGCTTTGTTTGTTTTTCTTTTTAGTATAATTTATAGCGCTTGTTATCATTGGTGGATTTGTTTTTGGTTTGGTTGCTCTCTTCTTTCTTTTTTAATTTTACTTTTTAATTTTTTTTACTTTTAATAATTATTTTTATTTTAATAACTTTTTTACTTTATTTTATTTTTTCTTTCTTTCTTTCTTTCTCCATTTTCTTCTGAGCCGTGGGGCTGACAGGGTCATGGTGCTCAGGCCAGGTGTCAGGCCTGTGCCTCTGAGGTGGAACAGCCAAGTTCAGGACACTGGGCCACCAGAGACCTCCCAGCTCCATGTAATATCAAACGGCAAAAGCACAACCAGAGATCTCCATCTCAATGCTAAGACCCAGCTCAACTCAACGACCAGCAAGCTACCGTGCTTGACACCCTATGCCAAACAACTAGCAAGACAGGAACACAACCTGACCCATTAGCAGAGAGGTTGCCTAAAATCATAAAAAAGTCACTGCAAAACACAACACCGCATGCAGTCCTTCCCACCAGAAAGACAAGATACAGCCTCATCCACCAGAACACAGGCACTACTCCCCTCCACCAGGAAGGCAACACAACCCACTGAACCAAACTTAGCCACTGGGGGCAGACACCAAAAACAACAGGAACTATGAACCTGCAGCCTACGAAAAGGAGACACCCCAAACACAGTAAGTTAAGCAAAATGAGAAGACAGAGAAACACACAGTAGATGAAAGAGCAAGGTAAAAACCCATCAGACCAAACAAATGAAGAGGAAATAGGCAGTCTACCTGAAAAAGAATTCAGAGTAATGATAGTAAAGATGATCCAATATCTTGGAAATAGAATGGAGAAAATACAAAAAACTTTTAACAAGGACCTAGAAGAACTAAAGAGCAAACAAACAATCATGAGCAACACAATAAGTGAAATTAAAAATTTGCTAGAAGGAATCAATAGCAGAAAAACTGAGGCAGAAGAATGGAGAAGTGACCTGGAAGATGAAATAGTGGAAATAACCACTGCAGAGCAGAATAAACAAAACACAATGAAAAGAATTGAGGACAGTTTCAGGGACATCTGGTACAACATTAAACACACCAATATTTGAATTATAGGGGTCCCCAAAGAAGAGAAAAAGAAAGGGACTGAAAAAAGTATTTGAACAGATTATAGTTGAAAATTTCCCTAATATGGGAAAGGAAATAGTCTATCACGTCCAGGAAGCACAGAGAGTCCTACACAATAAAAATCCAAGGAGAAACAGGCCAGGACACATATTAATCAAACTATCAAAAATTAAATACAAAGAAAATATATTAAAACTGCAAGGGAAAAATAACAAAAAACATACAAGAGAAGGTTGACAGCTGATCTTTCAGCAGAAGTCTGAAAGCCACAAGAGAGTGGCAGGATATATTTAAAGTGATGAAAGGGAAAAACCTACACCCAAGATTACTCTACCCAGCAAAGATCTCATTCAGATTCAATGGAGAAATTAAAACTTTTACAGACAATCTAAAGCTAAGAGATTTCAGCACCACCAAACCAGCTTTACAGCAAATGTAAAGGAACTTCTCTAGACAGGAAACACAACAGAAGGAAAAGACCTACAATAACAAACCCAAAACAATTAAGAAAATGGTAATAGGAACAACATATTGATAATTACCTTAAATGTAAATGGATTAAATGCTCCAAGCAAAAGACATAGACTGGCTGAAAAAATACAGAAACAAGACCTGTAGACATGCTGTGTACAAGAGACCCATGCCAGACCTAGGGACACATACTGAGGTGAGGCAATGGAAAAAGATATTCCATCCAAATGGAAATCAACAGAAATTTAGAGTAGCAATTCTCATATCAGACAAAATATACTTTAAAATAAAGACTATTACAAAGGACAAAGAAGGACACTACATAATGATCAAGGGATCAATCCAAGAAGAAAATATAATAATTGTACATATTTATGCACCCAACATAGGAGCACCTCAATACATAAGGCAAATGCTAACAGTCATAAAAGGGGAAATCAACAGTAACACAATCATAGTAGGGGACTTTAACACCCCACTTTCACCAATGGACAGATCATCCAAAATGAAAATAAATAAGGATAAGCTTTAAATGATACATTAAACAAGATGGATTTGATATTTATAGGATTTCCATCCAAAAACAACAGAATACACTTTATTCTCAAGTGCTCATGGAACATTCTCCAGGATAGATCATACCTTGGGTCACAAATCAAGCCCTGGAAAATTTAAGAAAATTGAAATTGTAACAACTATCTTTTCTGACCACAACGCTATGAGACTAGGTATCAATTACAGGAAAAAATCTGTAAAATATACAAACACATGGAGGCTAAACAATACAATACTTAATAACCAAGGGATCACTGAGGAACTCAAAGAGGAAAGCAAAAAATACCTAGAAACAAATGACAATGAAAACACGACGACCCAAAACCTATGGGATGCAGCAAAAGCAGTTGTAAGAAGGAAGTTTATAGCAATACAATCCTACCTCAGGAAACAAAAAACATCTCAAATAAACAACCTAACCTTACATCTAAAGCAATTAGAGAAAGAACAAAAAACCCCCAAAGTTAGCAGAAGGAAAGAAATCATAAAGATAAGATCAGAAAAAAGTGAAAAAGAAATGAAAGAAACAAGAGTAAAGATCAATAAAACTAAAAGCTGTTTCTTTGAGAAGATAAACAAAATTGATAAACCATTATCCAGACTCCTCAAGAAAAAAAGGGAGAAAACTCAAATCAATAGAATTAGAAATGAAAAAGGAGAAGTAACAACTGACACTGCAGAAATACAAAGGATCATGACAGATTACTACAAGCAACCCTATGCCAATACAATGGACAACCTGGAAGAAATGGACAAATTAGAAAAGCACAACCTTCTGAGATGGAACCAGGAAGAAATAAAAAATATAAACAGACCAATCACAATCACCGAAATTGAGGCTGTGATTAAAAATCTTCCAACAAACAAAAGCCCAGGACCAGATGACTTCACAGGCGAATTCTATCAAATATTGAGAGAACAGCTAACACCTATCCTTCTCAAACTCTTCCAAATATAGCAGAGGGAGGAACACTCCCAAACTCATTCTATGAGATCACCATCACCCTGAGACCAAAACCAGACAAAGATATCATAAAGAAAGAAAACTACAGGCCAATATCACTGATGAACATAGATGTAAAAATCCTCAACAAAACAGTAGCAAACAGAATCAAACAGCACATTAAAAGGATCATACACCATGATCAAGTGGGGTTTATCTCAGGAATGCAAGGATTCTTCAATATATGCAAATCAATCAACGTGATACACAATTGTCTGTAACAAATTGAAGGATAAAAACCATATGATCATCTCAATAAATGCAGAAAAAGCTTTAGACTAAATTCAACAACAATTCATGATAAAAACTCTCCAGAAAGTTGGCATAGAGGGAACTTACCTCAACATAATGAAGGCCATATATGACAAACCCACAGCTAACATCATTCTCAATGGTGAAAAACTGAAACCATTTCCACTAAGATCAGGAACAAGACAAGGTTGCTCACTCTCACCACTATTATTCAACATTGATTTGGAAGTTTTAGCTACAGCAATGAGAGAAGAAAAGAAATAAAAGGAATCCAATTCAGAAAAGAAGAAGTAAAACTGTCACTGTTTGCACATGACATGATACTATACGTAGAGATTCCTAAAGACTGTACCAGAAAACTACTAGAGCTAATTAATGAATTTGGTAAAGTAGCAGGATACAAAATTCATGCACAGAAATCTCTTGCATTCTTATACACTAATGATGAAAAATCTGAAAATGAAATTATGGAAACACTCCCATTTACCATTTCAACAAAAAGAATAAAGTAACTAGGAATAAACCTACCTAAGGTGACAGAAGACCTGTATGAAGAAAACTATAAGACACTGATGAAAGAAACTAAAGATGATACAAACAGATGGAGAGATATACCGTGTTCTTGGACTGGAAGAATCAACATTGTGAAAATGACTCTACTACCCAAAGCAATCTACAGATTCAATGCACTCCCTATCAAACTACCAATGGCATTTTTCACCAGAACTAGAACAAAAAATTTCAGAACTTGTATGTAAACACAAAAGACCCCGAAGAGTCAAAACAATCTTGAGAAAGGAGAACAGAGGTGGAGGAATCAGGCTCCTAGACTTCAGACTGTTCTACAAAGCTACAGTAATCAAGACAGTATGGTACTGGCACAAAAGAAGAAATAGAAATATAGATCAATGGAATAGGATAGAAAGCCCAGAGATAAACCTATGCACATTTGGTCACCTTATTTTTGATAAAGTAGGGAAGAATATACAATGGAGAAAAGACAGCCTTTTCAATAACTGGTGCTGGGAAAACGACAGCTACATGTAAAAGAATGAAATTAGAACACTCCCTAACAGCATACACAAAAATAAACTCAAAATGGATTAAAGAGCTAAATGTAAAGCCAGACACTATAAAACTCTTAGTGGAAAACATAGGCAGAACACGCGATGACATAAATCACAGAAAGATCCTTTTTGACTCACCTCCTAGAGAAATGGAAATAAAAAATAAATAAACAAATGGGACCTAATGAAACTTAAAAGCTTTTGCACAACAAAGGAAAACTTAAGACGAAAAGACAACTCTCAGAACGGGAGAAAATATTTGCAAGTGAAGCAACTGACAAAGGATTTATCTCCAAAATTTACAAGCAGCTCATGCAGCATAATATCAAAAAAACAAACAACACAATCCAAAAATGGGCAGAAGCCCTAAATAGCTATTTCTCCAAAAAAGATATACAGATTGTGAACAAACACGTGAAAGGATGTTCAACATCACTAATCATTAGAGAAATGCAAATCAAAACTACAATGAGGTATCACCTCACACCAGTCAGAAGGGCCATCATCAAAAACTGTACAAACAATAAATGCTGGAGAGGGTGTGGAGAAAAGAGAACCCTCTTGCACTTTTGCTAGGAATGTAAATTGATACAGCCACTATGGAGAACAGTATGGAGGTTCCTTAAAAAACTACAAATAGAACTACCATATGACCCAGCAATCCCACTGCTGGGCATATACGCTGAGAAAACCGTAATTCAAAAAGAGTCATGTACCACAATGTTCATTGCAGCACTATTTACAATAGTTAGGACATGGAAGCAACCTAAGTGTCCATCGACTGATGAATGGATAAAGAAGATGTGTCACATATATACAGTGGAATATTATTCATCCATAAAGGGAAGCAAAATTGAGTTATTTGTAGTGAGGTGGATGGACCTAGAGTCTGTCATACAGAGTGAAGTACGTCAGAAAGTGAAAAACAAATACCGTATGCTAACACATATATATGAAATCTAAAAAAAAGGAAAAAAATGGTTCTGATGAACCTAGGGGCAGGACAGGAATAATGACGCAGATGTAGAGAATGGACTTCAGGACACGGGAACAGGGAAGGGTAAACTGGGACGAAGTGAGAGTCACATGGACATATATACACTACCAAATGTAAAAAAGATAGCTAGTGGGAAGCAGCTGCATAGCACAGGGAGATCAGCTAGGTGCTTTGTGACCAGGTAGAGGGGTGAGATAGGCAGGGTTGGAGGTAGATGCAAGAGGGAGGAGATATGGGGATCTATGTATATGTATAGCTGTTTCACTTTGTTACACAGCAGAAACTAACACACCATTGTAAAGCAATTATAATCCAATAAGGATGTTTAAAAAAAAAAAAGCTGTGCCAGAAAACGGAGACAAATATGTTGTTTTAAGTTGCTTTGTTTAGTACAATGCGCTACAGAGCAATAGAAAACTAATCCACTTTTTAAAATTTCTCTGAAATCATACCATTTAAGGTGATTTTATTATTTTTTTAATTCACATTAATGGAAGGAGATTTTAAATGGTGAGGCAATTGTGCATGAGTGGGCCTACCTGTACATGTGTCTATACAGAATTCCACATCAAGTGTGGCATATGCCTCTAAAACTAAGTTCTAATTAAAATACCTCAAACAATTTATATCATTTTAATCAGTTATTGTATGTTTCACTGGTAATGAAAAATGTTGTGCTAACCTGAATTAAATGAACTCGTAAGCCTAGGAAAGTAAAACAATTATGTGGTCCTCTATGGTGTATACTTTTTATGTTTGTGTATTTATATATTTACATTTTAATTTTAGATAGCCATTCCTTTAAAATTGTATTACTATGGAAGGAGTAGTAGGTAACTGATTACTACTATTTCTACAAAAATAATGCTGAAGAATGAATCTGCAAATGAGGGATATCTTAATATATGAAGCAGATGAGAATATTCAAGAGGCACCTAGGACCTTACTCAGTGCTGCTTTAACTTGCCATGGTAACAGGTACTAATGTGCTTTAACATTTGACAAAATACTAATATTTAAAAAGAGAAGACTGTAATTTTGTCCAGAGAGTTGCTCTCACCAAAAATAATTGTTTTATGTGATACACACACACACATATATATACACACACACACACAAAACACATATATAATGGAATATTATTCCTTACAAAAGAAGGAAATCCTACTGTTTGCAATATGGGTAAAACTGGAGGGCATTATGCTAAGTGAAATAAGCCAGACAGAGAGAGACAAATACTGTATGTTCTCACATATATATGGAATCTGAAAAACTGAACTTATAGAATCAGAGAGCATATTAGTGGTTGCCAGGGGCTGGGGGAGGGGGAAATAAGGAGAGGTTGGTAAAAGGATACAAACTTTAAGTTATAAGAGATATAAGTTCTGAGGATCTAATGTATAACATGACTATAGTTGATAATACTGTATTGTATAATTGAAATTTGCTAAGAGAGTAGACTTAAGTGTTCTCAACAATAACAAAAAAGGATACAAACTTTAAGTTATAAGAGATATAAGTTCTGAGGATCTAATGTATAACATGACTATAGTTGATAATACTGTATTGTATAATTGAAATTTGCTAAGAGAGTAGACTTAAGTGTTCTCAACAATAACAAAAAAGGTAAATATATGAGGTGAGAAATGTGTTAATTAACTCAATGGTAGGAATCCTTTTATTTGTTAGTTAATACATTAATAAAAAAAAGAATATTTTCTCAAAGTCAAAAAAAATGTTTTACTAGGGTGAACTATCATTAAATCAAATTCTATTCTGTGAAAATGAGAAATTCTTGGGCACATTTTGACAAAATATATTTAAAGGGTTTATTGCAAAGATTTGATTGTTACTCTACTCTATTGTGGATATTTTAAAATTTGTTTTCTGATTTTTAAGTAGAAAAATACAGAATAGGCACAAAGTAAAATACATAATATTATATTTATTATTTTGATTATTTAAAGGCAACTTGATATCCTCAATTATTTTATGTTTTTATTATTGGCCTCTTTATTCATAACATTTAAGGTTTTCATTTAGAAATTTTGTTTGTCTAGTAAAACATCACTTTTTTAAAACTTTTAAATTTATATTGGAGTACAGCTGATTAACAATGTTGTGATAGTTTCAGGTGCACAACAAAGCAACTCAGCCATACATATTACATGTATCCATTCTCCCACAAACTCCCCTCCCATCCCGGCAGCTGCATAACATTGGGCAGAGTTCCCTGTGCTCTATCCTTGACATGTACACACTGCTATATTTAAAACATCACTGTGATTAAAGGAATAACACAAGTAGTTACGTAATAGAATAACACAAAGTTTTATCATTCTGACAAGGCTATCACGCTTTGCACAATGTGGCAAAAGCAAGATTACAGAAAGTTTTAACTACTTCAATTTTAACACAAGTTCCACTGACTTCCTTGATTTCCCCAGGCAGAAGGTAAATTTTTTGACATTTAAAGAAATTCCCTAGCAACACGTTTGCCAATGCATTGTACTTGCCAATTATGATCATTCCAGTTCAATAAATGCTGTCTGGAAACAAAAGGAATGAAGTAGAAATACTCCCAACTGATACATTATTTTTGAAGGATTGGCATTACATAATTAGCAAATGTTATTAAATGCCTTTAAGTATCATTAGTGACGAAGAATGGAAAACTGTTTAATGGTTACCCCTCTCTGTGCTTTAAATGGATTGATAGTGCATGAAGCCATTTAAAGATATAAAATATAAGATGACAGGCAGGACCATCTGTTTTATATATTCATTATCCTATACAATTTATTTTGCATAATTATTTCATTAAAAAAGAATTCATTGAATTGATACAGTGTCCATAAAAGAAGGTGAAATGCCTACATACACCTCTGATTACAAACTTATCTGTAGTAACATTTCAATGACATTTATATTAGAATTACAATATATAGCTTTTTTTTTTTTTTCCGGTAAGCAGGCCTCTCACTGTTGTGGCCTCTCCAGCTGCAGAGCACAGGCTCCAGATACGCAGGCTCAGCAGCCATGGCTCACGGGCCCAGCTGCTCCGCGGCATGTGGGATGCTCCTGGACCAGGGCATGAACCTGTGTTCCCTGCATCGGCAGGTGGACTCTCAACTACTGCACCACCAGGGAAGCCCTATATAGCTTTTATTTATGTTCTCGTACTCTTTGAAATTGTTGTCATTACAAAACGTGACTTGTAATAGAAGTTCTTACAATGCAAGTGATAGTGTAGTTTTGTTAAATAAATCTTTGTCTTTGAAAAGCCATGTTTTCAAAAATTTATCATTTTATCTGAAAAAATTGCTCTTAAAATATTTGAATGATAACCCCATTTCCACTATTAACAAAAACATCTCAAGAATTAAACAAGTTGAAGATGATTACTTTTCTGTACAAAGTAATAAAGTATTTACCTGACTATGGATCAGAACTATTCCAGATTTTTTTTCATTTAACAAGAAGGAAAGGTATGGGACTGGAGTTTGAGCAACAAACATGAAACATTAAAATCTATAATTGTTACAAAGCAATAGAGGTAGGTTATAGAGCTGGACAGCCAAGTCCCTGCAATAAATTAGAAAGATGTGCTGTATAATTGTTACCCCCATAGGAATCTTTATACAACTAATGAAATATAAACTACTCCCCCCAACATGAAAGAGAATCTTTTTAGGAGTATTAAAAATGTTTTTAAAAGAACATGCAAAACAGCATCTCTTTATCTCTCTTGAGTATTGTGGCAATATGTAAAGACTTACTAACAAAGTAGATAACATCTTTTTTTAAATATTTAATTTAAAAGGAACATGCAAAAAAAGAATTTATAGAATACTCTTGTCAGTATCTATGTAACTCTGTTCAGTATTGTTGTAGCATGTAGTATAAGGTTCTAAATGAAACAACAGAAGCTATTACAAACAATCAAGAAAGCCACCTTCAGAATATGACACCTAAAGCACAAGCAACAAAATAAAAAATAAACAAGTGGGACTACATCAAAGTAAATAGTTTCTGCACAGCAAAGAATCAACAAAATGGAAAGACAAACTATGGAATGGAAAAAAAATTGCAAACCACATGTATCTGATAAGGGATAATATCTGACATACATAAAGAACTCATATAACTCAATAGCAAAAAACCAAACAATTCAGTTAAAAATAGGTAGAGGGACTGAATACACATTTTCCTAAAGAACAAAAATGAATGGCCAACAGGTACTTGAAAAGGTGCTCAACATCACTAGTCATTAGGGAAATGCAAATCAAAACCACAATGAGGTATCACCTCACGTCTGTCAGAAAGGCTATCATTAAAAAAAAAAAAAAAAGACAAGAGAATAAATGCTAGCAAGGATGTGGAGAAAAGGGAATTCATGTGCACTGTTGGTGGGATTGTAAATTGGTACAGCCAGTTAGGACAAGAGTATGGAGGTTCCCCTCACCACCACAAACTGAAAATAGAACTACCATATGATCCAGCAATTCCACTTCTGGGTATATATCCAAAGGAAACAAAACACCAAGTCAAAGAGATACCTGCACCCCCATATTCATAGCAGCATTATTTACAAAAATTAAAACATGGATAGAAACTAAGTTTCCACTAAAAGATGAATGGATAAAGAAGTTTTGTGTATATATATATATATATATATATATAGATATATATATATAGATATATACACACACATACTGGAATACTATTCGGTCATTAAAAAGGAGGAAATCTTGCTATTTGCATAAACATGAGGTGCAGATTGAGGGCATAATGTTAAGTGAAATAAGTGAGATAACGACAAATACTGTATGACCTAAGTGATATGTGGAATATTTTTTAAAAAAGAAAAATAATCTTATAGAAAAAGAGATCAGATCTGTGGTTACCAGAGGTGGGGGGGTAATAGGAGGAAAACTGTCAAAAGGTACAAACTTCCAGTTACAAAATGAGTAAGTACTGGGGATGTAATATACAACAAGTTGACTAGTTGACTATAGTTAATGCTGCTTTATAGCATATATCTAAGTTGTTAAGAATATATCTTAAGCATTCTCATCACAGGGAAAAACCTTTTTATTCTTTATCTTTTTGTATCTGTATGAGATGGTGGTTGTTAACTAAACTTCTTGTGGTAATCATTTCATAATAGATGTGCATCAAATCATTATGCTGAACACCTCAAACTTCTATGGTACTATATGTCATTTATATCTCAATAAAACCAGGAAAATAAAAAACACTAAAATCCAGGAAATCACCAAGGAACAACTCAAAAGGAAAAAAACAAGAAAGCAGCCTCCAGAATGTTCCATGAAGTTGACAGTCACTGTCATCAAAATTTTTGAAACTGAAAAATGTATAGAGCAATAATATTTATTGAGTATGAGTAATTTATTTACTATTCCAATTTTAAGCCATTCACCATGCTTCCCCCAAAAGTTGGAAGTTTGTAGTAGAAAAAAGAAAATGCTGACCTAAAAAATTACAGAAATTACAAAACATCAGGGAAGAAGTTACCTAATATTCTTATCACATTGACTCTGCTTTCACTAACAAAGTATGTTATAAGTCAATCTGGTTTTAGATCCTGTTACTTAAAATACAAAATTAGTTTAACCTCCTCACTACTAAGTTCCTGTCATATACTTTTAAAAGGGAAACATTTATGTTTCAAAAAAAGTACTTATAAAATGCCCCATTCAAAGACTTTCTCAGTCTGACCATGCCATGTCATATTCACAGTTATGTTCAGAATATGAATTATGCAAATTTGATGCAAATACTACTGAAAACACAACTTTAATCTTGATATCATTCATCTCTTAATACCAGATGGTTTGTATTTATCTAGAACCAGGAAACAGCACTCACACGTAGGCAGCCAAAATAAGTCAAAAGTCTACATTTAAAATCTCACACACTTTACATATGGTTAGCCCAAACCCAAACTATTTAGATTCTAAATACATGCAGAATAAATTCTGTTACATGACAGATTTCTTTAGGCTGGCGACAGTATAGTAAGGAGGAATATTTTAGACTCTTTACAAATAACTGTGGCAAAAAAGATAGTTGGTGGTGTACGGTATTCTGTCAAGGATTCTGGTAATGTATTATCCTCAGTCCTTAAACAGAAATAGTCTTGGTGCTTACCTTAAAAGCACCCCTCACTTGTAATTTTAAAAGGTTATAATATTAGAGTGCCCTTCACACAGAGTTTTATTTACAAGAGTTGCACATTGTTTTCACTTGCTGTTCTGCATCTTGGCCATCATACCACTGGTACATAAGATAATTTTGAAAGAATTTCATTGAATGTTTAAAGTATTACAGAAGTATTTTAATCTATGCATCTTTTGGATTTTAGAAGAAATTTTATTCTTTGAAGTAAAAAGGAAAGAGTTGCAAACTCTGTACCTGTGTATATATGTATTTTGGGCAATAAAACAGCATGGTCTGAGAATGCAAAAATACAAAAACAAAACAAAAAAATGGCAAGAGGCTTATTTAGCTCTAAAAAGATTTACATACATTTCAATGATACAGAGAAAGAAATTATGTTTTCTAATGTAAAGCTCTTAGAAAAGGAAGGGGGCTGAAATCTCTTTCCTTATTTTCAACAGGGAGAATTAGCCTTTTAGTTTGTATGTGCCCTTATAACAGTTAACAGGATTTTGAATGATTTGATGTCAAGTCCATAAGAGTTATACAATACATCAGTCTTTACTATAAATAAAGAAGGTGATTGTATGAAGGTAATTTTTTTGTTGTTGTTTTTTTTTTTTGTGGTACGCGGGCCTCTCACTGTTGTGGCCTCTCCCGTTGTGGAGCACAGGCTCCGGATGTGCAGGCTCAGCGGCCATGGCTCACGGGCCCAGCCACTCCGCGGCATGCGGGATCTTCCCGGATCGGGGCACGAACCCGTGTCCCCTGCATCGGCAGGCGGACTCTCCACCACTGCGCCACCAGGGAAGACCGAAGGTAGTTTTTAAATTGGCTGTTGGAGATTTCAAGGTACTTTGAAGCTGGAAGAGTTCATGCAATTTTATCCATATTGGTCTGTAAGGATTTGTGACAGCTTTCCCTGGCAATTTTCTACCATACATCTTATATTTTTATCCTCTTATTTTTTTTCTAGAAATCAGGTGGGGTTTACTCTCCTCTGTTATTATTTTGGAGGCATTTTACCCTATCAACAAAAGTAGAAGGCAGAATTTTAACCCTATCCCAAATAAGAATAATTTATCCTTATTGTTCCTCATAATGACAATTGTTCATTTTAGTTTTCTTTGAAACGGACATCTTAACTTCTGAAAATTAATTACAGGCTTATATTTTTGTTAATATAAAAATGGATGTGAATATGGTATTGTAATAAGGTGAAAATTCAATAAAGTGTATATACCAACACTATAAAAGTTTTAAAGTTTTTTTATAAGTTACCAAGGACCTGCCATCAAAGTCAAACTGGAGTTATGGATTCAAAAATTACAACTAGAGGAGGATAGTTAAAGTATTGATTTGTACTAAAGATAGATACTATTTTTGATTCTGTTAATTTAATGACACCAAGCAAAGCAGTGTGCTGTCAGCATGTGCAGGTAACACTGAAGGCTGTCAGAAGTCTTCCAAATACAATGAGTAGTAGTAAAATGCAGTAACTTTTAGTTGTTGACAGGCTAGACCAGAATTTTAACTTTAACTGAAACAATTTAATATATTTATCTTTTCAATTGTTTTGTATAACCTGACTACTATTTCTTAGCTTTGCATTATTTTAATAGAATTGTTTATTTAAAATTTTTAAATTATCACATGACAAGAGAAATACAAAGTCAGAATATCTAGCTAGCATCTGAAGAGCCTAAGTAAACATTATGCCAATCTTCAGAGCTGTACAAAAAGATAGAGTAATTTCACAGGTTCTAGGAAGTCTCCTACATACTTTTTGTTTTCTTGGGTAACTAGTGATTCTGTTCAAGTCCTTAAAAAAACTTCACAAGATGCTTTGCCCTTCTAAAGCGAAGCAAATTATAAAATATTTTATTTATAAAATAAAATATTCCATGGAAAGGAAACACATTTCTCTTGCCATATAGAGTCTCCCTGACTCTACATTAAGGCTACATTTGAGGTTTGGGGCCAGCTTCTACCTAGACAGCTACGTTTGGTTCACTTTATCAATGCTTTACTAGTCACTTGTTCCTCTCATGAAATTGACAAAGTTTTACACATCTATGCTGATCTTTTACACTAGAAATACAATAAAGACTCTTATTATGGAGAATTTCAAAAGCATATATCATGTAAACCTAATGGCATAATGAAACCCCATCACTGATACAGTAACTATCAACTCAAAAGCCAATCCTGATCTACTTGTACCACATCTTCAAATATTTCAGTTTATATCACCAAAAGATAAGGACTGTTTTTCAACATGACCACAAAGCAATGGTTTCAACACACACACACATGCATGCGCAACTTAACATCATCAAATATCTATTTAGTGTGCTCAAGTGTCCAATTCCAAAGGAAGTCCTTTTGATTTTTTTTACAGTTCATTTTAATCAGGATCTAAATAACTTCACACATGACTGATTGACATATATCTTATATTTACTTTAGTCTATACTTTTCTACCATCTTTTTTTTTTTCCTTACACTTAACTCGATACAGAAATCAGGTCATTTGTTCTGTAGAAAGTCCCTCTGTGTAGATTTTTGCTTAATGTCTCTTTAAGGTGTAGTTTAGCATATTACCCTGTCTTCTGTATGTCAGAATCAAGTCTAATTCATTGTTTATGCTGAGTTCTTCCAAAATAGGCAGGTAAAAACTTGTTACCTCTAAGAGACTTATTAAACTATATCATTGCAAAACAAATAGACATGGCTTGAGTGGAATAGCCAAAAATGGCTGTTCTCTTCTAAAAATCATAAAAAAGAGTATTCCTATTAAGAATGTTCAGTAACCTTCTAAATCCTTTCCTTCTGAAATAAAGCATTAGTAAGAGAGAATACTATGAGAATACTATGAGTATCAGTAAAGCCCACCTTTTGTTCATATAGTCTCCAGTTGGTGTTTTATTAAACTTCATTCACCATTTTCCTCCCCCTGTTGAACCAGTCTATGCTTCCATACAACCTCAGGATAAGCCGTAGAACAGCTGGACATAATTCCTTTAGGCTTAATAGTTATAGTGTTTTGTAATGAATGATGACTATATTTCACCACAGAACCTTTACTTAGGGAGGCTTGTAGTTTAGATGGGTCATTCATCACTGATTCCAAAAGGAAAGACAGAAACTAGAATCTCATTTCCTCGAGAATGAATAGTCTGCACTTGGGTTAAACTCCACAGATAACATTATCTTTTGTTTTCTCTGTTTCTGTGTATGTTTTTTCATCATCTTATGCAATTTTGGGGCCATGGCTGAAAGCTAGTCAGTTTCCTTTCTTGAACAGCAAAATCCACACCCCAAATACTTACCTTAACAGGCTTTTATACTCAGGGAGCCATTACTCACCAGCCCTAATTGCGCCAGGGACAACCCCTATGCCCAGGAGCCTGCCAAATTTTCAAATTAGCCATTTAACAGGGAGCCCAGGAAACCTTATCAACCCACCCCCTACCATATATAAGCTGATTTCTAAAGCTCAAGTTTACCTTTTACCCTGTCCCTGGATCTACCCACTATGTATTGTGTCTGGCAGCCTTCTCTGGTTTAGAGCTGTAAGTAACAAATAGTTCTGCCTTTCATCTGTGTGAGTGTCAGTATGTTTTACTGACACTGCCAGCCAAAAAAATCCTTAGATTTTATAACACATCAGTCAAATCTCATTTCTCTAATCTGATTAATTTAGTTATATTAAAAAAATAGTTTATTATATCATAAACTCTAATGTCTGAAGAAAAGTTAGAAAAACACAAGGAGAAATAAATTATAAGAAATATAAAGTAATTAACAAATGAGAAGTGTCCTAACATTGCTCTTGTCAGGTCACTACTGTAAAGACACTAATTGAGTAGGTGTATTGATAGAAGCAGGACACATTTTAAGCTTACTGTGACTGCTTTCTGAGGATACTGTTTATATAACTTGGAGATGCAGAAATACACACTTTTTTAAACAAAGAATCTCTCGACACTTAAGTGATCATTAGCATATAATGCTCAAATTAAGTGTAAGTGAATTTAATAGTAAATAATTTCTCATACAGTTTAAAACCAGATTTTAAAAACTGACTGAAATAGTGAGCTTAGAGAAATTGTAACTTATAAGATTTTATTAGGGGAAACTCTTGGTTTTAACCACAAATTCAATATATTTCCTAATTCCCCTTTTGATTTTTGAGTACTTTTCTTAACATCAAATATTATGAGCCTCAGATACTCATCATATAGTCTCTTTCATCCTTCCCTCCCTACCCCCAGCTATACTAACTCCCAGGATTGTATTATTTTGATAGCAACCCTAAGAACGGCTGTCTGGACTTCATTTCTTAATATATGTTATTTTATTTCCTTGAATTCATATACATACAAAATATTTTACTTATGGTTAATGTATTATATTTTATTGTATGCAAAATATTTAATTCTGACTAAAATCCTATGTGACTTTAATAATATATTATTGTTAGAATATGATGCTATTGGTAATGTGTACTCACCATATAAATGAGATACTTGTCATAAAGGAGATTTTGAGGCTAGAAAGATTAACAAATTAGTTTTAGTTTATAGGTCATAAATAACTTCTTTAGAGCTTGATATATGTAGTTTATTAAAAGTCAGATATAGGAGATACCATGAAACTTCAGAATAAACATGAATATATTACCTCATGAAAATTAGGCTTATGATGGTACACATTACCAAATGCATCTTGTCTAAATCCCTTCATTAAGGGCATATTAATTACTTTTTAGAACAAAATGGAAAGATGGTCTAATAAATTGAATGTAATGAAATTGCAATCTTTAATGTGTTAATTTTCTTTTTCCCTTTCTACCCTTTAACAAAATATGCTTAAATCTGTTTCAAAAAATTGGTACATAATAAATTCTCTAAATGAAATGCCTTTCAATTTTTAAGTAACCCTGTGTTCAACAAAACATCTAAAAAGAACTCACTAAAAATGTCACATATTGAACCAAAAGCATTCCTTGAACTACACAGGCCTACTGGTGTGACTGGCTGGCATAAGCTGGTATTCAGCCCCATGAAGGGTCTTATACTCCCATTAATAACACACTTTTTTCAAATGAACTAAGTTTCAATAATCATTGAGCAGGATAGGTGTTGGCCTTGACTTCTAATATCACAATATTCTTGAATATTTCTTCCTGATTTTGCAGTGATATATGTGTTATTATCTATATTTAAGAATTATTTCTAACCATATATAAAACCGTATATATATATATATACCTGACAGTGTATGTGTATATATATATATATATACTGTTACTGCCACTGATGAGAATAAAAAGGTACAGAGGGTTTAACTTGTCAGTGGAAGATTCCGTTTTCATATTCAGGTAGTCTGGACCTGGAGTCCAAAATTTATTTATTTTTTATTTTTTTATTTTTTTTTTTTGCGGTACGCAGGCCTCTCACTGTTGTGGCCTCTCCCACTGCAGAGCACAGGCTCTGGATGCGCAGGCTCAGCGGCCATGGCTCACGGGCCCAGCCGCTCCGCGGCATGTGGGATCTTCCTGGACCGGGGCACGAACCTGTGTTCCCTGCATTGGCAGGCGGACGCTCAACCACTGTGCCACCAGGGAAGCCCTGGAGTCCAAAATTTAATCACATGAGTGAGTGCTTCTTACTACTCATGATGTAAGGAAAATATCACAAAATAGCTAATTCTGAGTGAGAAGGTCAGGGTAGATGCCAGTCAAGGTAACAATTTTCAATGTCATACTGGGCACCCATGCACTATATAGATATATTAGATAGGAATATGGATATATATATATATGGATACAGATATAGATACAAATATATGTATTATATAGATATCCAACAATAAGGAGCTTGGATTTCAGATATTCCTAAATTTAATTTTTGTCTGTTTTTCTCTAATGATAAAGCAAGATAAAGACTAATGATTTAATCCAGGAGTACTTTCCTCAGCAAAGGATAAAATCCCACAAAAAAACACAATGACTTCAAAACAACAATTATACCAACAATGAAAAATTGCAATCCATCAAACTTCTTCACAAATAACAAGTACATCATACCAAAGAGTCTGGGTGGTTTCAAATTAGCTGACAAGGGTAAATTTCTAAAATTGGATATACCTGCTTTTAAATATTCAGAGGAATTAAAAGAGAAAAAGATTTTCCTTTTGTGCCTTTCCAAGTCCCTCAGGAGCAGTGAAACTTAATTATTCTCATCCTCCTTTCAGTAACTCTCATGTACCATCTATCTCTATATCGTAGAAACACCTTCTGCTTCTTTGCTGAATTCTAGGATTCTTGGCCTGTATTTCCATAGTTCACATTTTTATGTTACATAAAAAGATTTGGATGCAATAAATTAAGCATCAGTACTATGAAAATACAGACAACTGCTGAGTACACTCCTTTGTCATGGTAAACATTGTGACTACCAGTGAGATGGATTTGAGACTTTAATGACAGATAACACTGCTGCCAGTTTTTAGTTTGGAGATTACCTGACTTCTTTTTTTCCCCCTACTAACATGAGAAAATTCAGTTTAAGATTTTTGGGGTTTTGGGGTTTTTTTTTTTTTTTTTTTCCATTTTTTGGCCCCGTGGCATGTGGGATCTTAGTTCCACCACCAGGAATCGAACACAGGCCCCCTGCAGTGGAAGAAGTCTTAACCACTGGACCGCCAGGGAAGTCCCTAGAAGATTCAGTTTAAATGTTAACTGTAATCACTGTGTGGTTAGATTCATATGTTGAAATGTAATCTAATGCTGCGAAAATGGGACACTGTGGAATATGAAGCAAACCCATCGATATTAAAGTGCCTGGCCACTTCATTTTCAAAACAAGGTGGATATGCTCAAATCGTCAAGGATTTTATGAGAATTGTGAAAGTATAGGAGACAATTTATGTTAATGTGCAAATTGAATATAGAAAAAGAAAGACAGGTTTCACACAATTAAATTAGCCATTTCATTCCCTAAGTGAAAGCATAGTTTCTGCAATGAGAATTTTGTAACTGATCAAACTTTTAAATTTTCCTCATCTGGTTATAAGAAAATTATGCAAGATTGTACAGGCTAAAAATCTCATCTGAACCAGTAAGTAATAGAAAACTGCTTTTATTTTTGCAATTTCAGAAAACAGTTCAAAAAGCTGTACATTATGTGATCAACAAAAAGTAAACAACTGTAGTCATATCTCTGTTCAACTTCTCTCTAAAATGTTTCTTATCAAATAATCCAAGAAAAAAAATTAAGTAAATAAAGTGGAAATTGAACTTCATGATTTCTTTTTGATTAAACTTCAATGATTAGAGTAAGCTGTATGTAGTTAGAATCTTCCTGTGCTGTATGATTTTTAGGACATATTTTATACACATTTCCCTAAGGCCTCTCCCACCACCCTTTGCCCAAAACTACTGATTAACTTATTATTTTTGCGTGTTATTTTACTGACTGCAAGACTAACTGTCAAAATTTTAAATGATAGGAATTCAGGCAGGTTAAAAATAAAGACTACAATTATTTTCAGGAATGTTAATAGGTACTTTTCAATTAGATATTTTACCATTTTACAAATGAGAAGATTGAGACTCAAAGAGAGTAACTCCTTTGAACAATGTTATACTAAATTGTTTATTTAAGATTTAAGAGTTTACTTACATTAAATAATTAAGATCACCTCATGCTTAAAATTCAAAACTATTTTGGAAATTAAATTGCATGTAATATATAGAAATATCTGAAAGAATACATCTATGAAGTTTGTAAAGATTTTAAAGATAAAAATGGCTATTTTATAATATAAGGCAAAGTATTTCTTCAATATAGATCTGACTTGGGGAAAAATGTCTTAGAAGAAAATGCTGAAGTTTTCCTTTTTTCACTTTTATGCCTATCCCCCTTAAATGAGACACAGCTAAAAATATAATATACTAGACAGGAAAAAAAACCTACTTTTCCAGTTTAGCAGCATTGATTATTTTAACATTAATTTATGTATAACTGACATCACTGAATTTATAGAAGCAGTCTTTCTTAAGTAGAAAAAGACCTGGTATTGGAGACAAAGATCTGACTTTTTTTCTATTCTTTAGCTACTTTATTGTATTCTCTTTGGGCGTCTAAATAATGTATCTATTACAAAAAGATCAATTCACATTCCTGACGGTAATTATAGTATTTATTTTAACATACCCAAATTCCTATCATTTGGAATTTCAATAATGACTCTTGTTTGCAGCAAAAAAAATGACAAAAATAATTAGCATTAGGTTTGTCAGGTATTTGAGGGCAAGAGTGGTGAGAAATACCTTAAAAATATGGGAAACATATGTGACAAACCCTGAAAAATTCTACAGAATTCTTCCTCAGTTTTACTCAAAAGCAAAGAAAACAAATGAAGAAAAAAAAGGTAAATTCTTTTTCATGAAAATTGCATAGTAGCATTCCTTATGTTTGCACAATTGTACCATTAAATTAAAAAGTGTTTAAAGTAATTTGAATTACACATTGTCAAAGGATCATGGATTAGTCTCATTAAACAATTACCTCTGAGGCAACTGAAGTTTCCAGAGTCTGATTATAAATGGCAAAGTTCCCATATCAAGGGAAGCGGACTTTACTTGAGGGTAAAGTATGCTTCTTAATGATAAAAATATAAATGGAAAAATCTGCAACCACATTTAAATGTTAGCCCCTCTCAGAATAATGATTATCATATGTGCTTTATCCTTGGGTATGAAAACAATAAAATGCTATAAAAATATATTCTTTCAAAAATAGTTTAAAAAGCAGGAATGGATGACAAATATAATTTCAGCTGTTAAGTTAGTGAACATAAATACTGAATCAGCTGCTTTAATTGCTATTCGTTTTGTTCACCAATTTCAGCTGAACTGGTCTTCTAGAATCATATAAATGTAAAAACACAACGGAGCCTTCAGTGTTTGGCAATCTGTCATCTAGTTATCCTGTACAACAACAAAAAGTTAGAGAAATATCCAGAGGCCAAAAATTACACTCAAGTAGAGAAGAAATTGAACAAGTGTAGTGGGTGGCTGCCCAGGGAACCCGTATTAAATTCCACTTGCCTAGATTTTCCTCTTTAATAGGACACAGGGAAGAGGAGGCAAGCCTAAGCCCCAATCAAAACAGGAAGACAGAACCAAGAGAATTTGCATAAAGCTGGGTCCTCCCAGAAAGCCAATTCCAGCAAATATAAACTAGGAGAAGATCCACCAAAAGGGGGTGGAAGGTGAAGAAATGTGCCCATTTTGACCATCATACTTGAGATGGGAATACCAGAGACTCTCTCTCAGAATCTATAAATCAGCCTTCAAATGGGTACCTAGCTATGATTCATATGACCTGTCAGATCTGAAAAACCCCTTCCTTCCCCACTGCAAGCCAAGGACTTGGTCTAAATTGATCTTCCTTTCTTAAGGTGTATATTTATGGAAACAAATGCAAATCACCTAAGTAAGTATGACTTTCAATCCAGGCCTTATTACATTCCTATAAAATGTAAAAACTATGAATTCCTATCCTCTCCCCTTCCCTCCCACCCTTTTTCTCATACAGACACAGACGTAAATTCACGTGGAAACAAAGCACTGTAAGTAAAAATCAGAGGGAAAAAAATGAATTTCACAATCAGAACCAGCAAGTCAACAGGTACTAAAATTAGCAATTATGGGACATAAAGTAAGAACACTTAATATCTTCAAAGAAACAAAAAAGGGACTATAAACTAGAAGCTCAATGAATGTTAAACAATGAAGCAGACACAGAAGAAAAGATCAGCAACAAAAGATTGTTTTTTTGGATGTCAGAATGATAAAAAGGTGTCAAATATGAGAGGTTATGAAACATCAAAAATACAGTGAGAGGTCTGAAGGCGTATTTGACTTCTGAAAAAAGGTAATATTTAAAACAGAGAAGAGACAATGTTTGAAGGGATAAATGTTAACAATTGTTGAAAGAAATGAACCTTCAATTTAGGAAACTCAACATATCCCAACCATGGTTTAAAACATAATAAATCCATACCTCAACACATTGTAGTGACATTTTGTAATATTAAAGATTAAGAGAAGCTCTTAATGGTAGCTTGGCAGAAATGACAGCTTCACAAATATCTTTCAAGAAAGAAGAAAAAGACATTTTTGCATAAGCAAATACTGAGAGTTGACCATTAAAAGGTTCCTATTAGAGCAATATCTAAAGGATGTTAAGGAAAAAGAAAAAATGGTCAAGGATCTAAGATACAAGAGATAACACAGACACACACACACAAAACAGGAAAATGCTGTTTTAGAGATAAAAAGGAAACTTTGATTCTTAAATGCTTTCAAGAAAAAATACTGTGAGCTTCAATCTATTGTTTTAAATTGCCTTAATTTGAAATATGTATATTCAGCATAAATCACTAAGTCAGAGACAAGGAGATTTCTAAGCAGGTTTGCTGCCTCCATAACCTAATCAATTCAAATAAAGTTTTCAAGGACTTTATTATACGTTATCTTAGAAATGACCCCAAAATCTCATAATTCCCTTTTATAAGAAATAAACTGTATTTTTCCAGTTAGTTCCCAAACTGTTTAAAAGTTTGGGTAGAGAATTAAATAAAATGAAGAGATCTTTGCGTTTCAAATACTCAAATTCAGAAATTCACAATTTAAATGGTTACCAAGAAAACCTTGTTTAGCATAATATAGGAATGAGAACGTTTAGGCCCAAATAAGGTTTTGTCAACTAATTAAAAATATGGATGAAGTAATAAAATGTAGCTTTACAAATCTGAAGGTTATCTATGATTATATATTACCAACCATATTTTCTAACAAAGTTACCATAAGGTAACATTCAGTACATTTTAAAATAATTACTAAAATTTAAATGTTATAAAATTCTGACACTTAAAAACTTGATAAGCACTAATTTAAATACTGATTGTAAATCTCTTTGAAGAAGATTTTGGCATAAAATTTTAGCCCATTTTTAACTATTCCTTTAGAATAATTTTAAGAACCCATAATCATTCCATTCTGATGAAGCACAAAGCATAATTAATGAATGTTCAGCTGCACAAAAATCCAGAATAAATTGTATTCACCACCCCCAAATGTTATTTTAAAGAATTAAAAGATCTGTTATAGCCCTTCCCTTTTCTCTAAATAAAAATTCTTATGAAGCCGTATGTAAGGATATTGGGTATTGTGTCTTCCACAGTATAGTATACTTACAAATTGCTTCAAAGGTTTTGAAAGAATTAAAGCTTCTTCTACTTATCAAGAAGTTTACCATCTAGTGTGGCCAACAGAATCAATCCTCAATTACCGTACAGGGTGGTTGTTAGGTAAGCCTTTATTGGGCTATAATTGACAAACAAAAAACCACACACATTTAATGTATACATCTTGATGAGTTTGGACCTATGCATGAACTCATGATACCATCACCACTAAGGTACTAAACATAACATCTCCAAAAACAAAATTTAATGGGAAAAAAAATAAAGAAGGCAAATTTAAACTATAAAGTAGACAATAGGATATTAAAAGACTCACGGAAGGTATAACAACAATCATTTGATTCGAATTGGGTATAGACACTTGACTTTTACCTTGTTATCTACTATTCTAACTATGTTAGGAGAGTTTCCCCTCCAAAAGAGAGGAGGTTTAAATTTTAAAGAAGTTGTATAAAAAACCTGGGAAAATAAATGGGGAAAATAAAGACCCCTTGATTTGAAGAGATGCTGTAGAGAATTTTTATTAGTGAATGAGACCCTAAGAATAGTTCAAACTTCTGGCTTCATTTTTTTGTGACAGCACAATATAAAACTCATAACACAGAACCGTGGATAAAGAGACAGAAGTAAAAAATGTCTTCACCCAACTTAACACTGAATGATTGTTGTTACCCCCAGTAAGTCTTTTAACATCCCGTTGTCTACTCTGCTTTGTAGTTTAAACTTTCATTTTTGTTCATTAAATTGTGTTTTTACATAAATGAAACTTGTGGGGAGGTTAGTCAGCAAGCTTTCTTTTTCTGTGACACTTGCCGAGTTTCTGTAGGGCTTACTTCCTTTCTGTTACCACCACACCTCAAAAGGACAGCTACGCATACAATGTGGTTTTCTGCCCCCCAGAAATGATACCTCCCCAAACTGCTGCATTTGTTCCTGCACATTTTCCAAGTCCTTTTATTTTGTCCATCCAATAGCCAGTGCTGTGATCCTCAAGAGTTCAGACCTGTTACTTAAATTCTAATTCTAAGACTGGACTTTCTCCTGGTGTGAACCCTCGTTAATATGATTTGTGGGTCTTCCCCAGGAGGACCTTGATAGCCTCCTCTATTATGCTCAATCCTAAACTCATTCTTTGAAAGTGTTTAAATAAGTTTAGAAACTTACTCTGTGCTTTATTTCCCCATTCACTACATGTACTTTGAAGTCTGGATAGTTATGTTGTAGGCATGGAAAATAGGTGATGGTATACACGTTCCCTTCATTGATATTTATAGTTCATGAATGATGTGGCCACCATTTTTCTATGAGAACTTTTTGAATTGTCCAGGCAGTTATTGTTTAAAGTGTTCCACATTTTAGTGTTGTCTGAGGTTATTTCTCCTTGCATAGTTTACTTTGTTCCTCTATCCTTTCTATTTTCTGTAATTTGGAATTTAGATGTGTTTAAAACATAGAAAACATACATGAGTCTGTGTGCTTCATTTTTTATCATAACAGCAGATGAAGAATTTAAGGTTGTCTCATCATTAAGAAAACCAATTTCACTCACATAATGATTAAGTTGATGACAGCCAGATATCTTCACTGTATCGTGTTTTTTCTTTGCAATTAGCAAATAATAGGAGGAAAAAATTTAGTCAGCAACACAAAATGTAACTGAGCGTCTGAAAAGTTTATGTGAATATATAAAGAATAAATCTCTCAAATACTGTCATTATCATCTCTTGAATAAAGGAGAAGGAAAATAAAATTCAGTTCAGCAAAATCTTACAAATTTTTCCATTTAGTATTTTCACTAAAAATGCCAATGAAATAAAATGCTTAAAATATTAAATAGGTGAAAAATCACTTGGATCTTACCCATAGTTTTCATAATTTAACTAGACAGGTATTGATTAGTTTCATAAAACAATTTTTCCTGAGAATTTCTTGTTTTAATTTTGTCATTGCACTGCCAAAATAAATATGCAAAATATTTGGGAAGGCAAGCCAAAAAATTTCTATCCCATAAAACAGAATTCAATTTATTAGAGAAAACATGATAACCTTATTTAAAAAAAAATTATAATGCTTACTCATGATGAAAAAGGTGTAACAAGACAACCTATAAGCTAGAGATTATATTTGATTAAAAATTGCTGTAAGAATTTGAATAACGTTAAAAAAAACAAAGTATAATAGTTAATGATCAGAAAAAAACACACTAATAATTTTTAACATTTTGACTGTTCTGTAAAAGGGTTAGACCCAGGAACATTAATGAAAGGAATTAAGCTGATTAGAAAATATAAACTTAGGAGTGTTTGTTTTCTGTGTCTCTGTTTCTGTCTCATTGTATCAATACTTCATAACCATTGGGAGCCATAAATAAGTAAATGAATTGGAACTGAAGGAAAGATTTCTACTGGGAGATGAAGCATAAGGAAGATTCAAGAAGATACCTGTGACCTATCAGTTATGAGTAGCTAGATTTGCATGAAGGCACGAGTCTAACTCAGATGATCTCTAAGGACCCTTTCAAGGTCTTTAATTCTATTATACAGGTGCCACTCCATGGTGAAAGAACATAGGATTTAGAGTACGAGATTGGATTTGTGTTCAAACTTTACCTCTGGCTGCTATGATATCATGAGCAAAATCACTTAGACTGTGCTGTCATTCCTCAATGATGCAGCTAACATTCATAATAAATTCCCCAGATTTCAATGTATTGTAATTTGAAATATTTATCAATATCTTTATGTGTATATCTGTATGCATGTATACAGATAAATTTGAAATTGCAGTATTAGCTATATGTATTTGAATGAATGTATAGATATACATAATTTAAATTACTGTAAGAGTTGTAATTCAGTATATAAATCATCCATGCAATATATCTTTATATTTGCCAAATCTTCCTTTTGTTTAAAATGTTTCCTGGATAATCCTTTTTATAGATTACAATGTGTTGAGATGAATCTATAGCAGCTCTGTACCTATAGTGCAGATGAAAAAGCTGCGTTTTACCTATATGAACTATTTAGAATTTTGTTAACACTCGAGTGAACAATTGAGTAATTTCCTTTGGTAATAGACCTAATATAGCAGAGAAGCCATGTCTTTTCATGTGCTACCCACAGTAGACTTCGAGAGTTTATTCTGCTACACAGGAATTTTGATGATGAATGTATTATAACTAAGTGACATTACTTTTCTCCTCCAAATTAAGTTGCTACTTTATTTTTCAATTATAATGCGCAGGAAATGTAGCATTAAGTTTGGCAAAAAGGAGGAAAATAAATGAGTAAGGGGATGAAAAATAAGTATTTTTAATAACAGTACCCTATTCTATTTAACTTTCAAAGACAGCTTATGTTAATGTGCCTCAACGTTTCTTCTTGTTCTATATCTACATTCATGTTATACAGACCCCTTAATATTTATGATTAATGTTGAGTTTTTCTCAACATTAACTGGTGGAAACTGATAATGTGATCATGAATGTGAATTTAGAATCACCCAAGAACAAAACAATATTGATAATCACTAATTTCTCAAGTGCTATAATAAAAATTCCCCCTTTAAACTGCAATTTTGGTCCTCTAAATTATACTAAACATCGAAAGTTTAAAAATTAAACCACCATCACATTGTCTCCATTTTAGTATCTGATAAAATGTTGCAAAGTGTCCAGGTTTGTCTGCCTAATGGGAAAATAAAATTAGTGCAATCATAATGAAAGATTATTAGTTTCATGGTAAGGTCACAGGGGAAAATCCTTCCACACATATACACACACACAGGAAGTAGATTTCCCAGATTAAGAAAAGAGACATTTTAGATACAGTGAGAACTATAAAGAAAGTAGCCGGCATTTTACTGAATATGAGGAGGGGGACATACTTTAATAACATAATTGACAAAAACTATTCAGTGTGAACTGTTAAGTGAAAAATAACAATCCAAGCCAGAAATAAAGGTCTGTAAAAGGGGACTGATTCAGAGAAGTTTAAGGGAAGAACAAACTATAGCATTGGAAAGAGGGTCAATAGAGGGTTTAAGAAAGTAGGTTTGGTTTCTATAAGAGAAGCCCTTCTCACAGTTAAAATTGCTTTAGTGAGTTATCAAGGAAAAAATCAAGTTCCATAGACTTTAGAATTTGTAGCATACAAATATGATCAAATGAAGTGAAGAGTGTGGTAAAATGCATGTAGTTCTTATTTTAGAGAACTGATTTAGTCAATCTCAGCTAATCCTTTGCTATTACTAAAGTTATGATTTAAAGAACTTGTCTACATCACTTAAGAGAATTATATCTAAACTTAGTGGACACATCTAGATTGTACCTCGTCAGAATTCCAGGGTCTAAAATGGTTCTATAAATTTGTATTCTATACCAGGTAGCCATGTAGTAAAAAGAAAACTTAAGTCAGAAATAATTATATTGAAACTGACATTTATGTTGCATTTGTTGGGTATCCTATATTCTGTTAAATACTTTGTAGCATTAATTTTATTTAATTCTTACAAATAAACTTTATCACAGCTTATTGTAACATTCATTTTACTCACGGCTTATTGTAACATTCATTTTACAGATAAAATAACTTAGGTTTAGAGAAACAAAATGGGTTATCCATAGATCCAAGTTTTTAACTGGTGGGTCTAGGATTTAACTGATGCAGTTTGCTGCTAGCATTAATTTAGTAACCAGCAGGAGTAAATTCTATTCTATAATGTTGTTTCATGATTTCTGTCTTTTGTTTCTAGGATTAGGGATAAAGACAGTGCAGCCAAACAAAGAGACATAGTGATATGGGAGTGGGCATCCCACAGAAGTGTGCATTCAGGACAGGAGCCAGGAAATCAGTCTACTTCCCCCTGGTACATGTGATATACATAAAGGCCTTCACAAAGACTCTACAATTGGGAGGTACAGTGCTAAGTGGCTGTCTTCACACAGCCCACGAAATCCTCTTCCAGCCACATTTTTATGGGACCAGTACAAAGACATGTCATCCATCTTCCCTACACTGCTTTCCTTTTACCTATTGATTTACCAGTCTTTTAAAAGGAGGAACTCCTGTAGTAGGAGTTATATTCTTAAGATATAGATCCAAAAAACTCAGGCTTCTGACCTCATCTCCAAATTATTATTTTCAGTGATGAATTTCTGACTTGAAAACCTATTCTAACTTATTTTTCCAGATCCTTACTTAACTTCCAAAGTAGTTATTCCCCCTGCTAAGCTCCTTTGTGGGGGAAAAAATAACAGCAACAAGAAATGCATTAGCCTTTAAAGATGTTATATACTTTTAGAAAAGCTCATTTATTTTTGGAAGTGCTCTGTGATACATAAAAATCCCACAGAAATGTTTACAACATGGGGATTATTTCCTTTAATGTTTAGAATAATGTTGCACCAGAATAAAGCAGATTCAATATTTTTAAATCATTCACTCTTATTCCATTTCAAAGTTATCATTTGTAGAAAACTGATTTTAATAAAGCATAAAAACCTTAAACTGTGTTCTTTCATGAAAAATAACCAGATAAAATGAGTAATGGGCCAAGTAATTTATTCCTTTCCAAATAATTTCTTTTATCTAGATGTACTGTCTTTCTAATATACTGATATTAAGAAACAATATATTGCCTGAAGAATGAAACAAACACCATTCTGAATTAACATCCAAGTCATGTGGCACTAATCAATTTCTCTTCATAGCAGCAAACCAAGTTTGTAAATTAAAAATCATATCAACTTTGCTGTTTGTGCAAAGTAATTGAAAAGATATATAAAAAAAGCAGAGTCCCTGCAACATAGTAGTGTTCAATACAACAGTATTTTTTGTGTAAAATTATGGTTAGCCTGGTTTGGATAAAATGGGACCTTCAAAATCATGAGTCCAGTTTGCTTGGAAAACTTTTCTAAAGACTATTTCTACTGCTGTTATTGTTCACTGACTTTTAAAATTGTTTTTGTATTTACTGTTTGATGAACAATTCGCCATCTGCCATGTCTAGATATGAAAATTAATTGCTAATGAATGTGGCTGAAGTCCACAGGACCATTGAGGACGCCTTGACTCCAGAGTCTCTGTGACAGCCTCCTTTCCCTACCTGTGACTGATGACTGCTGTCTGTGGTCACATGTTGCTTCACCTGATAGCTGTGAAATGTACAGAATGTTGCTTCATAATTCACGAAATGATTATGAAGCTAAATATTCCTGGAAAAACAATGCTTCTGAAGAAAGTCTAAAACTTCAACTAAATTAGGAAAAGGGTGTTAAGTATGCACCAGAATTGCCCACCTGCATGCAAAATGAGACTGTTAAAATCTTGAAAAGTTTTCAATACCTACCGATGGAACTTATCCATTTATCCACAAATTTACTCCTTGCCTTCACCAATAACTGATATGCTCACAGTACATCATCTGAGTTAAATTATGTTATTTGTAAATCTTTTTGAAATAAAATTAATTAGTGCTGAGAAATGAAATGTGACAGATTTTCAACTGGTATGAGAGCAGCAATGATTCTCTGAGTGATGCCATTAAATGCCTCTCCTTGGCGTTAGGAGATCATTCTTCTTTATACTGGCAATTGCGTACAATAAATTCACTTAGATTTTAATCTCATCCCTAAATATAGTTACCTAAATACTAGAGGGTTATCTTTTTACATATTTTCCTAAAATGCAATTGCATTATTAGATCAAATTTTTGGTGTATCTTTATTATTATTTATAGATGAAAGAATAAAGATCATCATCTACACATAGTACAGGTTACAGATGATTAATTATATAACAATCATGGATACATGAATGAAAAAACTAAAAGGAACTAAATTAAGATTGTGGTTATCATCATACTTCATCTTTTTAAGCCCACTGACCTACCTTGAATATGATATTACAATTGACTTAATCTTACCAATTCCTTACTTCCACAGATAACTTATTCTCCTTGAAAGTTTCCTTGACACCCAGTTAAAGTATTATTTTCTATGACCACTGACACTTTGGGCATCTCTTAGATAAACTATTGAATCCTTACTTATGTTTACATATTCTATCTCCATCACAAGTTATAAGATCTTCTTAATATATCTATAGATCAAAATCTATTGACAGTTAGTGGTCTATCCATCCATCTTCTTTTTGATTACAATGCAATGAACTGAAGTGGAAAAAAAAAACTGGGATCATTCTCTTAATTATCCTGAGTTTATACAATTTTTCCAATAACTCCAATGGTTTCCCTATGCTTTCCTAATTTATTTTTATAATTTTTGATTAGAAAATTAGAAGCATTTCTCAAAATAACTTATTGACAGAAGAGACAGAACAAGCTGCTTGGCCAGCCTGTGTTGCCAAATAACCACTTAGTTTCATTTAAGGCAATCTCCATGATCCGATTTCCAAATCAAAATCCTGCAGTTCTGGGAACAACATAACAGCATTTGCCACCATTCCCAGTTTATTTTACCCAAAGGAATAGCAACAGCAATACAATCATACATTTTTTTCCCACAACACATGAAAACCAAAATTTTCAGAGCTCAAAAGCTTAAGGTACCCTTTATGTTCATAGTTCAAAAAAAAAAAAAGTCTTGTTAGTAAATGACTAATGTTTGTGTTAGCAGAAACTACCCAAATTAAAACTTTATTCTCGGAATACGATTCAATTAAACTATAAAAATACTAAGAAAGGGGAAGTCATTTTTAAAAGTTTAATCTTTCAACAGATGTTATACATACAAATCTATTTAATATAATCTCTCCATTAGCAATATAGCTCCTTTAGCACAATATACTTCATTGGGAATTGCTAAGTCTTTTCTTAGATTTCCTGGTTACTCTGTTATCTAAGGAAAAAAAGGGAAAAGCTGAATATTGTACCAATAAATTAGAGAAAATCAAATCAGGGAAAATAAAGACCTGGAATATAAGGTATATACTTCATAACTTTTAATAAATGTTCAGGTCTTCAAGTCTAGTGGTACCTGTTTTTATTTTTCTTAAAATAATACTAAACTATTAGCCTAAGAAAAATGAGCTATATCTCAGGATCTCAAATGTATATTTTTGCCAATAGTATCTTATTATTAATTTATGAATCACAATTGCTTTCTGTTCATCTCCTATTAATGCTTTTTCTAGAGTGATGTTATTATTCAGACTCCAGGAAAGAGCTTTATTATGTATAAAGCTTGATTATGTATCAGAGTCACTTAGGGAATATTTTAAAAATACAGAATCTTGGCCTCATTCCATCCATACCGAATCAGAATCTTTATGGTGAGGCAAAGTGATCTAATTTTTTTTTTGTGATCTAATTTTTAAACCTCTTCATTTGGCTCAAAAGCCAGTACAGCAATTGACAAATGAATTACCATCCATAGCAAGGGGTGATGCATAGTATTGTATTAGAAGGGGCCATAATTTGTAGGGAGAATTTAAGGGTTAAAATATAGTGAAAATCTCTGAATGATGGCTGGGGTATTGTGGGAATATACTACAGATCTTTCAGCCACGTAGCATGCACAGATGATGCTTTCCTAATCAAAACTTTAAAAGGGAACCAGGAGAATACAGAAGGGAATTCATTTACTGAAACCTCTCCTATGTCATAAGTTCTGTTGGCCACTCTATACACATTATATCATTAATCTTATGAAAATTCCAAAAGGAAACCATTTATATTTAAATTATTCTGATATAGAGATACTGAGTTATTAATGTATTCCCCAAAGTCATGTAGCTAACAATTAGATCTTATTTAAAAGCTTATGAATTCCATGTTATCATATATTCTGTGACAGGCCTTCAAAAGGGTAGACCTGAAAAAGAAGTTCTGATATAATTTGGTAAGAGTATACCTCTTATATAATTTAAGAAGTCATTCATAATAGGAAATACTGTTCTCAGCTTAACCTGACCACTTACGAATAACAAGTTGAAAAGTGGATATGAAGATCTCAGGGAGGAAAATGGATTCTAAAATTTGGAGTCTGTAATTGCCAAAGAATGAAGGTCATGTTTAGCCATGTATGTTTTCTACATTTGAGAGAAACATATTAACAAAAATTAATTTCATAAAACCAAGATAAAGCTTCAGAAATTTAGTTATGATCCCCTGAATGGTATTTTCAGCCAACAAAATAATCTCCAGTAAGAAATAGCCTCAGGGTAAAGATCAAATCCAGAGCGTTTCTAGTAGAATGCAGACTTACGGCAAAGTTTAGATCAAAAATGTGTGATAAAATTCTTTGATAAGATGTTGGAAGGATCATAAATATTTAAGGTGACATCTCTAATACTTTCTCATGAGGTTCTTATGTGGTATAAAAAAGTCTAAAACGTTAAGTTCTGATTACACACTAATGAACATATATTTTTTAAAAGAAAATTGCCTAAAAAATCCAAGTGGAATGAGAAGGAAATCCAAAAAAGAGGGGATATATGTATAAGTATAGCTGATTCACTTTGCTGTACAGTATAAACTAACACAATATTGTAAGGCAACTATACTCCAATTTAAAAAAAATCAAATTGGATATCCAGGAATTCTTTGGAACTCATATATTAAACAACATAGAATATTGCTGTTAGTAAGTATGGAAATGCATAGGTTTCTTCTTCTTGTTTTGTTTGTTTGGGAGGGTAAACTTCCACAAATTCCCTTATTTTTAAAAAAGAATAAAAGAGAAAGCCTATGGATAACATTTTCAATTAAATTAGATGACAAGACCAGAATATGGGGGTTTGGCTGTTTATATTTGAAGGCCTGTAACTAAGTTATCTAACTCCCACATTCAGCCAACATATGTTGGTAAGGCAGGTATAGGGAGCATAGAAGCACATGGTAGTCACTGGCCCATAGACATAGACTCTGCTTAGGTATATGTCACAAGTTCCTTGATTAAGATCATTTCTGCTCTCAGAAATTGATTTTAACTCTGCACTCTGAGTTAACCTTCGTTTTGATCAACAATTCATGTTTGCAGCTGAGTACCTTTCTAAATCTGCTTCCTGACATTTGAAGTTTGTGAGCCCAGGGGACTGTTTTATTTTCAATTGTCTCTGCCTCTTTCAGTCCCAGCTGGTGATGCTGTCCCTGACCCAATTCTCTTAAAATCTTTGTGATCATCCTATGAATCTTATTGGTGTTCCTACTATAAAACCAAAGTCACACTCACAAATTTCTTCAAGATTGACTCCTCTCAATAAGATCTGTGGACTGAGTGTTAAACTACTATTGCATGACAGCTTCATGATCTTAGAAGCCAATTTTCCTAGCTGAAAAAGTCTAGAAAGCATGTCTATAAGTTCCTCAAAAGTCATTTTTCTCCAGCTGAGATGACATAAGAGATGTCACCTTAACCCTTTCCAGTGTTTTGACTAAGAATTTTAGAGCAACATCCTTAATTTAATCCTTCTCTGAGGCTACATTTTACTGGAAGTTCCCTGAATTTGATTTTTACTCTGAGGCCATTTCTTACTTTGAGAACATTTTGGCTTGAAAGCATCCAGGCTACCTTATATGTCCTAGAAAGTCTGCTTAACAACTGAGTAGTTCCTTCTTGAATCCATCTGTATGTTTCTCAGCAAATACAGATAAAACATCAATTGGCATTTTTAACACTCTTCCTGGAATTACCCTTAGCCAGAATCACCAGTTCATTGAGTACATTTTCTATTTTCCAAGCTACAAAAGGCAACCATTTTGCTATACTTTCTACTACTCCATAACGCAGGCAGCTCTCTATCCAGACTCCAATAACAATTTCCTCATTATTTATCCAGCTTCTAACACCAGTTTCCTCAAGGTCTTCCTGGCCACTTCCTGTGATCCAGTCCCAAAACCAATGCCACATATTTTAGGTTTTTGTTCACCAACACTCCAGTCCTCATAACAATTTTCATTCTTCTATCACTGGGTGACAAACCACCAAAAAACTTAAGAGCTTAGAAAAAAAGGTAGTAGTTTGTGGTTCTGCATCTTCACTGGGCTCAGCTACACTGTTCTCACTGGGTCTCATACAATGTTAGTCATATAGCAGTCGGTGCTAGAATCAATCATCTGAGGCTTGACTGGGCTGGATTATGCAAGTTGGTACCTTCACTAAAATGTGTGGTGTTTCTGCTCTTCCATGTGGTAGTTTCTCTCTCTCTCTCTTCCCCATCCCAGAATGTCACAAGGTCACCAGAATAGCCTGGGCTTCTTACTTGTACTTCAGTGGAAAACTTTATAATACCAAGGTGACACAATTCTGTGTGATCTGATTTTAGTTTTTATTGCCTTTGAACTATCGTACAACTCTTTAAGTTGTAGTAACTGACAGCAATGTAAAAGAATTCTTGTTTATAGAGACTTAGACCTGACAAAAGATCATTTCTGTCATTACTTTATTGGACAAAGCAGTCTCAAGGCCTACCTATCTTCAAAGGGATGGAAAAATCAACTTCTCCTTTGATGAGATGATCAAGGTCACATTTCAAAAGAGCATATGGAATAGAAGATAACTTTGTAGTCACCTTTGGAAAACACAGTCTGCTTACAATACATTTTAGCAACCCTCTGTCTTAGACACTCTTTGTTATTATTTTACTGATCCCGTGGTACAAAATTTATTAGATTTTTTTATAGTAGTCATATAAATTCATTAATTCTCTGTGACTTTCATTGATAAAGTCCAGAATGTTTTTATTTTCTTTATCTAAATTCTTCACTGTAGTCAGAAGCAGCTATCTCACTGTTTTAGTACATTTGGGATGCTATAATAAAATCCTAGAGACTGGGTGCCTTTAAAACAACAAATTTATTTCTTACAGTTCTGGAGGCTGGCAAGTCCAAGGTACCAGCAGTTTCAGTGTCTGGTGAGGGCCAGCTTCCTAGATGGCTCTCTTTTCCCTGCAACCTCACATGAGGGAACAAGGGATCTTTAACATGGTGGAATGGATAAGTGGCCTCTTTTAAGGGCACTAATGCCATTCATGAGGACTCTACCATCATGACCTAATTACCTCCCAAAATACCCATCTTCTAAAACCATCACCTTGTGCATTAGGAATTCAACATGTAAATTTTAGGGGAGCAAAAAAATATTCAATCTGTAGCACCCACTTCATAGAATTCCTACATTCCTCATTCCAATAATAATCCACTAAGCAGGCAAATGCCCACTCGTTAAATTTTAGGAAAATTTTGTCCCACTAGGATTAAGAATTGCTAGGATAATTTCAATTATGATGATTTGGGGGTCATCATTAACTTCAAATATAATCATACCAGATAACTAATCCTAGATTAATTTATTTGAGTGACTCTTATATAAAACACTTTATTAATCAGGGTTGAGTAGAAGAAACAACTACTACAGGAATTTGAAGTAATAATAATGATGATGATGCAAAAAATAGGTACCAGCAAATACTGAAATTGTTGAAAATAACTCTCAACTGAAATTACTGACCTGGTTCCAAAAAAAAAAATGGAGAACTGACCCTGATAGCAACTACTAGTGAGACCAGGACTAAAATGATGCCAAATTCAGTAACCCATTGCTCTCAACACTTATTCTTGTTGCTTATCCTACAGGTAAATCTGCGGTTAGAATAGCGACACCCAAAGCTTTGTTTCAGAGATAAAGAAATTGAGTCATGATATTGCCAACTATTGGTGCTGTTACCACCATAAATGGCAAATCTGTGAGTGCCTCCAGAGCCCCTGCAGCACCGGAGTCTTTGAAATAACATTTTTTGATTTCCCAGCCTCTCAAGCAAGGTGTATGGAATGGATTTGGAATGATTCAACGTGCAACATCCATCAATATATTTTTATATAAATCTTTATGCACATATATTAGTAACACTGTGATGTACACTGTAAGAAATAGAAGTTTAAAGATGGTAAGTAAAAAAATTAAATGGCTAATAATCACAAATTTTATTATAGGTGTAGAGATTATTGCGTATGTGCAAAATGGCAAAATACAGAAATTCTTAGAATCAGTAAGTATTTTTACCATGAATACTGGATGAAAGCTCAATATAAAATAATAATTTGTATAGCTATATACTAGTGAATGTTTTTAAATGTTAAATATCATTATAATAGTATAAGAGAGCTAATACAAGGAACAAACCTAATGAAATTTGTGTAAGACCTCTGCAATTTTTAAATAATGGCTAATAGAAAGTTGAAAAAATACTTTAAAAATGAAGGTAACTCTCTATGATTCATTTTTGTGAATATTCAACATTGTAAAAAATATTACTTCTCCTAAATTGGTTGAAAGATTCAATGTGATCTCAATCAAAATCCCACCCGAATTTTGTGAAAACTGACAAGCTGAATTTTAAAATTAACATGGAAATTAGAATTAAAATAATCAAAATAATCTTAAAATAGAAAGCAATGTTGGAGGACTTATAATAACAGATACCAAGACTTTTTATAAAGCTGTGGTTATAAAGACAGCATGACAGTGGTGAAATGCTCTACAAACACACCAATAGCACCAAATAGAGTGAGTGAACTCATTAAAGACAGAGGCCAGTCTTTTTACAGCTAAATCTTGGAAGCAACATCCTATTACTTCTGCAGTGCTCCATCTAATTCCATGGGGAATGAATTACATACGGACATGAATATCAGTAGGAAGGAATAATTGAGGGCCACCTTAGAGGTTGCCTACTACAATATGTAGAAAAAATGAATACAGTTGACCCTTAAACATGAATTTGAACAGCAAGGGTCCACTTACATGGAGATTTTTCAGTAAATTTAGTACCTGTTCTTTCATTTTACAGATCTTTAAATTGACTGGTGTGGAGAAATTTTTGTATTTGAATAGAGGTCACAATACATAGAATCAAAAGGACTAGGGTTTGAGTCCTGATTCTAACCAAACAGTTCCAGCTTCCTGCTTTTGGGTGAATCATTAATCAATTCATTTGTTTTTGAGGCAGAGATAGCAGTATGCAGATTTTCCACTTTGTGGGGGACCTTGCCCCTAACCCCCAGCTTTGTTCAAGGGTCAGCTGTATAACCATTACCTCACGTTCAAGAAACAAATAAAACTCTAATTTCAGATGGAACATAGACCTAGACATACAAGTAAAATAATAAACCTTCTAGAAAAAGAATATAAGAAATTAGCTTTATGATTTTATACTGAGGAATATTTATTTTAAGCAAAACACAGTAAGTAGTAATCATAAAAATATGGTCAATCAGGTGTCACTAAAATTAAGAATACCAAATCATTCTAAGATATCTTTGAGAAAGTAAAAATCAAGTCACAGGCTGAGATAGAATTTTTGATATACATATATACATCAAAGGACTGTGACAGAAATGTTTGTGGGTTTTTTGTTGTGTTTTTTTTTTGCGGTACGCGGGCCTCTCACTGTTGTGGCCTCTCCGGCTGCGGAGCATAGGCTCCGGACGCGCAGGCTCAGCGGCCATGGCTCACGGGCCCAGCCGCCCCGCGGCATGTGGGATCTTCCCAGACCAGGGCACGAACCCATGTCCCCTGCATTGGCAGGCGGACCCTCAACCACTGCACCACCAGGGAAGCCCTGTTTGTGTTTTTTAAACAAGAAAAACACACCAATAGAAAAACAATAAAAGCAGCAAAAAAAAATTGAACAAATGCCTAGCAAAAGAGGATATCCAACTAGCCAATAAGGATATGAAAAAGTGCTTTAGCCATTAGGTAAATGAAAATTAAATTCCTGAGATACCACTGCACCCAAATGAATGGAATACAATTAATAGAAATGAAAGTAACAAGTAGTAGAGAGGATGTGAATCAACTATTACATTGTTACACTGGTGATGAAAGTATAACTTGATACAATCACTTTTCAAACATGTTTGGCAGTAGCAACTAAAGCTAAGGTATACCCTATGACAAACCATTCTAACCAAGGACTTATGCAAGAACGTTCAGAGCAGAATTATTTATCTTAACACCAAACTGGAAATAACCATCAATGATAAAAGGTATAAGCAAATTGTATATTCACATAAGGGAAAACTACACAGCAATAAAAAAAAAAAAAACTACTGGTGCAACATGAGTGAATATCACTAGATAAAACATTGAGTGAACAATGTCAAAAATCAAAGCCTATGTATGATATGATTTTACTTGTATGAGTTCATTAACTGCTGGCACTAATATATGGTGTTCATAATGTTTACCTCAGGGGAATTTTCTATATATTGATCTTGGTGATAGCTACAATTGTGTATACACAGTAAAATTCCTTTGAATTATATATTTAATTCATATGTACAGTATGCTCAATTAAACATTAGCACACATGTTGCCTCCCACTTGGTGTATTTTGCCTTTTTAATTAGATGTATAGAATCATTTGTAATTCAGAATACTTGTTTTTAAAAAGTGGTGGCAGTTTAAAATTAAAATAAAAAGCAATTAAAACAATTTTTTTTGAAGTAATGGGATTGCCACAGTTGAAATCTGAGTTTCCTGAACTCATTCCCATATGATCATTAAAGGAAAAGTGAATTTATGGTATTAGGTCAGGATTAAATTGGGCAGGAATTTGTCACATACTGCAAATGGAGACAGTTTTTCATTCACATTTATTTTTTAATCAAAATGTCATATGCATAGTTAGTTTAGAGTTACTCATAGCCTTTGCTGCATGGTATCACAAAAGGGATCATTGTATTATAATCTTTTCCATGAAGCTCTCAAGAATCATTCAACTCTTCTGAATGACAAGAGAATCTTCTAAAATCTTTGTAGACAGACTGTATCTGTCTTTTGTAAAATTACTCAACACCTCAAAGGATACAGCTAATTAAAATGGGTGTGTGATATCAATATCCTAATTAACCACTGAAATATTTTCCAGTAAAAATAAAACACAAAGAACATTTTAAAGACCTGATGTATTTGTATGAAGCAAAATATGTAGGCTATGTGGATCAACCTATATTTCTTCTGAAGTAAGGGGGAATTAAAAATAATGAAGTCAAGAAATGACACTGTTTTTCTGGTTAGTCTACTTGTTTGTTGAGTACAATGTAAAGAAAGAAGAAACTTCTAAATTTTTTAAGTACCAGAATAAGAGGCATTTACAGTATTCTAAATTTTCAAAAAGCCTTCTTTAGAGTATAAAAAGAAATCAAATACACACATTGAGGAATATTTCAAGTAAAAATGATATAAAATTCATCTGATTCAAAACAAGATAAGGATTATTCTCTATCACAGATAAATACAGTCTCTTAGTCCTAATAGGCTATTTTTATTAAAATGTAATTTGCATGCCATAAAATTTGCCATTTAAAAATGGATAATCAGATACTGCACACAGTTGCTGCCTATAAATGTCATCTAAAGGGGACAAATAAATGGGAAATGCAAAAGAATGTTCATTTTAGGATTAGATACATTTTTTTTAACCAAGAGAAATGAGGCTGGAAAATTTAAAATATTGTGCTGATAAATGATTTAAAATCAGGTGCATTCCCTCTCTTAAGCCATACAAATGCCACTTTATGAACAAAGGTGTCAGTTAATAGCTTTCTTAAAAGTTTGACAGTCTTTTAAAAAAATAACTTATTTTGGGCTTCCCTGGTGGCACAGTGGTTGAGAGTCTGCCTGCCGATGCAGGGGACGCGGGTTTGTGCCGCGATCAGGGAAGATCCCACATGCCGCGGAGCGGCTGGGCCCGTGAGCCACGGCCGCTGGGCCTGCGCGTCCGGAGCCTGTGCTCCGCAACGGGAGAGGCCACAACAGTGAGAGGCCCGCGCACCGCAAAAAAAAAAAAAAAAAAAAAAAAAATTAAAGAAAAACCAAAACTTACTTTATATTCATAAGTAACAAATTCTTGATCCTGTGATTTCTAGTGATATTTTAATTATTGTAGCAGGACTCACATTCCCATACCTGTTTTTGTTTTGTTTTGTTTTGTTTTGTTTTGTTTGCGGTACGCGGGCCTCTCACTGTTGTGGCCTCTCCCGTTGCGGAGCACAGGCTCCGGACGCACAGGCTCAGCGGCCGTGGCTCACGGGCCCAGCCGCTCCGCGGCATGTGGGATCTTCCTGGACCAGAGCACAAACCCGCGTCCCCTGCATCGGCAGGCGGACTGTCAACCACTGCGCCACCAGGGAAGCCCCCCATACCTGTTTTATATTACTAAGTTTGGTCAAATATACGGCATAAGTGAAATATTCTGATTATTATTTATAAATCATTTAACTTTATAAATTCATTCCTCCACCCACACTCTGGAATGTCAAAGCACTTTTAATATTTTGTTCTGGTAATAAGTATTCTATGGAAAATCTCACATATAATCCCATGGAATAACAGAAATAACATTTTTATATATGACTTAATCGTTAATCAAGGGTATTTTTTCAGATGGTAAACATTAACTTTAGTGTACAGTTTGTTTAGATCAAATAGTAATTCAGTTTTTTCTTTTATTTCATAAAATATTATTCACAAATCGGAAGGCAAATTTAGCTAATTGTTATGTGAGCAATTTCCAGAATCTAGTATTATTATCTCTCAAAGTAATAGTGGGTTTTTTTTAGGTAAAAGTGGATATTCTTTTGCAAATTCTATTGCCATATGTAAAACATGACAGGATTGATGCTAAAATAACCACAAGTATTTTTTACTTATGCGTGCAAAGTTAAAAATTTCCATGGCAGTATTCCCTTTATATACCTACTTTAGGAATCTGGGACCGTTACCAAATATTTTAATTTGTTTGAATCTTAACCTTTCTATACAATTTTAATTCAGAAATGTATACTAAAAGAGTTTTCTTACCAGAAAAGAAAAAAGAGCTGATAATAGATTTTCACTAAATTTGCATGAATGCCAGAGTAGAAAGTTTTTAAAAATGTTCTCATACTCCTGTTTGTATTACATTGTCTATGCAGATTTATATGAAAAACCAACGTAGAGAAAAGAGTGAAAGCTGGAGGAAAAGTTGGGACCGGGTAGCTTACCAAAGCACTAAGATCATTATTGTCAATTTCAAAACATTTGGAAAACAGAATTGTAAATGTGGAAATCTCATAAAATTTTAAGGCCAGAACATCCCAGAAAGAATCATGAGTTACTAGATTTTTTTAATTGTTAATTTACATCTCTTGTAATCTTACATAATTTTTAGCTCTTGCTCCATATTGTATGCTTAGAAAATGGGGAAAAGAGAAGGTGCAGGATAAATGTAAGAGGAGAAAACCATACTGCTGCTCCTGGGTAAGATGGAGTTACTTGTGATGATTGACCCCTCCACTGAAAACATGTAAGGAAAGCGGCATAATATACAGTTGACCCTTGAACAACGCTGGTTTGCATTGCTTGGGTCCACTTAAAGCATATTTTTTGCAACAGTAAATAGCGGATTTTTTTCAATAGCAAATACTATGGTACTACACGGTCTAAGCTTGGTTGTATCCGCGGATGTGGAGGAACCTCTAGTTCAAAGGGCAGATGACAAGTTATAGGTGAATTTTGACATGGTGGTAGGTGGGTGTTCCTAACCCCAGCATTATTTAAAGGCTCAACTGCACAGATAACTTATAAATGAAAGCATTCGTGTGCCTCTATGGAAACCAGGGCTTGAAGGGTTAAGATCCCACAGAAAGGGAAACCTAAGACTAGAGAGCCATTGTTTTCCTCAAGTCTATATTTGCCTGTTACAGGTGTAGTGCCAGAGGCCGAGAACCCAAATAAGGAGCCAAAACTGTGAAGCAGAGAGGCCATGGATCTTTTGGCCAGCCTTAGCTTACTGGAGTCACAAAATGGAGTTCAGGGCTGCCAAAACCTTGAATAGAGGGTCCAACAGTCTAGAGACAGAGGGACGAGGCACAGAGAAATGAGACAGACTCTCTGGTTTTCCTACTGAACGATGAACCAGACTTAAATATGTGGATGTAAAGGGCATAATCAAATAAGCAGAAAGCGGGCTTCCCTGGTGGCACAGTGGTTGAGAGTCCACCTGCCGTTGCAGGGGACATGGGTTCGTGCCCCGGTCCGGGAGGATCCCACATGCCGCGGAGCGGCTGGGCCCGTGAGCCATGGCCAGTGGGCCTGTGCGTCTGGAGCCTGTGCTCCACAATGGGAGAGGCCACAGCAGTGAGAGGCCCACATAAAAAAAAAAAAAAGCAGAAATCCACTAAAAAGCAGAGCAGAGTTTTTGGCAATCTTACAGTGCTAAGCAGACAAAAATGGGAGTCCAGTACACACCCTACAGGAGAATGGACCCAAGTATAGCCTGATGGATTTAACTGAAATCCGCAGGATTAGAGCCTATCACACATTCTGTAGGCCTTGTAGTTGTAGTTAAACAAGAAGCCTTATTGGACTGAGTGTCCAAATGACGCCCTTATGCACGCATCGTTTGTTTGTTTGGTTTAAAAAAAATCACATGAAATACTCAGCTTTTTACATTTTCCAAAAAAATAAATGTGAGAATGTTATTTTTTATTACTGAAGAATTGTAGCTTGACATGTTATTTGGATTGCAAAATATGTATTTTTTTAAAGTGAGCAGTTATTAACTGTGAAAAATATTTTCTATCTCAACGGGGTAGAATAGAAAAACATCTACTAATAGAGTATTTCTTTTGGTCAAGGGAGATATTTGTTTTGAAATCCGATTAATTGTTAGTGACAGAATCAGAGTAAAGATAATATTTGACAAACTATGTTCAATCGAATTTCAATTTGATTTTTACCTAGAATATGGTGTACTTTCAGTACAGGTGGTTAAAAATGGCATGTTGTTTTACATTTTTTTTTTTTTTTTTTTTTTTTTTTTTTGCGGTACGCGGGCCTCTCACTGTTGTGGTCTCTCCCGTTGCGGAGCACAGGCTCCGGATGCGCAGGCTCAGCGACCATGGCTCACGGGCCCAGCCGCTCCGTGGCATGTGGGATCCTCCCGGACCAGGACACGAACCCGTGTCCCCTGCATCGGCAGGGGGACTCTCAACCACTGCGCCACCAGGGAAGCCCTGTTTTACATTTTTTATCTTTATAATTTATTCTTTTTATAACTATGTTCCTCAGTACTATTGTTACTGCTATGTTTATTATCCCAACTTTAAAAACCAAGGTCAAGTAAGGCTAATCATCTTATCTAAGTAATACAAGAAAAAGTAGAAAAACCAGAATCCTCATCTCAGAGTTACTCCAAGACCAGTGCTTTTAAAAACTCCGACGTTATAATACTGTCTGGAGTTTCCATGTCCATAATAAGTGATCTGAATTAAGTGCTGACTAATACCTAAAAATAAGAGAACAACATTTGATAGAAAAAATAGTTGCTGTAACGCCATAAATCTGAGTTGGTGGATCATAGAGAAATGAGTGAAGCAAGCTCAAGAGGGCCAGTGTAGGGTTGGAAATAACATCCGTGGCAGCGCAAATCAACATTCAACGCTGTACTCACATTCAGAAGTAAAGTGAACAGCCTGGATTCAGGGTAGCCAGGTTCCCGCTTTAAAGTAAAGTAAGTTAGAAATCACACAGGAAGTCAAGACGTGTCATCAAAATGAAAACAGGGAGGCATCCAGTAATCAAGATACATATACAGAACCTCCTGTATTTTAATCAAGAAATATTCTATACATTCTCATATAAGAGATAACTTTAAAACCAACCTCAGTAAATGGGATAAACGTTTCCATATTTAGAAGAGTCAGTGAGGGCACACCAAAGTGAAGGCACATTCAATTCTTACTGAGAATTCTGAACTCAAAATATGGTTCCTGTTTGCAGGGACCAAGACAAACCACATAAAGTCAATCACAAAAAATATGGGGTAAGTCTTACTTGAAAAAAAGAAAAAAAAAGGCCAGGAGGACCTAGGAAAGGTGTGATGCTAGTAATGTACATCCATTTTTTTCTTAGACTGTCTTTGGTATGTCTTAGTCTCTAGGAAAAAGTTTTCACCTGAAATGCACAGAATCTATTATTTTATATACATAAACTATGATGTGCTTGGAGAACTTCAGTCTCTTTCCAGCACTTCCCTAATCACAGAACCCTTATTAACACCTTGAGCCAAAGCTAATAATTTTTTATTTGATTTAGGGAATCATTCTCCAATGGTTTGAGGACATCATATTTAAAATTTTTATTCTAACTGCAGTCGATTATGAATTAGGAATGATATCTCCAAAAATGTTAATCTCATTAGCTAACCTAGAATCCCACCTAGAATATGTCAGTATCTTCTCATTGCTCTTACAATGAATATGAAATTCCTGAGTGTGGTTTACAAGTCCCTAAATGACCTGATCCCACCTAAGACTCCTTTTTCATCTCACATCAACATTCTACTCTTTCCAATCATGCTACAAAAGCTTTATTTCAGTCCTTGTATGCAGCATACTCTATCATGAAACAGAATGCTTTAAGATATGTTCCCTCTCCCTTTTTAGATATGCTCTACCCCCTTCTCTGTTTACTTAACTCTTTTTCATGCTTTAGATTTCAAATCAAGTGTAACTTCTGGGAAACCTTTGGTAATTTTCCAGACTTTATTAGGTCCCTTTTTATAAGTTACCATACGATCATTTACTTCTCTTTTGTTGCAAATAACACAGCTGCATTATCATATTTGCTTTGGAACATTATTATTTATATCCATTATTTGACTATGAACACAATGAAATAAAACAGTTGCATTTGTTAAGAACTTATTTCCAGTTTTGATCAATGTGTATTAGACTTCTCGATTAGCAATCAGTACTTTTGGAATGAATGTATAAAGTTTTAGTTGATAGGTGATAAAGCATCACTGACAGTCACAAAAGCATCACTGACAGTCACAACTTGGCCTCATCCTATCAGCTAGGCCTTGGTGTTGCAAGGAGCTGGTCTGGCACTCATGACCAGGTCTTGGCGTTCTTCTGTTGGACATAAACAATTTTATAAAACATCATCATCAGACAAGGCTCTTCTGTGACCATGACGGATCAAGACAAAAACAAAACCACTGTCTAACCAGGTCTGAAAACTGACAAAAACAAATACTTTCCTTGCACAAAACTGACCAAACAACCCCCCATCCTAGATAAGATCAGTCACTGCTGCTGCCCTGCCAATTTCAGAGTCAGCCTCACTCTAGTCGTCCCTTCTTCTAGGTAAGATTTGGATTTCAAAACAGTACAAATTTCCCTGGTGCTTTAAGCATGACATAATTAGCTAACTTTACTGTCCTTACAGTGTGCTAGCCACTTAACTCACTGAGCAGAGAGCACAGTTAGTATTAATTTCAATTCCCCAAGTCTGATTAGGGTGATAGAAATATAATTAAAGAAGAGCAAAGAATCAGAAAGAGTGTATGAGTAAGATATCCAGGATCCATAAGTTGAATATTATATTTGTGATTAATATTCTAATAGCATAAATAGCACTGCACATTCACACTCCAGGGAGCTCAGAGAAAGTCAGAGAATACTGTGGAGGACGATAATGTTGACGATGATGCGTATGAGAACCGATTTGACAGATGTTCAATATAATAGTTTGCTGAGGTCTCTTTTAAAAAAGATTGACTTCGAAGAGATTTGCATGGATTGAGAACATTAACTGGATAGTAACCTCCTTGAGGATAAGAACCACATCTTAAGAATTCTTAAATCCACTAAATGTTGAGCCCTATTACTCATAAAATGTAGGAGTCAATGTAGTTTTGTAAGTATGAGTTTCAACTAGTTTTAAAATAGTCTCTGAAACAGTGACTATTTTAGCTATTAAGAAAAAAATCTGTTTTAGATAATGCTTAACATATAAAAACAGTAAAATATAGCATTCATTTCTTAATTCTCTCATAAATAGAAGGAAGTAAGATAACTGGGAAGACTGCTGAGAAGCTACTCATGGGCAACATGAAAAAAATGGATTAAACAAGAGTTTTAAAACACAAAGATTAACAGATTACATTTTAAAAATAAATCCAACAATGGACTATCAAATTTAATGTAAAAATGTATATCTGGAAATTTAAAAATACTGTAACTTATGAATTAAATAAGAAATTAGAATTCCAAACCATCTAGAAATGAATTATAATAAAAGCATTATATCAGAATTTCTGTAACAAAGAAAATAATGATTTGAATGAAATCTATAGTCCTGAATGTTTATACTATGAAAGAAATATGGATGAAAATCAGCACACTGGGTCTCCAACCTAAGAAGTTGAGAAAGTAGCAGCAGAATAAATCAAAAGAAAATGAAAAAATAAAAGACTAAATACTTGTCGAATATAGGTGACTAGTGTCTAAATATCAAGTTCCAGAAGATTGTTTCAATATGACAGCCTCTTTATAAGTACAAAACAAATGAAATGACTGTTTACATGTTTGTAGATATATAAGAAAACATATATATATAATTTTATGACATATATGATCTATGATAAACATATAATAAAACATGTGCATATACAATAAAGCATATTTATATAAATTTTTATATATTCATATCACTTATACTATATCATATCAATTTTTTCATATCTATAAAGGAAATTATATATTTTATATACATTTGACATATGCATCATATATTATATACCATAACGTATATCGTATGACAAACTATGTATTTATATATCATATTTTTTTTACTATATGTGTGTGTATATATATGCGTGTCTATATATATATATATGCACACATATTGAAACAAAAGAGTGATAAACAGAAAATTCAGGATAGTGGTTTCAGAGGAGGCAACTATAAAAGCAGAGGAGAATCCAACAGTCAGATATCAGTTTTTGGTATGATTTTTAATTCTAGATTGGATGACAGGTAAAATACCTGCAGATATCAACATTATATTCTTAAATATTTTAAAATAAGACAGTAAAGAACATTATACATGCACTGAATACACTAGTAAGTTATTTACTGAAGATTATGACTAATCTACTTCTGAGCTCTAAAACTCAATAGAAACATATATTAATGCATTCCATTTGGCAAAGGCCTTTCAAATACATTATTTTTGTGTGTGAGAACTGTTGTTCAGAAATGGCGTTTAAGTTCACATAAGATCTTAACAGCTGATGTGAATACTGGGTGAATCTCTGACTGGTTTTGCTCATTAGTTCATTTATAATTTATCAGAAATATGAAAGAGTATTAAACAATCCTTAATTTTTCTCAGATGGCTACAACACTGAGGCCCTTACCTACTACAGTGCTCCTTACATGTAAGATCCTTTGAGTACATTGTGGTTACTTAACTAGGTTGAGTCTTAGAGTCTGTTCAAATCTACTATAATATTTTACTTAAGTTTTTTTAAAAAAAGCATATTCAATATATTACAAAAATAAGCCAACTTATTTTTGTTGTCATTTAAAATCAAAACGAATGATGTAGTTAGCTCATCTGAAGGAAAGGTGCTTATAACTGGTGTGTAAGGATTGGAACGGATTCAGTACCAGTAAGGGAAACAAGTTAATATGGAAAGATGACAGATTTTACATGAAAATTTAGACATATGAGACACATTGAAAATTTGGGCCTAAACTACCTGTTTCCATTTATTTACCATCCATTTTATTAAACAGTAGACTATGGATGTCATTAATTCAATGACCTGTAATTCACTGGGCTAAGGTTCTATTGGAACTCACAAAGGCTTATTCATTGTGACTGAAATGGCTATTTTTGTTTGTAAAGCAGTGGTTACTCATATTTTATATATAAGAGTGTAAGTCTAAGTGACTCAGTTTCCTTGCTTACAACCATAGCACAATTTTTTGACCTACTCTTTTTTAGGCATATTGATCATTATCCTTACCCTTGCCTTCAACTAAAGAGACTATTGGAGAAAAATATCCATACTGGGAAGAATCAGAAGCTCTGGTGACAAGCTGTATGAATTGTTTATGTTACAGAATTTTTTTAACTTAATATCATGAAATATACATTACAAAATTGAATACTAGAGATAGCAAGAAGAAATGATTCAAATACTTAAAGAAATTACTTATTGAATATTCCAGATGCCATCTCATATATTTTCCTATGAGGGGCAGTTACAATGCTGTCATGATCCCTATTATATGGTTGAGGTTCCTCAGATATCTCAGCTGGCAAATATCAGAATGTGATGGGATACATTCTGTTTGTCTTCAAAGCCTGAATTACATTTTCTTTAAAATTTCTTAAGCCCAAATATATAACATAAAACAAACAAACCTGAGTGCCAACAGGCCAAATAGTGGAGAAGTCTTCCCCATGATAGGGAATTTCACCCTAGCTATACCTACTCTCGGACAAGAAGCACTAACACTGATTTTGATTGTCAAGGCCTTGTACAAGGGAATCCTTAGGGTTCTGATTCCCACTTGAAGGTTCCCTAAGTAAGTGTTTGCCTTGTGCAAATATCCTTTTTCCTAATTGCTAAACATGATCTATTTAATCTCTAAAGTCGAGTATCTGTCTTTTTAACTCTACATATTTTTCTCTTTATTTCCTTCATTCTATTCTGGTTTGTATAAAGAAAGAAGGGTCCATCTGCCAGTTTGTTCTCCTGTCACAGTGCCTGGTTCTTGCTGGCAAATGCTGAAGAATGTTGATTCCTTAAAAGCAAACTGTCAATATATTTAAACCACTTATGTGCTTGCCCCGACCCATTACCCTATGCCATTCTGCTCTTTACAAGAAAATGTGTCGCCTTTTATGTTTAATGATTATTGCTGCCTATTTTTCTGTCTATGTCTAGGGGCAAGTTCAGAGATGATAAAATGAAATATTTGACAAGTTCTGAGTCAAAAGTGCAATGTTAATTGACGTTAAGTCATCTTTGACAGCATTAGAAGAAAAGGCTAATATGAGCAGTGTTATTTTTTAAGAAAACCCTCTTAATGTCTTATTCACTCACAGAGTTATGTAAAATATTTATTAAAATGCAGTTGAATGTTTTTTGCTTTTTAAGTCATTTTGAAGAAAACTGTACTAGTTAAGGAATATGAGAAAAATTAAGAAAATATCTAATTACTATGTATGCTCTATATTTTGTTTAACATGTATTTCTCTTGATATCTTATAAAAAAGTGTAAGGCAAAAAATAAAGGATAAGTTATTTTTGTTCTATCCAGTAATGACTGAGACCATCACAAATAAATCAGGTTTCTACTAAAATGACTGTAATTGATGTATAAATGTATATATCCATTCAACAAATATTTTGTTCATTTATCAGGTATGATGAGGTATATATCCCAGAAGAGACAATATGATGTATAGACTGCAAAAGATTTAAAAGCTACTCACACATAACACACACATGTGTGTACATGAGTATGTATCTGTGTGTGTGAGAAAATGGTAGGATAAATTTAAATATTTGCATTTAGCTAAAGTATGTATTGAGATCCTGGTATTCACAATGGATAGATCAAAACACAGTAATATGCCAAATTCAATAAAGAGGTAGTTCAGAATAGAATAAAAAATCATTTTCTAAGTTTATTCTATGGGATAGGAAAGAAGGAATCCTTTCCAGAATCTGGTCTCAAGGGAAAATATTATTCTTTGAAAAAATAGTTATTTTTTTAACAGAAAAAAAATTGCTGATGATTTATTTTAATCAAAAGTAATGCAACAAAAATCAACACTCTATTCTGTGCTTTGCTTCATGGTATCTACCCAGGACAATAGCTTATTTATTAGAATAATCGTATTTGTGTTAAAATTTCACAGAAAGTTTTTGGTACTACTGAATTAGCTGTATGAAATCCTAGACCTTTGAAATCCTAGACCTTTAGGGTCATTCTCAAAAATAAACAGATACGTCTTTCTCTCAATAGGATAAAAGGAGGTATGAATGGAGCTAGATATCAAGTTTGTTATTTTGAATTGCTAGAGAGGGATGTTTATGCTGAGGTTAAGATGAAGTATTTTATGAGAGGAAGAGTGCAGGAGAGAGGAAAGTACACTAAGTAACTGAGAACAAAGGAAACATTATGAATCAGCTTTTGTAGGTGAAGATACATTGATGGAGTCAAGGAAGAAAAAGATAAAGATGTGTTAGTTTATTCCTGTTCCTTTTCTTCCAAATTGTGTTTTCAACAATCCCTCTTGCCCCACCTCACCCCTTTATTTTGACAGCTACGATAGATGCTGAGTTCTCATTGTTAATATCGCAAAGAAGTTTGTGTGGCATGTAAACAAATGTTCCTGGCACATGGGGCTGTAGATCAAAAGACGATTCATCCTTTAAAAAACACCTTAGCTTGAAAGCTTTCAGAAAGTAGATGGATTTTAAAAGCAGATCAAAAGACAAACTGCAGACCAAACAAACTGGTAACTGCATAAGGCAAAATAAGTTAAATGCTATGATGGTTCCTCTAATCAGAATCTGCAGAGGGAGCATCTAATCTCAGTGTCATACAATTTTAATATACAGTTCTAAATTGGGTAGTTCACAAACACTAACATTAACCAATAATTTATGCCCTCTTTCTCCCATTAGTAGGCTGTACATCTGACTGTAATAAAAGAAGCCAATATAGAAGATGTCCATGTCTTAAGATTACTGATAGCCTTGTCTTGTTTACAGATGAACCATCGATCAGATTCAGTCTTTAGGTCCATAGCGTGACTCATATTAGTAAATACCATTTGCTGACACAGTGTTTAACAAGGTAAATATGCACTTTAAAAGTAAAGGGAAAGTGAGCTAAAAAGCTGATAATTTTAAGTAGGCTTTTAAGAAATTTATGCTCCATCAGTATGCGAATGTTCTTTGTTGCCTATTTTAGTAATTTCAACATTTGAACTATCAGGGTATCTTGAATTAACATCTCATGAATCTCAAGCTTTGAAAAAGCTTTACTAAAACTTAGCATTAACAAATTTTCCAATATTATTAATAAAAAGAAAACACCAATAACCAGTATTTCCAACTTGTATTAATAAATTACAGTAAAAATGAAGGAAACATGATATATAAGTTAGCATGTTTAGCCTTTTTATTATTGCTGTTAATTTATGATATCTGTCCAGTTTAGCTGCATGCTTATTTTGTTTTGTTTTTAATACAAATCTTCCTATGTCTTAGTATGTTTTTAAATTTTAAGGTTTATTAATTTCATACAAATGCTACAAACTTACAAAAATCAATTTAAAGCTTATTTTTCTCTCTTTACATATATTTGAATTTTGGGTAATGTATTTTCCAATTAATTTTTTTGCTTTTTGATTACTTCAGTCAAAATTTGCCACTTTCAATCAGAGGGAAGAGAAGTTCTGAGAGCCTCTGAGTCACCTACAAATACTCTTAGGGTCCAGGTTTTAAAACCCTGAGGAAAAGGAGATCAAGATGGCAGAGCAAAAGGACATAAAGCTCCCCTCCCTCCATCAGCACATCACAAATACATCTATATGTGGAACAATTCTCACTGAAAACTAACTGGAAACTGGCAGAAGGTTCTTCTGTGTAACTAAGACTGTAAGAAAGATATGTAATTGGGTAGGAAGGGATGAAAAGTGATCAGGTCAGGAATTGTGTCCCTGGGAGGGGATTCAAAAGAAAAGGAAGTGAGTAGGTCACCACCCTGTGAGTGAGTAGGTCGAACCAGACTGGGTGTCCCATTCTCAGGGTCCTAGGTGGAGGAGACAAGCCCCCCTAGCAAGCTGAAGGACCTCTGAGACAGACAGAAAGGCTGGAGAAGCCTGGACTCCATTCACAAAGAGCACATGCACATACGCTGGCTTACCCCCATAGCAGGGCAGAGAGAGGTTTGCACTAGTAGCTACTGGGTTTCCCATGACAATCTTACTACACACCTTAGCCTGAACCAAGCAAATGCTTCAGCTCCACTCACTCTATGCCACAGTGTGACACTAGATCTGGGGCAGCCAAGACCTGGGAAAAGTCTCAACCTTGGGACACAGAGGTAACCGGTCCTGAGGAGGAGCCCAGGTGGGGCTATGGTGGCTATTGTTGGCACTTACTCAAGCAGTGGTCCAGAAGCAGCCTAGATTTCTGACAGCAGATGCTCATACACAGGTCACCCCTGCGCCCATATGCAGAGAAACACCACACCGGCCCCACCTCCCCTGCAGAGCATTGCCACAACAGGGCAGGAGTGTTGGAGGCTGGGGACAGTGATCATCTGTGAGAGACAAAGGGGTTTAGCCTCCCAGGAAAGGAAGTGAGAGATCTGCAGTAGCAGCTGCCTGGTTTTCTGTGACCACCTTGCCAGTCACCCCAGCCCAAACTGAGTAATGTTCCAGCTCTCCTCAGACCATGCCACCACATGACATTGGATCTGAGGTAGCCACAACTGCAGAATAGATGCACCCATGTGCTGCATTTCAACAGAGTCACATATGTCTACCCAGGCAGCACATCAGATCTCTATATGTGCAAGGGCCCCACTTGCTTCAGCACTCTCCTTTTCTGGGGCAAAAGTACCAGTGCAGGAAGAGGCGAAAAAACACACTTGAAACAGACAAAGCCAGCCCAAGCCTGACCCTCATGGTTTCTGCTCCAAATGTGGGATCTGAACCCACCCTTGACCCACACTCAGTGGTGTTAATGGCCACTGAGCAAAAAGGAAGTCCCACTTTACACCCAGCACTGGCTTTACCCCTCCAACTCCAGCCCCACCCCTTACCAAGGTGATAGCTAACAGCACATTCTAAGGAAAGATTTGACTAGTATCCACATCAAATCCACCCCTCCCATCAAAAGCATTGGACACATGCAGTCTGTATATGGATGCTCTCACTTAAGAACACCCCTTCAAGACCACAATAGGTAACTGTTTCATCTAGATTTACAGAAGCACAGAAAGTTAAGTAAAATGAAAAGGCAGAAGAATGACTCTCAACTGAAAGAGCAAGAGGAAACCCCTGAAAAAATAATGAAACAGAAATAAACAATTTACCAGATAAAGAATTCAAAACATTGGTAATAAAAATGTTAACTGAATTAGGAAAAAGAATTGACGTAAACTCTGAGCATTTTAGCAAGGGACTAGAAAATATTAAAAAGACCCAATCAAAAATGAATAATTCAATAGCTGAAATAAAAAACACACTAGAAAGGATGAATAACAGAATAAATAATACAGAAAATGCATAAATGAACTGGAAGATAGAATAATGGAAATCACCAATTAGAAAAGAAGAAAGACAAATTTTTAAAAATGAAAGTAATCTAAGATATCTCTGGCATAACATTAAGCATCTCAACATCCATATTATAGGGATTCTAGAAGGAAAGAGAGAGAGAAGGAAATCAAAAATATATTTGAAGAAATTATGGCTAAAAACTTCCTAAACCTGAAAAGGAAACATATCCAAGTACAGGAAGCACAGAGGATCTCAAACAAGATGAACCCAAACAGATCCACAACAAGACGTATCAGAATTAAAATAGCAAAAGTTAAAGATAAAGAGAGAATTCTAAAGGCAGCAAGAGAAAAACAAAGAGTCGTATACAAGGGAATCCCCATAAGGCTATCAGCTGATTTCTCTGCAGAAACATCACAGGCCAGAAGGGAGTGACATGATATATTCAAAGTACTGAAAGGAAAAAATGTGCAATCCAGGAAACTCAGCAAGATTATCATTTAGAATAGAAGGAGAGATAAAGAACTTCTTAGACAAGCAAAACCTAAAAGAATTCATCAGTACTAAACCTACCCTAAAGGAAATGTTGATGGGTATTCTCTAAATGGAAAAGAAGAATCTACAGGAATGGGAAAATCCCACTAGGAAAGGCAGCCATATAGTAAGGATTAGAGACCACTTTTAAAAGGCAGTATATAGTTTAAAAGATAACAAAAGTATAAAAGCAACTGTAGTCACAATACACAGTTAAGGGATAAGCACGAAGATGTAAAATACAGCATTAAAAACACAAAATGTGGGGGAGGGGAATAAAAAATGTTTATCTTTCAGAATGTGTTTGAACTTAAATGACTACCAGTTTAAAATAAGTAGATATAATTATGGGTCAACATATATCAACCCCACAGTAATCAAAAGTCAAAAACCTACAACAGATACACAAAAAACAGAAAGGAACACAACCATACTACTAAAGTAAAATATAAAGGAAGAAACAAAAAGAAAAAGAAATGAACATGGAAGAGCTACCCAAAAAATTGGAAAACAAGTACTAAAATGGCAGTAAGTACATACCTATCAATAATTACTTTAAATGTCAATGGACTAAGTGTTCCAATCAAAAGATAGATAAAAAAGACAAGACCAATCTGTACACTGCCTACAAGAGACTCACTTCAGGGCTAAAGACACATAGACTGAAAGTGAGGGGATGAAAAAGATATTTCATGCAAACAGAAATGACAAGAAAGCAAGGGGTAAGGGTAGCAATACTTGTTTCAGATGAAATAGGTTTTAAAACAAAGACTACAACAAAAGACAAAGATGGGCATTATATAATAATAAAGGGATCAATACAAGAAGAGATTATTACCCTTGTTAACATATATGCAGGCCAACACAGGAGCACCTAAATATATAAAGTAAATGATAACAGACATAAAGGGAGAAATTGAAAATAATACAATAATATAGGGGACTTTAACACCCCACTTACATTAATGGACACATCATCCAGACAGAGAATCAATAACACAATTTTGATCTTAAATGACATGGTAAACCAGTAGGACTTAATCAATATCTATAGGATATTCCATCCCCAAACAGCAGAACACACATTCTTTTCAAGCGCACGAGGGACATTCTCCAGGATAGACCACATGCTAGGCCACAAAACAAGTCTCAATAAATTTAAGAGGATAGAATTACAGTGAGTATTTTTTTTTCTGACCACAATGGTATGAAACTAGAAATTGACTCTACAGAGAAAAACAGGAAAAGAACAAATATGTTGAGACTAAACAACGTGCTACTAAAAAACCAATGAGTTTAGGGGGTGATCAAATGGGAAATCAGGAAATACCTTGAGACAAATGAGGATAGAAACCCAACACTCCAAAAATCTATGGGATGCAGCAGAAGCATTTCTAAGAGGGAAGTTTATGTAATACAGGCTTTCCTCAAGAAACAAGAAAAATCTCAAATAAACAACCTAACCTACCATTTAAAAGAATTAGAAAAAGAACAAAGCCCAGAGTCAGCAGAAGAAAGGAAATATTAAAGATCAGAGAGGAAATAAATATAATAGAGGCCAAAATAACCAGAAAAGATCAATGAAACCAAGAACTGGGTTTTTTTGAAAAGATAAAATTGACAAACCACTAGTCAGGTTCACCAAGGAGAAAAGAGAGAGGACCCAAATTAAACAAAATAAGAAATGAAAGAGGAGAAATAAACAATACCACAGATACAAAAAATCATAAGAGAATATTAAAATAGTTATATGTCAACAAATTGTACAACCTAGAAGAAATGGACATATTTCTAGAAACATACAATCTGCCAAGACTGAATCAAGAAGAAATAAACAATTTGACCAGATTGATGATGTATATTGAAATTCAATCTGTAATTAAAAAAATAACTCCCAAAAAACATAAGTCCAGAACCAGATAGCTTCACAGAGGAATTCTACCAAACATATAAAGATGAACTAATACCTACACTTCTCAAACTATTGCAAAAAAACTGAAGAGGAGGGACCACTCCCAAATTTATTCTACAAGGCCACCATTATCCTGATATCAAAACCAAAGACACTACAAAAAAAGAAAACTACAGGTCAATATCTTTGATGAACACAGATGCAAAAATTCACAACAAAATATTAGTAAACCAAATTCAACAATATATAAAAAGGGTCATAAACCATGGTCAAGTTCAATTTATTCCAAGGTCACAAGGAAGATTCAACATTTGCAAGTCAATTAATGTACTATACCGCATGAACAAAAGGAAGGCTAGAAATCACAAAATCTTCAATAAACAAAGAAAAAGCATTTGACAAAATTCAATATCCATCCATGAAAATAAAAGTGTGTATGGATGGAAAATATCTGAATATAATAAAGGCCATTTATGAAAAATCCATAGCCAACACTAATCATAATGATGAAAAGCTGAAAGCCTTCTCACTAAATTCAGGAACAAGACAAGGATGCTCATTCTCACCACTTCTAATTAGCATAGTATTGGAAGTCCTAGCCACAGCAATCAGACATAAATAAATAAAGGCACCCAAATTGGAAGGGAAGAGGTAAAACTGTCTCTATTTGCAGATGATATGATAATTTATATAGAAAACTCTAAAGTCTCCATCCAAAAACTATTAGAAAAAATAAATGCATTCAGTAAAGTGGCAGTATACAAGATTAATATACAGAAATCTATTGTGTTTATATGCCCTAATAATGAACTATCAGAATGAGAAAGTAAAATAAAAAAAAAAAAATCTTTTAAAAATCATATCAAGGGGCTTCCCTGGTGGCGCAGTGGTTGAGAGTCCGCCTGCCGATGCAGGGGACACGGGTTCATGCCCTGGTCTGGGAAGATCCTACATGCCGTGGAGCGGCTGGGCCCGTGAGCCATGGCCGCTGAGCCTGCGCGTCCGGAGCCTGTGCTCCGCAATGGGAGAAGCCGCAGTAGTGAGAGGCCCGCGTACCGCAAAAAAAAAAAAAAAAAAAAAAAAAAAGCAAGCAAGAATAGCCAGGAAAACAGTAGAGAAAGAAGAGGAAAAAGGTAGAGGAAAGTGAGGGGACAACTTTGCCCTTCATTCAAAGACTCTGTTATTATGTAAATTATCAGATAAGTTATTGGAAAGGATAGAAAACCTGAAATTAAAAAAAATGAAAATTTAATACATGAAAATGGTGTCATCTTAAATAAGTTGGGAAATATGTTGACTTTTTAATAGAAAGTTTTGGGAGAACTATTCGTAGAAGAATGAAAATAGCTATATAGAAACATCACTTGGTAAACACTAAGATAGAGTCAAATGTAGGAGAAACTTAAACGTTAAAAAAAAGAAGAGGAAAATATACAAGTACTAGTTAAATTATGTGAGTAAATAACTCTATGACTCAAAATAGACAAAAACTTTAACTATGATTACAAATTCAGAAACAAGAAAGGAAAAATTGACACAATTACTTAAAAATATGAAGAATAAAACAAAACATGGCAAATCAAACCAGTATAAATAAAAATTGTTTTTAAATGACTAATTGGAAAAAATTCATAATTTATATCTCCATCTAATACTTAAATATCTTCTAAAATAGAAACTAAATAGGCCAACAACTCTATTGAAGAATTGGTTAGAGATTTAAACATAATGACTACAGAGAAAAGAAAGCAAATAGCTCTTAATCATATGAAAACATGGTCAGTTTTCTTATAAAATACAAAAAATTACATTGAAATGTCAAGTCTTTGCTATCAAAATGGCACAATCCAAACTTTTGATAACATACTCCATTGCCAAGACTATGGAATGTCAAACAGTACAATCTTATAGAAAGAAATTTGCCGATATTTAGCAAAATCACATATACATTTTACACTTTAGGCCAGCAATAATGCTTCTAGTGATTTTTTTTTTACAAAGTTGTATGCATAAGGCTATTCACTAAACATTTTTATAATGGCAGCATACTAGAAACATAGACATCTAAATGTCTGTCAGTAGGGAACTGGTTCAATGAGGTATGGTTTACCTACATAATAGATATTATTCAGCCATAAAAGGAATGGGAAATACTTTCTTCATATTGATATGGAGTAGATCACAAGGATATGAAATGAGAAAGCAAGATGAAAAAAAAAGTGTATATTATGCTACTATTTTTATATTATTATTTTTATGCTAATATGAATTAGGAAAGGGATACTATATAAATTTATATACATATTTACTTTCATTAGGTTAACAGTGGAAAACTAAAGCACAATTCAAAAAATTATCATAAGGCTTAGTAGGATATAAATAACAAAGAAGCAGAATTTTTAAATTTACCATGTTTTGAAGGTATGACTCCAGTTTCAGGTAAATATTTTACACAATTTAAAACAAGATTATATTTAAAAGCAATTTCTAAAAATAGTTAAATAAAGCACACGAACCTAGCTGTGTCTCAGTGGTGGGTTTACAATGCAGAAAATAACTATTCCAAATGGCTTTCAACACAGACGTTTGTTCATAAATCCCCACTGGTATATACCCTAGATACAACAACACACAATAGCATCAATAATGGGGAGATAGAGACAGAGAAACTTAAACTGTCTTCAGTAATCATATTATTGGTAGCCTGCTTTCTTCTCTTGAAATTACGCAGGGTTTGTGATGGAATCTTGCTTTTGGTCTATAGCACCAGGTGACATCCTGGGGCTACCACATTTTTTTTTCAAAAACAAAGTTACACAAAAGGTCCAAGCGAAGTTCATGCTCATAGCAGACAGAAAGCAGAGCAGGGCACTGAAATGGCGAGAACACTGGTATGTCATCAGATGTTCTAAGTATTTACCTGTTCAGTCACTTCAATTTTAAGTCCTTAAGCTTCATACCTAAATTTTCCTAGTCTGTCTTTACTCATTTTAATGTGGTGAAAATAATACTTATCTACCTCCATAAGTTGCTGTGAAAATAAATGAGAAAATGTTTGAAAGATCTTTGAATGCGGTTTGCTTTTAACAAATTTAAGATACCTTTACTAATGAAATGCATAAGAAAGCCAAAAGTGAATAACAAAAACAATATATGTATCCATATATGTATATGAGTTACTTTGGGGCAATTAACTGTTTTTCAGATGAGAATACTAATGTGGCATTTTTTCTGGAAATATTTTTTTGGAGTTGAATCACAAGATTTAGACCCCCACATAAGTTAAAATACTAAATAGTTTCAATATTATAGAATACTATAATTAATAGAACAGTAAATTTGCAATGTCTCAAGACTCATCCTGATAAACCAGGGGTTATATCCCACATATAAAATTTTGATGGAGTAGTATTTGTTTTAAGGGACAGTCCCTGAAGCAGTGCCTCTCTTCTCAGTGAGGTCTTTTTTACTCTCATCTCTGGTAAAGTGTTTTATGGCATGTGCTTTGCATATCAAACAGTTCACATACAGTTTTGTTTCAAATTGGTTTGTTTCAATGCATATATGTATACATGTTTAAATGTGCCTATCTTGTCAAGCTACATGTGATTACATTTAAGTTGTCATCTTCTAAAGAGGGTTTTATTTTTTCCTCTTGCAAAACTTTCAATAACTAAGCTTTGAAGATTTTTGCTCTGATCTTAAAAAAGGTATATATATTTCTCCACCAGTTACCTTTTCATTGATTTCCATTTAAATATCAGAGCTCCCATATCGGCTTGCTCTGAGTATAGTGAAATATTTTAGATAGTTTTCATTTACAACTTATTCTAAGTGATTCTAATAAGGCAGGCAAGGATTTAAATCCCATAGCTAGAGTATTGATTTTTTTTAACCCTATGAAATTTTGAAATGTTTTTTAACCCTATGTACAATTTTACCCTGTAGCTTTAAGAATTTTTATCCTTCCTATAATGAGCTACCAGCATCATTTACCTACAGATAAAAAATAAAATAATTTTCTTTCCATGTGAGTTCAGATTATATTTCTGACATAGGTTTAATCCTTTCTCAGATATTTATCAATACAATCTCATTGAAGTTTTTTAAATTGTATTCATAAAAATAGCTTTATTTCCTTAAAATTTATAACTTACTGGTGTCTGAAAGTGACGTATATGCACTAGACCATGTTATTAAATTGAATACATCTAAAGCATCCCTTTTTAAATTTGCATCACACATTTTGTCAGGTCAAATATATTCAGCTGATGTTGCTTGAAGTCACTGTACTGTGTATTGTTCACCAAAACAGCCATTGGAATTTTGCCACAATGTTAAACATATTCTTGCACTGTTTATAAAACCAAGGCCTAATCACACTTGGACCATTAGAAGATGTGGTTGCTACAAGTGTCAGAAAGGGAAAGATAGAGGGAAATACCATACAAACTTGGGAAATAAAATTGGGTGAAAATTTCTCCAAAAAAAAGAAAAATTGCAAAAAACAAATGTACTCAGTTGAGTACATTATATAAAGTGAAGATTACATTTATACTTTGATAAAGAATATCAAGTTAATTTACAAGGGTGGGGACTATCTTGCATATGAAAATATAAAATTTTATTACATTAACCCATAATATGTTAATAAACAGTAGTTATTGTTAATGTTATAATTTAATCCATTCTCCTGATATCAACTCTGGTGTCACACAAAGAGAACTAGACTTGGAGCTAGAAAACGAGGGCTAGAATATATTCTTCCATTTACTAGCTCTTTGACTTGAGATATGTGACTCATTGTCTCTGAACCTGAGATTTCTGACATATTAAAAAGGGACCATAGTAAAATTATGAAATTAACCATTCCTCACAAACCTTACATAATAGTAGAAAGGAGAGAGAAAATATAAGTTGGTTAATACACATATTCATGTATATACCTGAGTAATCACTGGGCCTCAGTAATATGCACCTCATGTTAATAAACTTATTTCATAGCAAAACTTCTTTTATACCAAATAAGTAAGGCAAAAGACTCACTCACATTGGATTTATGGTATTAACATCATGCAAAGCAGCTGGTCTGATGGACTAATGGAATGACCTATTGAAGATTCAATAACTGTGCCAGCTAGGAGACAACATTCTACAAAGCTGGGTGCTCTCCTACGTAATGTTTTATATGCTTTGAACCAGTGACCAATATATAGTGCTCTTTCATCTACAGCCAGAATGTAGGTCCAGATAACACCTAAGGGATATAAACAGGAATTATGTTTCTCATTATTAAACCTAATGTCCTATGTGTAATATTTTGATTTATTTTTCCCTTTACTTAGGGCTCTACTGATTCAGAGAAATGCTTCCTCCAGGAAATGTAACAATGGTTATACTGAAAATCAACACTACCATTTTGCTATCCCCAGTGGTAAAGGTAATGGAAATCTACAGAAACCCATTAGAGGAAAAATACCGGAGAGCTGAGACCCCAAATGATCTTGTTTAATGGATTAAGGCTTCAGATAGAATTACAGTTATTATCAGCTGACTCTAAAATGGGGAGATTATACTAGATTATCCAGGTGGGCTCAATGTAATCACAAGGGTTCTTGTAAGTGGAAGAATGAGACTGAAGAGGTAGAGTCAAAGATTAACAGGCTATGCTGTTAGCTTTGAAGATGGAGGAAGGAGTCTTGAGTCAAGGAATACAGATGGTCTCTAAAAGCTGAAAAAGGCAAGGAAATTGATTCTTCTCTAGACCTTCTAGAAGGAATGCAGTCCTTCTGACATCTTGCTTTTAGCCAGTGAGACCCATTGCAGATTTCTGACCTCCAAAACTGTAAGATAATAAATTTGTATTGTTTTAAGCCAAAATTTGTGATACTTTGTCTACACCAATAACAAAAAACTAATACATGCATAAAATTATTGCTTTTCAGCCAAAAATGGCCGATATAAGCAATTTAATGTAGTTCAAATTATATATGACAACTGATTTTTAAAAATCCACTAATAGACTCCCCAGTGGTTACCTATGTATCTGTTACCATTTTACCTTTATGTATTTAATTTACCTCTCATTTTTTCTGTAACCTCAATTGTAATTCTGGGCAACTGTGTGATTTATTGATGCTTGACATTTGGCAGGGAGTCTTGGTCAAAAATGTAGAGCTAAATAGGTCTTACCAAGGTAAGATGTATGATACAGAGGCAGGCTGATTTTTTCAAAATATTTACCCTCCTCCTCTTTTATTTTAAGTGATGTGAGGTTTTATAGTATTAAATAGAGAGTTTAAAATGGTACTTAAAATACAATTGCAATAGGAGTGAAATCTTGCCTTTTTCCCCCTGAAAACCTTATTCATTATATCCACCAAAGGGCTAGGATTGGGGATATGTATAGTCTTAAATCCCATAATGTCTTATTAGACATCATAATATCAAAGGAAATTTCTTTTTTTTTTTTTTTTTTGCAGTACGCGGGCCTCTCACTGCTGCGGCCTCTCCCATTGCGGAGCACAGGCTCCGGACGCGCAGGCTCAGCGGCCATGGCTCACGGGCCCAGCCGCTCCGCAGCATGTGGGATCCTCCCGGACCGGGGCACGAACCCGTGTCCCCTGAATCGGCAGGAGGACTCTCAACCACTGCGCCACCAGGGAAGCCCCCAAAGGAAATTTTATAAATGCCTGGAGACTCTTCTAAGTTTTCTAACTGCCAAGAGAATCTTCTAAAATCCTCCTAGTCAGACTGGTTTCGATTTCTTTCAAGGTACTCCCGTGATCTCCAAGGCCACAGATTCTGAAATGTATGTCCAGAAGCACAGAGCTAAATTTTAATAAGGCTTTGATGTGTTTATGTGTAGTCAATAATCAGGTCATTTGAACAAACCTCTACTCACACAAAGTCAGGAGGACTTTTGGAATAACAAGTATAATATTTCTGTATTGCTGTTTTAATTAACCTGCCTACACTATGAAAACAAATCTCAATATTTTTTAAAGTTACATGGGTATGTGGCTTTTGCATTTTTCTAAATTTTCAAATAGATTCATCTAATGAAAAACAAAGACTTCTAAGATATACATGTAGAAAGAAAAACAGCAGGAGGGAAGAATATTTCAAGTATTTTTAGCATAATTCTGGCCATTTCTGCTATGGAATTTTAATTCTCTTAAGTATGTAAAAACAGTTTTTCTGTCAGCCCTTAAAGATAAGAATATATGACACATACGGGAACAACACTCCTCCCCCACCGAAATAAAATTAGATAAACTCATCACAACACACAATTCAAGGTGTATTTAGTACTCACTATCCCAAGAGGAAAGGGTTTGTATGAGTTAAAATAACTTGTTTGTAAGTATATTGCTATTAAAAACTCAATGATTTAGGCTGTGAAAGTTGCAAAGTTTAGATTTCCATCTGTTTTCCACCACATTGGCCAATCAAAAAATATACTGCATTTTCTTATTTTTATTCCTTTCATTTCCCACCTACAATTGTCATATCTTTGAACTTAAATAATTTATCTGTACTTTTTATATTATACTGATTCATGTATTCTTTAAGAAACTCTTTATAGTATTTAATATCATCAGTTAACCCTTTAATGCTCATGTCTTGTTCGACATTTAAAACTTAAATAATCCGAACGTTTTCTAATCCCACATAATCACTAAGTATCAAATAGACACTGTGGCAGATACTGTTGCCCTGACTATATCCTGTCCACACTTACAACTTTTCAATAGAGGCTGCCCCTGTAGAACATCTAAACTGTCTGAGGGACTTTTTGATTTTTTTTTTCTTGCTATAGGAGTACAATTACTTTCAATCACAACAAGCCGAAAGTGTCAGAGAGATATTGCCCTTAGAAGTAGGGCTCAACTAAGGAGTGATGGGAGTGAGTGGCTGAATACAGTAGTTTCTTCTAACTTAATTGATATAACTCTAAGATGCATTCTCTATCTCCCACAATTCCCCAGCTGGATGAACTCCAATTGTCCCCCTATGTTGCCTTCTTTCTCTTATCATTCTTTCCCACTACCTTATTGATGTTTCCTGGAATCATTTCTCAAAAAATAAATTTTACTCAAACTCTATCTCAAGGTCTGCTTCTGGGTAGCCTAAACTAAGACATTATTTATTGAAAAATTAAAGAGAAATAAACAAGAAACAAAACTGATATAAGGTGTTGTACTATAGAGACACTGGAAAACCTGACTGCAGAGTAGTCTTTGGGAGCCCCATTGGGATAGGACAAAATGTCTAGAGACTGTAAAAAGTAACACAAAAGAACAAACAATGAAAACCTTCAGTGATAGATATTATATATCCATAGCACTGGGATAGATTAAAAATAGAGCCAGATTATCTTATTATGACAAAAGACATTGCTATAATCAAATCCATGTCTACTGATCAAAATCATATATAATTCTAAATCCAGTATGAGGTAACTTGGCCATTCACTTGCACATTATTGAACATGGGCAGAAAACAACCTGTGGTTGATCCCCAGTAACTGTGGCATGCCACACCTCTTGCTAAGAACCACAGTGTAAGCCCACGTGCTTTGTAATTTTCTGAGGGCAGGGAGGATGGGAAGCACATCTTTATTGTCCCACTCTGTCTGGAACACTGGGAGGATTGACTGCATATCCCCTTGAATCCCTTCCAAAAGATTTAGTTTGCATTTGATGACAAAATATGGCTATAATTCAAACTATTGATCTTAAGGAATGAGAGCATCCTATAATGCAGGAGGTAAAGAAATGGTTTTGTGATGAGCAATAAAGGCTTTATCTGCCTAGTATCTTATGGGGATATTCACTGCTAAGTATTAAAATAATGCAGTCACTAACCTACACTTTGAACAAAGGCTATTATTGATATGCAGTCTTCAATATCAAAATGTAAATATTTTAAAAATAATAATTATTATACAAAGAAAAATGAATTACATGTCTAAAAGCCATGCTGCAATGAGCTCAAATCTGCTGAAAGGCATTTCAAGGTACTCAGAATGATTCATGGAGGAAATATGAACTTGGAAGCAGAGACAGAGATTTGATTGAAGGTAAAGACATATCAGCGAAAGTGTGTAGGAGAAACAAAGGTATTGCAATGGAGAACCTTGAATAGATTGAATCACCTGGAGCTTGAGAAGAGGAGGAATGAACCTGACTTTTTTTCTCTTTACTAAAAGAATAAGCCTGGATTTTCACACTATGCATATGCTATGGAGTAAAGTTTGGAAAGCAGGAGAAACAATTAACTCTTATTGAGAACCATGCCATTCAAAGTATCATGCTGGACCCTAAAATACATTAATTCATTTCATTTACATAATCTTTTGAAATAGATTTCATAATCTGAATTTTGAATCTACTGAAGCTAACGTTTCTGTAAGTAAACTCATTTGTTCTAGGTAACTCTCCTAGACCACAGCTGAATCAGCATTCCAAATTAGAATCATACAATAACACAAACCAAGTACTGTCATTAATTACAAATGCCATTCAATGGAGAAGTGTCATGATATTATGGACAAAGAAATTCATTCCAATAACTAGTCAGTGAAAACTTATATGGAGAGATACAAGGAAATAGGAAAGACACAGTTTCCATTTCATGAAAAATCTTACACTTAATAATAATTTGATATACACTCTAGCCTTTTTCAGAATCTTCAAAATTAACTAAGTTACTTTATTCACAATATTTTCTTTTCTTACAGAGGAATTATCAGGCAAAATATTACCTCTCCTTGCCTTACGGTCTATGTGACTCTGAAGCACTCTTTTTTTTTCACTTTTATTAGTTGAATTTTGAAATAAGCATGAATCAGTTTTTTAAAAATAGAAAGAAAACTCAAAAAAAGGCTATAATAAGAACACATCATGAAAGAAAATCCAATCACACATAAAAATATTAAGATGGAAAACTGGTGAAATGTGGTATTTGCCATTTAAACCCTCATCATATTGCTCAATAAATTACTGTAACAGGTGTCAGAAATACTATTTGAAAGATCTGGAGGCCTTTGTTGTAGCTTCATCTTACTCTATTTAATTACTGTCTATCTCAGTAACATTGATTCAGCTCCCTAACTGTAGTGCAGAAACACCATGAATTAGTAAAGGAAAAAGGATGGTGGCAGTGAACTATCTACTTAAATATCTTTGAGAAATTAGCAAATAGCAACACTTTCTTTAAAAAAATGAGATGAATTATCATTGCAAAACAGTTGACTATGATTAAAACAATATATTTGCAGCAAAAACATGATAACCAGAGGATCATAAAAAGGAATTAAAACAAAAAAGAACCACATTTACTACTAATGACCCTATATAAGTGTATATTTAGTTAAAATAAAGCAGACACATATATAACCCATATAATTATGCATCATATATACTTTCATGATTCACAAATTTATTATATAGGAAGAAAACTATTAATAACTTTTCATTAATTTTGCACAACTGAATGCTTCTCACTTTTTATTTTGACCTTGAGTGTATAAAAGCATACTAAACGGGTCAAGTAAAAATTTCCCTTGGATATGATGTAAGTTTTATTTTTTCTCAATGACTATTAAAATAGATTCAAACATAAATCTAACTTTATAGAATAACAGCATTTAAATCATTTAACTCAAGCACATTAACACTAAAGTTAAATAAATCTCTTCCCAATTTCATATGGTCTTCCATTAATTTTCCAAAGATGCTACAAATTTGCTTTTATGTTTGCCTTTACCTTCCTAGGAATTTAATTAAAAGGAGTGAGAGACAATTGCATAATTGGCATTGCTGTTTTCCTACCTATGAACAGGTTTACCCTTGCCTTTTTTATTGGCTATGAAGTACTTGTACTACTATTATATTTTTTAAACAGTACTTAACAGTGTTTCTATTGTTTTTTATTCAAGAGAATAAAATTGACATTCTTTAAAATAATTATTCAATTAAAAGGAATAAACTGGCATACTGCAAATTTTAATATACTCTAGCAGCTCATTAAATTGAAAGGCTAATATGATATGCTATAGAAAGGCTGTGTCACTCTGAGTTGTTTACAAAGGGTGCTAATTAAGTGCTTTGCCTGATTTATTGCTGTAACTTATCCTTCTGTCAGCTCTACAGAAATTTTCTAAGATGTGAGAGCAAAAGAATGGACTTAGCCAATGTTAGATATCCTGTTTATCTCCAAGAAAATAGAAGGACTCGCTCATCTTCTTTGAGTCTCCATTATGCTTTCTCTTCCATTTAAAAGCTGTATTAATGTTTCTATTTTTTAAAAAAAACCTAGAGGCTTCTGGTCTCAGGAAATGCGGGAAGCTGGAAAGGATGTCTTTCCCCCTGGGAAAATTTCAAATTCATGAAAACATCAGAAATCTGAAATCACAGGGTAACAAACTAACCTGAAATCTGGAGAGAGAGAGGATTGGATTGGAGCGTTGGATTCCTGGAGGCAAGCGTTGGATTCCTGGAGGCAAGTGACGCCAGAGGGCATATAAACTGATGGCATATAGAGAGTGGATATACTCTCCCTTCTGAAACAATCAAAATGTGGAAAAAAATACATGAGACAACAGTAAGCAAGATATTGTACACCAGGCAACAAAAGGAATCCCTGAAAGATGAGGAAATAAGGTAAACGCTACAATTTTGATCCAGTGTATGAAGTTTCCAGGTACAGGGAGTGAGAGCCCGGCTGCAGCCTAGTGGATGCCCTGAGTTGAGCTGGGAATCCGGGGAAAGTTAAGGGGGCCACAGTTCCTGGGACAGAGTATCAGAGAGGACAGAGCTATGCAGAGAATGAACCCAGAAGTCTTCAGAGAGACTCACTTGAGTATTTGTTTAAGCACTGATCAGGGCATGCCTGTGATGAAACCACTAGGGTCTGGAGAAAACCCTTCCAAAAGGATGAGAAGTAACAGTACACAAGGTTCACAGAGGGACGAGGGCCATGGACAGTGTCTGTCCCACGAGCCAGACTCAAAAAACTCAAAAGCCATGGGGACTGTATTATCAATAGATGCTAAAACGAATGGGTGCAAGTTTGATGAGAAATAGTATATCTACATTGTATTAAAATATCTCCCCTCTAATACAAAGGGAAACAATAGTAAACTACAGTTGGAAAAACCTACCTACATAAGCTTAAGCAAAGCAATCAAAATTAACACTACCATAATAGGACAATCCAAAATTGTGTGTCTCCTGATATTATTTGCTGAGAAATATAGCATTGCTTTTGTGATATCCTTGTAAAAAAAAACGTATCACATGAGTCAAATAATGAGGAAACACCAGAGAAACCCTAGTTGAGATATTCTTCAGAATAACTACCTTGTTCTTTGACCAAATGATTGTTGTGTGCAACTGATAACTCTATTGTATTTATGCATAAAATGTTCCTTTTATAGGAAAAATGCCCTGAAATATTTAATTGTCATGTCTGCCACTTACGCAGAAATGGGTCATGTTTATACACACACACACACACACACACACAGGGAGAAAATGATAAAGAAAATGTAGTAAAATGATAACATTTAGGGAAGCTGGGTAAAGGGTAAATAGGAGTTTTTTGGTACTATTCCTGTAAATGTTCTCTGATTTTGAAATTATTTCAAAAAATTAAAAATCCAAATATATATTAGTGTAATTAAAAGTGAAAATAAGAAACACAGCCTTAATTAAAGAAGTTTTCAAATACTTCTTTGCTTTAATAATGCTATCACTGGAACAAACTTTATCATTATCACATAAAATCTTACAGAAATGTTTGTGGTCTAAAGAAGTTATAGAAATGCATACTCTGTTCTAAATCACATGAAAGACAATTTATTAAAGAATGACCAGAGAATCTTGATCTAAGTCAGTTACATCACAAGTAAGACAGGGTTACAAAAAGAATTGAAGGGATGTTGCTGGATTGATACTTTTTTAAATCAGGAAATAGAGACAGAAAACCTCATTTAAACTTCTGAATAGTTTTCAGCTGTGTATACTGAGTTCAGGAGACATAGGTATAATTTGTATAAGAAAGCATATCCTGACATTCAAAGTTAGATTCTCCAGCACTTCACTTTTCCCTTTTTTCCCAATGTTTTTAACTTAAATTGAGATAACAGTGCTAGGAAGAAATATCTATTAACATAAAAATATTTATCATGTACTGTCATCCTTTAACCAAATCTTGTGCTGTTCTCCTCATGTATTCATCTTCAGCACTAACAACCTACTAAGCATTCTTTGATTTTACTAACAGTGTTAAAGGTCAGGGTCCTTGAACTTGCTTTTGTCTTTTCTAGGAATCTTCCCTTCCAGACATTTTACAATGCGTTCTCCAGGCTTCGGATTTCATCAGCTCTCTGCCCAAATGCCATGTTCTTACTGAGGTTTTCTCTGACCACTTTCTGTAAAATATTGTCTTTTTACAATCACTCTCCATGAATCAGACTTATTTCCCTTTGTAGCAAGTGAAGCACATTATATGTTTACCTGTTATCTCTTCAAGGACACCTAGTGTGCAGGAGAGTTAGAAGCAAATTAATCAAATGTTCAAAATTAATTCCAAATCCAATAGCTTTGCTACTGATTTCACCAAGATACATTTTAAAAATAATTTCTTGAATGTTGGGCCAACAGTTATTCTGGCATTGGTTTTGTTTTATTATTTCCCAGGAAGCCAATAATAAAATACAATGAAGCTAATATACTTTTTCCTGATTTTATGCCTATGTCTGGCTTTTTATATGAAGATATCCTTCTGAGCCATGAGACTATGGCAAACCCTCAAACTTTTGGCAAGAGAGAAATGAATGTGTGGGCCACTGACTAGGACCAGTGCTCAAGGCTCTGGGCCACAAACAGGGCTGGGTTGAAGAGACTCTTTGCTGCTTATTTCAGGAGATGCCTGAGATCTGGGGCTGTCTATTTCTCCCAAGGGAGTCATGTCAAAACTTCCAGTTTTAAGAATATATTCAGCCTTTTTCATATCTAAAATATATAAAAGAAAAAATTAAGGTTGTAACTGCATTAAATTGAAGTTACCAACTTTTAAAAGATACGCATACATGCTAGTGTTAACTTTGGAAAAAAAATTTTTTTAATCTATGCCTAGAGAGAGAATCCTCAAAAAGTTACAAGCAAACAAACAAAAACCCCACACACACCAATACTGATTTGGAAGAAAATTTTCTTAACAAAAATTTCTATAACAATTGTATGTGAAGTAAAAAACACTTGGAAAATGAAAATAGTTGCAACACATAGTTTAGTCAGCTCTACAATATATTAGCAACTAGAATTTAGACAATCTAAATGATTTTATAAAACCTAAGTTGTTCTTGTCTGGCTTTGCAGTTTGAACTTCTGCCTTGCATGCTTCCACCAAATTTCAAATTGATCTTAGAATGTTTCATTTGTTTCTCTTGGATACTTTGAAATCTATTTTAATCAAATGGGAAATTAAAATAAAATAAAACTTTAAATGATTTGGCCCTCTTGCTTTCTATCAGCCTCTCTCAAAGATTCCATTTGCCTGCTCTGTCATATTTTGCCTGAGTAAAATCCCTTCAGTTCAGCTCTATCTAATTCGCTGATGGAACTGGAATCTGCTTTGTTCTGTTTCTATTGAATCAAAATAGGAAGAAAAATGGGCTCTCTTCACAAGCTCTGGGCTTTGCTTAAAATAGGACCACCTCAGTGGGAGTTCTGCCATACCTGGCTGCTTTGTCTCAGCTCTGCTGGACTGTGAACCGGCCCAGCAATGTATTTCTGCTCATACAGATTGTTTTGCTTGGTTGTTTTATGAATAAGCATCTGATTCTCTCTGTCTTTGCTTTATTGAAAAATCCTCACCACTTTTGGTTTTGGCACCCAGCAGAGTAAAAGGACATATTCAAAGCAAAGTCTGGGAGCAAATTTGATAGCTTTAGTGAATAAACAGCAAGGTTTTATTTTAAATGATTCATGCCTACTTTGAAAAAATACTGCTAAGTATCTAAGTGGGAAAATTTAATGCGTATTTTGTCAGACAATATGGTTTATGAGTTTGTCTATATTTAAATGTGTGGAAAATGTGCACATTGTTCTACTCAAGTTATTACCCTTGAGATAAGAATATGAATTGCAATAGTATAAACCCATTAACTAATGTCTTGATTATTTTACCCAACTAAAAGGGTGGTCTACTGCAGCTTCTTACAACTTTAAAATAATGTGATGGCAACTGGTCACATGACTGTGGAGAGAGAGATTTCTTTTTAAACCCACCAGTACTACTGGCCCATCTCCTTCCTTTCATGACACTTAAGACTAAAAAATGTAGCTGTTCTATTCTTGAGCTCCTCATGTGTGAGCTGGCCAACCAATTAATCTAACCTACGTAAGACAAACAAAAATTTTTCCAAAAAATTTTTTGTTCCCTTCAGCTACACTCTTTCAGGTCCTTTCATATATTTTCTAAATATCTCTACCCTATCTCCATTCTAACTCCACACTTAATAAACCAAGGTATTGGGTGCTTTTAGGTCTTTTCCAAGGTCCCCATATCTCAAAAATAAGAAAAGGATATTCTGTCTAGCTTAAGCCTTTAAAGGCACTAAAGTTATTTTAGTAACAAGAAACTATGACCTGAAAGTTTATGAACATATTTTTACATCAGTGTCAGGATTCCCCTTTTTATGTTGAGCAGATTTCTGACATCCTAAGGAATCTTAAAGAAAAACAACTACTAATCTGGTCTGTAGCAACTTGAGAGGTTTTACAAATTTGGGGCAGCAAATGGTCATATAGAGAAGACTGAAAAATGTCCCAAAGTTCAAAAGTAGAAATTAGAACACTCCTTAACACCATACACCAAAATAAACTCAAAATGGATTAAAGACCTGAAGGTAAGGCCAGACACTATAAAACTCTTAGAGGAAAACATAGGAAGAACATTCTTTGCCATAAATCGCAGCAAGATCTTTTTTGACCCACCTCCTAGAGCAATGAAAATAAAAACAAAAATAAACAAATGGGACCTAATTAAACTTAACAACTTTTGCACAGCAAAGGAAACCATAAACAAGATGAAAAGACATCCCTCAGAATGGGAGAAAATATTTGCAAATGAAACAATGGACAAAGGATTAGTTTCCAAAATATACAAACTGCTCATGCAGCTCAATATCAAAAAACAAACAACCCAAACAAAAAACGAGTGAAAGACCTAAATAGACATTTCTCCAAAGAAGACGTACAGATGGCTAACAAACACATGAAAATATGCTCAGCATCACTAATTATTAGAGAAATGCAAATCAAACTACAATGACGTATAACCTCACACTGATCAGAATGGTCATCATAAAAAAATCAACAATCAATGCTGGAGAGGGTGTGGAGAAAAGGGAACCCTCCTGCACTGTTGGTGGGAATGTAAATTGATACAGCCACTATGGAGAACAGTATGGAGGTTCCTTAATAAACTACAAATAGAACTACCATATGACCCAGCAATCCCACTACTGGGCATATACCCAGGGAAAACCATAATTCAAAAAGACACACGCACCCCAATGTTCATTGCAGCACTATTTACAATAGCCAGGTCACGGAAGCAATGTAAATGCTCATAGACAGACGAATGGATAAAGAAGATGTGGCACATATATACAATGGAATATTATTCAACCATAAAAAGGAACGAAATTGGGTCATTTGTAGAGACGTGGATGGACCTAGACACTGTCATACAGAGTGAAGTAAGTCAGAAAGAGAAAAACAAATATCGTATATTAACACATATATGTGGAAAGCAGATATTTGTGGATATTTGCAGAGCAGAAATAGAGACACAGACATAGAGAACAAACGTATGGATACCAATGGGGAAGGAAGGGGTGGATGAATTGGGAGATTGGGGCCGACATATATATATATATATACTATTGACACTGTGTCTAAAAATAGATAAGTAATGAGAACTTACTGTGTAGTTCAGGGAACTCTACTCAATGCTCTGTGGTGACCTAAATGGTGACCTAAATCCAAAAAAAGAGGGGATATATGTATACGTATAGCTGACTCACTTTGTTGTACAGTAGAAACTAATACAATATTGTAAAGCAACTATACTCCAATAAAAATTAATTATAAAAAAATAAATAAAAATAAAAATGGAATGAATTTTTTTAAGTATATATTGTTGTCCCTGGCTTATATCTCTTTCAAAAAGAACTTTACTTATATACACTCTTAAAAACCTCATTTCATTTCAGGCTTCTTCCCAAGCAATACCAGAAGTAGCCAATCAGGAGAAACTGGATAAATCAGTTTGAAAATAAATGAATCTTATTTTGGGACGTCCCTTCCTAATCTCCTTGTGAATGTTTGACATTTAAATACATGTCATCCATAATCCTTGGCAGAACTGACCTTCTTGAAATGGCACAGAACTTGTGCCATGCTGATGTCCAGATGAATATACTAGCATGTAGCCTCTACATTCAATCACGGAGGAAGGTCAAAAGCACAGTAAGGTAATAAGAGAACACAAATTATTATGTGGTGATTCTTTTCAAACAGATTTGAAAGGGAAACATCTATAACTTTATCTCAAGGGGGAATGGCAAAGAGGGAATGAAGCTGTGGTAGCCAGACTACTAAAATGACCCCAGTGACCCTTACTCTTATACATATAATCTCTCCCCCTTAAGTGTGGGTGAAATTTATAGCTATATCACTCATAACATGGTAAAAGGGATTTTACAGCAGTAATTAAGGGCACTGATTTGATCCCTCGACTTTCGGCCAATCAAAAGAGAAATGACCTAAATAAGACTGACCTAATTTCATGAGCCCTTTAAATCTGAGTCCAGAGGTGAGAGACAAAGAAATCTAAACTCTACAACAGTCTGTAAACTACAAAATCTATGTTGGGATTTGCAGTCTCACGTGTAGCAGTCTATTGACCTCTCTCACTCATTGCCTAAAATATCTCTCATTTTAAACCAATCCTTTCTCCTATCGGGGTAATTACATTTTCCTCTCTTCGGATATCTTATAGTTCAATAACCTGTTTTAAGAAACTAGCTCCATAACTGTTAAAAGTGTTACAATCTGTTTTTCAACTTCCATGTTCTCCTGGAGGACTTTTTACAATTCCTCTTGATGAGAAAAAAGAAAGTTAAGATAATCCAACTCTGTAGTAAGGAATTTCAGTATAGGATTAGTCAGTAATCCCATTGTTCCTTGATCTTCAACCTTGAAGTAAATCCAATAGTATAAATGACATAGAATTTGAATAGACAGTGAATAAGAAGTAGCAAGAATGAGAGTAAGACACATATATGTCAGATACATCCTGTACAAATTCAGGTACCTGTCTAATCAGTGAACTTCCTAAGGAAGCAGAGTTCTGAGTATTGTCAGAATGTCCCCCTTTAAAATAAAAGACAGGTTTTTGCATTGACTGTTGGATTCTTTGGATTTCAGAGTCAATATATTCTACATTCATACAGTTTGCTCTGACCCATTTATCAGAGAACCCACGATGTTGCTAGGTATGTAAGGGGCACAGAATAAGGGAAAGCTTTGAAGTAATTCCAGGCTATTCTACAAAATATCAGGACACTCAGACTTCTAATGGTGCTTAAAATGGCTGTGGTAAATAAATGCATTTGAAAATTCTAAATAAAAATTGTTTCAGGGATCCATAGGGTTTTGTGGTACAGTCACGCCATCAGCCACTAGCCAGTACCTTACAGCTAATCAGCCCTGGAGAAAATTAATGCTTGACTAAGGGATACCTAAACAATGTGAATTGAACTGCTTGTCACAATTATGTGATGTCATCTGGCATACCAAGACATAATATTGTGTGTGTTCAGGAAAAAAGAATTTTATAAAATGGAAATATTTGATAAAACTTCAGACTCAAGCCTGTTTAGAAGGCATAAGGAAGTTGCATGAGCCTGAGATTCCAGCACAAGGCAGACACAGGCTCCCAGGTCAGCTGGCTTCTCACTCCTATGGTAGTGGGAGACACTGCCAGGGAACTGGAAGGTGGAAGTTGACAGAAGTCAAAGTGGCTCCCCTTTCTCTCTGCTTCCTATCCCATCTCATTTATGGCTCTTCCTCCAGCCAGACAGGTGGTTGGATTTCTAGTTTTCACCAAGTGATTCTAGATCTGAGCTTCAATAACACTTCTGTGACCCTTTGTTCCTGCAGTAGCTTCCTGTTGTTTCCATCTACTATTTTCTGGTGTGACTCACAGTCCATTGCTTGGCTTCTCAGTAGTTCTATTACCTGTGCAATCAATGCCTTATACTAAATTCCTTTCATTTAAATATTTGTAGTGATTTCTGTTTTCTTGGTTGGACCCTGAACATAAGATAGATAAAATTTAATTGCAAATTATATAAGATTCTACTTAACTAAGTTATATGAATATTCATAATGAGTTAACAATTATGTTGCCAATAAAATGGGTGATCACAATGTCACATGGCTGAATGGGTAAGAGGAACTTTTGAGATTCCATCTGTTTAAGAGAAACAAACATAGATTAGAATGCCACTTGGGAAGCCAAAAGTGAGTGTCAACATAAATGCTTTTATTTTAGTATTTTAGTCTGAAAATTATCTATGTATGTATCTATATTTCTTTCTGTATCATGCCAAATGTCTTTCTTTTTATCTATCATTATAATTTATTACCCCTAGAACTGTGTCCTGTTTCAGTTATGCTGGATTCAAATATTAACAACTACATTTCAATGCATACATTTTAAAAGAATAGATATAGCTTTAAATAATATTTGTCCTCAAAATAAATTATGACTCAAGGCAAATTTTATTTTAATTGTAATAAAACCAGTAGGCTGTCTATCTGGCTAAGAATGAAACTGGTGTAAATCCCAGGAGTCAAATGTAGGATAAATTTCACTTTCTAATTTGATAATTCTCTATTGTCATCTATATCATTTCTTTGACAATTCAGATTTTAGTGAATTCCCTTCATCTTCATTTGTACGAATCAAAAAAAAAATGAACATATTGCAAAATATCCACATGCAAACATATCCAACATCACTGTTTAAACTTCTCTCTCTCAGGGAAACACAAATTCATCTAGACTAGAATTTTGCCATTACTGCTGTCAGAAATTTGCAGACTGAGTTTTGGATCACAGCAGATGGTGGTTGGTGGTAGGAAAGGTTTCCATGTTTCCATTTTACTAAGGTTTCTTAACAAGAACCCTTGTCTAAAAATATGTTTAATTCAACTGAAAATCATTTACACAATTTGAATGAAAGTAAACCAGAACATTTGAAAATATAATAAGAAAAATCAGCCTCCAGAGAGCTTGGACTAAGCAATGGAAGAGTACAATTTGACAGTTTTTTTTTAAAATCCATTTTCATTCTTACTTTCCTTTATCATGAGAATCTACCAGCTCTCTCTCAAAATGTCACCCTTTACAGTTCAGTTGGCATTTGGGATGAAAAGAAATCACTTTTTTTCCAAGTGTGCACAAGGTTATTTCTTTGAATGAACTATCACTTTATCTAAGCAACAGTAACATCTTAAATACCCTTTTTCCCCATTGACCTACATCTCTGTTCCAGATTAAGTGTAAAACCAGAAATTCAATCATTTTTTATCCTTGATAACATGGTCTTATCTAATATTTGCCTTGTGGATATAATTTGAAAGGGAGAATTTCATTAACATTTAATCTCAGTAAACACGTAAGGAAATGCAATTTGTTTTTGATAAATATTCTAATTTCAGTAAATGTCCTATCTTATTTTCTCTGTAGATTTCTATCTATGGGAACATATATTACTGCTTATGTTACAAATTAACAACACTGTGATATAGTTTTTAGTTAGTCTAAATGCAACATTCTTTTTTAGTATTTGCTAATGCAGTTAAATGAGTTTAAATTCCACTGATATCTTAAGGCTAGCTATAAATAAAATGTTCTAGCACTTTCCAAAAATTTTGAGGATGCAGGGATAATTTTTTTAAATGAGGCAAAAATGCTTAACCTATATTAATAACTCAGAGTCAAAAGACAAATTCGAGCAAGTATCTAAATATTTTTTGATGTAACCAAGAAAAATATCTAACTTGAAGTACCTTTAAAATTGTCTCATCTCTAAAGATGTACAATAGATGTGTCCTTAGTACAGAAACAAACAGGTCCACAACAGTGATTTTAAAATGAAAACATAGTATCCATCTCACTTATCACAAAGTGTGCCAAAATGACAAAAAAAATAAAAAGACTGTACTTGAATATAATTAGAAAATGCTCCTTCATGGAAAAAAAATAGAATCTGTTATTATTAAACATTTAACAAAAAACCCAACCAAACAATGGAGAGGTAAAAGACAAGAGAGAATGAAAAGGGCCATGTAATATTTGAAAAAATGTCAAACTCAATAGTAATCATTAAACCAGGATAAGGATGTTTAGAGGCCAATTCTCTCCTAAGGTTTATTTTATTCAGATTGTAACTTTTCTAGAAAGTTTTTGAATCCAACATTATTGGTTTAACATGTACTGTCTTTTGCTCTATACTCCACCCATGTGAATTTCCTCAAGTTCTAGTAAAATGGTTATGAAAGGCATGGGCTCTCCACATATTATCACGCTTCTTAAGGGCACAATTTCCTGGGCCTGGGGTCTGTCCATGAAGAGAGGAGGCAATAAAATGCTTTGCTTTCTTGGTGTGATAGAAGTGAATAGCATAAAGAATAATCAATTTCACAAGGTGAATCTATTCAACACAAAGCTATGATTCAAAAGCACAGTTGGTGAGAAATTGTTTCTACAGAAAGATCTCTGAATCTGAATCTACCAGCTCTCTCAAATGTACTATCATTTCATTTATGTTTATGTCATCCCTGACTTTAAGGACTTGGGTGAGGTTAATTTACAGAATCAAATAATAGGCAAGTATATAAAAATGGATGATAGGGCTTCCCTGGTGGCACAGTGGTTGGGAATCCTCCTGCCAACACAAGGTACGTGGGTTTGAGCCCTAGTCCGGGAAGATCCCACATACCACCGAGCAACTAAGCCCGTGGGACACAACTACTGAGCCTGCACTCTAGAGCCTGCAAGCCACAACTACTGAGCCTGACTGTCACACTGCTGAAGCCCGCGTGCCTAGAGCCCGTGCTCCACAACAAGAGAAGCCACCGCAATGAGAAGCCCGTGCACTGAAATGAAAAGTAGCCCCTGCTCGCCGCATTTAGAGAAAGCCCACGCGCAGCAACAAAGACCCAAGGCAGCCAAAAATAAATAAAATCAATTTTTTAAAAATGGATGTAAAAACAGAGGTGAACACATTATTGAATATATTTAATTTTCTTTATACTAAAAAAAGTAATCATTGAAATATAAACTAAAATAATAAAGTATGATTATTCTCTCTTGGATATCCTATTAATCACAATCCTTGGTTCTTTCCACTTGCTTATACCTTGTCTATTAATGGCACACTTCTATTTATTTAGTTAATTATTTAATATATTTGATAATACAAGTTCGTAATAATAAACCAAAGCCACAATCTGAAAATCACCCATAGCTAACATCTGATCATTTGGTGCCCTGAGTCCCGAGAACATAATATACCCCTGCTTTTCCTCTACTAAACTCTTCATAATATAAAATAGTTAGTAGACATTAGCTCTATGTAACTATTATGTGGTTTTTAATAAATTCTTTATATATTCTCCTATATTATTTGAACTTCTACAGTCGTTTATAAATTCATAATCAGAATACTGATCCAATTTTCCCTTTCTTTTAAACATCTTTATTGGAGTATAATTGCTTTACATTGTTGTGTTAGTTGCTGCTGTATAACAAAGTGAACTAGCTATATGTATACATATATCCCCATATCACCTCCCTCTTGCGTCTCCCTCCCACCCTCCCTATCCCACCCCTCTAGGTGGTCACAAAGCACCCAGCTGATCTCCCTGTGCTATGCAGCTGCTTCCCACTAGCTATCTATTTTACATTTGGTGGTGTATATATGTCAATACCACTCTCTTACTTTGTCCCAGCTTACCCTTTCCCCTCCCCATGTCCTAAAGTCCATTCTCTACATCTGAGTCTTTATTCCTGTCCTGCCCCTAGATTCCATATATATGTACAGGTGAGTATTATTCCATTGTATATATGTGCCAAATCTTTTTTATCCATTCATCTGTCGATGGACATTTAGGTTGCTTCCATGTCCTGGCTATTGTAAATAGAGCTGCAATGAACATTGTGGTACATGACCCTTTTTGAATTATGGTTTTCTCAGGTATATGCCCAGTAGTGGGATTGCTGGGTCATATGGTAGTTCTATTTTTAGTTTTTTAAGAAACCTCCATACTGCTCTCCATAGAAGGTGTATCAATTCACATTCCCACCAACAGTGCAAGAGGGTTCCCTTTTCTCCACACCCACTCCAGCATTTATTTTTTGTAGATTTTTTGACGATGGCCATTGTGACTGGTGTGGGGTGATACCTCATTGTAGTTTTGATTTGCATTTCTCTAATGATTAGTGATGTTGAGCATCCTTTCATGTGTTTGTTGGCAATCTGTATATCTTCTTTGGAGAAATGTCTATTTAGGTCTTCTGTCCATTTTTGGATTGGGTTGTTTGTTTCTTTGATATTGAGCTGCATGAGCTGCTGATATATTTTGGAGATTAATCCTTTGTCAGTTGCTTCATTTGCAAATATTTTCTCTTATTCTGAGGGTTGTCTTTTCATCTTGTTTATGGTATCCTTTGCTGTGCAAAAGATTTTAAGTTTCATTAGGTCCCATTAGTTTATTTTTGTTTTTACTTCCATTTCCCTAGGAGGTGAGTCAAAAAGGATCTTGCTGTGATTTATGTTGTAGAGTGTTCTGCCTATGTTTTCCTCTAAGAGTTTTATAGTGTCTGGCCTTACATTTAGGTCTTTGATCCATTTTGAGTTTATTTTTGTGTATGGTGTTAGGGAGTGTTCTAATTTCGTACTTTTACATGTACCTGTCCAGTTTTCCCAGCATCACTTACTGAAGAGGCTATCTTTTCTCCATTGTATGATCTTGCCTCCTTTATGAAAGATAAGGTGACCATATGTGCGTGGTTTATCTTTGGGCTTGCCATCCTGTTCCATTGATCTATATTTCTGTTTCTGTGCCAGTACCATACTATCTTGATTACTGTAGCTTTCTAGTACAGTCTGAAGTCAGGAAGCCTGATTCCTCCAGCTCCATTTTTCTTTTGCCAGATTGCTTTAGCTACTCGAGGTCTTTTGTGTTTCCATACAAATTGTGAAATTTTTTGTTCTAGTTCTGGTGAAAAATGCCATTGGTAGTTGGATAGGAATTGCATTGAATCTGTAGATTGCTTTAGGTAGTATAGTCATTTTCACAATGTTGATTCTTCCAATCCAAGACCATGGTATATTTCTCTGTTTGTATCATCTTTAATTTCTTTCAGCAGTGTCTTATAGTTTTTGGCAAACAGCTCTTTTGTCTCCTTGAGTAGGTTTATTCCTAGGTATTTTATTCTTTTTGTTGCAATAGTAAAATGGGAATGTTTCCTTAATTTCTCTTTCAGATTTTTCATCATTAGTATATAGGAATGCAAGAGATTTCTGTGCATTAACTTTATATCCTGCTACTTTACCAAAATCACTGACTAGCTGTAGTAGTTTTCAGGTAGCATCTTTAGGATTCCCTATGTACAGTATCAAGTCACCTGCAAACAGTGACAACTTTACTTCTTCTTTTCCGATTTGGATTGCTTTTATTTCTTTTTCATCTCTGATTGCTGTGGCTAAAACTTCCAAAACTATGTTGAATAATAGTGGTGAGAGTGGGCAACTTTGTCTTGTTCCTGATCTTAGTGGAAATGGTTTCAGTTTTTCACCACTGAGAACAATGTTGGCTGTGGGCTTGTCATATATGGCCTTTATTATGTTGAGGAAAGTTCTCTCTATGCCTACTTTCTGGAGAGTTGTTATCATAAATGGGTGTTGAATTTTGTCAAAAGCTTTTTCTGCATCTATTGAGATGATCATACGGTTTTTCTCCTTCAGTTTGTTAATATGGTGTATCACATTGATTGATTTGCATACACTGAAGAATCTTTGCATTCCTGGGATAAAACCCACTTGATCATCCTTCTTCTGCTGTGTACTTCTGTCTTCTCATGTTACTTAACTTATCTGTGTTTGGGGGTCTCCTTTTTGCAGGCTGCTGGTTCATAATTACTGTTGTTTTTGGTATCTGCCCCCAGTGGGTAAGTTTGATGCAGTGGGTTGTACAGGCTTCCTGGTGGAGGGGACTGCTACCTGTGGTCTGGTGGATAAGGCTGGATCTTGTCTTGGTGGGATGGACTGCATCTGGTGTGTTTTGGGGTGTCTGTGAACTTATTATGATTTTAGGCAGCCTCTCTGCTAATGGGTGGAGTTGTGTTCCTGTCTTGGTAATTGTTTGGCATGGGATGTCCAGCACTGAAGCATGCTGGTCATTGAGTGGAGCTGGGTCCTAGTGTTGAGACAGAGATCTCTGGGAGAGCTCTCGCTGACTGATATTACGTGGGGCCAGGAGGTCTGGGGTGGTCCAGTGTCCTGAACCTAGCTTTCCTCCCTCAGAGCCTCAGGCATGACACCGGGCCGGAGCACCAAGACCCTGTCAACCACACGGCTCAGTAGAAAAGGGAGGAACAAAAAAGAAAAAGAATACATACATACATAAAATAATTATGAAAATAAAAAAATTTAAGAAAATTATTAAAATAGAAAAAAAGAGAGCAACCAAACCAATAAACAACTCCACCAGTGACAAGTGAAAAGTAAACTAAAATAAACATATAAATCAGAAACTAGTCAGTCGTATACAGCAAACCCCTAGTCTACAGAGGTATTCCACAGATGCAGGGTACGTCAAGTTGATTGTGAAGATTTAATCTGCTATTCTTGAGGCTTCACGGAGAAATTTCCCTTTCTCTTCTTTGTTCGCACAGCTCCTGGGGTTCAGCTTTGGATTTGGCCCCACCTCTGCGTGTAGGTCGCCTGAGGGCGTCTGTTCTTCGCTCAGACAGGACGGGGTTAAAGGAGCAGCTGATTCGGGGGCTCTGGCTCACTCAGGCCGGGGTGGGGGTGCGGTGGGGGGGAGGGGCACGGAGTGCGGGGCGGGCCTGTGGCGGCAGAGGCCGGCGTGACATTGCAGCAGCCTGAGGCCCAACGTGTGTTCTCCCGGGGAAGTTGTCCCTGGATCCCGGGACCCTGGCAGTGGCGGGCTGCTGCACAGGCTCCCGGGAGGGGAGGTGTGGATAGTGACCTGTGCTTGCACACAGGCTTCTTGGTGGCTGCAGCAGCAGCCTTAGCGTTTCATGCCCGTCTCTGGCGTCCGCGCTGATAGCCGCAGCTCGCGCCCGTCTCTGGAGCTCATTTAGGCGGTGCTCTAATCCCCTCTCCTCGCGCACCAGGAAACAATGGTCTCTTGCCTCTTAGGCAGTTCCAGACTTTTTCCCGGACTCCCTCCCGGCTAGCCGTGGTGCACTAACCCCTTCAGGTTGTGTTCACGCCGCCAACCCCAGTCCTCTCCCTGCGATCCGACCTCCGAAGCCCGAACCTCAGCTCCCAGCCCCGCCCGCGCTGGGGGTGAGCAGACAAGCCTCTCGGGCTGGTGAGTGCCGGTCGGTACCGATCCTCTGTGCGGGAATCTCTCCGCTTTGCCCTCCGCACCCCTGTTGCTGTGCTCTCCTCCGCGGCTCCGAAGCTTCCCCCCCTCCGCCCCCCGCAGTCTCCGCCCGCGAAGAGGCTTCTAGTGTGTGGAAATCTTTCCTCCTTCACAGCTCCCTCCCACTGGTGCGGGTCCCGTCCCTATCCTTTTGTCTGTTTATTCTTTTTTCTTTTGCCCTATCCAGGTACGTGGGGAGTTTCTTGCTTTTGGGGAGGTCTGAGGTCTTCTGCCAGTGTTCAGTAGGTGTTCTGTAGGAGTTGTTCCACATGCAGAAGTATTTTTGATGTATTTGACGGGAGGAAGGTGATCTCCATGTCTTACTCCTCCACTATCTTGAAGGTCCTCCTCCAATTTTTGTCTTTAAACACACATAAAAAGAATTTTTGCTACTTCAATTGCTTAAAGCATCTCTTCCCACCTTTGAATCTACTTTCCATCTTTGAATTTGCTTATTTTGAATCAATTTCCTTGGTACTCAGCAATTTTTGCTTAAACAGAAGAGTTTTCAGTTTTGCCTATTTTACGTTTTCCTTTATTTTATATAACTTAGTTTTAAATTCTATTTTGTTATTTTAAATCCCATTCTGAATTATCTCTCATAGATATGGGATAAACAAATTTGTGGAAAAAGCTGTTCAATAGCTTGGATATGAATAGAGCAGAAGTTGGAATGTGTTTTACAGAGCTGTACAGGTTTAAAGCCCTTCGGTGCATTTCAGTAGAATTCCATGCAAAAACTACCCTCAAGCATTTGAACTAATTTGAAATCTAGGAGCAAGGAACTGCATCTATGTTATACCAGGTATATAAGAATGAGATCTGATCTAATACTCAAAATAGCTTTTTAATATAGTTATTTTGATTTCCATTTCTGACATATTAAATTTTATGCTCTAAGTGGGTAAATAATTGGTCCATGGTCACATAATTTGCAAATATCAGAGCTGGGGTTTTAATATGTATTATTGTATGTGAGTATGTATCTGAGTGTCTCTGTAATAGGACTTCCTTTGAGTGGAATATAAGAATAGAATTACATAAATATTTTAAAAACAATCTAGTTTCTATGTCACAAAAGTACATGACCTATTACTTGAAAACTATCAATCATTGGTTCATATTATGGAATAAGAAGGTTGTGATGAGCAACACTTTCCCCAGAAGACATTTCAGTATAATCACTTCTCATATTGTATTCCAGAAAATAATCAGATGGTCCTCAACTTTTACATAAACGTTTTCTTTAGCCAAAATTCCACTAAGTAAACAAACTAAAGGTACACTCTTATGATAACCAACATATGGAAAAAGCAAATGAATCCGAAATCATTCACCAAATCTAGGTTTGGATGAGTTTCTTTATTGATAAGATATTCTAGCTCTTTGTATTAGATAGGTCAGATTGTGCTCAGCCGAGACCTAATAGGATGTGTCTCTTCAATGACTTTTGTAAGAAACACATGTCTGCTGAATCTCACTACAGATATACTAAAGATTCTAATTTAGTAACTCTTAGGTAAGACCCAGGAATCTAAATTTTAACAACCATATCAGTACTACAGATAATCAGGAAATTTGGGGAAGCACTACATTAACATAAGACAAGAAAGGAAAATAAAATAATGTATTAAGTGCTAGGTACTTTCTAAATCATAAATAATTTAACCCTCGTAAAAATACTGTAAGTTAGGTAACTCCATTTTGAAAGTGGAGAAAACAAATTTTAGAGTGATTAAATATCTTTCTCATACTAAATAAATAGGAGATCATTTTGCTCATAAAGTGTACGCTTTTTTTTACTTCATTATTGTGTGTATCCTGCAGGTTTGGGGACCTAATTTAAGCATCTGTCAATCACTACCATAACTTCAGAACACAAGGCAATAACGAGAATTTAATTCACCAAAGTTTCAACCTTAAAGTCACACGGATCTGGGGAAAGTGCTTCACTGGAGATGTCTTCAGGGATACCAGTCTGAATCAAACCTGAATATACTTTTTCAAATTCATAATCTATCAATGCTATATTTCATTTCTATCAATGCTTGCACATCTAACGTTTTAGTATTGTTAAATATTATTAGATATCAGCACTGTGTTTAAACTATTGAAAAAGAAACAAGGCTTTCAGTCCAGCATGTAGGAAGCCTAGAAGTGGCCACTCTCGCTTAGCAACAAGTAAACGCTAAACAAACTAAAAAACAAACAACTCTTCTTAGATCCATAAGAGAAGTAAAGTCATTAACCAAACTGCTGCCCCCCAAACTGGAGAGAACAGGCAAATACAAAATAAAAAGAAAAAAAAACAATCACAACTTACTGAGCAGAAAACACCATGGGAACCAGCTCCTAGGTAGGGAAACCTGAACTGTGATTGAAGACTTGCTGAAGGCTCAGTGGGAGACTTAAAAACTCCAGGGAGACCCAATCATCACTGACCCCACCCACACTTTCATAAGTTCCACCTGTTCGAGTTCTAACAGGTTCTCAAAGGGATTATTGGAGAAAAATTCCCTCGGGCTTCTGTCCCGGGGGAGAGAGAGAACCATTTTGATACATCCCAGAGCATTCTGTTTTTCTTAACAAGGCCTGCACTCAGGAGAAACTATTTAACCAAAGCCAAAACTGCTGAAGTTTCATCAGCATCTAATTGACATGGGGGAAGGGAAACATCCAACCCAGCTGATTCTATTCTTCCATGTGGAGAAAGTGAAGTACTCAGTTCTAGCGAAATCTAGCCTTCCTGCCAATCCTAAAAGTGGTGGGGAGGGACTGAGAAGCACATGTGAAGTTCACGTTCTAGAGGCAAAGACACACTAAAAGATGGAGACCTAATCATAGGACTGTAGAACGCTTCTCTCCCCACAACTTACTACAACATTACTAAAGACTTAATTACAATAGTTCCTTTTTATCCATTACATCATTCCTGGCTATCTCTCTCTCTCACACACACACACCACACACACAATTACAAGACACACTGAAAGGCAAAAAACACATTTTGAAGAGACAGAGACATACTGAAAGGCAAAAAGACATTTTGAAGAGACACAGCAAGCATCAAAACCAGTCTCAGATGTGGCAGGGATGTTGAAAACATCAACCCAGGAATTTAAAAAGAACAATGATTAACATACTAAGGGATCTAATGGATAAACTAGACAGCATGCAAGAACAGAAAGGTAATGTAAGCAGATAGATGGAAATCTAAGAAAGAACCAAGAAGAAATTCTAGAGATCAAAAACCTTGCAACAAAAATGGAAAATGACTTTAAGAATGCTTATGAAGATGAACTTAGCAGACTGGACCATGACTGAGAACAGAATCTCTGAGCTTGAGAATTCTCAGTAGAAACCTCCAAAACTGAAAAGCAAACAAAAAAAAGACTGAAAAAGAAACATAACTGAGTATCTAAGAACTATGAGATACCTACAAAAGGTGTAAACATACATTTAGGGGGAATACCACAAGGAGGAGAGAAAAGAACAGAAGAAATAGTTGAAACAATAATGACTGAGAATTTCCCTAAATTAATGTCAGACACCAAACTGCAGATCCAGGAAGCTCAGAGAACACCTGTCAGGATATCATAAAACCTAAACCTAGGCATATCATATTCAAGCTACAGATAATCAAATATAAATTAAAAGATTCTGAAACAAGCCAGAGACAAAAACCTTACCTAAAGAAGAGCAAATATAAGAATGACATCCAACTGCCTCTCAGAAACCATGCAACCAAGAAAAGAGTGGAGTGAATTATTTAAAGTGTTAAGAGAAAATAAAAACACAATGTAGCATTCTGGTCTCTGCAAAATTATCTTTGAAAAGCGAAGGAGAAATAAAGACTCTCTCAGCAAAACAAAAATTGAGGAAAGTTGTTATCTATAGAGTTGCCTTGTAAGAAATAATTAAAAAGTTCATTAGAGAGAAGGAAAATAATATAGGTCAGAAACTTTGATCTACATAAAGAAAGAAAAAACACAGGTGAAGGAATAAGTGAAGGTAAAAAAATTATTTTTCTTAATTAATCTAAAGATGTAGTATAAGTGCCTGACACTTAGCTTTTGATTGCCAAGGCATTCATTTCAAAAGACATCCGTCTTGAATAAATACATGGCTAGCTGTATGACACAGCTCCTAGCAAAACAACCAGATAAGAAATTAGGCCTCCACACCCAGGAAGTTTCCTTTTCAGAAAACCCTGGGCCACCACTCCAGTGACCCCACCTCCACCCTCCCATGCTCAAATTCCCACCTCTTATGCTACAGATTGGCCAGTAATGAGTGATACAGTGAAACCCAGACAACCCACCCTCAGATCCTAATAAAAGTGGAGCCTAAATCCATGTTATCTCTCTCCCCCCACCACTCTTTTCCTCACAACCTCACTCTGTGACCCTTGGACATGCCATGTATTCTCTAAGGCCTTTGAGTAATCAATCTTTTTCCAAAAAGTTCTCCGATGGTTTTTGCTGAAATGTGTCCTGTGACATAATATGCATCATAATAGAAAACAGAAGGGGTGGCCCAGCCATAGTATTGGCCCCAGTGGGGGAAATGTGTGTGGTGTTCCCTCTGAGTAATATGGGCCCAGGCAAGTGCCTCAGGCATTCCTAGCTGAGAGCATCACCATCAACAGGCTGGGACTGACACAACAGATAAGAGTTTTTTAATATAATAATAGCAACATTGTATTTGATATGTATGCTTTTGTATGTTTATGTATAGGAGAAACGTATGACAGCAATGAGACAAGGAACAAGAGGGAGGGATTAGGATTATTTTATTATGATACACTACCTATGAAGCAGTATAGTGTTATTTAAAAGTAGAATTGGATTAGTTGTAAATGTGTATGGCAAACTCTAGGGCAATCACTAAAAAAAAAGAAGTAAAGAAAGAAAATTTTTAAAGTATGAAAAAGAAATATAACTACAACTGATAGGCTAAGAAAAGAGAAAAATAGATTAATAGAAAATGCTCAATTAAAGCCACAAAAGGCAGAGAAAGAGTGGAAGATAAAATAGGAGCAAACAACAAGGGGAAAAAATAGAAAACTGTAACAGTAGATATTAATCCAACTATATAATCATGTTGAATGTCAATGGTCTAAATGCACCAATTAGAAGATAGATGTCAGAGTGAATCAAACAACAGACACAACTATATGTTGTCTACAAGGGTCCTACTTAAAGTAAAAAGACAAATATAGATTAAAAGTGGATAAAGGAAAATATAACATGCTAACAGTAATCCAAAGAAATGGGAGTAGATATATTGATTTCAAACAAAGCAGAACTCAAAGTAAAGAAAGGTATCAGGGGCAGTATGTAAAAAGGGGCATACATAATGATAACGGGGAAAATCCTCCAAGAAGACAGAATGATCCTTAGTATATATGCACCTAACAACAGAGCATCAGCACATTGACAAATTTACAAAAAAGGATTGTCAAAAACATACAGTATGCACATAACATAGAATTAAAACGTTATGAATACTTTATAAAACTAAAAAGTTGCATTTTAATCATTACATCTTATTTAAAATATTTTGAATATATTTCCCCAAATGAATGTATAATACTTGGCAAAGTAAAGCTACATCATGCATACATTCTAAGTATTTGTGTGCTTTACAAGGGTTAAGCATTTATTTTGAGAGTACTATAGAGCTATAGTGCTTCAGTATACACATATGTACAACATATCAGTTAATTTATACAAAATCATATACATATAACATCATAAGTTATAAAAAATGTGAAATTTATAGGATCTAATGATATTTATTTTTCTATTAAATAGCACAGGTTTTCATATCTTCAGGTTACTAAATCCTCAAAACATACTTTGAGGTGCACCATAAATTTATTAATGAAGTAATGGGTTCAAAAGTATTGATTTTCTCAAGGTCACACAGTTATTAATCTGCTTCTGGATTTGACCAAAGTTTATTGATTCCAATTTGGGACATTTAAAATTTTATATCACACTTCCTTATGCTCACTTAAAAATACTCTGGCAGCTATAGATCTAAATTAATATCAATACATTGAATATAACTGTCGTGTGTACTAGGAGATAGACTGAAATGAAGAGTTGACAGGTTTGTAAAAGTAAACTTAAAAATTAACTTTAGAACATATGAGTTTCAAAGGCTCTTCTTCCTTAGGGATGCTTGGGTATAATTTCATAGGAAGAACACAACTCTAGCAACTCTGTAATCTCCTGGTGCGAATGTAAGTAATTATCAATACATACCATCAAGACCATAAGGGAAAGACTGTAAAACGTGAATCTTTAAGTCATTTAAATTGCTTTAAGAGATGAAACTATGCAGAAACAATTGTATGCAAAGAGAAGTTTTGCATCTCACAGTACTAAAATTTTAGAAGGAATGTTTTAAAATTAAATCTAAAACTCCTGTTTCCTTAATAAATATTTATTGAATATATGTGATATGTCAACTTGCTTAGTTCTGGGGATGTCTAATCTCTGTTCCCATGAGGTGGAGTAGGAGGACTGAAATAGATTCTTCAAATAGATCACTTACAATACAACGAAATAAGTGCAATGAGAGATGTGGAAAGGGTATTATAAAAACATAGAGGGTAAGGGGATAAGGGGAAAGAGTGAAAGAGTCACTGATAGCTTTCACAGTCTAAAATCAATTTAAATAGGTAAAAAGGAGTTCAGCAGGTGAAAAGGTGATGGAAAAGCATTTCAAACAGAGATCATGCATCCAAAAAAGCCAAGCATAGGATGATGTAAATGCATAGAACATCATAAATATAAAACCTGAGTGACAACAATGAAGCTAGAGCATCAGACAGATATGGAGACTTATTAAATAAAAATGTATGGCATTTTTTTCTAGAGTCTAATTAAATTGTAAAAAGATGAATGGCATATTTAGATTCATATCTTAAGTGGGCCTCTGTGATTTTAATTTTTTTAATTAATTAATTAATTTATTTATGGCTGTGTTGGGTCTTTATTGCTGCTCACGGACTTTCTCTAGTTGCGGAGAGTGGGGGCTACTCTTCATTGCCGTGCGCGGGCTTCTCATCGCAGTGGCTTCTCTTGTTGCAGAGCACGGGCTCTAGGCATGCAGGCTCAGTAGTTGTGGTGCGCGGGCTTAGTTGCTCCACGACATGTGGGATCTTCCCCAGCCAGGGATCGAACCCGTGTCCCCTACATTGGCAGGTGGATTCTTAACCACTGCGCCACCAAGGAAGTCCTGTGATTTTAATTTTGATACCACTTAAAACAATATTAAAATATTAAGTATCTCATCATACATTTTTAGTTGACATTTTTCTTAAGTTAATTTGAAATTCATATGCCATCTTAAGAAAAATACAAAGAAATGTTGTGTACCCTTTACCCAGCTTCCCATATTGGTAATACTTTGAAAAATTAGTACAATATCGTGATAGGATACTGACATTGATACGATCCACTAATCTTATTTACACTTCCCTAGTTTCACTTCTTATTTGCCTGTGCTTTTGTGTGCACGCATGCACATGTTTAGTTCCATACAATTTTGTCACCTGTGTACATTTCTGAATCAACCACCACAGCCAAGATACTAAACAGTTCCTTGGTCACAAGGATCCCAGTTTTGCCTTTCTGTAACCATACGCTCTTGCCCTTCCTTTATCCTCCCTAAATCTAGGCAACCAATAATACATTCTCCATTTCTAAAGTTTATTTCAAAAGTTACATACATAGAACCATACATTATATAACTTTTGAGATTGGCTTTCACACAACATTAATTCTCTGGAGATTCATCCAAGTCGTCGTGTATATTAATAGTTCATTCTCAATTATTGCAGAGTAATATTCCATGGTATGTATTTACTACAGTTGTTTTGCTCTTTAACTCTTGAAGGATACCTGGGCTGTTTCCAGTTTGGGCTATTAAAAATAAGATTGACTCTTATGAATATTCATGTAGAGGTTTTGTGTGAACACAAGTTTTCATCTCTATGGAATAAACAACCAGTAGTGCAATTGCTGGGTTGAATTGTAATTACAGCTCTAGTTTTATAGAAAACTGCCAAAGTATTTTCTAGAGTGCCTGTGCCATTTTACATTCTCACCAGCAGTGTAAGAGTTATGCAGTTACTTTACTCCTTTCCACTATTCGACATTTTCACTCTTCTTTATTTTAGTCACTCTGATAGCTAAGTAGTGATATCTCATTATGATTTTAATTTGTATTTCCTTAATGTCTAATGACATTATATGTGTTTATATGTTATCTGCATATCCTCATCAGTGAAATGTCCAGTCATGCCACTTGCCCATTTTCTAATTGGATTTTTACAAATATTCCATGTGTTTATAGAGATTTTCCTGTTGTCTTTCTATTTTAATTTGATTCTTTTATGAACAGAAAAGACACTCTCTATACTTTCAATTCTTTAAATTTATGATATAAGCTATGGGCTATTTTGGTGAATATTTCATTTTGGAAAAATGTTTATTTTGCTGTTATTGGTTGCTATTCAATATGTAACATGTAGATCTTGCTAGTTGACTGTGCTGTTCCATGTATCTTTGATTTCTTCATTGACCTACTGAACAACTGCTCAGTAGCATGTTGTTCAGTCTCCACGTATTTGTGATTTTACAAGGTTTCTTCGTGTATTCAATTTCTACTTTCATATCATTGTGATTGAAGAAGATGCTTGATATGATTCCAATCTTAAATTTGTTGAGGGTTGTTTTGTGTCTTAACATATGGCTTATCCTTGATAAAGTTCCATGCGCACTTAAGAAAAATGTGTATTTTGCTTTATTTGGATGAAATAGTCTACACAAATCTATCAAATCCATCTGGTCTAATGTTTCATTTAAGGCTACTCTTGTTGAATTTCAGTCTGGATGATCTATCCATTAATGAAGGTGGTGTATTAAAGTCCCCTACTATTATTTTGTTGCTGTCAATTTCTCCATTCAGGTCTGGTAATAATTGTTTTATATATTTTGGTGCTCCTATGGTAGGTGCATATATATTAATAACTGTTATGTCTTTTTATGCTTTGTCTTATTGATTTATCATTATATAGTGTCCATTTTCGTCTCTTGTTACTTCTTTTAGCTGGAAGTCTATTTTGTCTGATATGAGTATGGCTGATATGAGTATGGCTATACCCACTTTCTTTTGGCTGCCATCTTCTAGGAGGATCATCTTCCATCCCTTCACTTTGAGCCTATTTTTACCTTTATAGCTGAGTTGAGTCTCCCGAAGGCAGCATATAATTTGGTTTTGTTTTTTAATCAATCCAGCTACTCTGTCTTTTGATTGGTGAACTCAATCCATTTATATTTAGGGTGCTTATTAATAGATGAGGACTTAGTATGGCCATTTCATCTTTTGTTTTCTGGTTGTTCTATATCTCCATTGTTTCTTTTTCCTTGTGTTTCTGTCTGCCATTTTACTTTGGTGCTTTTCTATCACGTTTTTCTGTTTCCTCTTTTTTTTACGTTTTGTGTCTCTGCTCTAGATTTATGACCTGTGATTACCACGATGTTTGTATAAAACAACTCATAGATAAAATAGTCCTTTTTCTGCTGACAGCATCTTATCTTCATTTACCTATACAGGTTCCATCCTTTTCCTCTTACCCTTTTGTGTTTTTGTTGTCTCAAATTATCCCTTTTATATTTGGAATTTGTTACCAAATTGAAGTAGCTATAGTGATTTTTTCCCTTTTTCTCCCTTTAAACTTTATGCTATAATAATGTGTTTAAAAACCTATTCTGATTAAAGGTTGTAATTTTCTGGTTCTGTCATTTATCATCTTACTCAAAGTTTTGTGTACTTTTTCCTTTTTCTGGTATAAGAACACATTTCAACATTTCTTATAAAGGTCTAGTGTTGATGAACTCCCTCAGCTTTTGTTTGTCTGGGAAAGTATTGCTCGTTCATATCTAAATGATAACTCCTCTGGACAGAGTAATCTTGGGTGACAGTTTTATCATTCAGTGTTTGAGAATGTCATTCCACTCTCTCCCGTCCTGCAGAGTTTCCGCCGAGAAATCTGTGGATTGCCTAATGGGGGTTCCTTTGTAGGTTACCATTCTTTTTCCCCTGGCTGCCTTTAAATTTCTTTCTTTGCCATTGACTTTGGACAATTTTAATATAATATGCCTTCAAGAAGGTCTTTTTGCATTGAGGTAATTATGTGTCCTCTTAGTTTCATGGATTTGTACATCCAGTTCCTTCCCCAGTTTTGGGAAGTTTTCAACTATTATTTCTTTAAATAAACTCTCTGCTTATCTTCTTCTTCTCTTCTCCTTCTGGGATACCCTTTACCTTAATGTTGCCCTTCCTAAAAGAGTTAGATACTTCTGATACAATTTCCTAAATATTTTTTTAATTTCTCTTGCCTCTTCTACTTGTATCATTTCTAGATTTCCATCATCGATCTTACAAATTCTCTCTTCCATATACTCTGTTCTGTATCCAATGCTTTTTTTTTCTAATTTATTTATTTATTTTTGGCTGCATTGGGTCTTCATTGCTGCACAGGGGCTCTCTCCTTGCGGCGAGCAGGGGTACTCTTCGTTGCAGTGTGTGTGCTTCTCATTGCGGTGGCTTCTCTTGTTGTGCAGCATGGACTGTAGGTGGGCAGGCTCAGTAGTCATGGCCCACAGGCTTCAGTAGTTGTGGCTTGCGGGCTCCAGATCACAGGCTCAGTGGTTGTGGCGCATGGGCTTAGCTGCTCTGCATCTTGTGGGATCTTCCAGGACCAGGGCTCGAACCTGTGTTCCCTGCATTGGCAGGCAGATTCTTAACCACTGTGCCACCAGGGAAGTCCCTCCAATGCTTTTTAATGCATTCTTCATCTCATTTATTGTGCTCTTCAGCTCCAGAATTTATTTGGTTCTTTTTATAGAGTTTCAGTCTCTTTGGTAAAGTATTTATTCTGTTCATTAATTTTATTCCTGAGCTCATTGAACTGCCCAAGTGTTCTTGTAGCTCACTAAGTTCCTTCGTGACAGCTATTTTGAGTTCTCAATATTCCATGATGCGATATTCCGTGACGTTAAGTTTGGTTTCTGGAGAATTGTTGTTTTCTTTTTGTGGTACAATGTTACTGTGATTCTTCATGAGTTCACGAGTTGTTCCTCTGCTGACATATCTGATGCAACAGTGCCTTTCTATCTGATTCTAATGATTCAATAGGTTAGAAATTAGAGGCTTTTCTTGTTTTCCAGTAGGTGGCGCTATAGCAGAAGGTTTGGTTTCTCTCTTCTGAGCTGCCTCTGGTGATATATGAGAGTCAGCACTCTCCACCACCTCTGTCGGAGGGGTTGTGCCATGGCCGCATTATTGCTTTTTGTGCCTTCAGAGCCGTTGGTGCCTTTCTGCTGCCAGTGTCACTGGCATCGCTGCCTAGGACACTGGAATGGTGGGCTCTCCCACTGTGTCTGGGATCCCTTGACTCACAGGCTCCACCTCCACAGGGGAGTGTGGGAGGTGGAATTACCTGGGTCCTTCTGCCTTGTCTGGCATTTGTAAGGTTCACAGGCTCTGCTAGTGTGGGTGGAGGGGGCAGGGGGCCAGAGTCATTGGCACCTCAGTGGCTGGAGGGACGGAGTCCCATGCCCCACCACCATTGTTGCCCAGTTACCTGAAGCCGTGGGCACCACTGTGGCCAGGAGGCTGGAGTCATGTTCTCTGGGGCTGCAGGCTCTGCTGCTCTGCGCAGAGGGCTGGGATGGCAGGCACCACCTCTTCTGTTCTCCACGGTTCCACCTCCTCTGCGTTTTCCAGTCACCCGCCTTTAGGTGTACAAGTGTATGGAATTCTCTGGTGTCCTGGTGCATTGGGCAGAGGCACCTTTGTTGAGTTGTGGATGTTTTATTCATTGTAGATTGAAGGGGAGAGCCAAAGGGAGCTTATCATCTGCCATTCTGTTGACTTCACTCCTGTGTCAATTCTTATGTATCATGTTGTCTTATAATTCAAATCCAATACATGAATACCTTTAAACAAATTAGCATTATCTCACAAAAATTCTTATACTTTCGTTCCTTCATTACTTAAGCTTTCATATTTCAAACTGTGAAAAGTACATGTCCATATATCTCTAACTGCTACAATTAAAAGGTTTTTCCTTTAGCTACCTAACATTCAATGGAGAAAAAAGCTTCCTGATGTATTCTCAATGGTGATAATAACCTTTGAAAGTACTTTCTGATGGTACTAAACAACCACCAAAATTTTTGAATAATTACCTAAATATATTTGCACATTTTATAAAAAAAGAATATTGTTCCATTGCAATTTCTTAGTAAACAAAAAATTGTGTATCACAATACATTAAAACTTGAGTGCTTGTATACTGAATAGTACCTTGAAGTAATAACAATGGCAGGTAATTTATAGCTCACTGAATATTTTCTTTCTTGCATTTAATAATTAAAGATACACTGTCTACTCACTTCATTATCCAATAGACTTGGACATTAGAAAGTACAGGTTCAAAATCATTACTTAATATCTGCAACAATGAAGATCACAAAGAAGTACCCAATATTAAATTAATCAATTTTAGTCATTGAAAGTAAGTAATTTAGAAAATAATTCTATCCATCTGAACATTTTGGAAATACACTGGTGAGAATCAACAAAATTAAAACTAATGTCCAATTCAAAACTTAATATCAGAATTGAAGAGAACAGTACACAAGACCAAAATTTAATGATATAATTTATTCACATTTTCAAGTCTCTCCCTTTAATTTTTCTTTAGGACTTGTCTCAGCTAGATGGCAACTCACTTTCCTCTGATGTGCTCTTTAATCTCCATCAGGGCAAAAGCTTACTACCTTCTCATGATTTACACACTTAGCCTTTTGGAAGATGAAAATTATTAAAGTGATTTGTTGGTTTCTCGATTGATTTTGTAATCAATGCCAAACTACTTCATAGTTGCTCTTCCTAGGTCAGAATATCCACACTTCCCATTAAGCTCTTGAATCAAAAGTACTAATGTGATAGTAGAAAGAGACATATCCCAAAGAAGAAATAAATCAAAACAGAAATCTCCCCAAAGAAAAGGATATTCACTTACAGTGAATAATCAAAGCAAATTACAAAAAACAGGAAGCACAATAGTTAATGCTATAAAACTGTGTAAATATATTTGTATGGTGCATTACTAAGTCTGTTCATAAAAATATAGTACAAGTCAATCTTGAGTAAATACAGAAATACTCTGACAGAAGTGGTGAATCAATAAAGAAAAAGGCAGTTAGCAACAGAATAATTATGAATGGGTTTTATGCTTCAAAAGACAGCATACAGAACCTATTCAATTTGATCACTGCTATAAAAGTCCCATTTCCATCAACTGAATGTGTTTTTCTGGAACCATTGAAATTCAATCATTTGTGCATACTACTACTTAGAATGACCATTTTTATGAGTAGTAACATGGCTTTTCATGTCATTTGCATTCATATAATTTTGTATATAATTACTTATTTTGATCAAAGATTTCCAACTGTTAACTGTGTTAAAATAACCAAAATTCATGCATAGTCATCACCTCCATTAAATTAGACCTCTTGGATTATTCTGAGTGTTCTTTGGAGGACATGATTCCTAATCTCTCATATAATCAATTGAAATTACACTTTGGGTTCATATATTGGTCAGAAAGGATAGATCAATGTAGCATGGATTGGTCAGGACACACAGGAATCCTGTCTCTTGAAGAGCCATGATGTTACATACTTCCAGGCAGTTGTGACTTTTGAGTAGCAACTGAGCAACTGTACGTGTCACAGACAGTACTAGGGGTTACTGGTTACATGATACTGCTTGACAAGGTTCCCGTAGCTATACTTTTACATATTTTGAATGTGTATGTGTGTGTGTGTGTGTGTGTGTGTGTGTGTATGTATTTCCCAAGGGCAAACCACTTGGATGTGATTTTATAGGAATTCAGTGAATAAACCTTTTAGTAATCAAATTTCAAAACAAGTGGGTTTAGCAAGGTCATATTTATAACTTTACTGTAGAAATGTTTAGAGTCAATATATGAAAATAAGCTTAAATCTCTATCAGTCAGGGTTCTCCAGAGAAACAGAACCAATAAGATGTGTGTTTTATATATATACATATACACATACATATACACATGCATATACACATGCATATACATAGGCATATACATATATATGCATAGGCATGTACATTTATCTATCAAGACAGAGAAAGAGAGAAAGATTGGTTTTATTTATTATAAGGAATAGGCTCACAGGATTATGAAGACTGGTAAATTTAAGTCTGAAGTGTGGTCCAGCAGACTTGAGACCTAGGAGAGCCAATGGTGTAGATGAAGTCTGAAGGTGTCAGCTGAAGAATTCACTTAACTCGGGGAAGGGTCATTCTATTTGATCTATTCAGGCTTTCAGCTGATTGGATGAGGCCTGCTCATATTCTGAAGTACAATCTGCTTTACTCTGCCAATTAAAACGTTGTGTGACATAATCATTGACTAACGGGAACAACTACCAATCAATAATCTCTTTTCATACTTTCCATATCATCCCAATCCTTTTGTAACATACAATTGAATTTTCTGCATTAAAGATTATCTATAACCTCCTAATTGACAAAAGTGGCATTTTTTTTCTGCTCTTAGATTATTTGATAGAATATTTAACTTTGATGATCCTTCATTCTTTTTTTTCAGTTTGTTTCTTTTGTCGTGATCTAACAGCCTTGTCCAAGTTGTCTTCTAAAACCAGATGCAACTCTCAAAGCCAGTTGTAATTAATTCTTCCTTTAAAAGATTAGCTAATGTGTTCTTTCCTTTTTGTTTCTATTGCCACTGCTCCAGAAAAGGATACTCATCTTCCCACAGACTAATTCAATACCTTTCTGTTATACTTGTTTTCCGTCCTGCCTTCCACATACCCAATATTTACCACTGCCGCTGCCAGACTAACACTTCAAAATCACAGTTCTTTTCATACCAGCCCCTTTGTCAAATCATTCACTAGCTTATTTATAGAATTTGTAGTACTTCACTATATGGCCTAATTTACTTTCCCTTATGCATAATAATATTCATCTGTTGTTGTCTGCTTCCCGCCCCAGAATATTTCAGGTACCCACATGAGTTTGCATCAGTTCTAAAAGTGAAGGGCATATCCCTTCTTCTGTAGGTGAACTTCTTAAAGATCTTGTTTAAGTATTACCTCCCCTATGATGCCTTTCTTCATTCTCCCTGAACACCCATGATGCACATCAATCATTATTTCTGCTCATTCCCACTAGGATCGTTACAGTTCCTAATTTCCCTGCTTCCAGTGATATTCTCTAAATAGTTGTATGCCTGGAGGATTCTCCTTGGTCTACATGTCTTAACTCAGATTTTATCTCCTCACAGATGTTTTCCTTGACATTAACTCAGTATAAACTTCATAATACTTTTCAGTGTCTAAATTTATCTCTTTGTTGTATTTATTCACTTTTTTTTTAACTATCTCATGTACTCGATGTAAACTCTTATGGAGACAGGAATCTTTTATGAAGACAATTACTTCAGAGCAGTTTTAGGTTCACAGCAAAAATGAGGGGAAGGTACATATATCTCCTGGTCTCACACATGCATAGTCTTCTCCATCAACATCTTCCACCAGAGTTGTACATTTGTTACATCTGATGAACCTACGCTGACAAATCATAGTCACTCAAAGTCCATAGTTTACATTACAGTCACTCTTGATATTTTACATTCTATGGGTTTGGACAAATGCATAGTGACATATATCCATCATGCTGGTAACATATACAGTATTTTCAATGCCCTATAAATCCTCTGTGCTCTGGCTATTTATCCTTTTCTTCCCACAAACCGTGGCAACCATGGTTCTTTTAACTGACTATAGTTTTGCCTTTTCCAGAATGTCATGCAGTTGGAATCATACAGTATGTAGCCTTTTCAGATTGGCTTCTTTCACTTAGTAATATGAATTTAAGTTTCTTTCATGTGTTTTCATGGTTTGACAGCTCATTTCTTTTTAGCACTGCACAGTATTTCATTGTTTGGATGTATCACGTTTATTTCTCTAATCATCTACTAAAGAACATCTTGGTTGCTTCCAAATTTTGGCAATTATGAATAAAGCTACTATAAACATACATATGAAGGTTTTAGATATGGATATAAGTTTTCGACTTTTTTGGGAAAATACCAAGGAGCACAGTTATTGGACTGTATACTAAAAGTATGTTTCATTTTGTAAGATACCTCCAAACTGTCTTCCAAAGGAGTTGTATCATTTTGTATTCCCATCAGTGATGAATGAGAGTTCCTTTTGCTCCATGTCTTCATCAGCATTTCACGTTATCAATGTTTTGAAGTTTTGCCATTCTAGTAAGTATGTAGTGGTATCTCATTGTTTTAATTTACATCCCCCTGATGACATATGATGTGCAGCATCTTTTCATATGCTTATTTATATGTGTATACTTTAATTGGTGAGGTGTCTGTTCAGTCCATTTCTAAGTGGGTTGTTTGTTTTTTTTATTGTTGAGTTTTAAGAGTTCTTTGTATATTTTGGATAATAGTCCTGTGTCAGTGTGTCTTTTGCATAGTTGTTTTTTTTTTCCTGTTTTGGTTTTTATGCTGGAATTTAAGTGTTTTTCTCATGGAAGGTACTCAATAAGTATTGGCTATGAATTTTTTATCACAGTTTTTAAAACTTTTCTCTTACCTTAATAGGATTTTTTGAAAGATAAGACATATAACTTATTTTTGTGCCCTATCTCATCACATAGTTTGGAATATGTTAACTGTTAAATTATGTTTGTTAAATGGGTCACAATCTTTTAATATTTTTTAAATTGAAGTATAGTTTATGTACAATATTACGTAAGTTACAGGTGGACAACATAGTGATTCACAATGTTTAAAAGTTCTACTCCGTTCATAGTTATTATCAAATATTGGCTATATTCCCTATGTTGTACAATATATCCTCATAGCGTATTTACTTCATACACAATGGTTTGTACCGCTTAATCCCTTACCCCTATCTTGGATCATAATCTTAACCAAATATTAGTGCAAGTATTTGAGAAACAGTGGAACATGGTGGGAAAATATAACTCAAATGTTTGAGTACTTCTGAAATGATAGGAACTCTGGTGAGGAGATTTTATACTGTACATATTACAGATAAGGAAACAACAGTAAGAGATTTTATCAAATTATCTAGTTTATGAGAATGGGGCCTATATTCTTATCTCAGCATACCTGAATGCAATATTTTGCATCTTATGCTCTTCTATTTGGATTCAGGAAAGAAAAAATCTCAAAAAACAACACTGGCTTTCACTTGAGTTTCAATTTCCTCATTGCACAACAGAAGACATAGTAATAACTGCTTTATATTTTTTAAATCATGCAGATAAAATGAGATAATGTATCTCTAATGCTTAGCTCACTTGATATGAATACTGTGAGGTTACATTTGGCCATTTATACCTTACAGTTAACGATAGGCAGTGGCCTCACTGTTGAAGAGGAGGAAATACAGTGTGCAAACCATGGTTGTCTGTCTCTTGTCTGAAGGAAGCCCTTACTGTACTCAGCCTTTTCTGTTTAGGGCTAAGGGATTTCCACATCATCGGCTAGGTATATATCATGGGTCCTAAGAAATGGAATCACAAAATTAAGTAAATTTCATTTCATACTATTATCTGTGTTGTTTTCTTCAGGTTACATATCAATCAAACCAAATGGTACAAGAATCACATACGGAAAAAAGATTATGTAGAAATAATCATAGTATATAATTATAATTATAGAATAAAGCAATACTCCCCATCTTTTTTAGTTGTCTTAAATAAGGTCCATTTGTATTTTAAACTCTTTTAGGGACATTTTAAGTATAACTAGTTGAGTTATCTATCACCAAAGTTTTAAAAAAAGACAAACAAGATATAAATTAATCCTGGTCTATGTAATTCCAGAATTCACATTTATCATTAAAAGCCAAACAAACCTGACATACTTTGTAGTGAGGAACAGTTACTGTACAGTTGTAAAGGGTACTTTTTCCACTCTAATTTTATATGTAGGTCTTATATTTATAAAGAGACACATTATTTTGGAATGCATAAATTTAACTATGAGAGAGGAAATTTCTGGATATGTATCTACAAGTGGTTCTCAATAATTCAGAGTGGTTTTTAGTGATAAGATCTTGGGACCACTGCCATCTTTTAATCAAGTTCTATTTGAAATTCTGAAATATTAATACTACTTCATTTAAGTAAAATCAACTTCTATTACCAGAATAATTTCAATAGAATTTAATGGAAAATCTTGAATAGTTATGAGTCATCTCCTATTAATGAACACATCAAAACTTCAGTGGATAATTAGAAGTATGAAAGAAATATGTATATTCAAGTAGAATAGCAACTCTCAAAAACAAGTCTAAGTTTTAGTTCAATACATAGTGGACTTACACTCTATCATGTATGTTTAAATTCAAGCCTTAATACAAAACTATTGGATGTTTTACTTTTATAATGCATGTCTTTCTAGTTTAGAATTCATACTTTCAATAAGTTGAAAAATAAAAACCAAAAATTCCAACAGGTCCACTTCCATTTAGTGTTTTCCTTCAAATTGAAAGTGACATAAAGAGCAACATTTAAAGTAAAACTCCCCTCATGGAGTAACACTAAATGGTACCATGCCCTTCTTTCTTGCAGATACAGACACTTAAAATAATTGAGTTTTACCAAAGATGTCCAAAAGTTTTTCTAAATATACTAGAGTGGGACCATTCTGACACAATAACATATGCCACAAACTGCCAAAGGCTGTAAAATGTGCCACCAGTATAAATTGTTTTAAAAACGGAGTTGGGCAAGTATTTGGAGAAAAGAAATACTGAAGGGCAGATCTGCTAAATCAAAGGGAAGTGATGGGCAATAAATGCCAAGCTACTGAATTCTTGCAAGATTTACTGCAAATTCTTCCTGTGCCGTAGCCTCATTTTTTTTTCTTGTAAGGAAAATGAAGTTATTACAAGGTATCATGCCAAATCTCATGAAATGTCATGACAAAGCACTAAAAAATGGTCACTTTCTGCATGAAGCTCCTGAAGATGATTCTGTAGTATTAAAACTCCTCAGTGAACTACAGCTATTTTTAGGGGGGAAAAAAATTTGTTCATTTTATTTAATTTCTTAATACAGGGCATTTTTTATTATTTTGTGTTTTTACATTTAACATTTATTTGGAAGACTTCCAGTAATGTCACTGTTCATGGAAACTAACCTGTTATTTTTTAATAAGGAAGAAGTCATTGACTCCTTCCAGATAGGGCATGTATTTAGCTTTGTTTTTCCAGTAAACAAGATGCATTTCAGTTTTAGTCACTTTCCCTGACCCATATATTACTAAATACATTTATTTATAGAACTGAGATTTATTTAACAAAATTAAACTAACAGGCATATGCAGAGATGTGAACCATGATGATGGTGTTATAAACACTACAGTAGTTACCTACAAATATTGGGTCAAACTCAGTGGATCAGGAACTGAGTTCTCTAAGCCAGACACAATTCCCCACCAACACACTGTCATTCTTTCTGTAAACCTCTTTCATTGAATCACTCCAGAATCCTTTCCTCAAACTGTAAACGTTGGAATCAACCTTGGGTGCTCTTCCTCCCTTATACCTACTATGATGGACTCAGAAATGTTCCACCTCCCAAATCTCCCTGCAAAGATGCTCTTGTTTCCCAGATACTAACAAAGGCTGTCACCAGACAGTCTTTGGCAGTTGGCCCCTTCAGGGGTTGCCTTGGCTTCAATGAACTGCCTCAGCCAAAGTCATGCTGTTGGGAGTGTGACCTACATCCAATGATTAATTTTACAGGGAGTATAGAAACCCACTAATTTTAGCCCAAAGCAGGACATCTCTGACCAGGAATTTCAGCCTCAGGATCCCCGTTAGGTCTGCTGAGACTGTTTGGACTATATCACAGCTGGATTTCTCTCTCTGCCCATCCCTTACTTCTTCTTTCCCCTTTCTAAAGGTACTGATAACATCATCAACCCTTATAAACACCCTGAACACTAAACTGTCTCAAAGTCTGCTCAGAAAAACATATATGCTATCCTTCCATACATCACCCCTTAAATATTTTCAGTTGTACCTCTAATTATATAAAAAATGCATCTAGTTTTATCATCTTCATTGATTCTGCCTCATTATAGTCTATCATTTCTACATGAGGTCAAAGAGAGACCTCCTAAATGAGGTCATCTTTTCTAGTCCTGTACCTTCAAGTACATACCCCACACAACCGGAAAGAGCTTTAGTGCAAAATAGATTGTCTCTTTCTTTATTCCCTTAGTGATCACCCAACAATTACAGAATAAGGTTTATATCCTTTACACTGCATGCCAAGTCTTCTATTTTTAAGTCATGGTGTACTTTTTCAATCGCAACACATTTTATTCAATCTTGTATACCCTGGATTTCAGCCTTGCTCACTGTTTCTTCTTCCCTAAATGTCTGCTTCCCCTCAACCTTGTATGTTTGCATTGATTTCTCTTCCTGAAATATTATTCTTTGTCTTGTAAATTTTTCTTCCCAGATTCAGCTAAAACCACACTTTCTCTCTGATGCCTTTTTGAATTAAATCCTCTCCGATTTCCAAAACTGAGTTGAGTGCTCCCACTCTCTGCTGCCACAACTCTCTGTGCATATGTCAAAAGACATTGTTGGAATTCCCTGGTGGCGCAGTGGTTAAGAATCCGCCTGCCAATGCAGGGGACACGGGTTCGAGCCCTGGTCCGCGAAGATCCCACACGCCGTGGAGCAACTAAGCCCGTGTGCCACAACTACTGAGACTGTGCTCTAGAGCCCATGAGCCACAGCTACTGAAGCCCGCATGCCTAGAGCCCGTACTCCGCAACAAGAGAAGCCACCGCAATGAGAAGCCCGGGCACCGCAACGAAGAGTAGCTCCCGCTCGCCGCAGCTAGAGAAAGCCTGTGCACAGCAACAAAGAGCCAACAGCAGCCAAAAATAAAATAAATAAATTTATATAATTTAAAAAAATGTCATGTTGTATAATTTTACTTTATCAATCCATTGCTTTTATTAGAATTTAGTTTCCTGATGGTTGTGAATGCCTTTACATCTCTATCAAAGGCACTGGCACATAGGTGTTCTATAACTTACGTAGGCTCTGAATAACTAATGAACACATTAAATAAGTACTTTAAAATTCTTTTCTCAGTTGAAAATAATTATGGTTAGTAGAGAAACAAACAATATTGATATAGATGGGCTTTGATTTGTCTGATAAATTTTACATTCATCTGACAAACTTCACTTCTGAGGAGCCCTATAAGTGGATAATTTTCTATATAGGATTTTTATCTTTCAAGTATTGATTAAAAGAGCTTTGATGAAGATAACATTTAGTCGGATATGATTTAAAATTACTGCTTAAGTCCTTTTATAAACATTTGGCATTAATAATAAAGAAAATAAATTTTGTAACCAAAGGTTTCCTCTCTTAAAATATGAACAAATTTAACAAAGAGGCTATAAAATGACATATACTGTGTGCTCGACATGTGTGGGTTGTTTGCATATTTACATTTATCTTACAGGTATACAATTTAAAGAGATAAATCACATTTATTTTCATATTTTATATATATGTGTACAGATATAGATTTTAATGCTCTACAGTTTTAAATTCAGAAGGACAAATAAAGGCCAAAGTACAATTTCTCTGGTTTATCTTATTTTTTCAAGTTCTCTTTTTTATCAATCTTACCTTTAAATTAATGTGTAGGGTCTAAATCAATATCCTTCCAGGGCTTTTGTTACCTTATCTTGATGTGGTGTTTCTGAACTAATGATAAAAATGCAGCTTATGTTTAGGTTTAGCTCTTCAATTTGAATCTACTGAAGGGCGAACGTACTTCTTTGAACTATCACAGCCTTTTAGATTAAAAATAATTATTTTCTGTTTTAATAAAACAGCAATATTGTTGTTCTGTTTCTTCTCCTTCTCCTTCTTCTTTAGAAACTTTTAAATTTCTTTTAAAATTCTTTCCAGTGTTATTACTCTTCTTTGTAGATTCTCCCTGAAGGAAATTTAAACGTTCAAAAATAATTTTCCAAAAATTATTGAGGGATCTACAAATGTCATTCAGCATGATTTTCTGTGATTACTTGCATCAGACTCACTGAGAGTATGTCTGTGGGATTCCTTTTATTCATTCAAAGTCACACATCCTTTAAAAAAGAATATATAATTTTCTTTAAAGAATATAATTCTGCCTTCAGAAAAATACTTATAATAATAATTATTATTATTATAAAAAGATTTTCTTCACTGAAAGAATAGACATTTTAGATTTCAGAGAACTTGTGTTCCATTTAACTATTTTTTAGACTAAATATTCATCTCTTTTTAACAGTTTTTCATACATTATTTAATCTAGATCCTACCTTCTCTGGGTCACACTAACCATTCACGTGCATTTTTACCTAGGTGAATACTAAAAGATGGTATGCAGAACTTAACACTAATGTTCCAGTAGGCTGATAGTGCAGAGTTGCAATGAAACTACCATTATTTAGGTAGGCTAAATCACTTTAGCTTTTGAACAAATCATGCTGGAACATATGATTCATCTGCCCATCAGAAACTGCAGAAATGAAATTCTTTTTCAAACACTGGTGATTTTCTTTCAGTATTTTTCCCCTTTTTCTGCCTCCTAAGTCTCCTTCATGCTTCTCTTACAATATTTTGTTCTCCATTTTCTTTGTAAATATTTGAAATTGTTTTTATGATACCCATAGCATGCTTTTACGTTTTTTGTTGTTCTTTTTTTGTTTTTAATAAAAGAACTTTTGTGAAAGATCTCATTAGGTCCATTCTCTTATCCCAAATACCCACACTTGATACAATTGAATTGAGTGTTGTTTTTTACTGTTTCATTAATTTTTGGTAGTATTTAGATGAATGTCAGTCACATAATAGATGCTCGATTCATTTTTGCTATAATTGTCTGCAATAAAAGAAAATAGATTGCAGCATGATTTTATCAATTGCAACCCAATTTAAAAAATTAAAAATCAGATAAAACATAATCATACAAAATTTTCAGGACTGAAAGTTAAAAATATCATAAATACCCAACCTAATTAAACAAAAATATATAAACCACTTTAAATATCAGTTTTTTAGATGATATTATTATTAAGCTACATAAGGAAAAATTCAAATCATATATTACATATAAAAGTAAGATAAAACTGTGTCTTAAGGCAGATTAGAGCTACATATAAAGCAATTTGGATGAATACTTTCAAATCTCATTAACTCATACCCTTGGGGTTATTTGAGGTTATTTTCAAAGCTAAAGCTCCAAAAGAGAAACAGTTGACAGCCTCAGGAGGTTCTTAGACATTTGAGTGCTTTAGGAAAAAGAAATTTTATTTTTATATATATATATATTTTTTGCGGTACGTGGGCCTCTCCCTGTTGTGGCCTCTCCCGTTGCAGAGCACAGGCTCCGGACCCACAGGCTCAGCGGCCATGGCTCATGGGTCCAGCCGCTCCGCAGCATGTGGGATCTTCGTGGACCGGGGCACGAACCCGTGTCCCCTGCATCGGCAGGTGGACTCTCAACCACTGAGCCACCAGGGAAGCCCAAAATCTTATTTTAAACAAATGTTTTATTAGTCAAAATTTTAAGGAGCACTGAATAAGTGAAGTAAATACACCAATATTTAAAAGTAATTGTAACTAGTTGAGGAACTGATGGATATTTTTGTTTTGCTGTATGTCTACATTTGCTAAATTTTATTTGATAAGGAGATTATGCTTTTTTAAGCTCAGCAGCAATTTATTTGCAAGCACATGAAAGATAATACTTTAAATATAAATCATAAAACCTTTTAAAATTAGTCCAATGATAGTTATGTATCAATTTTAGATACAGTAGTATAGTAAATGGCATTAATGAAACATAAAGTGCATATTTTAAATATTATAACTTATTATATATGCAAGTTTTATCAAAATCCATATATAATCAAAATGTATACTAAATGAAAAACATGAGTACATAAACAGTGAAAATAGAAAATATTAATGTAATTAAATTCATAGGTACAACAAATATAGTAGATATTATTGGGAATATGAAGGTAAAAGTATATACCTTTAAGTTAATTATCTGTGTATTCTTAACATGACCAAAATTGGGCCAAACAGAGAAAGATACTGGGTGGGCCTAAAAGTGCCTTCAATTTTTTAAGTGAAAATAAAAGACACATTTTTCATTTTCACCAAGAACTTTATTGAACAATATATTTACCCTTTTGTTCCGCTACCTTCTGCCATTTTTCAGGCAACTTCATAATTCCATCTTCCCAAAACTTTTTATCTTTTTGAGCAAAGAACTGTTCCATGTGCCTTTTATAGTCTTCCAAGGAATTGAAATTTTTTCCATTAAGAGAATTTTGTAAAGACTGAGATGAATGGAAATCTGAAGGTGCAATGTCTGGTGAACACAGTAGATGAATCAGAACTTCCCAGACAAGCTGTAACAGTTTTTGCCTGGTCATCAAATAAACATGCTGTTTTGTGTTATCCTGATGGAAGGTTTTGCATTTTCTGTTGACTAATTCTGGACGCTTTTTATCGAGTGACGCTTTCAGTTGGTCCAATTGGGAGCAGTATTTGTTGGAATTAATCATTTGTTTTCTGGAAGGAGCTCATAATAGAGGACTTCTTTCCAATCCCACCATATACACAACATCACCTTCTTTGGATGAAGACCAGCCTTTGGTGTGGTTGGTGGTGTTTTTTTTGCTTGCCCCATGATCTGTTCTGTTCCACATTGCTGGACAGTATCCACTTTTCATAGGTCATCACAATTTGTTTTAAAAATGGAACATTTTCATTACGTTTCAGTAGAGAATTTCATGTGGAAGTATGGTCAAGGCTTTTGTTGCTTAACTTATGTGGAACCCAAACATAGAAGCAATGAACATAACCAAGCTGGTGCAAATGATTTTCAGCACTTGATTTGGATATTTTGAGTATGTCAGCTATCTCCTGTGTGGTACAATGTTGATTGTTCTCAATTAATGTCTTGATTTGATCATTATCAACTTCAACTGGTCTACCCAACCATGGAGTATTGTCCAGCGAGAAAACTCCAGCACAAAACTTCACAAACCACTTTTGACACATTCGATCAGTCACAGCATTTTCTCCATACACTGCACAAATCTTTTTCTGCGTTTCAGGTGCGTTGTTACCTTTCTTGAGATAATAAAGCATAATATGCCAAAAATGTTATTTTTCTTCCGTCTTCAATATTAAAATGGCTACCCCCAAATTCACCAATTTTGATGTCTTTTTTTTAAATGCACGCTGATATGACAGCTATCACATACAATCTAACAAAACTGTCTCGAATGAAGTTAAAGACAACTAAGTGCTACTAGAGCCATCTTATGGAAAAAAACGAACGAACCTTTTGGCCCACCCAATACTTTAAAGTGCAAATATATAACATAGAGTCTCAATCTGCCTTTTAAAGTATCTTTTATATTATTTTGCATTTGTTCATTGTGTATTAGAATGTAAAATTAAGTTGGTAAAAACATCAGATGAATTAGCAAAATTACTTGAGATGCTCAAAAACTGAAAATAATGCTTATGAATGAAATATTAATATAAAGATTTGGAAACTATTATACAATTGATCCAATAGGGCACATATATACACAAACACACAAAAACATATATAAATATTATGGTGAGCCATTAGCACTTGATCATTGGGATTATTTATTTAAAATATTTAGGTTGTAGGTAAAGACACTTGAGGAAAACTGGCTCAAAATGGAGGAAAAAGAATCTCTGGATCTGAGAAACAAACTAATATAAGTGAAAAATTATAAAGATAAGAAAATATGGAGGGGCAGAGTCAAGATGGTGGCGGAGGAGGACGCAGAGTTCACGTATCTCCACAGCTAGGGCGCCTGCTGCATGCTGGTGTGGGACCTCGATGCCCAAGGAGATGGGAGGAACACCCAAGCGACCGAGTAGGATGTGGGGGGCATGAGGGAGAGGAGAAGTGGAGGCTGGACAGGACTGGCGCCCCTGAGGGGTGTCTTGGAGGGGGGATGGTTTCCCACAACTGGAGGGACCCTCAGGGGCTCAGAAGTACAGGGGGGAGCACGCTGAGAGTTTTCCCTGCCAAATCAGGCCCGGGAAGGCTGTGGGGCTCCCGGGCCTGGTCCTCCACCCTCCGAAGTCCCCTCTGGGCCATGATGGTCCTAGGGGCATAGGAGGGAGGTGGGGGGAGAATAGGAGAGGCAGACAGGGAGGGGCTCTCCAGGATCAGAGGATCAGGGGAGGCATGGTGGGAGTTTCCCCTTAACACTCAGCCCTGGGAAGCCTGCTGGGCTCCCAGGCCAGGTCTCCAACCCTCCAAGGCCAAAGGCACGCCTGGGCCCCTTTTTGCTCCTGTTGAGCCTAAGCCCCACCACCCAACCCAACCCCCCAGGGCCTTTTCCAGACCCGTGGGGTCCTAAGCATAGGCCCTGCCCATCATCTAAACCCCGGCCCAGCCTAAGCCCTGACCCCCACAGTCAAGGCCTTTTCCAGCATTTTTTTTTTTTCCTCCTCTGTTTTACTATTGTGGTTCTGTTCTACCTTCTGGTTGTTTTATCATCTATATTTTTATTTTTTTAAAATTCTTTCTAACATATCTCTTAGTTTTCTAATTTTATTTTATACTCTTTGTTATTGTTCTGCCCCTTTTTTATTTCTTCTCTTTTTCCTTTTTTTTTCTCGCCACCCACATGGCTTATGGGATCTTGGTTCACGAGCCAGGGGTCAGGCCAGAACTCCTGGGGTGGGAGCTCCAAGTCTGAACCATTGGACTAACAGAGGACCTCAGACCCCAGGGAATATTCATCAGAGTGAGGCCTCCTGGAGGTCCTCATCTTGGCACCAAGACCCAACAGCCTACTCAACAGCCTACAAACTCCTGTGCTGGAAGCTTCAGGCCAAAAAACCAGTAAGACAGGAACACAATCCCACCCATCAAAAAAAAAAAAAAATGATGACGAAAAAATGTCACAGATGAAGGAGCAAGGTAAAAACCTACAAGACGAAATAAATAAAGAGGAAATAGGTGGTCTACCTGAAAAAGAATTCACAGTAATGATAGTAAAGATGATTCAGAATCTCAGAAATAGAATGGAGGCATGGATTGAGAAAATATGAGAAATGTTTAACAAAGATCTAGAAGAACTAAAGAACAAACAAACAGAGATGAACAACACAATAACTGAAATAAAAAGTACACTAGAAGGAATCAATAACAGAATAACTGAGGCAGAAGAAGAAATAAGTGAGCTGGAAGACAGAATGGTAGAAATAACTGCCAAGGAGCAGAATAAAGGAAAAAGAATGAAAAGAATTAAAGACAACCTCAGAGACCTCTGGGACAACACTAAATGCACCAACATTCAAATTATAGGGGTCCCAGAAGAAGAAGAGAAAAAGAAAGGGTCTGAGAAAATATTTGAAGAGATTATAGAGGAAAACTTACCTAACATGGGAAAGGAAATAATCACCCTAGTCCAGGAAGCACAGAGAGTCCCATACAGGATAAACCCTAGGGGAAACACACCAAGACACATATTAATCAAACTAACAAAAATTAAATTCAAAGAAAAAATATTAAAAGCAGCAAGGGAAAAGCAAAAAATAATATACAAAGGAATCCCCACAAGGTTACTGGCTGATTTTTCAGCAGAAACTCTGCAGGCCAGAAGGGAGTGGCAAGATATACTTAAAGTGATGAAAGAGAAAAAGCTACAACCAAGATTACTCTACCCCGCAAGGATCTCATTCAGATTTGACAAAGAAATCAAAAGCTTTTCAGACAGCAAAAGCTAAGAGAATTCAGCACCACCAAACCAGCTTTACAACAAACACTAAAGGAACTTCTTTAGACAGGAAACACAAGAGAAGAAAACGATCCACAAAAACAAACCCAAAACAATTAAGAAAATGGTAATAGGAACATACATATTGATAATAACCTTGAATGTAAATGGATTAAATGCTCCAACTAAAAGACACAGACTGGCCAAATGGATACAAAAACAAGACCCATATATCTGCTGTCTGCAAGAGACCCACTTCAGACCTAGGAACACATGCAGACTGAAAGTGAACAGATGGAAAAAGGTATTCCATGCAAATGGAAATCAAAAGAAAACTGGAGTAGCAATACTCATATCAGACAAAATAGACTTTAAAATAAAGACTATTACAAGAGATAAGGCAGGACAGTATGTAATGATCAAGGGATCAGTCTAAGAAGAATATATAACAATTATAAATATTTATGCACCCAATATAGGAGCACCTCAATACATAAGGCAAATGCTAACAGCCATAAAAGGGGAACTCAACAGTAACACAATAATGGTAGGGAACTTTAACACCCTACTTACACCAATGGACAGATCATCCAAAATGAAAATAAATAAGGAAACACAAGCTTTAAAGGACACAATAGACCAGATAGATTTAATTGATACTTAAAGGACATTCCACCTGGAAGTGGCAGAATACACTTTCTTCTCAAGTGCACACAGAACATTCTCCAGGATAGATCACATCTTGGGTCACAAATCAAGTCTCAGAAAATTTAAGAAAACTGAAATTTATCAAGCATCTTTTCTGACCACAACTCTATGAGACTGGAAATCAATTACAGGAAAAAAACTGTATAAAACACAAATACACGGAGACTAAACAGTGCACTACTAAATAACCAAGAGATAACTGAAGAAATTAAAAAATACATGGAAACAAATGATAATGAAAATACGTCCCAAAAGCTATGGGACACAGAAAAAGCAGTTCTAGGAGGGAAGTTAATAGCAATCCAAACTCACCTCAAGAAACAGGAAAAATCACAATCTAACCTTACACCTAAAGCAACTAGAGAAAGAAGAACAAAGAAAACCCAAAGTCAGTAGAAGGAAAGGAATCATAAAGATCAGAGCAGAAATAAGTGAAACAGAAATGAAGAAAACAATAGCAAAATCAATAAAACTAAAAGTTGATTCTTTGGGAAATAAAATTGATAAACCTTTTGTCAGATTCATCAAGAAAAAAAGGGAGAAGATGCAAATCAATAAAATCAGAAATGAAAAGGAGAAATCACAACTGACATCACAGAAATACATAGGATTATGAGACTACTACAAACAACTATATGCCAATAAAATGGACAACCATGAAGAAATGGACAAATTGTTGGAAAGGTAGAATTTTCCAAGACTGAACCAAGAAGATTTAGAAAATATAAAAGACCTATCACAAGTAATGAAATTGAAACTGTAATTAAAAATCTTCCAACAAACAAAAGTCCAGGACCGAGGGCTTCACAGGCGGATTCTATCCAACATTTAGAAAAGAGCTAAAATTGATCCTTCTCAAATTCTTCCAAAAAATTGCAGAGGGAGGAACACTGCCAAATTCGTTCTATGAAGACACCATCACCCTGATACCAAAACCAGAAAAAGATATCAAAAAAAAGAAAATTATAGACCAATATCGCTGATGAACATAGATGCAAAAATCCTGAACAAAATACTAGCAAACAGACTCCAACAACACCTTAAAAGGATCATACACCATGATCAAGTGGGATTTATTCCAGGAATACAAGGATTCTTCAATATACACAAATCAATCAATGTGATACACCATATTAACAAATTAAGGAATAAAAACCATATGATCGGGGCTTCCCTGGTGGCAGAGTGGTTGAGAGTCTGCCTGCTGATACAGGGGACGTGGGTTTGTGCCCCGGTCCGGGAAGATCCCACATGCCACAGAGCGGCTGGGCCCGTGAGCCACGGCTGCTGAGCCTGTGCGTCCAGAGCCTGTGCTCCGCAATGGGAGAGGCCACAACAGTGAGAGGCCCACGTACCGCAAAACAAAAAAACAAAACCTTATGATCATCTCAATAGATGCAGAAAAAGCTTTAGACAAAATTCAACACCCATTTATGATAAAAACTCTCCAGAAAGTGGGCATAGAGGGAACCTACCTCAACAGAATAAAGGCCATATATGACAAACCCACAGCAAACATCATACTCAATGGTGAAAAACTGAAAGCATTTCCACTATGATCAGGAACAAGACAAGGATGTCCACTCTCGCCACTCTTATTCAACATAGTTTTGGAAGTCCTAGCTATGGCAATCAGAGAAGAAAAAGAAATAAAAGGAATACAAATTGGAAAAGAAGTGAAACAGTCATTGTTTGCAGATGACATGATACTATACATAGAAAATCCTAAAGACGCCACCAGAAAACTACTAGAACTAATCAATTAATTTAGTAAGGCTGCAGGATACAAAATTAATGCACAGAAATCTCTGGCATTCCTATATACTAACAACAAAAAGTCAGAAAGAGAAATTAATGAAACGATCCCGTTTACCATAGCAACCAAAAGAATAAAATACCTAGGAATAAACCTACCTAAGGAGGCAAAAGACTTGTACTCAGAAAACTATAAAACGCTAATGAAAGAAATCAAAGATGACATAAATAGATGGAGAATTAAACCATGTTCTTGGGTTGGAAGAATCAATATTGTGAAAATAACTATACCACCCAAAGCAATCCACAGATTCAATGCAATCCCTATCCAACTACCAATGGCATTCTTCACAGAATTAGACCAAAAAATTTTACAATTTGTATGGAAACACAAAAGACCTTGAATAGCCAAAGCAATCTTGAGAAAGAAAAATGGAGCTGGAGGAATCAGGCTCCCTGACTTCAAACTATACTACAAAGCTACAGTAATCAAGGCAGTATGGTACTGGCACAAAAACAGAAATAGAGATCAATGGTACAGGATAGAAAGCCCAAAGGTCAACCCACACACATATGGTCACCTAATTTATGACAAAGGAGTCAAGAACATACAATGGAGAAAAGACAGCCTCTTCAATAAGTGGTGCTGGGAAAACTGGACAGCTACATGTAAAAGAATGAAATTAGAACATGTCCTAACACCATATACAAAAATAAACTCAAAATTGATTAAAGACCTAAATGTAAGACCAGACACTATAAAACTCTTAGAGGAAAATGTAGGAAAAACACTCTTTGACATAAACCACAGCAAGATCTTTTTTGACCCACCTCCTAGAGCAATGAAAAAAAAAACAAAAATAAACAAATGGGATCTAATTAAACTTAACAGCTTTTGCACAGCAAAGGAAACCATAAATAAGATGAAAAGACAACCCTCAGAATGGGAGAAAATATTTGCAAGTGAAGCAACTGACAGAGGATTAATCTCCAAAATATACAAACAGCTCATGGAGCTCAATATCAAAAAAACCCAAACAACCCAATTAAAAAATAGGCAGAAGCCCTAAATAGACATTTTACCAAAGAAGACATAAAGATGGCCAAGAAGCACATGAAAAGATGTTCAACATCACTAAATATTAGAGAAATGCAAATCAAAACTCCGAGGTATCACCTCACACTGGTCAGAATGGCCATCATCAAAAAAATCTACAAATAATAAATGATGAAGAGGGTGTGGAGAAAAGGGAACCCTCTTGTACTACTGGCGGGAATGTAAATTGATACAACCACTATGGAAAACAGTATGGAGGTTCCTTAGCAAGCTAAAAATAGAACTACCATATGACCCAGCAATCCCACTACTCGGCATATATTCTGAGAAAACCATAAGTCAAAAGGACACATGTACCCCAGCATTCATTGTAATAGCCAGGACATGGAAATAACCTAAATGTCCAATGATAGATGAATGGATAAAGAAGATGTGGTATATATATACAATGGAATATTACTCAGCCATAAAAAAGGAACAAAATTTGGTCATTTGTAGAGACATGGATGGCCCTAGAGACTGTCATACAGAGTGAAGTAAGCCAGAAAGTGAAAAACAAATACCATATATTAAAGCATATATGCGGAATCTAGAAAAATGTTACAGATGAACATATTTGTAGGGCAGGAATAGAGACATAGACGTAGAGAATGGACATGAGGACACAGGGCAGGAAGGGAAGGGTGGGACTAATTGGGAAATTAGGTTTGACATAAATACACTACCATGTGTAAACTAGATGGCTAGTGGGAACCTGCTGTATAGCACAGGGAACTCAGCTCAGTACTCTGTGACGACCTAGATGGGTGGGATAGGCGGGTGAGAGGGAGGCCCAAGAAGGAGGGGATATAGGTATACATATAGCTGATTAACTTCATTGTACAGCAGAAAGTAACACAACATTGTTAAGCAATCTTACTTCAATAAAAAAAAAAAGAAAATATGATGTAGACATCTTAGCCATATTTTACATTAAAGTCTGAAATTCAATTAAATATTACAGAGCAGATACATCTGAGTTTTTCTTAGTCTGAAAACGCTAAGACAAAAGGAAAATTCAAAGATTTCAGTTTCAGCAGAAAGAATATTCTCATTTTCTTCCTGGTCCAATTAATGGGTGTATTAGGAGTGATATTTATCTAATTTTAAGAGCACAATAAATATTTGACATAGGAAGCCTGCTGGAATCATATCCAAGTTAAAGCAACTAGGCTTTGCTTTAGTGAAGTTATATAAAGTTTTCAAAGCAACTCAGTGGTCACATGAGACAGTATAACACACCCACCAGAATGACGAAAATTTTTAAAAATTAACAATGCCAAGCAGAGTGATTTAAGTAACATTGTTATACTAAGGGAATGGAATTATGTACATTAATAAGAATAAATGAGTGGACTTTTTCACAATCAATGAGTAACATAGGTGAATCTCACAAAAATAAGTTTAACTAAAAACAGCCAGACAGATAAATGATGTAAAACTGGTAAATCTAAACAATGGTGATAGAATTCAGGATATTGGGTTCTTAGGGAAGAGGGTTGACTGGAAGGATCCAAGAAAGGAGCATCTGGGTACAGTAACTATCTATTTCTTATCAAGCTTGTGGTTCCAGGGTACATTCATTTTGAGAAAATCCATTGAGCTGACCATTTGTGATTTGTGTATTTTTCTGTATGTGTTCCATAGAATTTTACTTTAAAAAAAAGAATTATGTTAGATGGAATAAAAAACTATATTCATATTCTACAGATTGGAAAAGGAGCCACATTGAAATCTTTGTTTAGGATGTAGAGTTTGAAAGCAGTAGAATCAGCTCTTAGACAATGATTCCTAGAAAAGCATCACGTTTGCTATAGAGAAAAGAGGGGGGATGAGGTAAAAATTCACATGACTTAAAAGGTTGAATTCAAGATCTTTGTGACTGTATTTTAAATGCATGCTTAACAATAAATACCTCATTTCTAAACATAAGTGGAAATTGAATGCATTCGATTCAGAATAACTGAGAACTATATATTGAAGTTGGAGTGACCTCCTCTTGGATTGGGAACACATTTACTCAGTCTTTCCTGGTTCATGGACCAAAAACATCAGGAGAGAGAAAAATGCAATGTCTTTTTAATTACAATGCTACTTTTTAACAGATATAATAAAATTAGAGTTTTTATTCATGACAAAGCCATGGATCTGATAAATTAATGCCCTCTGGTTTTGTCCTAAATAAAATGTCTGATTTAGGAAACTACTTTAATCCAGATTATATTTTCATTCACATGAGTCTAAAATTCAAAGGCAAATGAATGGGGAATAAATAACTAGCTAATTAAGCCTAGCACAAAAGTGGAAGTGATTCTTTGTCCACAAAATGGGGAAGTGAAAAAGAAATGATATTGCATTACAAAGGAAATCATTTCATACAATAAAACATCCACTATTACTTGTTTTTGTGTTTTGGTGGGGTTTTTGTTTTTTCTTTTTCCCATTAATTTACAGGGACAGGATATAACTTTTAGAGTGGACCAGAGAAGCAAAGTTTTCTCTTATTTCACTTGATCTGAAGTTGACTCAGATAATCAAGTCCCTGGAGAATGTGAAAGGACAAGAGTTTAAAATGCAAGGAGTGGAGGAGACAAACTGAAGCTACACAGGGGTTACCGTAACTTAAGTGGAACAAAAGGCATTCCTAAACTCAGACTTAGGTACAGATTTTCAGCTTCCCTGTATCATTTAGTAGCTTTCAGTTTACTTATGGCAAACACTATCAAACTTTTATTGCTACAATCTTAAGGGTCAGGGAGTTTTCAGAAATCTTCATCTTAGACATTTCCAAGAGTCTGGGCATAAAACAGACAGATGTCGTTTCGGGGGGGTCTGAGGAGCTCGGGTCCTTTATGTCTCAATGCAGAAAGAATTCAGTGAGAGGCAAGGTGATAGATAAGAAGTGATTTATTAGAATAGGGTGCTTGTGAGGCTTAGAAGTGGGCAGGAGAGAAGGTGCCAGGCCGAGAACTTAGCGGGCTACAGATTTATAATCAAAGGAAAAGTGGGGAGGGGGAGAAGACCATCTTCTTCCTAATTCTTGAGTAGACGTCACGCTTCCATCATCAGCTCCTCCTCCGGGTTGGGCAGGGGAGTTTTCTTTCCCCCACATGGTCAAGCTAGGACTGTCATGGCACTGTGGAAAATTATTTTAGGTCTCAGTACAGTGAGGATCTTTCACTTTGAAATGTCACCTTTCCATAAATTATTGGTTTTTTTGTGTGCAGAGAACATGTCCTAGGGGTCATTAACTTACTGAGCTTACTGGGCAGGATGTGGGTCTCATGCCACCATTGTTTTATTGTTTTGGGGCACATCTCCTGCTTCTATGGCATGGTTTTGCTGCTAAGCAGGCCTGCTTGGTTTTGTGGTTAAGCCAACCTGCTTTCTTGAGTGATCATTAACTTATAGGGGTCTCCCATACTTTTTTCTTTACTTACAATCCCCTAGTGGAATTAACTATTTAATCACCTACTTTGTCCCTTTACTCTGTCCCTATCAGGTAGAGGGAAATATAATGGGCCACCAAAGATGGCATTTTCTACTTCTAGCTAACCATGGAACTCATGGGAATGTGAGCATTTGGGGGTTTTGAAAACTGACTTCTATTATGCCTTATTATACAAGCATGAATGCAGAGAAAACAGATTAGTTTTAAATGAATGACAGTAGGCAGCAATTTCATGCTGATGCTATATAGCTGACCTTATTTATAAATTTTAATACATTTAATTCTGTTTTGGAATTAAATATATGGCTTTCATGCAAATGTCCACAGCTCATGAAAGGCAATAAGTTCATAAACTGTGCCGTTAATAAAATTATTTGTTATAGAAAATATTCTCAGTTTAAAAAAAAACCTCAATACTTGCTAATGTGGAAAGTATACATATTATGCACAGTTATTTTAAAAACTACAATATAGAATTACTTATGCAATGAAATAATATTTCTCAATGGCCTGACATATATATCTCTGGTCCTGCAGTGTTTACAGATTCTTGAAACATACTCTCTACACATCTGAGACACCTGGCCTTTAACTTGCAGTCGCCTCTGTCCACTACCTCTAAACTCAGTCATGAAGAGAGGCAAAATAAATTTTGAGCCAACACAATGTAATTCGTTACCTAGTGCAATTGTTGCTGGTCTAGAAATCCAGTTGTGGTATTTGGAACTCAACAAAAGAAGCAGAACAGCAGGGTGACAGAGATTCTGGACTCTACAGCTAAATAGCCAGATTTCAGACCCCAGTTCCTCCGGTCATTAGCTGTGTGGCCCTGAACAAGTCACTTAATCCCCCTCCACCCAGGCTTTCTCATTTGTAATCTAGGGATACTAATAATAATGCTAACCTTACAGGGTTATATAAAAATGAAATGGATTCTTAGTTGTAAACTGCTTAGAATCAAGTCTGGCACATTCATATTCATAAATTTAAAACATAAATATATAACTCTAGTCTCCACTTGGTTCGTTTCAATTCACTCTGGGCCAAAATCACTGCCCAGGTGATGGCCTGCTTTCTTGAGAGATGTAATATTTTCCTTTAACTCTAAATGGGTAGGCCAGGCTCCACTATGGTGCTAATGATATGCACGATTGCTCACTAAATGCTTCCTGAATCTCTATTACACTGTCATCAAGTTCTTCCTGTCTTTTAGGAATTCTATTACCCCTATTTTAATCTCCCACATGTTTTCTGATTTGCATGATTTACTGATCTATCAAGTATTTTATGCTGCCAAGTAAACCTATCGATCTATCTACAGTCTTTTTTTGAGCACTCTCCCCATGACAACCACTGTGCTAAGTGCTTTTCTCCCTTATTTAATCCCCATGGTAGCGTTTAGGGGGTAGGACCTATCATTATCCTTATTTTGCAACCAAGAAAAGTAAGGCTTATAGAAGTTAAGATATGTGCCCAAAGTTATATAGCATGGGTCAGGCAGAGCTCACATATGAACATATTTGGTGACTATGATATCAAGTTTTCCTTGGAAGAGGGAAGTGGGTAAGTCTGAAACAGAGACAGACACCTTAAGGGTCTGTTATTCCTCTTATAGAAAAGCTCTCCCCCACTGCTTATTTGTTCTGTTCCTCCTATTCCTCCTCCTACTCCTCTTCAGTTCAGCATGGATATTTCAGCCACGTTAGTTTGGGGAAACTAAGCTAGTACCTCCTGTTTTGCTACCATCAAACTTGATTTTCCTATTCCCCTAACTATAGCTGAAGGATGTTAGCAGATAGCCATGGTTAGTTCAATAATTGATTCAGTATCCATTAATACAACATATTATTGAATGCTAGGAATTGTTTATAATGTGGGAATATAGCAGGGAATAAAACAATAACAATAAAAAGCTCAATTTCCTTAGAAGAAAAGGAATAAAGACTGTGCATCTATATCTATCTACCTATATTTACATATATATGTATGTACATATGTATACATATGTACACAGTGTAATACCAGCTAGAGGCATTATTTAAAAAAAAACTCTTACATAGCAATTGATAGTTTTATATGCTTTTAAAAAAATATTAATTGCCTTAATGTCATGTAAAATAATTACAAGGTAATTAGAGTATACTTTAAACTGAAACTTCAAAACATTGCTCATGATACACTGGCTCTACTATTATATGCAGACACAAGAAATAATCTTATCAGAATCATTAAACAGAGGTGGTTAGATGTAATCATACTCATAATCCACAGAGAAATTTCATGGATATTTAAAGTATGAAAAACCCATCAAATAGAAACAGAGGAAGACAACGTAGTGAACTAGTTGCAGATCCAACCTAAATTATGTTTATATCCTTAGATGGTGGCACAGAAAGTCACCTAGCCAAAATAATTAATGTGTTTATATAAAGATCTGTCAAATGGATGAGTTTACTCTTCTATTCCTGGGGCAACATGCCTTAAATGATTCCAAAGAAATATAAGAAAACATTTTTCTTCCCATAAGTGTGTTTAAGATCCTCAAGTACTTGTATCCCAGTCCTATTAAAAAGTTAAAATATTCATCTATTAACTGAAGATCTAGGCTAAAACTTGATGATTAGCAATTCAATTTATTTTCTTAAGACCCATAATAAAAATTCCTAAAAATATATGACCAAAACTACAAATTAAGCATCACTGTCTTTTTGGCATAAAGGAGAATTGTTTTTTCAAATAACTTTTTATTCACATTTGAACAATCAAATGTTTTAAATTATTGTTGCTGAAATAATAGTTTTGTACATATATAGATATGTAAAGTCCATCTTTGCCAGTTCATGTGAAAGAGGGAAAAGTAATGTTTGTAGAGTTTGGACTGTAACATGTTATTCAGAAAACAGAAATAACCTCTATGTCAAGGTTTAGAGGAGGCAACGTAATCCTAATGTCCAAAAAGAAAGGGAATGAAAAAAGTAGTAGGAGTACAAATAGGATATCAAAGGCACTTAAGGGAAAAGAGAATTCTTAACCTTCTTATGCTTCCCTCTTAAATCTGAAAATGGGTTAAAATGTGTGTTATAAATTCAATGTTTTGTATTTATGCCCAGAAAGGAAATTACATTAAAATACATACATCCAAGTAAAACTGCTCAAGAAGGGAGGAGAAATTTGTCCAGTTTGCCACCTCAGCTCAGAATCTGTAGCCTCAAATCAAGGTGAATCAAAATATCATTCCCCATAACTTGAATTTTGGATAAAAATTCATAGAAATTCACTATTCTCTGCAGATTTCAGATTGTCATTTAGGTATTCCTGTTAGTCTCAAATTCAATCACTTACATCTGTTAGTTTTAATCAAGCAAGATTGGGTGCATCTAAAACAAATATTTGCCTGAACACAAAAATAAGTGACCTATAACAACCTTATATAATAATATAACTGAATTGTTCTAAAACCAGTTTACTATAGTATAATAAGCAACTTGGAAATGGCACAGTTTAAGGTATTTAGATTTCTCAAATATCCTTATCAAATATCCCACTTTATTTGAGTTATAGGTTTTAAGTGAATATTTATAAAGGAATTTGCTTAATTTTTACAACAGGAATTTTGTGTTACTAAGTCTTGTTCACACCTAATTACTCTGTGCTCTCTGATCTCTCTCAATGATAATTTTACACAAATCAGCTCTCAAGACTTTCATACATTTTGAAGTCTTTAGGATACTGTTGCTTGCAAGGAAACAGATTTAGTGCATGCATTTCACAGCACATTTACTAACCATTTAACAACTTGAGTGAGACAAGCCCAACACTCTGGCTTATATTCCTTTTTATAATTTTCCCATACTCCACATTATATTTTAGCTAAATTTTCAGGGAAACTCAGCAAAGACAGACCTTGTTTCTTAACTCCACTATCACCCTCCCCCACTACCATCCTCCTTCTACTTCTAAAGCCTTTGGCATCTATTCCACATTCTTTGTTTTTGTAGATATCACTGACAATACACAAGATTTTACATTTGGCAAAATTCCCAAAGGAGAGAGTCTTTTGTAAAGAAGCCGGTCCTTTATCTTCGTTTTCAAGGAGGTTGTAGGGAAGGAGGTGAAAAGAGGAACACTGCCAGAAGTTGTGAAATCCCCATGCTGCCGACCATCACTGTTCCTGTACAGCTCAGTTATGCCCCTTGGGATTTCATTAAGACTATTCAATGGTAGCTGTGACACAGTAAATAGAAAAATCTACATCCAATTGTTAGAGTTCTCATATAACTCAAGTTCAACCAGCCAATGGAAAAAGACAAAGAGCCCTTTCTCCTGTTTCCTCGGGCCTTTTTGCAAGCTTGACACAACTCAAGTGAGTCAGAAGTCTTACCTGGCTCTTGTTAATTTCCCTACTCTCCTGGCAGTCAGTAGGAGGAAAACTGCAGAAAGACCTTTTTATTCTGGATTCCCCACCTTTCTTGATCTGTATCCCCTTCTCTAGGGACAATTCTTGTTTGAAACAAAAAAAGATTCTTGTTTTAGTATCAAGATTTCCTCTCTTGCATCTGGATCTTCAGTAAAAGGAATGTGTATTGGACTGGGTGTAGGAACATTTTGAAAAATTCCAGCATGGATCATTAATCTCATTAATGTAACTGTAGAAGACCCTGTCTGATCCTAGCATGTTTCCCTAACAGAGGGTCGACTGAGCTATTCGAGGAAGTCCCCTTAGGGACTACACTCTACTTACTGCTCCAAGCTGTGAACTCACCTGCCCTGCCAATCCTGGGGTTTTCAAGCAACCAGAAAATGACATGGGATACCAGTGAAACACGGCCAGTCCACAATCAACTTATTTATAATGGCTATGACCAAATCTGTAATATCTCAGTAGTTCCTGAACATGCAGCAGCAATAATTTATTGTGTTTTAATTATTATTTTTTATTTTAAAAAGCCCTATTTATTAAGGAAGATTTTCAAACAAATACAAATAGAATAGTATAATGAACTCCCAGGTACCCATCACCACTCACTCCAACCCATGAACACTCTTATTTCATCTAAATCCTCCATTCCCCCCTCCCATATTATTTTGAAGCAAATCTCAGGCCTCATACTATTTCATTCATAAATAATTAAGCATGTATCTCAGAAAAATAAAGCCTCTAAATAAAAGTACACAGTACTATTGTCATATCTTAAAAAATTAAAAATAATTCTTTAATATCATCAAATACCTAGTCAGTATTTTAATTTGCAATTGTCTGACAAACTTCCTATTTTATTTTGTTTTTTTTTAAATTCCATATTGGAGTAGAGTTGATTAACAATGTTGTGATAGTTCCGGGTGTACAGCAAAGTAATTCAGTTACACATATACAGGTATCTAGTTTGGGACTGACATGTACACGCGGCTATATTTAAAATGGATAACCAGCAAGGACCTACTGTATAGCACAGGGAACTCTGCTCAGTATTATGTAACAACCTAAATGGGAAAAGAATTTGAAAAAGAATGGATACATGTCTATGTTTTAATTATTATTTTTTAATGTACCTATAAAGGATTGACTTAATTATATAGTTCATGGAATATTATAATTATTAATCTGTTCAAGACCTACATCATTTTTGTTTTTTCAATTTCATTTATGTATTCATCCTTTTTTTCTTTTTTCTTTTTTTTTTTTTTTGCGGTACGCAGGCCTCTCACTGTTGTGGCCTCTCCCGTTGCGGAGCACAGGCTCCGGACGCACAGGCTCAGCGGCCATGGCTCACGGGCCCAGCTGCTCCGCGGCATGTGGGATCTTCCTGGACCGGGGCACAAACCCACGTCCCCTGCATCGGCAGGCAGACTCTCAACCACTGCGCCACCAGGAGCACTTTTCTCTCCATTTACGACTTCCCTGATCTCTAACCACCCCCAAAGGCAACCATCTAATGTGTTCATTGTGTATCCTTCTGTTGGTATGTGTCATGCTAAAACAGGTCTTTGTTTAGTTTAATAAATTTTTTACTAACACAAATGTTCCTGTATAATAATTTGCAAAATTTTTTGTTTACTTGTTTCAGTCTACACTGCATTGCTAAGTTCACCTTGTCTGTGGCTTTGGTTTTACTTTGTTTCACTTCATTCTATATTAACATATGTCCAGCTGTCATGTGGTATTCAATTCAGTGCATCAGCCACAGTTTCCTAAGTAACGCCACACTGAGGGTCCCCTGCGTTACATCCAACTTTCTGTCACAACATACATCACTGTAATCAGTATTCTTGTTCATATCCCCCTATGTTATCTGTGAGGACTTATTTGGGATGTATACCTAGCAGAAGAGTTGCCCTGTTATGAGGAGTATGTGCACTTTATTTAATGAAGAACTACCAGTTTTTGCTCCAGAAAAGAGCAGTGCATGAGACTTACTATGTCCCTGGTTCCAAAACAAAAGTTTGCATTATTCAGCTTTCTAACTTTTTGTCAGGCTAGTAGGCATAAGGTGATACTTAAATGTTTTTCAGCAGTTTTATTGATATCTAACTGATGTACAAGAAACAGAATATATTTAAATTGCATACCCCAACCAAGGATCAAACCCAGGCCCTCAGCAGTGAAAGTGCAGAATCCTGACTGCTGGACTGCCGGGGCATTCCCCCCACCCACCACCATTTTTTAAAAAAATAAGGTGGGGACAGAGTGGGCTTCTGGGGAACAGCAATGGCCCCTCCACTTCCTTCTGGGAGGTGCAGGGCTGGGTGCCTACGTGCCATGCTCAGGGTGGGCAGGGCGCTGTGGCTCCTCCATGGGTTCATTTATTTTATAGTTTATTGTTCTTTAATGGCTTATGTGATAGGTTTTGACACATGAAGCTATCATCACAATTAAGATAGTGAAGATAGCCATCACACCTAAAAGTTTTTTTTCATGTTCCTTTCGAAATTTTCCCTTTCTTAGCTGGTTGCTTTCATTTAGTTATTTTTTCACTTATTAGAATGGCTAGAAGCTCCACCACAATGGCAAACAGAAGCGGTGAGTACTGGCATTCTTTCGTTGTTCCTGATCTCAGGAGAAAGCCTGCAGATGCCTTTACCAGTCTGAAGAAATTCCCTTCACTTTCTAGTTTACTGAGGCTTTACCAAGAATAGATGTTGGGTTTTATCCATGCTTTTTCTGCATTTGTCATTTATATGATCATATGACTATTCTCTTTTTTAGTCTGTAAATATGATGAATTATATTACTTGATTTTTTAAATGTTAACCAACCTTACATTCCTGGGATAGATGCCGATAAATCATTATGTATTGCCCTTTGTATATATTGCAGGATTTTATTAAATTTTTAAGATAATATTTGCATCTATGCTTATAGAGATACTAAGATTTAGTGTTCTCTTTAATGTCTTTGTGTATAGGTGTTTCACCGTTATTTCTTCCTTAAATATTGATGAATACTTAAGTGAAGACATATGGTCTTGAGTTTCCTTGGGGGAAGGCTTTTAACTAAAACATCAACTCCTTTGTAAGATATAGGGCTACTATATCAGTAGACACAGTTATCTGTGTCTTCTTGAGTAAGTTTTGATAGTTTGTTTCTTTCAACGAATAGGTCCATTTCATCTAGGTTATGAAATGTATTGCAGTAATTTTTAGGGGCTTGAGGTTTATCAATTTTAGTGTGGTCTGCAAATAATTTACTATTTATTTCATTGGGTTTCTCTATTGTTTTCTGATTTCTATTTCACTGATTTCCAAACTTTGATCTTTCTTGTCTTCCGTACTTTGCATTTCATTTTGCTCTTCTTTTTCTAGGTTCTTAAGATAGAAATTGAGGCCAATAATTCCACACCTTTCTGTCTCGAAATACAGGCATTTAGAGCTATAAATTTTCTCTTAAGTACTGTCTTAGCACCATCGCATACATTCTGATAAGTTGTGTTTCCATTTTCATTCAGATTAATATGTATTCTAATTTCCCTTTTGGTTTCCATTTTCATTCAGATTAATATGTATTTCTAATTTCCCTTTTGGTTTCTTCTTTGACACATGACTTATTTAGAAATGTGTACTCTAGTTTGCAAATACTTAACAAATTTTCTAAAGATCTTACTGTTATTAATTCCTAATGCAATTCTATTGTGATCAGTAAACATACTTCGTGTGTAACTCTATTTTTAATTTATTGAAGCTTCTTTTTTTTTTTGAAGCTTCTTTTGATTCCCAGAATATAGCTTTTCTTAGTAAAATTTTCATGTGCATTTGAAAAGAATGGGTGTTCTGCTATTTTTGGTGAAGTGGTCTATGAGTCAAAAAGTTAATTGATAGTATTATACAAGTCTTCCATATCCCTGCTGATTTTCAGTCTACTTGCAATGCCTCTTGCCAACTATCCAGATCATTGTACATATTATTTATTCATTTTAAATTGTTCTCTTGTTCGTATTGCAAATTGTGTATCATTTGATTTTTTTAGTTGGTTATTGCTGACATATAAAAATACTATTTTTATTTGATCATGTACTTGTCAATATTCCTGAATGACATAATTATTTCAAGTAGCTTTTACTATTAATTTTACTGGGTTTCTTTTTTTCAGGTAGTTGATTATAGCACTTGTAAATAATGAGAAACTGATCTCTACCTTTCAATCATTACAGCTCCTTTTTCTCTCTTTTCTCATGGAAATGTTGACAGTGAGTTCTTAGAGACATTTTCTTTCATCATTCTTTACTAGATCTAGTTTTGTCATCCATAAAACACATTAAAAGTAAACTGCTACTAAGTATACATAACGTATATAATTATCTTTACTTTCTTAATTTCTGCTACCCTCTTCTTGAATTTATTTCTCTTCTTCTTTGAATAGCTCCTCCAGGAGTATTTTCAAAATATGATTGTATGACAATCTAAGGCATTACTTGTCTGAGAATATTCTTATATTACTCTAGAATTTTAATAATATCTTGGCTGGATGCAAAACTGTAGTTCTAAAATATTTCTAATTGTCTGTTTTTATATTTTCTTTAAATATTTAAAAATATTAATCCATTGTCTTCCTTCCTCCAGGAGGCTCATATCTTTTTCGTTTTTAGGCTTTCTGTTCTTTATGTCCAGTGTGTTGTTTTTGCTTTATTATATTTGCATTCTTCAGTTGATTATAATTTTTTACCTGTGAGTTCATTGTCAGAGGCAGAAACCTGGTAAGCCAGAAGTCTTTTTTAAAAAAAGTATGATTTGAAGTGTTTCCTGATTTCTGTTCTTAAATATTTCTACCATGTCCAGTAACAAACTACCAAAGTGTTGTCACTGAATTCAGAGTTGGGAAGAGAGGTTCACAGTTGGCTATCCGTAATAGGTACAAACTGATTCCAACACGCCACCAGATCAGCTACTCTTACATATAGAATATATTGAGGAAGGGATAAAGCTAGGAACACATCTTACCCTTCCAGTTGAGTTGGAGAGGAGAGGCAATCAGTATTAGGATGAGGATCCCAACCACCACAGATTCAGTGAGGATCATATTCCTTTGCTTTTACTCCAATAGACAATTTCTCTGTTCATTATTAAATTCTTAGAAATATGAAGAATTGGAAGGAAACAGTTACCTTAGGTTCTAAACCAGTGTCCCTGAAGGTGAAGGAGAGATAATGCATTTGTGGAATAAGAACTCAAGTCAGTTTGATCAGTCTTCAAACGGTTTTAAAAATTGTGCATTCCAATGTGGTTTTACCCTGCCTGGTAAGTTCTATATGGGAGAACTGGACTGCTGTTACCAATTTCTGTGGTGAAGAGGCAAAAAATTATTATTAGATGACAATGATGGTATGGGGACATGGCCAGAACCAATCTTTAAGAATTACCTTCACTTGGTACTCTCAGTGCTGCCCCTAGGTGTCTTTCACCCCAGGCTGCAACCATGAACACTCCCCTCTCTCCCCTGCACACACACACACAGAAGTTCACAAGAACATTTAGTTCCCCAACAGTTTCTAATGTTTTGTCCTTTTTGTTAATTACCTCTTGCATACTTTCTCTCTCATTTACTTAGTTTCATCAAGGTCGATCTTGAGGAAGGGAACTTGCAACCCTTCAAAACTTCTCCCCAGAACATCCTATAATTTAGACTACTGTAAATTGCACTATGATATGAATTTAAATCAGGCTATCTGTGAAGAGTCTAGATAATTAATTTATCACTTTTTCATACTGATTGTTTTCTATTCTAGGGATATTAAGTTTAAATTCAATTGGAAGATAAATAAGGAATTAAATCCAATTCAGCTGTTACATAACATTTTAGAACAAACAAATAAACCAAAAATGAGTAAGTCTTGACTGTCACAAGTAAGGAAAATACAGAGAAAATGTCTTCTTTTTCTTTTCCCAACACTCTTACACCCTAAAGCTGCCTGTGTATTGAAAAGGAAATAATTTATTCTACACTGAAATATAAATCTAAGAAAGTTTTACAGCAGAGGTCTACCAAGAGCTCCTGTATGTAAATTCCTTTAGCAGTTTAATTGGGCATCTAGAGGTATGTGGCCATTGGGAACAACTGAAAGTATTTATAAAAACTGAAACATATGAGGAAGATAATTATGAAGCCTACATGCATGAAAAATCAAGCTTCATCTTTTACTTGAAGGACAATTTACTAGAACTTGAAAGAATCTTGAGACTAAGTGTTAACAATGTGTTAACACTGGATCATTATATGCAAGGTTGGATTTTAGAGCTCTCCTCTAAAATTCCTCACGAATTTGAAAGAGGAATAAGTTACTTCCTGCAGTAACAAAGTGATTCAACTCCTTGACGACAGGTGCCAAGTAAAATTGCTGAAATTGGTAACTTTGAATATCAGACTATTCTGTTTAATTTCTTTGAAATAAAAAGTATATTTTTTATAAATTTCATTGCATGAATTACGTGTTTCCTTTAAAATAATGAAGTAGCAATATTTGTTATTTATTAAAAATTTCTTACATGGACAGGGAATATTGCCTGCCATTCCAGAAAACAAAAAATGTTGCCTACCATCCCAGTTCTACAAGGATCAAGTCATTAGCCACTGCAGCTGCCTACTTACAGTGGACCCTGAGTGTGGAGAAAAACAGGAAGCATTCTGTGTGCTGGATACTTGCCCTAGATAGTTGCAATGCACATCTAAGGAATAATTTCAATGAACCCAGATCCTTGCCTCTTCCCATACACAGAAAAACACTAAAATCATTAACTTAAGATGTCTGTTCATGGTGAGTAGCAGTAACCTTTTGATGTTCAACTACGTTTTTTTTTTTTTTTCCTGGGCTACAGCCGTCAAGAAGATCCCCAAATAAAACTTAACTAGCAACTTCCAGGTTGTGCATTTTTCTTCAGTAAGCACTTATGAACATCAATTGATACATTTGATATAAGAGGAAAGAACTATACAGCTACATAAAATTAGGCAAAGTGATAAGTATTCAGGAATGAGAGGGTACCCAAAGGTATGTTTGCATTCCCTTGTCTTTGCATCCATAACACCAAACACAAATCTCCATTGACCTAATTGTAACTTTGACTGACAGCAAGTGATTAAGCAGTTTCCCCTCACTGATGAAATCTACCCACTCACTTTTATATCTTCAATATTTCAGATAGCTGGTCGGATAGGAGGATCTCATTAACTATTGCCTAAAATGTATTTAGCACCTAATACTAGGGAAAGAAATCAGTGATCAACAAATTGAAGCGGATACCTGAAAGAAAACCTCACCATTTATAATTTTTCTTTCAGAATGAAGTCAAAATTAACAAAAATAGGTTTTACATTTCAAAAACAAAACCATTAATTAATATGATTCATATTCTGTAAGAATTCAAAAGTTGCCAAATCTAACCACTTATAAATAATTACACTTTTATGTTTAATTCCTTAAAAGTTTTAAGTGCATCAGCTTGCTAAAGCATATATAAGTTAAATGATCCTTTCAAAAGTATAGAATTTCCATTTTTAAAATGATTCATTTGGTCACAGATTGATAGCACTTTAAGATTAATGACTATGGCCACACATGTTTCATAATTCAATAATTTTCTAATTTTGTTAAAAGCATCATTTTAGACACCACTTCATTCAGGTACTACTTCATTTTTCTTCTTTATAATCTAAAGTGAATGTAACTTTCTTGTTCATAAATTTTAAACTACCCCAATTTATTTTCACAAAACTAAATATTCATACCTGCTACATGTCATTGTTTAATAAACTTGAAATTGCTTTAAAGAATCCCACCCACAAAAATAAACTCCTCACGTTGTTTATTTTTTATATGTAAAGAATGTCAGAATATCATAATTTCATATTTTAGTCAAATTTTTACATTAGCAAAGTACACTAATAAATCCGTTCTTCTGCAGAAAAAAAAAATCCTTCTATTTGGAATATCTACACCTCCTATGTGGGGTGGATCTCAGTTTATTTTCATGCCATAGAGGAAATAATGCTTTGTGTAAACTAGGGAATTCTTCTCTGGCAAAGTACAGATTTACTTTGTTAGAGTTACCTTCACTCATAAAATATATTTTAGAAACTATTTTGTCTAAAAGTAGGAAGAAATCAAACCAGTAACAATGACAAACAGGCTGATTAACTTTATCCAAGGGTAATGCCCAAACTTGTTCTTATCTCAAGTTAGAAGTGTTTATTATCAAATCCACAGCCCCATAGAAGTGACAATTTTTTCAGAATGAGTAATATCCACATAAAGATGGAAAAATATTTAATATTCTCCTTGGTTCTTTTTTCCCTTCACTATAGAGATTCTATTCAGATTTTTATACCATTAAGTAATGTTCACAAAATGATGGAAGCATCACCAGAACTATCTTTTCCCACTGCAACACATTAAATCATATATTTTCAAAGTGGTCTAGCATCTATTGCATCATGGAAAAAGCTTCCTGGGAAAGAGTCAGGCCCTCCTGCTTAGTAGCAGAAACACCAGAATTTAAACGCATAATGTGTCATATGTATTACTGAATAATATTGGAATTAATGAAGTAAAATTATAATCATTTCTTGGACTATCATGAGTTTATGCTCTTGCTTATAAATCTAATATCAGTAATTCCTAGTTGTTTAATGACCTAAAATGTCCACATTTACACCAAAATGTTTAAATGATTAAAATTTATAAAATAAAATTAAGTTAAAGATAAGACAACTTACTTTAAAATGTAATAAATAGAAGACTTATAAGGTGATGGCATGAATTGCAATCAAGCACAACAGAGTGATTTTCTATGACTTCAAAAGATTGGTTAAGCACACCATAAACATATGGATTATGTTATAAGTGTTATAATTATGTTATATGTGTTATATGTGTTATATGTGTTATATATGTGTTATAATTATGTTATAAGTGTTATAAGATCTCAAATTGAAAGTTTTGATTGATGCCTGAGATGCATTATATATGAGGTATCAGTGAGACGGGAGGTAAACCAATATGCACATTTATAAAGGAAATAAATTAGAACTCTTTAGATGACTCTTGAAATCTCTCACTAACTTTAAGCATATACAAAGCATTAAAAAGAGATTTGGTGGGAGAAAATGAACGGAAAATGTATTTTAAGGAAGAGTTGCTACTTTGTTTTGAGTTTCAACATTCACAAGAAGGAGAGAGAGTGGTGTGTGGTCCTCGCCTCAAACCTGAGAACAGCAACGGTGAGACAACTCAGAAAGAGTGGTACCTGTCTCTATTTAATGGGTCCCTTTGGGCTTGTGTTTGATATGCATGCCTGAAGAATTTAAGACTAGATTCTATCCCTATTGGCATGTGGTAATATGGAAGCAGGTGAGGAGAAGGAGAGAGAGGGAGAGAGAGACAGAGAGGGAGACAGAATGAGAGAGGAAGAGAAAGACAGAGATAGAGAATGTTTTAGGAAGTAGTATTGTCAACAGCATGACAAATTGTATTTCCCAAGGACTGAGATGGGTCATTTAAGAAAGATATTATATTTAGTCCCCCAAGATCTTCAGATGACAAGGAAGAATGCGGAAACTCCTAAGGAACTGAGGAAAGAGCAGCAGCTAGAGTAAAAAAATCTTTATTGCCTGTGAAATGGAAGTTGTAAGGAGTTTACAAACCCATAAAATGCCCTACATGAGAATCAGGTTTAAACCCTTGCCTAGACCAGAGTGTTTGAGGCCATCTTAAGTTATTATAAAGTCAAAGAACTCTTTATTTCCCCTTATTTTCTACCCATATTCTTAACCCTACAGGGGTCAAAATTCATGATAAGTAAGCCAGAGGAAGAGGAAACTGTCCACACCCTTCATCACAACACACTTTAGCAGAAAATATGTCCTCCATAAATATGACCCATTAGTGAACGTGGAGAAGATTTAACTCTCAACCAAGATTGTAGTTATGATTAGTTGATGAAATTAGGAATTTAATTACTTAATTGCAACTTGTTTTCATTACTTGAGAGTAACCATAAAGTCATGATTCTGTACAGTATGGTGACAATAGTTAATAATACTACATTTTATGTTTGAACGCTGCTAAGAAAGTAGATCTTAAAAGGTCTAATGATGAGGGGATTCAAGATGGTGGAAGAATAAGACATGGAGATGACCTTCCTTCACACAAATACACCAGAAATACATCTACATGTGGAACAACCCCTACAGAACACCTACTGAACACTGGCAGAAGACCTCAGACCTCCCAAAACTCCCCACAAATGTGGGTATGGCAAAAGAAAAAAGAAAAAACAGAGACAAAAGAATAGGGATGGGACTTGCACCAGTGGGAGGGACTTGTGAAGGAGGAAAGGTTTCCACACAGTAGGAAGCCCCTTTGCGGGCAGAGACTGTGGGGAGTGGAGGGGGGAAGCTTCAGAGCCACAGAGGAGAGCACAGCAATAGGGGTGCAGAGGGCAAAGTGTGGGGATTCCCACACGGAGGATTGGTGCCGACCACCACTCACCAGCCCGAGAGGCTTGTCTGCTCATCCACCGGGATGGGAGGGGGCTGGGAGCTGAGGCTCGGGCTTTGGTCGGTTGCAGGGAGAGGACTGGGGTTGGCTGTGTGAACACAGCCTGAAGGAGGCTAGTGTGCCATAGCTAGCCAGGAGGGAGTCTGGGAAAAGCTCTGGAGCTGCCAAAGAGGCAAGAGACTTTTTCTTGCCTCTTTGTTTTCTGGTGCACGAGGAGAGGGAATTCAGAGCGCTGCTTAAAGGAGCCCCAGAGACGGGCACAAGCAGCGGCTATCAGCACAGAACCCAGAGACGGGAATGAGACACTAAGGCTTCTGCTGTCACCACCAAGAAGCCTGTGTGCAAGCACAGGTCACTATCCACACCTCCCCTCCTGGAAGCCTGTGTAGCCCGCCACTGCCAGGGTCCCGTGATCCAGAGACAATTTCCCCGGGAGAATACACGGCGTGCCTCACGCTGGCCCCTGCCACTGCAGGCTCGCCCTTCATCCGTACCCCTCCCTTCCCCTGGCCTGAGTGAGCCAGAGCCCCCTAATCAGGTGCTCCTTTAACCCCGTCCTGTCTGAGTGAAGAATGGACGCCCTCAGGCAACCTACACGCAGAAGCGGGTCCAAATCCAAAGCTGAACCCCAGGAGATGTGCGAACAAAGAAGAGAAAGGGAAATCTCTCCCAGCAGCCTCAGGAGCAGTGGATTAAAACTCCACAATCAATTTGATGTACCCTGCATCTGTGGAATACCTGAAGAGACAACGAATCATCTCAAATTGAGGATGTGGACTATAGGAGCAATGACATATATATTTTTTTCCCTTTTCTCTTTTTGTGAGTGTGTATGTGTATGCTTCTGTGTAATTTTGTCTGTATACCTTTGCTTTTACCATTAGTCCTAGGGTCCTCTCTGTAAGTTTGTTTGTTTGTTTTTCTTTTAGTATAGTTTTTAGCACTTGTTATCATTGGTGGATTTGTTTTTTGGTTTGGTTCCTCTTGTCTTTCTTTTTCTGTTTATTACTTAATTATTTTTGATCATTTATTTTAACATTTTATTTTATTTTATCTTTTCCTTTCTTTCTTTCCTTTTTTCACCCATTTATTCTGAGCTGTGTGGAAAACAGGCTCTTTGTGCTCCAGCCAAGATTCAGGGCTGTGCCTCTGAGGTGGGAGAGCCAATTTCAGGACATTGGTCCACCACAGACCCCACAGCACCATGTAATATCAAATGGTGAAAATCTCCCAGATATCTCCATCTCAATGCCAAGACCCAGCTCCACCCAACGACTAGCAAGCTACAGTTCTGGACACCCTATGCCAAACAACTAGCAAGACAGGAACACAAAACCACCCATTAGCAGAGAGGCTGCCTAAAATCATAATAAGGCCACAGACACCCCAAAACACACCACCAGAAGTGGACCTGCCCACCAAAAAGACAAGATGCAGCCTCATCCAGGAGAACACAGGCATTAGTCCTGTCCACCAGGAAGCCTACACAATCCACAGAACCAACCTTAGCCACTTGGGAGAGACATGGAAAACAACAGGAAGTACAAACCTGCAGCTTGCGAAAAGGAGACCCCAAACACAGTAAGTTAAGCAAAATGAGAAGACAGAGAAACACACAGCACATGAAGGAGCAAGGTAAAAACCCACCAGGCTAACAAATGAAGAGGAAATAGGCAGTCTACCTGAAAAATAATTCAGAATAATGATAGTAAAGATGATCAAAAATCTTGGAAATAGAATGGAGAAAATAAAAGAAACGTTTAACAAGGACCTAGAAGAACTAAAGAGCAAACAACAATAATGAACAACACAATAAATGAAATTAAAAATTCTCTAGAAGAGATCAATAGCAGAATAATTAAGGCAGAAGAATGGATAAGTGACCTGGAATATAAAATAGTGGAAATAACTACGGCAGAGCAGAATAAAGAAAAAAGAATGAAAAGAATTGAGAACAGTCTCAGAGACCTCTGGGACAACATTAAACACACCAACATTCGAAATATAGGGGTCCCAGAAGAAGAAGAGAAAAAGAAAGGGACTGAAAAAATATTTGAAGAGATTACAGGTGAAAACTTCCCTAATATGGGAATGGAAATAGTTAATCAAGTCCAGGAAGGATAGAGAGTCCCATACAGGATAAATCCAAGGAGAAACATGCCAAGACACATATTAACCAAACTGTCAAAAAGTAAATACAAAGAAAAAATATTAAAAGCAGCAAGGGAAAAACAACAAATAACATAAAAGGGGATCCCCATAAGGTTAACAGCTGATCTTTCAGCAGAATCTGCAAGCCAGAAGGGAGTGGCAGGACATATTTAAAGTGATGAAAGAGAAAAACCTACAACCAAGATTACTCTACCCAGTAAGGAACTCATTCAGATTCGACAGAGAAATTAAAACCTTTACAGAAAAGCAAAAGCTAAGATAATTAAGCAACAACACACCAGATTTATAACAAACGCTAAAGAAACTTCCCGAGGCAGGAAACACAAGAGAAGGAAAAGACCTACAATAACAAACCCAAAACAATTAAGAAAATGGTAATAGGAACATACATATCAATAATTACCTTAGATGTAAATGGATTAAATACTCCAACCAAAAGACACAGACTGGCAGAATGGATACAAAAAAAGATCCATATATATGCTGTCTACAAGAGTCCAAATTCAGACCTAGGGACACATACAGACTGAAAATGAGGAGATGGAAAAAGATATTCCATGAAATGGAAATCAAAAGAAAGCTGGAGTAGCAATTCTCATATCAGACAAAATAGACTTTAAAACAAAGACTATTACAGCAGACAAAGAAGGACACTACATAGTGATCAAGGGATCAATCCAAGATGAAGATCTAACAATTGTAAATATTTATACACGCAACATAGGAGCACCTCAATACATAAGGCAAATACTAAGAGCCATAAAAGGGGAAATCGACAGTAACAAAATCATAGTAGGGGACTTTAACACCCCACATTCACTAATGGACAGATCATCCAAACTGAAAATAAATAAGGAAATGCAAACTTTAAACGATACATTAAACAAGATGGATTAATTGATATTTGTAGGACATTCCATCCAAAAACAACAGAATACATTTTTTTCTCAAGTGCTCATAGAACATTCTCCAGTATAGATCATACCTTGGGTCACAAATCAAGCCTTGAAAAATTTAAGAAAATTGAAATTGTAACAACCATCTTTTCTGACCACAACGCTATCAGAATAGATATCAATTACAAGAAAAAATCTGTAAGAAATACAAATACATGTAGGCTAAAGAATACAATACTTAATAACCAAGAGATCACTGAAGAAATCAGAGAGGAAATCAAAAAATACCTAGAAACAAATGACAATGAAAACACAATGACCCAAAACATATGGGATGCAGCAAAAGCAGTTCTAAGAGGGAAGTTTATAGCAATAAAATCCTACTTTAAGAAACAAGAAACATCTCAAATAAACAACCTAACCTTACACCTAAAGCAATTAGAGAAAGAAGAATAAAAAAACCCCAAAGTTAGCAGAAGGAAAGAAATCATAAAGAGCAGATCAGAAACAAATTAAAAAGAAATGAAGGAAACAATAGCAAAGATCAATAAAACTAAAAGCTAGTTCTTTGAGAAGATAAACAAAATTGATAAACCATTAGCCAGACTCATCAAGAAAAAAAAGGGAGAAGACTCAAATGAGTAGAATTAGAAATGAAAAAGGAGAAGTAACAACTGACTGTGCAGAAATACAAAGGATCATGAGAGATTACTAGAAGCAACTATATGCCAATAAAATGGACAACCTGGAGGAAATGAACAAATTCTTAGAAAAGCACAACCTTCCGACACGGAACCAGGAAGAAATAGAAAATATAAACAGACTAATCACAAGCACTGAAACTGAGACTGTGATTAAAAATCTTCCAACAAACAAAAGCCCAGGACTAGATGGGTTCACAGACGAACTCTATCAAATAGTGAGAGAACAGCTAACACCTATCCTTCTCAAACTCTTCCAAATATTGCAGAACAGAGGAACACTCCCAAAGTCATTCTACGAGACCAGCATCACATTGAGACCAAAACTAGACAAAAATGTCACAAAGAAAGAAAACTACAGGCCAATATCACTGATGAACATAGATGCAAAAATCCTCAACAAAATAATAGCAAACAGAATCCAACAGCACATTAAAAAGATCATACACCATGATCAAGTGGGATTTATCCCAGGAATGCAATGATTTTTCAGCATACGCAAATCAATCAATGTGATACACCATAATAAGAAATTGAAGGATAAAAACCATATGATCATCTCAATAGATGCAGAAAAAGCTTTAGACAAAATTCAACACAGATTTATGACAAAAACCCTCCAGAAAGTAGGCATAGAGGGAACCTACCTCAACATAATAAAGGCCATATATGACAAACCCACAGCCAACATTGTCCTCAAATTTGAAAAACTGAAACCATTTCCACTAAGATCAGGAACAATACAAGGTTGCCCACTCTCACCACTATTATTCAACATAGTTTTGGAAGTTTTAGCCACAGCAATCAGAAAAGAAAAAAAAAATAAAAGGAATCCAAATCAGAAAAGAAGAAGTAAAGCTGTCACTGTTTGCAGATGTCATGATACTATACATACAGAATCCTAAAGATGTTACCAGCAAACTACTAGAGCTAATCAATGAATCTGGTGAAGTAGCAGGACTCAAAATTAATGCACAGAAATCTCTTGTATTCCTATACACTAATGATGAAAAGTCTGAAAGTGAAATTAAGAAAACACTCCCATTTACTATTGCAACAAAAAGAATAAAATACCTAGGAATAAACTTACCTAAGGGGACAAAAGACCTGTATGTAGAAAACTGTAAGACAGTGATGAAAGAAATTAAAGATGATACAAACATATGGAGAGATATACCATGTTTTTGTAATAGAAGAATCAGCATTGTGAAAATGACTATACTACCCAAAGCAATCTACAGATTCAGTGCAATCCCTATCAAACTACCACTGGTATTTTTCACAGAACTAGAACAAAAAATTGAACAATTTGTATGGAAACACAAAAGACCGCGAATAGCCAAAGCAATCTTGAGAAAGAAAAAGGGAGCTGAAAGAATCAGGCTCCCTGACTTCAGAGGATACTACAAAGCTACAGTAATCAAGACAGTATGGTACTGGCACAGAAACAGAAATATAGATCAATGGAACAGGATAGAAAGCCCAGAGATAAACCCATGTACATATGGTCACCTTATCTTTGATAAAGGAGGCAAGAATATACAATGGAGAAAAGAGAGCCTGTTCAATAAGTGGTGCTGGAAAAACTGGACAGCTACATGTAAAAGAATGAAATTAGAACACTCCCTAACACCATACACAAAAATAAACTCAAAATGGATAAAAGACCTAAATGTCAGGCCAGACACTATCAAACTCTTAGAGGAAAACATAGGCAGAACACTCCATGACATAAAACACAGCAAGATCCTTTTTGACCCACCTCCTAGAGAAATGGAAATAGAAACAAAAATAAACAAATGGGACCTAATGAAACTTAAAAGCTTTTGCACAGCAAAGGAAACCATAAACAAAACAAAAAGACAACCCTCAGAATGGGAGAAAATGAAGCAACTGACAAAGGATTAATTTTCAAAATTTACAAGCAGCTCATGCAGCTCAACATGAAAAAAACAAACAATCCAAAACCCTCAGAATGGGAGAAAATGAAGCAACTGACAAAGGATTAAGCTTCAAAATTCACAAGCAGCTCATGCAGCTCAACATCAAAAAAACAAACAATCCAAAAATGGGCAGAAGACCTAAATAGACATTTCTCCAAAGAAGATATACAGATTCCCAACAAACACATGAAAGAACGCTCAACATCATTAATCATTAGAGAAATGTAAATCAAAACTACAATGAAATATCATCTCACACCGGTCAGAATGGTCATTATCAAAAAATCTACAAACAATAAATGCTGGAGAGGGTGTGGAGAAAAGGGAACCCTCTTGCACTGTTGGTGGGAATGTAAATTGATATAGTCACTATGAAGAACAGTATGGAGGTTCCTTAAAAAACTATAAATAGAACTACCATATGACCCAGCAATCCCACTACTGGGCATATACCCTGAGAAAATCATAATGCAAAAAGAGTCATGTACCGCAATGTTCATTTCAGTTCTATATACAATAGCCAAGACATGGAAGCAATCTTAGTGTCCATCAACAGATGAATAGATAAAGAAGATGTGGCACATATATAAAATGGAATATTATTCAGCCATAAAAAGAAACAAAATTGAGTTATTTGTAGTGAGGTGGATAGACCTAGAGTCTGTCACACAGAGTGAAGTAATTCAAAAAGAGAAAAACAAATACCGTATGCTAACACATGTATATGGAATATAAAAAAAAAAGAAAAAAATGGTCATGAAGAACCTGGGGGCAAGACGGGAATAAAGACCCAGACCTACTGGAGTATGGACTTGAGGACATGGGGAGGGGGATGGGTAAGCTGGGACAAAGTGAGAGAGAGGCATGGACATATACACACTACCAAATGTAAATAGATAGCAGTGGGAAGCAGCCGCATAGCACAGGGAGATCAGCTTGGTGCTGTGTGACCACCTAGAGGGGTGGGAGGGAGGGAGACCCAAGAGGGAAGAGATATGAGGACATATGTATATGTATAACTGATTCACTTTGTTATAAAGCAGAAACTAACACACCACTGTAAAGCAATTATACTCCAATAAAGATATTAAAAAATAAAAAGTTCTAATGACAAGAGAAAAATTTGTAACTATGTATAATTATGGATGTTCAGTAGGCTTATTGTGGTGATCATTTCATAATACATACAAATATCAAATCATTATGTTGGACTCCTGAAACTAATATAATGTATGTCAATTATATTTCAATTAAAAAAAATTGAAAATCATGATTCTTCTCACAATTTTCATGCACTGTCACAACAAAAACTTTACTACATGAATTTTATGTCACTGGGAAATAATGATAAGTTGTTTTTTATTGATATCCCATGATTCATGCTTGTCCAATATGCTGGTTACAGTAGAAAAGAAAACTCCATCTGGGTATTAAAATACACACAAATATCCTTGAAGGTAAATGTATTTGTAACAACACAATAGATAGGTTTTCTCTCCCAACTTGAATTTTTAAATCTGGCTGACAACATTGATGGCAGAAATCCTGAATTCTTCAAAACAAAACAAAACAAAAAATTCAAATCTGCCAAATATATCCATGATGTCAGGAAATCTCTAAGCAGGTGAGGTGTTCAATGCAGAAGGAATGTAATTTAGAGGGGAACAGAATCAAAGCAGATGCTCTTTTATCTGTAGAAGTCAGAGGGATTTTTGTTTTTAGGCATGCATGTATTTTCTGTTCAGTTTCACAACTATCACAAGAGTCTAAGCAGTGTAATATAATGGATTTCACATGTAATTGTGAAACTGAAACTTTATAAGAGGACTGACTGCAGTCCTGTCAATCAGTTCTTTCCTATATTAGAGGTTATAAAAACTAACCCACTCTTTTGACATCTCATTTCAAAAATAACAAATTTGTCATTAAACCAGAGCTATAAATTCAAGTTTATTGATATCTCTATTGGCACAGTGGCAAGAGAAGCTATAAATATTACTTACATTCTTATTACTAACTTGAAATTCCAATTGAGAAGGAAGATAAATCACTCTTAGTTCTTAGAAGATAATCAAGAAATGGACAAGGAGATTATATAGTTTCCTATATAGTGGAAAATTGGATTTAAAATGAAGTTGTTCAAATTTCTACTTAATTCAAACTTATCAACTTTCCTGATATTCTAATTTCTCAATCAATAAAAGGCAGTTAAGGAACTTACACCAATAGTCTTCTCAATTTCATGCAACATTTATGTAACTGGTAAAATTCTAGGACATAGAAATATAGTAGTGAACAACATTAGATACAGATGCCATTTCCATAAAGAAAACGTCCTAGTGAATATAAGCCAGTATATTTTTTAGGATGGCACAAAATGATTTCCTTGTGGGGAATTCTCTAGTGGTCCAGTGGTTAGGACTCTGTGCTTCCATTGCGGGGGACATGGGTTCAATCCCTGGTCAGGGAACCAATGTCCCACATGCTGCACAGTGCAGCCAAGAAAGAAAAGAAGATCCCTTGCGGTGCAGGAAGAAACTACAACTTTAAATTCTATTCTCAACTAAAAAATACTCCAAATTTTTATGCCCCAAATTCTTCTGAACTGTCCTTGACAAGATCATTGATGATCCCACAGTGCCAAACTCCACAGATCAACTCGCAATCTGCATTATATTCAAGTTCTCAGTGGTAATTATTATAGCTGGCTACTGACTAATTCTTTAAACACTTTCTGCACTTGATCTCTGAGCCACCTCAGTGTCCTGGTTCCCCACCCAATTCTGCTCCTGTTCAGTCTCATTTACCAGGTCTTCTTCTTTCCCATTTCTAAATGTTGCTGTGCCTTTTTTTCTCTGTTCTTGATAACTTCTCTCTTTACATCTGTTCCTTGGTTATCTCATTCATTCCTTTAAGTTTAAATACATTCCACACTTTGGTAACTTTCAATTTTATTTACAGTTCTGATCACTCTCCTGAAATCCTGAATCATATATCCTAGTACCTGCTTGACATCACCATGTAGATGACTAACAAGTATTCAAGAATTACTAGGCCAGAGCTAAAATACACATTTGTACCTACACATCTGCTCTTCTTTACATGATGCCTCCTCTTATCCAGATGCTCACCCAAAAAACTTTACGGCAAGCTTGAATCATCTCTTTGTCTCATAGCAAATGCATCAGCAGTTCCTCTTGCTTTTCAGTCACAGGTTCCAGTCAATATCCTTTGCTGCCTGGACACTGTTACAGTCAACTTATCTCCTGTTTCCACTCTTTCCCATACATAGTCTCCTTCTCCACAGATTCTGAATGACCTTTTGAATATATCATTCTTACCATAACATTTCTCCATCAAACTCTTCCATTAGTTTTCTGTAACACATAAGATAATATATGACAACCTTACAATGGCTACAACATATGAACTTGCACCCCCCAAACTCCCTGGCTTATCTCTTTCCCTTGCTCTTGTCATTTCAGTCAAGACTGCTTTCCCTATGATTCTTTGAATCCACCAAGCAAATACCTACTTCAGAGTTTTGAGCTTGCTCTTTCTTCCACTCTTTTCCCAAATATTGGCATGGCACCAAGTCACAGTTAATTCAGATGTCACTTCATAAGTCCTTCCCTGACCTATCTTATTAAAGATACCTAACACATATCTCATCCTGTGCTCATTATCTGTATTTTATTTCACAGCATTTATCACTAGCTTATATTATATTATATATGTTTGTTGTCTATGTACCACTAAAATGTAAGCTTCATTAGGGAAGGGACATTGTATTTTACTTACTGCAATACAGAATCTAGCAGAGCGTAAGTACTAAAAAATGTATTAAGCAAAGGAATGATTGCTACATATGTTACCATGATGGAAGAGTGTTAATTCCATAATGTGAAATTGGTGCAAATATTCATCTTCAGGGTGATCCAACTGTAGTGCACTGCAGTGTACCTGTTCCCAAATAACTGAAGTTAAAAATGTGTTATGTGTGTGTGTATATATACATATATATATATAAAATATGTGGATTATTATATGTATTTGAAGTTAGAAATATTCATTAGTTTCAATAGGTATTAGATATATATTAGTTTAATTGAAGTTAAAATTTATACTTACTATATATTATATATCTAAAACATATTTAGTATATAAATAAATATAATTAATTTTATATATATATTTACTATATCTTATACATTTTAACTTTATATGTAATGTATATTCAATATATAATTATTCATATCATTATATTTTATATAAATAATAATTCTATACTTAATGTATAATATATAATTATTAATATATGTCTAGCTTCAATTAAACTAATACTAAAAAATAGAAAATAGTTTTTTTAATATTTCTTCAAAAAGCATATATTGAAATATTACTAATAATAAACCTCCAGGAGAATGAAAAACTGGCAAACCAGATATTTAATCCTATCAAGAGTATACCATAAGTCACATTAAGGAGTCAAAAAAATGATAATAAAATCAGATATGACAAAAAGTCAGAAAATTTATTTAAAATCAGGACAGTGACTATTTGAAGTAATTATTTTTGATCCACTATCATTAATAATAAATTTTATCCTAATAGTAGTATATTATGCTTTGAGATAAGTGCTAATGGTTAGTAACTAGAATGTGAAGCCACATGTCTACCATTTAGTTCATTGATATTTAAAGAAATATAATCCTCATTCCAATATTTTACAAATTTCACTAAATTTAACAATATTTGAAAAATTCATACTTGAAAAACTCCATTGTCATTTATAACCTAATAACCACAAACCATTGAGAAAACATTTCCCATTCCAACTACACAAATGAATAAAATGATATATACAAAACAATACGGGAATAAACTAAAATGTATTCCTCTCTTACCAAATGATGTTAAGAGAGATAAAGACAGACATCAGGAAAATGATGGAAATCTCTCAAATCTGTTTAAAAAATGAAATGCCCCAAAGCTATAATTTTTATAAGTCAAAAGAAGGTAATTCATAAAAGATATGTACTCAACAATAAATTATTTTTTAAAAAATTAATAGGATGCTTTATGAAAAAACTGGGAGAATGTAACCATTAATGTGTTGGTTGATTTGACTGGCACTATAATGACTCGGCGATAAATTTACTGAATTTATACTACGTGCTTTATTCACTAAATGATTCACAAATGAAATGATGCTTCTGAGAAACTGAGCCAGCATTCTCAAAGTATTATACATTGTCATCGGTGTTACTGATTTTACATACTCAAAACATTTAGAATGGAATATAATCGTGAAAATACTTTCCCTGAAATGGGGATGAACCATAAAACAGTTGCACTGCACAGCACCTGTTCAGTATTCCATTCAAAACAGTTGTTCCAAATTTGCTGATATAGTTGGTGATGAAAAGTGACTGTAGGTAAATGGTGCCAAGCACCTTTTTAGTAGAAAAAATAATATACATATAATCAGTTTACAGCACTGTCAAGTTAAAATCACTGTTTTAAAAATGAGTGAAAATATTTTAAATGAAAATTGTACTACAATAAGAACATTTGAAAAGGAATAGCTGAAAATATTTTTACCATCATATAATTGTTACAAGACATGAGGTCCTCCACATCCTTGCCAATGCTTGGTACGGTCAGTCTTTTTAACTTTACCTGCTCTAATATATATGTAGTAGTTTCTTATTGTGAAACTAATTTACATTTCCGTAATGACTGATAATGCTGAGCATGTCTACATATGTTTATTTGTTATCCATATATCTTCTTTGATGAAGTGACTGTTCAAATCCTTTGCTTATTTTTTGAATGAATTGTTTATTATTGAGTTTTGAGAATTACTTATATATTCTGGATACAATTCCTTTAATAGAAAGATGACTTGCAAAAAGATGATTTTTCACAAGTCTGTGACTTCTCTTTTGATTGTCTTAACAGTTTTGACCAAAGAGAAGACATTCAGAATTTTGATGAAGTCCAACTTGTCCTTTTCTTTCATTTATGGTTAGTGCTTTTGGTATCCTATATTAAAAAAGTCTGTCCCTAACTTAAGTTTACAAAAACTGTCTTCTATATTTTCTTTTAGAAGTTTTATAATTTAGGTTGTCCTTTTTGTTCTACAATAGATTTTGAGTTAACTTTTGTGTCTAGTGCAAGATATGGAACTAAGGTATTTTTTGTTTGTTTATTTGTTTTATATAAAGATATACAAAGGTCATGGTAACCTTTTTTGAAAAGACTAACCCTGTTTTTCACTGAATTGTCTTTGCACCTTTGTCAAAAATCAGTGGTCCCTTATGTGTGGATTTATGGACTTTGTTTCATTCATCTACTTTTTTAAAAAATAATTTTTAATACATTTTTAAAAATATTTTTAAAATTTATTTATTTTATTTATTTATTTTTGGCTGCATTGGGTCTTCATTGCTGTGCACTGGCTCTCTCTAGTTGCAGCAAGCAGGGGCTACTCTTCCTCATGGTGCGCATGCTTCTCATTACTGTGGCTTCTCTTGTTGCAAAGCACGGGCTCTAGGCGTGCAGGCTTCAGTAGTTGTGACATGCAGGCTCAGTAGTTGTGGCTCGTGGGCTTAGTTGCTCCACAGCATGTGGGATCTTCCCGGGCCAGGGATCGAACCCGTGTCCCTGGCATTGGCAGGTGGATTCCCCACCTGGGAAGTCCCTCATTTGTCTGCTTTTGTATTTTTACCCTAATACCACTCTCTCTTTATTATTATAGTTTTAGTTACATAATAATGTTGATATCAGATAGTGTTACTCCTTCACTTTTGTTCTTCTTTTCAATGTTGTATTCGCTATTGTACGTAATCTTTTGGACTTCCAAATAAATATTATAATCACTTTGCAAACTTCTACTAAAAAAAAAGCCTGCTGTATTTTTTCATAGAGATCACACTGCATCTGTAGGCAGTTTGGTGGAGAATTAACATCTTAACAATATTGACTTTTCTGACACATAAACACAGTATATATCACCATTTATCTAGACATTATTTTATTCATTAATTTCTCCCAGCAGTGTTTATAGTTTTTAGTGTTTGGGTCTTAGAAATACGTTATCAGATTTATCTCTCTTGTGAAGTAAGTCAGAAAGAGAAAAACAAATACCGTATTCTAACACATATATATGGAATCTAAAAAAAAAAAAAGGTTCTGAAGAACCTAGGGGCAGGACAGGTATAAAGGTGTCGATGTAGAGAATGGACTTGAGGACACGGGAAGGGAGAAAGGTAAACTGGGACAAAGTGAGAGAGTGGCATGGACATATATGCACTACCAAATGTAAAATAGATAGCTAGTGGGAAGCAGCCGCATAGCACAGGGAGATCAGCTCGGTGCTTTGTGACCACCTAGAGGGGTGGGATAGGGAGGGTGGGATGGAGATGCAAGAGGGAGGGGATATGGGGATATATGTATATGTATAGCTGATTCACTTTGTTATAAAGCCGAAACTAACACACCATTGTAAACCAATTATACTCCAATAAAGATGTAAAAAAAAAGACCAACACAAGGAATAGTTTACACATCATGAAAGGAGAAGTCTCTCTCTTCAAAAATGTAACTTCTAAAGATTTGATGATCCTAATGTTGGAAGAGGTATGTTGCTAAATTTTTTGATGCCTTTTCACCCTGATCAAATATGTTCAAACCAGGGTCCTTATTTAACATAAACCTTGTAAACGCGTTAAATAAGCAATCCACTCATGGTTACTTGAACACTGAATCAGTAAATTGTTTCGTTTAAAAAAAAAGATTTATCTCTCTTTCACATTTTGATGCTAATATAAATGTTGAAATGTTACCACTTAAAAAAAGCTTCAAAATTGAAAACTAAAAAAGAAACAAATCTAACAAAGTATATGGAACAACTTTCTGGAAAAGTATAAAACCTTATTAAAACTTCATATAATAAAGAATGCCAAGCAAATAAAAATATATTCATAATTAGAAGTTCCAATACCTAAAGTCCTCATCTTTGCCCAAACTGATCTATAGATTCAATGAAAACAGATAAAATCCTAGCAAGTAATGGTGTGGGTTTGTGTGTGTGTGTGCATGACTAAAACTTCAAAAACATGTTCTAAAATTTTATGGAATGGTAAAGATTAAGGAATAATCAAGGCACCAATGAAAACAATATGTGAGAACAAGACTGAATTTGTGTAAACTTATAATAATTTAGAAAGTGCAATATTAGAATAAGAATAGATTAAGGATCAATAGAACTTAATGGAAATTTTACCATACAAATAGCATTGCAGTTTAATGGAGGAGGTTTTTAATATTTAATAAATAATGCTGAGACATCCAAGAGAAACTGGAAGCCAAACACACATACACCAAAATCCTTTCCACCATTACCAACCTATATGAGAAAGATAAAGACATAAAACTTTTAAAAACTTCTATTCCTCAGAACATACAATAAAGCAAGCGGAACAGCAAGATAAAACTGGAGGAAGACATCTGTAACACATAATACTCCTAATGGATTTAAGTCCATAAAAATAAAGGATGGCTACAAACACTAGTGGTAGCATTAAAATATATAAACAACCTAATAGAAAAAAGTAAATGTTTTGAAAAAGTACCACATAGAAGAGAAAATGCAAGTAACTCAGTGAAAGAATATGCACAGCTTGACAACCAGAAAAACCATAAGTTTATACAATCTTAAGATATAATTTATACCCATGACATTGTTAGAAATTTAAAAAAAACAAAAAACTTGACCATATCAATTGGTGGTAAGGGTTTAAAGCAAACTGGACACTTAGATTGATGAGGGTATTAAACACTTTCACAAAAACTCGGCATCCCTCATCTATTACAGTTAAAACTCATTCCCTATAGCCCTAGGAATTCTACTTCTGTATATGCTCAGGGAAACGCTAAACAAGTGTATTAAGAGGTATTTGCAAAATTATGTATAGCAATAATGGCCATCAACAACACTACCCTCCGTTGCATATCTTCATAAATTTTCTCATATTTGACTTTTCATTTAACTTCTGTTAGCACCTACTCAAATGGCATATATTAAAGACTAACGTGTGGGCTCCTATAATGGGGATAATATTCTTAATGTCTGAAACAAATGTATTTTAATATCCTCTTACTTTATTCCATCTGTAAACTGAGCCATGATGCATATGTACCTAGGATAATTTTTAAAAATTGAAAGATAAACATGGAATTCATTAAACATGGGATTCTAGGTTGATATTGCATCATGAAGTTGTCATTATGTTTATTTTGTCATCCTCTGTTTATGATAAGAAGCAGATATCATTGTTCCCCTGAATGTGAATTGTCTTTTACTCTGCCAACTTTACAGAATTCTTTTTTCTTTAGTTTTTAGCTGTATGACTATGATGGGCCAAGGTATGCATTTTTGTACTGTTTATCCTGACTGAGGTTCCTGAACTTTTTTCACCTCTGCTTCCTTTGTGCTGGGCTGTTTATTTATTTATTCCTATTTGGAACAATTTCTCCACTATCTCTTCAAATATTCCTCCTTCCTTGGTCTCTTTCTTCTTCTGGAACTCTAACTGCACATATGTTAATCATATGGTATTTTCCTTCAAGTTGCTAAATCTCTGTTTAGTTATTGGTATTTTTCTCCTTCTTGCTGTACTTCAGTTTGGATATTTTCTATTGACCTGTCTTTGCATTCAATGGCCTAGACACAGAAAAATGCTGTATCCAATCTGCTATTAAGTTTGTCTGATGAAATCTTCAATTCAGATACTGTCTTTTTCAATTCTACAATTTCCCTTTGGTTTGCTGAGTTGAGTCTACATAGCCAGAAACTGAGCTGTGCTTTAGTTCTGCTCTGCTTACACTTACTCTCAGCGCATGATAAGCTTTGAATTCTTCTCATGCCACCTTGAGCCTGGAATGTGGGCTGGGGGGATTTTCTCAGTCGGTTCCCTCTTAACTAAAGACTTCCCTTGTGCCTCAAAGAGGTCTCTCCACGCTCTTATCCCTACCCCCGTAGTATTCTGATGTCAACTGTTACTCAGAGTGCTAGCCTGACTTGTGACTGAGAGAGCAAACTGGTCTGGCTCACCTCAGCGGTAGGGAGGCACTGTGTTCCTGGCTCTCAAAGAGGGTGGTTCAGTTATCCTGCTCTCCTCCAAGTAGTAGGCGATCTTTAATGGTCTGGAAACAAGACGTTTTCCTATCTCTCCCCCAGGCATACAGGATTTTTTTGTTGCTGTTGTTCTATTCTGTTCCTCTAGCTGCAAGTAGTCTTCATTTGTGCCCTACCCCAGAAAATAAAAAGCCAACTAAGAGCACTGGATGCAGTGCTGTAGGGGAGACAGAACTGGGTGGGGCAGTATGCCTTTCCAAAAGTGGCTGAGTCACACCATCCTCTCCTGGGGGAAGGCTTTTCCAAGCTCTCACATGACCCTATCTCCTGAGGACCCAGACAGTCTGTGGTGAAGAGCCTGCTAATGCAAACACCCCTTGCTCGTGCCTGTTGCATACCCATATGCTACCCTGCAATTGCCTTCAGCAATATGTTACAGCATTACTGAATTCTTATCAATTAGTAATTTTCCCAATGCCTGTCCCAGGGAAGAAAGCATTCACGGTCCATCTCTCCATGGAAGCACCTGCCTTTCCTTGGATTTCAGATGAGTTGGTTGTCCTGTGATCTCAGCTCTCTGAAGTGTTCAGGAAACATCATATTTTATAGAGCATGTGGATTTTACATTACAATAAGAGCAGCATTCTTTCCAGTTTTATATATCCTAAGCTGAAGCTGAGAATCTATTATTATTTTAACTTTATTACAGGGTCACACTTTCTTGTATCTTTACATGCATTTTTATTTTTAATATGTTTAATTTTTTTTTATACAGGTGCGATAAATATTGAATCATTTAGTATGTTTGCCTTTATTCTGTTTTGGTTTTCCCAGTAAGGGCTTGTCCTTTCCTCGTGCAGGGAGTTAAGATGAAGCTAATCATAAGTCGAGCTGAGCTGGGACTGGGTTGAAGCTTTATTTAATTTCAGTTCAACTCTGAATTGAATTCCAGCTGCACCCTTGAACCTAAATTTCTGATAGCATTGCAATATCTATGTTTTCTACTCTATACCCACAGATGCTTACTTAGCAAATTCTTATGGGTTATAACTGTCTGGCCAAGAGATTTAGTTTTACACTGGGGCTCTTCCAGATTCCAAACAGTCATACCTGGGCTTTTTTTAATGAAAGCCCAAGCTTTCCGTAAAATTTAGTCTTGTTTCTCCTTATTCCAGAAAAAGTCTCTCTTTCTATGGCATGCCTCCTCCTTTACTCTCTCTTATCTTGTAGCATGCAGTCATTTCTCATTTAGGAAAAGCTCACTTCTCTTTGGAATTGTGTCCTTTAGATATTGTTGCATCCAATACACTCGGAAGGCTTTAAAGTTAAGTGTTATTTTGTTTGCTTATCCAGTGTTTTCTTGTATGATGAGCACAATCTCACATCATAGCTGGAAATGAGTATATCAGGCCCTAATTTTTAATTTCATAAAAATTAAGCTCAAGAGTTTCTATTTCAGTTTTACCTTAGAGGGTTCATGTCTGTGTTTAAAGTACAATTGAAAGATTTTTTTCCTTTATTGTCAATGGAAATAATAATTCCCCACTACGCCTAAGTCAAAATGTTGATGAACCAACACAACTTTCTTGTCACACTAACATCATTTCCCATTTAACAATCACATATGGCTGGTTGCTAGAAACACGCTGCAGCAGAACAGAGAGAAATTGCAATCTCTATGTTAGAAATTCCTTTGTCTCCATAGTAGGATTCAGGAGCCAATTTTTTGAGTAAGGTACATTCCCTAGAGCTGATGGGGAGTTCATATTTTGCTATACTTGGTATAAAATCACTTACAATTTAATATTTTCCAAAATATTTGAGGATGTATTCAACATAATTAGGTTAAAATAAAGCCAGGTTATTTTTGCACTCTTGTGGAACAGCAATTATTCCATCATTTTACAACTCTTTTCGTTAAAAAAGATATTTACCCCTTCAAATATGTCCATAAAATATACAGATGATTTTAATATGACTCTATTAATAAGTATGAAATGAAAGAAAATTACTATAATACATGGGTAAAATCACATACCTGTTGATTTTACGTTTAATCTTGGATTTTTATCAAACTTCATTTGGTTCCCTATAGGTCACTTCAGTAACCTACATTAACAAAAATATTATTTTATAGCATGTTCTTTGTTCTAATAAGAAGCATCCTAAATCAGATTCTTCTTTAAATATTAATTTTCCTAACAGGTAAAGTTTTAATACTTTTAACAAGTTAATCCTCTAAATGCCTCTAAATGGCTTAAAGTTAGATTGTAAACATATATTTTTCTATAAATCAATAATCAAAACTCTGTGAGCTGTAATAAGAAATATTCATGTGTACATACTGACTTTCCATTTTTAGTGGAATGATCTTTAAAAGAAAGTACTTTGTTGATCCATTAGTATAGACTAACAATCTTTTCAATATCTGAAAAGTAAAACATTTCATCAGTCAATTAAAATTTAGTTGATGTGATACCATGATTGTACCTACTTTAAAATATCTAAGTGACTAAAATGTTTCAAATTTATCTGAATGTTTGACATAATCACAAAAGATTATTTTACTCAGTCCCTTTAATATTTTAAATAGCTAAACCTATGTGCACTGCAACCCTTTAGGTTGAGAGAAAAATACTGAATATAAAGGTAATTTACTTTTTTAAAAAAGTCTATATTAAATCAATATTTTGCTTCCTTCTAAAAATAATTTAGTTCCTTTGTTCTTTGCACTATGACTAATAATTTAAAACTCCTATATAGAAGTACTAATGTTTTTATTGTCCCTTATTAATTACTCTCTATGAGATGAAAGCTAAAATATTTCAGGTTTAGAAGAGATCCCAGCACATAGTGGGAGACCAGGGTAACATTCAAAATGAAATTATTACTATAGCATTCCAAACTTTAGAATCAGTCACGTATAATACTATTCATATGAGAATTGCTTACAATTTGTTTTTCAATAGATGAGCCTTTAATTTGTGTCATGAATCAGCACCGTTATGATTCACAGATAGTGGAAAAGTGAAAAAGAGAGAGAGAGAGCTAAGCTATATGTACCTTCTGCCAGAGTAGGGAAACCTGCTCTAACAGAGAAATTAGGCTCTGCATAATGAAGCCTTTAGGGGAAGGAGATGCTACAATGTGTTTAAAGCCAAAACCACAACCAAACCTCATGGCCAAAATAGACTTGGGAGAGCATCTTTGAGCTTGTTGGTATTCTGGTGTTACCATTAAGTCAGAAACTGCCAACATCTTAGCTGTTTTCTTACTGCCCTTGACCATTTTTCCCAGAAGCTGTTACTGTGCATTCTCCTTCTGAGGTTCTGGTCATTGTTATGTTTGAATTTCTCATGCTAACCAGAAAAATGAGATTTTCATATAGATTTTTATACTGTAGGGTCATGTAAAATAAGGCCAGGTTATGTCAGTACCAAGGAGATTTGCTGGATAGTTTCCTCTTCCCATTCTCTCCTAGAGAAAGATAATAATTAGACTATAAAGAAAGAAGAAAATCAAGACTTTCATAATATTTAGTCAAATACTGAACATGTGAATGAATACAGCAGTGGTTTTACATTACCAGATTGACCCTATGCTAGCATTAGCTCACCACATGAAGAATTAAACATTTAAAGAAATGTGATTAGTTGCAGAACTCAAGGGGAAAAAGATTACAGATGCTACTTTTTTTCACCCTAATTTTTTTATTACCTTAAACAACAATTCAACTGTTGTGTCAGCGATGATTACTTAGATAACAAATAACTGAAACTCTCCTCCCCCTTGGCAACCACAAGTCTGTTCTCGATGTCTGTGAGGCTCTTTCTGTTTCATAGATAGTTTCATTTGTGTCATATTTTAGATTCCACATATAAGTGATATCATATGTTATTTGTCTTTCTCTTTCTTACTTACTTAGCTTAGTATGATAATGTCTAGTTGCATCCATGGCATTATTTCATTTTTTTATGGCTGAGTAATATTCCATTGTACATATGTACCACATCTTATTCATCCATTCCTCTGTCAGTGGCAGGAATGGATAAAGGTTTAGATTACTTTCATGTCCTGGTTACTGTCAATAGTGCTGCAATGAACACTGGGTTGCATGTACCTTTTTGAATTATAGTTTTGTCTGAATAGATGCCCCGGAGTGGGATTGTTGGATCATATGGTAACTATTTTTAGTTTTTTGAGGAAACTCCATACTGTTTTCCATAGTTGCTGTATTCCCACGAATAGCATAGGAGGGTTCTGTTTTCTTCACACCCTCTGCAGCATTTGTTATTGCAGACTTATAATTGATGGCCATTCTGACCAGTGTGAGGTGGTACCTCATTGTAGTTTTGATTTGCATTTCTCTAATAACTAGTGATGATGGTTTCTTTTCCTAATAGCTCAATCATATCATTAAGAACATATGTAATTTCAATCTCCCTTCTTTTCCAATAATCCAAAGCAAACTTTCCTTTAATATCACTGACCCACTTTACATTAGGAGTCCTTACTATGCAATCTTTGTCAATAAGAAATGCCATTTACTCACTGTCCCGCATTTGGAGTTGCTATTACTCTCCCAAACAGCATTACTGATCAACAGTTTCAACTCTGAATGTTTCAAAAAAAGGAAAAATTTGCCAAATTATAGTCGATACAGTTATAATGTGGTATGCTCCCTTAATCTGTCATTTAAATTGAATGTTTCTGTCATCAGTTATTTTTACTTGACTTTTATTTGGATTCTTCTAGCTTTTACCCTGAATGAAACCCCTCACTCCTTCTCCCTCCCTCCCCAATTAATACCTTTTTGGCCAAACAGTATTATGTAGTATTGAATTCTCTCACTGGCATCTCTTTGACAATGGGAATTTCATGACGAATTTGAAAAATCCTCTGGTTATGATTAATGTTTTTCAGATTGAGAATTACGTTAATGGTACATATAGAAGATTGGAATGTCCCCATCCAGGGACTGTGTGTTTGGGGAAGAGTGGGTATATCCAAGCATTCTCTCTTTCTTTTTCTCTTTCTTGCCTTGGGACTGTAGGTTCTTAAGAGAATTTTTTTTCGCTCTGTGAAGGTACATGATCATTAGAGTAATCCCCAAATATTCTAATCAATTTGACTTGTAGATTTTATTGTATTCTGTTCTCAATCTTTAATTGTCAAGTAAAATCTAATTAAGTAATCACAGACTGAATTCTAGCCATACAGTATTACCATCACAAATACACATAAGCACACACACATATGTATACACATGCATTCACACATTCATGCATGCACACACATGCACACGCACACATATGGCCACCCACCCACATATATTCTGCCTCATGAAAACCTCTTTGGAGAAAATTATTAACAAATTACTCATTTTATGACACTTTAAAAATATCTTCGCTGCTAGTTATGCAGTTTTATAAAGCTTTTCCTGCTTTCTCTCTTCTGCTCCAAGGTTATAGACTTGTTTCTCCTATACTCTTTATCAGCTTTTCTGAACAATGCTCTTATTAACTTTATAGTATCTTTGCTCTTGTATCTGATACTGCTAACAGTAAAACTACAATTGTGTCTAGAAGAGCAGTGACAACTATGATTCCTTCTATAGAGTTTAAAGATCTACCTGACACTTGATCTGTAGTACAGATGTAAGGCTTAACTAAGGAATGTGATGTGTGTGTGTGTATGTGTATGTGTGTGTGTGTGTGTGTGTGTGTGTGTGTGTGCGCCCAAAACTATAAAGGCAAAGAGGCTGCATAACACGTGTAGGGTACAATTTTAAACTTACTTATTTTTACTCAACTCCAGGTCACTCTGTATTTCCCCCCTCCAAAACCTGTCTCAGTGAATAAACCGCTAAAAGTATCAATGAATATTTAGTAAAATATTTGCACTAGGTTGGCAAACAGTGCTTCATACTTTGTCAACACATTTATACTCTAAAATCTAGTAAATTCTTGAACTTGACCTGCTTAAAAATGTATTTCGAAGTTTAGGGCCACCCACAAATTTTTAATACACAGAGATGCTTGCTCAAATCTGCAGTCACATCCCAAAAGCCTTCCATACGAATTCTGGGGTGCAGATTGTACAAGTAACTCTCAGTGTAAAATCACAAATATAATGACTGCAAGTGAATCACGATGAATTCTATTATATATTACACAATATCAAATGACAGGATACACATAATTTAGTATCAAAACACAGAACGTTAAACTCTGAAGTCAACAGGCCTTCTACTCTGAAGAAAGTAAATCTCATGCTGGTGTTTAATGATCCCAGTATTTGATATGCTGAAGTAGCTGGTTAAAGGTGGTAGAAAATTTTCACAGTTTTGACCAGAATTGACTCCTTGATACAAAACGATCCAATATGTATAAAATGAGGATCGTGATAGTCATGAGAATAAAACGTTATGTCTAATAAGGTTTGCTATCTCATTATTTCATTATTTCCCTGCTTATTGTTTTCAGATTGAGTATATCAATGTCTATTGAAAATACTTGGGAAATACAAAGTGATAAAAAATTGATAGAAAATATATGCCTCATTCATGGATTAAAACTTGAATAATTACATGATGTCAATTTTTTACCAAATGATTTACAGATTCAATGCAGTTACAATTTTAAAAAACCAGTAGGTCCCAGCAAACTAAAAATAGAGGGGAACTTCCTCAAATTTATTTTTTAAAATCTATAAAAACTCTACAGGTAACATCATACTCCATGGTGAGAAACTAGAAGCTTTCTCGCTAAGGTCAAGAACAAGGCAAGGATGCCCCCACTCACCTTCCCTTTTCAATATCATACTGAAAGTCCTCGATAATGGAATAAGAAAGAAAAGGAAAAAAACATACAGACCGGGAAGAAAGAAACAAATCTGTCCTTGTTCGCAGATAACGTAGAAAACATTTTCTATATAGAAACTGCATAAGAATTGAAAAAAACTCTTAGAACTAATAAGTGATTGTAACAAGGTTGCAGGTTAACATCCAGAAGTCAATTGCTTTCCTATACACCAGCAAAGAGCAACTAGAACTTGAAATTTAAAAAATAACGTTTACATTAGAACTCCCCAAAATAAAATACTTAGGTGTAAATCTAACAGGATAAGTACAAGATCTATATGAGGAAAATTACAAAACTCTGATGAAAGAAATCAAAGATGAACTATATAAATGGGGTGACATTCCATGTTCATGGTCAGAAAGACTCAATATTATCAAGATGTCAGTTCTTGCTTATATATAAGGTATTCTGTTATGATCATGTCTGTTTGCAACAGAAGTAATGATATGTTTTGTTTGTTTGCGTTACACGGGCCTCTCACTGTTGCGGCCTCTCCTGTTGCGGAGCACAGGCTCCGGACACGCAGGCTCAGCGGCCATGGCTCACGGGCCCAGCCGCTCCGCGGCATGTGGGATCTTCCCGGACCGGGGCACGAACCCGTGTCCCCTGCATCAGCAGGCGGACTCTCAACCACTGCGCCACCAGGGAAGCCCAATGATATGTATTTTTAAGATAATTTCCCACTTTATAGAAAATTATAAAAATACTATGAAAGGAGGAAAATGTGTACATTAAAAGGTTTTCTTCCAAAAGTGTTAAAAACTATTCTTTCAGTTTGATAGCATCTGTATCACTAGGATTCTCTCAGTAGTACAGTTCTAGCACATCCCAATCCTGGAAACAAAGATAAACTCAGAGAAAGAACTGGTAGTATATAGTCTCTGGCACTTTGATGCTAAAGGTTGTGATATTCAGGGAAACTTTCATGATAGGGACTGAGGCATTCAAATTTTTTTTTAAAGAACCATAAGTAGTTGGAGCACTGTTAACTTGGGAGATTTAACTAGGATTTGGAGAGCAAAGATTCATTTACATGCACAAACCTTGTGAATGTAGAACTCTCAAAAAATCAGGTATTCAATATCTACTCTACTAGTTCTTCAAATAAGACAAGTAATGACTCAACACTACTGAAGTAGCAGCTATAATCAGCAAATAAATAAATAAGATGACAAATATGGTAGTTTTCTCAGGTCACATTTTGTTTTCCTTTGCTGAAACACAAATGTTGACTAACCTTAAATTACTTTTCAAAAAGTGTAATGCTAGTCTACCAGTGGAATCTCAGATATGGTACTACCTTAATAATGCATGCCAATATTTCCAAAAATTCAATTATTTTGTCATATATATGTTACACATTAGTGTGAGTTAAACATTATTTATGTTATCCATTAATGTAAAAGTTAAGCTCATGGTATATCCTGTTGGTTGAGTGTGTCCTCCCAAAAAGATACATTGAAGTCATAATCCTCAGTACCTATGACTGTGATGTTAATTGGAAATAAGGTTTTTGCAGATGTAATCAAGGTAAGATGAGGTCATACTGGATTAAGATAGGCCCCAAATCCAATGACTGATGTCAGAAAGACAGATAGGCGCACAGAGTAGTCAGCTATGTGAAGACAGAAGGCATGGAGTGATGCTACCACAATGCAAGGAGTGCCAAGGACTGCCTGCAAGAACCAGAAGCTAGGAAGAGGCAGGAAATATTCTTCTCTAGAACCATCAGAGGTAGCACTGGCCCTGATGACACCCTGATTTCAGACTTAGCCTCCAGAACTCTGAGAGAATAAATGTCTTTGCTTTAATCCACCCAATTTGTGGTAATTTGTTATGGCAGTCCTAGCAAAGTAATACAATTTTTTTTTAATTATTATTGCCTAAGGAAGTAAGACATATACATTTGTATAAATAATTTCACTTCTTGAATTTGGCTTTTTTCTTAAGTTTGCCTGATCTTTAGCAACTTCGTGAAATAGTTTCTAAAAATATATTGGTATCACTAAAATAAAATTTGAATGTACTTTTATTTTAAAATATGAAGAAGAAATTAATTGTGCCTAACAATGCAGTAAAATCATTACAGGACATTTGGTCCTGTCCAAAACATCCATTGAGACATTTGGTCCATGCCAAAAAGCTTCTTGAAATTTGGTCCTGTCCAAAAAATCCACTAAGTCCATGCTGAAAGGTCCTTGAAATTAACTTCATCAAAAAGTCCTTGAAATTAGATCCTGTCCAAAGTGTCCATTGAGACATTTGCGCCATGGTTCATTAAATAACACAAACATTTAACTTTGTTAAAATTTCATTTACATTATTTTTATTGTAATTTATGGAATTTGAATTTCACATTTATTCTTATTCTTCCTCATCATGAAGTTTTACAGAGTTACACTCAAGTCGATGAGCAATTGCTATCAAGTATGTATCACCTGTTATTAGCTTTATATTCATTATATCTGTTAACAATTTTGGTTCTATGAATTTACTTTTGTCAGTAACATTGTGAAGTTGGTGGCTATATTTGAGTGTGACCACCAAGAACCTGATAATTTGTTCATTGTTTTGCTATTAATCTTTTAACACTTCAATAAATCTTCAAATTGAAGGATAATGTACTACCACCAGCTTTTGAAATTTGCTATGCCAGCCTTCCACTGCATTGTTCATCCTGTGATTGCCATTCAGTACTGATGTAAAAACATTTCAAATTTCTGGTGAAAATCGTGGAGCTTCTGTTCTTCTGCCTCTGCCACATCTTCCATGTACATACATTCTAAAAACATAATCCATCAGGTCATCCGAATTTTCTTCTGTATTCTCCACAAGGTACTCAAAAATTTCATTTACATTTTCCAAAGATGCAAATGGAAATCCAAACAATAAGTATGCACACTTATGTGTGTTACTTTCCATTGTCAAATACTCATATGTTAGAACCAAAGAAGATATTTTTAGGCCCAGTGATTGTGAAAAGTGAAACAAACATCCTTTTACTCATGCATTTGGTAGGAGTAGTCGAATCACATTCATATTTGCAATTTTAAAATCCATCATGCACAATGAAAGGTTAATGTTGAGATTTCTTTCCCATGCAAATGCAAGTACTTTCATATATATATATCTGTAAGTGTCTTCTTGCTTCTTCATTGTTAGTGCATAAGTCTATGGCATAGTATAACCTCATACTATACCATGCAGAGTAAGTAACTGAGTGAACTGTGTCGGTGCCATCTTGAAGGTGCCATCACTGAATAATGTGGAACTGGTACTTATAAAATCAAATATTTTCATAAGTTGTATAAATAAGAATTCTTCTCTCATCTTGAGCACTGGAATTGTTTATAAGAAATGGTTCTCCATACCTGGTTACTTTATATGCCTCTAGAATTTCAACTCCATGTAATGAAGTTGGGTTTGGAGATCAAGGTGGGCTTTTAATTCTTTTTACTTGCCTCTTTAATGAGTTTGTTTCTGCTAGCATTAACAGGATCTCTTTATCATGAATATCATGGAATGTTCTTCCAAGTACCTGTGATGATGTTCCATTTGGTTCTTCTTCTGCTATTTTAACCCATTCAGGGTTTTCCTTACTTCCCCTTCAACACCAATGTTGTGCTGATGTTTTCCTGTCCTATCCTGAATGACTGTAATCTCATCCAAATCCTGATTAGTTGTATATCAAGCATTGCAGATTCTCCTCTCTCTGTGGTACCTGTACCTTTTACTGTTATCTCTGTTAAAGTAATAAAAATGGTAACAAAAATATTAATAATGTAGCATTGGCTTTTTTGTGTGTGAACATACTATTTCTGACATATTCCACTGAGAATTTTTAAATAAAGATGTATTGCCAAGCAACAGAAGAAGGGGTTTTTTTTTTTCTTTTGTAGCCATCAGACCAAATATGCTCCTGGATATTTTGGATAGGAACAAATTTCAAGGACCTTTTGGTGTGGGCTAAGTGTCTCAGTGGACATTTTGGACAGGACCACATGTCCACTAGTTGATAAAATTTTCTATTTTATCTGTGATTCGAAAATATAACATTTGGATAAATGCTTTTGCGCAACAAAATCTTATATGCTCATTTCTGTCACATCTACTCTTCTCAGAGTAGTAATTTTCATGTTAAAGTTCAAAAGTCATGCCTTGTAAGATAAAGTTTGCTCTGCATTATTTTGGATGAATTGCACAGAATTTGATTAGCTTCTCAGAATGTGGTTATTGAAATTATTAATTTAATTGACTTAAAGGCCATCAAGAGAAGAGCTAAATAACAAGATATATATATTCACCTATTTCTTATAAAAATAGTTATTTTACTAAATATAATTATCTAGTACCCTATGATATTGCTGGATTATCAAGGCCAAATCAGTCAAGATTATTACTACAAGTCAAGGCCTTGTTAAATTTAGAGGTAAATGCTTATTAACCTGCCTCTCGAGCTTTATATTTAGAAGGGATGAATAGAGTAAATTACTGTTGATGAGCTAATCTTCAAACGATCTAGTTAGCTGCCATGGACACTGTAGCCATAGCTCGTGGCTCTAAGTCTAGCACACTCTGGGCAGATGAGTGCTGAGGTGATAAATGGTGGAATGCAAATTTAAGCTGGGGCTACTGAAAATCAATGAGCAGAGATAAGGAATGTCCAGAGACAAGGACATTCCAAGCAGAGACAAGGAATATGTCTTTTTATACAAAAGATCAAAAACTTTCACAACTTGAATAAATAGTATTGAGATTTAATCTGAATAAAATCCAGAAATTATGACCAGTTAATTAGTTCCCTGCAATTTATTTATCAAACTATTTTTCATTCATGTTCTTTTAATGAAATGATTTATAATACTATAGTTCAATTTATTTTAATAAATCACTTATGGATTTCAGTATTTTCTGAACATTTGTATCCATGTGTTTTCCTGTTTTACATACTATTCTTATACATGAATTATTGAAGCAAAATATAATTTCTCAACCATTGAGTACTAGAAATAAAAACATATTAATTAAAATAGTGGACTTTATGAAACCAAAGTCACTATACAACTATGAAATACTACTATTATCATTCTCATATATTTAAATATGTTTAAGCTCTTATATGTTCATCTCTATTATCATATTAATTTACTATTATAAATATTAGGAAATTTTTAGTAATTGTAATAAAATTCGAATAACAAAGATTATCAAAATATCATGGCCTATAATGAGTATAGATAAAAAGTCATAGTTTCTATATACATCCTAGAATTTGTGTTCCAGATATGAATACTAATTAAAAATAAAGAACAACCTACTTTTTATTCTAGGAATCTATGATTTTTGAACCCATTCAGAATTCAATACTTAACTGAGCTACTCATTATATTACCAAGTAATGTCTAGCAGAATAATTAATACATGTTCAGTGGCAGCCTTTCCAACATAATGGATTTAAAAATATATAAATATTAATAAAAATATAAACTAACATTTAAAACATATTCATAGAATGTGTACAATGCAAATATGTACATATAAATGCATATGACATAATGTTTATAATATGCTGCCAATTTAATACATTAAAAAAGAGCATAATCAGACTACATATTTAATATAATTTGTTATTGCCTTTAATTAAGAAAAACCCATTTAAAATTTTTAAAAATCAGTTAGAATTTATTTAAAAGACGATTCTGATTTAAAAGAAGTTCTTTCCTATTTAAAGTACCTTAAAATATCCTCAAGATCCACTTTAGCTTCTTTAAGAGACAGTTCCACATTTTAGATGTCAGTGTTAGAACCTGATGAAATAATATTTTGCTCAAACTGACATGTGCAATTTGAATTAATTGATGGCTACACCTTATAAATTACTGTTGATGAAGCATGGTTAAGAGAAAATTGGTCTACAATATTTATTAACTACTCAGGTAGTAAATACCTGCTGTCATTTCTCAAGTTACCCTGCCTGAGATGCAAGAGATATGCAATGTTATCCTTCCTGATATTCAAGACAGCCCTGAAGTTCATTTAAGAAAGCAGTGAACCCAAAAATCCACCCCAGAAAATTTTGAATATAACTCCACTCAGTAATACAATATCTGAGTCTGTAAAACTTGATTAACTTTCATATTGCATCTATGACATATTTTGAGAGAATTAAATGAGCTAAAATAGACAAAACAAACAAAAGCAACAAAAGTTAAAATATAAGTACAACCAGTCATGTTTTTCTCTTTGCACCAATTTGTCATATAACTTAATTTGATCTCCAGTGAGTCAGATAATATTCCTCTCTTAATATTCCCTTAACAATTACAATAACTGAGCTTGCCAATATCATCAAATGAAGTGAACCAATAAATTGAATTGCCTTCACAATAGTTTACTCTTAAAGCAATATCTATTATATTACTATTTGGAAACTGTTATCAGAAATAGCATAAGCTGAAGAAATTTCATATTTCAGATAAAGGACCGTACTTAAAACTCTAGATTTCTTTAGCTTTTTGCACATGAATCATTATTTCTGCTTATTCTCACTAGAACCTTTGCAATTCCTGATGTCCCTGCCTGCAGTGATATTCTCTAAATAGTTGCATGGCTGGATTTTCCTTGGACTTCATGTCTTACAAACATCAAACATCATCACCTAAAAATGTTTTCTTTGACCTAAACTAGCATAACCTTCATAACACTTAGTGTCTAAAATTATCTCTCTGTTGTATTTATTCACCTTTTCCTTTTTAAACTATCTCGTGTAAGCTCCATAGAAGCAGAAATCTTTTTTTTTTTTTTAATTAAGACAATTTTTTTAGAGCAGTCTCAGGTTCACAGCAAAGTTGAGGGAAGTCTGAAAATAAAGGAAATCTCATTTCCAATGGGGTCAGGAAGCCCTAAGGGGGAGCTCTCATGCACGACCACTCATCACACAGCTTGCTTACTCCAGCCTGAGAAAGTGTACCTTGCATCCACCACCAGGAAGAAGTTTACTTTACAAATCCCAACAGGAAGAAGAAGGATTTTCTCTTCACCCAGCAAGAGCTCAGCCAAAGAGAAGCTGCCATAATTCAGCCAATTAGAAGCCACCAGCATCCTGAATTCTTGATCACATCCAACAAACTTTCACTCAGAAAAGCTCCCCCAAGATCCCCTTTCCCCTACAAAAGAACACTCCTCTCCTTTGTAATCTGAACTTGCCTATGCTTTGCCATCGTTTGCTTGTCCCGAATTGTAATTCCTCTACTATTCCCAAATAAACTCTGATTTCACTGATAGAATAACTGGCTATTTTTACAGAAATTTCTCATGTACTTCCCTGCTCCCACACATGAATAGCCTCCTCCATTATCATCATCCCCCCACCAGAGTGGCACATTTGTTACAACTGATGAACCTACACTGACAAAAAAGAATCACCTAAAGTCCACAGTTTACATTATGGTTCCCTCTTAGTGTTTCACATTCTGTGGGTTTGGATGAATGTATAATGACATATATCCATCATTATGGTAACATACAGAGTATTTTCACTGCTCTAAAAATCCTCTGTGATCTGGCTATTTATCTTCCCTTACCACAATGCCTGATCTTTTAACAAACTCTGTTGTTTTGTCTTTTCCAGAATGTCATATAGCTGGAATCATACAATATATAGTCTTTTCAGACTGGCTTAGTTCATTTAGAAATATGCATTAAAGTTTCCTCCATGTCTTTTCTTGCCTTCAAAATTAGGCAAAATCAGGCAAAATTTCTTGCCTAATTTTTTTTCTGAATAATAGTAATATGTATTAAAGGTTCCTCCATTTTTTTTCATGTCATGATAGCTCATTCCCTTTTAGTGCTGAATAATAGTGCACAATCTAGACATATCATTTTCTTTATCCTATTGAAGGACATCTTGGTTGCTTCTAAAATTTGGCAATTATGAATGAAGCTGTAAGAAATATCTGAGTGCACACTTTTGAGTGGACATATATTTTCAACTGGCTAAAAAAATTATTTTATCTAGATAAATACCCAGTAGCATGATTGCTGGTCTATAATAAGAGTATGTTTTGTTTTGTATGAAATTGCCAAAGTGTCTTCCAAAGTGGCTGTACCATTTTGTATTCCCACCAACAATGAATAAGAGTTTCTGTTGCTGTACAGCCTCAGCAGCATTTGGTGTTTGTCAGTGTTTGGGAGTTTGCCATTCTAATAGGTGTGTAGAAGTATTTCACTGTTTTAATTTACAATTGTCTAATTACATATAATATTGAGTGTGTTCTCATATGCTTATTCAGCATCTATATATCTTCTTTGGTGTAGTGTCTATTCAGATCTTTGGCTCATTTTCTGAATGGTTCCTTTTCTTATTGTTCACTTTTAAGAGTTCTTTATATGTTTTGGATAACAGTTCTTTATCAGATGCGTCTTTAGCAAATATTTTCTTCCAGTTTCTGGCTTATCTTCTCATTCTCTTGAAAGTATATTTTTCACAACAGAAGTTTTCAATTTCCATGAAGTCCAATTTATCTATTTTTCCATTCATAGATCATATGTTTATGACTAAATCTGATCATAATTCACATCTCTTCTAAGTGGATTTCTTTTTTCTTATCTGTCACTTCTAAAGCCTTTTAATCTTAATATCACAAGAACTGAGTAAGGAATGAGTTATTGAAAATTTTCAAAATAATTGTAGTGATATCCATTAGGCAAATAATAGTTGTATGGGTGTTAAATATATTTATTTTTATTAGTCTTATTGAGATGTAAATTAACAAAAAACTGCGCATATACACAATTTGATGGGTTTGAACATATGCAAACACCCATAAAACCACCATCACAATCAAATTAATATGTCCATCCCCTCCAAATATTTCCTCTTGTCCCTTTGTTTTTCTTTGTTTGTTTGCTTTGTGGTAAGAACACCTGACTTGAGATCTACCCTCCTAACAAAATTTTAAGTGTACAATATGGTTTTGTTAACTACAGGCACTAAGAGATATCTGCACTCCCATGTTCAATGCAGCATTATTTACAACAGCCAAGGTATGGAAGCAACCTAAGTGCCCGTCAATAGATGAATAAATAAAGAAGATATGGGGTGTGTGTGTGTGTGTGTGTGTCTGTGTGTCTGTGTATAAAATGGAATATTACTCAGCCATGAAAAAATGTAACCTTGCCATTTGCAACAACATGGGTGAATCTAGAGGGCATTATGCTAAGAGAAATAAGTCAGTCAGAGAAAGACAAATACCATATGACTTCATGTATACATGGAATCTTAAAAAGAAATGAACAAATGTAACAAAATAGACACAGAGTTAAAGATACAGAAAACAAACAGGTGGCTGCCAGAGGTGAGGGAAGTGGGCAAAGGAAAGAAGTAGGTGAGGAAGATCAAAAGGTATCAATACAAACTTCTAGTAGCAAAATAAATGAGTCACAGATATGAATTGTACAGTGTGGGGAATACAGCCAATAACTATGTAATATCTTTGTATGGTGACATATTTAACTAGACATCATAGTGATCATTTTGAAATGTATAGAAATATAGAATCACTACATTGTATAACAGGAACTAACATAGTGTTTTAGGTCAATTATACTTCAAAAACAAACAAACTCATTGAAAAAGAGATCAGATTTGTGTTCACAAGATGAGGGGTAGGTGGAGGGGAAATTGGATGAAGGCAATCAAAAGGTACAAACTACCAGGTATAAAATAAATAAGTAGTAGGGATATGATGTACAACATGATAAATATAATTAACACTGCTGTATCATAAGAGTTCTTATCACAAGGAAAAATATTTTTTCTATTTCTTTAATTTTGTAACTATATAAGAAGATGGATATTCACTAAACTTTTGTGATAATCACTTCACGATGTATTAAGTCAAATCATTAGGCTGTATACCTTAAACTTACATGGTGCTATAGGTCAATTATATCTCAATGAAACTGGAAGAAAAAAAATGTGGTATATGCATACAGTGGAATATTATTCAGCCTTAAAGAAGGAAATCCTGCCAAATGCCACATATGGATGAAACTGGGGGCATTATGCTATCTGAAATAAGCCAGTCACAGGAAAAATACTTCAGGATCCCCTTTGTATGAGGTCACTAAAATAGGCAAACTCACAGAAGCAGAGAGTAGAATGATAATTGCCAGAGACTGGGTGGGAAGAGGAAACGAGGAGTTGTTTGAAGGGTATAACTTTTCAGTTATGAAAGATAAAGGCATTCTAAATGCATATATTGAAGCAGCCTTAGAAATTACAGTTTGTTAGTAACCTATCCTTTCTCTAAAAAGAAAACTATATGACTTCTTTAATCCTACATTCCCCAAATCCAGGGGTACAATCCACTTGAGGATACTTTAATTCTTTAATCACAATTATTATTTAATGTTTAAAGTTATCTAGAGCAGTAGAAATGGAGACATGCTTGTAGATATACTAAATATACTAAAAGACCTAAACCATTATATTTCATTTCTTTGTGAATTATATTCTTTAGTAAAAGATAAATCTGTACCAACAAGTAGCAAAATTGCTTACATAACTTCAGGGACTTTTCTTTCTGAAAACATGTTTGTTTATATGGTGTTCTATCCCTCTCCCGAGAGTGTTTTACAGCCTAGAGGCATAAGAAATGTTCTAGATGAGATGGAAAGATTTGTAATAAGGGAACTAGAGGAGATTGACAATTTTCTTGGCAAGCAGACCCTAAAATCTAAGGCAACTGTATACAGTAATATGACATTACAGTGGGAGGTAAGGAAGAGTTAATGTTTCTTAAGAATGGAATTCTAGGCTATTAATTAAACAATTTCTTCAGGATTGTCACTTTTTTATGGATGTGAGTCAAAGTGCAATTTAATGAGAAGGTGTATCCTCTGCCATTAAATCAATTAAATACATATTTAAAAATCGTACACTAAAGTTCTCAAATTCTTGTGTAGCACTTGCAGCCCTCCATACTGCCTCACTATGCTCTTTTATCTCTGGGTATAATATTTATTTCTAATAATTGCATTCCTTATCTTTGAAATGAGGTAACTGTGGGGGGATAAGTTTATCATGCAAAATATATTAATCACCCTCCTAGGTCTTAGAAGTATTTCAGTGCATGTCAAGCCTTGAAAATATCCTGGGGGTGTAATGGTGTCATTATGTTCACATTTTGAGTTATATCCCATTGCTTAATATTTGTTTTGAAAAAGACAGCCTCATCAAATCACAGGCTGCTCACTTCGCATTGCAGTCCATACTCACAAAATATAAGGAAAATGGAACAGAGTTGCTGGTTAACTTAGAACAAAATGCTAATTGATCTCTATTTATTTTACCTAAACATACTTGCCTTGTGAATCTACCCAATCAGATGTTACTATAGCTCCTGGAATAATTGATATTTCAAGTAAGGTCAGTAATGCAACAAGATGAGGGTTACATTTATAGCCTGGCTCCATTGTTTCTTGTTTCCCTACATTTATATCTTGAACTCCTAAAGAATAAGCTCTAACTTGATGGAACAAAATTATTCTGTGCTTCCACAGCATAAAGTGCTTTCAATTTCCTTCTCCATTTAAGAATTGATAAAACTTCAATTATTTTTCTGCTTTATCTTTTCAGAAAAAGTGATAATTTTTTAAACTGAAATTTTATTTATACATTGATTTTTGTTATTATTTCTTAGGAAAGTATCAGATCTCCATCCCCAGATGGGGATGAAAAGGCTCACAGCCATGTGCAATTTCTTGAAAGCCTATTTAGAATACAAGGGAAGAACCTGCAAACTCTCATGATTTCTTGCTTTGAGTTAATAGAGGGATGGTATTTCTGAGAGGTAATATCTTGGGAAGTAACTCCTCCAAGTATTCAGATACATCATCTAGGGACATATGTATCCATCGAAAGTGGATAGGAAAGCAGGGACCTGGGGTATGAAACCAAAGAAATAAAAACCAAAAGTCGATACCAAACAAAATACTCATCAAAGGATTAATATAATGGACAAGACTTCAAAGAGGTCAAAATGACCTGGGCTTTTTCCTTCACTCTCTCCTTCCCTCCCTCCCTCCCTCCCTCCCTCCTTTCCTTCCTTCCTCCCTCCCTCCTTCCCTCCCTTCCCTTCTTGAAGGCCATCTATCTATCTATCAAACAGTATTATACATATTGTGATCTATTTTAACATTTATATAACAACATGCAAAACCAAGCATGCATGCAAACGTGCAGAGCTGGGCCTCATTCAGAAATACTGTCAAAAGTCTGCACTGTAAGCTCTGCATGATTGAGAAGCTAGGCAGGGCAAAATAACCTCTCAGAATTCTCCTGTGATAGTCACTGGCAGATGATAGCAGTCAGTCCCTGGAGGTACTTTAGGGTTGCAGCTATTCTCTAGAGAATATCTTGTACTCTGAGATGGGTTGGGAAGAATCATCAAGGAAAGAAAGCAAATAGTATAGAATTCTGAGAAAGATGCCTCTTTTATTCTTGTGGTTTAAATAGATTCATGCTTTGTCATAAGCATAAGCCCACAGTATACATAAACACTAATTTTTTTTTTTTTTTTTTTTTTTTGGCGGTATGCAGGCCTCTCACTGCTGTGGCCTCTCCCGTTGCGGAGCACAGGCTCCGGACGCGCAGGCTCAGCGGCCATGGCTCACGGGCCCAGCCGCTCCGCGGCATGTGGGATCTTCCCGGATCGGGGTACGAACCCGTGTCCCCTGCATCGGCAGGCGGACTCTCAACCACTGCGCCACCAGGGAAGCCTCATAAACACTAATTTTTAAAAGGATGTTATTTCTATAGATAAGTTTTTTACAATCAAAAGCAAAAAAAGGATTCGTAAATTATATTCCAAAAATAATTTTAGAAGTGCAGATATCAGCATGTAGGCAGGTAAACATGTCTCTTTTTAGAGGATGGACCTGGGTGGTTTCAGAGGCAACGCTGGCAGCCTGTTAATTACTAACAGTTTATGGACAACCTGTACTGCTGGCACCTTCTGAGAAAAATCCATAAACTTTCCTCCCCAAAAAGTGTTAAGGCATGGCAAATAAATAGTTTCTACAAATGTAGTTCTCTTTTACAGGTGTTATAAAGAGTATGTTTTCATTTACAAAGTATTTTTCAACCATAGTATAAATGGCTTTTGCACTGGCATTTGGTTTTATATTATGTTCATTTATTTTCTTTTTAAAAGAAATCTTTCTCTCTTTTTACAAAACAAAGTCCGAATCAATATTCACATGAATAAAAGCTGGTTTAATAGAATAATGGATTAGAAACCAAAACAAATGAAATGCTGCCACTATAAAAGGTTTTTCTTTCCCCTTAACAATTCAAAATAAGAAAATTGAATTAATATTTAACCTCTCATTACTATAGCCAGTTCAAATATTAATTGCTTGAAGAGCACCAAATTTGCTCTTTATAAACCTTACGCCGTTGCTGAAAACTGCATTGCCAAGCAGTCTGTATTTTTTCTTGGAAGGAAAAAAAATGTTTGCCCTCTAGAGTCAAAGAAAATACAGCTAGTAATTTTTAGTAGGAAATCTCCTGCCAAACGGTTGTGAATGAGGGTACAAGGGACAGCAGGTAGTGTTTAACAGAGAGCCATTGACAACCATATTGTCATGACCATCTTCTGTATAGATGGGACTTTCAGTCTTTACTTCTGAGTTGTGACACACAATTTTGACATTTAAATAAACTATTGGAGCAGAGTTAGGAAAAGAGAGAAATGATGCCAAAATTACTGAAATCTAAAGAATGCATCTATTTGTTTAAGCCCTGATTTAGGCATCACTGCTCAGAAAAAAACTGTTAAGCCTTACTTTAAACAAGAACAAATTAAGTACTGGATTTACTCTCCAGAATTTTCTTTGATAATTAACAAATTGTTACTCTTTCCTATATATTGCTTCTATCAGTCAGCTGAGCAGGACGGTAAAATTGTGATGATAAAAGTATTGTAATAACCAAAAGCCATAGGAATCACATTAGCCTGGAATAATAAAGATAGGTAGCAAAACTTCAGGCAAGGTGAGGCAAGGCTCTTCCTTTTTTATTACTTTTGCTTGTACTGATGGAAGATTAAAATGGTAGAGGGAGGTTTTATTTGCTATACTTAAAGCTTTGGCAAAAATTATCATAGCTCTACAGTACAAGCAAATTTTAACGGCCATAGTCATGATTTAGGACAGTTTTGATTATCTATTCCTTTAAGACCAGTTTTGGAGGTTACCAATCAATGATCTATGACCTAGACATTCACTGAGTCCTCTTTTGTTTGATCTGAGGGGTGGTAATTTTTTAAGCTGTTTTTATAATTAAGAAAATCTCATTTAAAAATTCCAAATTTTCAGTTTTTCTTGACAAATTGGAAGGTCTACACCCAAACCTCCATGTGCAAGGAGATTAATAAAGGTTACACCCTTTAGATAGGGCATTTTCTCTCTTGATTGTCACAGTTTACATCTGTTCCTATCAGTTCGTACCAGTAAGACTGGCTTTTGATTGGCATACACTGTCTTTCCTGTACACTTGCCCCTTGAACAACATAGGTTTGAACTGTGTGGGCCCACGTATACGTGGATTTTTTTCAATAAGTATATTGGAAAAGTTTTGGAGATTTGTGATAATTTGAAAAACCTCACAAAGGGCACAGCTTAGACATATCAAAAAATGAATAAAAAGTTAGGTAAGTCATGAATGCATAAAATACATGTAGACACTAGTCTATTTTATCATTTACTAACATAAAAAATACACAAATCTATTATAAAAGTCAAAATTTATCAAAACCTACTCATGTTAGCACTTACAGATGATACCATTTGCAGGTGAGAGAAATGTAAACAAATGTAAAGATACAGTACTAAATCATAACCTCATAATTAACTGCAGTACATACTCTACGACTGTAATAATTTCGTAGCCACCTCCTGTTGCTCTTGTGCTGAGCTCACGTGTTGAGAGTATCAGCTTAAAATGCCAGGTGACAATAACCATCTCCGAGTGAGCAGTTCGTCTCTCCAGTAATTGCATAAAAAATATTTCATGATGGATAAAGAAGATGTGGTACATATATACAATGGAATATTAGCCATAAAAAGAAACGAAATTGAGCTATTTGTAATGAGGTGGATAGACCTAGAGTCTGTCATACAGAGTGAAGTAAGAAAGAAAAAGACAAATACCGTATACTAACACATATATATGGAATTTAAGAAAAAAAAAAAGTCATGAAGAACCTAGGGGTAAGACAGGAATAAAGACACAGACCTACTGGAGAACGGACTTGAGGATATGGGGAGAGGGAAGGGTGAGCTGTGACAGGGTGAGAGAGAGTCATGGACATATACACACTAACAAATGTAAGGTAGACAGCTAGTGGGAAGCAGCCGCATGGCATAGGGATATCGGCTAGGTGCTTTGTGTCTGCCTGGAGGGGTGGGATAGGGAGGGTGGGAGGGAGGGAGACGCAAGAGGGAAGAGATATGGGAACATATGTATATGTGTAACTGATTCACTTTGTTATAAAGCAGAAACTAACACACCATTGTAAAGCAATTATACCCCAATAAAGATGTTAAAAAAAAAATGCAAAGGGCCATCTTCCCCCACCTCCTCCAAATTTGTTACTGAGAAAGGAAAAAAATGTCCTTGTTGCCTTCTCCCATGTTCAAAACACATTATAGAATTTTACCCTTGCTATAAATATACATTTTACGTTTGATTTTCCTAATGTTTACTGGCAAACTTCTGGGTCACTGGAAGAATTGATTCCATGGCCTCACTGGCAGCAGGGCACCAAAATTTAAAAGCAGCCTGGGGAACTGGATGTCATTGGCATCCTCATCCTAATGTCTCCTCAAACTATAAACTAATCATTTAAAATATTAAAGCAGAGTACGTTCAGATGCACAAGCATAAATGTTTAAGCTAGATTTTTATTTGATGACTTCTTCCCTACTTTTTTATTAAACATACAGGACATCAGTTTTAAGTACTGGTGATCCAATTTTGCACAGTGAATGAGCATGAGCTTTGGAATCAGACAGCCTGGGGTTCGAGTTTGGGCTCAGCCAATTATTAACTGTGACCTTGGGCACATTTCTTTGTATAGCTCAGAGCCTGAAGCCTGTTAAGCATTGTCAGTAAACTTTGCTTGTACCAGCAATTCAGTACAAGCAAAGTATTTAATCTCTTGCCTATTCTTAGTGATCATAGTCAGAATGAGTTCAAACCACAAAAATCAATAATGATCTTTAACAGGGGAATCTTCTCCCTCTTCCCCTTGGAGAGAGGGGGCAGTAACAAAATTCCAAGTTGATTGAGGCTCCACTACCTATGAGATCATGGAAATGATTTTTCCAAGGGACCCAACAATTTGTCCTGAAAAAGCTAAGAAAATAAAATATAAAAAGTAAAAAAAAAAATATATATATATATTTCATGGTTCTTACATATTTTTCATTGTGCTCAGTGCAATAGCTTGAATAACACCATGGGTCCCATATGAAATGCCACTGATGATGCTGGAAGTGCTCCCAAGAAGCAGGGAAAAGTAACAACATTACAAGAAAATGTGAATTGCTTGATGTGTACCATGGATTCAGGTTTGCAGCTTCAGTTGCCCGCATTTTAAGATAAATGAATCTAGCATAAAGACCACTGTAAAAAAAAGAAAAGGAAATTCATGAATCTGTCACTGCAGCTATGCCAGCAGGCAGGAAAACCTAGCACTTTTTGCAAAATAACTTTTTATCTCATATTGAAAATGCAGCTTTTATGTGGGTGCAGGATTGCTATAAGGCATACCTATAGATTCCAATATGATTTGAGAAAAAGCAAAGGCATTATATGACAACTTAAAGCAAAAAGAAGGTGAAGGATCTAAAGCTGGAGAATTTAATGTCAGCAAAGGATGGTTTGATAATCTTAGAAAGAGGTTTGGCTTTAAAAATGTCAAGATAACAGAAGAAGCAACTTCTGCTGACCACGAGTCAGCAGACAAGTTCCCATGCCATTAAGAAAATCATTGAAGAGAAAGAATATTTGCCTGAACAGGTTTTTAATGTAGATGAAAATGCCCTATTCTGAAAAAATAAAGCCACAAAGGACATTTATTAGTAAGGAAGAGAAGTGAGCACCAAGATTTAAGGTAGGAAGGGACAGACTAACACTACAGTTTTGTACAAATGCAGTCAGGTTTATAATCAGGACTGCCCTTATCTGTAAAGCTTCTAGACCCCAAGTCTTGAAGGAAAAAAATAAACACCAGTTTTTTGGTTGTACAACAAGAAGGCCTGGACAATGAGAACCCATTCCTGGATTGGTTCCATCGTTGCTTTGTCCCTGAAGTAAGGAAGTGCCCTGCCGGTAAGGGATGGACTTTTAAAGTTCTTTTGATATTGGACAATGCCTGTGGCCTCCCAGAACCCCATGAGTTCAACATCAAAGGTGTTGACGTGGTCTACTTGACACAAACACAATGTCTCTAATTCAGCCTCTAGATCAGGGAGTCACAAGGACCTTTAAGGCTCATTACACACAGTACAAAAGGATTGTCAACAGTATGGAAGATAAGAGAGAAATGAAAAATCTAATAACTGTCCAGCAAGAACTGTTTGAGCCATTTTTGTGTCATCATCATCATTGCCTAAGTATCCATCAGGTAGAACGTCATGTGTAAGACTTGTATTGAAGTGAATAGCCTATCCTTATATAGGCATTAGGTGATAGTTAATAAAAAACTAATAATGTGTCAGTTTTCTTACTATTTTATAACTTTGCTTTCAAAAGACTCTATTACCATATAGTATATGCCTCTCTCTTTCTGGTGACTGAAGAAAATGCATGTTGACCTATTGTCACAGGTAACTTGTTTTTTAAAAATGTAACAATGCTTCCAATACTGTATTATCAGTATGACTGTAATACTATGTACCATAAAAATGTTATAACAATCATTCATTAGTATATAGGCTAGGCTACAGTGAATCAATCACATTGCTGCTTCTTTGTTATCAATGCATGAGTCATTATACCTGTAAATAAATATGAATTTATTTTTCACATTATTTTTTCATTTTTGATGTCTAGTGTTAGAAATATGTGTAACATCTACAGTGTTTTGAGTTCTATAGGTATAGATTATATAAACTCACCAACAATGCTCTAGGCTTATTCATAAACATATTCATTTATATTCCACTTGTAGTTATTTTACACAGCTAGATAATACTGCAAGTGTTGTATTCAATATGCAATACAAGACTTGCTAAGATGCTCAAAAGAATGTAATTCTTAGCCCAAAACCAGATATGAGTTTGAGGATAATATATGATCTTCAGATCAAGTAAGACTTTTCTTGACTAAGAAAAATCAATTTTAAGAATATGTGCTAATAAGGAAAATAATCAGTATGTCCACACATGTCCTTTGAGATTCTTAGTGCTATTTATTAAAAGCTTCAGTTTTTTCCAATTAATATAAAAAACTAAATTATTAAAGCACAAATAATATGTGAAGATGTTTTGTACATGAAACAAAGCATGGGATGAATTGTACTTGCTTTTAAATTTAAAATTTTATATATATTAAAAATTGAGAATGACTATTTGCTACCATGATACCAGGGACAGTGAAATAATAAATTCTGTTCTATAAACAATTTAACTTGTGGAAATTTAATCTTCTTTAAATATAATTATAGTGAGTTTTCTCAGAATCATTTCATTCTCTCCCCAGTCTTCTCTCTCTTGCTGTGATCATTATTATATTATAATGTTATGTTGGTTTTCCTCATGACCAAACAGGCTGATGGTCAAATAATGTCCAGAATGATTTTAACTTTGAGCCCATTGCTGCATTACACCTTGCACTGTCCCAGAATGGAAATAAAATGGACCACAGGGAAATATCTAAGCTGGGAAATGATTGAATTTTAAAGACAGATACAGTGTATGAAAGTGATCTTTGTTTACAAGTTTTTCCTAATACAAACTGCTTTCCCTACCAGACTAAACTTCTGGGAAGTCCTCATTTATTTGTACTGCAATTGGGTTCATTTTTGAAAAAGCCATAGAGAGATCATTACATCAACAATATCCATTGCCAGTACTAAACTGCCAAATAGACTCAATAAATAATTGTGTTGTTTTCTTCCCCCTCATCTTCCTATGCTGTCCCTATTATGTACTCTTACTCTTTCATCCTAGATTTGCAATGCAGCTTCAAGGCCTCATGTTATACATCAGCCTAAGGTGGGACTATGCTGTACACTCCTCAGGTACTTAACACCCTCCTGCCACCCCCACCTCCATCTGTTATTCCTCAGGCTCACTTTCATTGATCCTAAAACTATGTCTGCTCTCTAACCAGCTCCATAAACATTAAAATGCAAACAACATGTTCTACTGAAATCTCAGAAACCTTCTCCATTTCTTTTTTATAAGCTGCCCATTTCTCTAAGGAAGCATGTTTATAAAATACTCCATGACATACTAAGACAGACTGCTTTAGAGGAAAATCAGAGGTGTATCCAGGTTGTGAAGCTTAGAAAATTTGATGTGTCCTTTGTAAAAGAAAGCATAATTACAACTTTTAAATTAAGTCCAAAAGTGACTATATAAATCACAATGAATAGCAAATTTCAGAAAATTACAAATAGTGGATCACAAAATCCAGAAAAATATAGTATTTTTATCCAATAACTATCTCACCACCTCTATAATACTTTTTTCTTACATTTTGATTGTATTATTTCTGATCACCATGTCAAATGAAAAGCATTTTGTAATACCATTGTCAATGTAGTAATAAAAAATATTATTCAGTCTTTCTTTAGTATGGTTGATGGAAACTTTTATTATTAGTTATTACCTAGAAAAGTTTCCTTCAACTTCAGACTTACTATTGGAAATGTTATATAAATTCCAGGGTTGTTTCCAAATTTGTTAAAACCTCTTTTGAGTTTCTTTCATGTGTGAACTTTAAGGTTTCAGGAATTTTCTTTTTGTTTGTTTTCCTGTGCAGTGTTTATGATAAGAAGCAGATATCATTGTTCCCCTGAATGTGAATTGTCTTTTACTCTGCCAGCTTTACAGAATTTATTTCTTTAGTTTTTAGCTGTATGACTATGATGGGCCAAGGTATGCGTTTTTGTACTGTTTATCCTGCCTAAGTTTCCTGAACTTCTTTCATCTCTGCTTCCTTTGTGTTGGGCTGTATATTTATTTTTTAATTTTTTTCCTATTTGGAACAATTTCTCCACTATCTCTTCAAATATTCCTCCCTCCTGGGTCTCCTTCCTCTTCTGGAGCTCTAATTGCACATATGTTAATCATATGGTATTGCCAAATGTGGAGGTTATGAGAATGAGATAGTTCACGTAAGCACAATACTTGGCATGTACTATCTATTCAATAAATAGTGCTACCTTTCTTATCTATCTCACCCCAAAACATTCCTGTAATGCAGATGCTTATTGTGGAAAGTCATCAAAAAGACGTGATCTCTAGTCTGGCCCACAAGCTGGACCCGACAGTCAGAAGGTACCCCAAGGACACAGTCTTGAGATAACAGTGTAGTGATGAAATGGTCTGGACTGTGTACGTGACTAAACCCAGTTAAGGCCTCTATATAATCTTTCGAGATCCTGAACAGGCAGGTTCAGAAATAAACTTGTCTTTCAATAATTTCTCTTGCTTATTAAACCTACCACCTACCAATCTGGAGAGTTTGCCTGTTTCTTAGATCTCTCCCTGCCCTCCGTGAATGGGGCCAGTTTCAGGTAACAGGCAGGAAGCTCTGGAGGAAACTGCAAATCAACAATGCTATTATCGTCACTTTATAGATGAGGAAATTTAGGAACACAGCTAACAAATGGCAGGACCAGGCTAGGTTTCATATATCTGCCTCCTCACACTGTAGTTTATTTCTTTTCAGTTGGCACAGTGGCAAATTAACTTATCTCTCAAGGTTGACCCACAGGCACAGAGAGGGACAGGGGCCACTGGCCTAGAACTTCTCTAAAAAGTGCCCCTCTAAAGGGAATCTAGAGTTAGCACATGGAAAGAAGCTCTGTCTCACCACCCATATCAGGACTTAGCAATAATCCAATGTCCCTTTGATCCTGGTTTTTCAGAAAACCCGGGAGCACAGGGTCACACATCTATCAGCTAAATTCCAACAGGTATCCTGATGTGATCTTTAACAACAATAAAAAAAGAAAATAACATACACTGCTTTTTTAAACCTTAAGCTATTGACATTTAGCAATATGGAGAGTTACAGAGTGCTATAGCTATGATGTTACACTTATGGAGAGTTGCTTCAGTAACAGCTGTTATTTAGAAATCTACCTGGGAGAACTGATTAGAAACATGAGACAATTTTCTTTGACGTCAAACCTAGTTATATCTCCACATCTTTAGTAAAATTATTTTTTAATGAAATGGAATAAGGTTAAACAGATTACCTGTGTTATGCCTTCCTTTCTTAACAACAAATTCATTCTTTTCCTTGGAATATGAAAATATGGACCCCACATGTATTTATTTTTAAAACTATTTCTAAAAGAATAAATAAAACTAAGCAGAAACTGATCTCTTCTGATAAATTTGACAGCTTTTCTGAAAGAGAAATATCCTTTCTCCATATATGATCCAGATATTCAATTGTAATAAGAAAGTGAATATGACATGACTCAGAGCTTGGTTACTTAAGATGTCAGGCAATCCTAGGCTAAAATTCTGACACTATCACTTTTTTAAGCTCACTAGTGCATCTTTAAAATGACAATGATATAATTAACTCATAAATTTGTTGTGATGAATAAATAGGATAATGCCTTAGTTGAGCAATTAGCATAGAGTGATCACTCAACATTATCTGCTATTAGTTGTAGCACGGGTAATAAGACAGCTAAAATATTTTCATCATAAAATAGTCCTCACAGGTTATGGCTCTAGGTAGCAAAAGATTATGATTTCCCCAAAAAGCTCAGCAAAAAAGGATTCCAGATTCATCCTCTTAGAAGCCTGAAACTTGTGTAGCTCACCCCACACTCATCCCCAGGTCTGCATTTTCAATGTAAGGTTGTACTTGGCTCTTTCATTGTTCAATAACCACTGTTCTTAATAAAGAAAAAATTGAATAAAAACAAAACAAAATGCCAATTTAGAGAATGCTAGCTACATTTTATTGTAAAGAAAGCATTCCAGAGCAATATCCAGGGCATTTCTAGCTTACCAAAACAAAGCATGACAGAAGGCATGGGTTACACCAAAGACACATTCAGTGCTTACAAATTAGGTCAGCAGGAGGGAGTGTCTACACTGTCCTGGGCATGGGACTAGGCTTTTCATATCTGTCACTCACTTTAATCACAGAGAAAGGTTCTGGTGTCCTTTTAACAAATAGCAGAGATAACAAGACTGAGAGAGGTCAAGACTATGGAGGACAAAGGTCATACAATGGCAGGGCAAGCATCCTAACATGTCTTTCCCTGACTCCAGAGACCAAGCCCTTTCCTCTACATGAAACTGCCAGTAAATTGTCTGAAAATGGTAAAGGGGTATTTTCTTTATATGGAAGAACTTTCCATCTAAAACTTGGAAAACTTTCACAGCAAAAGAAGATATATGGTATATTTCCCATTGCAATGTTAACATTCACTTTCTGAAAAATGGGAAAAGAAACAGCGTTTAAGTCATGATTACTAGGGTCTCTTATTAAAATGGGAAATATTAAGTTTATTTCAAAAGTTATCAAATATTGGCAGTTGTAGACAACTCAATCAAAAATAGATTGAGAATCACTTTTATCCCTGTTAATTTGACAGACATTTAAAAAATTTTTCAAAATAAATTACTTACTAGATTCATCACTTATCAATACTTGCCATGTGATACACTTGAAAATGTGATTGTATTCCTTTAGCAATTAAAAAATAGAATAAGACTTCTCATAGTTAAAGTTTAATTAAAACATTTACCTGTTTTCCTAAAGGATGTTGTCTTTTTTATACATACATGTCTCTGCACAGGCTGGCTAAGAATTTAAGGGAAATTAAATACAAGTAAAATGATATTTAGGGAAAAGAATCAGGAATGTTCAACAAGGACTTGTTAGTAGTTATGACACCCAGCAGGGCCCTGTGGGGCTCCTGGGCACAAAGCCTTTCTGTGTCCCCCATTTCTTTGATTACAGGAAATAGCCTTCATTCAGCCTCCATGACCTTCCCTGAGTTCCGATGGGCAGATTCAAGCAGTTGTTAATTAGGGAAGGGAGGGGGTGTGAGACAAGGGAAAAACAAACAGTCAAGAGAAACAATAGTGCAGCCTTGGGGCAGGGTCCTGGTTCCCCATCAATGGATACACACAACAATTTGAGCTGTTTTACAGATACTGAAACCCCCTAATTTTATTCGAGTTTATTTTCAATTAAAAAGTGTAGAGTAAATCTGCCTAAATTTAATGTATCTCATATTTGTGAAAATCTCAAAACAATAACATGCTTTGCGGTACTTTATCCCATGAATTGATCATGTCTTCTGGAAGCAGAAAATGTTTAATTATCCTCAAAGTTGATCACTCATTTCTGCTAGATAGAACACTGTGCTCAGAGCTGGATAAGGAATTAGACATGTAAACAATCTATTTGCATCAGCTCTTCTTAATCTGATGTGTAGTTTAATTCTCTTACAGTCGCTCTCTTAAAGTACTGTTGACTTTCTCAAGGGGCTGGTAATGGCAGGAGAAAAGTCCCTGTGCCCAACAAGTAAACCAGTGTTAAGAGTTGCTGGTATTCCAGTAGTTCTCCAAACCCTTTGAGCTCGTGAAAAAACATTCTATCAAGGGCCTGAGTTACCTTTCTCTATTGATTCTTTAACTTTGATACTGATTTTCAAACGTAGCAAGGCAGAAACTAGGTGAATTCAGTCATACCTTCAGGATATCCAGATATTTAATTTTGCAAATGACAATATTTAGATACATAACTATAAATATCTAAAGAGGCTAGAAACAAACAAAAAAAACCCCACAGACCTTCTTTTTACCTTTTTTTGTTTTTAATTTGGGGCACAACTGAGTTTCAGAATCAATCTGCATCATTTTACAGTAAGTCCCCTACCTATGAACCTTAAAGTTGCTAACTTTCAAAGAAGCTAACATGGGTTCCATCAACATCAGGCATGAGTGAAATTGCAGCTTGCCCTCTGTCTCCTATTGCTGACAATCCTTCAGCTCTACCATCTCCCACCCCCGCTCCCTCCTCCCGTCAGTAACTCTTCTTGCCTTTTCACTCAATGCCAGCCCCATGTATGCCAGCTGTTGTACTGTACCACTGTACTTATCAAGGTACTGTACTGTAAGATTAAAAATGTTGTCTTTATTTTTTGTATTTGTTTGTTTTTTATGTATTATTTCTGTGAAAAGTATTATAAACCTATTACAGTACAGTACTATATAGCCAATTGTGTTAGTTGGGTACCTAGGCTAACTTTGTTGGACTTATGAATGCACTCTCAGAATAGAACTCGTTCATATGTAGGGGACTAACTGTACTTTGCTCGTTACTTACACTCAAATGGAAAAAATTAAATCTTGAGAATTAAAATATATTTCTTAGATTTCTATTCACAAAAAGCTGAAACTAATTTGTTCATCCTAGCAACTCTTCATTCCTGATCTCTACAAATAGCAGACCATGCAGTCCCTTCATGTTTCTTGGAAGCCTCTACTAAGGTACCTCAGAAAATTACAAAAGCACATCCCATTGACAGAAAATTACAAAAGTACATCCTACAGGGGCCATTTATAGAAACTCATAGTGACAAGTAAAGTTTGAGCCAGCAACTTAATGATGCTATTGAGATACAAAATACGGGGGAAACATTCCTCAACTCAGGACAGAGTAAGATGTGCCTGGTGCTTATCTGAAGGGTTTATTATAAGAACTGCTAGAAGGTCCTTCTTAAAATAAAAATTAATATCATGATATTAATATGAGACCACCATTCATCTTTAATGACAGTCATGATACCCACAGTATCAACAGAGAGAGTTTTAACTGGGTGGGGCTCATATAATTGTAAATGTAGGCATCTAATTTGAATCATGATTTGATAAAATAAAAAATTATATTCAAAATCTCTCAGGATTAATTCAGTTAGAACTTGTTATAACTCTAAGAAGGTGAATATAAATAATCCACAAATTCTGTTCTACAAAATGCAGAGGTTATTTCTTAAATTTGATATGGATGAATTAAAACATGATAATGAACTAAATGAAGAACTCATGCTATGGAAAAGCAAACAAAAAATATTGTGCAAAGGATGATAATCCATCAATCGTCCTTATCAATGATCTCTACCTCAAATCTTTATCATAATATGTAATCATTCATTCATTTGGGCAGTCAAAATTAATTTATTATCATCTCTGAACTCTAAGCACTGGGAATAGAGATGTATATACGTATTCCAGGAGCCCACAGGCCATAAGGGTGATAGACATACAAGACACTCTTTATGATATTTCATGATAAGTAGCTTAGTTATACTATGCATGGGGTGCTGTCATACCACAGAGGCTGATCACCATACTCAGTCTGAAAGAGGAATGTTCTAAGAGTTTTTACTAAAACTGAGCCAGGTCAGAAAAATAAGAATAAGATCTAGAGTGGAAGGGAAACATTCTTTTAATAGAGAGCAGGATACATATTATACCTGTTCAAATTTTATATCTTCTAATAGACAACTGAGGTCAGAAATTTTGTCATTTTAATTTTTATGTCTATGATTTTATAAAATTCTTGCATGCAGTTGATGTTAAATTAAGATTATTAAATGAATTAAATGTTAAAAAAATAAATTCATCTGATTAGTCACTGAATACACATGCAAAAACTGAAGATATATACTTAAAAAGACACACACTGAATGCAAGTAAATTATCAAATAAAGTCAGAAGAGATTGAAGACAGAAAAAAAATAAAGTAATGAAGAAGTATAGTATGCTAAATAAAACTGACTTACTAGAAGTGATGTTGATATATGCCAGTAATAGGGGTCTGAAGGAGAACCAAAGACATTTGAGTTGAAATAAAAGGAGAGGGAAAGAGAAGTAAAATCACAATATAGGACTAAGTTGTAGGGACTATATACTGCATTCCTGCTATTGATGAGGAATCTGCAATAGCATAATATCAATGATGAAAATTTTGAATACAGAAAGTGATGGTGAGTCTCAGAGGCAAGATAGACCATTGTAATTAACATATAAAAGATTAACTGGAAATTTGAAGCACATGATGAGTTACCCTCTTAGAAAGCAGAAACATAAGGAATTCATCTGCCTGCAGCTTGGGATAAATGTTGTAATAGAAAGGAACAACAGAGAAAACATAATTAATTCCTCAGCTCCCATTTCATTTCTGACTATTCTGTCCAGAAGAATAATCATAAAGCTATAAAGGAGATAACAAGTGGTATTTGGTAGAGCTTAAGACCCAAGAAAAATAGAGGGCCTTAAGAAAAAGACATATGGATTTAAATACTTGGACTTGGGCACATTACATTCCCACAGGATTATTATAATGTAGAGATAAGATGCCTAAACTGATGGCAGTGAACTAAGAGGACAATAGGGAATGGAAGAGCTGAAGATTGGAGATGAAAAAAACAATCCTGATGAAAACAAAGTATAGCCTCCAAAATACAAATGTAGAGATTTCCATTATTCTCAAGGAGAATTCTGTAATGGATAAATTAAAATATTCTTCTCTTTAGAAAGGGTTCAGTTATGGAGGGAAGCCAACATGGTTTTATCTGGATGTGGTCATGGAAAACTAATTTAATTTATTTTTTCATTACTTCATCCATTCACTTCTGCAATGTCTATTGAAGGCTCTCCATGTGCTGGCAAGAGTAAAGATTTGGAGTTCTCAAAAAAGAAAACTTGATTCATGTGAAGTACCATATTTGGGTTTAAGCAATCAACTATAAGCATGCAGTTTTTTACTTGTGGAAGTGGAAAAAAAAATTTAGACAATGTATATTGTACCAAAAGTCCACTGATACATGCTGTTACACTGAAAAAGACTCTTTATATTAAAGATACTTGAAGTGGTTGCTGGAGATGTAGCCTAAAGAATAGAAAGAAGTCTTCAGAGGGAACATAACAACTCTTCAAATAGGTAGACGGTTATCAAGTAAAAAAGAGAGTAAAAGCAGAATCTAGGAACCAACAGGCAAAAAGTTTATTTCATTCATTTAGAATTGAGGAAAATACATAATCCTTCATTAAACAATCCATGCAGAAGCTAGAGATTACTTATTGATTGGTTGGTGACAGAAAGTTATTCTTAAACCTAGAATTATAATATTCTGTTAAAGTTTTATAGTCCCTTATTAATCTTGTGTTTAAAGGGTTCTTTGGAGAGAACACTGACAATTAGTAGAATACAAAGGTCTTTATAGAAAATAATTCAGATTTATATAATCTTGAAAAAACATAATCAAGAGATCAATAATTGTCTATGATTTTCAAAATGGTTTCTTCTGAGAACAAAGACTGGTCATTGATATTTCCTATATGACAATGGGTTCAAACAATATGAAGAGTATTCTGCTAGGACAGACTAATAGACTTCTATTAATTTTTAAGTGCTGGACAGGCTAAGGAGAGAGGTTGTGAAACTTTCATAACAGGGAATCTTTTATGATAGTATAGCATCTCCTTTGGATGTTTTAGAGATTCATCTTGCCATACATGTCTCAGACAGTATCTAATATGGTATCTCCATGGGTTCCTCTTCCATTCCTATGGTCTGAAAATTTCCTCGTGTGTTCTAATAGTTTCTGTCTCCTACTGCTTTTGGAATAGCTTCTCCATTGGTAAGTAATATTTTGCACAATTTAATTTTATGATGGTAATTAGTGTTCTATCAGTTCTTCTCTGTTAAAGTCACTAACTTTTATCATTTTTATATTAGTTATGCTGGATTATTTCAATAAATTAGATATCTATATATTCATTTTAAGTAATACACATCCTATGCTTTTATGAACAATGTTCTCAAAAATATGAGGTCTTTCCTTATTATCAAGTATCATTAAAAACACAACTGAAAACATTTCTCTCTCTTTTTAACACTCTACTGAATCAAGCTGAAATCGTTTAGACATATGATTTTCTTTTGAAAATTGTAAAATAAATTTTGCAATTTCTAATTCTATTAAATGCACTATTTACTAAAACTTTTTTTCCTGGTTTATTTTCATGAAATAGAAACATGTTTAATCCAACTGGATTTATTTGGCTTACCAAATAAGTGTATAAAACAGTTCAGGGATGATATGGCAGCTTTACAATGCAGGCTTTCATCTTCCTACTCAAATATCTTTAAATACAAGAAGGAAAAACCCAAACCAGCTTATTTTATCTTCCTTTAAAGTGATTTCTTGAGCTCTAACTAAAAATTCCTGCTTACATGCCAATGTCAAAAATGTAACACAGGCCACCTGTGTTGCATGAAAAGTTGGGAGATCAGGAAACTTATCCAGACACACAGCTGCCCCCCTCTGAATGGGTCCATATTATTAAGAAAGAAGAAAATGAACATCATTTATGCAAATAATTTCTGCCACAGGACTGAAAGGACACAAATTTCAAGGAAACAAAGAGTATGTGAAGATAGTATCTTGCAAAATAGGCTAGAAGAGTGTTCCCTTATAGGAAAACTGTCTCTTATATACGTATAGCCACTGTAGTCCACTGCTCTCTAATTCACAATATTTTGTTCAATAAGAAACAAAGGCATTCACAGAGAACGAACTTATGGTTACCAGGGGGGAAGGGTGGAGGGAAGGGATAGATTGGGAGTTTGGGATTGACATGTACACACTGCTATATTTAAAATAGATAACCAACAAGGACCTACTGTTTAGCATAGGGAACATTGCTCAATATTCTGTAATAACCTAAATGGGAAAAGAATTTGAAAAAGAGTAGATACATGTATATGTATAACTGAATCACTCTGCTTACACCTGAAACTAACACAACATTGTTAATCAACTATATTCCAATATAAGATAAAAATTTAAAAAATAATAAAGAAACAAAGGCATTCAGTCCATTCAACAAATATTAATTAAGCTCGCTATTATGGGTCAACAATACTTCAGGAAAATTCCTTGAAAAATGTTCATTGTTTCAGGTACAGTTCACCTTGTAAATGAAATGAATACATGAGAAAAGAATGATAACATAATGCCCTTGCCCTCAACAAGTTCACCCTGAAACAAGTGACAAAAGAAGACACACAAATGATTATAGCACAGTGATATAAACACAAATAGAAGTATCAATAACATTCCATTGGAATAAAAAATAATTTATTCTCACTGGCATGGGGGAAGATCAAACAAATTGAAGGTAATGCAGGAACAAAGAGTATAAGAATTTTTCAAATGGGTCAAGGTTTTACAGAATATGGTTGGCAGAAACCATTCATTTTTTCTAACAGATGTATTTAGACATGGTTTTATAAACTCTTTAAAAGAAGCTTCAAGAGGGTAATTTAAAAAAATAGATTTTATGGATCAGTGTTCACTGATCCAAAAAATTGCTTAGTCTTCCATGTCCCATGACTTAGTTTGTCATAATTTGAAAAATTTCTTAAAACCCATAGAATAATATTATAGTCCTGGAAATGATAACCCTCAAGTAGAAGATTATAGCAGAAGGCTGGCAGATGATTCAGGGGTTGTGAACTTTGCTAATAGAGTAAGTCAACTTTCACATCGAAAGACATAAAACACTAAGTGCTATCAAAGGGACATATGAACTCTTTAGCTAATTTTCCACCCTGTAATATTTTACCATTATACACCCTACATCCCAAACTGACATCCCTGAAATCAAATCCCATTATTAATTCATTTACCTATTAACACATAGGAAGCATCAGAACAAAATGCTTCACAGCACCTTGTGACTGGATTCAACCTCAGTGATTAAAGAAGAGACTGTCATTTTTATTAAAAAGGTTTTTTCAGGTATTGCTATCTGCATAGTAAGTTAAAAAAGAAATTAGTGAACTACAATTACCATTCTAAAAATATCCTTAGAGTTGAATATCCATTTCAAAAAGAAAAGAAGGAAAGAATATTTTGCTCAATGTACAAACTAGGTGACATAAAAGTCAAATATGTCCAGATATGACATGATTTTTAATCAAATATAATGGGTTTGTTTTTCAAATAATATTCCTGGAGGCCAACAACATAAGGAAGTAAGAGTTACAGTGAACAAAACATGAGGTTACATTCGTTAACATTTCTTTGCCTACATCCCTTCAAAGACTTGAGAAAAATGAAGTTAACCAGACAAGAACAAACTGTGTATAAATAAAACATTCAATGAAAATCAGGAACTAAAATCTCTGAGAAAAGTAAATGTGTTTTCACATTAATAATAACTTGTTAATAAGTTATTGATTTACTTAGAGCTTTAATGTGTCAATGTTTATAATTACAATGCATGTGAAAATAAAAATGACGCAAATGTTTTCCACTGAGGAAAAGAAATCTATTGCTATCTGCATTACACACTCTCATTTTCTTAGATATTTATGAGAGTAGTACAAGATTTAATAAGAGCTATTTGTTTTTAAGCCATTTGTCATGAAATGAAGAAGAATCTCATCAAAAAATATGTTTTCCAAGTTTTATTTATTTATAATAAATAATATATATTATCTATTATATAACAGCTCAACTATTAAGCTAATTTTGAAATTCAGTTTTGAATTAGCTTGAACTTTTTTTTAAATTTATATTTAAGTATAGTTGATTTACAATGTGTTAATTTCTGCTATACAGCAAAGTGACTCAGTTATACATATATACATGATTTTTTCATATTCTTTTCCATTATGGTTTGTCATAGGATATTGACTATAGTTCCCTGTGCTATACAATAGGACCCTGTTGTTTATTCATTCTATATATAATAGTTTGCATCTGCTAATCCCAAACTCCCAATCCATCCCTCCCCCTCCCCTACTCCCTCTTGGCAACCACAAGTCTGTTCTCTATGTCTGTGAGCCTGTTTCTGTTTTGTAGATAAGTTCATTTGTGTCATATTTTAGATTCCACATATAAGTGATATCATATGATATTTGTCTTTCTCTTTCTGACTTACTTCACTTAGTATGATGATTTCTAGGTTCAACCATGTTGCTGCAAATCACATTATTTCATTCTTTTTTATGGCTGAGTAATATTCCAGTGTATATATGTACCACATCTTCTTTATCCATTCCTCTGTTGGTGGACATTTAGGTTGTTTTCATGTCTTGGCTATAGTGAATAGTGCTGCAGTGAACATATGGATGCATGTATCCTTTTGAATTATACTTTTGTCTGGGGTATGTCCAGGAGTGGGACAGCTGGATCAGATGGCAACTCTATTTTTAGTTTTTTGAGGAACCTTCATACTGTGTTCCATGGTGGTTGTACCAATTTACATTCCCACCAACAGTGTAAGAGGGTTCCCTTTTCTCCACACCCTCTCCAGCATTTGTTATCTGTAGACTTTTTAATGATGGCCATTTTGACCAGTGTGAGGTAGCACCTCATTGTAGTTTTGATTTGCATTTCTCTGATAATTAGTGATGTTGGGCAGCTTTTCATGTGCCTCTTGGCCATCTGTATGTCTTCTTTGGAGAAATGTCTATTCATGTTTAGCTTGAAGTTTTAGTTGAAAATGAGCAATTAACATTTATCTTTGTGAAGGTTTCTTTTAATACTAACCTTCATCCATTTTATCTTTATTTGAAAACTTCGTGTATTTAACCATTCTTACAAAGGCTCTGGAAAACTGAATAGACCTCCTGGTCTCTGCCGCTGGCCTTGTGCTCCTAACCTCAACTCCATCTTCTTCAGTTTAAGAAACAGGATATTCTATTTCATATACAAGAGACAATAAGGGTGAGACACTTTAAAAAGCACCTTTTCTTTTATTATTTTTCCACTGTACCCAAAAGAAATGGAACAGATTATCTTGCCTTTCATAAAACTTTGGGTAGCTTCATAAGTTACCTACAAATATGATTTTTTAAACTGAGTTTGTATAAATCTATTTGTTGTTTTAATGCCCTTTGAATTTTAGTTGTTAACTATCATAACCGTATTTGGAAAGTATGGCTTCAAGAAACCCATTGTTCAAGAAACAATCCTATCACTCCCAGTTATAGATACATCCTTTTGAACAAGTGACTTAAGTTTTCTAAGTCTTCATTTGTTATCTGTAAAGTGGGGATGACATTTATTTCGCAAGATTTTTTAAAGAGCCAAATAAGATAATAAATGTAAAGCATCATAATGACTGACCCACTAAATATTAAAATGTTATTCACTTTCTCTCCTGGCAGCTAATATGTAAGCTGTTCTATTTGTTAGGCATCATTTTGAATTAGAAATTAACAAAAGTATATTTTAGTGATTTCAAGAAATCAACTATATATATCATTTTTTGCAGAAAGTTAAAGGTAGCATCTTGACGTTATAACTCTAATAAGTAAGCAAATCTAAGAATCAGATGATGCCTTATTGACTGTGTGATTATACTTAGTCACCTTCCGGGGTTCACTGTTAGCTTTCTTAACTCTAAAAGTTAGCACAATTTATATAGTTTTCTAAAAAATATTTTCTTCAAAAACATGAATCTGATGGAAAATAAAATAGGAGAATTATGAATAGAGCTGAAAGAAGATAAAACTCACTTAGATAAATAGCTATTTGTTTTGGTGTAAGAGGAAATGTATTTTTTTGTTGTTGCTTGTTTTAAATATTTCAAATTTTATTCTCTTTTGATATAAAACTATGGAACACTCATAGTTTTTGTCTAAAACTATGGATCATCTATACCTTGTTAGTAAGTACAAGAGAAAATGTATTAAACAGTATTTAGAAAGCAGTACCAGTAAACTTTATTAGAAGCATTAGATGTGTTATTAAAGTTGATATTAATTCATAATCTGCAATTGTTAAATGTGTATAACTTAATGTTAAAATCGCACCTTTATAATCTACAATTATAAACCCAGATTTTCTGTAGGCTTCATAAACCAGAGAAGTAGCTCAAATGTGCAAGAGCCAAGGGATAAATAATATTATAAATATACGTAACTATAAATATATATGCATTATATTTATGTGTAAATATTATACACGTAATTATAGGCATAATGTTATATGTGCATGTGTATATATGTGTATATCAGTTATATTACCTAATTAAAACCATAACCTATAAATAGTTACTCAATCAAATATATTACTAACAGTGTAGTCATTGTGTTTTCAATGTTGGTAAAGTTATTCAAATTTTCCACTTTCATAAAGTCCAAATTGAGCTGCCAGATGCTGAAACTCTCCTTCTAAGTTAAAAGCTTGTTTCACATCCAAACCTTTCAAGTGCTAAATATTTGCTGAAAATTGGTTGAATCTATAACTGCTTAGGAGTTGGAAGAGTTTTAGGTATTATATGCAGTCATTCATTAACTTAGCTTCAGCAACTGTAGACACTATGTCACCCTGCATCTTCCTTATTTATATCTTTTATCAGTAAAGTAACTAGTCTAGCTATCATGCTATCAGCCTACTCAGTCAGTGCTGAACTGAACCATTTCATGATTTCTTTTCCAGAGCACCTTTAGTGGAGGCACAGGTGAGATCTGGCATTCTAGCTTCACTGAGTCTCCCTCAGAAACTTCTTTGCTCTGTGGTTTGTAGATAAATATCAGTGTTCTTCTATGTTCTTTTGCAAGGAGCTACCTTTCCTGAATGTTGATTTAGTAGAAACAATTCTAGGTGCATGCATACATATTATCTTATTAATGAATATGTATAATACCATGAAGTAGTTATTTTTAATTCCCATTTTCACAAATAAAAGAAAACTAAGAAAAATTTACTTTTCTTACAACAAATGCACATTGGTATATAGGAAAGTTAGGGGAGTTCATCTGATTTTTGTATCATCATCTTGAGTTGAATACTGACTCTTCATCATTTTTATAATGCATGCATTTTTTAATTTAACCATACCAGAAAAATAGGTGTGTTTCTTACTCATATTTCACAGATGAGAAAACAGGGCACTAAAGAGCTTAAGTATCTTATTATCAAAAACAATATTTAATTGATAAAATAAGGATTTATCCCCAAGATCATGTGACACAAGAGCTTCCACTCCTAACAACTACTCTTATTAGTATAGCTCAAGGTGGCAAGGTTCACAGATTAAGTGTGATCAGAAAAATGTAACTACAAATCATCAGGATAAACAAAGGACTCCTTTCTAATCTTAAAACAAATGAATTAATCTCCCTGATATTCCAAGGAATTCGGGATTTTGACTCCTATTGCATTGAAATATAATAAAGTCATGACTATTACAATAACTATATTCTGTTATTTACATAGATTCAAAATTAGCCAAAGATATTTTTTCCTGGCATAATTTAGAGGAATATAATTCTAATTCTCATTTATTTTAGGTACTGAATATTAAATTTTTAAAAACTTAAACTAGTACATTTTTGTTCAAGAGTCTTACTACTTTCATTCCACATTTCATTGTCCTTTATTGACTCCTTATTTCAGAGCGTAAATTTTATTGTCACTCTTGTCAAAAATAATTTTTAAAATTTTACCATGGAAACAATTATGCACACACATATAACTGATTATTGTTCATCAGGAATATATCATGGTATGAAAAGAGGAAAACAGAATGCCTTGATCTATGAATATATTGAAATTTTAAGAATATGTTGATTATTATATCTAACATTCAAATGGGTAATTTAAGTGTCAATATCTATCTTTTCCTATTGATCTAATCTATATAACCATCTGTCTATAAACACATTTATACACACAAGCACACATATATATGTGTATACATATTGTTTATGTGTATTTACATAGGTGCATGCATGCACACACACACACACACACACACACACACATACATATAGACAGAGGAAGAGAGATGACATACATTAATTTAGCCCCAATAATAATTAGATACCTAGAGTAGTAAACTGTATAAATGCTGCAAAGGAAACAATGTTATCCTATCCTTACCCTACAGACTATTATAATGGCAATAGGAAGATTAGGAAGATAACAAAATCCTTACTATCAACACATAAAACACATGTGATATAGGCAATTTCTAAATTCAAATGAATGTAAAGATTAAGTGTAGTTAATTAGAGAATACATTTTCAAGGCAATGAGTGTTATGCATGGAAGACCTCAGATGTAGAGAATATATCTAAAAACATGAAGTAAATTTGAGAATAATACTACAGAGTGATAAGCACAGAACACAGTTGGCCCTCAATATCTGCAGGTACTGCATACATGGTTTCAAGCAACCATGGATTAAAAATATTTTTTTAGGGCTTCCCTGGTGGCGCAGTGGTTGAGAGTCCACCTGCCGATGCAGGGGGCACAGGTTCGTGCCCTGGCCTGGGAAGATTCCACATGCCGCGGAGCGGCTAGGCCCGTGAGCCATGGCCGCTGGGCCTGCGCATCTGGAGCCTGTGCTTTGCAATGGGAGAGGCCACAACAGTGAGAGGCCCGCGTATCGCAAAAAAATATATATATATTTAAAAAAAAATCCATAAACTTCAGTAAAGCAACTATACTCCAAAAATATTTTTTAATTAAAAAAATTAAAAATATATATAGAGTTGGGATTCAAAAAATGACAGTTATCAATGACCAAAAAAAAAAAATCCATAAACTTCCAAAAAGCAAAATTTGAATTTGCCACACAACAGCAACTACTTACGTAGCATTTATGTTGTATTTACCACTCTTTACACAGCACTTACATTGTCTTAGATATTATAAGTAATCCAGAGATGATTTTAAGTATATGGGAGGATTTGTGTAGGTTATACACAAATACTATGCCATGTTCTGTAAGGGATGGCACATCCGCAGATTTTGGTATCCAAGGGGTGGGTGGGATGAGGGGGGTCCTTGAACCAATCCCCTGTGGGTACCAAGGAACGACTGTACTACATGAAAACACTATATGAAAAACACAGAAAAACCTGGGTTTTATAAGAGATTCTCAGGGAATCTACTTTTGGAAAGCAGAAAGGCCATACTTAGAAATATTTATGTAGAAGACTTGGATGTTAAAATAACTTAAACTGATAGAAGTAGAACTGCTGAACATCAGTCTATGGTGCTCAGAATGAATCTCGCTAAGGAGACACAAGAGATACTTATGTTGAGCCAGAGGTGACAATGAAGAAGTTTTGGGAAGACTGGAAAAGCACTATACATACATTCATCCCCTGAAGCCTACTTTTGTTCGTAGGACAATTCATTATCAAGGAACAACCTCACCAACAAAATTTGTTTACCAATGTGGAATAGTAGATTGAAAAACTGGCCACAATCCCTCAGTCTTCCTTATGTTCACACCTTTTAAATGTTGCTTTACATTTATTTCTATCAAGGAGTGAAATTTCTTTTTACATCTCTTGAATATGGGCTGTCTGTGTGACATGGTTGGCCATTAGAATGTAGTATAAGTGACAGCATGCCAATTCTGAGTGTAGGGATCAAGTCCAGAGTCACTTCCCCTCTTTTCCTTGAAATCCTCTCAGTTATCATGTAAATAAGTTCCAGCTTGCCTGCTGAAGAATGAGAAAGAACAAGGAACAGAGACAACGTCCTGGCTACTTAACCACTTCCCAGTTGACCATCCTGTTGAGCTCAGACACATGTGTGAGCCACGCCAAGACAAGAACAACTGCCCAGATAAGGCCAGCCCAACTGCCAAGTCATAGACTCAGCAGTTAAACCACTAAGATTTAGAGTCATTTGCTATACAGCAAAAGCTAACTGATACACATGGTCAATATCCTCCTGATGAAGGAATAAGGTTACTGTAGTTTATCACACAGGCAATCCAAATGCATTCCTATGTATATTAAAAAGTTTAATTGACACTTCACTCAATTATAAGATAAACTTCTTTTTCATCAAAATGTATTAGACAGGGCTTCCCTGGTGGCGCAGTGGTTGAGAGTCTGCCTGCTGATGCAGGGGACACGGGTTCGTGCCCTGGTCCGGGAAGATCCCACATGCCGCAGAGCGGCTGGGCCCGTGAGACATGGCCGCTGAGCCCGCGCGTCCGGAGCCTGTGCTCCGCAACGGGAGAGGCCACAACAGTGAGAGGCCCGCGCACCGCAAAAAAAAAAAAAAAAAAAAAAAGTATTAGACAAGTCAGAGGTATCAGTCCTGCTTCTTTAAGTTATAATTTGAAATGAATATGCATTGTGATTTTTTTTTAATTTTATTTATTTTTGGCTGCGTTGGGTCTTCGTTGCTGCGCGCGGACTTTCTCTACTTGCGGCAAGCAGGGGTTACTCTTCCTTGAGGTGCACGGGCTTCTCATTGTGGTGGCTTCTTTTGTTGCAGAACACGGGCTCTAGGCATGCGGGCTTCAGTAGTCGTGGCACGTGGGCTCTAGAGAGCAGGCTCAGTAGTTGTGGCGCACGGGCTCAGTTGCTCCGTGGAAAGTGGGATCTTCCCAGACCACAGATCGAACCAGCGTCCCCTGCATTAGCAGGCAGATTCTTATTGCCTGCCATTGCGCCACCAGGAAGTCCCTGCATTGTGATTTTAGTCTCTGGTGAGTTCTGCATTACTGCTCTTGCCATATGAACACCAGGAGCTTTGTTGATTGTCCAGTTCACGTCTGGAATAATCAGTATACAACCAACTTCTGGCTTTAAATCATTTTACATTAGAATGCCACACAACTGTCTAAAACATCAAAGAGAAGAAAGGAATTATTCTGCAAAAACATTTTGTATATTTTTAGTTAGGCTTAGTGTAACTCCAGATTGAGAAGCTTTCTAACATTTCACATAGTTGCCTTTCTTTGCAGACTCTGTATGTATGTATGTGTATGTGTGCATCAAATAACGAATGGTACTATACAGTAAATTGCCTTTCTTATGGTCCAATGTTAATTAAAACCAAACATCCCTTCCACAATGCAGCTAATGTACATTAATTATTCTGTCTTGTGCAGATGTGACATGAGGGAACATACAATAATTAAGGGGAAAAAAAGTACACATTGTAACAATAATTGTCCGCAATGTGAAATACTATTGCTTTTCCCCTATGAGTAACTTGAATACTTGCCAAATAATCCTCTCTCCACCATTTAAATAATGTAAATTGTTCTTTCACAATAATATATACTTAGAATTACCTTTTTATAGAGTTTAACTGGAACATGTTTATTTCCATTTACCTTCCTTCCACAGTTTTAAACAATGCAAAAACCACAATAAGTTTTTAACGTTTTCTACTGGCATAAATTTAAACATAAAAAATGAGTGTTATTTTATAGAAGAAAGAGCATTGATAGCAGTCATAATTAACTTTGAATGCTACCCTTTTCTCTTTAAACTTGAGAAAATCTTTTTACTTTTCAGAGATTATTAAGTTGAAATATGAATACCTACAAGGGTAGTAGATGGAAAGTGCTTGTAAAGATTATGAGATAACATGTATAAAGTGGCCAAATCACAAATGATCTTTCCCAAATTGCTCTGTTATTAGGAACAGAAATTAAATCCATTGAGATAAATTTAGATTTTCAGATATCTAAACTCTCAATCTCAAATTATCTTTATCTGTCTTTTAAATCCTTTACCAAAGGACATTTTCTCTGCTTCTAAATAAAATTATATGATAAACATTTGAGGACCTCAAACAAATGCTGATACATCAGAAAAAGAAACTTTCTGAAGGACAACCACTGTCTCCCAGAGACTTTGTGTTCCCTCCTCAAAGGAGAAACTGGTGTTCCCCAAAGTGATGATGAAAAGCATGACTGAAAGGCAGAAATACAGCAGAGACCATTTTCGGCCCAGCACTGGTAGAGCAGATGAAAATGGTATGATGAAAGGTACTTGCAAACATGGGAAAAGAAGGATATAAGGATTTAATGGAGGTTGTACCTATATTGTGGAGGAGAGAAAATGGCTTGCTGAGAAATCAGTATTTAATTGGTGGACTACAGAAAAACTTTAAAAGATTTTAAGTGGAGAATTGATCAAATCAATAATTTATAATAAAATGTTGGTATCAACACATTTACTGATGGAATTCCTCTGAAAGATATGTCTAACTTTGCCTCCATAGAGTTAGTCTATAAAAAGGTTTTCCAAAAAAATTTTTTGCCAACATTTACAAAATTGGACATATCACAATGACAAAGTGCAGACTTATGACTTTTTTAGGGTTTATTTGAATTCAGAAGATACATAAACAGAAAGCATAAATTCCTACGCAGCAATTGTAGTAGGTTTACAGATAAAGACTTAGTATCATATTTTGAGACACTGGAATTAGCAGTTGTGGCTCCCTCTGCTCTGCATTTATGCCTCCCACCAATACATTTCATTTATCCATGGCTTTGGTATATCTGAGACAGCTGAAATCTAATAGCTGTATCCCCATTCCTAGAATATATCCTACCCCATATAAGTCCACAAAGTACCTTCAACAGTCCAATACGTTTGTCCATCACAGGATTTTCAGTACAGGCATACTTTGTTTTACTACACTTCGACTCACTGAAGGCTAGATGACGGTTAGCATTTTTCAGCAATAAAGTTTTTTTGTTTTTTGGCGGTACGTGGGCCTCTCACTGTTGTGGCCTCTCCCGTTGCAGAGCACAGGCTCTAGACGTGCAGGCTCAGCGGCCATGGCTTACGGGCCCAGCTGCTCCATGGCATGTGGGATCTTCCCGGACCGGGGCACAAACCCGTGTCCCCTGCATTGGCAGGTGGACTCTCAACCACTGCGCCACCAGGGAAGCCCAATAAAGTATTTTTTAATTAAGGTGTGTACATTGTTGTTTTTTAGACTTAATGTTCTTGCACACTTAATAGACTATGGTACAGTGTAAACCTAACTTTCATATGCACTGGGAAACCAAAACATTTGTGTGACTTTCTTTAACTTGATGTTTGCTTTATTGTGATGGTCTGGAACCAAACCTGCAATACATCTGAGGTATGCCTGTTCTATTATCCACATAAGTTGATAAAATGTTTATTTCAAGTCTATTTTCTCAGGCAATTGTTCTGGTTAACAATAAGCGAGAATGTTTATGGATTAAAAAATTTAAGTTTAGAAGTCAAACTTTATATTTGATTATGCCTTCATATTTATTATTTTAAAGAAAGTTTAAATTCATTTCTTGTATTATCAAAGGAGAGGGAAAGACTCTCATTTAAAAGTTGTATACTCAAAGAATGCTAATTTATTACATTGATGAGTTATAAGAAATTGTGTCTACATGTTTATTTAATTTCACTTCATATTTAAATATTATATGAATATTTATTTTATCACTATAGTAAAAAATTTTGCATAAAAATAATTACTTTTTGATTATAATACATAATAATTTAGCTAAATGAGTGTCTCTGTATGAACGCACTTGATTAGGCATATATGTGTCCTTGATCATAAAAATAGGGGGTTTTTGGAAGTTTGGAGATGCATAGCTGAGACATTTAGAATACTACAGTTTTGACACTGTTGGGGTTATGTGATTGATTTCTGACTAACTATAAGGTAAAGTCAAGGGAAAGGCAAAAATGATAAAGGACACAGATGGGCATGATGCTCCTGCTGGCTGGAAAATCAGTTCCTGGCACTTGAAGGGAACGAAGGAGGAGAAGGGATTTCCATATCTTAGAGACATGCTGTGTCAACCAGAAGCTCAAGAAAACACAGGTGGTATAAAAGTAAATCTTTCTGGATTTTGTAACTTTCAAGTTCTAATTTGGTAGGTTTGCACCAACTGTTTACATAGCCATTGAGTCAGGCCCACAAGCTTAAAAATAATTATTTGCTCTCCGAAATAATTTCATAAAATAAACCAAGTCTTCAGCTTTTAAATCAAAAAATAATATAGTGTTAAAATTATGCCATTGCTAAGTGTTCATGTACAGTCTGTAGAATTAAGGCTTTCTGCCGGTAGTTTTGTTATTTTGACCCAGGATACCAGGAACATCTCACCAATCACCTCTGATGGTCCTCACTTGAACACACACACACACACGAAGAGATGGATATACAAAAGAAACAATATACAAATTAAAATTCCAGGGTATTAGCATATAAGCTAAAGTCACACCATGAAACAGGTCTGGTAAAGGCTGTGATGCAGAACATAGTTTAATGGAAGCCCTTACTTTCCTTGTTTCTTAAACTTGGGCTTTATTTGCTTCATCTGCCTCCCTAACAGGAATCAAAGTAGCAGGGCAAGTGAGATCATCAGATATGTACAGCCAACAGCCCACTTAGGCAAACCTTAACCATATCAAAGTGGATGGTACACAAAGGAAATGGAAAATATGAAAGAATGGAGGAAGCACCACAGCTTTAGCACAATGATCTCACCTTCTAAAATGTATCACCCTATCAATGCCTTGGACTCAAGCAATTTGATCTGTAGCTTCTCCTCTACAGGAAATGCTGGGGGGCGGGGGCAGAAAGAAGGAAGTAAAAGCATTATTCTAAACCTTCTTTTTGCCCCTCTACCCTCATACTGCCTGTTTCTATTCATTTTATAAGTTCTGTTTATGTCTTAATAGATAAAATTAACTTCCTAGAATCATCAGCACACAGACTATTTGTATCCAGGTTTATAGATATTAAGTATATCCTCTGAAAGTGTTCTGTTTCTAAAGAAAAGGAAAATGCATTTCAGAAAAAGGCCATTAGTGAAAAGATACAAAACTTTAGCATTTTGCCATCTCATTTTGAGATGCAGTTCTGGACTTTAGGAATTTTAAATTATTCCTCTGATTCGCAGACAAAGCAAAGTTCAGTGAGGCAGTATTTTCATTAAGAAACAGTTAACTCAGTAATGGTCTGGGCCAACTGGAGAATGAAGAAAAGCAATTTAAAAGTGCACAGGATCTGTTTTAAGAATAATCACTTGTTCACCATATAAAATGAATAATTTAGATGGCCATTAGGCACAATTATTATAGGTGGGCAAAGGCAAATGGAAAATTGTATATTTTCATGGTTGCTAATTGCATCTTGGTTGAGGAAGAGAAATTCATGCATTTGCTGAATTGAACTAACACATTAAGACAAAACAACTATTTGGTTGCTTGTGAACTCATCAGAGTTTTAAATTACACATCGATCTATCTTTTTTCTAGTTTTTAACATTTTATTATGTAAAATTATATAAATACACCAAGCATCCAGATTCAACAATTAATAAGTCACAGCAAATACTGTTTCACCTAAATCCCCACCCAATTTCTCTAATTACCCCACTCAGATTATTCTGATTAAGATTTATACATCCAATCATTTACTCTGTAAATTTTTATATTGATTTATCCTTATGTTCAGTTTTGATACCAATTCTGAGTTCTCATTTTTTTCCCAAATTACTGAAGCAAAGGAAGTGAGCCACATTTAACAACATATATCACCACACAGCTTTTCTTTTATGAACACACTGTTGTGGCTGATTCATGAGATAAAGGTATTGAACATATTTCAGGCTGCCTCAAGTGATTGTCTTCATTATTTCTGTATATTACTTATAAAGGGGCTCAATGAATGCTTGTAGAATGAGTTCAGAGAATCTATAATTTATGACCAATTACTCTCATAAAATTCATGTCAATATTACATAAGAAAAAACACTCATAATATAAAAGCTATAACAGTGTCTACCACATATTGTCAGAATTAAGTTTGACAGTGCCTATACAGCACTTAACAAGTCCGGACCCGTGACGTACTATTAAATATTTGACCTTAATAATCATGTTGTTGTTTGTTATTAAAAGTGATTTTGTAATAGTAAGCACAAAGGAATGAGGATCTGCAAACTTTTCTGGGGCAGACTTGCCCACCTCATCATTCATGGAAAAAGAACTCTTCAAAACCTTAAAAACACTTTAGAGCTTAGATTTATTTCTTCTGTGCCAATGGTACCAAAAATAGCCTATTACCCACTATATTGATACTTCAACCACAGTGGTAGAACTTTAGTTTTTTTTCTCAGTGCAGGACCTTCAAATACTCTGGATATCAACTATGTAAATATTCTAAGAGTGATGATCAATAGCTATTGCTCTCTTCCCCTTGAAAATTTGCCTAGAATCCCACTAATTAGTGAGGCAGTATGCTCTTGCTCTAGAGCTCTAATCTCTACATATAAGAGTGTCACCTTGGGAGAGAAATTGGACCAAGAAGCGGGAGGGTGAATATAGTTCATTACTACGAAAAGTACGTCAATCGATCTAGAAAAATTATTAAGAGAAAACAGAATTGAAATTTTGGTTAGATATTTCAGTAGCATAAACTATGCTCTCCCCTGCAAGATACTAGCAGTCTAGTTGTGTAATGGACTCTAACACACATGAAATAATTTGACAACTATGTTACACTAACTACTTTAGTTCCAAAATATAAATGTGGTATTAAAGTACATAATTAAAACTTAACTTATGGAGAGTTCTCCAAAGAAGACATACAGATGACCGAAAAGCACATGAAAAGATGCTCAACATCACTAATTATCAAAGAAATGCAAATCATAACTACAATGAGGTGCCACCGCACACTGGTCAAAATGGCCATCATTAAAAAGTCTACAAACAATAAATGCTGGAGAGGGTGTGGAGAAAAGGGAACCCTCCTACACTGTTGGTGGGAATGTAAATTGGTACAAACACTATGGAGAACAGTATGGAAGTTCCTTAAAAAACTAAAATAGAACCACCATATGATCCAGCAATCCCACTCCAGGGCATATATCTTGAGAAAACCATAATCCAAAAGGATACATGCACCCCAATGTTCACTGCAGCACTATTTACAATAGCCAAGACATGGAAGCAACCTAAATGTCCATCGATGGATGAATGGATAAAGAAGATGTGGTACATATATACAATGGAATACTACTCAGCCATAAAAAGAATGAAATAATGCCATCTGCAGCAACATGGACAGACCTAGAGATTATCATACTAAGTGAAGTAAGTCAGACAAAGACAAATATCATATGATATCACTCATATGTGGAATCTAATTAAAAAAAAAACGATACAAACTTATGGTTACCAAAGGGGAAACACTGTGGGGAGAGATAAATCAGGAGCTTGGGATAAACAGACACACACTACTGCATATAGGACAGATGACCAACAGGGACCTACTGTATAGCACAGGGAACTCTACCAATATTCTGTGATAACCTATATGAGAAAAGAATCTAAAAAAGAATGACTATATGTATATGAATACCGGAATCACTTTGTTGTACACCTGAACCTAACACAACATTGTAAATCAACTATACTCTAATAAATTTTTTTAAAACTTTATCTATAAAAAATATATAATACACACAAGAATTATATAAGAATATATGTGATTATAAATGGGGTCAAAATAAAAATTAGTGGTCCTTAACTGAAGTATGGTCAGAAATCATCCCCAGAAATTGTGATTATGTAACTCTGACCTAGATCCTCAAGAATTCGTACGTTAAAAAATGTCTAGAGGAAATTTTGATAAAGACTCCTTATTGAATGACACTGGTATGAAGACTATGACGTGAGCTGTACATGTTTACAACGTACAACACAGTATATCTGCAAAAATCATCTCCAGAAGAGGTAGCATGTCACTGTATGCCTCCATGGCTTCCCTGACTGGCCTGTCAAAACTATGTGTGTGACTAGCACATAACAAGCACTAAATTAATATTTGATTAACTTTTTATTTATTTATTTTGATTAACTTTTTATTTATGAAGCAATGAAAGAGAAGTTAGATTTTATTGAGTCCGTCAAATAGAATATCAGAGAAAACTGACCAAATATCATAATTCACAGTGAATTAAAGAAAAATAATTCATTAAGCAAATGAGAGAGCAAAAATCTAAGGCTCAGGTTTATTGCATGAGATGTACTGAGTGTAGGTGAAATCTAGAGCATGGAGACTCAAGGTAGGGCCAGAAAAGATACATAAATGTTTTCCATGGATGTATGTATATTATTTTAAGAGGTCTTTCTGGAAACATTGTTAAAAATTAATCTAAAAAGTGACTTCTGCTATTCAGATCGGGATAAAATCTTCATTGTATATTAGAAACTCAACATTTCTCTCAAACTATTATGAAAGTTGCATTAATTATTTTAGAAGGCCAACATATATGTCAGAGATGTTCTCTTAGTATATTTGTTCATTATATGCTTGGTTTGTGTGTCCTTTTTAATCAAGTGACTGCAATAACTGTCAATATAGTACCTAAATATATTACCTGCCATGTTAATCAGAATATGCTAAACTTTATCATATAACATTTTCACCTAATATTCAATACACTTAAAAAATTTTTTTTTAATTATAGCTAACTTGAATAGCTTACATCTTGCAGCACGTTAGGTTCTGTATTGCTTCAGTACTAAATTTTGGTGCGCCCTAAGTGCTCAATTTTACAACGAAATGAAAACACCATAGAAAAACAGTCCTATTACTGTGGGAAATGTGCCAACTACTGTATGTGTAGTTTCTGCCTAATACTCTAAGGGACAAGATTTATCTCCTGGTCTGAGACCTCTTCCAAATATGGAGATAGAAGCAAGAACCAATTAAATATCAGGCAAATATTTGATCATATTCTGAACCATGTTATTAATAAGCTGAACTGATTTCATTCCACTCTCTTGCTGAGTTGCCTGCATGCCTTAGTCCACTTGGGCATGGTGGAGGTTAGGGTTCATTTTTTAGAGAAATGCATATAATGTTCTTTACTTTCTGTGTTAGTAAACCAATGATAGCCAATGGCAACCCTGAACAGACTTTGTAATTACAGTGGAGCCCATTTTCTGATATCGTCTAATAAATTAGTGAAGAAACCTCAATAAATGTTCAGAGTTCATCCATATTCTTTCAGATATTTGTCTCTAAAGCCTCAGGCAATAAACCAATCAAATTTAAATAATTTTTTTAAAAGCCATTCCAGATATTGCTATGTCCTGACATGCCTTTTTTTTTTTTTTTTTTTACCTAAAATGCTCCAGGTGTCCATATCTTGAGAACTGTATAAGCCAGTCTTTAATAGAAAGTTTCATTTAGGGGGAAAACAGCATAGGGTAGAAGTGGCAATTTTTTTTTTCCACCCAGGTCTCAGTGAAGAGTGAAAACTCACTTAAGTGAAAATGAATGTATCATCTGCAAAGACTTTTTTGAGACATAAATATTTTTATTTTTATTTTTTGCGGTACGCAGGCCTCTCACTGTTGTGGCCTCTCCCGTTGCGGAGCACAGGCTCCGGACGCACAGGCTCAGCGGCCATGTGTCACGGGACCAGCCGCTCGGCGGCATGTGGGATCCTTCCCGGAGCACGAACCCGTGTCCCCTGCATCGGCAGGCGGACTCTCAACCACTGCGCCACCAGGGAAGCCCTCATAAATATTTTTATTAACAAGGCATCAAGGAAGTCAATTTACTGATGATTTATGGATGATCATTTCACATATTTAAGTTAAAGAGACATTTATTAAACACCTGCTAGGGCTGAAGCACTATATTCAGTACTTTAGACCTGCCCCAGGAAAGACTATTATTACAGTGAGAAAACAGAAAAAATACGTAAGCATAGAGGAGGGACTCTTAGCATACCCTGGAAGGTTTTAGGATGTTTTTTATATGACCTTTGCCATTAATAAAACCTATCTCAAGTATAAATGTGTAATTACTTGTATAAGTTCATTACTTCTAGACTGCAAGGTCCATGAGGATGGTGAAAAAGTCTATTTTTGACAGCTTTACCTCCAGAGTCCAGCATAGTATTTAGCACACAGTAGGTACTCTTGTTTGTTAACTAAAATAGCAAGTAATATGAGTTCTGTGTAAGTTGTGATCAAAAGATAAGTTAACACGTCAATCTAAAACTCCCTAACTATCCCTCCCCGCCACCATTTCCCCCAGATAACCATAAGTTCTTTCTCTAAGTCAGTGAGTCTGTTTCTGTTTTGTAAATAAGTTCATTTGTGTCCATTTTTTTTAGATTCTGCATATAAGCGATATCATACAATATTATTTAAAATGGATAACCAACAAGGACCTACTGTATAGCACAGGGAACTCTGCTCAATATTATGTAACAACCTAAATGGGAAAAGAATTTGAAAAAGAATAGATACACGTATATGTATAACTGAATCACTTTGCTGTACACCTGAAACTAGGACAACATTGTTAATCAACTCTACTCCAATACAAAATAAAAAGTTAAAAAAAAAAAAAAGATAAGTTGAATTAGCTGGGCAAAAATGTTTGCTGGGAAGGGCGAAGTTGAAGTGAAAGAAAGATGGGGTAGGATATTTGTGATAAGGCTATGTTACACTGAGTGGAGATCACAAGCCAAGGTATGGAGCCTGATAGGTGTGGGGTGCCACATGTGATATAGTTCCAAACAGGGCATTCCTGGAGATGGAAGCCTGAAAGTTAACTAGGGTTTATCCAAAACATGATAGGCTATGTTTCCCTTGGTAAGGAGCTAAAATCCATGCCTGAAGGACAAAGATGGCATAAACTTGCACTAATACTATCACTACCTTCTCAAATAAACCAAACAGGCTTAATTATTTTGTCACTGATCAAAGCACACTTTCATGCTGAGCCAATATAGTCTCTGAACAATGGATTTAAGCCAAAAATAGAAACCTTTTTTGCTGAGCCTGTTCAGGACAAAGAGAGGCTGTACAAGTTTTTCACGAGGGAGTAACAGCATCAAATGTGTGGTTTAGCTTACATTTTGTGTAAGGTTGACAAGAGATACTGCATGCAGTGAGATAATTTATGAAGTAAATCTAATAATTTATATGAAATATAAATAAAATATTCTATATTAAGGAAAAAGGCCATGTGGAGCCTTGTTTTGTAACTGTTGATTAATTTATCCATTGTCATTTTGTCAATTTCCTAACATATTTATTTGTTCAGTTTTTATTATTTCTTCCTTCTCCTTTTTACTCCTTTGTAGTAGAACTTATAGTTTATTTTAATTCCATAAGAAATTGTTTTTACTGTTTATATACTCAGTAAGATTTCAAGGTACTGGACTTCCCCTCTGGAAATTGGGTTAAATATTTTAATATCTACAGTCTTTTATATATGGCTTATTTCTTTAAGTCTTCTGATAGAACATTCTCATACTACATGAGCTGCCCTAGATTAAAACAGAGCTTACTTTGGGTATAACTCATTGATTAGTATTTTCTTATGGAAACAAATAAAATATATCCTTTTAAACAAATTCCCTACGATAATTTTCATTTTACTTGTCTGGAGAGAATGAAATATGTTTATTAATATTACCTCCATTTTTAATTATTTTTCTTTATTAAATATAAATCTGCATATATTCTAAAGAAAGGTTTACTATGTGTTTTAACTCTCAGATATAATTAATTAATTTTATTCCAATGCATTTTTCTTTCAGATAGTTTTGATGAAAGGGAGAGCAACTGCCTGCATACATTATTTTTTTCACTTGCAATGTTTAAAAAATGGAGGTGATAGAAAGATATTGTCTTACAAAAATATATCGCACAGAAAACTAGAACCAAATGCCCAAAGACTGTCAAAAAGCTGTAAATCAGAGGTTGAAAGTTTGATTTCACAATTTTCTAATATTTACCACTTCACAATCCATCACGAAGTTGTGGATCTAAAAAAACCTAGGATCAGGCATCTAACAGATTGCAGTTTTGTTCACAGTATTTCCATAGCAGTGAGTTTTCATTTTTCTACTTAAAGATTTCCAAATATTCATGCCTAATTATACTAGTACAGTACCATATCATTGATCAAATTTTTTTTCCCATAATCATTTTAATAATAACATCTAAATACTTCAATTTAAGCCTTATTCATTCTTTCCTCAACAAATTTTTCAGTGTCCTTGAATACAATAAGACGCAAATAGTCTGTTTCTTATGACACTTTCACCCACTAACTTTAGCATCATCAATGGATCTTGTATACAATATTTCTTTCTCTGGTATTTGCCTAATGGAAATTTCCTATTTCCATTGTTCCTTCTACATTCTACTTTAAGAAAGACCTGCTCTTCTCCATTATTTTTTTCAATTATTCATTTTTATAAGGAGGATCATGAATATTTATATTAGTCCACAGTTTATCCATAATTTGTATATCCATAATTTATCATAAACTGTTCAAAAATGAATATCGTTATTCATTTTGTTGTTCAAATTGTCCCAGATTTGGCCATTGAGATCTTCATGTTGGTGCTAGTGTCTTTTTTTATGACTTTACCATATTTTTGAGCACTTCATTAATTAGCATCCTGATGTTCTAGACTTACCTTGTAATTCACCTAACCTCACAAGATTTTTCCAAGGAGCCCTGATTTTTTTTATTGGAAAATAGTATTTAGAAAGCAAGGTTTGGATGGTAGTTGTGCTCACTGCCATTAGATACTGTTCCTACATACGAACATGTACATCTATATATTTCTATGTCTACCCATTTGTGTGAGTGTGTGTGTGTGTGTGTGTGTGTGTGTGTGTGTGTGTAATCACATTGATAACTCTCATTCCAATCTATCACTACAGGGATCACTCTAGGCTTCCTCCTTTCCTTATTTGTAATTGTTTTCTCTAATAGTGTGAAACCTGACTGTCATGCACAATATTTTTACTTACTGTAGTGACACACGTAAGTAAAAATGAAGATGTTTCAGAATCACAAATTCTCCTGTAAGAAACAAATTTATTAACTAGAGTTAATAATCAACTATAGGGCTTCCCTGGTGGCGCAGTGGTTGAGAGTCCGCCTGCCGATGCAGGGGACACGGGTTCGTGCCCCGGTCTGGGAAGATCCCACATGCCGCCGCGGAGCGGCTGGGCCCGTGAGCCATGGCCATTGAGCCTGCGCGTCCAGAGCCTGTGCTCCGCAACGGGAGAGGCCACATCAGTGAGAGGCCCACATATCACAAAAATAATAATAATAATAATAATAATCAACTATATTTCAATAAAAATTTTTTGAAAAAAAGATTAATATGGAGTAAGACCAATAATTTGTCAAACCACTGACAGAACGAATTAGTACTCAGTTACAAAATATGTCAATTATGTCTTCAAATTAATGATTCCTAATAGTATTTTTAATTTAAATAAATATGTGAAGCAAAGGACTTTGAGCCTGTGATTACTTACACATCCTACTCATCTTTAAGAATTTAGCTGAAAAAAATTGGGATGAAAAAACAATAGAGAGATAAATAAATGTAGACACAGGCATACATCATTTTCTTGTGCTTTGCTTCATTGTGTTTTGCAGATATTGCTTTTTTTACAAATTGAAGCTTTGTGGCAACCCTGTGTCGGGCAAGTCAATTGGCACCATTTCTCCAACAGCATGTGCTGACTGCAAGTCTCTCACATTTTGGTAATTATCATAATATTTCAAACATTTTCGTTATTATTACTTTTGTTATGGTGAGCAGTGATCAGTGAGCTTTGATGATACTATTACAATTGTTTGGGGGCACCACCAATCACACCTATATAAAATGGCAAACAATCAACAAATGTTGTGTGTGTTCCGATTGCTCCACCAACAGGCAGTTCCCCCATCTCTCTCCCTCTCCTCAGGCCTCCCTATTCCCTGGGACACAATATTGAAATTAGGCCAATTAATAACCCTACAAATGTTTCTAAATATTCAAGTGAAAGCAAGAGTCACACATCTCTCACTTTAAATCCAAAGCTAGTACTGATTAAGCTTGGTGAGGAAGGCATGTCAAAAGCTGAGATAGCTGCATCAGCTGGAAGCACTGCTTGGAAGGCAGAAGCTTACGTGGTTCTCTACAGCGGGGCACCGAGACCACCAGGAGCACATGAGGAAGAAGAAAAAATGTCTTCTGTCCTCTACTCTGTATCCTGTGTAGAAGGCTCCTGATCATTCTCTCACAGCATTTATGTTCTTCTTCACACACCTGGAGAACTCTATTCTTCATTCACTTTGCTTTCCTAATAGTTCCTCTAGTGATCACTCTGACCATTTTCTCTTCAGTTGTCCTCCTCGAGGACCTCGTTGTAATTATCTTGGGGGCAGGGCTGCTCTATGAAATATACTGCGGGAGAACTTTCTATGCCAGAATGCCTGTTCAGAAAATCCTTGAAAAATTCTTGGAAGTCAGTCCCAGCCATCTCTGTTTCCGTGTAATTAACAGTGCATTTATTGCTGTTGCCATTTTGGCTGTGGACTTCCCACTTTTTTCCAGAAGATTTGCCAAAACTGAGCTCTATGGGATAGAGCTCAGTTTTTTTGAATTTTATTTTATTTTTTTATACAGCAGGTTCTTACTAATAAAAACCTAACTGAGAAATATTATTTTAATGAGGAAGAATAAATATAAAATATGAAGAAAATGGGCTTTTGGCAACCCAGGGTTAACTGTATTTCATTATAAAATTAAGTTTCACTCCTACTCTAACAGTAGTGATGCTTAATATTTTAAATGTATCTCAACACTATGTAAAACAAACCAATACCAAAGAAACATAGCCTTGTGACTTGTTAGAATATTTATAAATTTCAGTATATTTTTCTTTTTTAAAAAAATTTTTGTGGAAGTCTAGTTGATTTACAATGTTGTGTTGGTTTCAGGTGTGCAGCAAAGAATCAGTTATACATATACATGTATCCACTCTTTAAATTTCAGTATTTTAAAGAAACTGTTGTGTTTACAGTTGCACCACTGGAAGACTGGAGGGTGGGGAGGAGGATTTTTACTTTCCATCTTATATCATGTATTATCATTCTGTATTTTTTATTGTATGTATTTTATAATATTTACATTAAAATATCTCAGTTGTGGAATTGTCACACACACAAAAAAAAGCCGAGATAGGCTGAAAGTTAGGCCACTTGTACCAGTTAGCCAAGTTGTTGATGCAAAGGAAAAGTTCTTGAAGGAAATTAAAACTGCTACTCCAGTGAAAATACAAATGAGAAGAAAGTGAAACAGCCTTATTCCTGATATGTAGAAAGTTTTAGTGGTCTGGATAGAAGATCAAACCAGCCACAACATTCCCTTAAGCCAAAACCTAGTCCAGAGCAAGGCCCTAACTCTCTTCAATTCTATGAAGGCTGGGAGAGGTAAGGAAGCTGCAGGAGTAGTTTGAAGCTCATTTTGCTTCATAAGGTTGAAGGAAAGAAGTAGCCTGCATAACATAAAAGTACAAGGTGAAGCAGCAAGTGCTGATGTAGAAGCTGCAGTGGGTTATCTAGAAGATCTAAGATAATGAATGAAAGTGGCTACGCTAAACAAACAGACTTTCAATGTTAACGAAACAGGTTTATATCGGAAGATGACATCTGGGACTTTCATTGCTAGAGAGGAGTCAATGCCTGGCTTCAAAGCTTCAAAGGACAGTCTGATTTTCTTGTTAGAAGCTAGTGCAGCCCAAGACTTAAAATCGAAGCCAGTGCTCATTTACCATTCTGAAAATCCTAGGGCCCTTAAGTATTATGCTAAATCTACTCTGCCTGTGCTCTGAATGCAACAACAATGCCTGGATGACAACATCTGTTTACAACATGGCTTACTGAATATTTTAAGCCCACTGTTGAGAACTATTCTTAGAAAAAAAAAAGGATTCCCTTTCAAAAATATTACTGCTCATTGACAATACACCTGGTAGTCACCCAAAAGCTCTGATGGAGATGGACAAGGAGATTCATGTTGTTTTCATGCCTGCAAACATAACATCCATTCGGCAGCCCATGGATCAGGAGTAATTTAGAATTTCAGTTCTTATTCTTTAAGAAATACATTTCGTAAGGCTATAGCTGCCATAGATAGTGATTCCTCTGATGGATCTGGGCAAAGTCAGTTGAAAACCTGAAAAGGATTCACCCTTCTAGACGCCATGAAGAACATTTGTGATTCATGGGAAGGGGTCAAAAAATCAACTCCTGTTCATAGAACGGGAGTTTGGAAGAAAGTGATTCTAATGCACATGGATGACTTGAAGGGGTTCAAAATTTCAGCAGAAGAAATAACTGCAGATGTGGAAGAAACAGCAAGTGAACTAGAATTAGAAATGGAGGCTGAAGATTCGACTGAATTGCTGCAATCTCATGATAAAACTTAAATGGATGAGGAGTTGCTTCTTATGGATGAGCAAAAAAAATGGTTTTTGAGATGGAAATTACTCCTGGTGAAGATGCTGTGAAGATTGTTGAAATAAAAGGATTTAGAATATTACATACACTTAGTTGCTAAAGCAGTGGCAGCATTTAAGAGGATTAGCTCCAATTTTGAAAGAAGTTCTACCGTGGGTAAAATGCCATCAAACAGCACTTCATGCTACAGAGAAAGTGCTCATGAAAGGAAGAGTCAATCAATGCAGCAAACTTCATTGTTGTCTTATTTTAAGAAACTGCTACAGCCACTCCAACTCTCAGTCAGCAGCCATCAATATCTAGGTAAGACTCTCCACCAGCAAAAATATTACAACTCCCTGAAGGCTCAGATGATGGTTAGCATTTTTTAGCAATAAAGAGTTTTTTTAATTAAAACGTGTACATTATATTTTTAGATATAATGCTACTGTCCACTTAATAGACTATAGTATAGTGTAAACTTAACTTTTATATGCACTGGGAAATCAAAAAATCTGTGTGACTTGCTTTACTGTGATATTCACTTTCTTGTAGTGGTCTGGAACCAAACTGGTAATATCTCCGAGGTATGTCTGTATAGAGACAAATGGGCTAGAGATAGGGACAACTGGACAGACAGACAGACAGACAGACAGACACACACACACACACACACACACACACACTGGGAAAGACGCATTACAGGTTAAGGGCCATGTTACCCTAAAAGAGCCATCACCGTAATAGAATACCTCAGAACAAATGGACATAAAATTTTCAAGAGCAGTCTTTGGTTGTCATGGACATACTCTTTATTGCTTTTCCTCCCTCTATCCCTTCCAGTTTGCTTCCTTCCTACCTCACTTTTTTTTTTAAAAGACATTCTTTCTGAAAACACACTTACATGAGGCTGATGCTAGAAAAAAAACCCTTGTCTGCTCTCAGGCATATCACAGTCTAACTAGAGTACAGACAAGTAAACAGAGAATTGCAATAAATAATTATGGAAGGCATTATGGCAGTGATATGCACTGGTTGCTTTGGAATAACATGGGACCTTTGGAAGCATGATATCCTCCTTCAAGTTACTGGCCGGCACCACCCTTATCACTCTATTCACTGATTACATATGATTCTATTACTAGTTTAGAAATCGTTTGTATTCATCTGTTCTGACTACTATAACAAAATACCACAGACTGAGTAGCTTAAAAACAACAGAAATGTATTTCTCACAGTTTTGGAGGCTGAAAGTCTGAGATTAGGGTGCCAGCATGGTCTGGTGAGGGTCTTCTGGATTTCAGACTTCTTGTATCCTCAGATGGCAAAAGAGGGTAAAGGGTGATATCTTGGGCCTCTTTTATAAGGGCATGAATTCAAATAAATGGAAAGATATCCTGTGTTTATGGATTGGAAGAACTAACATTGTTAAAATGTCCATACTATCCAAAGCCATCTACAGATTTACCATAATCCCTATCAAAACACCCATGACATTTTTTCCCCAGAACTAGAATAATCCTAAAATTTGTATAGAACCACAGAAAACCCTGAATAGTCAAAGTAATCTTGAGAAAAACAAAACAAAACACAAAGCTGGAGGTATCACACGCCCTGATTTCAAACTATACTACAGAGCTACAGTTATTAAAACAGTATGGTACTGGCACAAAAACAGACATAGATCAATGGAACAGAAGACAAAGCCCAGAAATAAACCCTATGCATTTATGGTCAATTAATTTACAACAAAGGAGGCAAGAATATACAATGGGGAAAAGACAGTCTCTTCAATAAGTGGTGCTGGGAAAACTGGACAGTACATGCAAAAGAAGGAAATTAGAATATTTTCTCACACCATATACAAAAATAAACTTAAAAAGGATTAAAGACCTAAATGGAAGACCTAAAACCATATAACTTCTAGAAGAAAACATAGGCAGTATGCTTTTTGACACTGGTCTTAGCAATACTTTTTTGGATATGTCTCCTCAGGCAAAGGAAACAAAAGCAAAAATAAATGGGACCTAACCAAACTTAAAAGCTTTAGCACAGCAAAGGAAACTATCAACAAAACAAAAGGCTGCCTACTGAATGGAAGAAGACATTTGCAAATGACATGTATGATAACTGGTTAATATCCAAAATATATGAAGAACTCATAGAATTCAATATCAAAAAATAAACAGTCTAATTAGAAAAATGGTCAGAGGAACTCAACAGGCATTTTTTCAAAGAAGACAAACAGATGGCCAACAAGTACATGAGAAGATGCTCAACATCACTAATCATCAGAGAAATGCAAATCAAAAACCACAATGAGATACCACCTCATAACGGTCAGAATGGCTATTATCAAAAAGACAACAAATAGAAAGCGCTGAAGAGGATATAGAGAAAAGGGGCCCTGGTATACTGTTTGCGGCAATGTAAACTGGTGCAGCCACTATGAAAAAACAGTATGTGGAGGCTCCTCAAAAAATTAAAAATAGAACTACCATACAATCCGGAAATTCCACTCCTGGATATTTATCCAAAGTAAATGTAAACACTAATTCCAAAAGATATATGCATCCCAATGTCCACTGCAGCATTATTCACAATAGCCAAGATATGGATGCAACATAAGTGTCCATCAATGGATAAATGCATAAAGATGTGCCATGTATATATATATATATTATATATATATATATATAATATATATATATATATCATGGAATATTGCTCAGTCATAAAAAAGAATAATATTTTGTCATTTGCAACAACATGGATGGACCTGGAGGATATTATGCTTATTTAAATAAGTCAGACAGAAAAATACAAATACTGTATGTTTTCACTTATTTGTGGAATCTAAAAAATAAAATGAACGAATATAACAAAACAAAACCAGACTCACAGATACAGAGAACAAACTAGCAGTTACCAGAGGTGGTTGGGGTAGGGGCGAAATAGGTGAAGGGGATTAAGAGATACAAATAATTAGGTTTTAAATAAATAAGTTACAAGGAATTAATGTACAAAACAGTGAATACAGCCAATATGTTAAAATAATTTTATATGTTGTATACAAGGAATTAATGTACAAAACAGTGTTACAAGGAATTAATGTACAAGGAATTACAAGGAATTAATGTACAAAACAGTGAATACAGCCAATATGTTAAAATAATTTTATATGTTGTATAATCTATAAAAATATTGAATCATTATGTTGTACACCTGAAACCAATGTAATATTGTAAATCAACTAAACTTCAATAAAAAATAAAAGTGTAAAGTTTCTTACCCAGAGGAGGTGCTTGATACAGTATGGTTTTCAACTTCTCTTTTATGTTTTTCTAAATATTATTAAATTTTTAGTAAGAGATTTAACAATTTTTTGTTAAACTCAACTAAGTACTATACAATATTCTAGGAAGCAGGAAAGGAATCAATTATGCCTCTTGGATTTTAAGTTCAGTTAATAGATTGGTTTGATGATGCATGCTACTGAACTGAGGAAGAAAGGCACAGATTAGAATCAAAATTATATATTGCCTCATTATGCTTGAGATACCTTGACAACAAAGTAAAAAAGTTAAGAGGCTAATGGACATTTTGTTATGTATTTTAAGCAAAATGGAAAAAATCACTGCTAAAGATATAAATAAGTATATACATAGGAATAATATGATATGTGAGAAGGCAGAGACTGAAAACATGGACTATACATACACGAAGTCTTGCTGTAATGAAAAGCAAAGAAACGGAGCAATACCTGGATATTTAATTGATGTCAATGGGAGATTTAAAGTTTTATATACTAAAAAAAAGTTTGTCCCAAATGACTTTCAGAGAACTTCCTATGCATCTGCTTACTGTTGTTAGTGTTGTTTTCCCTTGTTAACATAGTGGAAGCAATATATAAAATGCTTGCTAGCTAATGCTCATCAATAATGCAAAGTATTTGACTACAAATATTGTATGGTTCAATCAATATTCCACCTGAAACAAATTATCCTAGATTAGCATCTAATTGTCTTGGGTTTTCCTAAATTGCTACCTTAAAATTTAATGAACTCTAGAAATTAAATAGGAGTTTAGAGATAAACAGAAAAAGGGTAGATTTCAACTCTGTGTTTTTTTTATTACTTCTTTCTTCCTTTATTATCTGTGACCACCATCTGCTCAGTTTCATATCACAGTTATTTGTTTTCCCGTTTAATCTGACTTAAAATTCAATTATGATCTCACCTTAATTAAAATAGCAAGAACTTTGTGAATATTATCATTAATACTAAATGGTGAGTTCCTTGGTGCATATATATTTCATTTGAATATGACCATAGATACTCCAAAAGTAGTTGTTCTTTATACAAATATATTTGTTAAGATAAATAGAATATATTGAATCCTTTCTAAGAATCTGAACTAATTTCTGTTGGTTGAATTTGAAATGTGAATATATGACAAATGCAGGCCATATAGGAGATGTTCATCTATTTTTTTATACACTACCTGTTTTTCTGTGTGATACATTTAGGGTAAGAGCAACCATCCAAGTTTGCCTAGGACTGTCTGGTTTGAGCACTAAAAGGCCAGTCCAGGAAACCTCTCAGTTCTAGGCAAATTGGTGCAGTTGGTCACCACACATTCTAGAAACCACTTTATTTTAAAGATAAAATACAAATTGCTAAAAAATATTTTAAATAATCTACTTAAACATTAGTAATCTATTCAGTGTAATACAGTGTGTCTTCATTTTGAGAAAGAGTCTATGAAGTCTGTATTAAGAATTATTTCAAACCTGTTTTAGAAAGTGCATTGGTTCAAAGAAAGAAATTACCACTTTATAAGAGAGATGTACAATACAACCATATGATTTTATTTTTCTAAACTACTGTCTCTAAACCTAGGTTGAATCAATACTTCTCAATTTGCTTTCAACTTTAAGGCTTTTGCAACTAATGTAACACAAAAGTGCAAACCAAAGAGAAACAAACTTCTCAAGTTTTTAAATCTGGAGTTTAGAGAAGGGGTACATGATACATACTATAACTATTGCTCTGAAAAAACAAAAAAGCTTTTTTCATATAACTAAAGAAGCAGAAAGTCTCATGGTAATTATTAAAATGTTGCTTACATTTTTTTTCTCAACAGTGTCTATCATCGCTGATGAGATTATAAATATCCAAGAATTTGCCAACACTCAGCATTTTGTTCTTGATTCTCACTGCTGACAAAGATCACCCATAATGAACTTCAATAAAACCCCAGGACATGTCTTGGAAGAGTTTCAAGAAGACAGAAAAAAAAATAATGGTAAGAAAAATCTTAAATGTGACCTTTTCCTTAATTTGGGGCGTGGTCAATAGTGTAAAGAAAAATAGCCTGTTTGGGGAGACAGCATCAGATTTCACGTTATTAAAGAAAAGAAAAATCTGATTGTTTCAACAACTGGAGAACTTTTTCATCTATCTTTCAGGACAAAGAACATTATTAAATATGCTACAAGATATTCCAGCTGGTCCCAAATAAAATTTCAAGACTGTCAGGATACATACAATCATTATATTCAAAACTTAATGTATCTCAAACAATCAAGTAAGCTACAAAACCAAAGCGCTCTACATACTCATTCTTCTAAATCACAGTATGTTAAAATTGGTCTCTGTGGCACTGTCCAGCTTGTACTTCTGCTTCCACATTCTGTTTCTTCTGTTATCACTTCCATCTACCCTGTCTAGACAGCCTTCCTCCAATATATGCAAACCATCTCATTATCTCCCTCACTCCTGTGTTAGGTGGAATATCCTGAAATTTTAGCATGACCCACTTTATAATTTTACTATATATCTCTATATTTATATATATGCATATCATCACCTTATAATAATAGCTAACTTTCATTGAGTATTATTTGTATGCCAGGTACTGTGCTAAACACATACTTATTATTTTATTAAAAACAACAATTCAAGGCAGTTTTTATTATATGTTCTATTTTACATATGAGGAAACCAGAAACTCAGAGGAGTAAAGTTACTTGCCTCATTCAGGCAACTAAAAATGGCGGATTAGAGGCAGTAACCACATTAGACTTTACCACATTAGACTAAAAATAATAATTACACACACACACACACACACACACACACACACACACAGGTTTTCACTTTCTTACTCAAAGAAGGCACTCAATACAGGTTTCTGTGGATGATAAAGATCTATTATCATGAAATTAGAAAGTGTAGTATGACCAGGAAATCAGCCTATCTACTTGATAGTCCTCTAAACAAGTTTATCCATTTTGTGGACAAACACTACAAAGAAAGTGGTAAATTTGAGTAAGTTTTCATTCACAAGGTAACTTAAGGCAACCCAGAAACTTCCCAAATCTTGTCCTTAAATTTTTTACAGAAAGAGCTTAGAAGCCTCTCAGCCTGTCCTAGAGCAGACAAAATTTCAAAATAATGAATAAATATCTATGTATGTATATGTATTTTGTGTTCATAGAATTAGAAAAGTGATAGGTAGAATTGAAAGCAGCTCTTTTTCCCCTTTCCTGCTTGCCCATTTTTGTCCCTTTCCAACCTTGAAAGAACCTAATTATAGGAACAAGATCACTAGGCAATTTAAACTAACTTCTGACATGCTCTCCTGAATACACACTGTGCCTTGCCTAACCTGCTGATTCTTCTCCTAGATAAAAAGAAGTAGTAAGAATGAAGAATTAAAAAAAAAAGAAGAAGAATTAAGTAGTTAAATAATGACCAGCTCTTCACCCCCAACAGCTCCCTTAGCAATCCTGCAGGCAAATCATGTGGGCAAGATAACATCCAAACAGAGAGTTGGAGTGTCTGCAAGTAATAGAGAATGATGCAGAACCCACCTCCTGCCTAGATGATTCACTGAGATTCTCCCCCACACCTCACCTTTTTCTCCTTTAAAAACTGTCATGGCGGGCTTCCCTGGTGGCGCAGTGGTTGAGAGTCCGCCTGCCGATGCAGGGGACACGGGTTCGTGCCCCGGTCCGGGAGGATCCCACATGCCGCGGAGCGGCTAGGCCCGTGAGCCATGGCCGCTGAGCCTGTGCGTCCGGAGCCTGTGCCCCGCAACGGGAGAGGCCACAACAGTGAAAGGCCCGCGTACCGCAAAAAAAAAAAAAACTGTCATGGCTGAGCAGAATCTTTGGAGTTGGTCTCTGGACATGAGTCCAACTTCTCCCCAGATTGCTGGCTTTTCTGATTAAAGCATCTTTCCTTTCTACTGACAGTTGCCTCTCGATTATTGGCTTTTGAGTGGCAAGCAGCTGAACCTGAGTTCGGTAACAGAATTAGAAAATTGATAGATAAATAAATACATGGATAGATGACAGAGAGATAGAAAGCTGAGTATCATGGAAAAGCAGCATGGTTGTGATGTTACACAGAGTGGGGAAATTGGTCACAGGTAAATGGCAAGGAAGGAAGGAAGGAAGGAAGGAAGGGAGGAAGGAAGGAAGGAAGGGAGGGAGAGAAGGAGAGAGAGAGAAAGAAAGAGGGAGGGAAGCAGGGAAGAAAAGAAATATTCACAGTCACAGGAAAAGAAAAATTACAGTGTGCATTTAGGAAGCACTAAAAGTGCAGCATTATTAAAAGCATGCTTAGGGCATTGGTTCTTTTTACTGCCTAACCTGGACCAAGAATACTAATATAATTTAACTTCAGTTTGTATTCTGTAAGGCAATCAATTGCATATAAAATGTAAGTATAATATACTTTCTTATATGAAAGTTATAGCCACAGGAAGAGTACGTGTTTCTCTTAGTTCTATTTTCTCACTACCCTCTGAGTATTTCCAAATCAGCTTATATTTTGTTATACTGATACTCCAGTTATTTATTTTTCTGTCAAATTTAAATTACTCTCACAATCTCACACTTGTAACAAAGTGCATGTGATTCCAAACTTTACATATTTTACTGCCTTATTTTGTTTTGTATACATGCTCAATAACTAACTTTCTCAAATTTATTTCCTATTGCAGTTCTGGCCAGATATATGAGCAATATTTTCCTTTAGACAGCTAGTGCTGCACTTGTTTCTTGTTTTAGTATGCACACTTTCATAATATTCCTTCTTAATGGCATTTCATATACACCTCTTTGTCATTTTCATTCTCTGTGTACTTGTCCCTTCTCCCAGCACTCTCCTTATACTTTACACTCATTCTCTCTACCTGCAAGTTCTTCTCAGAGGACATTTATTTCCTATCTGTGTAAAATCCATCTATCCTAAAGCAATTTCTAATTCTTTACAAAACTGAAATCCATTCTGTCTGTGCCTCAAGCTAATTTTTTAGTTTTATGTTCCTCCACGCCTCGGTCCAAATGAGGCACAGGCAGCATAACGAGCTCTGACCAAATTTCAAGGATGGCTTATGTGGCAAAGCAAATGGATTATGCTTCCATTTCACAAGATGACAGTAGCCAGGAGACTCTTCACTAAAGTAATATAAAGCAAGGGGTGAGAGAGTCATTGGTATCAAAGCATTTCTCATAAAAGATGAAGAGAACTCTTCTTGAGACAGTTTCTCCTCTCTGGGGACTTATGCTAATTACAAAGCATCATAAACAAATTTTAAAACCTATTCTCAGAGAGGGAAAGACTCCAAAAACACCTCTCAAAGGGAAATAGCAATGTGATTATCACAACTTATTTCCTTCTATCTATTCTTTTTCTTTTCAATTTCATAACTTACCTTTTAATCTTGCTTCATATATCACACAGATATATAAAACAAGATTAGAAACACAATTACAAAGATAGTCATCAGAGTTACTCCTCCTGGGATTCTCCCTGAAACACACCCACAAATAAAAACTGCACTGGCATATAAATAGTGAATCACTGCCACATTCTAAGTCTGTATTTAAAGTTTGATAACTTGATATTTGTGAGGATCACTAGGCATAGTTAATCTTGTTAGAATGAAAATGTCATGAAAAATAATAAAGTTATTACAGATTTATAATACTATTACAGTATGTAAAAGGCTTGATATCATTTAGCATTGACTATGTGAAAATTCATGCAAATTCACAAATAATCATTGAGCACTATTCTAGACTTGCTCCTGAACCCACGAGAAACTCATACCACTTTGTACTTATTTTATGTTATGCAGTTTGTGATAGATAGCAAAATTTTAAAGAATTCACTATAAATTGTAGAAAATATTAAAGGACTCTCAAAGCTTCTATATATTTTACTTTTAACCCATACTCCCACAGCCTTATATAAGATTAATCTAGATCATCACATTGCACACTGACCCTATATAAAGGACCTTATACAGCCACATGAGGGAATCCTTTGTCAGGTTTCTGTATCATTGTTCTCATTCAGAACTATATTTTTGCTCCTGGTTCTAACCAATATTTACTCCCCTCGTACATGGCTTCCATGTATGCTGTAGTGTGATACCTGTGCCATTCAGAAAGATCTGCAAGGCATGAAAGGAGAATTGTCCATGCTGAGACTTTAGGACTGAAAGACTTCTCTGGTGGCAGTTCTAATCACGTTTCCCTGCTGCAAGTTCAGGTTGGCAGAGAGATGCTTTGTCATATCATTAAAGAGCCATGAGGCTATATAAAACTATGTAAAATAATGTCGCCTTTCTGAGTTAACAGTGTAGTTTTTGTCCCTGTCAAGAGGAGGGTCAGATTCAAAAAGAACATTTTGAATATCAGTAAAAATTATTACTAACATAAACAGGTTATATCTTGAAAACTGGAATTCGTGGTAACAAATTGTCAAATAATTTTGAAAATCTCTTTTAAATTATACTGGTTTTGCTTTTTTTAAGTTTGGATAACGAAACAGTGAAGTACACATACAAAAATGGTTTAAACTCACCTAAAATAGCATGTCTTTTCTGAATAGAATAGAGAAAATAAAAGGCTGTTTTTTCTCCTGTAGCCATAAATACTTGGTTTATAAATAAATACTGGACCAGATTACACATATTATGAAAAACTTAGAAGGTAGGCAGAATTATTATATCACATTCTTATTATTATCCTGGAATTCCAAATAATTAATATAACTTTCTAACTATTAAACCCACTAATAAAACAGTTACTCAGAGTGAGGTTATGTCATTACCATGAGTTCTCAAAATGTCCATACTTTTTCTTTTATAATACTTATTGGAGTATAATAGCTTTACAATGTTGTGTTAGTTTCTGCCCCATAACAAAGTGAATCAGCTATATGTATACATATATCCCAATATCCCCTCCCTCTTGCATCTCTCTCCGACCCTCCCTATCCCACCCCTCTAGGTGGTCACAAAGCACCCAGCTGATCTCCCTGTGCTATGCAGCTGCTTCCCACTAGTTATCTATTTTACATTTGATAGTGTATATTAGTCCATGAGACTCTCTCACTTCGTCCCAGTTTACCCCTCCCTGTCCCCGTGTCCTCAAGTCCATTCTCTACATCTGCGTCATTATTCCTGCCCTGCCCCCTAGGTTCATCAGAACCATTTTTTTTCTTTTTTTAGATTTCATATATATGTGTTAGCATATGGTATTTGTTTTTCTTTTTCTGACTTACTTCACTCTGTATGACAGACTCTAGGTCCATCCACCTCACTACAAATAACTCAATTTTGTTTCCTTTTATGGATGAATAATATTCCACTGTATATATGTGACACATCACATCTTCTTTATCCATTCATGTGTCAATGGACGTTTAGGTTGCTTCCATGTCCTGACTATTGTAAATAGTTAGTGCTGCAATGAACATTGTGGTACATGACTCTTTTTGAATTATGGTTTTCTCAGAGTATATGCCCAGTAGTGGGATTGCTGGGTCATATGGTAGTTCTATTTGTAGTTTTTTAAGGAAACTCCATACTGTTCTCCATAGTGGCTGTATCAATTTACATACCCAGCAAAAGTGCAAGAGGGTTCCCTTTTCTCCACACCCTCTCCAGCATTTATTATTTGTAGATTTTTGATGATGGTCATTCTGACTGGTGTGAGGTGATACCTCATTGTAGTTTTGATTTGCATTTCTCTAATGATTAGTGATGTTGAGCATCCTTTCCTGTGTTTGTTGGCAATCTGTATAACTCCTTTGGAGAAATGTCTACTTAGGTCTTATGACCATTATTGGATTGGGTTGTTTGTTTTTTTGATACTGAACTGCATGAGCTGCTTCTACATTTTGTAGATTAATCCTTTGTCAGTTGCTTCATTTGCAAATATTTTCACCCATTCTGAGGGCTGTCTTTTCGTCTTGTTTATGGTTCCCTTGGCTACACAAAAGCTTTTAAGTTTCATTAGGTCCCATTTGTTTATTTTTGTTTTATTTCCATCTCTCTAGGAGGTGGGTCAAAAAGGATCTTGCTGTGAGTTATGTCATGGAGTGTTCTGCCTATGTTTTCCTCTAAGAGTTTGATGGTGACTGGCCTTACATTTAGGTCTTTAATCCATTTTGAGTTTGTTCTTATGTATGGTGTTAGGGAGTGTTCTAATATCATTCTTTTACATGTAGCTGTCCAGTTTTCCCAGCACCACTTATTGAAGAGGCTATCTTTTCTCCATTGTATGCTCTTGCCTCCTTTATCAAAGATAAGGTGACCATATGTGCGTGGGTTTATCTCTGGGCTTTCTATCCTGTTCCATTGATCTATATTTCTGTTTTTGTGCCAATACCATAGATTTCTGTACTTTGTAGTATAATGTGAAGTCAGGGAGCCTGATTCCTCCAGCTCTGTTATTCTTTCTCAAGATTGCTTTGGCTATTCAGGGTCTATTGTGTTTCCATACAAATTGTGGAATCTTTTGTTCTACTTCTGTGAAAAATACCATTGATAGTTTGATAGGGATTGTGCTGAATCTGTAGATTGCTTTGGGTAGTATAGTCATTTTCACAATGTTGATTCTTCCAATCCAAAAATATGGTATATCTCTCCATCTGTTGGTATCATCTTTAATTTCTTTCAGTGTCTTATAGTTTTCTACATACAGTTTATGGTCCCCTTAGGTAGGTTTATTCCTAGGTATTTCATTCTTTTTGTTGCAATTGTTAATGGGAGTGTTTCCTTAATTTCTATTTCATACTTTTCATCATTAGTGTATAGGAATGCAAGAGATTTCTGTGCATTAATTTTGTATCCTTCAACTCTACCAAATTCATTGATTAGTTCTACTAGTTTTCTGGTAGCATCATTTGGATTCTCTATGTATAGTATCATGTCATATGCAAAGAGTAACAGCTTTACTTCTTTTCCGATTTGGATTCATTTCTTTTTCTTCTCTGATTGCTGTGGCTAAAACTTCCAAAACTATGTTGAATGGTGGTGAGAGTGGACATCCATGTCTTGTTCCTGATCTTAGAGGAAATGATTTCAGTTTTTCACCATTGAGAATGATGTTGGCTGTGGGTTTGTCATATATGGCCTTTATTATGTTGAGGTAGGTTCCCTCTATGTCTACTTTCTGGAGAGTTTTTATCATAAATGGGTGTTGGATTTTATTGAAAACTTCTTCTGCATCTGTTGAGATTGTCAGATGGTTTTTATCCTTCAGTTTGTTAATATGGTGTATCACATTGATTGATTTGCATATACCTAATAATCCTTGCATTCCTGGGATAAACCCCACTTGATCATGGTGTATGATCCTTTTAATGTGCTGTTGGATTCTGTTTGCTATTATTTTGTTGAGGATTTTTGCATCTACATTCATCACTGATATTGGCCAGTAGTTTTCTTTTTTTGTGACATCTTAGTCTGGTTTTGGTTTCAGGGTGATGGTGGCCTTATAGAATGAGTTTGGAAGTGTTCCTCCCTCTCATATATTTTGGAAGAGTTTGAGAAGGATAGGTGTTAGCTCTTCTCTAAATGTTTGATAGAACTTGCCTGTGAAGCCATCTGGTCCTAGGTTTTTGTTTGTTGTAAGATTTTTCATCAGTTTCAATTTCAGTGCTTCTGATTGGTCTGTTTATATTTCCAATTTCTTCCTGGTTCAGTCTTGGAAGTTTGGGCTCTTCTAAGAATTTGTCCATTTCTTCCAGATTGTCCATTTTATTGGCATACAGTTGCTTGTAGTAATCTCTTATGATCCTTTGTATTTCTGCAGTGTCAATTTTTCCTTGTTTTTCATTTCTAATTCTGTTGATTTGAGTCTTCTCCCTTTTTTTTCTTGATGAGTCTGGCTAATAGTTTATCAATTTTGTTTATCTTCTCAAAGAACCACATTTTAGTTTTATTGACCTTTGCTATCGTTTCCTTCATTTCTTTTTAATTTATTTCTGATCTGCTCTTTATGATTTCTTTCCTTCTGCTAACTTTGGGGTTTTTTTGTTCTTCTTTCTCTAATTGCTTTAGGTGTAAGTTTAGGTCGTTTATTTGAGATGTTTCTTGTTTCTTGAGGTAGGATAGTATTGCTATAAACTTCACTCTTAGACCTGCTTTTGCTGCATCCCATAGGTTTTGGGCCATAGTGTTTTCATTGTCATTTGTCTCTACATATTTTTTTTATTTCCTCTTTGGTTTCTACAGTGATCTCTTGGTTATTTAGTAGTGTATTGTTTAGTCTCCACGTGTTTGTATTTTTTACAGTTTTTTTGCTGTAACTGATATCTAGTCTCATAGCGTTTTGGTCAGAAAAGATACTTGATACCATTTCAATTTTTAAAAATTTACCAAGGCTTGATTTGTGACCCAAGATATGGTCTATCCTGGAGAATGTTCCATGAGCACTTGAGAAGAAAGTGTATTCTGTTGTTTTTGGATGGAATGTCCTATAAATATCTATTAAGCCCATTTGTTTTATGTGTCCTTTAAAGCTTGTGTTTTCTTATTTATTTTCATTTGAGATGATCTGTCCACTTGTAAAAGTGGGATGTTAAAGTTCCCTACAATTATTATGTTACTGTCAATTTCCCCTTTTATGGTTGTTAGCATTTGCCTTATGTATTGAGGTGCACCTATGTTGGGTGCATAAATATTTACAATTGTTCTATCTTCTTCTTGGATTGATCCCTTGATCAATATGTTGTGTCCTTCTTTGTCTCTTGTAATAGACTTTATTTTAAAGTCTATTTTGTCTGATATGAGAATTGCTACTCTAGCTTTCTTCTGATTTCCATTTGCATGGAATATATTTTTTTCATTCCCCTCACTTTTAATCTGTATGTGTCCCTAGGTCTGAAGTGGGTCTCTTGTAGACAGAATATATATGGGTCTTGTTTTGTATCCATTCAGCCAGTCTATGTGTTTTGGTTGGAACATTTAATCCATTTACATTTAAGATCAATACGTATGTTCCTATTACCATTTTCTTAATTGTTTTGGGTTTGTTTTTGTAGGTCTTTTCCTTCTCTTGTGTTTCCTAGAGAATTTCCTTTAGCATTTGTTGTAAAGCTGGTTTGGTGGTGCTGAATTCTGTTAGCTTTTGCTTGTCTCTAAAGATTTTAAGTTCTCCATTCAATCTGAATGAGATCCTTGCTGGGTAGAGTAATCCTGATTGTAGGTTTTTCCCTTTCATCACCTTAAATACGTCCTGCCACTTCCTTCTGGCTTGCAGAATTTCTGATGAAAGATCAGCTGTTAACCTTATGGGTATTCCCTTGTATGTTATTTGTTGCTTTTCCCTTGCTGCTTTTAATATTTTTTCTTTGTATTTAATTTTTGATCATTTGATTAATATATGTCTCAGTGTGTCTTTCTTTGGGTTTATCCTGCATGGTACTCTCTGTGCTTCCTGGACTTGATTGACTATTTCCTTTCCCATGTTAGAGAATTTTTTGACTATAATCTCTTCATATATTTTCTCAGTCCCTTTCTTTTTCTCTTCGTCTTCTGAGACCCCTATAATTTGAATGTTGGTGTGTTTAATGTTGTTGCAGAGGTTTCTGAGTCTGTCCTCAATTATTTTCCTTCTTTTCTCTTTATTTTGCTCCCTGGCAGTTATTTCCGTTATTTTATCTTCCATCTCATTTATCCGTTCTTCTGCCTCAGCTATTCTGCTATTGATTCCTTGTAGAGTATTTTTAATTTCAGTTATTGTGTTGTTCATCACTTTTTGTTTGCTGTTTAATTCTTCTAGATCCTTGTTAAATGTCTCTTGTATTTTCTCCATTCTGTGTCTGACATTTTGTATCATCTTTACTGTCATTACTCTGAATTCTTTTTCAGGTAGACTGCCTATTTCCTCTTCATTTATTTGGTCTTCAGGTTTTTACCTTGCTCCTTCGTCTGTAACATATTTTTTTGCCATTTCTTTCTTTCCTTTTTTTTTTTGATGGGTGCAGCCGCATTCCTGTCTTACTGGTTGTTTGGCCTGAGGCGTCCAGCACTGGATTTTGCAGGCAGTTGGATAGACACGAGTCTTGGTCCTGAGATTAGGACCTCTGGGAGGTCTCACTCCAATTAATATTCCCTGGGGTCTGAGGTTCTCTGTTAGTCCAGGGGTTTGAACTCAGAGCTCCCACTCAGGAGCTTGGGCCTGACCTCCAGCCTGCGAACCAAGATCCCGCAAGCTGCATGGCATGGCAAAAAAAAAAAAAAAAAAAAAAAGAAGGAAAAGAAGGAGTAATACAATATCAAAGAATAAAAAACAAAATAAAATTAGAAAGATAAAAAATATATTAGGAAAAATAAAACTATATTTGAAACAACTGCAACAAAGTAAAATGAAACCACAACAGAAAAAAGAAAAAAAGAACAAAGGGGGTGCGAGGGGAACAAGCCAAAGGAGAGAACAATAACAAAGTATATAGAATAAAATAAAATTAGAAAAATAAAAGATTTATTAGGAAAAATAAAAATATAAATGAATGAACAACAATGAATCAACAAGGTAAAACAGAGCCCTAATCTCAAAGAGGAAAAAAGGAAAAGCAAAAAAAAGCCTTGGCTATGGGGGTGGAGTTTAGGCTGGGGTGGAACTTAAGCAGGGGCAGGGTTTAGGGTGGGGCAGGACCTAGGCCAGTGGGGGCATGACGTTTGAGCGTGTGGCAGGGCCTAGGCTCAGGATGCACGCAGCCAGCAGGAGAAGGCCTTGGGGGCGGGGCCTAGGCAGGGTGACACTGAAGCATGGGGCAGGGCCTCTGCTTAGGACCTGTGCAGAAGGGGAAAGGCAGCACCTCCAAAGGAGGGCCTCTGGAGTGTGGAGTTCTGGAGTTTGGAGGTAAGGCCCTGGGTGAGAGTGTAGGGGTGGGGCTTGGGCTCTGCATGGCAGCAGGGAGGCTGCGAGGGCAGAGGATTAGGTCTGGGAGTCCAACAGGCTCCCTGGTGCCTAAGTGGACAGGGAAAGAGCTGGCTGCGTTCCCTTCTGTTCCTCCGCACCCCCCCCAACATCTCCCCCATCCCTGCTGGACCCCTAAATGTGGGTGGGTCCTGCTGGGTGTAGGAACTCCTTCCCTCCCCTAGCCTCACCTCAGAGGTTCTAGTCTCAGAGGTCTGGGCTTTACTTTTGCTCCCCCTTCCCTCCCTTCCATTCCCTCTGGACCCACGTGGCTGGAGGGGGGCCTTGGTGGGCAGAGGATTAGGACTGGGATCTCAGCAGGCTTCCAGGGCCCACGTGGGTAAGGGAAACCTGGCCATGCTCCCTTTCAATCATCTGTCCTCCCAATGGTTCCCCAATTTCCCCCTTCGGGCGTGGGATCCCTTCCCCTCCCCCAACTACCCCTCAGGGGCGCCAGTCCTGTCTGGCCACCACTTCTCCTCCCGCTTCACTCCCCCCACTCCCCACGTCCTACCTGGTTGCTGGGGGTTTCTCCCATTCCCTTAGGTGTCTGTGGTCCCCCACCAGTGCCTGGTAGGTGTCCTAGTTGTACAGAGACACGAATTCTGCATCCTATACCCTTATTTTTTAGAGCTAAAAATGTATAGTATTTTTAATGTAGTTTTTTCCTTCTTTATGTTAGAACGAACTCGGAAAATTAGCAACTACAGTAAGAGAGGACAGAGAAGGTGACCTAAGCATATAAATGTGTCTCTTTTCCCCCAACTTTCCTAAGAGTGACCAATTGGAAAGGGAAGTATCAACCCCACCTAGAAATTCAAGAGGTGCTGATGAAAGAGTTATGAAGGACTATGCTCTGTTGCCAGGCCTAAAATCTCTACATCCACTTCCTCATTCTGAGGAGGCTTACTGACTTTTACTCTAGTTAATGTTCTCAGAAAAATACTCACCACAAATTTTAAAGTTATTAATTAACCACCTTCTTGCTGTCAGAAGAGGATTACTGAGGGTTCTACCTGCCTATCAAATCCTGAAGCCTCCAGCTGAACTGAAGAGTAGGCTGCCTTTAAGGTCATTCTTTTTCATCCCACTTAAGGTGAGGCAACTTTATACTGACCTACAGAAGGTGCCCAACAGTCCATCACTGGACCCTGCTTGGAGTTCAAAAGTGAGCATGACTTACCAGGGAAAATTAAATTGTGAAAAAAATATTTGATGTCAAGAGTCCATACTAGCTACTAATACCAAATAGTATATATTATGATATATAAATATAAGTAGGCAATTTAAACAAATTAAAGTCAACTGACAAATAAAGAGAATGAATAACTGAAAAATAGAGACCTAGGGAAATAGAGCAAATGCACTGCAGTGAAGGCAAAATAGTGAAAAAAATATAAAAGGAGAATTTTTAAAAAATGTGTTCATTGTACTTCCAGACAAGTTTTAAAATAAAAGCACTTTAATGGGAGCATTTACACTTTCAATAAAATGAATTCAAATTATCATGAAAAATGTTGAAATAAGGAAAATTTTGTGTGGCAAGAGAAACATAATTGCTTAAAGTAAAAAAAATATTGATAGAGGATGTGAATAGTAAAATAACTCAGTGTAACAGGAGGTAAGTTATAGGTATACAAACAGAAAGCAGATGAAAAAGATAAAAAGCATAACTTAGGAAGAGAGAGAGAAGAGAGAAAGCAAAGATAAAAAGATAAATCAAACCCAGAATGTCCCATATCCCTGTGTGTCAGATAACATTCTATACATTAAAAGGAACAGAAGTCTACTCTAATCAATCAAAATTTAAATTTATAGTAAATGTACTGTTCCTATATGAACAGAGGTTCATTTTATTTCTGTACCTAGAACTGTATCTGGGACATGGTAGATTTCAGCAAATATTTCTTGGATAGATGTATGGATGAATGATGGACAGATGGATAATGGATGAACAAACGGATAGATACTTTTAAAAAGAAAATTATACATGCTCTGATATTATTCTTTGGAAAACACACATTTCCATAATTTTCCTTGCTAACTTAGCTAAAGAATGACAAACTCTTGTTCCTTTTTTTTTTAATGTTGTGCTAACTTCTGCTATACAACAAAGTGATTCAGATATATATAGATAGATAGATATAGATAGATATAGATATAGATATACATACACATATATGTATATTCTTTTTTATATTCTTTTCCATTATGGTTTATCAAAGGGTATGGAATATAGTTCCCTGTGCTATACAGTAGGACCTTGTTGTTTATCCATTCTATATATAATAGTTTGCATCTGCTAATCCCAAACTCTCAATCCATCCCTCCCCCTCCCCCTCCCCCTTGGCAAGGACAAGTCTGTTCCTGTTTTGTAGATAGGTTCATTTGTATCATATTTTAGATTCCACATATAAGGGATATCATATGGTATTTGTCCTTTCTGACTTACTTCATTTAGCATAATAATCTCTAGGTCCATCCATGTTGCTGCAAATGGCATTATTTCATTCTTTTTTATGGCTGAGTAATATTCCATTGTATATATGTACCACATCTTCATTATCCATTCATCTGTTGATGGACATTTAGGTTGTTTCCATGTCTTGGCTATTGTGGCTAATGCTGCTATGAACATAGGGTTGCATGTATCTTTTTGAATTATAGTTCTCTCCAGATATATGCCGAGGAGTGGGATTGCAGGACCATATGACAACTCTATTTTTAGTCTTTTGAGGAACCTCCATACTGTTCTCCACAGTGGCTGCACCAATTTACATTCTCACCTACAGTGCAGGAAGGGTCCCTTTTCTCCACACTCTCTCCAGTACAAAATCTTGTTCCTTGAATGAAATAATATTCAAAAATGTTACTATATTAACAATTTTTTTTTAATCTGGAGATAAAAACAAATCTCTGAGTGCTGACAGATGGTTAAGTACTCTTGTATGATAAGATTTATTTTGGGAGAATCACAATTATAATGTAAGTAGTTTTTGTTTATTCTGATGATAAATATTTAATATATATTCTCCTGGAAACAAGAGAGTGACTAGAGTTACTTAGCAGTATGTGCTTAAGAGCACTAATGTATCTTTAAATAACAGTATTCAGGCATGCACATAATAACAAAACACAAATGGGAAGAAAGAAGACTCAGGGGATTGATTTATAATGGGATGTTAAACCTTTTAGCTCAAGGTCATCAGTTCAGATATAATCTAAGTCATCAGTCAGTGACATATTTACAATTTGCAGAAATAAGATGAAATAATTTATTCTTTCAAAAGGCAGTTTTATTAAAAATCGGGATAGAACAGGGCTCATATGAGAGAGTTTTATAGTTATGATTACTCAAATAAGATAAAGAATAACTACTGAGTGTCTATCTATAAGCCCAGCATTCTGCACCCCAAATATATCCATGTGAAACTCTCTCCTATATTTATGCACCCGAGGTCAATTACAGAATTCTGAGAATAATAAACTAAACATAATTAGGGATTAGAATTTTCAAAATGACTTAAGGGATTTTAACTTGTTAGCTGAAAAAAGAATCCTCTGAATCTTTAAATATGCATTTCTTCATTCTTAAGGAAAATGATTTTATGCATGAGAAGCTGCCTTTAATTAAACAAATTCCTCTATAAAACTCACAGCATATTTTATTTGAATAGGCTATATTAAATACAGAAAAGTTTACACATAAAGCAATTTTCAACTAACAGAAAGAGACTTCAAATTTTTTCTGAAAATATTATTTCGTGTTTATCCCTTTCATCACTTTATATTACTTTCTCTTTATTTTGCTATTGCTTATTTAGACTTCACCACATCTTTTCTTTTTATTCTTTATTTTTTCAGTGGTAGTCTCTTGAGCCTTAATGACTTATTAAGAGATTACTAGCTGTACTTTCAGTGCAGTGCCAGGCTTGACTTTTCTATCACCTCTCCAACCTATGATTAACTTGCAGAATTTTTCTGGCAGAGAGGCAAACACTTTCTTTCCAGGGGAAGAAATAGATTACATGGTAGGGCCTTGTAGGATATTAGCCAGTTTTGTATCTAACTGAGAAATCTTACCCTAAGACTACATATAAATGCCTAGTTTTTCAAATGATCTTTGAAGCCATCATAAATCTTACTAGTTCTCCATAAATGAATTTCTGGAATAAGGTATTTGTCATTTTAATGTTATGTTTGCATGATACTCATGATTTTTCACTCAGAATACTGTACTTTAACATTAAGAACATTTTCCTTAACATTAGCTAACGTCCATTTATGAGGCCTTAGAGGATAAAATTCTTCCAAGCATTTATTTGCTTTTCCTAATCAAACCATATGTTTTCATCTTATGGGCATTGAATTAACATATTCCATTGACCCCTTTGCTTTATCTACTCAAAAACTAGAAGCCAAATATTAGCAGCTTGTCCTCAGGCATGCGCAAATTATTAGCACATAAGGTACTAAAATCTCTTCCTTAACAGGATAGAAAGCCCAGAGATAAACCCATGCACCTATGGTCACCTAATCTATGACAAAGGAGACAAGAATATACAATGGAGAAAAGACAGCCTCTTCAATAAGTGGTGCTAGGAAAACTGGACAGCTACACATAAAAGAATGAAATTAGAACACTCCCTAACACCATACACAAAAATAAACACCAAAATGGCTTAAAGACCTGAATGTAAGGCCGGACACTATAAAACTCTTAGAGGAAAACATAGGCAAAACAGTCTTTGACATAAATCTCAGCAAGATCTTTTTTGACCCACCTCCTAGAATAATGAAAATAAAAATAAACAAATGGGACCTAATGAAACTTAAAAGCTTTTGCACAGCAGAGGGAACCATAAACAAGACAAAAAAACAACCCTCAGAATTGGAGAAAATATTTGTAAATGAAGCAGCTGACAAAGGATTAATCTCTAAAATATATAAACAGCTCATGCAGCTCAATATCAAAAAACCAAACAACCCAATCCACAATGGGCAGAAGACCTAAATAGATGTTTCTCCAAAGAAGACATACAGATGGCCAACAAACACATGAAAAGATGCTCAACATCACTAATTATTAGAGAAATGCAAATCAAAACTACAATGAGGTATCACGTCACACTGGTCAGAATGGCCATAATAAAAATCTACAAACAATAAATCCTGGAGAGGGTGTGGAGAAAAGGGAACCTTCTTGTACTGTATGTGGGAATGTAAATTGATACAGCCACTATGGAGAACAGTATGAAGTTTCCTCAAAAAACTAAAAATAGAACTACCATATGACCCAGCAATCCCACCACTGGGCATTTACCCAGAGAAAACCATAATTCAAAAAGACACATGCATCCCAATGTTCAGTCCCCCAGCTCCCTGAGTCTTATAAGTGATTGACTGGAAGCATCCAATGTCGATATTTTGTGTATTTCTATTACTAGTTCATGCTATGGATCATCGGTGTCATTAAGATCTTTACATCTAATCAGATTAAAGAACCAGTTCCAGAAACCTTAAAACCAATTCATAAAACTCATCCTTAAAATTCTCTTCCTCTAGAACCACTCTCATTACCATAATCTCTAGAGAAACAGAACCAAAAGGATACATATATTGATATAGATATAGATATGTATATATCTATACTTACATTTGTCTACCTATCAGCTATGCCTTTCTTAAAGTTAAAGCCAACATATAATTTTATTCATGGAAATTAAGGTTATATTTATAGCATATTCCTATTCTGACACCAATTACTATTTGTTAGTGGGGGTGATGGTGGTAATGGTGGTGGTGTTAATGGTGGTAATGTGTGTGTATATGGTATAGACATGAGAGTTTTAAAATATTAAAACAGACAGTAGAGAAGTGTATAGTATATATTCAGGAAATCTAATTATCTTAAACCTCATGCTGGGCAAAAGTAATCCACATACATTAAAACCAATACCCCAGTGGAGAAAAATCCATAGTGTTTTACATATTTATATGAACATCTGTTCCATACTGTTTTACACATTTATAGGAACAGGGTCCGTACTGTTTTACATTTTATAGGGACAAGATGGAGGAGGGAGATCTATGTGAATTGTGATAATGCAAGTTTGCTTGTTAAGAAATTGGTCAGGTTAGAATGGGTTAGTCTCTAGACCACAGCTGCTGGTATCAGCCTATTCTTTTCTGGAGCTAACTCAGATCTATTGAGCATGTTCTCCTCCACTAAACGCTCAAAGTGAGAAAGGAAATGAGCCCCTAGGGCCATTCAAATCTTTCCTCTACCCACCGCCCAGGACTTGGGGATTGGTAAATATTATTCCCATCAGTTTTACTGACCCTGGGTTACAGGATTTCCATAATCAATAAGTAGCAATCAATAGATTTTGAGTCAAAAAATTAGAATTTGTGATTATTATTATATTATTACTATTCAAACAAAGGTATAGTTAGGTTTTTTGTTTCCTCTTAAATGCCTTCTGATTCTAACCAATACATAAGAATGTGGCTTAAGAAACCCAAATTTAGTCCAATATAACAAATGTCAGAATAATTCTCCATACAACATACAGGTTCCTTTGGCAGGGTTCTGCTGTTGAGATTTATATTGCTTTAAAGGGAAGGTCAATTTAAATATTGGTGATGAAATGTTACCACTTTTTAAGAAAAATAAATCTTTTTTTTTTTTTTTTTTTTTTTTTGCGGTACGTGGGCCTCTCACTGTTGTGGCCTCTCCCATTGTGGAGCACAGGCTCCGGACGCACAGGCTCAGTGGCCATGGCTCACGGGCCCAGCCGCTCCGTGGCATGTGGGATCTTCCCGGACCGGGACACGAACCTGTGTCCCCTGCATCGGCAGGCGGACTCTCAACCTCTGCACCACCAGGGAAGCCCAAGAAAAATAAATTTTAAAGTTAACATTTGCCAGACAAAGATCAAGTATCTCTGGCTCTGCCACTAAGAAGTCATTACTGCTGTGGTGTAAGTTACATTAACATAAGTCATGGATTAAATTTCAATATGTAAAGTCAATTTAAAATACGTATAACTTTAAAATATATTCATTTTTACATAACTTAAGACTCATTTACTTCATTCTGTCATCTCATAATTATAATAACGATAAAAGGTAAGAACAGATAACATGAGAAACAATAAAAGGTAAGAACAGATAACATGAGAAGCGGTCTGAAGATAAATAGCTTGTATCACAAAGAATGAGCATAGCATAACTAACACTATACATGATAAATAACAATTTAAATAAATAAGCCAAAGAAGAAAATGTACCAATTTTACTAGAAGGTGGGATTATATCCAAAATGATCACTGTTAACTTGAAATATTTTGAATGCTCGAGAAGAGGGGAGAATATTATGTGTTTAAGTTATGATCTTGTAAGAAAATGAAGGGATTGTATAACATTTAGCTAAATGTTGATTTTCACAAATTTGCATTCAAGTGCATTGCAATATAGAATCAATAATAATATGGCAGTGATTTATATTTTACCATATCCTTTTGTCAATGGAACTTCAAACATTTCAATCACAACTACGAGATCATTTACTAGCTTTGAAACTAAATAACTTAGGTTCTGAAATTGTTTCACTTCCTCAATGTTTAAATGACAAGAGGGAAATTTTTCTGTTGTTCTTCTTCTGAGAAATAGTAAATAATAAGGAGATAAAAATGACACAATAGAAAGATCTTGGCTTTAAAGTAATCTATGTTTTGTCTATGGCTTGGAGCAGTTTCTGAAATGTAAGTTGAGGCACCTGTACAGATTTCTTTAGAAAACTTAATTATGTATTTTCCCTGTTAATTTAGATTATTAGAATATAATATTACTTATAATATTTCTTATATTTATATTATATAAAAATATAACTATAGATATATCATGTTCATAGTTCATACAAGTTTAAAAAACAAAATTACCAATTGAATATGATCATAATTTTAACATCAATAAAATTTAAATCAATAGCATTGATTTAATGTGTTGGATAATATAGATTTGCCAAAATGTGTACGATTATCTTACCATGGACCATGTGAAAAATTAATTCTTTCACTTTTTTCCTAATTAAACTATGAAAAAATTGGACTCATCAAGTATTCATTATGTATATATTGTCTTCCTTTTTCATTTCTCATTACTGCCAATCTGCTTGTAAATGCAAAAAACAAACATCAGCACTACATCACATGGCAAAATGTTTTTATAGTTATATTCTACATGATCATAAAATTCCTTAGATATTCTAAATAAAGCAAAACGATAAAGTTTATAATTACCCATGGACTAAATGTTCACAAAAATATGTTTTAACCATCACCTTGGAGAATAAGTCATTTAACTTATTTGAACCTCAGATTCCTCATGTGTTAAATGGGTGAAGAGAAATGTAGACTAGATGACTGAGTTTTATTTTTTTCCTTTTGTCATCCATAATTCAGTGAAAAACATTTAACATACATCCATTGAGTACCTAAATGTCCATAAATGTGCAGGGTCTGAGATTCTACTCTTCTTGAATGCTAAGAAGTTAGCCTGACATAGTTTCATGGATGTTGTCAGAAGTGACAAAAGAGTCTCAGGACAGAGCCAAGAGACGTTATTACTCATGGGTACAAAGAACTGTATGAACCTTACATTTGTATCATTATTTTCCTTTAACCACCAAATCCCGTGGGGAGGACATTAAGTGGTCCAAATAGGTACTGTGCATGCAGTGGGTTTGAATCATAGCTGAGGAAGTATAAAGGACTGCAAGCAAATCTGTCCTTTGCCTGGGAGGGAGACAATATCTTTATTATCTTGAACAGTAAGAAAAGAAAAGAAAAATACATGTCCTTGCTCTGGAAGTAGATACTACCTCTATTTTCCAAGGCTGTTTGTTACAAAAGTATCTTTAAGAAGGCAGTCTAGAACAAAAGGGTGTCAGATGCACCAGGAATTGCACTAAGCAGGTGGGAAAATGAACACGAATAATTCACAGTCTTTATTCTCAGGGAGCTAACCAACTAGTGATGGAGAATCAATACTTAAGTAGTTTTACTGCAGTAAAGTAAGTGTTAAACAGAACGCTATGAACCCCTTGTTAGTTTACTGTATTAACAATGTAATTCACAAAGGAAAAGTGCCATACAAAAGCTCAGGCACTGCAAGATCTCATTCTTGATTAACTCATCACCAACTGCGTTCAGCATCACACTGAATGGTCAACGTTATAAACTGAATGTTTGTGTTCCCTGAAAATCTATATGTTGAGGCTCTAATCCCCAGTGTGATAGTATTTGGAGATGGAATTAGGCTTAGATTAGGTTTCAAGAGTGGGAATTCGTGATGGGATTAATACCCTTATAAGAAAAGGAAGGCAGAGATCTCTCTCTCTCCCCAAATGTAAGTACTGAGGAAAGCCACATGAGCACACAGCAAGAAGGTAGCCCTCTATAAACCAGGAAAAGGGCCCTCACCAAGAACGGAATATATTGGCACCTTGTTCTTGGACTTTCCAGCCTCTAGAACTAGGAGAAACAAATGTCTGTTGTTTAAACTACAGACCAGTCTATGGTATTTTGCTACAGCAGCCTGAGCTGACCAAGACAGTCAATAAGGTTGCATAGTAAGGGTACTGAAACAATATGTGAATCCTGAATAACCTCCTGAAAACGTTATATGGTTTATTTAATGCAATGGTTTTCATACTTGGTTCCATATTTATTCATAAAATACATTTAACACTTTTCCTTATTTAATTATTTTATCTTGGCCATTTTCCCTGGATTCAATTTTGAAAAATAAATTATATACTTCACCTCACATGAGACCAGTTTGCAATGCACTGTAACTGCTTTTAAATTTCTAGTGAATTCTACCACAAAGGTGAAGCACTTAATCTGTAAAATATCCTTTGATGTTCTAACACTGAAGTTACTAGATAAGTATAGGGTATTCTTCTTGTTATTAATATTTATACTATTATACTAAGTAGGAAAAAGTATCATTTAAAAAATTCATTGTAAGCCTGCTATCATTGAGATTAAGAATGATAGTTCAAAGTAATAATTCATGGCTCATTTCTATCTGCAAATAGAAAATTTGAAAGTCAAGTCTAATTAGAAAATAGCATCATCATTCTTACAAACGATCCATAAACTGAGTTGTGATTCTTTTTTCCTTTCTTTGCAATTCTGTTCTGTTACAGCTTTACTTCCCTTATGACATTTTGATTTCACTTATGGAAGTTTTCTTTGAAAAGTGTCAATCCTAATCAGGTCTAAATTCTCCTTGGTAACATATTTTGTGTTAAATTTGAGGTGGACAGAGGAGCAGCAATCTCATTTTTAACTGAACTGACACCTGCCAGTCAGTTATCTAAATATAACTTTCACATGGTTTTAAGCCCTAGAGAAATTCTTCTGTATATTTTAGAAATTCAAAAAATTTTAGTAAGAAAAGTGATTTTCAAATAAGTTTTTAGTAATAACACTGAAATCACTGTAAATGACACATTTACCACTGAAGGTTTTCTTTTCTTTTCTTTCTTTCTTTTTTGTAAAATAAATTTCCAGTGCTAATGATTTTCCCCAAACATTATTCCATTTCATCTATTTTGTAAAAGGCTTATGTAAATACAGAGATTGCTTAGGTTCCCCTTTTACCTTTAGGGAAAAGCTTCTGTGCTTTTAAAAATCTTTAATCATTCTATCATCTTCTTTTCAACAAAACCCATTAAACATACATAAATCAGTTTGAGGGTAGAAAGGAATTTTGAATACATAAGATGCAATATGACATTTTACAGTTAATTTGGGTTTTAATTTACCTTCATTATGTAGAAAATGACACTCTTAAAAAAGAAAGAGAGAAAAGAAAATGACACCCTAGGCTTGATATTCAATTCAGAAGCAATAAGACAATTATTGGATCTCATTCTTACAGGATTCTGAGCAGATATATAAACTCTGTGACACCATAAGCAATCTATTATAATATTAAACACATGACTCATGATACACTTTAGCAATTATATATTATTTCCCTTTTTTGAAGAAGCAGAAAAAATCTCTTTCTTATATTAAACACAAAGGAAAGCAAGGAATATTTACACATAATGAAAGGAAAAGTTGTCATCTGTAAGAAAATTACTAGATCCTCTTTTTTTGAAAGAAGAATAGATTCATAAGAAGTTACAAAACAGTACAAATAGGTCCTAGGTACCCTTTAAACCCTTTTCCCCCAATGGTTACATCTTCCATAGTTATAATAGATTATCAAAACGAGAAAATTGATATTGGTAGAATCAGTGCTTAAAGTTTATGCCATTTATCAAATGTAGACTCATGGAACCTAAATACAGTCTAGATACAGCTCTATTCCACCTCCATTAAGATCTTCCTAGTTCTACCCCCCTCTAGTCACATTCACCCCCTTCCCCCTCACCATCTGTGGTGAGTTGAATAGCACTCCTCAAAAATTTGTTTCCTCCCAGAACCTGAGAATGTGACCTTATCTGGATATAGGATTTTTGCAGAAAGAATTAGTTAAGGATCATGAGATGAATTCATCCTACATTTAGGATGAAATCTAAAGCCAATGACTTGTATCCTTAGGAGAAGAGGAGAGGACACACAAAAACACAGAGAAGTCACATGAGGACAGAGGCATAGACTGGAGTTATGCGACAAGCCAAGGAATGCCAAGAGTGGTCAGCAGCCACCAGAAGCTAGGAGAGGCATGGAACAATGTTTCTCAGGGGCTCCAGAGGAAACCCTGCTGACACTTTGATTTCTAGCCTCCAGAACTGTGAGGATAAATTTGTTTTAAGCACCTGGTTTGTGGGACTTTGTTACATCAGCCCTTGGAAACTAAATAAACTATTCTTAAATCCTGACTACTACTAATATGTTCTCTACCTCTTACAATTTTGTCATTTAGAGAATGCTATATAAATGAAGTCAAACAGTATGTGACCTTTTGAAATGAGCTACCTCACTCAGAATAATACTCTTGAGATCCATCCAAGTTGCTGCATGTATCAATAGTTCATTCCCTTTTATCATGGAATAGTAGTCCCCAATGTAGCTGTAGCAGAGGTTTAATCATTCATTCACCTACCCAGGGACATTTTGATTACAAACAGAGCTTCTATGAACATTTATGGACAGGCTTTTATGTTCTTAAATTTGTCAGGAATAAGTGTCCAGGAGTGTGATTGCTGGGTCATATGATAAGTATATGTTTATTTATTTTTTAAAGAAACTGAAAATTATTTTTCAAAGTGACTATACCATTTTACATTCAAACCAGCCAGTTTCTCTGCATCCTTGCCAGCATTTGGTACTGTCATTCTGTCATTATGTTTTATTTTAGTTGATGCAATAGATGTGTAATGATATCTCTTCATGGTCCTTAGTTTGTATTTCCCTAATGGATACTGATGTCGAACATCCTTCCATGTGCTTAATTTCCATGTGCTTATTTTCCATCTGTATATCCTCTTCAGTAAAATCTCATGTCCTTTGCCCATTATCTAATTGAACTGACTCTGTTTTTTATGTTTTTTGGTTTTTTCCTATTTTTGTTTGTATGTTTGTTTGTTTGTTCCTTAAGAGTCATAACGAAAGTGGAGAGAAAAGGGTAGCCCAGGTCCTCAGGACCTGAGGACAGTGGCGATCTCTCTGGACTTCCTTCTGCCTCATATATATCAGACTGAGTGGCTGGGTTCTGGTCAAGGCGCCAAACCAGAAATATCAATACGTGCAGACCAAAAAACAAAACAAAACCAAAACAATAACAACAAAAGAACAAAAGCTTTTCTCTCTAGTACAAGGGCCAGAAAAAGGGCAGGCTAGCAACACAGAAAAACTTTTAACAATAACCATTCTACTTCAGGGATGCACCAAAGAAAAAACTGTGATCCTACCACCAGCCCTCCAGAAATTCCAAGTGCAGAGCCTAGACGTGAACACTAATCAAACAGTAATGACTCACTCCAAATTTCTGCCAGGGTGGTATCAGAGTATGGAGCTGGGACTTTCATCCCAAATGAGTGACAATGAGCCCCCAGTGTGACGTCAGTGGAGATCACCTAGGGAGCCCATACTTCTATCCCGATGCATCAGCGAGGAGGTGTCCTTCCTCACTCCAAAGGGGCAGTTTCAGAGGATGCCTAGGGAAAAATCAGGACTTCCACCACTGCTCAGCAGTAATGAGGTAACCTCCTCTTCTCACACAGGATACTATTAACAGCGGTCTAGTAGGGAGCCTGAATTAGCAAACCAGCACAGCAACCTATCCAGCCACCTGCCCGGCCGTGAGGAGGAATCCTTCTCTGCCCAATCCTGGATGTCAAGAAAGGAAAACAGAAAACCTAGATTCTAACCACTTCCAGCCGTGAGGAATTGTCCTCATCTCTCATAACTTGGAATTGTATCACAAGAAGCCTGCTAAAACACAAGATTTAAATAATAGCTACAGTTTCATGCACAATGCCCCAAATGTAGAAGTTTTGACAGAAAATCGCCAAGAATAAGGGAGATCCCAACTTCAGTGAGGAAAGACAATCAACAGTTTGTCAACAAGAAGATGATACCAATATAAGAATTGTCTGACAAGGATTTAAAAACAGCCTTCATGAAAATGCTTCAACAGCAATTACAAATATCCTTGAAAGAAATAAAAAATAGAAAGTCTCAGCAAAAAATAGTAGAAACAAGATTCAAGTAGAAACTTTATAGTGAAAATTACAATGACCAAAATTTTAAAACTAGTTGAATGGGCTAAGCAGCAGAATGGCGAAGAAAGATGAAAAAAAATCAGTGAACTTGAGATGAAACAATAAAAATTTTCCAACCTGAACAACAGAGAAAATCGACTGGAAAAAAAAAAAGGTGAACAGAGACTCGGGGACATGTAGGAATATAACAAAAGGTCTATCATTCATGTTACGGGAGTTTCAGAAGAGTAGGAAAAAAGATATTGGGCCTGAAAAATATTTGAGGAAATAATGGATAACAGGAAAATCTCAAATTGCTTGGAAAGTAAACAGCACACCTACATAATGAAAGGGTCAAAGATAAAGTCTAAAGAAAAAAAAAATTTTAAATACATGGCACTCAATGAAAATGAAAATATAACAACAATATTTCATGGAGAAAGCTAAAATAATTCTGAGAGAGAAATGTATAGCATGAAATGTTTTTTTAGAAAACAAGAAAATATCAAAAACCTAAGCCACTCAATATACTAGAAAAAGAAGAGCAAATTAAAAATACAAAGCAAGCAGAAAGAAGGTAACAATAACAGTAAGAGCAGAAAGCAATGAAAATGAAAAGGCAAAGGCAATAAAGAAAATCAGTGAAACAGAGGATACCACTACAGACCCTACACACAACAAAAGTATAAGGTAATTTACAAACAAATACTCACATTTGACAACTTAGATGTAATGGACCAATTTCTGGAAAAGTACAAACGCCCACAATGCACCCAATTTAAAATAGATAATTTGATGAACACTATAACTATTCAGGAAATTGAAATTTTTCTTTAAAAACTCTCAAGAAAGAAACCTCCAGGCCCATATGATTTCACTCACAAGTTCCACCAAACATTTAAAGAATTAACATCAATTCTACACAATCTTTTCAAAAACAAGAGGAAACACTTTCCTATTTATTCTATGAATCCAATTTTATTTATCAAAACCAGAAAAAGGCAACATAAAAAGAAAAGTACAGACCATATCTCTCATTAATCAAGATGTAAAAATTCTCAAAATATTAGTAAATATAATTCAGAAATACATTTTTAAAGTATAAATCATGACCAAGTGGTTTTTATTTCAGGTATACAAGCTAGTCCGAAACTGTAAAATTAATTAATGTAATCCATTTTATCAACAAGCAAAAGGAGAAGAATAACATGACAATATCAAGTGATGCAGACAAAGCATTTGGAAAAAATCAACACCCATTCATGATAAAACTCAGAGAAATAAGGATATAGAGGGACTTCCGCACATTGATAACAAATATCTACCAAAACAAACAAACTTATAGCACATATCACACTTATAAAAGACTTAAAATTTTCCACCAATGATTAGGAACAAGGCAAGGGTGCCCACAATTACCACTGGTCTTTGAGTTAGTTGTGGAAGTTCTAACCAGCAAATAAGCCAAGAAAAGGAAATAACATGCAAACATGAGAGGAGATGAAATAAACCCTGTCTTCTATTTGCAGATGATATGATCTATGTAGAAAATTCCGAAGAATCTATAAGCAAACTGCTAGAACTAATAAGTTATTCAGCAAAGCTGTAGTATACGAGATCAACATACAAAATCTCATGAATTTCTAGATCCTATAAATGAATACTTAATAAATGAAATAAAAAACACAATACCGTCATTATTGGGCGCAAGGGTACGAGTGAGAAGCGGATGGAAGCAACGTGAGCGTAGAAGGCAGTGCCAGCACGCCGAAGGTCCCAGGAAGGGGCTCCCCAGAAACTTCATCGTGAGCGCCAGCGTCAGAACTGGAGAGCCCTCCCACAGCTCCCGCACCTGCCCAAGAGGTGCTCCAGTGCGCATGCGTAGCAAGGGTCTCTCTGCACCTGCTCTCACTAGCTGGCGACCTCTCGGGGCAGCCAGGTGGAGCCTGTTGTGGTGCTGCAGTGTGAGCTGAGGAGGTGTTGGGCACTCCTCGCCATGTTGTTACTGCTTCTCCACGCCCAGGCTGAGGCAACTCACGGAAAACATGGCAACCACGATTTAGTAAAAAATACATATATATACCATTTTACAATAATTCAAAAAATATGAAATACTTTTGTGTAAATTTAATGAAACATGTATAGGACTTTATATTGATAATGATGAAACACTAATAAGATCTACATAAATTGAGAGAAACACCATTTAAATGGATTGAAAGATTCAACATAGTAAAAGTCAGTTCTCAAATTTATAGAGTTTTAATGCAATTTCTATCAAAATTCCATCGAAATTTTTTGTAGATATAGCCAAGATCATTCTAAAATTCATATGGAAATATAAGGGAAGTAGAATAGCAACAAAATTTTGAAAAATAAGAATAATTAGCAAGATTATTCTACCTGATCTGATGACTTATAAAGCCACAATAATCAAGACCATGGTAATGGCAGAGGTATAGACAGGTAGGGGAACAGAATAGAGAATCCAGAAATAGTCCCACGTAAGTGTGGTCAGCTGATTTTTGACAAAGATACATTTGCAATTTAATGAAAAAAACAAAAGCATTTTACAGCAAATGGTGCTGGAGTAATTAGCCAAAAAACAAAAAGTACCTCAAAATGCATTATAGATTCAAATGTGTATCATAAAACTATAAAAATTCTGGAAGATAACACAGGAGAAAATCTCCTGCATCTAGGGCTTGGTGAAGAGTTCCTAGACAGTCATCAAAGGAGTGATCAGTAGAAGAAAAAAAATCAATAAATTGGACTTCATCAAAGCATTTTTTTTCTGCAAAAGACCCAATTAAGAGATGAAAAAAGCTACAAACCTGGAGAAAATACTTGCAAACCTTATATGTAACAAAGGACTCATCTCAAACATATAAATAAATTTAGACCCTAGTTTATATCTTTTTACAGTATACTATTTTCTAAATCTTTGTTGAAATTAATCAGCTAATTAGATCATGCCTGATGCAAATGTACTATTTTTACGAGTGCAATGGGAGGTGAACTTCATGAAAAAGCACAGTCCAGAAAATGGATATTTTTTATCTTTTAGCAAATAGGCAAAAAAAATCATTTATGTAACTAAAATGTTAAAAAATATTTTATGCCCAACAGTTTGGGCATGTTGTAGCTCGATATGCCTGGCAAGTCACTGCCTATAAAGGCTGCACACAACATTTACTGTTCATTGTTTAACAATGCCTAAACTAATAGAATCTTTGTCCTGTACATTTCATTTTCCACCATGCAACTCTCAAGTCTTTGAGACAATGGCTTGCTGCACATTTTATGATTCCTTTTGATTAAGAATCTAGCAGGCTTCTATTATATAAAGTTTTAGAATAGGCAGAAATAATCTGTGGTTACAGAAACCAGATCTTTAGCAGTTTAGGGCCATAGCGTAGGAAGGATTGATTGTAAAGGCCAGTGAAGGAACTTTCGGGGATGACTGAAAGTTTCTGTATCTTAAATAGCGGTGGTTACATGACTATGTATTTGTCAACATTTACCAAATGTTTACAGCTGATGCTCTATCAAGTTTTGGGCTTTCAATTAATTTTGAAGACCAGTTCACCTACGTTCAATACTGGGAAACATACACCAGCAGTTCTTTTGATCTTGGGTAATTTATCATCGATAGGAAGTCACTTACATTTCTGATCTCTAGGCCCTGCTGAGCTTCCACTCCCACCACACCTGACCCATATTCTTTGCTGATATCTCTGGTGATATCTCTATGCTCCAAACAGGCCCTTTATCTAAATACTTTTAGGCAATTAGAGAGAATGCCAAAGGCTATTCCTGAGACTTTCAGACCTTGATTGTTTTCAGCTTGAAATAATCTTCATGTTTGATGAAATAAAATTCATATTTTATGGCAAGAGGAGAAAAATTTTAACGTAAAATTTTTCTTTGCCCTTTTGGGCCTCCTCCCTTCCCTTTAGTGTATTGTGCATCTGCATTAACCAGACCTCCTTAGGAGATAACATTCTTTCTTAATCTCATCAAAGATCATAACTCCTTAGGAGATAACCTTCCTTCTTAATCTTGTAAGTGGCCACAATTACCCATGATCCACTACAGCTTTGTAGGTATAGAACTAGATTGTGTAAACTGTCAATAACCTGTGATTTGACATATAATCCTTTGTCTCAAAAATTTATATAACTGTTCTTTGACTTCTAACTGGCAGAACGGTCCTCAAAGCTTTGTGGAAGACTGTCTCTTGGGTTATAATCCTCAAGTTGGCTTAAATAAAGTTTTCCATTTCTTTCTTGGATTGATAAATGATTAATTTTTCATTGACATGTCAAAGATATATTTTGGGGTGGTAAATTTTGCTTCCCTACAAAAGCAACAAAATTGACCCTCAATAGAGAACTGATGAATAAAATACGTTACACCTACAATGAAGTACTCTGCAGTTGTAATTTTAAATTAAAATTGGAATATCAACATCAACTCTTTAAAAAAATACATTTATAAGCTTAACTCTATTTATTGTAAAGTGACAGAAGTACTCTTATTCAATCCCCAGCTGTATTTCCAAAGTTTCCTTTATTAAAAGGACATCTTTAATAAATTTACTTTTCAAAAATGTATCATATATCTATTTTTATTTCTTAGGAAAATTATTAGGGGTATACAATTGGATGAACAGATAAAAACTTTACAGTTTTTGATTCATGTACCTGAATTTTCCTCAATAAAAGTTATGCCTTTTCACACTCTTATCAGCAATGTATGGAAATGCCAATTTTATAGCACTTTTATAGATACTGGTTTAATTAGTGAGTTTGAATATTTTCAAACATGATGGATAAAAAACTGGTATCTTATAGTTCTCATTTAAATTTCTTTGTTGTCTAGTAAAATAAAATAATTTTTCAAAAGTCTCTTTTGCAATTAATATTGATACTTATTTTTTAATTTCCATCTGTGATCTTGGCCTGTCTCCCAATTCAGGTATTCAAATTGTGCTTACTTCAGATCCTATAAATATTTTTAACAGTGCAAATATTTATCTGTTAAGCATGTTGCAAATTTATTCCAGTATGTCATTTCCATCTTTCAGCTGCTTTTTAAAATTATATTTTGTGAGTAATGCAAATAAATTCTGTAATGTAAAACTTTCAAAGAACCATTATATAAGTATACAAACACAATGTGTAATCCAAAACAAAGTGCAAAAAATATGAAGCATAAAATTATGTTCAGGCTTCCCTGGTGGTGCAGTGGTTGAGAGTCCGCCTGCTGATGCAGGGGACACGGGTTTGTGCCCCAGACCGGGAAGATCCCACATGCCGAGGAGCGGCTGGGCCCGTGAGCCATGGCCGCTGAGCCTGCGCGTCCAGAGCCTGTGCTCCGCAATGGGAGAGGCCACAACAGTGAGAAGCCCCCGTACCGCAAAAAAAAAAAAAAAAAAAATTTATGTTCATTTATAGATATTAACTTGAAATTCTTATGATTGGTTTCCAGGTTGGATTTATGGATGAAAAATATCTCCTTTCTTTGGAAATTTAAAACTACTCTGGACATATTGACCAAATTTCCTGTACATAAAAGCATATGTAATATTTTACTTTCCAGAATCCGTCTGATATTAGCCTACAATCTCAGTTTTAAACAGCTAAAAATATTGACTAATGGAGTAAGTCCTCCAGTTGCAGACATTCTAATTTGTAAAGTTTTGCCTTATTTTTGACTCTTTCAGATGTTGCCTCCTTTTTAAAATTCAAATATATCTTCAAATTGGACTATTGTTAAATTGCTACAATTATTCTACATATGCTGAAATAAAAAGCAGCATTTGGAGGTAATCTGAGTTAGATTAATTCTTGGAGTTAGAATAAACATGGCGCTCAATGATTATTACATGTTTTTGTTAGATGGAAAACCTCTACCTTTTGACATTATAGTGCTTAGGGCAGCTTTATTGATTATATTTGAATTTGTGGGAGATTCTGTCAGGGAGGAAGAAATTTTCCTCTACCTTTCTAGGTTCTTCTGGCTGGTCTAAGAATTAAACTGACATAGATTAACAGGAAAAAAGCAAACAGAGGTTTAATAACATGTATATGTTGGAGAGACACAGGACAACGGAGTAATTAACCAAAATGAAAACCTTCACATTAAATACCACTTTCAGCTAAAGACAATAAGAGGATGTTGGGGGTAGTGGTTTGGAACTTCAGAGGAAAGGAAGGCAATTCACATGTAGTTGATGGAAAAGCAAATATTTGCTCCCAGGCTGAGACAGTGGGACTCAGCATGAACTCTGTTCTTTAGGCCACACCACCCTTAATCCATACTCTTTGCAAATATCTCTCCTAATATCTCTATTCTGGAAACTGGCCCTTTATTTAAACTGTTTAGGCACTCAAGGGGGAAGTAAAAAGAAAGATTTCCTGACTCTTCTGTTTCTTAAAAATAATCAGCCTAAATTAATCCTTATGGGAAAGAGATACTGTGGGGGGGGGGGCAAATTTTGCTCCCCTACAGTCCTAATCAATCACTGCTCTAGCACACACTAATTATTATACAAATCAAATGCAAAGTCAAATTCAAAACTGCAGAGAAATTAAATTCCCAGAACAACAGAGAATCCTTGAGATATTAAAACTTGTCTAGAGTATAACAGCATTAAATTAGTAATGCTGAAACAATTCATTAAAATCTGGAGCTTCCTTTTAATAAATATACTTAGTAAAGAAATAAATTTTATATCATCTAATCATTTATGGTCATTTAGATTGAATGACTAAAAGTGGAATCTTAGTCCTCATTCCATATCCCTTTCCTTCCCCACTGCACACCCGCCCCCTGCCAAAAAAAGGCAAGTTTTATAGTTTTTACTTCCAAGATAACATTTTAGGTCTTCATCTATCCTAAGCCACATTTAAGATATTTAAATTTTGACTAAGTAAGTTTGGATGTCTATCTCACTTTGTTTTTGCACTTGACTTTCAGCAGATTTGACATTTGTTCCCACCTTCTAGTCAACAACTTCCAATGCTTTTCAAACTTGCCATTTTGGGAATTCTTAACATATTTTGGATTCAATTTTTATTATTGAAATTAGAGAGTAGAATTCAGCATATTTAGTAAAGAAATAAATTTTGTTTTCTACATTGCAATTCCAGGCACAGCCATTTCAATGGGGATTTGAAAAATGGATTAGAGAATTGTAGCTGTTAATTGATCTGATTCTCTAATTAGCAGGATAGACATCTGGCCGATGACTTTTTTCTTCCAAGAATTTTGGCTTTTGGGTAACAGAAGGTATTCACTTGCTATGGGTATGATGACTGTTAAATTTTGAGAGCAACTGTGTTATTAAGCAACCGTCTCAGAAACAGTTTGGCCCCTTCACCCTGCCTTTGTTGCTTTGTGGATGCCTCTCAGGCCTGGCTTATTAGCCAGAATACCCAAATCAATGGGAGCTCTTGGGCAGCTGGAGGCAAGGCTGCCACTTGCATTGTAATTTTGCTTATGATATCTTTTGATGTACAGAAAACTTGAATTTTTTTATTCAGTCTCTACTGCTTGCTTCCTTACTTTTATGCTTAGAGATCATTTCCCCAGTCAAATATAAGAATCATTCAGGGGTATTCTAATTATTTTATGATTCTTTCTGTTTTAATATTAAATCCATCTAAAATATATTTTGTATAAATTGAGGAGAACCTTATCATTGTAGAAAATCACTGCTGCTCCATTTATAGAATTGACCCTTTTTAAAAATGTTATTAATATGAATCTGACTGAAATTTCTCTTGTGTACTACTAACATTTTGTCTAAACTTCTGTCAGTATTTCTGGATCATTTATTATTTTATTGTTTAATAATGGTATAAGGGACTCCTTTTTTATTGTGGAGTTTAATGGGGATGCCTTTTAATTTTCAAAATAAGTAATATCTTTATTGTTGTTTCATATAATATTACTTTTCATATAATAGTTATTTTTTAATTTTTAGTTTACTCTAAGTTTTTATTCTATTTTGATTTTTTTTAATTTTGGAAATAGTTTTTGAAACATCTATACAGATGAGATGAAATTTATAAGAGATTTCTTTATATTGGCCCATTCTTAGTCTTAGAAAGACTAAGCCACTTTCTATTCTACTTAAGTAGCTTAGTCTTTCAAAATTTCTGCTGAATTGAATGTGATTATTTTTGAAGAATATGGAGTAATAAATAAGATAGACCAATATTTTTCTTTTGCATGCTTGCTTTATCAGGTTTTGGTTCACAGTTATGTAATAAGTGTCATGGAAAGAACTGACAGTGTTCATACTTTTTCTGTGTTCTAGCAGAGAATTTATGACAAGGAAAGGTGGTGTCTTAAAAGTTAAAAAATAAAAAGTCACCTCTTAGACTGTCTGAGCAAAAAATCTTTGCTGGAGCTATAAAAAGTCAGTAATCTGAACCTGGAAGGGGATACGGTGATGAAATGGATATCTTTTCCTCAAATCACTCTCTTGAACCATGCTTACACCCAGCCCAGATCCACACATCTCAGTCCTCTGAAAGAAGAACTGCAGGCCCAGGGTAATGGTTAAGGACAGTATTTGGAACCAGACACATTTAGGTTTGAATGCCAACTTTGATCTGACAAATCTGATTTTACCTTTCTAAGTCCCAGTACATGCTAATGTAAAATGGAATAAAAATACCCTGCTATAAAAATTTATACTCAATTTATATTCAAACAAGACCTTACAAGTCAAGGATTAGTGAAAGATTTGGAAAGAAGGCATTTTGCTCTTTCACTATTTTTTAAGAAATCCAAGAATACCGTGTCTCCACCTAATACTTGATGTAAAAATAAGTTATCCATCAGGTAATTCTTAAAAGAATTGAATTTTCCTACATTGTCAACAAATATATTTTAAGTGCTTGATCCATACTCTTATAAAGGTCTCATATTTCTTTGACCAAAGACTGTCAATTCTAGACTGATTGAAGTTCTCTGTATTAATGTAAACTGCAGCTACTGCCAAAGAAAAATGGGTCATTAATCTTTTTTTATTGCTATCAACAAAATGGATATCATTTTTTGAAATAAAAAGATATAATCCACGTTCATTTTAGGATACTAAGAAACAGTTTCTGCTTTGAAAAATAACAATATAAACGCCATATAAAGAAAATTAAAGGAAAACAACAATGTTACTTAGATGTTTTATGCCCAGTAACCATAAAACTGACCATCTGAATATCTGAGTGGAGACAATAATTTGATACTTCTTATCTTGCCTTTGCAGATCAAGAATGTTGCCTACCATATCAGTAAACAAAGAATGTGCGGCCATCAAGCCATTAGCCACTGCATCCACCAACAACAGCACACACTGAGGGAATTCAGGATAGAGAAAAACAGAATATTGGCCCTAGATAGTTAAGGTTCATATCAAAGGAATAATTTCAATAAGCCCAGACTTTTGCATCTTCCCATACATAGAAAAGCACTAAATTCATTAACTCAAGATGTCTGGTTTTCTTTAACAGTAATCTTTTGATGTTCTGACTACCTGGGGGTTTTTGCAAAAACTCCTACATATCCTGGCTCCTCCCTTACCTTTTCAGAACAGTCCCTCAGAGCTATCTGAGAGGCTGTCTCCCCCGTTTAAGTCCTCAGTTAAGTCCACCGAAAAAAACATAAATAGGGTTCTAGAAATTCTAGAGAGGAGTCCAACAATTCGCTGGTAAAGGGAAGATTTGAAGATATTTTATAACTCTTTAGATGAGATTGAGAAAATTCATATTCTTCATCAAAGAATGGGTGGGAGAAGTGTAAGCTGATGAAGACTGTTGACCTAAAACAGACTACCAGATATTTCTGCAACAAAAATGAATTTTTTTGAGATTAGTAAAGAATTGCAATTCAGGGCCAGCACCCATGGTGAGCCAGGTGCAAGTCAAGGCACAGCAAGGGAAGGAGAACTCTTTTATAGAGTGAAAAAGGAAGTTGAGAGGGCTATAGTAAACAAAGAGTCCATGGCTTTTCACTGGCTGAGAGGTTGCCAGGAAAGAAGAGGAGTCTTCTTCCTGGTGGGCTCTGCTATCCTCACAGGGCATGCAAGATCCCCCTTCTGGTCTCTCGACTTTATCTAATTGAGGTTTCTGCTTATTAATTTTTTATAAGATTATGACCAAGGGATGAGACAGTGTAGAAGAACAGTTCATCACTGTCTAATATTAATAGGCTTTGATTGTATAAACATATATTCTCCTTTTTTTAAACAGGAAAACACCTTTCTTTGAATTTATTATTCACCTTTATACTGCAACACTCAATACTAATACAATTTATGTACTATTCTTGGCTAGGGAAATACTAGGGAAATATTCTGCATTATTCTAACCACTATCATGTTCAAAACATCTAGTATGTCACAGGGGTTTAAAGATGATTTTATTGAATTCTAATTGTTTAACTTCTTGTGTACACTTAATATAGTCATGATAAACTGATCTCTTTTAAAAACCAAATATAAGAAGAAATGCATTGAGCTTTTAGTAATTCTCAACAGGTATAGATAGACTCTACCAAGTAATTTTAAGGTTGATATTTTCATTAACAGAAGCCAATCTACAAACTTTCAGTTGTTTACTAGTTGACTTATTCTTTCAAGTGCTTTCATTATTCTTGGGACCTAAGAGAAGAATCTAAGCATTATTAGCTCTATGATGGGATTATGATTATAGATAAATTCAGAAAGTAAAGACTGCTGTTCCTGGAATAGACTCTAGCCACTCCTGGATACCTGACTGGAGTAGCCTGTGAGTTATCATTAATAAATTTATATCAGAACTTGACAAAGAAGAACTATAAACCTCTAGTTGAAAAGAATGTTACAATTTAGCTCAGCGATTTTTTTCTTTTAATTAGTATCCATGGCAATTATCTTCTGGACATCCTGGAACTGCTAAAATCATAATCAAAACTGTGTGTCTACATAAGTGAGTTTATCTAGGTAGATGGCCTACAGATTTTTATCAGATTATTTAAGAGGACTTTGATCCAAAAAGAACAAGAACACATTTATTATAACACACACACACACACACACACACACACACACACACACACACACACATTCTCTCTCTCTCCCCCCCTTTTTCCCTCTGCCTCTCTTTCTCTTTTTCTCTTTGAGTAAACCAAAGTCCAGAGAGGCAAGTAGACTGGCCCTAACGGCACTTGTCCTTGTCACACAGTAAAACGGAGTTGGGACCAGAACTGCGTTCTTCTGGTTTATCTGTCCAACTCTTATTTCCATTATACTAACGGTCTTTTGTCTCTTGTCAATATTTTGAAAGCATGAGTCTTACATTATGGTATGTAATCTACCAGTGCATTATCAAATATGACAAATAATGATAGGAAGATATACCCTCTTCAGTATTTATATATGCATTGTATCATTTTGCTTACTTAGGATCAGAACAAACTAAAATTCTTCTTTTCTCTGACTCCTAGGCAAAATTGTTGGGTCTAAAATAAGAATGTCCTTCGCACGTGTTTGATTGGTTGTCTGACGGGCTTTGGTATTTGAAACTAATTGAATTATTAACCTACATATACCAAAATTAAGTGTTTTAATGATAGTCACATTAGAACTTGATGAATGGTTATTAGATGTCAACCTTATGCTTCTTACTCTTAAACAGCTGTCTTAAAGTAAACAACAGGCCCTTATATCAGAATAATAGTTCAATATATTTTAAACATTCCCAATAAAATCTATATATGCCTAAAGTTCAAACTTGGGGAAATATTATTATTCCCCTATGTCTTTTAAAATTCCCAATATTATTTATCACAGTATCATATTCCTTCATCTTTTGTAATTTATTGTATCAGCCACATTGCACCAGGACTTTGAAATTATTAACTCATTCAAATCATCAATCCATTTTATTATTTTTTAATCCATTTTAAATAGTATTACTTTCCAAAATAGTTCTATCATTCCAATGCATTTTTCACTATTCTTGCTTCCCTAAAACTGAGGTTCTTAAGCATACAATTAGGTGATATTTAGATCAGATGACCATCCTTTAAATATATTGTTCTTTCCAAAATTATGTAACACTGACAAAAGTCACACAAGCCTCAATATAAATGGAATTATATTGTTAGAATGGAGGAGTTTGGTGGAGAAATATGTATTTTAGGCCTTATTATAATTTTAATTTCTGATATCTTTTGGAGATTCTATTGCAAAGATACTTTTTAAATGTGTAGCATTTTTCACAAATTATAATACAAAGACACTGCTTTCATATTACTCTGTTATTTCATAACATAGATGGTGAACTAAAAAGGGAGCTAAGGACAAAAAAAATAAAAGAAAGAAAGAAGACTTAGAACTTTCAGCATGGTAAATAATTCATATCATGGCACAGTATACTACTAAATATTTTAAGTTACATTAAAGAAAACATAAAGAATTGTATCAAGATCTCATTTAGAAAATTTCAAGTATATAATACATTTTATTCACTATAGTTCTCACCACACACATGCAAAAAAGTAAGCATGTGTGGTGATAGGTAAATTAGCTTGATTGGGGGCATCATTTCACAATGTATATGTATTCAAAATATCACCTTATACACATTAAATATATACAATGATTATTTGTTAATCATACCTCAATAAAGCTAAAAATAAATACACATAAATGAATTAAATGTTGATTAACCTAAAAAAAGGGTAAGAGTTGTTCTCATTTGAATTACGCAGGCTTAAAAAAATTAATATGCAAAGACAAGGACTTATCGCCTTCTACACATCAATTAACAAACAGGAAGATACAGAATAGAGGAAAGAAACTTAGAAGTCTGGATCTTTAATGTGAGAACCTGAAACTCTGGAAGATGATCTAGATGCAGAGTTGCCCAATAGTTGGCCAGATTCATTGGACATCTGAAGAAAGGAAGATTGCAGTTAGGTGAATAATTGTGAATATATGGTGTCATAAATAATATTTCAAAGTATCTGCCACAATCATGTGATATAAAAGACATATGTATTACTAACATCACCATGGTTTGTTGTCTACAGTTATAATTAAATGAAAGACTAAAGTTCAATTAAAGATTAGGGAAAATAAAGATGTAGTATTTTCCTCATCCAAGTTCAGTAATCTGTTAATTCTATCTATAAAAGCCAGGTTATAAAACTGGTTTCTAATAAAGTATCTGAAATTTTCCAGTAATATGTGTAACTTATGAAAAAAATACAATAAATACTACATTATTTTCTACTTTCTCTTTACTTATAAATTACTGACACAAAATGGGCTTAAAATACATTTAAAAATTTCGGCCAAATTTACACAGCATCGATAAATAGTAGATAACAAAAAGATGTGTTGACTAAAGATAAAAATATAGGTGAAGGGGCTTCCCTGGTGGCACAGTGGTTGAGAGTCCGCCTGCCGATGCAGGGGACACGGGTTCATGCCCCGGTCTGGGAAGATCCCACATGCCGCTCCGTGGCTGGGCCCGTGAGCCATGGCCGCTGAGCCTGCACATCCAGAGCCTGTGCTCCGCAACGGGAGAGGCCACAGCAGTGAGAGGCCCGCATACCACACACACACAAAAATATATATATATATATGTGTATATATATATGTGTGTGTGTGTGTGTGTATGTATATATATATGAAGGGAATTAAGAGACACAAACTTCCTGTTATAAAATAATTCATGAGGATGTACTATATAACATAGGAAATGTAGTCAATAATATTGCCATAACTTTGAATAGTGACAGATGGTTACTATACTTATTGATAACGCACATCAATTCAAATCATTCTGCTGTACACCTGAAACTAATATAATATTGTATGTCAACTACAATAAATAAAAATTTAAGCACACTTATTTATAGATTCAGAAAAGTTACAGAAAGCAAATGAATAGTAAATGATAAGAGAAGAACCTGCAGACACATGAAAATCAATGGAAAGAATGGGATGGGTGGATAGTATGATGAGAATTCAACAATTTTTCATTACTGGTGTCGTCTAAGTTTAGTTTGATGTAGTCCCATTTGTTCATTTTGCTTTAGTCACCCTTGTCCAAGGAGACAGACCAAAAATATATTGCTGAGACCTATGTTAAAGAGCATACTGCCTATGTTTTCTTCTAGGACTTTTATGGTTTCAGGTCTTACAATTAAGTCTTTAATCTATTTTGGGTTTATTTTTGTATATGGTATAAGAAAGTGGTTCAGGCTTCTGGGAAGATGGCGGAGGAGGAAGACACGGAGATCACCTTCCTCCCCACAGAAACACCAGAAATACATCTACACGTGGAACAACTTCTACAGAACACCTACTGAACGCTGGCAGAAGACCTCAGACCTCCCAAAAGGCAATAAACCCCTCACGTACCTGGGTAGGGCAAAAGAAAAAAGAATAAAGAGACAAAAGGATAGGGACGGGACCTGCACCAGTGGGAGGGAGCTCTGAAGGAGGAAAGGTTTCCACACACTAGAAGCCCCTTCGCAGGGGGGAAACTGCGGGTGGCGGAGGGGGAAAGTTTCGGAGCCAAGGAGGAGAGCACAGCAACAGGGGTGCGGAGGGCAAAGTGGGGAGAGATTCCCGCACAGAGAATCAGTGCCGACCACGAGAGGCTTGTCTGCTCACCCGCCGGGGTGGGCGGGGCTGTGAGCTGAGGCTCGGGCTTCGGGCGGAGCACAGGGAGAGGACTGGGGTTGGCTGCCTGAACACAGCCTGCAGGGGATTAGTGCACTCCCTAGCCGGGAGGGAGTACGGGGAAAAGCCTGGACCTGCCAAAGAGCCAAGAGACTTTTTCTTCCCTCTTTGTTTCCTGGTGCACGAGGAGAGGAGATTAAGAGCGCTGCTTAAAGGAGCTCCAGAGATGGCGCAAGCCGAGGCTAACAACGCGGACCCCAGAGACGGGCATGAGATGCTAAGGCAGCTGCGGCCGCCACCAACAAGCCTGTGTGCAAGCACAGGTCACTATCCACACCTCCCTTCTGGGGAGCCTGTGCAGCCCGCCACTGCCAGGGTCCCGGGATCCAGGGACAACTTCCACAGGAGAACGCACAGCGTGCCTCAGGTTGGTGCAAAGTCACACTGGCCTCTGCCGCCGCAGGCTCGCCCCACACTCCGTGCCCCTCCCTGCCCTGGACTTGAGTGAGCTAGAGCCCCCGAATCAGTGGCTCCTTTAATCCCGTCCTGTCTGAGTGAACAACAGATGCCCTCGTGGGACCTACATGCAGAGGCGGGGCCAAAACCAAAGCTGAGCCCCCGGGAGCTGTGAGAACAAAGAAGAGAAAGGGAAATCTCTCCCAGCAGCGGATTAAAGCTCCACAATCAACTTGATGTACCCTGCAACTGTGGAATACATGAATAGAAAACGAATCATCCCAAATTGAGGAGGTGGATTTCGAGAGCAAGATTTATGATTTTTTCCCCTTTTCCTCTTTTTGTGAGTGTGTATGTGTATGCTTCTGTGTGAGATTTTGTCTATATAGCTTTGCTTCCACCATTTGTCCTAGGGTTCTATCCGTCCGTTTTTTTGTGTTGTTTAATTTTTTTCCTGTTTTTTGTTCTTAATAATTATTTTTTATTTTAATAACTCTATTATATTTTATCTTACTTTATTTGATTTTACTTTATCTTCTTTCTTTCCATTTTCCCTTCCTTCCCTCCTTCCTTTCTTCCTTCCTCCCTCCTTCCCTCCTTTCTTTCTCTCTTTCAACTTCTACTAATTCTTTCTTTCTACTTTTTCTCCCTTTTATTCTGAGCCGTGTGGATGAAAGGCTCTTGGTGCTGCAGTCAGGAGTCAGTGCTGTGCCTCTGAGGTGGGAGAGCCAACTTCAAGACACTGCTCAACAAGAGACCTCCCAGCTCCACATAATATCAAATGGTGAAAATCTCCCAGAGATCTCCATCTCAACACCAGCACCCAGCTTTACTCAACGACCAGCAAGCTACAGTGCTGGACATCCTATGCCAAACAACTAGCAAGACAGGAACACAACCCCACCCGTTAGCAGAGAGGCTGTCTACAATCATAATAAGTCCACAGACACCTCAAAACACACCACCAGACGTGGACCTGCACACCAGAAAGACAAGATCCAGCCTCATCCACCAGAACACAGGCACTAGTCCCTTCCACCAGGAAGCCTACACAACCCACTGAACCAACCTTAGCCACTGGGGACAGACACCAAAAACAAAGGGAACTACGAATGTGCAGCCTGCAAAAAGGACACCCTAAACACAGTAATATAAGCAAAATTAGAAGACAGAAACACACAGCACATAAAGGAGCAAGGCAAAAACGCACCAGACCTAATAAATAAAGAGGAAATAGGCAGTCTACCTGAAAAAGAATTCAGAATAATGATAATAAAGATGATCTAAAATCTTGGAAATAGAATAGACAAAATGTAAGAAACATTTAACAAGGACCTAGAAGAACTTAAGATGAAACAAACAACAATGAACAACACAATAAATGAAATTAAAAATAATCTACATGGGATCAATAGCAGAATAATTGAGGCAGAGGAACGGATAAGTGACCTGGAAGATAAAATAGTGGAAATAACTACTACAGAGCAGAATAAAGAAAAAACAATGAAAAGAACTGAAGACAGTCTCAGAGACTTCTGGGACAACATTAAACGCACAAACATTCGAATTATAGGGGTTCCAGAAGAAGAAGAGAAAAAGAAAGGGACTGAGAAAATATTTGAAGAGATTATAGTTGAAAACTTCCCTAATATGGGAAAGGAAATAGTTAATCAAGTCCAGGAAGCACAGAGAGTCCCATACAGGATAAATCCAAGGAGAAACACGCCAAGACACATATTAATCAAACTGTCAAAAATTAAATACAAAGAAAACATATTAAAAGCAGCAAGGGAAAAACAACAAATAACACACAAGGGAATCCCCATAAGGTTAACAGCTGATATTTCAGCAGAAACTCTGCAAGCCAGAAGGGACGGGCAGGACATATTTAAAGTGATGAAGGAGAAAAACCTGCAATCAACATTACTCTACCCAGCAAGGATCTCATTCAGATTTGATGGAGAAATTAAAACCTTTACAGAGAAGCAAAAGCAGAGAGAGTTCAGCACCACGAAACCAGCTCTACAGCTAAAGGAACTTCTATAGGCAAGAAACACAGGAGAAGGAAAAGACCTACAATAACGAACCCAAAACAATTAAGAAAATGGGAATAGGAACATACATATCGATAATTACCTTAAATGTAAATGAACTAAATGCTCCCACCAAAAGACACAGATTGGCTGAATGGATACAAAAACAAGACCCATATATTTGCTGTCTACAAGAGACCCACTTCAGACCTAGAGACACATAAAGACTGAAAGTAAGGGGATGGAAGAAGATATTTCATGCAAATGGAAACGAAAAGAAAGCTGGAGTAGCAATTCTCATATCACACAAAATAGACTTTAAAATAAAGACTATTAGAAGAGACAAAGAAGGACACTACATAATGATCAAGGGATCGATCCAAGAAGAAGATATAACAATTGTAAATATTTATGCACCCAACATAGGAGCACCTCAATACATAAGGCAAATACTAACAGCCATAAAAGGGGAAATCGACAGTAACACATTCATACTAGGGGACTTTAACACCCCACTTTCAAAAATGGACAGATCATCCAAAATGAAAATAAATAAGGAAATACAAGCTTTAAATGATATATTAAACAAGATGGACTTAATTGATATTTATAGGACATTCCATCCAAAAACAACAGAATACACATTTTTCTCAAGTGCTCATGGAACATTCCCCAGGATAGATCATGTCTTGGGTCACAAATCAAGCCTTGGTAAATTTAAGAAAATTGAAATTGTATCAAGTATGTTTTCTGACCACAATGCTATGAGAGTAGATATCAATTACAGGAAAAGATCTGTAAAAAATACAAACAGATGGAGGCTAAACAATACACTACTTAATAACGAAGTGATCACTGAAGAAATCAAAGAGAAAATCAAAAAATACCTAGAAACAAATGACAATGGAGACACAACGACCCAAAACCTATGGGATGCAGCAAAAGCAGTTCTAAGAGGGAAGTTTATAGCAATACAATCCTACCTTAAGAAGCAGAAAACATCTCAAATAAACAACCTAACCTTGCACCTAAAGCAATTAGAGAAAGAAGAACAAAAAAACTCCCAAAGTTAGCAGAAGGAAAGAACATAACGATCAGATCAGAAATAAATGAAAAAGAAATGAAGGAAACGATAGCAAAGATCAATAAAACTAAAAGCTGGTTCTTTGAGAAGGTAAACAAAATTGATAAACCATTAGCCAGACTCATCAAGAAATAAAGGGAGAAGACTCAAATCAATAGAATTAAAAATGAAAAAGGAGAAGTAACAACTGCCACTGCAGAAATACAAAAGATCATGAGAGATTACTACAAGAAACTCTATGCCAATAAAATGGACAATCTGGAAGAAATGGACAAATTCTTAGAAATGCATAACCTTCCAAGACTGAATCAGGAAGAAATAGAAAATCACAAGCACTGAAATTGAAACTGTGATTAAAAATCTTCCAACAAACAAAAGCCCAGGACCAGATGGCTTCACAGGCGAATTCTATCAAACATTTAGAGAAGAGCTAACACCTATCTTTCTCAAACTCTTCCAAAATATAGCAGAGGGAGGAACACTCCCAAATTCATTCTATGAGGCCACCATCACCTTGATACCAAAATGAGACAAGGATGTCACAGAGAAAGAAAACTACAGGCCAATATCACTGATGAACATAGATGCAAAAATCCTCAACAAAATACTAGCAAACAGAATCCAACAGCACATTAAAAGGATCATACACCATGATCAAGTGGGGTTTATTCCAGGAATGCAAGGATTCTTCAATATACGCAAATCTATCGATGTGATAAACCATATTAACAAACTGAAGGAGAAAAACCATATGATCATCTCAATAGATGCAGAGAAAGCTTTTGACAAAATTCAACACCAATTTATGATAAAAACCCTGCAGAAAGTAGGCATAGAGGGAACTTTCCTCAACATAATAAAGGCCATATATGACAAGCCCACAGCAAACATCATCCTCAATGGTGAAAAACTGAAAGCATTTCCACTAAGATCAGGAACAAGACAAGGTTGCCCACTCTCACCACTCTTATTCAACATCGTTTTCGAAGTTTTAGCCACAGCAATCAGAGAAGAAAAGGAAATAAAAGGAATCCAAGTCAGAAAAGAAGAAGTAAAGCTGTTACTCTTTGAAGATGACATGATACTATACATAGAGAATCCTAAAGATGCTACCAGAAAACTACTAGAGCTAATCAATGAATCTGGTAAAGTTGCAGGATACAAAATTAATGCACAGAAATCTCTGGCATTCCTATACACTAATGATGAAAAATCTACAAGTGAAATCAAGAAAACACTCCCATTTAGCATTGCAACAAAAAGAATAAAATATCTAGGTATAAACCTACCTAAGGAGACAAAAGACCTGTATGCAGAAAATTAAAAGATACTGATGAAAGAAATTAAAGATGATACAAATAGATGAAGAGATATACCATGTTCTTGGATTGGAAGAATCAACATTGTGAAAATGACTCCACTACCCAAAGCAATCTACAGATTCAATGCAATCTCTATCAAACTACCACTGGCATTTTTCACAGAACTAGAACAAAAATTTTCACAATTTGTATGGAAACACAAAAGACCCCGAATAGCCAAAGCAATCTTGAGAACGAAAAATGGAGCTGGAGGAATCAGGCTCACTGACTTTAGACTATACTACAAAGCTACAGTAATCAAGACAGTATGGTACTGGCACAAAAACAGAAAGATAGATCAATGGAACAGGATAGAAAACCCAGAGATAAACCCACGCACATATGGTCACCTTATCTTTGATAATGGAGGCAGAAATGTACAGTGGAGAAAGACAGCCTCTTCAATAAGTGGTGCTGGGAAAACTGGACAGGTACATATAAAAGTATGAGATTAGATCACTCCCTAACACCATACACAAATATAAGCTCAAAATGGATTAAAGACCTAAATGTAAGGCCAGAAACTATCAAACTCTTAGAGGAAAATATGGGCAGAACATTCTGTGACATAAATCACAGCAAGATCCTTTTTGACCCTGTTCCTGTAGAAATGGAAATAAAAACAAAAATTAACAAATGGGACCTAATGAACTTCAAAGCTTTTGCACAGCAAGGGAAACCATAAACAAGACCAAAAGACAACCCTCAGAATGGGAGAAAAAATTTGCAAATGAAGCAACTGACAAAGGATTAGTCTCCGAAATTTACAAGCAGCTCATGCAGCTCAATAACAAAAAAACAAACAACGCAATCCAAAAATGGGCAGAAGACCTAAATAGACATTTCTCCAAAGAAGATATACAGACTGCCAACAAACACATGAAAGAATGCTCAACTTCATTAATCATTAGAGAAATGCAAATCAAAACTACAATGAGATATCATCTCACACCAGTCAGAATCGCCATCATCAAAAATCTAGAAACAATAAATGCTGGAGAGGGTGTGGAGAAAAGGGAACCCTCTTGCACTGCTGGTGGGAATGTGAACTCGTATAGCCACTATGGAGAACAGTATGGAGGTTCCTTAAAAAACTACAAATAGAACTAGCATATGATCCAGCAATCCCACTACTGGGCATTACCCTAGAAAACCATAATTCAAAAAGAGTCATGTACCACAGTGTTCATTGCAGCTGTATTTACAATAGCCCAGAGATGGAAACGACCTAAGTTTCCATCATCGGATGAATGGATAAAGAAGATGTGGCACATATATACAATGGAATATTACTCAGCCATAAAAAGAAATGAAATTGAGCTATTTGTAATGAGGTGGATAGACCTAGAGTCTGTCATACAGAGTGAAGTAAGTCAGAAAGAGAAAGACAAATGCCGTATGCTAACACATATATATGGAATTTCAGAAAAAAAAAATGTCATGAAGAACCTAGGGGTAAGACAAGAATAAAGACACAAAACTACTAGAGAATGGACTTGAGGATATGGAGAGGGGGAAGGGTAAGCTGTGACAAAGTGAGAGAGAGGCATGGACAGATATACCCTACCGAACGTAAGGTAGATAGCTAGTGGGAAGCAGCCGCATAGCACAGGGAGATCAGCTCGGTGCTTTGTGACTGCCTGGAAAGGTGGGATAGGGAGGGTGGGAGACGCAAGAGGGAAGAGATATGGGAACATATGAATATGTATAACTCATTCATTTTCTTATAAAGCAGAAATTAACACACCATTGTAAAGCAATTATACTCCAATAAAAATGTAAAAAAAGAAAATAGTGGTTCAGTTTCATTCTACTGACTGTAGGTGTCCAGTTTCCCCAACTATTTATTGAATAGGTTGTCTTTTCCCTATTCTATTTTCTTGCCTCCTTTCTCCTAGATTAATTGCTCATATATGTGTGGGTTCACTTCTGGGCTCTCTATTCTGTTCCATTGATCTATGTGTCTGTGCTTGTGCCAGTACTATACACAATTTTGGTTAGTATAGCTTTGTAGTATAGTTTGAAATCAGTGAGTGTGATATCTCCAGCTTTGTTCTTCTTTCTTAAGATTGTTTTGGCTATTCAGGGTATTTGTGATTCCGTACAAATTTTAGGATTATTTGTTCCATTTTTGTGAAAAATGCCATTGGCATTTTGGTAGGAATTGCATTGCATCTCCAGATTCCTTTGGGTAGTATGGGCATTTTAACAATATGAATTCTTCTAATCCATGAGCATAGTGCATCTTTCCATTTATTTGTGTCATCTTCAATTTATTTCATCAATGTCTTACAGTTTTTAGAGAACAGGTCTTTCAACTTCCTTGGTTAAATTTATTCCTAGGTATTTTACTCTTTTTGATGCAATTGTCAATGTAATTGTTTTCTTAATTTCAGTTTCTGATATATCATTATTAGTTTATAGAAATGAAATAGATTTCTGTATGTTGATTTTGCATCCTGCAATTCTACTGAATTTGTTGATTAATTCTAACAGTTTCTTGGTGATGTCTTTAGGGTTTTCTCTATATAATATCATGTCACCTGCAAATAGTGAAAATTTTTCTTCCTTTTCAAATTGGATGATTTTCTTTGTTTTTCTTGCCTAATTGGTCTGCCTAGGGCTTCCAATAATACGTTGAATAAAAGTGGTGATAGTAGGCATCCTTGTCTTGTTTCTGATCTTAGGGGGGAAGCTTTCAGGTTTTTATCATTGAGTAGGGTGCAAGCGGTGGACTTGTCATACATGGCCTTTATTATGTTGAAGTACATTCCCTCTTTACCCATTTTATTGAATATCTATATCATAAATGGGTGTTAAATCTTGTAAAATGCTTTTTCTGCATCTAATGAAATGATCACATGATTTTTATCATGTTGACTGATTTGTGAATATTAACCATTCTTGCATACCTGGTATAAATCCCACCTGATAATGGTGTATGATCTTTTGAATGTATTACTGAATTCAGTTTGCTGTGTTCCATAATTTTTGAACACTGTGTTTCTGCTTTCATTTGTCTTGAGTTATTTTCTGATTTTCTGATTTCCTCTTTGATTTCTTCATTAAACCATCAGTTTTTCAGTTGCATGTTGCTTAGCCCCCAGCTGTTTGTGCTACTCCCACCTTTCTTCCTGTAATTGACTTCTAGTTTCATACTGTTCTTATCAGAAAAAATGTCTGAGAACCTAGACAAGATGGTGGAGTAAAAGGACCTTAAGCTCACCTCCTCCCATGAGCACACCAAAATCACAACTAACTGCTGAACAACCATTGATAAAAGAACTGAAATCTACACACACACACACACACAAAGATATTCTACATCCAAAGACATAAAGAAGGAACCATGAGATGGAAGGAGGGGTGCACTAGCAATATAATCAAATCCCATGCCCCCCCCCCCAGGTAAGTGACCCACAAACTGTAGATTAATTACATTGGAGAAATTTTCCAATAGGAGTGAAAGCTCTGAGCACTACACTGGGATCCCAAGCCTACAGATCTGGCATCAGAGAGAATCCCCCAGAGCATCTGGCTTTGAAGGCCAGTGGAGGGCACACATAAGGTCTTGTGTGCACCAAGACCCAGGACAAAAGTAGTGACTCCATAGGAGCCTGGGTTGGATGTACCTGCTGGTCTTGGAGGGTCTCCTGGGGAGACAGGGGCAGCTGTGGCTGTCTCTGGGGTCATAAAAGCTGATAGACATAGGGAAATCCACATGAACTCTGGCTGGAGACAGACATTTTGGGTCCTTGGAACCAAAACCTGACCCCACCCAACAGCCTGTAAGTTCCAGTGCTGGAATGCATTAGGCCAAACAATGAATAGGGCAGGAACACAGACCCACCCAACAGAAGACAGGTTGCCTGAACCCACAGCAACCTCTAGACATGCCCCTTGACACTACCCTGCCCACCAGTGGGCAGACACCAACCTCTCCCAACAGGATGTCTGCACAAGTCCCTAGATGAGACTCACCTACCAGGGGGCAAACACCAGAAGGAAGGAAACTAGTCTTGCAGTCTGCAGAACTGAGTCTGCAAACACAGGTCAGAACCTAGCCTGGGAGCAGCTGTTCCTGGCCCTTGAGTGATAAGAAGAGAGTGTACTGCTGGGACACATGGGACATCCCCTACAGAAGGCCACTTCTCCAAGGTTGAGAAATGTAACTAAGCTACTACATACATAAAAATACAAAAAGATATTTAAACAAAATGAGACAGCAAAGGAATATGTTCCAGACAAAGGAACAAGGTAAAACCCCAGAAGAGCAACTAAGTGCAGTAGAGATAGACAATCTACCAGAGAAAAAGCTCCAAGTAATGACTGTAGTGATGATCCAAGAACTTGGGAAAAGAATGGATGCACAGATCAAGAAGTTAAAAGAAGTTCTTAGCAAAGAGATAGAAAATATAAAGAAGAATCAAACAGAATTGAACAATAAAATAACTGAAGTGAAAAACACACTTGAAGGAATCAATAACAGAATAAATAAGGCAGAAGAATGGATAAGTGAGCTGGAAGACAGAATGGTGGAAATCACCATCATGGAAAAGAATAAAGAAAAAAGAACAAAAAGAAATGAGGACAAGGGACTTCCCTAGTGGTCCATGCTTCCATTGCAGGGGGCATGGGTTTGATAAAAAAAAAAAAGAAATGAGGACAGTTTAAGAGACATCTGGGACAACATTAAATGCACCAACATTTGAATTATAAATGTCCCAGAAGGAGAAGAGAGAGAGAAAGGGTCTGGAAAAATATTTGAAAAGATAATAGCTGAAAACTTCCCTAACATGGGAAAGGAAACAATCACTCAAGTCAAGGAAGCACAGAGAGTCTCACACAGTATAAACCAAAGGAGGAACATGGCAAGACACATAAATCAAATTGACAAAAATGAAAAACAAAGAGAAAATATTAAAAGTAACAAGGAAAAAGCAACAAATAATATACAAGTTCATCCCCGTAGGGTTATCAGCTGATTTTTCAGCAGAAACTCTGCAGGCCAGAAGGGAGTGGCACAATATATTTAAAGTGATGAAAGGGAAAAACCTACAACCAAGAACACTCTCCCAGAAAGGCCCTTGTTCAGATTTGACAGAGAAATCAAAAGTTTTACAGACAAGCAAAAACTGAGATTTCAGCACCACCAAACCAGCTTTACAACAAATTCTAAAGGAACTTCTCTGGTGGGAAAGAAAAGGCCACATTAGAAACAAGAAAATTATGAATGGGAAAGCTCACCAGCCAAGGCAAATATACATACAGTAAAGACAGGAAATCATCCACATACAAATATGACATCAAAACCAGCAACTGTGAGAGGAGAATACAGGTGCAGGATATTTGAAATGCATTTGAAATTAAGAGACCAGCAATTTAAAATAATCATGTATATATATAGACTGCTATACTAAAACTTCATGGTAACCGTAAACCAAGTCTATAATAAATAAACACACAAAAAAGAAAAAGTAAACCAGACATAACAGTAAAGACAGTCATCAAAACACAAAAGAATAGAACAAAAGAAGAAAGGAAGATAAAAGACGTACAAAAACAAATCCAAAACAATTAACAAAATGGCAATAGGGGGCTTCCCTGGTGGTGCCTGCCGATGCAGGGGACATGGGTTCGTGCCCTGGTCTGGGAGGATCCTGCATGCCGCGGAGCGGCTGGGCCCGTGAGCTATGGCCACTGAGCCTGTGAGCCATGGCCGCTGAGCCTGCGCATCCGGAGCCTGTGCTCCGCAGCGAGAGAGGCCACAGCAGTGAGAGGCCCGCGTACCACAAAAAAGATTAAAAAAATGGCAATAGGAACATACCTATCAAATAAAGCCTTAAATGTAAACGGATTAAATGCTCCAACTGAAAGACATAGACTGGCTATACAGATTTGAAAAAAAAAGATCCTTATATATGTTGTCTACAAGAGAGTCACTTCAATTCTAGAAACACACACACAGACTGAAAGTGAGGGGATGGAAAAAGGTATTCCATGCAAATGGAAATCAAAGGAAAGCTGGAGTAACAATACTCATATCGGACAAAATAGACTTTAAAATAAAGACTGTTACAAGAGACAAAGAAGGACACTACCTAATCATCAAGGGATCAATCCAAGAAGAAGATATAACAATTTAAAATATATAAGCACCCAACACAGGAGCACCTCAATATATAAGGTAAATGTTAACAGACATAAAAGGAAAAATTGACTGTAAAACAATAATAGTTTAGGAGTTTAACACTCAACTTATACCAATGGACAGATTATCCAGACAGAAAATCAATAAGGAAACAAAGGCCTTAAATGAAACATTAGACCAGATGGACTTAATTGATATTTATAGAGCATTTCATCTGAAAGCAGCAGAATACACATTCTTTTCAAGTCTACAGGTAATATCCTCCAGAATAGATCACATGCTGGGCCAAAAAGGAAATCTTTGTAAATTTAGGAAAATTGAAATCATATCAAGCATCTTTTCTGACCACCATGCAATGAAATCAACAACAAGAAAAAAAACTGCAAAAAACACAAACACATGGAGGCTAAACACTGTTCAACTAAACAACCAATGGATCACTGAAGAAATCAGAGAGGAAATCTAAAAATATCTAGAGACAAATGAAAATGAGAACAAAACAATCTACAACCTATGGAATCTGGCAAAAGCAATTCTAAGAGGGAAGTTTGTAGAAATACAAGCTTCCCTCAAGAAACTAGAAAAATCTCAAATAAACAACTTAACCTTACACATAAAGCAACTAGAGACAGAAGGACAAACAAAACCCAAAGTTAGTAGAAGAGAAATCGTAAAGATCAGAGTAGAAATAAATGAAATAGAGACAAAGAAATAAGTACAAAAGATCAATGAAACTAATAGCTGATTCTTTGAAAAGATAAACAAAATTGATAAACCTTTCACCAGAGTCATCAAGAAAAAAAAAGGGAGAGGGCCCAAATCAATAAAATCAGAAATGAAAAAGGAGAAATTACAAACACCACCACAGAAATACAAAGGATCATAAGAGACTACTAAAAGCACCTATATGCCAGTAAAATGAACAACATAGAAGAAATGGATAAATTCTTAGAAAATCTCCCAAGACTGAATCAGGAAGAAATAGAAAATATGAACAGACCAATTACAAGTACTAAAATTGAATCTGTGATTTAAAAAACTCTCAACAAACAAAAGCCCAAGACCAGATGGCTTCACAGGTAAATTCTATTAACTTCTATTAACTCTTAGAAAAGAGTTAGTACCCATCCTTCTGAAACTATTCCAAAAAATTGCAGAGGAAGGAATACTTCTGAACTTATTCTATTGGGCGACCATCACCCTGACACCAAAACCTCACACTGGTCAGAATGGCCATCAACAAAATGTCTGCAAATAATAAACACTGGAGAGGGAAAGAGAGGAAAGGGAATCATCCTACACTGTTGGTGTGAATGTAAATTGATACAGCCACTATGGAGAACAGTATGGAGGTTCCTTAAAAAACTAAAAATAGAGCTACCATATGATTCACCAATCCCACTCTTGGGCATATATCCTGGGAAAACCACAATTTGAAAAGATACATGCACCCTGATGTTCATTGCAGCAGTATTTACAACAGCCAAGACATGGAAGCAACCTAAATGTCCATCAACAGATGAATGGATAAAGAAGATGTGGTATATATGTACAATGGAATATTACTCGACCATAAAAAAGAATGAAATAATGCCATTTGCAGCAATATCATATGACATCACTTATATGTAGAATCTAAAAAAAAAAGACACAAATGACTATATCTCCAAAACAGAAATAGAATCACAGATACAGAAAACAAATTTATGGTTATCAAAGGGGAAAGTGGGTAGTGGGAGGGATAAATTAGGAGGCTGGGATTAACATATACACACTACTATGTATAAAATAGATAACCCACAAGGATCTACTCTATAGAATAAGGAAACATAGTGAATATTTTGTAATAATGTATAAGGGAAAAGAATCTGAAAAAGATTCTTATTATATTATTCTTCATATATATATATATAAATTGCTGTGTTGTACACCTGAAACTTACATAATATGTAATCAACTGTATTTCAATAAAAAATCTAAGGAAGTATTTTTAAATGCTTGATATAATTTCTATCATTTTAAATTTGTTGAGACTTGTTTTGTGTCTCAACATGTGATCTATCCTGGAGAATGTTCCATGTGCAATTGAGAAGAATGTGTATTCTGCTCTTTGGCTGTTTGAGTGCTCTGTATATATCTCTTAAGGTCATCTAATATAATGTGTCATTTAAGGCCAGTGTTTTCTTATTGATTTTCTGTCTGGATGACCCATCCATTGATGTAAGGAGTGTTAAATTCTCTTAGTATTATTGTATTTACTGTCAAGATCTCCCTTTATTTCTGTTATGTATTTAGATGCTCCTATGTTGGCTGCACAGATATTTACAAGTGTGTTACATCTCTTGTTGGACTGATCCCTCCATCATTAAATCCCTTTAACATTTCTTGTAAGCCTAGTTTAGCAGTGATGAACTCCTCTAGCTTTTGCCTGTCTGGGAAACTCTTTCTCTCTCCTTCTATTCTGAATGATAACCTTGCTAGGTAGAATATTCTTGGTTGTAAGTTCTTCTCTTTCAGTAGTTTGATTATATTCTGCCGGTCCTTTTGGGACAATGTTTCTGTTGAAAAATAAGCTGATAGTCTTATGGGGGTTCCTTTGTACATAACTGTTTCTCTTACTGCTTTTAAGATTCACTTCTTATCATTAACTTTTGACATTTTAATCATAATGTACTTTAGTGTGGGTGTCTTTCGGTTCATCTTGTTTGGGACTCTGTGTTACCTGTCAGTTTCCTTCATCAGATTAGGAAAGTTTTCAGCCGTTATTTCTTCAGATAGGTTTTCTGGCCCTTTCTCTCTCTCTCTTCTTCCAGGATCTCTATAATGCAAGTGTTACTACACTTGACATTGTCCCAGAGGTCTCTTAAATATCCTAATTTTTTTCTTATTCTTTATGCTATTCCAATTGGGTGATTTCCATGACACTGTTTTCCAGATCACTGCTCTGTTCCACATGCTTTGATCTGCTGTTGATTCCCTCTAGTGTATTTTTCATTTTAGTTATTGTATTCTTCAGTTTTGACTTTTTAAAAATATTTTCTATCTCTTGTTGATGTTCTAAGTTCATCTATTCTTTTCCCAAGTTCAGTAAGCATTTTTATGACTATTACCTTGAACTCTTTATGTTGTAAATCGCTTATCTCCATTTTGTTCAGTTCTTTTTCTGAGCTTTTGTCTTGTTCTTTCATTTGTAAAGTATTCCTTTGTCTCCTAATTTTGCGTAACTCTCTTTTTTGTTTCTCTGCATTAGGTAAATCAACTATGTCTCCCAGTCTTGAAAAAAGGGCCTTAAGTAGAAGGTTTTTTGTGGGCCTCAGTGGCACAATACCTCCTGGTCACCAGCACCAGGTGCTCCAGGGGTATCTCCTCTGTGGGCTGTGTACACCCTGCTATTGTGGTTTGACCTTGATTGCTGCAGATGTGCTGCTGTGTAGGACTGGCCCTCAGGTGAGCTGGCTGCAGTGCCTGGCCATGACTGCTGTGTGTGTGCTGGTGGGTGGGGCTGCCTCCCAGCCTGGCTGACTGAGAGGTCTGGCTGCAACTGCTAGGGGTACATTTCTTGCCCCCCTGAAGTGGGATGTGCTTTGGAAGGGCGCTGGTGCTCCCTGGCTACTTGCTTGTTGGGACGTGGCAGGAGCCACTTTGGAGGGGTATCACTGCTGGGCAGAATGGCTGCTGCGTGGTGTGTGAGACACTTTGGAGGGATTGGCTGGGGCAGGATGGTTGTGAGCTGCTGTTCCTTAGGGGAACATCGAGGTGGGGTGCGTGGCATTAGGTTGCTGGAGAATAATTGGTAGAAAGACAGTAAAAACAAAATAGTGGCTACCAGAACTTCTGTCCCCAGAGAAAGTACCACCAGCTCCCTGTCCCTCTAGCACACAACCTAAAATTAAGTCAATGAATCTCCTTCTCACATGACCCAGGCACTTTTCAAGCTGTTGCCTCTGTGCTGGGACTTGGAGTGAGTAAGTTTGTGCATGAGTCCTTCAAGAAGAATCTGTTTTCTATGGCCCTCTGATTCTCCTGACATAAGTCTTGCTGGTTTTCAAAGTCAGCTGTTACGGAGGCTCATCTTCTCAGTGAAGGCCCCTCAGGTTGGGAAGCCTGAGGTGGGGCTGAGACCCCTTGCTCCTCAGGGGGGCCTCTGCAGTTGTGATATCCTTCCTGTGCTGTGGGTCATCACACCGGGTATGTGGGCTCTGACTAGATCATGTCTCTCCCTCTCCTGCCAGTCTTGATGCGGCCTTTTCTTTATATTCTTAGTTGTAGAAAATCTTTTCTGCTAGTCTTCAGGTCATTTTCAAAGATAGTTGTTGTATATGTAGTTGTAGTTTTGCTGTATCCATTGGAGGAGGTGAGCTCAGGATCTTCCTACTCTGCCATCTTGATCCCTAATTAAGTGCATTTTTTTAAGGCAAAAGTTCCTCAAAGGGCCACTCAAGTACATATTTTTTAAAATAAAGCACTTAAAATCATCTGTTATTTTAATTTTTATTACCTGCATATTTATAAGACAATTATGCATTTACCCTAAAATTGTTAATTTTTATCATTAAATCTAAGTATTCAATTAAAGCACTGGTTAAATATTCATGGTGAAAAATTAGGTTACACACACCATCCTTAACTATTATTACAAATTTTTTTTAATAAGGCCAATTAAACCAGCCCAATGAAACCCAGATAAAGAGAAATTTATTTAAATTCAATTATATACAATATTTAATGGTCTGTTAATTATGCTGAGCTATAAGCTAAATCATATCTAGAGTAAAGGAGTCATTATTACAAAAGTCAGAGTCATCATTTTTTAGGCCAGTATCTTTCACTTTAGCAATGAAAATTATGTATATTATATATAATTTTATATAAATGTAATCATTTGAGAAAGAACATAGGTTTATTATATAACTATCATCACATCTATTGATATTAGACACAATATGAAAGAAAGAATGGTAGGCTGTGAGTCCAGAAAGTTCATTTCAATAACTCCAGAAGAAAATCAATGCTTGACCTTGGACAAGACTCTGATTTTCTGTTGACTCAGTTTCCTCATATATAAATATATGTCTGTCCTATCTACCTTACATATGAGTTGTTTTTAAATAACAATTCAAAGTTTTAATCAGGATACTTGACAGAAATATGAAGTTCTTACTGCCAGAAGATCTTTTTCCAGTATTGTGTGACCAGGCAATTCTCCTCTGAATCAATATGCTCCTGTTTTTTTCAGAACATGGGTACAATATTTACACTTTGCAGATGAAAAATATTTTCTCTTGATTCACAAAATTTAACTCAATTTGTGAAGTAGAAAATAATTTTATTTCTTGTCTAAGAAAATTAAGACAAAATAATGAAGTATATGCTAGATTATCCCTTTCTAGGTCCCATTTTCTAGGCAAGCAGGTACTCTCAAAAAATTGAGAGACCTCAGAGTTAATAACATTCCCCTTTATTGATTTTTCCTAACCATTAATATTCACAACTTTTCTAAAGTATGTACTTAACATACACCTCAAATAAATTAAACCTTCAACTATGTGCTTTTTTCTGCATGTTGAAATTACTTGAGAATCCAATAAAATCTCCTGGATCCCTGATCATTTTTCTTGGGCACATGTTATATGCAAAATGCTCACTCAGTATTTTGTATTCACTTTTTCATTAAACCTACAAAATAACCCTATGACATAACTGCTCTTATTTTATACCCAACATATAGATGAGAGTTACAGAGACTATGAAACCTAGGCTAGGTTAAAGAGCTAATAAGTGTTAGGGTTGGAATGTAAATTTCACATAAACATGGCTTTAAACACTATATAACTCATATTACCTCAAAAGACTCAATTACACAAAGTGAAATTATTTCATTGTCAACAAATAACACACCAAAATATAATTTTTACAGATACATAATACTTAATTCCATAGATACACAAACATTCATTTCAGCAGCCTGGTATTACAGAATAACTTTCAAGTTGTTTTATATCTTTCCTTATAAATGGCACTGTCATTCTTGAACTTAAATCTTTGTACACACCTTAATTATATCATTAAAATAATTTTATAGAAGTGGATATACTTTATAGAAGATATGCACTCATTTGAATTTTTAACACACACACACACACACACACACACACACACACACACACTCTATCAAATTTACCTGCAGTGAAAATTTACATTGCCAAGCATTATACCACAAAGTGTATTTTCCCATGATCTTGCCATGTCTGCATATTGTACATGTTTCTGGGTAATAAACTTAACTACAATGTACACATATATGTTGAATGTTATATATATACATATGTATACATAACATATATATATGTTATGTATATATATATATATACTTGTGTATATGTGTGGAGAGGGAGGCATAGAGATAGACAAAGAGGGTATATATTTATGCAATAAATATTTTTGCAGGTTTGATAGTGAAAAATATACTGCAGAAATGTTGTTCCATCAGATACTACATGGTAGCTCTCAATGTACTTGAAGAGGGAACATTATATTTTTGTGTGTGTGCTTATTCACTTATTTATGTTTTTAATACACCTTTATTGGAGTATAATTGCTTCACAGGGCTGTTAGTTTCTGTTGCACAACAATGTGAATCAGCCATATGCATACATATATCCGCATACTCCCTCCCTCTTGAGCCTCCCTCCTACCCTCCCTATCCCACCCCTCTAGGTCGTCGTAAAGCACGGAGCTGATCTCCCTGTGCTATGTATGCTGCTGCTTCCCACAGCTATCTATTTTACATTTGGTAGTGTATATATGCCAATGATAGTCTCACTTTGTTCCAGCTTCCCCCTCCCCCACCGTGTCCTCAAGCCCATTCTCTATGTCTACTTCTTTATTCCTGTCCTGCCACTACGTTCATCAGTACCTTTTTTTTCTTTTTTTAAGATTCCATATATATGTGTTAGCATACGGTATTTGTCTTTCTCTTTCTGACTTCACTCTGTATGACAGAGTCTAGGTTCATCCACCTCACTACAAATAACTAAATTTCATTTCTTTTTATGGCTGAGTAATATTCCATTGTATATATGTGCCACATCTTCTTTATCCATTCATCTGTCGATGGACACTTAGGTTGCTTCCATGTCCTAGCTATTGTAAATACTGCTGCAATGAACATTGTGGTCCATGTCTCTTTTTAAATTAGTTTTCTCAGGGTATGTGCCCAGTAGTGGAATTGCTGGGTCATATGGTGGTTCTATTTTTCGTCTTTTAAGGAACCTCCATACTGTTCTCCACAGTGGTTGGATCAATTTACATTCCCACCAATAGTGCAAGAGGGTTCCCTTTTCTCAACACCCTCTCCAGCATTTATTGTCTGTAGATTTTTTGATGATGGCCATTCTGACCGGTGTGAGGTGATACCTCATTGTAGTTTTGATTCACATTTCTCTAATAATTAGTGATGCTGAGCATCTTTTCCTGTGCCTCTTGGCCATCTGTATGCCTTCTTTGGAGAAATGTCTATTTAGGTATTCTGCCCATTTTTGGATTGGGTTGTTTCTTTTTTTTTAATATTGAGCTGCATGAGCTGTTTATATATTTTGGAGATTAATCCTTTGTCCATTGTTTCATTTGCAAATATTTTCTCCCATTCTGAGGGTTGTCTTTTCGTCTTGTTTATGGTTTCCTTTGTTGTGCAAAAGTTTTTAAGTTTAATTAGGTCCCATTTGTTTAATTTTGTTTTTATTTTCATTACTCTAGGAGGTGGGTCAAAAAAAGATCTTGCTGTGTTTTATGTCAAAGAGTGTTTTTCCTATGTTGTCCTCTAAGAGTTCCATCAGATACTACATGGTAGCTCTCAGTGTAGTTGAAGAGTTAACATTATATTTTAGAGTTGTATACAAAGTGAGTTCATATGCTAGAGTATGATAACAATACATATGGCAACAAGAAGCAAAATTAGAAGTAAATAATAATTATATTTTATCTAAATAAATGTACTAAATATCTCAATTTGCCCTTATGTTTTCTGCCAAAGGAGGCAGGCAGACTCACATATACTAATCAATGGTTACCTTTGTTCTCTGGCTTTCTTTTGGGCTTGGACAATGGGGAATATCAGGAGGCAGAAGGAAGAAATTAGCACCATCATATGTGTTCCCCTGGCTCTCTCACACTGATACTGGCTTAGGGTGACTGAATCCTTCAACTAAAGTTTGCATCACCCTTTCACATGGCCTTCTCAATAGAACTTTCACATTTCAGTTTCCAGAAACCACTTGGACTACTTGGTCTTTATAGTTATAGGCCTATTCAAAATATGTATTTCATATTGGATGAATATTGGTAGTTTGTAATTTTCAAGAAGTTGGTCCATTTCATCTACATTGTCAAATTTATGTGTTATTTATATTTGCTATGGTTTAAATATTCGTGTCCCCCCAAAATTCATATGTTGAAAGTCTAACCTCCAAGGTGATGGAGATGGGGCCTTTGGGGGTGATTAGATCATGAGGGCAGAGCCTTAGGGAATGAGATTAGTGACCCTATAAATGAGACCCTAGAAAGATCCCTCATCCCTTCCACCATGTACAGCCACAGCAAAAAGATAGCTGTCTATGAACCAGAAAGCAGGTTCTCACCAGACACTGAATCTGCCAGTGCCTTGATCTTGGATTCTCAGACTCCAGAAGTGTGAGAAATAATTTTCCATTGTTTATAAACCATGTATTCGGTGGTATTTTGTTAGAACAGTTCCATTGGACTAAGACAATAATATTCCTAAATATCCTTTTGATTTCTGAAGTATCTATGATGATATCCCCTGTTTCATTCCTGATACTGGAAATCTGTGTTTCTCTCTCCTCTCTCTCCTCCATTCTGCTTGAGGGGTGGGTAATTTCATTGATCTTTTCAAAGAACCCGCTCTTTGTTTCAAAGGTTCTCTCTATTGTTTTGCAGTTTTTAATTTCACTGATTTCTAGTCTTATCTTTGTTATTTCTTTCTTTTTGCTTGCCTTGGGTTTATTTTGCTCTTCTTTTTCTTAAGGTGGGAACTTAGGTTATTGATCTAAGAATTTTCCTCTTTCCTAATGTGAGCATAGAATGCTATAAATTTTCCTCTCACACTCCTTTAGCTATGTCCCACAAATTTTGATACGTTAAAGTTTCATATTATTTGAGTTCCAGGTATCTTCTGATTCCCCTTGAGACTTCTTTTCTGACCCACCAATTATTTAAAGTGTGTTGTTCAGTTTCTATGTGTTTGGAAAATTTCCTGTTATTTTTCTTACTGATTTCCAGTATGATTCCACTGGTTAAAGAACACATTGTGCTTGATTTCAGTTCTTTGAATTTTACTGAGGTTTGTTTTGTGGCCCAGGATATGATATACCTTGGTATATATTCTTTGATCACTTGAAGAAATGTATCCTTATGTTGTTGGTTGGAGTGTTCTATAAACGCCCTTTAGATCCTGTTGGTTTCATGGTGCTGTGGAGTGTTATATCGCTGTTGGTTTTCTAATTATTCTATGCATTGTTGTGAAAGAGGTGGTAAAGCCTCCACTGATAACTGTGGATTTGTCTATTTTTTTTTTCAGTTCCATCAGTTTTTACTTCACATATTTTGCACCTCTATTGTTTGGTACATACATATTTAGGATTGCTGTCTTCTTGGTGCATTACCATTATATAATGTCCCACTGTGGCTCTGATTACCCTCTTTGCTCTGAAGTCACTTTGATAATTATATAGCCACTAATACATTTTAAAATTAATATTTTCATGATACATGTTTGTTATCCTTTTGCTTTCAGCCTGCCTATGTTGTTATATTTAAAATGAGGGTTTTTTTTTAATAGACAGTATATAGGTCATAATTTGTCATTCACTTTGCCAATCTGTCTTTTAATCAGTGCATTTTGACCATATATTTTAATGTAATTAATGATACATTAGGGGTTGTGCCAATTTACTTTTGTTTCCTGTTGGTTCTTTCTGTCTCTGTTTTATTTTCCTGCATTATTGTGGCAGAAGTTTTTTTAGAATTTCATTTTGATTTATCTGTAGTGTTTTGAGTGTATCTATTTGTATAGCTTTTTAAAGATTACTCTACATATTATTACATGTGTGTGTGTATATATATATATATATATATATATAATTACAATCTACTGGTGTCATCATTTTACCAGTCCTAGTGAAGTACAGAAATTTTATCTTTCTTTACATCACTTTGCCCTTCCCCATTTTTAGTGCAAATATCTTAAATATTCTCTCCATGTATTTTGAACCATATTAAACAGTGTTTAAATTATTGCTCAAACTTAGAAAGCTCAAGAAGAGATCAAAAACTTACTGCATTTACCTTGATTTTTGCTTCTTCCTTTCCTGATATTCCAAGGCTTCTTCTTTTGTTTTTTCCTTTTTATTTAGGAAAATTTAAAAATTATTCGTTTAGAGTAGGTCTCCTGGAGAAAAACTATTTTCACTGAGAGGGTCATGATTTCCACTTCATTCCTAAAGGGATATTTGCCTTGGGCATAATAGCATTCTAGACTGATTGTCCTTTCCTTTCAGCCCTGAACTATATTGTGCCATTTCCTTCTGGTTTCCCTGATTTCTGATGAGAAATCCACTGTCTTTCTAATTGTGTTTTCCTCTATAATGTGTGATTTTTGCCTGGTTGCTTTCAGAATGTCTTTGTCTTTAGCTTTCAGAAGTTTCATTATGATGTGTCTTGATGCAGATTTGTTTGGTTTTATCATGTTGGGAATTTCTTACCTTCTTGAATCTACAGATTTATCTCTCTTTCCAAATTTGGGATGTTTTCTGCCATTATTTCTTCTAGTACTTTTTCAGACTCTCCTTGTTTCTCCTCTCCTTCTGGGACTCCAAAGACACAGGTCCATGAGGTTCCGTGTTTTTCTTTTCAGTGTATTTTCTCTCTGTTCTTCATCTTGGGTAGTTTCAATTGTTTATCTTCCAGCTCACTGATTCTTTCCCCAATCTCTCTATTATGTTGTTGAGCCCATCCACTGAGCTTTTATTTTCAATTATTGTATTTTTCTGTTCTAATATTCTCATTTGACTTTTCCTTATATCTTCTATTTCTTTGCTGAAACTTTTTCCCAAAAACTTTCTATCTTTTCATTTTTTTCAAGGGTGTTGGTAATTGCTTGTTGAAGAATGGCTGCTTTAAAATCTTTGTCAGGTAATTCTAACATCTCTGTCATCTCAGTTTGGGCATCCATTTATTATCTTTATCATTCAGTTTGAGATCTTTCTGATTCTTGGTATGATGAGTGATTTTTTAAATTGAAACCTGAACATTTTAATGTTATGTTTTGAGATTCTGGATCTTTCTTAAGCCTTCTGTTGTAGTTGGCTTTTTCTGACACTGCCTTGTTACCACTGGGCACAAACACAAGTCTTTGTTCCCCACTCAACCTCTGCTGATACCCAGTGTAAGGTCTCATTGTTATTGCTGAGTGGAAAAAGATATTCTAGTTTCCTACATGGTCTCCTCTGACACTGTTGTGAGGGTGGTCTCATTATCACTGGTCCACAATGCATGTCATCACCTTCCACTATCTTTGGTATCACTCCTTGGTACTGCCAGGTGGGGTACCCCTGGGGACCAGGATCCCCACAAGTTCTCCAGAGACAATATGAGGGAATGACCTCATAACTGCATGACTGAAACTCTAGCTCCGTACTTAGCCTTCTTTCTACCTGCATGATGGGGGTGTTGGGCACCCTGTTATAGCCTCACAAGGTAGAAGTCTAGGCTTCCCACTTTGCTTGGCATTAATGGGGGTGCTAACACAATGTTTTCTGTGGTGTTTGACTGGAGTAGGGCTGTTTCTGTCTAAAGGTTTTCTGTCTTGCTAGCCGGCCCCTTTCTTGATCCCCTTGCTAAAAAGAACAGGACTTCGGCAAAGAGGTTATTTGCAGTCACTGGTATTTCCAGATTGCCAGCTTCTTCCAGGTTAAGTCTTGAATATATGAGCAAAAAAAAAAAAAAAAAAAAACAACCAAAAAAACCCAGGAAATTTTATTGTGCTGTTCTTCAAGTTTCTAGCCAGTCCATCTTCTCTCCACCTTCAAGAGTCTTATGCTTATTTTATAGGTAATATCTAGGGGTTTTAGTTGTGCTTAACATGAGATATAGGGGAAACTTTGAAAAAAATATTTGGACATATTTTGATTGTTACACAGTTTTATTCTCGAAAATATTTTGTATTAATTGCAAGATCTCTTCAATCTTCAAGCACAGAAAAATAGAAACAAAATATCCTATCTTGCGTAACAAATCTTCAAAGAATGAGTGTCATTAAGTTTTTAATTCATTTATTAAAAAAATTAAATTCATTGCCTTCAAATTATAAGCCCTACAATTTAATTTCAAGAAAAGTGTTAACCAAATTTTGACAAAAACTTTTGCATAACTGGAGGATGGAATTAAATTGATTTAGCACTCACAATGCAGGATGAATTTCCTCCATTTGCATCTGTTATTTTTGTGAAATGATTTTTTTAGTTATGACAGCCATTAAAACCAGATATAGAACAAACTAAATTTGGACTAAATCTTTGAAAAACTGTACCATAAAATAACAAACAAGTTTTACAAAATGACACATATATCATCATATCTAATCAGGGAAAGAAAGGTCTTTACCTTAATTAAGTTAAATTAATTCAAGAAAATGATATTTCACATATGGCATAATCGTTTTAAATTCCTAATTTTATATATGGTTTATGATGTCTATATTTTATACACTGGTATAATAGTGGATATATATACATATATGAAAATTTGATATGTGTATTTGTGTGTGTGAGTGTGCTAAAGCAATTTATTGATAGTAATACATGAGTAAAAACTTTGGAGACCACTCTATTGTAGGCTGCATGACTTCTGTTTTACCAAGCTCCACAGATCATGTATTTAAACAGTAATATACAGCCTGATAAAAATACATGCTCTAGCAGAGGTACTTGGTCTCAGTTTATAACCAATTTGTAAAAAAACATGTTCAACTTAATAGCCAATGCACCTTGAAATATGTACATGTGTTTGCTTTATGATCCCAGAGAAAAAATGTGTTCAGAAGTCAATAATGCTACATCATGTTTTAAATAGCCACATAAAGCATTTGATAATATGTCAAGACTAGGAAAGAAACTGAAAACAAAAAGAATTATTTGACCAACAATTTCTGAATTATGTTTCATCTTTTAATAACACAAAATGGTAGTGCACTCAAAACTAATTCTAATAAATGCTACTTTAACATTCCAGTCCTAACAATATCCAATTACTGTTGAAATTATAAAGCGAGAGCTTCAAAAATATAAAACTTCAATGACGTTTTTAAAATTTTAAGTCTGTCCGGTGCAGCCCTAAGCTGTTTTAACACATCATCATGACAGCTACATGACAGACAAAAACCAGGTCCATGTGACCTTACAGTAATCACAAGGCATGTACTGTTCTCATTATGTCTTCAAAGCATTATCAATAAAGAAGACTCTAGTATTAAACATTGATATTGGGTATTATTTTTGACACCATTTATACTCATCATACCTAAATGCATGAAGAAAAAATTTCAATGTCTATATATGTTAGAATTATTTGTGTTCTTTTTATGGGTCTGGAAAAATGAGAAATTGAAATATAATCAATTTCTATGATAATGCATTTATGAAAAGAATATTTTGGGCCCATTATTTGGCTAATTATTTGTATTTTATAGTCTCCACTACCAATAAGATTTTCTTAGTGGTAGTATAATAAATTTTCACTCCTACTAAGATAAGATTATATATGTTTTTCCATTCCATAGAAATACATATCAGTGACAGGTTCTGGGTTTATACATTACTTTCACAATAGGAGTCCCCAGATAATCTACATAGCTTGACCCACACTGAGATAATCATTATTGCTTAAAAGTTCATCCTATAACTTAGGTGTAGTCATTCCATAACAGGGAATCTTACAGGATAACACTAAATCATGCCTAACAGAGCACTTTATAAGGAACACTTTCTCAATAAATACTAGCTCAATAAAATTATGTGACGAATTACTCAGTCTTCATTCCATCTTTCTACTTACCCTTTCTTTCTTCTATTTCCTGCATTCTTTTTTCTCTCCTATTCTCTCTCTCTTCTTCCCTTCCTTCCTCCCTCCCTTCCTTTCTCTTTCTCTTTCTTTTCTTTTTTCTTTCTTTCTCTTTCCAGTTGTTTTTTTGACTCAATATACCATGCATTAAGAAAAAGCAAATCTCCAAAGCCTAACTAAATGAAATAATCTTAGTGTTAGTATCGTTAAAATTGCCTTTACAGTTGAAAAAGCATAGCTGTCTCTGGAATGTGACTTTAAATCTTTTAATTGTCTAAGTTTCTTAGTACACTGAAGCTATTGAATACTTCAGTCTTCCATGGTTCTCCAGGATAACCAGTTGAATGTGCTATAATCAACTTTATGAACAGAGAAAATATATACCCCAGAAGCTGCATCCCTTTATCACACACTCAATAAATATGCTCATTCTATATTGGGATAGCACTGTTTGCTCCCAAGGCAGCAAAATGGTAAACTGAAGTTGCTGCTCTAATTAGACAAAAGCCCATAGGAAGGTTATATTCTATTTAGGTTCTGTCCCTAAGTTGACCATCCTAAGCCCAACCATAGGTTAGAAGTCCTCTCAGGGGCTGTTTCTTTTCTAAATTGTCCCAAAAATGATGACTCAGTGGAGGAGGAAACTGACCATGAAATTCAACCACATGAACAAAAATCCCTTTAAAAGAGTTAAAAAGACTAGTGCTTGCAAGATGCCCAGGCATTAATCACTTATTTTTTTAAAACAGCACATTCTCTGAGATTTTAATTTAATTGCAAACAGTTCAATAAAATATCAAATCATGCTAACATGATGAAATAAGAAAGTGATTGTGTCTCCTTTTGCCCCTTCCATGTTCCTTTTTGCCTCTAGTTTCCAAACTGTGGATTCAATTAGGGGTGACAATGAGGTATGTTTCTACCTTTCTCATTAACTGATGGGATATAACCCAAGGTTTGTCAACTAGTGGCCCATAGGTAATGCCTTGTGAGTTATACTCGGTATTAGAAAAATCAAGGAAGTTCACAGATAATGTGCATTTCCGAATTCTTTCAATAACAGAATTGACTGCAGTAGAATGACAGCATGCCCTTTTTAACAAATAAGTAGCTTTTCAATTTGCTATGGTCACCCACACTTACTCCCCTTTCCCCATGTTCTCTAATACCTGGCCATTTCACTTGTTTATTACCATTACCTGCCAGTCTTATGGAAGCATCTGAAACTGAGAGTCCTTATATAAACCAAGGTTAGGCCATTAGGAACTCAGAGTCTATTTACAAAGGAAGGCAGAGAGTTTTCTATATCCATGACAGTTATTTTTAAAAATAAGAACTGTAGTGTTCCTCTTCAATAAGTGGTGCTGGGAAAACTGGACAGGTACGTGTAAAAGTATGAGATTAGATCACTCCCTAACACCATACACAAAAATAAGCTCAAAATGGATTAAGACCTAAATGTAAGGCCAGAAACTATCAAACTCTTAGATGAAAACATAGGCAGAACACTCTATGACATAAATCACAACAAGATCCTTTCTGACCCACCTCCCAGAGAAATGGAAATAAAAACAAAAATAAACAAATGGGACCTAATGAAACTTCAAAGCTTTTGCACAGCAAAGGAAACCATAAACAAGACCAAAAGACAACCCTCAGAATGGGAGAAAATATTTGCAAATGAAGCAACTGACAAAGGATTAATCTCCAAAATTTATAAGCAGCTCAATAACAAAAAAACAAGCAACCCAATCCAAAAATGGGCAGAAGACCTAAATAGACATTTCTCCAAAGAGATATACAGACTGCCAACAAACACATGAAAGAATGCTCAACTTCATTAATCATTAGAGAAATGCAAATCAAAACTACAATGAGATATCATCTCACACCAGTCAGAATGGCCATCATCAAAAATTCTAGAAACAATAAATGCTGGAGAGGGTGTGGAGAAAAGGGAACCCTCTTGCACTGTTGGTGAGAATGTAAATTGATACAGCCACTGTGGAGAACAGTATGGAGGTTCCTGAAAAAACTACAAATAGAACTACCATATGACCCAGCAATCCCACTACTGGGCATATACCCTGAGAAAACCATAATTCAAAAAGAGTCATGTACCACAATGTTCATTGCAGCTGTATTTACAATAGCCCAGAGATGGAAACAACCTAAGTGTCCATCATCGGATGAATGGATAAAGAAGATGTGGCACATATATACAATGGAATATTACTCAGCCATAAAAAGAAATGAAATTGAGCTATTTGTAATGAGGTGAATAGACCTAGAGTCTGTCATACAGAGTGAAGTAAGTCAGAAAGAGAAAGACAAATGCCGTATGCTAACACATATATATGGAATTTAAGGAAAAAAAATGTCATGAAGAACCTAGGGGTAAGACAGGAATAAAGACACAGACCTACTAGAGAAAGGACTTGAGGATATGGGGAGGGGGAAGGGTAAGCTGTGACAAAGTGAGAGAGAGGCATGGACATATATATACTACCAAACGTAAGGTAGATAGCTAGTGGGAAGCAGCCGCATAGCACAGGGAGATCAGCTCGGTGCTTTGTGACCGCCTGGAGGGGTGGGATAGGGAGGGTGGGAGGGAGGGAGACGCAAGAGGGAGGAGATATGGGAACATATGTATATGTATAACTGATTCACTTTGTTATAAAGCAGAAACTAACACACCATTGTAAAGCAATTATACTCCAATAAAGATGTAAAAAAAAAAAACAAACCAAGTCAGCCTGACTCCAAAGTCCAGGCTTGTGCTGCCCCAGGTGGATCCCTCTAGATTCCACCAAGTGGATGAGGAATATGAGTGGACTTCACAGAGCCTTGAAAACCCCCAAGCTTGTATATAAATTTTGTGTGTCTGCACAGGTTTTGTATTTTTTTCTGGGGAGAAGTTCTCTATATTGCATCAGATTTGTTTGGAACAAGAAAAATAAAGATTCATCTGGATTAACAATTAAAAAAAAAAAACTGTAGTGTTATGTTCTTATGAGAGGGGCCTAACCCTAAAAGTATCGATAGCTGTTAGTAGTTGGCACTGTTTTATTTTTATAAAATAGAACAGTGACAATATTTAATCTGAACAAAACTTTGAGTGTACATTGCCTTGTGAAACCAACAATGGGTAGAAACAAAACTTCTGAGGCTTAGCATTTGTCAAGACGTGTCTGGTATTATGACATTTGTGTTACGCAATAATCGGACAACTTGTAGATGTAAATAGGACATGTATTAAAGTATAAAGTTTAGGATATTTTAATATCAAAAGCTATAGAAAGCATTTGGCAATTCCACCACAAGAGTTTTAATAGATTCTGAATTTTTTTTAAAGACTAGGAAAATCAATATTTGTGGAATTTTCAAACCAGCCACAAGATATCTGGATAGGTATGGGCCACATATTATGTTTGAATGATCAACTTATGCCCCTGGATCTAAATATTATCTATATATTTTTTCATAATATACAGTATTCAGTAAAAATATGATTCACCTTCCTTTTTCATTTTAAAATTGTGTGCTAGATGTATCTAGCATCATAAATCTATCTAGCATAATAAAACAACATAAATCTTTCTGTTTCAATATATCTTATCAATTGAAAAAACTGAATTCTAATTTTAATACCTCCAATTAAATTAAATCAATTTTAAAAGCTTCTACAAAATTTTCAACATCATTGTGGTAAAATGTTACCAAAATAATCCAAAGATCCAGTTAGTTTGATTTCATTATCTGATAATGGTGAATTGAAAAGGAGTTGTAAATTTATAGCAATGCCATAGAACATTCCAAGAGAGGAATTTATCTATGCATAAAAACTAGTGTTAGTATATTTCATGATGTATGGGTTATTCATCCAAATTATTTTGTCTGTAGTCACAGTTATCTTATGATAACTATCTCATATGTTTACAATTTAAGTGAGATAAAGTGTTAAGATTTTTGCTATGCCTATACCTGGAGATGAATGATCATTGTCACTGCAAACATATCTATTAATACTTTAACTCTTTAATAAATAGAGCTTCTAAATACATGATTATGGATATATACACATTATCTATAAAATATTTTGGCCAAAACACAGTAAGACTTACTATCTGCTTTTGTTACCTAACATTCTGGTTATAAAGTGAAATTATGTAGTCCATTTGAGCTCTGCATACAAATGCATCTTATACTTCCATAACTAGTATGGCATAGTGAATACATTATGATTATAATAACAATGGCATCTTTTAAAAACTCTCGTTTTAGACTCATTACTATGTCTACCTCAGCATCAATTTAGCCATCATTTAGTTAAACAGTCTGTTGGGAAGATTAGGGGAAATAATATATGTTTAAATTTCCAGCATAGTGACTGACATAGTTAAACTTTAAAAAAAAAGTAACTGCTTTCCATGTTACTTTGTTTTCCTCTCCTACATTTTGCAAATAATTGTTTTCTTTCTTCATTTTGTCTACACAGATGCCATTAGCCAACATTTTTTAGAGCTAATCAAGTTCTCTTCTTTGAATAAACAATAAATTTTCATGATTAAAGCTTTCATAAAACAAAATGAAATATTTCAGATTTATGTCATATAATTTTCATGTTTCTTAAAGCTGAAAGAATGCCGTTTTAGCATCGTATTAAAAATAAACACTCTAGGGCTTCCCTGTTGGCGCAGTGGTTGGGAGTCCGCCTGCCGATGCGGGGGACACAGGTTCCTGCCGCGGAGCAGCTGGTCCCGTGAGCCATGGCCGCTGAGCCTGCGCGTCCGGAGCCTGTGCTCCGCAACGGGAGAGGCCACAACAGTGAGAGGCCCGCGTACCGCAAAAAAAAAAACACAAACCCCCCAAAAACACTCTAATGTCAGGCTGTTTGCATTCAAATGCCAGCTCTAACACACTTTAATCATAACCTTGAGCTTCATGCCCTCTCAAAGTCTCAAATTTTCCTCTATGTAAAATGGTGATAATAATAGTAACTTATTCAAAGTTATTATCAGGAATAACTGTGATAATCCACATAAAAATTTATTAGCACAGTGCCTACAATATATATCCAATTTAAATGAAGATCAATTTCTATTATCATTATATTTTGTGCCAGTCTTTGTGCTATTATATTATCAAAGTAAAGTCTCTGCCCTCAAGGAACTTAGTTTGTAAGGCATACAGATAGCAACAAGCAAGTAGAATATATTTTTGTTTATCATGATGGACATACGCACAAGAACAATAGAAGAGGTATGTAGTCTAGTTCTGACAGTCAAGAAGGAGATAATATGTCTTGGCAAATATATGAAGGATGAAAAATAATTATCCTGGTCAATGGAAAATCATTGATTTTTCTAACCAGGAGCCCCCTTTTCCCTCACAACTGAAGTATCCCTCTCCGAAAATACCATTTTTGTGGACTTCTGTGACTCACATCATGATCTGTATGACTGTGATCCATGAGCTATTCTTTTTTCCTCTCCACTGTGACCCAAATACTCCAGGCTGTGGCTATTCCAGAATGAGGAAGGCAACTTACCATTTGTTAATATAAGCCCCTGAAATTTTGAAATGTTCATGTTTTTCTTTCTACTGCTTATCCTAGTATATTAATCTATGAATACACCTAGATTTGAATCCCTGCTTCACTGCATGCTAGCTCTATGATCGTGAGCAAGTTACCTAAACTACTTGGTTCATAATTCCTGTAGCTGGATATGGGAATAATAAAGTTTGTGATGAACACAATATATATATATATGAAATAGTTTCTGTCCAAAATCCTGGCTGATTCCATTTTTGATTATTGTGAGCATCAAAGTATAAGACATGTGAAAAGTTCTTCTTCCAGTCCTCAGAACATAATTAGCTCAGTAAGTATTAGATGCTGTTATTTTCATTGAAAATCCTCTGCTTAGATGTCCAAACAAGAAAATGATACTGTCACTGAGCTACTTCTGTGGTTCATTCATTCAACAAACCTCTCCTATGTGTTTGACAGTATTCTAGGTGCTGAAGGTAAACAAGCAAATAAGAAAAGGCTGGATGGCTATCCAAATTTTTTTTGATACTTCATGGGGAAAAAATTTCTCCAGGATCAGCTCAGTCAAACTCCTGATAATTTTATTTGTCCCACCTACATGTGCTGACTATCTAGTATCTCCTTTGGGGGTTTCATAACTTCAATTCAGCTGCTATGCTAACACACCATCCCAAAAGATACCTATGATCACTGCTAAATGTAGTAAACTTGCTTTATATGAGGCCAGTATTAGTTTCTCTAACCATCTTTATCAAATGGATATTCCCAGGTGCAACAAATGTGAGGGATAGAAAAAGGAATACTACCTTCAAAGCCAAATGATTTCTCACTATACTAAATCTCTTAAATGGTCAACTTGGCACCATTAAATTTACTCATGATGGTACTTCCCAATTAGAAAATGTGTTTACATGTTGATGAGAAACATGCTTAGGATTTAATTGGAATTGATGATAGCACAGTAGTTGGTAAATTTAATGATGCCAACTGGTCATTTAGGTGATGCTGTCATTAGTTATATAGGCTGATAAAATCCTTATTTAAAAGGAGTATATTACATCATTAATTACGGAACAGAGCTATTCATTTCATGTGGCTAGATGTGAAACATATTGAAGAAACTCAGGGATCCGTTACACCAAATGTCGACTTTGAGTATACTGGTAGAGATGGAAATTCAAATATGCCACACATGTGTAGAAGTTACTGAAATAATAGTAGTTATTCTATATATTTTCAGAGTGATTGTTTAACCATTTTAGTGAGTGAAAAATAAATACACTTGAAGACAGAAATGGTAGACATTTCTGTTCATAACTGATTATTGCAGGACAAATTATATGATTAGTATATGACTTTCCAATTATCATGAGTGTAACTTTCCTTACTATTAATTAAAGTTAATAACCCCAACGGTAAGCATTTACTTAGAGCATTGTATAAATAATTAAATGTATATAATAATTAAATGTGTACATTTCAGAAAGCACTTTCATGTGCTTTATCTCATTTAATTGTTATAAAACTTTTGAGATTATACAAATAAGGAAGATTTCTCTCAAATAATTTCAATGACTTGCCCAAATCAAAGACATTGATTACCAACTTTAAATATGAACTGCATGAACTAATGTCTGATTTGGTGTCCAGAGCTCTGAGTTAATTTTTGTAACAGTGCTGACAGAGATGAATATTATTATGTGTTAGCCATAGCAGTAGTGGTGGGTTTGGTGGTGGTGGTGCTAGCAGTAATTTTAGTAGTAGCAGTAGCAGCAGCAACAGCAGCAACAGCAGTAAGCAACAGGTAGTAGTGGTAGTGTTTCAACTGCACCATTTTCTCCCATATGTATTGTGAGAATATATCTGCAACAGAACTGCAGTTTAAAAGTTTTTTTGTGCATTAAATTTCCCAGTCAACAGAAACACAGGGCTATTTACACCTTCTAAATGCATCTTTCTTAATATATGTTTTAACCAATAATTTCTATAGATCCTTAGGTTCAGCATTGTAAAACTTTCTTTGTTTCATAAGAGAATGGGTAAGTTACATATACTATAGTGTTGAATCAAAAATGACATAATATTAAAATTATACACCCAAAGAAGGAAGCAAATTTGATGTATAATGATCTCTTCAGTGTCCATGAATGCCTTTATGTAGCAAAATGTAAAAGGGAAACTGATAATCATGATGAACATGTATCAGCATAGAGAAAAATGAGTGGGCGCATTAAATAACTTATTAAAATTATTAATAATTAGACATAAAAGCAATACCACACTAGACTGGAAGCTTGATTTGTATACTAGCAAATTATTACCACATGGTTGCAGGTGTTTTTTGAACTTAGATCTTAGATCTTTCTCAAAATAAGAAAGTTGCCAATAATCAAATGTACCTTACCTTGACCAAAGGAAATTAAAATACTCTCAAAAGGTAGCTCACCTCTCCTTTTCTTCTCCTTACAGATAGGCATTTTCTGCTTCTTCTTGTGGATGAAGACCCATCCAACAGATCCTGACTTTATTTAAGGTGAGTTTAAGTAGTCTGGTCAAATGAACTGGACTCTCTCAATCCCAATGTCAAATTCCTAAGAGAATATTAATAGTCTAGATGAATTCTAGTGTCTATTCCTACTCCAACGAATTGTAGCTGAGAAAGGACCACATATTATAAACATGGCAAGCATAAATAATATCTGTTATAGGTGAGGAAACAGTTCTCATATAAATAGGCACATACTCCAAGAGGTGATTAACATCAGATAATTTTGAAATGAATTACCTAACCTCTCTGAATCTCAAATTCTTCTTCTGTAAAATGATGATTACAATACATTGTCCAAAGGGATATTTCAAGAAATAGTCATCACGTGCAAAAAATAACATGTCTCATATAGTGTCTGGTATACAAAAGGTGCTCAAAAAATGGCAGCAGTTGTGGATGGTGGTGATGGTATTACTGGGAAGAGACCATATGATGCTCATCTTTGTATTCCTCCCTAGGACTTACCACAGTGTCTTGTACATAGTTGGTTCTTAATAACTTTTCACTAAACTGTTCAAATTATACACTCTAGCAAGGACAGATAACCAGGTAGCATCTTCTTCATATGCATATATAATGGCCAGCCTGTGATTCTGACTTCAAGAATCACAACCTTCATCACAACCTTTTCATTCTGTAGGCAGATAAAGAGTATTTGTGAATCAACTACCTTCATAGTTTAAATTCAAAAGCCTCACGATTCTGACAAAGGACAACTTTCCTGATGTCTGACATATTTTTTATTCTGGGTACACATTTGTCCTCAGCAGGACACAAACAGCATCATGGAAAATTGCTTTATTTTCAAATACTGTAATAGAAATGAAATGTATTTTGAAAACTCAGATATATTCATACTCGGCAGCAACAATTATGCCCACAATCATAAATATATCAAATGCCTCATTTGTTCTTGTGTTGTTTCAAAGATTACTTTTCAAATGTTCTCATAGAGTAGTCTTTCAATTTTGTCATGTGTCATAAAAATAGAAGTTATTTACATAAACAGCATTCTTCATGAGGTCTGGAAATTTTTGTTTTCTGTATCTCTTTTTTTTCCTTTCTTTAAAAAGCAGGTAGTGGACTAGAAAAAAGTAGGAGAACGTGACTTTTTCTATTTAATATAAATATGTATATATTAGTATGCACATGTATGTATTTGGAATAAATTAATGAATAAAACTATACATATTCATTCATTAAGCACCCACTTTTTATAGGTTAATGTTTTGGCGCTAGAGATTCAGTAGTGAACAAGCAGATAAAAATCTCTACCTTCCTGGAGTTATATTCTTAATAGAAGCCAGAAAGTGAACATTATAAAAAAGCAAAATGTGTATTATTTTCAGTGGTGCCTGGTTCTAAGGAGAAAAAAATGAATCAGGGAAGGAGGAATATGTAAAGCAGGTGAATTTTAGAGAAGGTATCAAGGAAAGCTCACTAAGAAGAGTATTAGTACTTACATATTACAGAACTTTCTTCTTTTTAAAAAATATAGGTTTTTCCTAATTTCAGAAGTAATTTAGGATGAACATTTAAAAAAAATTCAAACACCATGGACAGATGTGACATATAATATGGAAGCTTCCTTTAATTCATGTTATATATGCATATATGTTTACCATCTCCCTCCACATAAGATCACCCTGTACATATTGCTCAATGACTTTCTCCTTCCTTCATCAATACTGTTTATATAAATTCCCATCAATTTTATTTAACTGGCCAGGTGATTTTAATAAAAACTGGAGTAAGCCTTGAGAGCAGAGCTTGAAAATATGAAGCCACTTTGACAGCACTAAATAAGAAGCAATAGCCCACATACATATGTTTAAAATGTCATTTTGAGTTCATGACAGATTAAAACTTTTAGTGTAAACCCTTTCATTTATGAAGCATAATTTTAGCTTGTCTACCTTCACAAAGTTTCTAAATAATGTAGTTTATTTGGGATGATGGATTATGGGAAGCTCGTTCATACACCCAACGCTTGACATTTGAAATCATGTTTTTGCTTTTTAATAATGAAGTAAGTTTGAAATCATGCCATGTTATACAGTATAATTTCTTTTATTTTTTAAACAAGTGGTCTCATCTTCATTTTTAATATATATAAGCCTAGGTTTTAAAAAGCATAGTTGTTAAAAGAAAAGCATAGTTGTTGATGAATCTTATATCTAAAAGTTTAACTAGGAACTAGTATTTTCAGTAAGAAATAATCAAAATTATGAATAAACACTCTGATTACGATTTTTGTGATCAACTATAATTATTTGTTTGTTGAAACCAAATAACTGTGCCTTCAATAGTATCATTTATGTCACTAAATGGTCATTTGTTTCAGTATCACTAAGATTGTATTCTTTGGCAGAAATTCAAAACACATTAAGATGTTCTCATTAATAGTAAGGTAAACAAGGCACGCTGTGTCACAACGCTAATGAATTGTTCTTTAGAATCAAGATAAGTGCAATAGGACCATAATAATTACTTCCTTTCTTTGTTCCTTTCTGCTGTTAAAATTATTTTGTTCTTTTTTTTCCAAGTAATTGATTTGGTGATTCTATTTGATACCTTCTTATAATTGGAGTCTTGAGGTGCATGAATCACATCTTTGGTGATCCCTGTCCTTCTGCAAATAGGTATCTTCCTAACAAAAGCTGAAGAAGATGGGCTCAATGCAAGTTGTTAGTCCATTTAGGACTATTAAAAAAATTGCAGCAGACTTTGTAAAGATACTCTTATTTAGCAGAGTAAATAACCCATTGGAAAGTACTGAGGCACTGAAAACTTTTCTTTGATGAAACATTAAAAAGCAACTAAAAAAAAAAAAAGAATAAAGGCTATTTTTATTCCCTTGTTTACACCCAGCCATATTGAACCAAAACAGATTTTGATTCAAATATGAATTTAAACATTTTATTTAAGATTATAGTAATGGATGTTTATTAATTTTTTTCTAGAATAAAGTTTAATTGAACAAAAATATGAATAAATAAATGGTAAGGTTAGAAGAAAGTAATTTAAGTTTAGAGTTGTAAGGTTGTTAAAGTACTCATTTTTCTTCCATTTTGTTCTTACTGTCATATCTGTAAATGATAGAGCATTTTGATGGTGGTGGAGCATTATTTAAATAATAAAGAGGAAATATCTTCAGAAATTAAGTTGCCTCAAATAGATAATTGTGGAATAATTTCTTATCATTTTTACAGTGTCTATTCCTTGCCTTTAAAATTTTGTAATTTGTGATTTGAAACAATGGTAAATCTCAGTATGATAAAAATTATAATAAAGGCAGCTAACCATTTTATTAAAAAGCAACTAAAGCATTTTGGTTTTATTTTAAGTAAGTATCTTAATCAATATTCAATGATAGCGTCACAATTCGTAGATCCAAAGGGCTTAGGTGACATTCTGGTTGGAAGTTGAAGGCTAAGGAATTTATCTAAAATCTACTATTGTCTAGTGAAAAACATTTTTTAGTAAGTTGATATATTGAATATTTATTGGGGCGATTTTTGAGAGAAATTAATGGTGATGGAGTTGGATAAAGCCACTCACCCCACCTGCTTCTAACTCTATTATTTTTTAGAGTCCGAATGATACCAACTACTGAACAGCCTAGTGCCACCAATTACTGCTGGGCAGTTTGCTAGATGCTGAGTGGACATAAAATAAAAGAGACAAAAAATTGCCCTTCAAACACCACAACCAAGTTTGTTGAGGGTTGGGTGAGGGTAGGTATATAAGCAAGTAATTCTATTAAAATGTGATAGGTGCTAAAAAGAGGAGAGCTAAGCTCAACTTGGAGATTCAGAGAAGGCCTTCTGAGTGAAAAGACGCTTTAATTGAAAACCAGAGAACGCTGGAAAAATATTCTAAGCAGAAGAAAAAGCATAGACATACGTAGAGGTATGAAACAAGATGACCAGTAATAAGAAACAAGCTAATTCTAAAAAATTCATGCTACTGGATTGCAAAAGAGAGAGGAAAAATGTGTAGAATTGTTGATGTAAGTAGGGACCAGCTCATTTAAGGCCTTATATGCCCAACTAAGACAACAAATGTACTCTGGGAAGCAGGACATTTTAGAAGTTTTAACCTGAAGTTGTGATGGTCTGATTTCTAGTTTACGAGGGTGACTATAACAATGAATGGCATCTTCATATTCCCTAAAAGCATGTTTCATGAGGAGAGTTAAGAGAACTGTCAGGGATAAAGTTCCATCTGGATAGATTTCCCTGGTAAAGTGATGATGAAGGTATTGGTAGTACGTAGAAAAATTTTGAGAGTGAAGCATAGCAGAAAATGAGGAAGTGAATTATGCAGATTCAGTGTGAAGCGCCTGTGAGATCAACCAAGTGAATATATCCAGTGGGAAAGCTTAGACTTAGGGGAGACCTCCTGATGACTTAACCTTGGTATTCATCAGTAAATATGTAGTAGTAAAAATGTTGTGAGTGGTGGAATCAGCATGCAGAAATGTGAAGAGAGAGGACAAATAATGGACCAAGAATAGACGTTTATGGAACAAACCCTCTCATTTGGATTACAGGTCATCACAGGGAAGCCTACAAAAGAGGATGAGAAGAACCACAACAATAATTCTGATAGGTAGGTATTTCATCCTGATTTTTTCAGGTGAAGACTCTGAGCCTTAGAAAAATGTAACTTGCCTAAAATATTATAGCGAGGAATTGTCTGAATCAAGATTTTATCCCTAGTATTTTTGACTCCCAAAGTGTGCCCTTTCTCTGTATTGTGAAGCCATCATGCCAAACTATAATGTTCTTAAGGGTCAGGATTATGTCTTCAACTTCCAAAATATCCCCATAATGTAAGTATATAATACATGCTTTAAAGAAACACTTGATTTTATTCCACAAAAACCATAATGAATTAATTGTCCTTTCCTGTAATTTTAACCAGATGTATCCTTTAGTTATGCTGCTTGTGTGATAACTTTTTTTTAATATTAGCATTTTGATACTGATAGTGCAGTTTAAAAGTTTATGTCGTATGCAAACACTTTTAATTAAACGATTAAATATATACTTTAACAGTGACTTTCATTCTTCAAAACAAGAACTTTTATTACAAAATTATACAAAATTCTAGTAGATGAAAAATTTAACTATTAATTCATGAAATCAAATGAGGCCCTCTTCTATTTTTTTTAAACACAAAAGTAAAAAAAAAAGATATTTCTTGTACTTGTCATAAAATGTTTATTTTTTATGAGATTATATTGGGAAAATGTATGAAGAACTAGTCTTATGAGAAATTTATCATAAATTAACAAAGTATCACAGTACCTGCCTTTCCCTACTATGAAGCAATTTTGCTATAGTGAGCTATATCATGCAGAATTACATTTAAAACAAATTCAAATCCAATGCAAAAATTTGTGTTTGCTGACAGAGATAGAAGATACTGTTTTCTTTGCTAAACAAAATAAAATATACCCAAAACTTAAGTATTTCAAAAGAAGAAAATGTAACAAAAATTTAAAGCAGAAACTTAAAGTGATCTTATATCCTTTTCCATTTGTGGATTCATTTTAGATATTCTTTTCCCCTAACTACTTAGAGATATAAATAACCTGAGAGAAAACTGCAGAGTTATCATTGAAGCATCATGAAATTTTAGAGAGATCTATTATCAATCCAATTAGATTATAGATTAAAAAATTATGGAGTAACCCACATCTATATATAAAGTAGGTTATGTAATATGCCATCATTTTGAAAGTTATTTTTTATTTGAACCAATATAACGTAATTTTTTAGGATTCTAATTTAAGTATTACTCTGTAGCAGTTACATGTTTCCTATCTTTCATACACATTCAAAATTTTTTAATTCTTTCCATAATCACTGAGAATATATGTTCTACCAAACACTGCGACAGTTTTTGGAGATAAAATGGTAAAGAGGACATGATTCCAGCTTCACAACTGCACTGTTTCTACAAAAGGTAAAAAGCTACATTTATAATACTGTCACAAGCTGGGTTCTCCAGATGCAGATGCTAAGACAGAATTTGGGGGTGCAAGATGTTTAATAGGGATTAACATCTGTGAAATGAAGGGGAGGGGTAACGGAACTGGGCAGTGGAGGAAGTCGAACTACAATACAGGACCATCAAAGCCTTGGCCTCAGTAGAGAGCTTTGGAGCAAGTATTGACCATCAAAGTGTCCTACCTAAAGGTGATATGGCCAGGCCTTTGTACTCCAGCTTTAGTCAGTCATCAAATGCAGGCAGCACAAGAAATCCTGTAATGTTGGGCAAAGGTGATCTCTGTAGCTGGGCAGTCCTTGAGGATCTGACAGATGGAAACTGCCTCTGAAGGTACTCTCAGTGTCTGGACAGCCAAGTCTTTAGTTAAAGGGAGGTGTGGGCTGCTCATTCCCATATCTACCATATCCATCATAAAAACACTTGGTGAATTACAAAACACTTGGGAGTGAAGGTAGGGGGACCACTTCTATTTTCTTCCTGGTTCCTGAAGCCATGTATTCTTTCTATGCAAGTGCAGAGCCAAATAAAAGTCTTTAATTCAATGCATATACTGCATACTGAATTATAACACCCCATAATATTGTCACCAGGCTGTCTCTCCAGTTGGGTCTTCAGTAAACCTTTCCAGTGCTCTATCATGCTGGCAGCTTGGGTGGCATCGTATGTGATGGGCTCATTTCTGCCCTCCTTTGTATAAAGTGGGTCACCTTATCTGACATGACGTTATGTGGGATACAGTGCCAGTCATTAAAATACTCTGTAAGCACTCAAATAAGACTGCTGGCTGAGAGCTTGTGGGCAAGAAAGGCAAACCTACTGAGAGAATATGTGTCTATTCTTCTGATGATTCTCCTTCCAGGATGTAAGGAGAACAGTCATTAACTTGACACCAAGTGACCAGTCTGTCTCCTCAAGCATTAGTACCTATCAAAGACTCAGTATTAGTATCTGATGCTGACTCTTAGTAGATCAAATTTAGTGGATAAGTGCTATTTGCTTTACACACAGCCTCTAAAACCACCACTGTAGCCATTTAACACTTGTGTCCATTCTGCGGGCATTGGGAGATCAGATTACAGGTACAAACTGATTTCATCTGACAGTCCATTTTGTCCACTTGGAAGTTTACAGCCTCGTCTGTGGTGAATGCTTTCTGGTGACGATGAACATTGTGCTCACTCTTGTATGTCCATTCCTATGCCTCTACTCCAGGCAGTCTTGTCCTCAGTTTCCTAATTTGGTTAGCCCCCTTTCCTTGGTGCACAGTTATCTGAATAAAATGGCTGGGCCTTTATAGCCAGATCTCAATCAGTCACCAGATAGGCTGACCCCGGAAAAGGTATGACTTCAGGCAAGGTGACTTTCTGCAGCTAAGGTATATCTTGAAGAAGCTCACAAATAGAGGCTGTGCGTTGACCACACACCCTGAAGCCTGACAGCAAGTCCTTCTTTGAAGAGGATGTGGGCAGTATGTCTCTCTATCTACCACAAATATAATACGACAACAGCTTCCTTAGCAGAAAACATGGAGTAGTTGAGGAAGGAGATAAAAGGAAGAGTGCCTCATAGATAGCCCATGATCAAATAATTTGGCAGCAATCATAGATTATCTAGATGTAATAATGATAGACATGTATTTTATATTTTGATTAAAAATGTTCCTTTTTCCTTCCTCTTTACCCATTCCAGGTTCATAAGGGGGCAACTCTAGTTATTGAGTTGAGTATAGAGGAAACAGTGGTCAGAGAGTTCATCACAAACGGGGAAATAAAAAAAGGTTGAGCAGATATTTGAAAATCAAACAAAAGAGCAGAAGTTAGGTGCATGCTTGGGGATGGGGAGAGAACATGGTGGGTGAGTTGTTAAGGCAGTGGGAAAAGCATACATGCAAAGACCTAAGAACAAACCAGTATGGTGATTTGAAAAATTCAAGTTGCTTATTGCGGAATGAACAGCAAAGAGGCAGGGAGTAGTAGGATACTTAGCTGGTGAAATAATTAGGAAATGCATTTTAAACTTGAAAAACATGCTGTGGAATTTGGACTTTATTCTAGGGGTTCTAGGAATCCATGAAAGTTTTTAAGTAGAGTAGTGATATGCTCACATTTTATTTGTGCTTCAGAAAGGTCATTGAAACTGCAGTTTGAAAACAGATTCAAGAGAAACTCTGCTGTTCTCAAACACTGACAACTTCATAGGATCCCTCTCCAGTAAAAAGGCCTCCTCTATTTCCAAAAAGTAACTGTTCACTATCCAAATGTCCAATTACCTGTGCTTCCAAATTTCCTGTAATAGAAAATGACCTTGAAAAGTTTTTGATGAGAGCTGCAAGCAGAGAAAGACTACTGTTACAGCAAAAAGATTTCATGGTAGATTCCATCCATCTATGTTTAAAATATGAAATGATAGCAAAAATCAGTTAAAATTTTATGACATCTGTGATAAATGCAGAATCTGATTAAGTCTCTAGTAGTAAGTAGGAAGGAAGCAGGTCAAATTCCAAAATTCTGGACCTAATAATAGAGTATAGTCCATAGTAATCATGAAAATTGACTAAAAATAATGACCAAATTAGAGATCTCATAGTCCTCAGGCAGATTAAAAATTTTAACACATAAAATAAAAATTTAATATATAATGATCTTGGTACAAAGAATAGAACAAAAGCTCCTGTTTTTATTCCCATTATGTATATTGTTTTTCCCAAAAGATAAGACTTGGATTTTATGTCAAGATAAACTACAATGCATGGATTTTTTTTTTGTTTTTACTCTGGAAGCTCTTCAGATTATTATTCCAACACCCAAATACTCACATCAGATCATCTAAGCAAGGAATAAAATACTTCAGTACAGCTAAAGACTACTTTGTAGCTCAGAAGGGAGGGCCTAAAATTTATAGGGGTAGATATGAAAGAGCATTGCATAAGGAGTCAGGCTATAAAATGTGAAATTAAGAAACAATAAGGCTTAAGACTACATAAGGTAAAATAAAGACCTGGATATAAGAGTTTCAGTCAAGTGTAAGCAAAAGCAATAAATTCTGCTTGCATAATTATTACAATTAGAGACAGTTACTTTGTATGCATTTAACCAGGAGTATGCTGTTTAGTCTACTTGTAAAGTAATAGTGGAAACGAGAAAGCATGTAATATAGGAACACCTATATAGGGAAAATGAAAAGTTTACCCTGCCATACATGGCAATCCATAACTGAAAAATATGACTAGTAAATGCTCATTTATCTGAAACCATTTTGAGATATGGTCTCATTTTCTATCCCACAGTGAAATAACTTTTCCTACCCAATTAGAAATTTTCCTCTTCAGTCAATATTTAATTTTCTTTCTCTCATATTTTCCAGAGCATAGGGGTTTTCTCTCTCCTCTTCATTTAGAATTGAGGGTCTGGGATACTTTTCCAGCTGAATAAGCAAAATGCATAAATCTGGACAGTAAATGAGCAAAAGCACAGGTTCCACTAAGGACTAATGAGCACACTTCTTCAACCGTTTTAAAATTATTATCCTATTTATTGGGTCAATGAAGAGAACAACAACTTATAAGATCATTTCTGTAATTTTCCATACAGCTAAAAATAAGACCTTAGAAAATTTTTTCACTTAGTTGCTGATTATTATGTCTATTTAATATGACTCAGATCTCTTTGTGTCTGAAAAGCACTTTTGGAACTCCAAGCAGTTTTCATTATATCACTGTCTCTCTGATTGCTTCTTGAAAGCATTCTATACCTTAAAGCTAATTATTATAAAAAATACAAGGCATCTTTCAGTATGACTTAAATTCAGGTTTGGAATGATGATTTATACAGATCCACCCTCTTACCCACTCCATTTTCCACAGTATGGGTCCTCAATATGGCCTATGAAAGAGTCTAAGAGTTTATCTCAGGGACTAATCAAGTCAGACTGCCCAAATAATTTTAGGAACAAATAGAATTTACATTTATATGTGACCATTTACCATTTCTGTGAATTAAAGTGCTTCTATTTAGTATGTCCAAGTTTTAATTTATATTTCATGAATAGCTATTAATATCATGCCAAGAAAACTGAAGTTTAATATATGTATAAAATGTTTGTGTAGACATGCACAGTTTCCCACATGAGGGCCAAATGACTGTAATAATGTTGAGTCATAGACTTTTTCTTTTATTCTATAAAAATTATTAAACATCTTGAGCAGCACTTTCCAATAGAATGGTTATGAACATGGGCATGTTCTTTATCTAAACCTTCCAACGTGGTTGCCATTAGCCACACAGGGCTATTGTGCACCAGAAATGTGGCCGGTGCAGCAGAGGAACTGAATTTTAATTTAATGTAAATTTAAACACTTTATAATTAAATCTAAGTAATAGCCAGATGTGTTTAATGGCTACCATATTGGACAGAGCAGATCTATGACAGTAAGAAACAGCTACTATACTCACATTTTCATAATACTGGGAAAAAACAATTAAGTATATTTATTAAATACAAAATGAAAAGTATAATATTAGACGTAGGGTGATTAAAGGAACATAGAAAATCTGTAACTCAGATTAGAAGGAATGGGAAGACATCTAGGAACGTTTTCTAAAGGAAATAAAAGCAGTTGTCTTGAAGGATAAATAGGGGTTAGAGCCAGCTAGATCCTTTTCTGCACTTGCAAAGAAGCTAAATGATAATAATCTTGGTCATACTCATTTTCAAAAATAGATTGCTCTATTCACCGTGTTTGGTGCTTGTGTGCTTGTGTTTCTTCTTTCCAGTCTTACACTTCTGTGTGCAAGAAAACAATCAGGGAAATCTCACAAGCAACCTTAAAGAGTATTCTCTAACATATCAAATCAGTTCCTCTTGTATTCTAAAAAATACAGGTAAATATTTTGCACTTTGGTTATCTACCTTTTCCACATAATATTTGAAGAAATGTTTTACTGTAAGCAATATATAATTATCTACACTTAACGTCCAGAGGAAGAAAATCATTCATTGTTTCTTCTGGCTCTGACCACGTACTTTAAAAACAAGTCTAACTAAACATTCATAGAGGATCTAGGAGGCAATATTAGGAAGGTGTTACCACATTCTTGCTTATGACAATGAACAAGAGTTCCTTATTGTCCTCCCTTTGCTCTCACTTCCTGTTGTGTCCCAGTGAAACCTGACATCCAATCTGTAATCTTTAGCCTCACCGTCCATCCAGTGGACCTTTAAGCGGATTCCCTCTAATTTCAGCTCTCAGTTCAGTACTGAGGTTTTATTTGCTCTATTGCTCCTTCTGCTCCTGACTACTTGGGGTTAATGCATTTGCCCTTTTCTTTTTGTACTCTAGAAGCAAGACCTCTGTGCCCATTAGGTTGGCTGACGCTCAGATGGATTTATCATGGTCAAAGTGATTTTATAGCTTTCAGAGGTATCTTTTAGTACATACTCAGATACCATTTAGAGCACTATCTACATTTTCTGAGTTCTTGAAGGGATTTAATTTTAAATTATAAGCACACAAAGGACAGTACTGGATATTGCCTAAGGATTCATCTTTCTGCCTTTTGAGAACACCAGATATGCAAATTAAAGAAAGCCACAAATTCCTTGATGCTCCTTCCATCAAAGTGGGTAGGCTCTGTGACTGCTTTGACTAATGGGATATATTGGAAGTTTTGCTATGCCAGTTTCTGCTCTAGGCCTCTAGAGACTGGCAGCTTCCACTTCATGTTTCTTGGAAGACTCAGTCTTGGAAGTCAGTCACCATACTGTAAGAAAGCCAAAGCAGCCTCATGGAGAGGACTAGTCTGGCTGAGCTCCTAGCCAGCAGCCAGCACCAACTTGCTCTTCCATGTGAGAAGCCTCCTCCACACCTAAACCTGATTTAGAATATGAAATCCTGGATCCTATCTTGAACCTGATGCTGTATTGGGATACAACTGTTGGGTTTGGCAGAGGGGTGAGTGTATATTGCATATGGGAGCAATGGAAATAATTTTTGGACAAAAGGCTAACTGTGACAAATTAAAAATGGTCATACATTCTTTCAACTTCTCTTACTATATTTAACAATTGTAGTCTGTACCCACTTTTCTTGCATCTATGTGCTCTGTGACTACTTTGAGTATGGCAGAAGTGATACATTAAGAGACTGGACACTTCCACTTCCGGTCTCTTGGAACACTCACTCATAGATGCCAGCCATCATGCTGCAAGGAAGCTGAAGCCAGCCCTTGGAGAGATCCACATGAGGAAGAATTGAGGCCCCAAGCCAGCAGCCCCAGCTAAGCTTCTAGCTATCAGCCAGTACAAATTTATCAGATTTGTGAGTAGATTTTCCAGCCCTACTGATTCACCACAGGTGATAGCACATAAAACAGAGGTGTGCACAATACAGAGCCCATCCTGTATTCTTCATCCACAAAGTCATGAGCAAATTAAAATTCATATTTCAAGCCACTGAGTTTTGGCATTATTACATAGGAATAAACAATTGGAACCCCAGAGTATCCTCACAGTAGAATGTTTCTGTTCTCTCTCTGTGGAATTCTCTTCACACAAATCTTTGCAGGGTTACTTTATGTTCAGCATTTGGTACTCACTTAAATGAAATAGTATAAGAAATGCATTCCCAGTCTTAGGTATCCTTATTCTCTCAAACCTATCACATTATCCTTTCATTGTTTATTTCTGTAATATATATATACATATATATATGTCCACTCCCACCCAAAGTAGAAAACAAGGTACATAAAATGAGGAAATTTGTTTGCCTTGTTCTTTGTTATATCTCTTTCACCCAAAGCAATGCCTCAATACATATTAATTTAATAAATTACTATTTCTGTTCTACTAATTTGACTATCAAAGAGAATCTGATTATGTAGTAATGGGGTAAAGAATACTAGAAGCTTATAGTTTCATCCTTTATAACCTCAAATGCTTTTCTCATTGTCTCTCAAATATGGGTCCACCAAATTAAGAAACTAAATTCTAACTGAATTAGATTTCAATAACTGGTCTATAACAATGATGTTTTACACCTACAAGCCAAACATCCAGATAGCGTTGGTTTAATTATCACAAACCAAAGCAATCTGAATTGGCCTGCTTAAATGTGTAGTGATTAATTGGAAACATCAAAATCCCTAATTCAATCACAAGAAAGTGCCCAGTATATGGCTACAGCTGTGTTTTGAGTATCTCTCATGGATTGGCTGCCTCTCTGTTTGCTTTGCATGGGAGCTGGTCTCACACAACATTTTGAGTTAGATCATAATTTTATAAACACACACATTCTCACAAACACACACGCTTTCTTCTACTCTTTTCTGCATAATTCAAGGCACTTGCTGTCACCACCACACTTGTTCAGGAACATCTATAACCATGTGTCATCCTTTTGTGACGAACAGCTTTAATTAGTGGAAGATAAAAGGTTGTAGTCTATTTCAAGAAAAAAATCTAATTTTCAGATAGTATATCATGCTTGTGGAATCCAAAGGACATAGTCCTTTACTCTCTTTTCTTCCCCTTAGTGTCCTATATGTCTTCAGCAAACCCTTACTGAAAGGATATCAGAAGTCTTTCATCTTTATTTCCTTCCCCTTTGTCTCCTACAAAATCCCCTATAATGTCAGTTAATAAGAAAGAAATATTAGGGTTCTAATAATGCCCTCAGGGAGACTAGCTTTCAGGATTTTAGCTAAGGTGGCAGACCGGAGTGTGGGTTAGCCTCCCAACGACCCAGTGAATGTGTGATACAGCGCTCTCAGACTGCCCAAGTGAATGCCCAGAACTGTTTAATTAACACAAGTTACCCATGCCTCAGTTAAAGCAGTGTGACTTTCTCTCCTAAAATAAGGATTTGTGTGTGTGTGTCTGTGTGTTAGTAGCAGCAGCAGTAGTAGTAGTTCCTCAAGAAAACTCTCACTAAAATTTGGGTTGCAAAAGTACTATTGTGTCAGGTCTTATATCCTTGATTGCAGAAATACAAACAGGGAGGTCTCTTGGTAGTCGAAATATTGGCACAATCATTAAAACTGCTAAATCATGAGAAAATATGACCCTTATAAGTAGATCATGAGAGGCAGAATACTCCTGTGAGTGCCTGACATTCATTTTAAATGTGCCTGAGCACTGCTTTCCAAATGCATTAGTTTTCTAGTATCTGTTAAAACACTTATTAAAAACAATTTACAATTTGCATGTTTGGATTTTCCTCTATTATCTGTGAGTTCGTTTCTTTTCCTTTTAAAATTTCAAGGGAACCACATTATTATCTACCAGGGCCCTTGACAGAACCAAAGCAATCGCATGAGTATTACCCCAGCTTCTACTTTCAGACACTTTTGAATCCTGTCATCCAAATCATCATGGTGCTAATACATTCCCAAGCACTGAAGACTCAGAGGAGCATGATGCTTCAATGTGTTTATAGAATACATTTCATGTAGACAAGCACGAAAGGAACAGTTTGCATAATCATCTGCCAAAAAGAATCCATCTGTCAGAAGAGAGGAAGCTGGTATCAAACAAGTTCACATTAAAAAAACAAAACCTCAATTTCCATTCTAGGCACTTCATTTCCTTGAACCTAATTATCAGTGTGCATATAAATGGGGAAAATACCTCTTCCTGGTTACAGTTCAAAATTCTGGTCTTGGCAATAGACAACAATAGCTGCTCATTTCTTTGGGGGCTGTACCATGCTACTGAGAGCATCAGGGCTGGAAATGTCAGGCCAAATTCTGTTGTTGCAAATGTAAAGCTTTACTTTACTGCTTGTGGCAAATGTGGTATGTGTTAAGAACGGAAATATTTTCTTATTTCCTTAGTGTTAACTAATTCTGACTAGGCTCCAAAGAAAAAACACAGCCCCATTTCCCTGAAAAGCATTCGTTTCTGCAGTTTGTTTGTTTGTTTTCTGATAAAGTTCTTAAAGTTCTGCCTAGTTAACTATGGCAGAAACATCAGTCTTCAGAGAAAAAAAGAAAAGTGCAAAGACTCATTTTAAAGACTATAATACAATCCAAATATTAGGCAAAAAAATGTAAAAAGAAAAATCAGTTATTTGCTTCACAAAATATTTACTTAAAAATTATTTGTACATATTTTTTAAAAACTATCCTCTTTCAACTTTTAATGTGAATTTAACCACATGCAGCTTAAAAAAAGTAAGAACTTATGCAAAGAGAGGTAAGTTGTACTTTCTGATAAATAAACTGAAAAAGTATCATGCTGAAAACTATTTTAAAATATTATATTTGAAAAATATTTGTGGCTCGGCATAAATTCCAATTAAATTATCAAAAACAACTTTTAACAAATTGCAAGAGAAATTTATTACTTGTATATTATAAAGTCTTCATTTATTTACAGATATTGTTGAGTACCTGCTTTGTGTCAGCCAGTGATCTAGGATTAGGGATTGTAGCAGTAAACAAAACTGAGAAGACCTGCTTTTATGATGCTTGTATTTAATAGAATAAATGTATTTAAAATTTGGTATTGGAAATGGATTTATAGAATACTTTGCATTTTTTGAAGGATTTTAATATACTTCCTATAAGACCCTGCGTGACTTTCATGTTCATAATCAACTTTTCTTCATTAACATTACAAAACACCTGAGCATTCAGCAACCTCCTAAATATTTCTCTTGATTTCCAGGTAGAATCTGGTGGTTGGAGAGGGTGGTGGGATGACAAATTTTTAATGGCTATCTACCTATTTTCATTCTGACTTGTTGTGTCTGGCTCAGATCTCAACCACCTGGGTAAAGGTCATGTTCATTCTTACCTTACCTCACCATATCATCTTAAGAGCAGGGTGTCCTCCTTTTTTCCTCAAATTTCATTGACCACCAGACTATTCTATCTAGTAGTGTTTTCCCAAAAGTGAAAGATGTTCGATAATAAGTAGAATACAGATCACAATACAAGTGAACATCGGGCACTACCGACAAGCCCCTTGGCGATCACTTTTCATACAGGGCCTCTTACAGGCCAGCTCTTTCCCTTAGGTCTAATGTACTAAGTTTGCTGATGCTCTCTCTCCTCCAAATGATCTCCTGGACATATGCTGAGTTCCCCAGGGCAGGGCCTCAACTCCTTGTCTCTTCAGACTCTTGAAAACTAATCACTGCATTTTAAGGAATATATGATAAAAACCTGATCTTTCTCCTGTCTTCCAATACCAGGACAATGGGGGTTCTAAAAGAAGACAGGTTTTATACTTTTTAAATAGTTTAAAAATCCCATATAAAGAGAAAGATCCTGACTAAATTGTCTCACAACACCTCCACCACAGTTCAAAATTTCTTTTGAATATTATATGTCTTTACTACTTTAAAATATGATGGCAGTAGTTCAGCGATAAAAATAAAACAAAGATAGTGGTAAACTCTAAGTGCCAGGCATTCTTCTAAGCACTGTACATGTAGTCATTTAATCATTCATCCTCCTAACCCCCATTTACACATGAGGAAACTGAGGTGCAAAGAAGTTAATAAACTTGCTGATGGTCAAATAATTATTAAAAGGAAGACCTGGATTTAAATATAGGTAGGTTGGGCTCCAGAGTCCATGCTGACCACTTTGCTCTATTAAATCCTACTTCAGTCAGAAATATGGAAACTTTAAGATTTGAATTTTGGCCTCCACAGCTCTAATTATATTCCTTTTATTGGGCCACATGGTCCCCACAAAACAGATTTCTCCTCTTCATCACGTTTCATATATTTTCCTGAAATTGACTCAAATGTGACTTATTTGCAACATTCTGTAAAAATGTATCTTTCAATCATTTTTGCTTTATGAAAAGAATTTTACAGAAAGTCTAAAAAATAAAGATAAAATTAAAATTTTAATACTATTTCCAAAAATTATAAAAAATTCTTTTAAAGTTAAAGGGATCTAAGATTACGTGCTGATATTTCATTTTACAAAATAAGGAAACGGGTTCAATGAACTTTCAAATAAAAATAATTTGTCCAAGACATAGAGCTAAGTTTATGATAAAAAAATTCACAGGATCATCAGTATTATCAAACTCAGTCTTTTCTTTCAGTAGGTAGAAAATTAAAATTTTTTTTTCACTTGACATGCTTAATTAAACATGCTCAGGTAAATCTATACTTTCCATTTTCTTTTACAAATCTCAAAAAATCCTGTGTCATCTTATCTATCAGGACTTATATAATCTAAAAAACCTGTGCTCTTTGCATTAGCTAGAATCTATGATCCATGAATCTATGATCCATCAGAACCTGGGCCAACATGGATCTATAGAAAAATTCATCTGCTGTTTTAGTGTAGGTAAAAAGAAGAAAGAAGAAAGTGACATTCATTTTATTTCCACTGTTTGGAAATATTCTATACAGAATTGTATGTAAAGCAAATTTTTCCATAAAATTCTGTACATCTCCTTGAATGTCATTCTGTGCTGACAACTCTAGCATCCAATAATTGCCTAAGATATCATTGTGCTATCTCACATAGTATCTCCTTCCCTAGATTATACACCATACATGAATCCTTCTGAATTCCATTTTTCTCTGTAAATATCTGGTCCTCTTTTACGAGAATTGATATTTGTGTTCAGATATTTTCTATTAATGACTCAATTATCTTTCGCATTACATGGAATATAGTTTCATTTTAGCAGTGCTATACCGAAATAGGAGCTTTAATCTAAGAAATGAGTCTTAAAAACAAACATATAAATCACTAACCAACAGTAGATATTATAAACCTCATGGTAGATCTTTGGGTTCTGTATTTTTTTTTAAAGCCATGAAGAAAAGTAGACTTTACTAGTTGAGCTGAAAGAGTAGGTACAGTAAAGGGGAAAAAAGTACAGAAAGCGGTATACTTTGTTCAAGGGGCATTAGGATCCTTTCAGAATAAGGTTGTTGCTCCTTTTAATTTTTCTTTTTCTAAAAACTACTATCTTGAGGTATTATTGACATTAAAAAAATCTATACATATTTAATTGAGCAAAATTCTTTGACTGTTTAAACCACTCCAGATGGACAGCTTCCAGTTCCATCTCTGATTAGGTTTTGCCATGCTCCAAGGAGCACAATAACAAATCAAGATAATTCTTTCCCACTGCCATTGTTCTTGCAAAACTCTGCAGAAAAACAGTGAGGAATAAGGGCCATTTGTAGATTCTTTTCTAGCTTAAGTAGAGTTAAGTAAAAACGAGTAAAGTTGGGACATGTTTTTGATATCATGGTATAACTTAGAGGGATAAATTAAAAGATGTGTGTGTGTGGGCACATGAAGTGTTATAAAACTATTCTTTTTCAATGTGGTGTATTTGACTATTAAAAATGAGGTATCTAGTAACTTGGGAGCTTTCTTCTTTTTTTGTAACATATTTTCATCCAGAAGGCATCAATTTTCATGCTTTAGTTATTTATATATAATCAAAAGATCTACTTTTTAAAGACTAATAAAGTGTATTACACCATGATGCTAGAAGAGCTTAGCCTCAGACTATTCAAAAATTTTTCTAGAATTAAAGAAAAACATACAAACTGGCTAATATGAGTGCCAATTTCTCATATTCACACTGGTAATCAGTTACAATGGAAAAAAAGTTTTAATATTCCAATTCCAGATCTGCTCCTTAAATCTACTCAGCACTGAGTTTAATTTATGAGAAAATCAGTTTTAGGAAAACAAGCAACTAATTGAGGGTCTAGTGCTGATTCTACCACTCTCTAACAGAGTTATAAGAAGATAAGCTTATTTAGACATTACTTTCCTCTAGACATTACTTTCCTCATATGCTAATTGAGATTTGGGTTCTCTCCCCTAATAACCCTTTGCCAGATTTCGTCCCAAATCTATTCTCCTATTTTCTGTGGTAATAAAGACCCCTAACATTAGCTAGGCATATGGCTATCCAAAATAAAGACTATAGGTAGCTATCTCTCTTACAGTATGGTGTTGCCATATGATTAGGTTCTAGCCAATGAAATGTATTTGAAAGAATTGTATAACTTCTGGACAGTATCCTTGAATGGAAACAAGCTTCTCCCTTTCCTCTAGCATCCTCTATCCTACTGGATTGAAGGTAAAACTGATGGGTGACCCTAGATTAATTTTTGTAAATTATAAAGGCAACAAGGGAATAAAGCCTTTGTGTTGCAAAAAGTAGCTCTAGCACTTCATGTAAGTAGGAATCTATTTTTGCATTGCTTATTACATACCTTTGTGATATACTTAATTTATAACAAGGACTGAATAAAAGGTTTTTACGTTTCTGATTTATACTTCCTTAGCACCCTTCTTATTGTGGATGCAGGTTTTTTGCATCCTCATTTTTAATTCTGTACTTGCTTATTCAGTACTTGTACCCTATCTTCTAGTATTCTTAAAACTGTTTGAATTATATCACCCTGTACTTTCATTTCACCATCTATTTTACTGATCCAGAAATACTGAATAGTTTCTGTTCCTGCTCTTTTCTTACATATGCCTTTTAAAGTTAACTCTCTATTGCTAATCCGGTTGTCTTCCTTAATTTTCCACTTGCCTTTTTATTAACAGCTATTTCAAGGCTGTTTGCTGTTGTTATTATTGTTTTTTTGTTTTGGGTTTTTTTTTTGCTTCTTTCTTGGTCAGCCTGATAGGTGCTTCTACTGTAGCTATTTATGTGATAAGTCCTCTCTTTTTAAACTGCAAAGAGCATGCTTACATCTCTTTTGGGCCTATTAAATGACTGCAGCTTTTGATGACTCTTTAACCTAAGATTTGAAATACTTGGTGTCAGCTAGACATGAAATGAGAATACTCATGTAGGAAAGACAAAGAAAAATTGTTTATATAACAAAGACATCTTTACAATGAGACGCATTGTTATTAGCTGCTGGTAAGTTTAAAAATTATAAATTATTTCATTTACTACTGAAGACATTTTGCATTTTGTAATATGATTTGTTTTAATTTTTATTGATGCACATACAAAATCACATATCACATTATTTTGTCTTTCAGATATATTATTTCTGTTGAAGTAATGCAGTTTATAGAGGTATATAATTTACTTAGTATTCATTTATAAATACTGAAGATTACAAAATGTTTTTAAAAAGCAGTATTAGATTAGTAGAAATCATAAGATGTAGGAGACAGAGTCTCCTAGTTTTTAAGAATCTATAGACATGTGCTAAGGCATAGGTACATAATATTTTAGGCCTTCAGTATTCTTGATTGAGTAAAATTATTTCATGATGCTCTGGGAAATTCCAACATGAAAAACACTGAAACAAAGAAAAAAAAGTAAAAGATATATGTGCATTTAATTAAGACCCCAATAACAATGCCTTTATGTTTATATAAAAATTTCCAATATTCAAATTATTTTTGGATACATTTTTGGTTATAATGGAAGTCCGATGAAACAAGTTCTATTTATTAAGATTCCATCTTTTAACAGTCTTTTCAGCAAGTGATGTTGGGAAAGTTGGAGAGCCGCATGTAAATCAATGAAGTTAGAACACACCCTCACACCATACACAAAAACAAACTCAAAATGGCTTAAAGACTTAAATATTGACATGACATAAAACTCTTAGAAGAGAACACAGGCAAAACATTCTCTGAAATAAACTGTACCAATGTTTTTTTAGATCAGTTTCCCAGGCAATAGAAATAAAAGCAAAAATAAAAACAAATGGGACCTAATCAAATTTACAAGCTTTTGTACAGCAAAGGGAACAATAAACAAAATGAAAACACAACCTACACACTGGGAGAAAATAGTTGCAAATGATGCAACCGACAAGGGCTTAATTTCAAAAATATACAAACAGCTCATACAACTTAGTAACAAAAAAACAAACAACCCAATCAAAAATTTGGCAGAAGACCTAAACAGACATTTCTTCCAAGAAGACATACAGATGGCCAAGAGGCACATGAAAAGCTGCTCAAAATCAATAATTATCAGAGAAACGTAAATCAAAACTAGAATGAGGTACCACCTCACACCGATTAGAATGGCCATCATTTTAAGAAATCTACAAATAACAAATGTTGGAGAGGGTGTGGGGAAAAGGGAACCCTCTTACACTGTTGGTGGGAATGTAAATTGGTGTAATCAGTATGGAAAACAGTACAGAGGTTCCTCAAAAAACTAAAAACAGAGTTGCAACAAAATCCTTCAATCCCACTCCTGGGCATATATCCAGAGAAAACTATAATTCGAAAATATATATGCACCCCTATGTTCATAGCAGCACTATTTACAATAGTCAAGATGTGGAAACAACCTAAATATCCACTGACAGATAAATGGATAAAGAAGATGTGGTACATATGTACAATGAAATACTACTCAGTCATAAAAAGAGTGCAATAATGCCATTTGCAGCAACATGGATGGACCTAGAGATTATCATACTAAGTGAAGTAAGTCAGACAAAGACAAATACCATATGATATCACTTATATGTGGAATCTAAAATATGACACAAATGAGCTTATCTATTAAACAGAAACACACTCACAGACGTAGAGAACACACTTGTGTTTGCCAAGGGTAGGGAGGGATGGAGTAAGAGTTTGGGATTAGCAGATGCAAACTATTATATATAGGATGAATAAACAACAAGGTCCTACTGTATAGCACAGGGAGCTATATTCAACATCCTGTGATAAACCATAATGGGAAAATATATGAAAAAGAATGCATATACATGTATAACTGAATCCCTTTGCTGTAAAGTAGAAATTAATACAACATTGTAAATCAACTATACTTCAATAAAATAAATTTTAAAAAAAGAGTCCATCTTGTAATTGAGAGAACCGAGACTCTAATAGCTTCAATGCTGAGTATTATGTTGGCTACACAGTAATTAACTAGTAATTAAAATATGTCACAGAGTTACTGTTGGCATTATTTACTGCTATTGCTTTCACTAAAATGTACTTTGTCTATTTTAAAGATTTTATTTTTTAAATTTTTTTGTGATACATGTGTATATTTTACTTTATTTTTTTTATTGGAGTATAGTTGCTTTACAACATTGTGATAGTTTATACTGTACAGCAAAAGTGAATCAGCTTTACGTATACATATAGCTCCTCTTTTTTGGATTTCCTTCTCATTTAGGTCAGTTCCCTGTGCTATACAGTAGGTTCTCATTAGTTACCTATTTTGTACATAGCATCAATAGTGTATATATGTCAATTCCAATCTCCCAATTGCTCCCACCCCACCTTCTCCCTTGAGAAAAACAAATATCGTATATTAACACATATATGTGGAATCTGAAAAAAAATGGTATACACGATCTTATTTACAAAGCAGAAATTGAGATACAGACATAGAGAACAAACGTATAAAGATTTTAAAAATCAGAACTTGGCACACTTTTCTATGTATACTAGTATATACTTAAATTGGAAAAATATACAGTGGGTTCTGACTTAGCCTGTCATCACCCACAAAGGCATTGCTCCTCAAATATTAATGTGCATATCAATCTTTTGGGGAGGTTGGTAAAAATCCAATTCTGATTCAATAATTTTGGACTGTGTGAAGTATGTGTCAGAGTCTCTAACAGATTCCCAGGTAATGCTGAGAACCATAAACTACATTTTAGGAAGCAAGGCTTTAAAGAACTGGTTATAATGAGTGTGGTTAGGAGACTATTTCTGGTTACCATTCAAGAACCTCTTTCATGTGTCCCAGATGGACTTATGCCTCCCAGTGTGTGCTGAGAGAGCTCTCACCCATATTCTTTCAAGCTCTTTTAATTTTACCATTAATATCCAAAATCTCTTAGCTACATAGATTTTATTATTGAATTTTGTTTGTAAGGTCTGAGTAAACTGAATATTCCCCCTTTCCAGACCACATTCCCTTACCTCATCTTCACTCAAAGAAATTTATATTCACCTCTATTGTTTTTCCATGCTAATAAAATTATATAAAGCATTATATTTAGAGGTGTAATTTTAAATTTGTTTTGGAAAAATGAGATCATAATAAAACTACCTCTCTGCATTTTACAGTTTTCACTTAGTAGATCAAGATGAAAAACTTCTATGTGACTACTCTTTTTAATATCTTCATATTCTCCATAGTTTGGATATGCCATATTTGTACAGCAATTCTTTTACACAGAGGCATCCATCTTATTTCATTTTTTGCCACAGCACAGTTACAATAAACATCCTGTAACTGTATGAGTGAGACATATTTCTATAGGGTATATTCATAGAAGAAATTTGACTATATATATTTCTATTTTAATGGATTTTGTCATAGAGATTTCTAAGTACTGTACAATTTATATTTCTACTAGCAATATATTATAGGACTTTCTTTTTCCTGTTAACAATGGTATTGCTAATCAGAAAAATATACATTGAATGTATCATATCTTGTAATGTAAAATCAATAAACCACTTATTATATATATTTGCCAATTTTCAGAATACTGGCCACACTATATTACAGGGGTTAACTCAGTTGCAAATATTTTTTTTTAATATCTTTACTGGAGTATAATTGCTTTACATTGTTGTGTTAGCTGCTGCCTTATAACAAAGTGAATCACCTATACGTATACATATATTCCCATATCCCCTCCCTCTTGCATCTCCCTCCCACCCTTCCTATCCCATCCCTCTAGGTGGTCACAAAGCACCGAGCTGATCTCCCTGTGCTATGCAGCTGCTTCCCACTAGCTATCTATTTTACATTTGGTCGTATATATAAGTCCATGCCACTCTCTCACTTCGTCCCAGCGTACCCTTCCCCCTCCCCATGTCCTCAAGTCCATTCTCTACATCTGCGTCTTTATTCCTGTCCTGACAGTAGGTTCTTCATAACCTTTCCTTTTTTTTTTTTAGATTCCATATATGTGTTAGCATACAGTATTTGTTTTTCTCTTTCTGACTTACTTCACTTGGTATGACAGACTCTAGGTCCATCCACCTCACTACAAATAACTCAATTTTGTTTCGTTTTATGGCTGAGTAATACTCCATTGTATATATGTGCCACATCTTCTTTTTGTTGTTGTTGTATTTTTGTTTTTCCTGTTAAGCTGTCTTTTTTTTTCATGTTTTTATTGGAGTAAAATTGCTTTACAATGGTGTGTTACTTTCTGCTTTATAACAAAGGGAATCAGTTATACATATACATATATCCCCATATCTCTTCCCTCCTGCATCTCCCTCCCTCCCACCATCCCTATCCCACCCTTCTAGCTGGTCACAAAGCACCGAGCTGATCTCCCTGTGCTATGCGACTGCTTCCCACTAACTACCTATTTTACATTTGGTAGTGTTTATATGTCCATATATAAACTACGACTCTCTCACTTTGTACAAGCTTACCCTTCCCCCTCCCCGTGTCCTCAAGTCCATTCTCTAGTAGGTCTGCATCTTTATTCCCGTCTTGCTCCTGGTTCTTCATGACAATTTTTTTTCTTTTTTTTTTAGATGTCATATATATGTGTTAGCATACGGTATTTGTTTTCCTCTTTCTCACTTACTTTACTCTGTATGACAGAATCCAGGTCCATCCACCCACTACAAATAACTCAATTTTGTTTCTTTTTCTGGGTGAGTAATACTCCATTGTATATATGTGCCACATATTCTTTATCCATTCATCTGTCGATGGACACTTAGGTTGCTTCCATGTCCTAGCTATTGTAAATAGTGCTGCAATGAACATTGTGGTACATGACACATTTTGAATTATGGTTTTCTCAGGATATGTGCGCAGTAGTGAGATTGCTGGGTCGTATGGTAGGTGTATTTTTAGTTTTTTAAGGAACCTCCATACTGTTCTTCATAGTGACTGTATCAATTTACATTCCCAGCAACAGTGCAAGAGGGTTTCCTTTTCTCCACACCCTCTCCAGCATTTATGGTTTGTAGAATTTTTGATGATGGCCATTCTGACCGGTGTGAGGTGATACCTCATTGTAGTTTGATTTGCATTTCTCTGATGATTAGTGATGTTCAACATTGTTTCATGTGTTTGTGACCATCTGTATATCTTCTATAAAGAAATCTCTATTTAGCTCTTCTGCCCATTTTTGGACTGGGTTGTTTGTTTGTTTGTTTTTTTGATATTGAGCTTCATGAGCTGCTTGTAAATTATGGAGCTTAATCCTTTCTCAGTTGCTTTGTTTGCAAATATTATCTCCCATTCTGATGGTTGTTTTTTCTTCTTCTTTATGGTCTCCTTTGCTGTGCAAAAGCTTTTAAGTGTCATTAGGTCCTATTTGTTTATTTTTGTTTTTATTTCCATTTCTCTAGGAGGTGGGTCAAAAATGATCTTGCTGTGATTTATGTCATAGAGTGTTCTGCCTATGTTTTCCTCTAAGAGTTTTATCGTGTCTGGCTTTACATTCAGGTCTTTAATCCATTTTGAGTTTATTTTTGTTTATGGTGTTAGGGTGTGTTCTAATTTCATTCTTTTACATGTAGCTGTCCAGTTTTCCCAGCACCAGTTATTGAAGAGGCTGTCTTTTCTCCATTGCATATTCTTGCCTCCTTTGTCAAAGATAAGGTGACCATATGTGTGTGGGTTTATCTCTGGGCTTTCTATCCTGTTCTATTGATCTACATTTCTGTTTTTCTACCAGTACTATACTGTCTTGATTACTGTAGCTTTGTAGTATAGTCTGAAGTCAGTGAGCCTGATTCCTCCAGCTCCGTTATTCTTTCTCAAGATTGCTTTGGCTATTCATGGTCTTGTGAGTTTCCATACAAATTGTGAAATTTTTTGTTCCAGTTCTGGTGAAAAATAGCATTGGCAGTTTGATAGGGATTGCACTGAATCTGTAGATTCCTTTGGGTACTGTAGTAATTTCCACAATGTTGATTCTTCATCCAAGAACATGGTATATGTCTCCATCTGTCTGTATCATCTTTAACTATTTTCATCCATATCTTAGAGTTTTCTGCATACAGGTCTTTTGTCTCCTTAGGTAGGTGTATTCCTAAGTATTGTATTCTTTTTGCTCCAGTGGTAAATGGGAGTGTTTCCTTAATTTCTCTTTCAGATCTTTCATCATTAGTGTATAGGAATGCAAGAGACTTCTGTGCATTAACTTTGTATTCTGCTACTTTACCAGAATCATTGATTAGCTCCAGTAGTTTTCTGGTAGCATCTTTAGGATTCTCTATATGTAGTATCATGTCATCTGCAAACAGTGACAGTTTTACTGCTTCTTTTCCAATTTGGATTCCTTTTATTTCTTTTGTGTCTCTGATTGCTGTGGCTAAAACTTCCAAAACAATGTTGAATAACAGTGCTGAGAGGGGAAATCTTGTCTTGTTCCTGATCTTAGTGGAAATGGTTTCAGTTTTTCAACATTGAGAATGATGTTGGCTGTGGATTTGTAATATACGGCCTTTATTATGTTGAGGTTAAGTTCTCTCTACGCCTATTTTCTGGAGAGTTTTTATCATAAATCGGTGTTGAATTTTCTTGAAAACTTTTTCTGCACCTATTGAGATGATCATATGTTTTTTATCCTACAGTTTATTAATATGGTGTATCATATTGATTGATTTCCGTATATTGAAGAATCTTTGCATTCCTGGGATAAATCCCACTTGATCATGGTGTATGATCCTTTTAATGTGTTGCTGTATTCTGTTGGCTAGTATTTTGTTGAGGATTTCTGCATCTATGATCATCAGTGATATTGGCCTGTAGTTTTGTTGTTTTGTAACATCTTTGGTTTTGGTATCAGGGTGATGGTGGCCTCTTAGAATGAGTTTGGGAGTGTTCCTCTCGCTGCTATATTTTAGAAGAGTTTGAGAAGGATAGATGTTAACACTTCTCTAAATGTTTGATAGAATTCTCCTGTGAATCCATCTGGTCTTGGGCTTTTGTTTGTTGGAAGATTTTAAATCACAGTTTCAATTTCAGTGCTTGGTCTGTTTATATTTTCTATTTCTTCCTGGTTCAGCCTCGTAAGTTGTGCTTTTCTAAGAATTTGTCCATTTCTTCCAGGTTGTCCATTTTATTGGCATAGAGTTGCGCCTAGTAATCTCTCATGATCCTTTGTATTTCTGCAGTGTCAGCTGTTACTTCTCCTTTTTCACGTCTAATTCTGTTGATTTGAGTCTCTTCCCTTTTTTTCTTGATGAGTCTAGCTAATGGTTTATCAATCTTGTTTATCTACTCAAAGAATCAGGTTTTAGTTTTATTGATCTTTGTTATTGTTTCCTTCATTTCTTTTTCATTGTTTTCTGATCTGACCTTTATGATTTATTTCCTTCTGCTAAGTTTGGGGTTTTTTTGTTCTTCTTTCTCTAATTGCTTTAGGTGTAAGGTTAGATTGTTTATTTGAGATGTTTCTTGTTTCTTGAGGTAGGATTCTATTGCCATAAACTTCCCTCTTAGAACTACTTTTGCTGCATCCCATAGGTTTTGGGCCATAGTGTTTTCATTTGTTTCTAGGTATTTTTTGATTTCCTCTTTGATTTCTTCAATGATCTCTTGGTTATTTAGTAGCATATGGTTTAGCCTCCATGTGTCTGTATTTTTTACAGATTTTTTTCCTGTAATTAATATCTAGTCTCATAGCATTGGGGTCAGAGAAAGTACTTGACACAATTTCAATTTTCTTAAATTTACTAAGGCTCCATTTGTGACCCAAGATAAGATCTATCCTGGAGAATGTTCCATAAGCACTTGAGAAGAAAGTGTATTCTGCTGTTTTTGGATGGAATGTCCTATAAATATCAGTTAATTCCATCTTGTTTAATGTATCATTTAAAGCTTGTGTTTCCTTATTTATTTTCATTTTGGATGATCTGTCCATTGGTGAAAGTGGGGTGTTAAAGTCCCCTACTATGCCTGTGTTACTGTCAATATCCTCTTTTATTGCTGTTAGCATTTTCCTTCTGTATTGAGGTGCTCTTATGTTGGTTGCATAAATATTTACAATTGCTATATCTTCGTCTTGGGTTGATCCCTTGATCATTATGTAGTCTCCTTCTTTGCCTCTTGTAATAGTCTTTATTTTAAAGTCTATTTTGTCTGCTATGAGAATTGCTACTCCAACTTTCTTTTGATTTCCATTTGCATGGAATATCTTTTTCCATCACCTCACTTTCAGTTTGTATGTATCCCTAGGTCTGAAGTGGGTCTCTTGTAGACAACATATATACAGGGCTTGTTTTCGTATTCATTCAGCCAGTCTATGTCTTTTGGTTGGAGCATTTAATCCATTTACATTTAAGGTAACTATCAATATGTATGTTCTATTACCATTTTCTTAATTGTTTTGGGTTTGTTATTGTAGGTCTTTTCCTTCTCTTGTGTTTCCTGCCTAGAGAAGTTCCTTTAGCATTGGTTGTAAAGCTGGTTTGATGGTGCTGAATTCTCTTACCTTTTGCTTGCCTGTAAAGGTTTTAATTTCTCTGTCGAATCTGAATGAGATCCTTGCTGGGTAGAGTAATCTTGGTTGTAGGTTTTTCTCTTTCATCACCTTAAATATGTCCTGTCACTCCCTTCTGGCTTGCAGAATTTCTGCTGAAATATCAGCTGTTAACCTTATGGGGATTCCCTTGTATGTTATTTGTTGCTTTTCCCTTGATGCTTTCAGTATATTTTCTTTGTGTTTAATTTTTGATAGTTTAATTAATATGTGTCTTGTCATGTTTCTCCTTGTATTTATCCCATATGGGACCCTCTGCGTTTCCTGGATTTGATTATTTCCTTTCCCATACTAGGGAAGTTTTCAACTATAATCTCTTCAAATATTTTCTCAGTCCCTTTCTTTTTCTCTTCTTTTTCTGGGACCTCTATAATTCGAATGTTGGTGCATTTAATGTTGTTCCAGAGGTCTCTGAGACCATCCTCGATTCTCTTCATTCTTTTTTCTTTATTCTGCTCTGTGGTAGTTATTTCCACTATTTTATCTTCCAGGTCATTTATCTGTTCCTCTGCCTCAGTTATTGTGCTACTGATTCCTTCTAGAGAATTTTAAATTTCATTTATTGTGTTGTTCATCATTGTTTGTTTGCTGTTTAGTTCTGCTAGGTTCTTGTTAAATGTTTTTTGTATTTTCTCTATTCTATTTCCAAGATTTTGGATCAACTTTACTATCATTACTCTGAGTTCTTTTTCAGGTAGACTGCCTATTTCCTCTTCATTTGTTTGGTCTGGTGGGCTTTTACCTTGCTCCTTCATCTGCTGTGTATTTCTCTGTCTTCTCATTTTTCTTAACTTACTGTGTTTGGGGTCTCCTTTTCACAGGCTGTAGGTTCATAGTTCCCCTTGTTTTTCGTGTCTGCCACCAGCAGGTATGGTTGGTTCAGTGGGTTGTGTAGGCTTCCTGGTAGAGGGGACTGGTGCCTGTTTTCTGGTGGAAGAGGCTGGATCTTGTCTTTCTGGTGGGCAGGACTCTGTCCAGTGGTGTGTTTTGGGGTGTCTTGAACTTATGATTTTAGGCAGCCTTTCTGCTAATGGGTGGGGTTGTGTTCCTGTCTTGCTAGTTGTTTGGCATGGGGTGTCCAGCACTGTAGCTTGCTGCTCGTTGAGTGGAGCTGGGTCTTAGCATCGAGAAGGAGATCTCTGGGAGAGCTCTCCCTGATTGGTATTATGGGGATCTGGGATTTTCTGATGGATCTATGCTCTGAACCCGGCTCTCCCACCTCAGAGGCTCAGGCTTGACACCCGGCCAGAGCACCAAGACCCTGTCAGCTGCACAGCAGTGAATGTGGCATTCTCCATTATGAAGTCAGATTATGAGGGTCTATAATAGCTGTTCTGGCTGACTTGGTAGTAATTTGTCTAGGAGGCTGTCTCCAGCAGCCGGTGGCTAAAAGAGTAGGTCTCTGGATGTTCTCCCAGAATCTTCAACGTTTTCATAGAGGTCTTCACTGGGTTCAGTTATGGATTCGGTACCAATGGTCTCAAGAACACCTTACTCTCTCAAGGTTGTGTGCTTGAAACAGCTCCTAAGTCTAAGGGTCTACAAGCTGCAGGAAGACAAGACCACCCGGGGCAGACTGCAAGCCATGATTCTTGCCACGAACCCTGATGCCGCCATTGTGGGATCCGGCTTCCCCTGCTGTTCTTTATTCTGAAAAGGAATTGCAGGGAAGTAGCATTCCAAATAGAGCTTGCTAGCCAGGGGGACACCTCAAAGGACCGTGGTGAACATTAGATAAGTCAGTACACATCAAAGTTCCAACAGCTCTTCCATCTCCTTTAGTATCACATCTCCTTCCAAGCATTCCACACTCACATTCATTCAGGTTGTTGCACAGCCCAGTTCAAATCACCTTAAAATCTGCCTTGCTGATAAATCTAGTGTGAGAGGGATCAAATTCTTGAAACTTTTTTCTGAGATCATCCCTTAACCTCACCACGAATCAAACATGGCCGTGAATTGGAGGTATCTGACATTTCCATTTTCATCAGGGTGGATTCTGTCAAGTAGCAACTCAACATCTTCATCAGTAATCTCCACACCAAACCTTGAAGAAGTCTTGTTACCACACACAAGCCCTTTTCCTGAAGTAGCGGCAGGACAACTCCCGTCTGTGACCATGGGCTAGGGTCAAGGCTAGGATAGGTGCAATGATGAATACAGTGGTGGAGGATGTGGCTGGTAGCAGGGCTTCCTTAGTGAACAGCTTGATTGCATCAGCAAAGGGTTGGAGCAGACCATGAGGGCCTACAATGTTTGGTCCTTTTTGGAGTTGTATGTAGCCTAAGATTTTATGTTCTACTAGTGTCAGGAATGCTACGGCTGAGAGGATAGGGAGGATGAGCATTTAAATGTTAATTATAAACATTTTGTTGGGGAGAGGGTTTGAAACTCTGAGTATAAAGGTTTAAGTTTTATGCAATTGCCAGGCTCTGCCACCCCAACAAAACCCTGGTCTCAGGTAGATTAGTTTGTGCTCACTTATTAAGCTGAGATTAGATCATTAATTACATTAAAGGCGCTTATTTAAAGTGGGCCTTATTTCTCTTGTCCTTTCATACTGGGAGAAATGCGTAATAGATAGAAACCAATCTGGATTCCTCCAGTCTGAACTCAGATCACGTAGGACTTTAATCATTGAATAAACGAACATTTAATAGCAGTTACACCATTAGTATGTCCTAATCCAACATTGAGGTCGTAAACCCTATTGTCGATATGGACTCTAGAATAGTATTGTGCTGTTATCACTAGGGTAACTTGTTCTGTTGATCAATTTTTTGGATCAATAAGTGATACTATGCTTTGGCTAGCAGGTCTAGGCTTTAATCATTTGGAGGGTTTTCTGTGCTCCAAGGTCACCCCAACCGAAATTGTCAACCCATGTAAAATTTTGTTATTCCTTGGTGGTTCAAGATTGTGATTTTGGGATTGATTAATTGAAGCTCCATAGGGTCTTCTCGTCTTATTTTGTTATCCTCGCCTTTTCACGGGGAGGTCAATTTCACTGATTAAAAGTAAGACAGTAAAACCCTCGTGTGGCCATTCATACAAGTCCTTATTTAGAGAACAAATGATTATGCTACCTTTGCACAGTCAGGATACCGCGGCCGTTTAACGATTGTCACCAGGCAGGCAGTGTCTCTAATACTGGTGATACTAGAGGTGATGTTTTTGGTAAACAGGCGGGGTTTGTGTTTGCTGAGTTCCTTTTACTTTTTTTAATCTTTTCTTGGGTGCACGCCTGTGTTGGGTTAACAGTGTTTTTAATAAATAATTTAGTGTTGGATTATATTTATTTGCTGTTAATTATCAGTATATTATTAGTTGCTGATGTAAGCTTGTGCAAGGAGAAATATTTCTTGTTACTCATGTTAACAGTATTGTTTCTATAGTCTTATAGATTAATCCAGTAATTAGGCTAGGAGTTGATTTACTTAATATTGGAATTAAAATGTTGTTTTGTTGTCGAGCTTGAATACTTTCTTAACTGGTGGCTGCTTTTAGGCCAACTATGGTATTGTTTGTTTTTACTCTCTAGTCAGGGTTGTATCCATTTGTAAAAAGCTGTACCTTTTTAGACTAACATCTAAATATACGTTGAGGCTTATTATGGTTTCTAGTATTATTTAATGTTGAACTAAAATTCTTTTCCTGGACAACCAGCTATCACCAGGCTCGTTAGGCTTTTCACCTCTACTTATAAATCTTCTCACTATTTTGCCATATAGATGAGTTCATTCTATTAACTGTTCATAAGTAGCTCGGCTGGTTTCGGGTAGTTTAGCTTAAGTTTTCTTTGTTAAATTGTTACTAGTTAATTCATTATGCAAAAGGTACAAGGGGTAAACTTTGCTTTTTATTACTTTTAATTTTTCTTTCATCATTCCCTTACAGTACTTTCTCTATAGTGCCATCAGTGTTTAAATTTCTATCTCCTATACTTTAGATGTCTGGTGAATGTTTTATTTGATTGGTTTGTGCTAGTAATGGTGGGAAAGGTGTGGGCTAGATTTGGTTAAAGACATACATAGCTTATGAAATCTTCTAGGTGTAAACTAGGTGCTTTATTTAAGCTATATCTTGTTCTATCCAAGCACACTTTCCAGTATGCTTACCTTGTTACTACTTGTCTCCTCTCATATAATTGTCTAGCATGTGTTGATGGACTAGGGCTTTGTCATGGCATTTGAGGAGGGTGATGGGCAGTGTGTGCGTGCTTCATGGCCTTATTCAATTAAGGGCTCTATTCTTAATTTACTACTAAATCCCCCTTTGATTTTAAGGTTTCATAAAAACTTTCGTGTGAATATAAAGGGTGTTCTTGGTATAGAAAATGTAGCCCATTTTTTCCATCCCATAAGTTACACCTTGATCTAATGTTTTTATGTATTATAGTTATGCTTACTTTTGCTCCTTTTTAGGGTTTGCTGAAGATGGCAGTACATAGACTGGAGTAGCAAGGGTTGATGAGGTTAATCGGGGTTTATCGGTTATAGAACAGGCTCCTCTAGAGGGGTGTGAAGCATCGGCAAGTCCTCTGAGTTTTAGGCTGTTGCTGGTAGTACTCTGGCGAATAATCTAGTTTTTATGGTTATTTGGGTTTAGGACTAAGCATAGTGGGGTATCTAATCCCGGTCTGGGTCTTAGCTATCGTGTGATCAGATTATATTGAAGTCACTTTCGTAGTTTATTTTAGTTTTAATTATGGCTTTCTACAGCTTAATTAAGGTTTAACTTTATCTTGTGTGGCTCTTTAACACACTTTACGCCATAGTTCTATTAGCTTGGGTCAATAATCGTATGATTATTGACCCGCAGTGGCTGGCACGAAGTTTACCAACCCTAATTAATATGGCTTAGTCAAACTTTCGTTCATGGCTTAATTTTTATCATTGCTGTCTCCCGTGGGGGTGTGGCTAAGCAAGGTGTTGTAAGTTGCTGGTGTGGCGTGCTTGATACCTGTTCCTTTTAATCTTAGTGACCTAGAGGGCACTCTCACTGAGATGTGGATATTTGCATGTGTAATTCTATTAAAAACTTATAGAAAGTCTGGGACCAAACCTTTATATTTATGGGGCTAGTAGGCCCATCTAGACATTTTCAGTGTCTTGCTTTATGAGGTGTTTAAGCTACATTAACTTGCTGTACGTAGGTGATGTTTGTATGTTTATATTATGTGGCTTATGTCAGATTTAGTATTAGATTTTCGATAGGATGATTGGTGAATCCAGGGGGGAGTCTGTCTATATGGGTGGCGAATATCTAAGTAGTTCATTGGTATGATATGGGGGGTTGAGGCTTAATTCGTTATAATATACAATTATTCAAATCTGCGGGGGGGGGGGATAGTAAAGTATTATGTTCTGTAACCATTATTTCAACTGCACACGTTGGTTGTGCTAGCCAGAGAGCAAATACATACAAGTCCAGCTACAATGTGCTTGACTGTGTTTAAGGTCATAGCTGAATCCAAGCAATCTTCCCCCCAAAATAAAAAATACCAAATGTATGAAATCACAGTTATGTGTGAGCATGGGCTGATTAGTCATTAGTCTATAGAGATGTCTTATTTAAGGTGAAAGAGTGGGTGATTTTAAGTGGGATGGCCCTGAAGAACCAGATGTCTGATAAAGTTCACTAATAGAAACCCCCACGGTTCATGGGCCCAGAGTGAGAAGAGGGAACCCTGCCGAGCGGGTTGCTGGTTTCACGCAGCATGGTGATTAAGTTCGCGATATAATGGACAGGATTATAGGACATGTTGGCTTGAATTGATTTAACTTAATGTACTATGTACGATCAATAATAACTATGTACTACGTAATATTAATAATAGACTATACATGCTTATTATTCATGGTGCAAACAACTTAATGCACAATTATACATACAATGTACATATACATATACACAAGAGAGACGCTGTTTTGATTATGTGGCAGTACAAGCATGCACGACTTACATAGCATGTATGCAGTAAAATAAATTATTTTTAGTACTGACATAGCACTGTAGTTTTGTGAATGTCTTATATCTTTTTTCAGGGAATAGTTTATATAAAATTTCAGCCTTGAGCCTCGGGGAGATGTGCTGTTCTCCTTTTCCAGTTTACAAGACTGGGGTATTGCGTTATACTACAAAGACTCTTCATTTCAGGAGTTTGTTTTCTTTTCTTTTTTTTTTTTTTTTTTTTTTGTGGTACACGGGCTTCTCACTGTTGTGGCCTCTCCCGTTGCGGAGCATAGTCTCCGGACGCGCAGGCCCAGCCGCTCCGTGGCATGTGGGATCCTCCCAGACCGGGGCACAAACCTGTGTCCCCCGCATCGGCAGGCGGACTCTCAACCACTGCGCCACCAGGGAAGCCCAGGAGCTTGTTTTTCATGAGACTAGCTATTGGTATTAATACTAGAATTAAAAGAAAGTATAGGATAGATGCAAGCTGTCCGACAGTCATATACAGGTACTCCACAGGCTGTCCTCCGATTCATGTTAGTGTCAGTAAGTCTGCCACTAGTACTCAGAACAAGAATTGACTGAAGGGTCGAAATATTATGCTTCGTTGTTTAGATGTATGGAGTATTGGAATGAATGCCAAGATTAGGATCGAGAGTGGCAGAGCTAAGACTCCTCTAGTTTGTTGGGGATTGATCATAGGATTGCATATGTGAATAGAAAATATCATTCTGGTTTGATGTGTGGTGGCATGCTGAGTGGGTTTGCTGGGGTGTAGTTGTCAGGATCTCCTAACAGGTCGGGTGAGAATAGGGCTAGTACCAACAAGGCTAAGATTAATAGTAAAGCGTCCAAAATGTCTTTAACTGTATAATAGGGGTGGAATTGGATTTTGTCTGTATTGGATGGAATTCCTGTGGGGTTGTTAGATCCTGTTTCGTGGAGGAATAGGTGGACGGCCGCTAGTGCTGTGATGATGAAAGGGAGAATGAAGTGGAAGGCAAAGAATCGTGTTAGTGTTGCTTTATTTACAGAAAAACCACCTCAGATTCATTCGACAAGGGTGGTGCCGATACATGGGATTGCTGAGAGTAGGTTTGTGATAACAGTTGCACCTCAGAATGATATCTGTCCTCAGGGTAGGATGTAGCCTATAAATGCGGTGGCTATGACTGTAAGTAGCAGGATAATTCCAATGTTTCATGTTTCCTGAGAGGCGTAGGATCCTTAGTACAAGCCACATCCTATGGGGGCATAAAGGCAAATAAAAAACATGGAAGCTCTGTTTGCATGTATGTACCGGATGATTCAGCCATAGTTGACGTCTCAGTAGATGTGTGTTACTGATGACAAGGCAGTTGTTGTGTCTGGTGTGTAGTGTATTGCCAAGAATAGACCTGTTAGGATTTGTAGGAGTAGGCAGACGCCTAGCAGGGAGCCAAAGTTTCATCATGATGAGATATTTGATGGAGTGGGGAGGTCAATGTGTTGTTGAGAATTCTTATTAGCAGGTGTATTTTTCGGGTGTTGGTCATTGGTGTTCTTGTAGTTGAATGACAACGATGATTTTTTATGTCATTGGTTATGGTTGAAGTCCATGTGGGAATAATGATGACATACATTGTATTTATTTTGAGCATTATTTTTGTGATTAGTTTTGTGGGGGTTTCTTCAAAATCTTCTCCTATTTATGGGGGTCTAGGGTTGATTGTGGGTGGTGGTGTTGGGTGCGGGATTGTCTTAAATTTTGGTGGTTCATTTTTAGGTTTAATGGTATTTCTGATTTATTTAGGGGGAATATTGGTCGTGTTTGGTTATACAATGGCTATGGCCACCAAACAATACCCTGAGGTTTGGGTTTCTAACAAGGTTGTGCTAGGAGCATTTCTTTTAGGGTTAGTAGTAGAGTTTTTAGTAGTACTTTATATTTTGAAGCATGAGGATGTGGAGATTGTGTTTGAGTTTAATGGGGTGGGAGATTGAGTTATTTGTGATACGGGTGACTCTGGGTTTTTCAGTGAAGAGGCTATGGGAACTGTGGTGTTATATAGTTATGGTACTTGGTTGGTGATTGTTACGGGTTGGTCATTATTTATTGGTGTTGTGGTTATTATGGAAATTACTCAGGGTAATTAAATAGCAGCATGCTGAGGGTGATAGAAATAAGGAATTATTAGAAGTAGAGCTTGATAATGCCTTTTTTAAAAAAATGTTCTTTAAATCTTTATGGAGTATAATTGCTTTACAATGGTGTGTTAGTTTCTGCTTTACAACAAAGTGAATCAGTTATACATATACATATGTCCCCATATCTCTTCCCTCTTGCATCTCCCTCCCTCCCACCCTTCTTATCCCACCCCTCTAGGTGGTCACAAAGCACCGAGATAAGGCCTTTTTGATTTGAGACTAATGTGGAATATTTTAGTTGAATGAAGGCTGTAGTCTTTGGTAGGATGGTTTCTAGTCAGATTAAGTCTAGTAAGGAGGTTGCTAATTTTTGGCTTATTAATAGATTTAGATGGGGAGGTAGGCAGTGTATGATGGTGGGGAAGTATCCTAAAAGAGTGGAGAACTTAGAGGAGTCTGAGGGGTATATATATTTTAAGTTTTGTGTGTTAAGGTTGATTTTGAATGCTAGTACAAAATCCAAGGTTGTTACTACAAGGGCAGTCAATTTTAAATGTAGGGGTATGGTTATTAGGGGGATGGTTGTTGGAGGAATGCTGTTGGAGATGATGAAGCCAGCAAAAATACTTCCGATTAATAGGCGCTTGATGGAGTTGATTAAGAGGGAGTTGTTTTCATTAACAGGCACAGAAGGAGAGAAGCGGGGCTGTCCTAGTAGTGCAAAGAAGATAATGTGAGTGCTATAGATAGCTGTGAGGGAGGTAGCGGTTAGAGTCATTAATAGGGCTCAGGCGTTGGTATAAAACATAGTGGCGGTTTCAATAATCAGGTCTTTAGAGTAAAATCCAGTGAGAAATGGTATTCCTGTTAGTGCTAGGCATCAAATGATAAGGGCTGTTGCAGTGAACGGCAAGGTCCTGAATAACCCTCTTAGTTTTCGAATGTCCTGCTCATTGACTAGGTTGTGAATGATAGACCCAGAGCATAGAAATAATATGGCTTTAAAGAAAGCGTGCATGCAAATGTGTAAAAATGCTAGAAGAGGTTGGTTCAGGTCAATCATTACTATTATTAAACCTAGTTGGCTGGAGGTAGAGAAGGCAATAACTTTTTCAATATCGTTTTGAGTGAGGGCACAGACAGCTGTAAAGACGGCAGTAAGGGCTCCTAGGCAGAGCATTATTGTTTGAATGAGTTTGTTGCTTTCTATTAAAGGGTAAAATCGGATAAGCAGGAAAACTCCTGCTACAACCACTGTGCTTGAGTGGAGTAGGGCCAAGACTGGGGTAGGGCTTTCTACTGCTGAAGGGAGTCAGGGGTGAAGTGCGAATTGGGCTGATTTTCTGGCTGCGGTTAGTACGAGTCCTATGAGGGGTAGGTTTAAAGAGTTCTGGTTGAGTATGAAAATTTGTTGTAGGTCTCATGCGTTTGTGTTAGATAAAAATCATGCCACTGATATGATGAATCCGACATCTCCGACGCGGTTATATAAAATTGCTTGAAGAGCAGCTGTGTTTGCGTCTGCTTGCCCATACTATCTTCCGATAAGCAGGAAAGATATGATTCCTACTCCTTCTCATCCAATAAAAAGTTGGAAGAGGTTGTTGGCTGTAACAAGGATTAGTATAGTGATAAGGAAGAGGAGTAAATACTTGAAGAATTGGTTGATATAAGGGTTGGAGTGTATATATCATATTGAGAATTCTATAATGAACCATGTGCCTCTGGGCGAGGGTCACCTTTGTCACCATGTGACCACCTGCCCGGAGACTATAAAATGTGGAGAGACACCCTCAGGCCCCTGAGAGATTCTCAGTTGCAAATATTAATCGTAATCAATACTAGGTATATTAACATTGTTTATGGTGTATTTTGTGATGTAGCATATTTTAAAAAAACATATAGTCAAATATATCTTTTTTTCCATAGCTTCTAGGTGTTCTGACATGGCTAAAATTCTTCCTAACCAATAGGATATTCCTTTAATCTCTTACATTTTATTAAAAAATGTTTAATTTTTACATTTATGTTGTGTTTCATCTAAAATTTATTTTTGAATAGTATGAGATAATAATCTTTATTTTCTCCTATTTAGAATGACAGTTGGGTCAACACATTTGATAAATCAGCCATTATGTTCCCACAAAATTAAAATATACCAGTGTCAAATATAAAATTTCAATTATGTATACACTGGAATCTATTGTTCTCCACTTGGTTTCACTCTTGGATTTTCTATTCTTATACCGAAAACAATTTTTTAAAAATTCTGATGACTTTAAATTGTTTCACTTTCTTACAAGGCCAGTCTTTTGTTTTTCTTTGTTGTAATTATTTTGGCTATTCACAAGATTTTAATTTTCAAATAGAATTCGAGATCATTTTACACAACTAAAAACTGATTGCTGTGATCCCATTGGAAATTACATTAAATTTATAATATAATTCAGAGAGAATTGAAAATTTCATCACATTAATCTTTCTGTCAAAAGCATGACATCTCATTCAACTATTCAGATCATATCTTACATTATTAAGATTGAGTAGTTTCCGGTATATAGTGTAATACTTGGTTCCTTAGTCAATGTTTGCTTTTTCCGTCATTTCATTGTTACCATGGTTTTCTACTTCCATATTTTGCTAATTTATTCAAATGCTACAAATTGCTTTTTAAAATTTTTCCTTTGGGGACTTCTGCTTCCCACTATGATAGATTAGCTTGTATTAGACCAACTTGCCCCTTCAAGAATAAGTATAAAATTTGTAAGAAAAAACAAAATCAGCTCTTGGAAAGGTAATAGAGTAAAATTAAGAAAACCACAGTTTTACAGGGCAAAGATCCTAGAGAGAAGAAAAAGCATTGACAAGAGTCCAATATTTTCTATCACTTTTCTTTCAAAGTATATGTTGATTAATAACAGTAGGAAATGTAGTAAACAAGCATAAATAAGGTCAGAACTTATGGTGGCCTCTAGGAACCAGGGGAGCAAATAATTGTAATTCAAGCCTACAAAGTGATCTAATATCTGGAGGAGAAAGACCCTGTAGAAAAGGGAGCTGTAGAAAAATGAGCTTAACATTCTGTTATGCTTTTCTCCTTGAAGCCTTATTCATTTCTTCAAGTCATGGGACAAAGGCTAAGAAATTAAAGGAATACATATTTACAGTCTAAACTAGAGATCAGAATCTATGACCCACAGGTTCAATTCAGCCCAATATCTGTTTTTATAAATAAAGTTTTATTGGAGCAAAGACATATTCATTTGTTTATGGTTTCTCTAATGGATGCTTTTGTGGCTCAGTAGCAGAACTGAGTAGTTATGACAGAGACTGTATGTTCTGAAAAGCCTAAAATATTTACTATTTTGCTGTTCACTTAAAATGTTTGCCGATCCCTGGTCTCATCCAAACAATTTTAATTACAAGGGGGATTTTCTTGATACTAATGCTAGGAAAACAAGGGTAAGAATAAACAAGGATTGCCCTAAACAAAAGCTAATAGGAAACTGGCTAAACATCATAAAGACTAAAATAGTTTATCCTTACTTGGACCAGGAAAAGTTGCCCTTACTTCTAGCACATTCTAGAAGTAAAGTAAATAGATCAAAGAGGAAAATAGGATCTTGCAGAGCCCTCCACAATTTTTCAAACACACCACTGGCATTAAATAAATAATTTCCAGGACTGTCAGGAGATGGGGTAAAAATGACAGAAATTCAAGAGGAAAAAAAAAGTCCATATAAGACCATATAGGACAAATCCAGAGCAAACATCATTTTCAATGGTGAAAAACTGAAAGCATTTCCTCTAAGATCAGAAACAAGACAAGACTCTCTCCCCTTTTACCCAACATCAATAGTTTTGGAAGTCTTAGCCATGGCAATCAGAGAAGAAAAAGAAATAAAAGGAAACCAAATTGGAAAAGAAGTATAACTGTCACTGTTTGCAGGTGACATGATACTATACATAGAAAATCCTAAAACTGCTATAAGAAGACTACTAGAGCTCATCAATGACTTTAATAAAGTTGCAGCCTACAAAATTAATACATAGAAATCTCCTGCATTCCTATACACTAACAACAAAATATCAGAAAGAAAAATTAAGGAAACAATCCCATTTACCATTGCATCCAAAAGAATAAAATCCCTAGGAATAAACTTACCTAAGGAGGCAAAAGGCCTGTACTCACAAAACTATAAAACACTGATGAAAGAAATCATAGATGACACAAACAGATGGAGAGATATACCATGATTTTGGACTGGAAGAATCAATATTGTCAAAATGCCTATACTACCCAAAGTAATCTATAGATTCAGTGCAATCCCTATCAAATTATCAATAGCATTTTTCACAGAATTAGAACAAAACATTTTACAATTTGTATGGAAACACAAAGACCCCGAAAAGCCAAAGCAATCTTGAGAAAGAAAAACAGAACTGGAGGAATCAGGTTCCCTGACTTCAGACTATACTACAAAGCTACAGTAATCAAAATAATATGGTACTGACACAAAAACAGGATAGAAACAGGATAGAAAGTCCAGACATAAACCCACACATCTATGGTCACCTAATCTATGACAAAGGAGGCAAGAATATACAATGGAGAAATGACAGTCTCTTCAGTAAGTGGTGCTGGAAAAACTGGACAGCTACATGTGAAAGAATGAAATTAGAACACTCTCTAACACCATACACAAAAATAAACTCAAAAGGCACTAAAGACCTAGAAGTAAAACTGAATACTATAAAACTCTTAGAGGAAAACATAGGCAGAACACTGACATATATCACAGTATCACAGTAAGAACTTTTTTGATCCACTTCCTAGAGTAATGAAAACAAACAAACAAACAAATAAACAAATGGGGCCTAATTAAACGTAAAAGCTTTTGCATAGCAAATAAAACCATAAGCAAAATGAAAAGACAACCCACAGAATGGAAGAAAATATTTGCAAACAAATGATCAACAGGGATTAATCTCCAAAATATACAAACAGCTCATGCAGCTCAAAAACAAGCAAACAACCCAATCAAAAAATGGGCAGAATATCTAAATAGACATTTCTCCAAAGAAGACATACAGATGGCCAAAGGCACATGAAAAGTGCTCAATATCACTAATTATCAGAGCAATGCAAATCAAAACTACAATGACGTATCACCTCACACCGGTCCAAATGTCCATCATCAAAAAATCTACAAACAATAAATGCTGGAGAGGGTGTGGAGAAAAGGGAACCCTTTTGCACTGTTGGTGGAAATGTAAATTGGTACAGCCACTATGGAGAACAGTATGGAGGTTCCTTTAAAAATAAAAAAGAGAGCTACTATATGATTCAGCAATCCCACTCATGGGCATATATCTGGAGAAAACCATAATTTGAAAAAAATATATGTACCCCAATGTTCATTGCAGCACTATTTACAATAGCTGGGACATGGAAGCAACCTAAATGCCCATCGATGGAAGAATGGATAAAGAAGATGTGGTACATATATATAATGGAATATTACTCAGTCATAAAAATAACAAAATAATGCCATTTGCAGTGACGTGGATGGACTTAGAGATTGTCATACTGAGTGAAGTAAGTCAGACAGAGAAAGACAAATATCATATGATATTGATTATATGTGGAATCTAAAAAAATGGTACAAGTGAACCTATTTACAAAACAGAAATAGAGTCACAGATGTAGAAAACAAACTTATGGTTACCAAGGGGGAAAGGGGGGTAGGGATAAATTGGGAGATTGGGATTGACATATACAAACTACTACATATAAAATAGATAACTAATAAGGACCTACTGTATAGCACAGGAAACTACTCAATACTCTGTAATGACCAATATGGGAATAGACTCTAAAAAAGAGTGGATATATGTATATGTATAACTGATTCATATTGCTGTACAGGAGAAACTAACACAACATTGTAAATCAACTATACTCCAATAAAAATTAATTTTAAAAATAAAAATAAATTAAAAGAAGAGGGAAAATACAGAAATTTGTACCAAAAAACTAGAATCTATAAAAAAAGGAAAATCGGAGAAATTCTAAATTTGCGAACTGCAATAACTGAAATTAAACATTTAAAATGGGGTTAAGGGACTTCCCTGGCAGTCCAGTGGTTAGGACTCTGCACCTTCACTGCTGTTGCCCTGGGTTCTATCCCTGGTAAAGGAACTAAGATCCTGCAAACTGCGAGGTGTGGCCACAAAAATATGGGGTTAAAAGCAGAATAACAAACAGAAGAGAAGACCAGTGAAGCTGAAGTTGGTATAAAAATAAATATCCAGAAAAATACAGAAAAGAACAAAAGACCTAATGGCCTGTCATTCATATAATTGGATTTATATTAGAGGAGGAGAGGAATAACAGGGCAGAACAATAACTGAAAAAATATTGGCTGTGGAACTTTTCAAATCTGATCAAAATCACAAATTTAAAATTCCTTTTTAAATTGAAATTGTGTTTTAGTTAAACTAAAACTGTTGCTTTTACTTAAAATATCTTCCTCCTAAGAGCAGTCTTCTTTGATTAAGTTGTTTCTTTTGGTCTGTTCTATCTGCTGGAGCTCCTTAGCAACTACAAAATTTTCTCTTGCCTGCTCATAAAGACTTAGTCCAAATACTGGAGTGAGGTGACAGCGACCTGGGGAGTGGTGCAAAGCACTTTATTCCTAGTCTAAGAAGAGGCAACAATCAAATTGTCAGTTCCCTGCCACTCTAATTTTCAGTAGTACAGAGAACTCAGCATGCTAGGGTTGCTGTCTCACAGCACCTCCAGTGCAGAGGGACCAACCAGTCTTCTTTGAAGCACACCTGAAGGAAATACACAGCTTCTCCCCTTGTGGGGAATAGGATTCATGGTTATCTTCAGGTCAGGTTCTATCTGGAACCCATCTGGTCCTTTAGATCTTCACCCTAAACTCCCCTCCACTTTTCCCAAAGTGATATCAAGCCCCAGGGAAAAATAGCGATACTCTCTCTTCTAGGACTCCCGTTAAGCCTGAGGCCTTGCTACCAGCCTCTAACCCTCAGTTTAACTTGTGTATAGCATGGAAGAGATATAGCTGTTGGATGGAAATTAGGATAATGACAGCAGGGCAGAAGTGGTCAAGCTGCCATCTCTTCCTATTTTCCTAATCTTGCCTCTTTCAAAATGTATTTAAATAATACTATTTCTTCAAAAAGACTTATTATTACAGAAAATTCTTTTAAACAACTCTCTCTCTGAAGGAAATTTCATGCAACTGAAATAAAAGCCCAAAATATGCTTTTATTCTTACATGGCAGTAAACCAAACAGATCATTAGTGGAAACATCACTGTAATAACTTTTCTTTTCATACACCAAATAGTTTTGTGCAGAATATAATTTTACTAACAGTATCTCCTTTTATGTAAACTCCATAAAATCTACTGTAGAATCCACTCCAAAATAATTATGTGTTTATACATTTTAATTTCAATAGAAAGTTATAAAAATAGAATCATTTCTTCTGTTTAAGCATATATTTGTTGGTAGATTTTTCTCATTTAAAAAAAATTCCCCATGAGAAGATAAAACATGATGGCTATGAATTTCTGAGCCAACTGAGTCAGATAGGTATAACATTTAACATTGCATGGAAGATTTTACAGAGATATGTTCAATATTCTCTAAATTTAAAATGCTCTTTTTCCCCCAATGATTATATCATAAATAGAAAAAATGAATTATTAAACCCTCAGAAGTTAAGAATTTTCCAAGTTCTAAATATATTGAATTAATAGGATGCAATTTCTTTTCTTGTTTTCTGGATTTCAAATGACAGTGCACCAGCAGCAAACAAAAGTTGAACCAAATTAACACTAAAAAACGAAGAAAAATGAAGCTGGCATCTTAGCTCAGGGGATCTTGCCAAAGGAAAGTAGTTTCTTTCTCCATTCCTAAACTCATTCCATTTTCAGAGAATGAAATGGACTTCTTATTCCACACTAGTAAAAAGGAGACTGAATTTAAGAAATTCAAATGCTTGTGAGGAGACACGCTAAATATAAGCATCCATATTTACATAATAAATATCATAAGGAGACCTCAGAGTACTATGATTAAAAGCTGTTATTCCTTTAGTTTATCAATACAAAATTTATACGCAATGTGGCAGGTGATTGTCTGAGACAAACCCACATTTATGGGCAGTACTGTTAGTGAGAGTCCCAATATACCTTATCCATGATTACTCAGCCATGAGGATGCACCTCACACACTTCCCACCACCCACTGAATTATGACCAGTTTCAATATTAAAAGGACCTCTGAGAGATACTTCAATAACCTAATAATACAGATGAAGGAATGGAGGACCAAAGAGATTAAACAACATCTAGTCACCATTTAGTAGAGTTGGAGAAGATCCCAGGTTTCCAGATTTCTACTGACACAGATTTTTATGCCCATTTAGTAATCAGATACCAACTAATTCAATAGAAATGAAAGGTAGAAACAGTTGGAATTTTCTCATGTCTGAAATATCTCTATCTCTACCTCTATATCTATATATAAACTCACTCACTTTTAAGATATTCAGAGAAGACAATTATCCAACAAATCACCTGAAGGAGAAAGAGGGAAAAGCACCAGTGTGAACTTTTGGGGTATTTGAGAAAGAAGAAATTTGCTGGGTGAAAATAATGAATTTGGTCTCTAACATGTTACGTATTAGGTGTCAACAAAAGAGCATTTAGTTGAGTGCACTGTAGGAAGAAAAACAAATACACCTCAAGGTGTTAAAAGGAATGGATTTAACATGCCACAAGGTCTTTTGAAAGAATTAACTCATTCCTCTACACAACACAAAATGAAAGCTGGAAATTTGTGAATAAACCGCAAAAGTAGTGACAGTATTATGACATTGATGGATGAAATGTAAGGTGGTTCTTAGGTGAGCATAAGTTGCTATTCATTAAGAAAAATGTATTTTGGACGCACAGGCTCAGTGGCCATGGCTCACGGGCCAAGCCGCTCCGCGGCATGTGGGGTCTCCCCGGACGAGGGCGCGAACCCGTGTCCCCTGCATCGGCAGGCGGACTCTCAACCACTGCGCCACCAGGGAAGCCCAAGAAAAATGTATTTTTTAAAGTAGATTAAAGAAAATTTGTTATAAACAATCAACACACTAATACAATTTGAGTTTTATTAAATTCTAAATGGGATTCAACTTTGTAAGGGAGCTTAACATATGCAGTGACAAAGCAGTGGACAATTATAAAAAAGATTATAAGCCATAAACTGGAATTTCCACAACTATTATGAAACACAGAAAGCAATTTTCCTATTAAATGACAGTAGATAGAGCTTTGGAAAGAAGTCTGTAAACAATTTATGACTTAAAAGCATTTGTCTTTCAGAAAACATGGTGAGTTAATTTTCTCATTTATGAGCAAAGAATATTAAAATAGGGATGACATAATAACTTAATTCTTAGGCCATATAAATTCTTTAGCTTGAAATTTTATTTCCTTTGACCTAACATGATTTTAATTGATTTAAAACAAATAGATTTCAGTGACATTTAGAAATTGATTTATTTTTTTAATTTAATGTACAAATCTGCAAGTGATTATTTAAAAACTTTTTTTATTACTATTATAGATTCTGTGAAAAATAAAGAGAAGTATTAGATACTATCCTTCCCCTTGTGAAGTTTACATTCTTATTGGGAAGACAGGAATTACCAAATCAGTAGTATATATTTACTATATTCATTAGGTCACTGAAACAGTTCCTAAGTAATGGACAAAATTGAAAAAAATAATCTAGGACCAGATTATTTAAAAATCACACAAATCAGACAGGAATTTAAATTTAATATGATAGACAACATAAAGATATTAGAGGATTTTTAGTAGAGAATTGAAATATTTTCCTCCTGTTATTGTCAAGATAAAATTAGTTTGGGGAAGAGTAAGCTAGCAGTAACATGCAGAAAGAATTTAAAAAGGGAAAAAATAGAGGTAAGGAGACTGTTAAGAAGCTGTTATTATGATCTAGTAACAAAAAAAAATTAGTTCCTAATGAATGTTCTGGTTGTAAGGGTTAAGATTTGTATGTTAGTGATTTGTGATGATACAATTTACTGTTATATGAATTATAATATAATTTCATACATGTGAGACAGAGAATCAGTAGTCAAAGGTGACTAAAATTTTTTGCCTGGAGTATAATCTACAAAAATATTGAATCACTATGTTGCACACCTGAAGTTAATATAATATTGTCATCAAATACTCTTCAATAATTTTTTTTTTGCCTGAAATACTGAAAGGATAGTGCCAAATGGACTTGGAAATTAAGAAGGAATATTTATGTTAATGAAAGCAATTTTAGGTTAAGACTATGAGGAAATGGCTAATACTAACCATTACAGCATGAAGCAAAGATCACCTACTGTGAGGCATTTGGATGAATAAATTAGCAACTTGAGACACTTGTTTGCCTCTTCCTGGAGAAGGAAATCCTGCTGAGCATCCATTTACCATCACAGCAAGAAAATCAAGAACATGAAGAATGACAGACTATTAAGTATAAGAATTTTATGTGGCTTGCATCTCACAAGGTACACCAGATAAAAAGTAAACATGGAGGGTCTTCCCTGGTGGTGCAGTTGTTGAGAGTCCGTCTGCCGATGCAAGGGACACGGGTTCGTGCCCCGGTCCGGGAGGATCCCACATGCCGCAGAGCGGCTGGGCCCGTGAGCCATGGCCTCTGAGCCTGCGTGTCCGGAGCCTGTGCTCCGCAACGGGAGAGGCCACAACAGTGAGAGGCCCGCGTATCACAAAAAAAAAAAAAAAAAAAGTAAACGCGGAGCCACAATAAACATCACATATAGTATCATTTTCACTCCATTACTGAACATTTTATAAGAACTCCAAAAATGTCTATCAATCTCCTCCCAGTTCTGAAAGTTGCTAGAGGGTCTTTTACTTGTGCTCCAAAATCTAGTCCTCTTAAGTGTGATTCATATGACATCTATCATTTTCCCTATTTACTTCTAGTTTTCAAAATTATCAAGTCCTATGAAGTGAATCACTGAAATTCTTGCCAGTCTCTGTTGAAGGGGCTATTTTTGCTAATAGGTCTACAGGTATTGAAAGCACTGCTACTTCTGTCAATGATTGTGTGAAGACTGCTAACAAGTAAGGTCTGAAAACTGGCACCAAAGGAGATGGACCTGGCTCCTGTTGTTTCTGAGGTTGTTGGCACCAACACCACTCATGCCTTGTCCTCTCTGTGCACCCTCCAGTTAGAATAACTTCCTTTTTTATTTTTGCTTTCTTATTTTTACTAGTGTATGAATTATAAACCCACAGATACAAGACTGGGGAGGAATATCATTGTTTTGCCTTAAAATAAATTTCTCGTAGGTTGGAAACAAAACCTTAGACCACATAGGTGGGCTTTAGCACTGTTCCTTCAAAGTTTCATAGGCTAAATTTATGGTAAAAGTGGATTATTCAAGCAGAAATAATGGAGCATAAATAAGAGAGATCAGAACTGGAGATGTAGATTCTAGAGTGAAAAACTGCTGCTCTTTCCAAAGAATTGCACATGAAACTGAGGTGGAGGATGTTTCAAGAAATGAAGTCTGGAGAAAACAGCGGCAGCAATAGCTGGAATGAGGGCCCAGTTGAGCTGTCAGGTATTTGGGAAATTGCCAGAGGTATACAACACGGTAAACATCAAATAGTACCAGTAAGCCAAATCCTAGAAATAAAGAAAAAAACTAAACATTCTGGAGGAGGAAATCTTTTCCCAATTACAAAAAATCTCTTCTTCCAACCATACAATTTCATCCCCAGCTACTAGTAATATTCTAAATCTCTAGTAAAAGTGTATCCTGATAATAGAGAGGGAAGTAAGATATAGAAAATACAAACTGGACAGAGTGATTGCTAGAGCATGAGAGAGAAAACATTTTGACGGTGAGAGAGATTGATGGAACAGGGCTGGTTTTAAAACAACAAGTCTATGTAATTTTGTTTTATAAGCAATGATTTTAGACATGACTGAAGAATTAATAATTTTAATGTGCTTTGTTGAGCCTAATATATATCTCACTCAATCTTTATTACCAATACTCTATGACACAATTCCAGAAAAAATGATATTCCAGTCAGAATCATGGTCAACGATAAGCATAAAGAATGAGGTATGGCTGCTCTTAAGTGTTCACATTCAAAAGCTATCCTATGTCATTCAGGTAAAAGCAGAAGAAAAATTTGTTCCTGCTTATAGTAGCTTTCCAAAAGTCTCTGATGATTCCTAATCCCATGCCGTTATCAATTAAGGTAATAACATTATGAGCTCTAGGAACCCCTAATGTCATAACTGCAAAAGGGAAAAAGCTCAGAAAATAAAGGAAAAGTTTAAATCCACAAGTTCAAATATTTGAATTGATAGGGGATAAAAATCCTAATTCGGAAATTTCAGATTGATTAATGTCAAATCAAAATCGTTTGAACGGTGCCCACGAGTGGTTGGAACAGATATGGGCTGCTGCTGGGGCTGTGTAATCCACTTCCTGGGTGCCAAGAGGCTGCTGGGCTGGGGCCAAGGCGGGCAGCAGCCCTCGGGGAAAGTGGCACAGAGGTGCTTCTGCCAGATAGCACCACTGGACACAAAACTGAGAATTGGGAAGAAGTACAGAGATTTCATATGAGAAAATCTTTGGATTTTTACACATTACATCATCATCATCATCACATTACACCATCATCATATTACATCATCATCACATTACATCACATTACATCATCATCACATTACATCATCATCACATTACATCACATTACATCATCATCACATTACATCATCATCACATTACATCACATTACATCATCATCACATTACATCATCATCACATTACATCATCATCATCATCACCATCATCATGGTTATTATTTACTGTGGATGAATCCAGAGAAGTATAAAAGAAAAGACACCCAAGATCCTCAGTGGAAAGTCTTTCAGTCAAGAGCAGGAAAGAACATCTGCCAGTTTAGCAGTAGCATGATTTCATATCACTTTCATGGCGTGTGGCTAACAGGGTCTTGGTGGTCCGGCCGGGTGGCAAGCCTGAGCCTCTGAGGTAGGAGAGCTGAGTTCAGGACACTGGTCCACCAGAGACCCCCCCGGCCCCACGTGAAATCAATAGGCAAGAGCACACCCAGAAATCTCCGTTTCAATGCTAAGACCCAGCTCCACTCAATGACCAGCAAGTTCCAGTGGTGGACACCCCATGTCAAACAACTAGCAAGACAGGAACACAGCCCCACCTTTCAGGCAGAGAGGCTGCCTAAAATCATAATAAGTATACAGACACACAAAAACACACCACCAGATGGGGTACTGCCCACCAGAAAGACAAGATCCAGCCCCATCCACCAGGATACAGGCACCCTCCAACAGGAGCCCACACAACCCACTGAACCAACTTTAGCCACTGGGGGCAGACACCAACAACAACGGGAGCCACAAACCTGCAGTCTGCAAAAAGGAGACCCCAAACAAAGTAAGTTAAGCAAAATGACAAGACACAGAAATACACAGCAGATGAAGGAGCAAGGTAAAAATCCACCAGACCAAAAAAAAAATGAAGAGGAAAGAGGCAGTCTACCTGAAAAAGAATTCAGAGTAATGATAGTAAACATGATCCAAAATCTTGGAAACAGAATGGAGAAAATATAAGAAACATTTAACAAGGACCTAGAAGAACTAAAGAGCAAACAAACAATGAAGAACAACACAATAAATGAAATTTAAAATTCTTTAGATGGAATCAATAGCAGAATAACTGAGGCAGAAGAACAGATAAGTGACCTGGAAGATGAAATAGTGGAAATAACTACCACAGAGCATCATAAAGAAAAAGAATGAAAAGATTTGAGGACAGTCTCTGAGACATCTGGGACAAGATTAAATGCACCAACATTCGAATAATAGGGGTCTCAGAAGAAGAGAAAAAGAAAGGGACTGAGAAAATATTTGAAGAAATTATAGTTAAAAACTTCCCTAATATGGGAAAGGAAATAGTCAATCAAGTCCAGGAAGTGCAGACAGTCACATACAGAAAAAACCCAAGGAGAAACATACCAAGACACATATTAATCAAACTATCAAAACTTAAACAGAAAGAAAAAATATTGAAAGCAGCAAGGGAAAGGCAACAAATAACATACAAGGGAATCCCCATAAGGTTAACAGCTGATCTTTCAGCAGAAACTCTGCAAGCCAGAAGGGAGTGGGAGGACATATTTAAAGTGACGAAAGGGAAAAACCTACAACCAAGATTATTCTACCCAGCAAGGATCTCATTCAGATTCAACGGAGAAATTAAAACCTTTACAGACAAGCAAAAGCTGAGAGAGTTCAGCACCACCAAACCAGCTTTACAACAAATGCTAAAGCAACTTCTCCAGGCAGGAAACAAAAGAGAAGGAAAAGACCTACAATAACAAACCCAAAACAATTGAGAAAATGGTAATAGGAACATACATATTGATAATTACTTTAAATATAAATGGATTAAATGTGCGAACCAAAGGACACAGACTGGCTGAAAGGATACAAAAACAAGACCTGTAGATATGCTGTCTACAAGGTACCCATTTCAGACCTAGGAAAACATACAGACTGAGGTGAGGCAATGGAAAAAGATATTCCATGCAAATGGAAATCAAAAGAAAGCTGGAGTAGCAATTCTCATATCAGACAAAATAGACTTAAAGACCATTACAAGAATAAAGAAGGACACTACCTAATGAGCAAGGGATCAATACAAGAAAAAGATATAACAATTGTAAATATTTATGCACCCAACATAAGAGCACCACAGTACAAAAGGAAAATGCTAATAGCCATAAAAGGGGCAATCGACAGTAACACAATCATAGTAGGGGACTTTAACACCCCACTTTCACCAATGGACAGATCTTTCAAAATGAAAATAAATAAGGAAACACAAGCTTTAAATGACACATTAAACAAATGGACTTAATTGATATTTATAGGACATTCCATCCAAAAAGAACAGAATGCACTTTCTTCTCAAGTGCTTATGGAACATTCTCCAGGATAGATCATATTTTGGGTCACAAATCAAGCCTTGGTAAATTCTAGAAAGTTGAAATCATGCCAAGTATCTTTTCCGACCACAATGCTATAAGACTAGATATCAATTACGGTAAAAAAAAAACTGTAAAAAATACAAACACATGGAGGCTAAACAATACACTACTAAATAACCAAGAGATCACTGTAAAAATCAAAGAGGAAATCAAAAAATCCCAAGGAACAAATGACAAGGAAAACATCATGATGCAAAACCTATGGGATGCAGCAAAAACAGTTCTAAGAGGGACGTTTATAGCAACACAATCCTAACTCAAGAAACCAGAAAATTCTCAAATTAACAACCTAACCTTACAACTAAAGCAATTACAGAAAGAAGAACAAAAAAACAAAGTTAGCAGAAGGAAAGAAATCATAAAGGTCCGATCAGAAATAAATGAAAAAGAAATGATGGAAACAATAGCAAAGGTCAATAAAACTAAAAGCTGGTTCTCTGAGAAGATAAACAAGATTGATAAACCATTAGCAAGACTCATCAAAAAAAATAGGGAGAAGACTCAAATCAACAGAATTAGAAATGAAAAAGGGGAAGTAACAACTGACACTGCCGAAATACAAAGGATCATGAGAGATTACTACAAGCAGCGACATGCCCATAAAATGGACAACCTGGAAGAAATGGACAAATTCTTAGAAAAGAACAACCTTCCAAGACTGAACCAGGAGAAATAGAAAATATAAACAGATCAATCACAAGCACTGAAACTGAAACTGTGAATAAAAATCTTCTGACAAACAAAAGCCCAGGATCAGATGGATTCTCAGGAGAATTCTATCAAACATTTAGAGAAGAGCTAACACCTATCCTTCTCAAACTCTTCCAAAATACAGCAGAGGGAGGAACATTCCCAAACTCATTCTACGAAGCCACCATCATCCTAATACCAAAACCCGACAAAGATGTCACAAAAAAAGAAAACTACTGGCCAATAACACTGATGAACATAGATGCAAAAATCCTCAACAAAATACTAGCCAACAGAATACAACAGCACTTAAAAGGATCATACACCATGGTCAAGTGGGGTTTATCCCAAGAATGCAAGGATTCTTCAATATACACACATGAACCAATGTGATATACTATATTAACAAATAGAAGGATAAAAACCATATGATCATCTCAATAGATGCAGAAAAAGCTTTCAACAAAATTCAACACCGATTTGTGATAAAAAACCTTCAGAAAGTAGGCATAGAGAGAACTTACCTCAGAATAATAAAGGCCATATATGACAAACCCACAGCCAACATCGTCCTCATTGGTGAAAAACTGAAAGCATTTCTGCTAAGATCAGGAACAAGACAAGGTTGCCCAATCTAACTATTATTATTCAATGTAGTTTTGGAAGTTTTAGCCACAGCAATCAGAGACGAAAAGAAATAAAAGGAATCCAAATCGGAAAATGAGAAGTAAAACTGTCACTGTTTGCAGATGACATGACACTATACATAGAGAATCCTAAAGATGCAACCAGAAAACTACAAGAGCTAATCAATGAATTTGGTAAAGTAGCAGGATACAAAGTTAAAGCACAGAAATCTGTTGCATTCCTATACACTAATGATGAAAAATCTGAAAGAGAAATTAAGGAAACGCTCCCATTTACCACTGCAACAAAAAGAATAAAATATTTAGGAATAGACCTACCTAAGGAGAAAAAAGACCTGCATGCAGAAAACTATTTAACACTGATGAAAGAAATTAAAGATGGAGAGATATACCATGTCCTTGGATTGGAAAAATCAACATTGTGAAAATGACTATACTACTCAAAGCAATCTACAGATTCAATGCAATCCTTATCAAACTACCAATGGCATTTTTCACAGAACTAGAACAAAATAATTCCACAATTTGTATGGAAACACAAACGACCCTGAGTAGCGAAAACAATCCTGAGAAATAAAAACAAAGCTGGAGGAATCAGGCTCCTGGACTTCAGACTATACTACAAAGCTACAGTAATCAAGACAGTATGGTACTGGCACAAAAACAGAAATATAGATCAATGAAACAGGACAGAAAGTGCAGAGATAAACCCATGCACATAAGGTCACCTGATCTTTGATAAAGGAGGACAGAATATAAAATGGAAAAAAGACAGCTCAGTAAGTGGTGCTGGGGAAACTGGACAGCTACATGTAAAAGAATGAAATTAGAACACTCCCCAATACCATACACAAAAATAAACTCAAAATGGATTAAAGACCTTAATGTAAGGCCAGACACTATAAAACTCTTAGTGGAAAACATAGGCAGAACACTGTATGACATAAATCACAGCAAGATCCTTTTTGACCCATCTCCTAGAGAAATGGAAATAAAAACAAAAATAAACAAATGCGACCTAATGAAATTTAAAAGCTTTTGCACAGCAAAGGAAACCATAAACAAGATGAAAAGACAACCCTCAGAATGGGAGAAAATATTTGCAAACGAAGCAACTGACAAAGGATTAATCTCTAAAATATACAAGCAGCTCATGAAGCTTAATATCAAAAAAACAAACAACCCAATCCCAAAATGGGCAGAAGACCTAAATAGACATTTCTCCAAAGAAGATATACAGATTACCAACAAACACATAAAGAGGTGCTCAACATCACTAATCATTAGAGAAATGCAAATCAAAACTACAATGAGATGTCACCTCACATCAGCCAGAATGGCCATAATCAAAAAATTACAAACAATAAATGCTGGAGAGGGTGTGGAGAAAAGGGATCCCTCTTGCACTGTTGGTGGGAATGTAAACTGATATAGTCACTATAGGGAAGAGTATGGAGGTTGTTTAAAAAACTAAAAATAGAACTACCATATGACCCAGCAATCCTACTACTGGGCATATACCCTGAGAAAACCATAATTCAAAAAGAGTCATGGGGGCTTCCCTGGTGGCACAGTTGTTGAGAATCTGCCTGCCAATGCAGGGGACACGGGTTCGAGCCCTGGTCTGGGAAGATCCCACATGCCACGGAGCAACTAGGCCCATGAGCCACAACTACTGAGCCTGCGCACCTGGAGCCTGTGCTCCGCAACAAGAGAGGCCTCGATAGTGAGAGGTCCGCGCATCACAATGAAGAGTGGCCCCCGCTTGCCGCAACTAGAGAAAGCCCTCACACAGAAACGAAGACCCAGCACAGCCAAAAATAAAAATAATAAATCAATAATAAAAATAAATTTTAAAAAAAGAGTCATGTACCACAATGTTCACTGCAGCACTATTTACAATAGCCAGGACATGGAAGCAACCTAAGTGTCCATTGACAGATGAATGGATAAAGAAGATGTGGCACATATATTCAATAGAATGTTACTCAGCCATAAAAAGAAACGAAATTGAGTTATTTGTAGTGAGGTGGATGGACCTAGAGTGTGTCATACAGAGGCAAGTAAGTCAGTGAAGATAAAAACAAATACCATATGCTAACACATATATATGGAATCTAAAAAAAAAATGGTTCTGAAGAATCTAGGGGCAAGACAGGAATAAAGACGCAGACGTAGAGAATGGACTTGAGGACACAGGGAGGGGGAAGGGTAAGCTGGAACGAAGTGAGAGAGTGGCATGGACATATATACACTACCAAATGTAAAATAGATAGCTAGTGGGAAGCAGCCACACAGCACAGGGAGATCAGCCTGGTGCTTTGTGACCACCTAAAGGGGAGGGATAGGGAGGGTGGGAGGGAGACGCAAGAGGAAGGAGTTATGGGGATATATGTTTATGTATAGCTGATTCACTTTGTTATATAACAGAGACTAACAAACCATTGTAAAGCAATTATAGTTCAATAAGATGTTAAAAAAAGAAAAAATATTACTATACTTAATGTTTTTCAAGTAAAAATCAAATTGAAGAATTTTCTCAAAAATTCAAGTCTTCGTAATTGTTCTATCAAATATATGTAATCTACCTAAAAATATAAGCCACTTTACTTTGAGATATTATCTTAACACTGATATGTATATAGACACTGTTAAATTTTATACTTGTCTATTTATAAGGAGTTATTTTAAGAATTTGTGTTAGAGGATATAGTATCTGAATCCAACCTTCATTTTCTACTTATTCTCTCTTCCCTTTATCAAGGCCAATCTTTCAGAGAAGAGAAAGGTTGATATAAATGGATACATAGGATTTCTTCTACATGTCTCTGGCTCTTTCTTTAATTCTTCAATATCCCTAGAACTCTTAGCACTGTAAATATAAAGATGTTTTTAAAATGTCAGATCTGGAAGGACCTGTTTTCATCCAAATAGCATATATGGATTGGCTGTTGTACTATATGTAGGCACTATAGCTAGGTATTATATTTTGCTTTTAATTTTGATCATTTACATTTATCTGTTATTTCCTTCTCTAAACAAGAAAGCTGACAGATTTCCATGACAATAATAGTTAAATGTTACCTATGTTACTTAAAGGAAAACTTTCTCTAAATCCAATGAATAAAGTTAGATTTATTTTCTGCGTTAAATGTTTACCATCTTTTCCTTCATGAACCCTTGAGATTTCTATATTCAGGTGCAGTAATTTAGCCTGCTGCTCAGCTCAAGAGCTATGGTAATGCTAGGATTTTTACTTTTCATTGCACCTCTGGTGTTGGTTCATTTCTCATCTTCCTACATGCCCCATAGAGCTGATCTGAGTGCGGAAAACCCTTTGAAGTCACTTGTGCTCTGATGAGGCCTGAAGGACATGCAAAGTAAGAAACATGGCCATGCTTGCAAAAGAGGTGAAAATTCAATCAGCTTTACAAATGTGTTTCTTATGCTTCAAGGCATATCTATTTGTGTATATATGTGTATCTGCAATAAAAACAGAGCAAAGCAAAGTTTAATTTTTCAAAAACAAAACACTTAACATGGATATGCTTACTTTATTTAAACAGAATTATTTCACATATGGAAAAATAGATTAAGTAAATTAGTGAAAGAAGTGCTTTCAAAGGCTCATATACAAAGTATTTACTTGCACCATAACATCTATGTCAATATTTAATATTTGCATTATTTTTAAGATACATTTTGAAGCAAAAACACAGTTAATGGTTCTGATACTCTGATATCCAACTACATAGGGCCAAATTTTAAAATCACATCAAACATAACCCCTATTTTTCAGCATAAGCATTTTCCAATGTAAATTAGCAGTAAATGAGTGTGTAGTTCTGGGGTTAGTACTGCAAACCCCATTTCTGCTTTGCAAGCCTGCATTGCCAGTTAGGCTTTGCCAGTAGGAGGAGTTATAGGGAGACTGCAGGGCTGGAGGCTGTTTGCTTCCTTTGAGCTTGCTGTTTCTGCCTGCTTCACCCCAGCCCAGCATTTTTATATCTGTCAGACAGTTTGTTCTAGTGGTTCCAGCAATTGAATCTACTTTGCATTTTTCTCACCATCACAGGCCCATCACTGGACCTTAGAGACAATAGCACCTACTGGTCAATGCTCCCTCCTGAGATACCTGGTTTTCAACTTCATGGGGTCCCTTCCCCAAGCTACAAAATTATAATTTCAATCACTTCCCTTTGAATACCCAGCTCTAAGGATGGTAGTTGCTACCTGCGATTGCTATCTCTGTGATATCTTAATTAAAACAATTTTATATTCAATTATCTCATGTTAAAATGTCTTAGTTTTGTTTTCTGACTTGACTCAGAATGGAACACATATTTAGTTTAATCCACACTTATTTAGGGATTTTATAAAGGTGACCATGTATTTTGAATCTAAAGAACACTTTTGAGTGCAATCAGCTGTCCCAGACAAACCAGACATATGGTCATCTTATATATGTCACTAAATGTAATCCTAACTGAAGTTCCAGGGGCAATGAAACTCTTAACATGGCTATAAACAGAGGTACTAATGTTGCAAGAATTGTTGACACACTACTGATTTTTCTAAAGTGCACATCTGATTATATCTCTCCTCTGCTTAAAACCATTTGACGGTTGTCCAGTTATACCAAAGTCCAGACTTAAATATTGGTTTCTCTGAGAAACCCCAAAGAGTGGGTGAAGTGCTTTTTGAATGAATACTCCTAAAATCCTTACTACCTTACTGATATTATAGCGTGCAAAATAACAATAGAATTACTTTTTGCTTGTATGTGTCTTCTATTTGATTATAAATTCTATGAAATCAGAGACTATGTTGTGTTAAGCATTGCTAGTGATAAACACATTGTCTAATACACAGGGATAATCTCAATAAATGTGTACTTACTTTCTACTATATGTACACTCAAAGAAATGAGTCGTGGCAGTGCTAGAAGGAGTGTTCCATTGCACTGGGTCAGAGCCTCAGATTTCTGGATGGTTCACTCTGCATTTTTAAGCAAGACACTCGAGAAGAAAGGGGATTTTATAGGGTTGGCCAAGAAGTTCGTTCGGGTTTTTCCTGAACTTTGTCATCAGGGAAAGCAAGTTTACTCTCATTGGAGCAGCAGAGAGATCTAAATAAAAGAAATATGTGATTCCTGCAAAAATAATTTAGGGCTGTTGTCCCACAGGCATCTCTCCCTGTGGTACCCACACTCATACAACTGGCACATTGACATACTGCTATGTTACTTTTGGAAATGTTCAATTATAATATTTTTTAAAATACTCTTTAAAAAGATATTTTATGTCATAATAAGGGAGTTATTTTTGCTAGCTTAGAGTGTCTTGGTTGAAAATGCTTATGAACTATATAAAGTAGGGGACATTTTCTAACAGTGTCTCTAGGATTTGGAGGCCAAAGATTTTTTAAATATTTGGATCAGGATAGACTCAAACGCATATCAAACATGCTACTCTTGATTAAACTTGATATTGCTCATAAATTTAGTAGCTTCATAAAATGCCATTCAACATGGAGAAAAATTTTAGTCCAAAAATATAATACAGGCACTCCTCTACATCAACTTTTGCTAGATTATAGTGATTTCATTCCTTTGCAAGACTTCAAAAAGCACTAATAGATGAGAGAATCCTTTGAGAATCTGATGAAAATTAACCAGCTCTCTCCTGGAAATGTGCATACATTATGTATTGTTTACCATTTTAGGTTGCTCGGGGATCTTCTAAAACCATCCATAGGTTCAAAGACTTCAGAGATATATGTGAATGGTTGAAAATCCTACATTTTATTTCAAAACCAATTCCTATGTAAATAAGCTACAACCACTTCACTTTTGGCATGTCTAGAATGGAATTCTTTACCTTCTATTCACACCTGCATATACGAGTTCATTTCCAATCTCAGTGAATGACAACCACTATCCACCTAGTTTTATAACCCAGAAACACGGGAGTTACAATGCACCTGTTTTACTCTCTCTCCCTCTCTCCCCCCACTCCCTCTCCCTCCCTCCCTCTCTCTCTCTCTCTGTCTCTCTGTCTCTCTGTCTCTGTCTCTCTCTGTCTCTCTCTCTCTCCTTTTTTTCACACAGCACAGAAAATTCTATTCATCCATGATGCTTCAAAGGCAAATGCACTTTAATATGCGATCCTCTCAGGCTTCTGCCAGTTCTCTCTCAATCTGTTTCACTTCATCCTGCTTCTTTTTCTCCTCAGCTGCTATCCTCTTCTTCTCCTCTTCTGCCTGAGGTTTCAGGTAACTGCAGCCCTTAGCAGCAGAGCTCGATGAGCAGACAGACCTGCGCCAGCGGCACCATCTTTTCCAGTAACCTTTGTACCAGAAGCACCCCCTCCTATGTTTTTCTATATGAATGCACTTCCTCTATCATTAGTACATAATACTGTTCGTTGTCTTTGCCCCCAGTATAACTGTAAAGCTCTATAAAGGCAAGAGTCATGATGTCCTTCTTAACTGTTATTCCTAAGACCCTGGAATATTAAAGATGATCATTAAATTTTGAATAATGCTAATATAAAGAAATTTTCAAATACACCTCTTATCTGTGTGGTATCTTGGTAACATCTATTCCTGAAAGGATGTTTTGGAAAAGTGTTCACGTACACTTTGATAGAAATGTGACTTGTATAGGCTTTAATGAAAGCAATTGGAACAATATAAATATATACATGTACACACAAACACACATATATATCATATAGGTTCATATATTCCTCAATGCAGTGAACCTATATACTAAAATAAAGCCACCAGTAGGTAAGCTTGCAAGTCAAAGGTCGATTGTTGAAACATTGTGTTCAGTGACCAAAATCAAACAAATAAAACTTTAAAAAGTAGAATGCCCATTAATAGAAGAATTTTTGATTAATTTCATTATATCTGTGCCATGATATATCAGCTATCATTAACAAAAATTCACAAGAACTACTCAAACTGACTTGGAAGAATTTCACAAGGTACTCTGAGTGAAAAAGAACAAGATTCAGAGAAACGTGGATTATCTCATATTTGTAAAGCAATGACCAGAAATATAATGCAGATAGATAGATAGATACCTATTAGATATTATGTTATTAGATAAGCATGTATAGTATGTATGTATGTGTGAGGGAGGGTGTGACAATATGTATTAAATAGGAATGAAGAAAAATAGAAAATAATATTTTCTAGGTTGGCAACTTGAATTAACAGGTTAACTAAAGCAGATAGGTAAGGATAGAGGTTGGAAGAAGAAAAGTCAAGCAGTAAAGAAAAAAAAGAAATGATTGTTTCCAAAGAGTATGCATAATATAATCATATTTATCCCTTGCTCATAAATACTTTTTTGTGCATTTTTATATGTGTCAGAAAACTTTTAAAAATAAACACACCAAAGACTTCTGACTCTTTGTTAGCTGTATATCAATGTATACATACCAACACCTAAGTATGTACCATAGGGTGAGTAGCATATTTGGCCCTAACTGCCCCAAGTAGGTCTAAGCAATGGCCACTGACATTTGTTTTCCAAAATCCTCAAGGACAGGGAAAAAAAATCTCAGTCCTACCTGGTTCCCTTCACAATATCCTGTAAATTCATACATCATTGAATATTAAAGGTATGCAGATAGCTTGATGGCATTCATTGGCCTAGTGTTTAGACTGCAGTGACAGAAAAGGGAAAGGAAAGAGAAAACTGGAAGGCTAAATAAATGTTTTATTTTTCTAGACATGCTGCCTAAATATGTAAACATGAAAAAGACAGCTTTTCGGAATGAGAGGCTCTTAATGATTAAATATAAGTGGCAAAAAGAATACTGTATTGTATTTTTTGCACCAAGCTATTTTGTATTGTGTTTTTTGCACCAAGCTATATTGTTTTAACTTGTGGTACTAATTTGGTACTCATACTCACTATAGTGTTTTTATTATTAGTAACATTTAAAACCAGATATCAATTACATATGTCTACTCCATATAAATTAAGAATACGGTTTCGTTTGTTTGTTTTTAATATAGAATACAACCATGCCTATGAGGCACAGAGAAGAAAGTAAACTATGCTGGCGTTGGCAAAAGTGTTATAGATGGTTTTATAGGGGAAATAATATTTGAGCAGGGCATTATAGGAAGTAAGAGTAGGGGAAATAGGCCAAATATACATGTTCATGTCCATGAAGGAAGGGACCACGTATCTCCAATGTTTGGCAGAATGCCTAGCAAATAACTTTCAGGAAATGCTTGTTGAGTGCATAATTGAATGAATGACTGCACAGATCAAAACAACATTCTAGTAATTCAGAATATAGTATTTAGCCCTCTAGACAAATCATTAGCAGATATTGATTGTCACAAGAGTGACTGAAATATGAAAAGAAGACAATAACAAGAAGGTTCTTAACCTCTTTTTACAACCTCTTCACTAATTTCTTTTAGCCAAAACTGATGTACAGAGGAGTATTTGCAGGAGAGACAGGAAAAGAAGTTTGGGCCTGCTTAAAGTCTTTAAATTCCATGCTAAGACATTTCACTTCATTCTTTAGGAAGGTAACAGAGATGCAATGGGTCTTTCAAAATAGGGAATTGCTATCAAAACTTGCTCTTTTAGAAATATAAATGGCAACATTAAGAGTATTTATTATAAAGGAGTACACATGACAAAGAGACTGGATAAATTTTTGAAATAATACAGAAGTGTGATGATAAGGATGTGAATCAAGGAGTCAACAGTGTAATTAGGCAAGAAACAACAAATGTGAGAAATAACTTAGAAGAAGAATTCTATAAAAGGCATATAATAAAGGAGAAGTTAATTTGATGATGACGATGATGATGATTATTATTATCCATTTACTTTGTTAGTGGGTAACTGAAATGTTACCAAGATATCCAGATGCATGTGACTAATACACAAATGTAAATACAAGCCAAGATTTTAGGCTGGAGGTATGTGCTAGAGAGATGGATTTGAAATTATGAAGAATATAGGTGGTAGTTTCATTAATAGAAGAAACTAGAGATAGATATGAAATTATGAAGAACATAGGTGGTAGTTTCATTAATAGAAGAAACTAAGACCACCCATGGAGAACAAGCTCAAGGTTTCCCCATAAGCAGGCTTTGGCTGAGGCATCTGAAGAAGAGTTCTGCCCAAGGCATCAGGCAAAGAGAGAATCTCAGACAAGTCTGGCGTGGGGAAGGCAGCTTCCCAGTAAGTCCTGCCAGGTGGAGGCTTTGCAATGCCTACGATGAAGCTTGAAAATCATACACAGGTTTCTAACCAGGAGCAGGACTCCTCACCATTTCTACTTTACTATAGGGATATAAAAAGCTGTTTTTTGGCTTCTTTGGTAAGAAACCAATATGCTATAATTTGGCCAGAGTTTTAATATGTGTTTAACTGAGTCCAACATACTGACAATTAGGTTGCACGTTTTCTTGATGACTAAAGATTATACATCTTGTAAATACTTTTTTCAATTAAAATTTCATATATGACATGCCCACGCCAAGGTTACTTTTGATATCAATCAATGCATGGTCAATCAATAAACGACTACAGATTAGCTACTTTATATGTTCTAGTTGCATTTTATCCTTCTCATTTCTTTTCAAGGGAAATGTCAAATTTAAATAGATCATAAATACTGCCCTTTTAGCATCCACTTAAGGTGTGAACTTTAGATGGAAAGTTATAGCATGATAACAATTTGTGGGCAAATTATATTATTAATTAGTAGTCTACTATTCAATTACAGTAGCCCGAGGCATGACAAGAGAAATTGCAAAATGCCTGGATTGTTGACTTGAGCAGGCACATTGCCATGTCTCGTCTTAGTGGGCTTTCCTATGACAGTATTTATGATATGGCTTCAAGTTCTTTTGGTTTAGTTGTGTTTTGTTTTTGTTTTGTTTTCTGTATCTATGACTCTGTTTCTGTTTTGTTGTGTTTGTTCATTTGTTTTGATTTTTAGATTCCACATATAAAGGAAAACACAGTATTTCCCCTTTTTTTTTCCTGACATTTCACTTAGCATAATACCCTTTAGGTCCATCCATGTTGTCACAAATGGCAAGATTCATTCTGTTTTTATGGCTGAGTAATATTACATAGCATATATACACCACATCTTATCCATCATTCATCTATTGAGAGGGACTTAGGTTGCTTCCATTTCTTGGCTATTATAAACAATGCTGCAATGAACATAGGGTTGCACATATCTTTTCTAATTAGTGTTTTCCTTCTCTTCGGTTAAATACCCAGGAGTGGAATTGTCGGATCATATGGTAGTTCTACTTTTAACTTTTAGGAACTCCCAAACTACTTTCCATAGTGGCTACACCAATTTACATTCCCAGCAACAGTGCACAGGGTTCCCTTTTCTCTACATCCTCACCAACATTTATTATTTGTTGTCTTTTTGATAACAGCCATTCTGACAGATATGAAGTGATATTTCATTCTAGTTTTGGATTGAATTTCCCTAATGATTAGTGATGCTGACCATCTGTATCTCTTCTTTGAAAAAATGTGTATTCAGATCCTCTGACCAATTTTTAATTAGGTTGTTTGCTTTTGTGATGTTGAGTTGTATGAGTTCTCTATATGTTTTGGATATTAACTCCTCATCTATCATTTGCAAATATCTTCTCTCATTCGGTAGGTGACCTTTTTGTTTTGTTGATAGTTTCCTTCACCGTGCAAAAGCTTTTTAGTTTGATGTAGCCCCATCTGTTTATTTTTGCTTTCGTTTCCCTTGCTGAGGAGACATATCCAAAAAATTATTACTAAGACTGATGTCAAAGAGCATACTACCTGTTTTCTTCTAGAAGTTTTATGGATTTAGGTGTTACATTTAAGTCTTTAATCCATTTTGAATTTATTTTTGTTTGTGGTGTGAGAAAGTAGTCCAGTTTGATTCTTTTGCATGTAGCTGTCCAGTTTTCTCCACACCATTTATTGAAAAGGCTGTCTTTTCCCCATTGTATTTTCTTGCCTCTTCAGGCATAAATTAATTGCCCATGTAAGTGTGAGTTCATTTCTGTGCTCTCTGTTCAGTTCCATTGATCTGTGTGCTGTTTTTTGTGCTAGTACCATACTGTTTTGATTGCTGTAAGCTTTGTAGTATAGTTTGAAATCAGGGAGTGTGATGTCTCCAGCTTTGTTCTTCTTTCTGAGGATTTTTTGGCTATTCAGGGTCTTCTGTATTTCCATACAAAGTTTAGAATTATTTGTTCTAGTTCTGTGAAAAACACCTTTAGTATTTTGATAAGGATTTCACTGAATGTGTAGATTGTCTTGGGTAGTATAGTCATTTTAATATTAATTCTTCCAATCCATGAGCACTGTATATCCTTCCATCTGTTTGAGTCTTCAATTTCTTTCATCAGTGTCTTATAGTTTTCCAAGTACAGGTCTTTTACCTCCTTAGCTAGATTTATTCCTAGTATTTTATTCTTTTTGATGTGATTATAATTGGGATTTTTTCCCTCAATTTCTCTTTCTGATAGTTCATTGTTAGTGTATAGAAATGCAAGATTTCTGTATGCTAATTTTATATCCTGCAACATTACTATATTCATTGATGAGTTCTGGTAGTTTTGAGGTGGCATATTTAGAATTTTCTATGTATAGTATGTCAACTGCAAACAGTGACAGTTTACTTCTTCCTTTCCAATTTGGATGCTTTTTCTTTCTTTCTCTTGTCTTACTGCTGTGGCTAGGACTTCCAATACTATGCTGATTAAAAGTGGCAAGAGTGGGCACCCTTGTCTTGTTCCTAATTTTAGAGGAAATGCTTTCAGCTTTTCACTGTTGAGTATGTTAGCTGTGAGTTTGTCACATATGGCCTTTATTTTCTTAAGGTATGTTCCTTTTATATCCACGTTGTTAAGCGTTTTTACCATAAATGGATGTTGGTTGTCAAAAGCTTTTTCAGACTCTATTGGGATGATCATATGATTTTAATTCTTCAACTTGTTAATGTGATATATCACATGAATTGATCTGCATATACTGAAGCATCCTTGAATCCCTGGGATAAATCCCACTTGATCATGGTGTATGGTCCTTTTAATGTATTGCTTAATTTGGTTTGCTAATATTTTGTTGAGGATTTTTGCATTAAGTTCATCTGGGATATTGGCCTATAATTTGTGTGTGTGTGTGTGTGTGTGTGTGTGTGTGTGCGTGTGTGTGTGTGTGTGTGTGATATCGTTGTCTGGTTTTAGCATCAGGATGATGCTCGCCTCATAGAATGAGTTCAGAAGTGTTCCTCCTTCTGCATTTTTTTGGAATTGTTTGAGAAGGATGGGTGTTAACTCTTCTCTAAATGTTTGGCAGAAACCATCTGGTCCTGGAATTTTGTTTGTGGGGATTTTTTAAATTACTAATTCAATTTCATTACTGGCAATTGGTCTGTTCATATTTTCTATTTCTTTCTGATTCTGTCTTTGGAGATTATACATTTCTGGGAATTTGTCCTTTTTTCTTCTAGGTTGTCTACTTTATTGGCAAGTAATTATTCATAGTAATCTCTTAATGATCCCTTTGTATTCCTGTGGTATTGGTTGTAACCTCTTCTTTTTCATTTCTGATTTTATTGATTTGGGCCTTTTTTTTTTCTTGATGAGTCAGGCTAAAGGTTATCACTTTTCTTTATCTTTTCAAAGAAACAGCTCTTACTTTCATTGAGCTTTTGTAATTTTTGTTTGTTTCTATTTTGTTTATTTCTGTTCTGATTTTTATGATTTCTTTCCTTCTAATTTTGGGTTTTGTTTGTTCTTCTTTTTCTGCTTCATTTAGGTGGAAGGTTAGATTGTTTATGTGATATTTTTCTTGTTTCCTGAAGTAGGCTCGTATCACTATAAACTTTTCTCTTAGAACTGCTTTTGCTCTATCCCATAGATTTTGGATCATTGTGTTTTCATTTTTATTTGTTTCTGGGTACTTTATTAATTTCTTCTTTGATTTCTTCAGTGATCCACTGGTTGTTTAGTAGGATATTGTTTAGCCTCCATGTGTTAGGCTCTAAGTAGTAGAATTACATAATGACATCACAAACTGTTATAAATATGGCATGTTTTCTGTACCTATTGTTATTGCATTATACTTTCTTTTGTCCTGTTAAAAGATAAACTGAGGGATATTAAACACTTTAAGAGTTTATTTGAGCAAAAATAGACTCAAATCAGGCAGTGCCAAACCTGAAGTGGTCAGGAGCACTCCACTGACAGGAGCTTAGGGTAGAGACTTTCATAAAAAGAGGCAGAAGCAAAGCAAGGAAATTATTTGATAGGCTATGGCTTAAGTGGGTACAGTATTTGGGAAAGCCTCCTTGGCTGTTTGAAATTGGTTTTGTTAAGTTTCCATTTCTTAACCTTGAGGCATTAAAGGCTTATGAGAACCACCTCTGAGAACCACCTCAGTCTAATGGCCTCCTTAATTAATTTAACAGCCCCAATTAATATTTTTAATTTGAATTCAACTTTACCTATTTTAATTATGATTGCAAACTTGTCAGTTTGCAATTGCCTGAGACATCTTCATCCATCCCCTTACTTATACGTTGTTACTAGGATTTAGATGTTTCTAATAGAACCTATGCAGCTGAATTTTGTTTAATTATCACAATCATAAAGCCTGAATCTTTTAATAGGAAAATCAATACCTTTAAAAACATCATTAATTGATAATGTTGTTTTGCATTCTTCTCTATTATTGTGTTTTTACTACTTACATTACTTTTTTTGTTGTCACTTCTTAATTGCCTGTATCTTTATGGTTTTTTTTTTAATTATACCTAATTCTCTTCATTCCCTTTCCTTTCTAATCCATTAACTTGGAAGTACCACAATTCTTTTTGGTGCCACCAGTGTTTATCTTCAGATTTAACCTGAATGCCTTACAAGACAGCATTTAAAGCAAAAGTTTATATGCTAACACCATTGGTGAGTGCAATCCCAGGGACCCAAAATTTAAAAAAAAAGGAATGAGGCAGGGAAGGAAGGAATACATGGCCGAGCTGGCCACAGTTCCTTGAAGAGTGATAGAAGGAAGGATGTATCTTATCCCAAAATTTGTCATCAAAATTTGTTCTATGAGGTGTCAACTCACCAGCAGTCCTAAGATGTACATATTTGAAAGCTGTACAGGCCTCAAGATGGGGGCTGAAGGCAGGCAGCCTGGATGCAAGGCAAGACACTGTGACCAGATATAGGAGGTGCACAGAGCTACTAGTGCTACTAGAGGTCCCTCCTCCTCAGTCCCCATTCTCCAGTACTCTCATCCCATCAGTACGTAACAGCAGCAGCAGCAAACTGGCTTTACCAACTTAAGCCATTGTCAAGACTGCTTTGGCAGGAAAACAAGGCAGGTGCACAAACCTGCAGTGGTACTGAAACAAATTGTTACATCTCCCATCCTAAACTAAACCATAGTACCTCACCAGTTTCGCATTTAAATTAATAATAACTGTGAACCCAACACAACAATGACTAACTTCCTCAATTCCCTCTCCCATGTTAACAAAATCTTTAGAATGTTTTCTTTTTCCCTTCTCCTCACCACACTCCTCCTCCAACTCAAGAATTTTTAGAGGAGCAAAATTTTTTCCCAATGTCTCTTTGGTTTACCTAATCCTTGTATTACAAATTCCAAGCCACATAATTATCATACATTTTTATGTAACTACATAATCCTAATATTAATATATATAATCCTAATAGCAATACCAGTTTATAATTTTAATTAATGTCCTAATATTAATTTTAAAATTTTCTTCCTACTTCTACATTTTCTATATTGTTCTGCTTCAAATTTCATTTCTTTGCAGCACTTTCTCAAGTACTTTCCTCAAATTGGGTATATGACAGTATACTCTGTGTTTGTGCTGTTCCCTTTATACTGTCTGCACCTCAGTGAGATTTTTCAAATGAAGAGTCCACTTGATTTTGATGGAATTGTTTGTTTTTTTATTGTTTCTCTTTGTTCTTATTCTCCTTTTAGAACTTCGGATATTCACACATGAGTTCTTTGGGTCTAGCTTCTGAACCAGAGCTCCCAATGTCTTTCATTTCTTTTTCACAGCATTAGTGGCCAATGAAGTAGGCTGTACATGGTAGCAGCCTGGGCACCCTGGCTACCAGAGGCCTTCACAGGTTGTGTGGAATCAATATTTCAGCACACATGTACCCCATCAGCTGCTCAACAATATGAAAAAAACCCAACAGTTGGAAAATTCTGCTCTAGGGTTCTTTACTCATGATTTTCATATTTCATGTTTCTTTCACATTGGTGACATTTCTTCCTCAACAGTGATCATAGTCTTTTTTGTTTGTTTATATAGTGACTTCTTTCATTTGGAAATCATACTTTCTGATTCCTGAAGGATTTTGGATGAAGAGTTAATTATAAGTGCCTCTCTTGGAACATTATTAATATTTTTCTGGAAATTCTCCTCTCTCTCATCATCAGTTCTGCCTCAGCATATTCCACTTGTCTACGTTTTTGGCTAGATGTTTATCCCTCTAGTTACTTTGATAATGATTGATACTTTTCTTTTGATTGTTTGCAATCAAAAGATTGTTTGCAATTTGGTGTTCCCACAGTACTCATTCAGGTTGGGCTGTTGGATTCCCTCAGGCACTGGCAAACCAGAAATGGAGGGAGTCACATGCTTTTGTTCTAGTTGGTCAGGCAAGCTGTGAGCTCTCTTCTGAGGCAACAGAAAGAAGATCTCTCCTACCTCTCAAGCCTTCCTTTTGCAGTCAGCACACAGTCAGCCCTCTTCCAGTCACATGGAGCATTTCACTCTAGAGTGTATTCCCACTGCACGTCTCCTAAGGCCTGGAGGGACAGGTAGGCCTTTCTTATGACCATGTGCAGCTGGGTGCATGCAAACATCCATAGCCCCTTGAAAAGAGCTTAAAATACACTCATTTCACCTCAACTTTTATCTCTGATGCCAGTCGTCAGTTTAACTTTTTCCAATGTTACTTCCTCTCCAGAGCTTTGCCATATTATAGTGTTTTATTTCAAGAATTCTTATCCCAAGTAGCCAGTAATTTCTCCCCCACATAGAGATGATGGACAGATTCTTTCTATAAGTTCAAGACCTCAAAAGGGAGTCTACATGTAAATAAATGATTAAATTAAATTGAGAAATATATAATAGAAACCTGCATAAGAAACATAGGAGTAGCTAATCTTTCTGAGGATGGGCCAGAGAAACCTCTATTAATAAGATGGAATTTGAACTGGGTTTTGAAGAAAAACTAGGATTTCTGAAAATACATTTAAATGATATCTATATTATCATTAATTACTATTAATGATAATATTAAATGATATTATATTTTGGGTGACAGGAAACCATCAAATGTAGTTATCAACTTTGTAACAAATGATGTGCGAAATAATATCTGTCTTAGTTAAGCTATATTCTGTTTAATAATATACTTTAAAAAGTTACTGCATTTTGATTCATTGACTAATACAGTAAATAATTCTACAGTAAGTAATCAGTCACTATACAGCTGAATTAATTCATAATTATTGTATTTCTCTCTAGGTATATGGAAATTTTTACAGCAGTCTGAGATATTGCAAATTTCCTCCTCCATATTTCTATACAATCCATACAATGATAATGAAATAAATTATAATAATAAATGTACCACTAAGAATCCTTTCATACGTAAACCCTGACCGATAATAAGGATTATGGGTTGTCTCTATTATTTTTAGGGTGTTTTGACAGTTCTCTAAATATATTTCAATATATTTTAATTGTTTGGTCTTGAGTACATTAACTGGGCAAAATTATTCTTACACTGAATAGATCAATATACAAATAATACAGGGGCTTCCCTGGTGGCACAGTGGTTAAGAATCCACCTGCCAATGCAGGGAACATGGGTCCGAGCCCTGGTCCAGAAAGATCCCACATGCCATGGAGCAACTAAGTCCACGTGTCACAACTGCTGAAGCCCACACACCTAGAGCCTGCACTCCGCAATAAGAGAAGCCACTGCAATGAGAAGCCTCACACCGCAACAAAGAGTAGCCCCTGCTAGCCGCAACTAGAGAAAGCCTGCAAGCAGCAATGAAGACCCAACACAGCCAAAAATGAATAAAAATAAAGTAAATAAATAAATAATACATTAAATTCACACAGCATATTTAATTGGTAGTCTCTCCTCCTATCATTTGGTGCTGATACCTTGCTCATTCTGGAAATGTGGAAGTATTCCTCCAAACTAAACAGTTGATTATATTCCCTCTTTAATACGAGTATAGTTCTGAATAAATGGAATAACCATAGTAAATATGAATGCAGAATGACAATGGTGGCATAAGGTGACCTGATTTTGTATATGTTTATGGACCTGTAAAGTCTAGTATGTAGTTTCTTGGTTATTTTCATTATTACAGACTAGACAGGGGAGAAATTAGTGTGCTGTTTCAGGGCATGAATCACACTTTACAAGCCATTCTTGTCAGTCTATAATGTAAACTAATCTTCTAATAAGACACTGTGTCCTTCCACATAGTTCAGTGAAGTGCATAGTAGTTTGAGCATTAATAGAAAATGATTATCTTTTCCTGAGGTGACCTTTTAACTTAGACAAAAGTCCAAGTTCATCTGTATGTTTTACTGATATGTCTCTTAATGTTGTTTTCAAGGAGTAGAGTAATACACAGGCATTATTGAGCCAGATTTCCACTATAAAATAACAAGAAACAATCTTCACAGTATAAGTAGTTTTTGACTGCATAGAGAGCTAATGTGAACGACTAGGGGTGAGGTAGTATCTATCTCACCCAGAACACCTGTCTATGCTATATAACTACAATAAATAAGACTTTATACTTCCTCTTGTTTTCTATTTTTTAAAGGTGAGTCCTTTGTGGTCCCTTGAAAATGATGACACTACCCCTCAGTATATGTGACAAGGAAAATAACTTATACTCATATATTTTAATCTCGTCCTCCATGCTTTCATATAATCCAATTTGAAATAGGTCATAGAGCTTCTCTTATTTGCAGGAAATGTAGTTTGAGTCAATACACATGCACATACACACAGACACACACACACACACACACACACACACACACACACACACACACTTACCTGCCAGTCAAACTCAGCTATATACAGTAACAGGAAATAGGATATCTAAACAGCATTTAGGGAACATAAAAATTAATTCCTAAATAACATTGGAATTCAGTGTAAATGAGTTTTCTAAAGTGCTTGACATAGTTTATTCTCTTAAATATGCAACATGTTTAAGATTTTCTGTGAATTACTACTATTATGTAAAACCCATTTTCTTAAGTATAGGAACTTGTGCCCAGACCCTTTCTGTTTCACTACAAATTCCTAACTAAGAGTGCCTAAGTGATCCTCAATGAATTATTTTGGTCTGTTGTATCACAATATGAATTAGATGACTTTAACTGTTGAAATCCTGATTCCCACTATCAGGAACACAGAGAACAGCATGAGGGGAAGAAAATGACAATAACATGTTGTTAAATAACTACATAACATAATACTACATAATACTCATAAAAACAATTTATAGTGGCCAATTAACTGTTTACAGCTCTTTAACTTTAGAGGGGTTTTCCCCCATAAGCCTTTTTATTAGATTAAAGAAAAGAATTCTCATTCTTGCTTATTGACCTCTGTCTGCATGCCCCATAGTTACGTGGTTGGACTCCTGAATATAGATCAGAGTTGAAACTGATTGGTGCCTAACAATGACAAACCTACTTCAAATCCATTTAATGGGTAAAGGCTTTAGTTCAATATATCTAACATCATCAATATTAAAAATTAGATTATTTTACTAAACTAGCACAGGCATTTTTATTTCTAAAATGCTGATTCTTACATACAGTTATGAAATACTTTAGCAGGCTTAGATGATTCACTCTGTATACATTTGTTCATTTTAGGCAACATCGAAGCCCTATTATGGCTGTTCAGAGCTTCTCCCTTAACATGCTATAGTTGTTTGAAAAACTCAAGCCAAAAGAAAAAAGACTCTCTCTGCACAATCTATGCCAATGAAGCTTTGATAATCAGGCCAATCACCTAATTACAAGTTTGTATTTCTATTCCCACTGAGATGTGCCAATTAAAAGGATTCGACTTTAATTCCAAACAACATATTAATCCTAATTACCGGATGCGTGCACTGCCTGCTTTGAATTTTTAACCCTTTGTGTGTCTGTGTGTGTGTGTGTGTGTGTTTGTGTGTAGTAAATTACAAAGTATATTTATAACTTCAGCTATAGACCATGGTTTCAACAATGAAGCTGGTTCCGAGTTTTCAAAACAAGCTTTTATTGCTATCCAAGTAACTTGAATTAAAAAACGTAACAGCCAGAATCACTGGTCTTGAAGGAATTACTTAAATTGTTGTCTTATTCTCTCATGTTAAAAAGCATACATAAAACTCCTCTTCAGTTCATGATTGCCATCATTGCCTGAAGTAAATTAATTCATTTGAAATACTAACAAGGTGATTCATGTACTTATTAACTACAATTCATTGTCAGCATATTGCAAATTAATTCCATTACTACAAAACTACTTATTTCTGTGTTTTAGTTGCATGGTAAGAACTGATTGCCAAGTCAAAGTCTAATGGACAGCTATAAGAAATCTATTATATTTCTGAGGTAGTACTTAAAGAAGAATTCCTAGCTTTTCAATTCTCCATTGATTCCATGGTTTGGTGACTTTTCCCTTCAGCTTAGAGATCAGAAAATGACAATGCTGAAGAAGGGAAAATGGTCAGTGAAAGGAGAAGATAGATTTCAAAGACATTAATGTCTCTTGGAGACCTAGAGTCAGAGTGTAGAAAGAACTTGACTATAGGGCAGAGAAGAATAAAGCCCCTAATCAAATTAAATAATGGTTCTAGGATGTGTGAGTTGGTGACAATTGTAGAAATCAGAGCTCATATTCAGAAGCTAGTTTAAAAGAAATATAAGGGGGAAAAAAAAGAAAGAGTAAAACTGCATCCTTTCTTCTTCAAGCTATAAACTCCAAAAACAGGAATTTAAAAATTGAAGCAGCTACTTTCAAATGTGATTAATGTCCAGGATGTAATTAAATTTTACTCCTTTAAGGCAGTTACCTTTATTATTCTGAAAATTCCCATATTTCACAATGTATTAGATATATTTCGGTATCATCTTACAAAATGTTTGAATCCAAGTTATAATTTAAAATAAATAGAGCTAAAAAAAAGGAAAAGGGGGAACTAGAAATTGAGTAAATGTAAACACTGATCTTTGAATTAGAACCAGAAAGCATGAATAATACTTTGACAAGAAATATAACACAGGCAACCAGATTCAGAAAAGGAAAAAAAAAAACAACTGCCTCTTACCAACGCAGATTCTCCCTCTAACCAAGATATTTTGAAGAAACTTAAGTCTTTCTGTGTTCTATAGAAAAATACAGCACAGAAAAACAGTAACTCTCTTTATTTCCCAATGTAGAAAACCTCAAGACCAGGTTTGCTACACTTACTCATCCTTACTTAGTATGAAAGACTTGGCTTTAGACATCTCAGTACCAGAACACTATAGATAAAAGACTTGTAAAGGAAGTTCAGAGAAGCATAGCAGAAATGATTAAGGGAATATAGGTTTTGACTTATGAAAGATGATTAAAGAATCGAAGTCTCTATAACTGTGCAAAAGGATGACTAACAGGTAAGATGATAAAAGCCTACAAATATCTGAAAGGTATAAGAAGAGAGAGGATACAGAATTATTGAGCATTTCATTGAGGAGACTATTAAGGTATGAGATGAACAAATGTACTGAGTTAAAATGAGAAAATTTGGGCCAAGTATCATAAAGAAGTAACTCTTCAAATGTGTAATACTTCCTAGACTCCAGAGAGAATGGTGAGTTTACTACTTATGAGGTGTTTATCTGCTCATCTCGCCCCTGCTCTACATATGCACACTAATATCAACACATACATATGCTAAGAAGAAACACAAGAGAGGCTTATTCATAATTTGAATAAAAGCAGCACAGGATTTTTTTCATTTAAAATTTTGATGTTTCTTTTATCTCCAGTTTCACAGATGGTTATATTTACCTCATAATGTGTAAGAATTACAAATCTGTGCCAAATAAATTCTGTGTTAGACTATGATGCTGGATGAAGAATAATACTAAGAAACACACAAAATCATAGAATTTCTGAGCTTAAAGGGAAGGAACATCTATTGCTAAAGAATCAGCATCCTAACAAATGACTGTCAAGCCTCTGCATGAACCTTTTCCACAATCAGAAATTTTCAAACCCTGAGACTGCCTAGGTCATATACAGATTTCTCTGTTACACAGGTCCTTCATTTTGTGAGCTCTGTTTCTGTCTTACTATACTTTATAATCATAGATCCTAACTCCACTAATTCCACTGTTAAAGTTGTACAGAAATGCATTTGAAGGCAGCTACCATAACACACATAGACACTCAGATAAAACCTATATCCTTCAATTATTTTTCATGTCACATTATTTCAACACATCCTTCTGTCTCATCGTTATCACCTGTGTTCTTCTACTTGTTGAAGTATCTCCTAGAAGTTTAATACCTAGAGCTAACCAAATACTATGAACTTATAGGCAAAAATAAAGATGAGCATCACTATCAATTCATATAAATTATTTCTATTTACTTTACTAGGAGAATATGGCAACATAAGGCTTAGGCTGTCCACTTCCAATGAGATGAATAGTATAAATTACAAAGAGATGAAACAAAAGTGTGAGATGCTCTTTGACTTTAAATATAGTTATATGACATGAGGATTTTGCATTTTTCTACTTTATAAAATTTCTATAAATGACAGAGGATGCCCTCCTTTCAAATGGAAACGCTGAAGCTGCAATTGGGGATCATCTCTGTTTATTACCTTAGGAAGGCAGGCAACTTATAAATGGATTTGGGGAAGACTGAAGAAATTTTCTGTGATCTAATCCTTTTTTTCTACATTACCTAAAATGGTGGGCAGGAGGTGGGACTCTCCTCTGCTTGTGAATGTATACATGAAACAGTTTAAACAAACTGACAGCTTAAAGCTGATGAAATTGTGAATAATACCTTGTTGTGTAATTTACCTTAAATTTCAACAATCATATTGAAAAACGTTTTTATTGGTACATATTTCTTAGTGTTCTGCATCTTTCATTTACTACTCTTTAATTAATTGAGGACTTAGCAAAAAATAATTAACTTAAATGCCCCACAGTGAGGTAATTAATGGCTGCCTAAAATATCTATATTTTTGCATAAATTATGGCACTGGTATTTATTCCTTTTTTTCAGTGCAAATAGAAGGTCTTATACTTACTTCTGTTAAATTTTATTTAATCTAATTCAGTTTAGTCCTTCTCTCTCTACAGTATTTCTGGATTCTGTCTCTAATACTAACAAAACGTTATCATCTTGAGATATATTCTAACAAAATTTTGTTACACAAAATTTGTTACACAAAATTTTGTTACACAAAATTTTTTAAATCCTCAAATTATTTAGAAAAATTAAAGAGTAAGAGAGTCATGATGAATCGTTACACAACTGGAGACACTTTTTCCCAAGTATAAGATCTACCAAGAAATTTTGGATATCATTACCAATAGCTGATGGTCATTAATCAATTATTAATCCATCTAGTTTTCCTAACATCTATCACACATCAGGATTATCTACCTAACCATATAAGATCTCATGAGATAACTCATGAAATGAATAGAAGAAATAGTCACACAGTGTTATTCATTATTTGGATAAATATTTTAACTATTAACACTAGTAACCTTATATAATAAATCAAAGAGATTTTAATCAGCATATTTGTTATAAACAGAGATCCATAGTTTATACAATATATTTGTATATACACAGGTCTGTAGTTATAGTAAACATACAGATCCATAGTTATAAATGTTATATTCTACATGCTCACAAAAATTTAAACATTTAACCTGATATATAAGTATTAAATTTAGAGCTATAAAATATTCAATTTTCTCATAATAATATGCATTAAGCAATTACTGTTGCATAATATAGATTAAGAGCATAGAGTTCAGATCAGGTGCTAAGAATCCTTGCTCTGACTGTCACAATTAGTACTTTAGAATGAGTCATTGATTATCCTTGGTCTCAGTTTATTCATTGAAACAATGAGAAAACTTCATTAGGTCATTTATAAATTCTCGTCCTTTCCATATATTCTATGAGAGCTAACTTATTTAAAGTAGTTATTTACATTCTTCTGAAAAAGACTGTTTTGAAAAATATTATAGCATCATTGATACTCAATGTTTTTAATATAAATACTGCCATTTTGAAATGTTATTGTTTGTTTTGCTCAAATGCATTACCATTTGTCTTGTAGTATTTGTTTAATTGAATATGGTGAAATTTTAAGTGCCTTCATTTATTATCATTCCTTGAAACTTGAATAATTTATTTTTATATCCACCATGGTTTTTTTTTTTGTCTTTTTTTTTCTGCAGTGGACTTTGTAATACTCAAACTTTAAATTCCTTTGGCTTGAGAAAATGATATTTATCAAGTATTGAATTGTGTTATTCCACCAATACCATCTCAACTGCAAAAATATCACACCATCTTGGCATCCTAAATGAAATGAGATATATTTGCTTTTGCTGAAATCTGTCTCCAAGTAAATGACCTAGAAAAATGCATGAAAATGTGGAATGGTATATGCAACATAATCATGAATCTTCCCCTGTCTAATCAGCTCTACAGGCTTTAGAGAAATGCCAACTGACACTGGCTGATTCTTACTCACCCCCATGAAGACTCTTTCCTGCCACATCATTTTGATGTTATTCATCATTGTGCTTATTTGGTAGGCAGCTTAGTTTTTAAGAAATACCATAGGGCTTCCCTGGTGGCACAGTGGTTGAGAGTCCGCCTGCTGATGCAGGGGACACGGGTTCGTGCCCCGGTCCAGGAAGATCCCACATGCCGCGGAGCAGCTGGGCCCTTGAGCCAAGGCCACTGAGCCTGCGCGTCCAGAGCCTGTGCTCCACAACAGGAGAGGCCACAACAGTGAGAGGCCCGCATACCGCAAAAAAAAATAAAAGAAAATAAAAGAAATACCATAATGACCTTTGAAAAAAAAATATAAAGTTTCAACCTAAACTGCTTGCTTACATTCTCCCTATTCTTCTCTACCTTATCAACATAACCTTTAAACCATGTCCCTAAACAATACTGAGAAAGTGGATACTACTCCAGCTATTTGTTACATTCTGAGTGACCATCAGGCCCAACTAAAAACCTGTATGTTGAGTGACATCAGAAAGATGCCAGAATAGAAAGTCCCCCATTGATATCCTCTCTCAGCAACAATAATTTGACAGCTTATCCACAGACAAAGTGACTTTGTGGGAGCTTTTGGATCCAGGGAGGAGACTGTGAAACCCAGTGGAGCCTAAGACTGAGGAGGACCTTTTGAGAGGGCAGGCCCATGCCCAGGTGACAGGATCACCGACTGTGGTTCCAGATACAGACCTGGAAACAGCTCTGTCCCCCTGTAGAATCAGTTATAGTCCTGTTTGGTCTTGGTCCTGCCACCACCACCATCTGCCAGGAACCCTCCAAGAGTCACATTCACCCATGCCACAGGTAACAAGCCCATGCCCTCCAACCTTGGTCCCATTGGTAGACCTTGAAGTGGCCTGAAGCCTGGCTCCAGCCATTTTGGCCATCAGTCATACTCTCATATTCACCTAGGGACCAGTCAGCAGACACACCTGTCCATGCTGAGGCAGGCTCTCTGACCTCAGTCCAACTGCCAATCCTGAAGCAACACTGTAACTTGGCTCCTCTCGACCACAGACTGAGAATACTCCTGCACACACAGGGACCTTCCTGGAGACACAGCCATCTGAACCTAAGAGATAAGCCCACCAAACTATGGAACTTTAAGCATCCCTGTAACCCAACTCCAGACCCTCACTGCTGCAGTCACACAGCAACCCTGCCTACCCAGGGATTCACTGGGAGTCATGCTGATCTGTTCCCCCAGAGGTAGACCCGCTGACCTCAGTCTCTACAGTGGATGCTGAAGCAACCCTGTGATGTTTCTAGTCCCTCTCAGCCATGGTCCAGGGCCAATTCTATCCACCCAGGGACCTGCCCAGTGACTTGTCAGGAGCCATCCCAGAGACGTGTAAGGAGCCACAGCCATCCACACACCTGGTAACAAGCCCACTATCTGCAGACCCTGAAATGGCTTGCACTAGTGCCTGCCCTATTAGAAGACTCTAAAGTGGACCTAGCAGCAACTGCGAGATTTGGCTCCAATCCTGCTCAACTGTAATCATAGAGACAATACAGAGACAGCCCAGGGACCTAACAGGAGATCTTCACCTGCTAAAACCAGTCTGTAAAGACCAGAAGAAGTGTTTGCTCCTTCAAATACACAGACACCAACACAAGGCGACACAGATCACAAAGAATGAGACAAACATGACACCAATAAAGGAAATTATAAAACTCCAGTAAATGATCTCAAAGAAATGGAGATCTACAAGTTGTCTGACAAAGAATTCAGAATAATCATCTTAAAGAAGCTCAAAGAGATGCCATAATCCAGATGTATAAGTAAACAAAGTCAAGAAAACAATGAATGAAAAAAATGAGAATTTGGGCTTCCCTGGTGACGCAGTGGTTGAGAATCTGCCTGCCAATGCAAGGAACACGGGTTCGAACCCTGGTCTGGGAAGATCCCACACGCTGTGGAGCAACTGGGCCCGTGAGCCACAACTACTGAGCCTGCGCGTCTGGAGCCTGTGCTCCGCAAAAAGAGAGGCCAAGATAGTGAGAGGCCCGCGCACCACGATGAAGAGTGGCCCCCGCTTGCTGCAACTAGAGAAAGCCCTCGCACAGTAATGAAGACCCAACACAGCCAAAAATAAATAAATAAACAAATAAATTTATTTTTTTAAAAATGAGAATTTTAATGAAGAAATAGAACAATAAAAAAAAAGAATCAAACAGAAATTCTGTAGCTTAAGAATACAATAACAAAACTGAAAATTTTGGGCTTCCCTGGTGGCGCAGTGGTTGAGAGTCCGCCTGCCGATGCAGGGGACACGGGTTCGTGCCCCGGTCCGGGAAGATCCCACGTGCCGTGGAGCAGCTGGGCCCGTGAGCCATGGCCTCTGGGCCTGTGCATCCGGAGCATGTGCTCCGCAACAGGACAGGCCACAGCAGTGAGAGGCCCGCGTACGGCAAAAAAAAAAAAAAAAAAAAAAAAAACTGAAAATTTTAATAGAGAGCTTCAAAAGCTCACTCAGTCCTATAGAAGAAATAATAGATGAACTCAAAGACAAGCCATTTGAAATTAGCTAGTTATAGGAACAACAACAAAAAGAATGAAAAAGAGTGAAGAAAGCATACTTATGACATACTATCAAAAGGGCAAATTTATACACATTATGGGAATCTGACAACTAGAAAAGAGAGAAAATGATAGAAAGCATATTTAAAGAAATAATGGCTGAAAACTTCCCAAATCTTAGGAGGGATGTGGACATGCAGCTACATGAAGCTCAAAGACCAAGAAAGAGTAACCCAAAGAAGATTATGCCAAGGCACATAATAACCAAATTGTCAAAGATCAAAAAAAGGAAAAGGAATTTTGAAAGCAGTAAGAGATAAGAGACTCATCACATACAAGGACTGAGCCCCACTGACCCCAAGGAAATCAGATTTCTCAGCAGAAACCTTGCAGAACAGGAGGGAGTAAGATGATATATTCAAAGTGCTCACAGAAAAATAAAATGCTGACCAAGAATACTATATCTGGTAAAGGCAAAGATGTCCTTCAGAAATATTCCCCAAAACAAAAGCTGAGGGAGTTCATCACCACTAGACCTGCCTTACAAGAAATTCCAAAGGAAGATCTTCAAGTTTAAACAAAAGGACACTAAAGTAACAACGTGAAAACATATGAAATTAAAAAACTCAAAGTAAACATATAGTCAAATCCTGAATACTCTAGTACTGTGATGGTGGTATATTAATCATTTTAACTTTATCATAAAAGTTAACAGACAAAAGTATTAAAAGCAAATATGGCTACACTAATTTGCTAATGGACACAAAATATAAAAAGATCTAAAATGTGACATCAGTAGAATAAAAGGTGTGCTGGGGAGAGTAAATGTGCAGTTTTTTGCTTGCTTTGTTTCTGCAACTGAAGTTAAGGTGTTATCAGCTTAAAACAGACTGTTATAACTATAAGATGTCTTATGTAAACCTCATGGTAACCACAAAGAAGAAACCTCTAGTAGACACACAAAAGAGAAGAAGAAAGAAATCAAATCATGCCACTATTAAAAAATCAGCAAATCACAAAGAAATATACTAAGAGAGGAAGGGAGACATAAAGGAATGCCAAAACAGCTAGAAAACAATTAACAAAGTGGCGATAGGAGTCTTTATCTACCAATAATTACTCTAAATGTAAATAGATTAAATTCTCCTATCTAAGGACACAAAGTGGTGGAACAGTTAAAACAAACAGGATCTAACAATATGCTACCTACAAGAGACTCACTTTAACTTTAAGAACACACATAAGCTGAAAAAGAAGGGAAGGTAAAAGATATTTTGCTAATTGTAACCAAAATAGAGCAGGAGGCAATATTTTTATCAGACACAATAGGTTTTCAGTCAAAATCAGTCACAGGAAACAAAAAAGGTCTATATTCAATGACAGATGGGTCAATTCATCAATAGGATACAATAAGTGTAAATATATATACACTCAACATTGGAGCACTTAAATATACAAAGCAAACATTAATAGAACTGAAGAAACAGATAGCAATACAATAATACAACAGGACTTTATTACCCCTCTTTCATCAATGTCTAGACCATCCAGACAGAAAATCAATAAACAGCAGACATGAATAACACTATAGAATAAATGACCCTAATAGACATGTACAGAACAATCCACCCAACAGAATTAGAAAACTCATTCTTCTCAAATACACATGGAACATTCTCCAGCATAGATCATATGTTGGGCCACTAAACAAGTCTTAACAATTTTTAAAAGATGGAAATCATACCAATTATCCTTTCCTTCCACAATGGTATGAAATTAGAAATCAATAACTGGAGGGAAAATGGAAAATTTACATGTATGTGAAAATTAGCACACTTCTGAACAACCAAAGAAAAAACCAAAAGGGAAATCAAAAGGTATCTTGAGACAAACAAAAATGGAAAAAAACATACTAAAACTCATGGGATGCAGCAAAAGCAGTTTTAAGAGGGAAGTTTACAGCAATAATCACCTACATTAAGAAAAAAGAAAGACTCAAACAACCTAACATTATACCTCACGGAAATATAAAAAGAAAAACAAATGCAGCCCAAAATTAGTATAAGAAAACAAATAATAAAGATAAAAGCAAAAAAAAAAATGAAATAGAGATTAGAAAGACAATAGAAAGATCAATAAAAATAAAAGATGCTTATTTGAAAAGATAAACAAAACTGACAAGCTTTTATCTAGACTAACAAAAAATAAGAGGGAACTCAAATAAAATTATAAATGAAAGAAGAGACATTGTAACTGTTACAAAAATAATAGAAAGGATCATAAGAGATTACTATGAATAATTATACACCAACAAATTGGACAAACAATAAGAAATGGATAAATTCCTAGAAACATACAACCTACCAAGACTGAATCATGAAAAGACAGAAAATTAAAGCACACTAATAAAAAGTTAGGAGACTGAAGCAGTAAACAAAAACTTCTTCAAAGAAAAGCCCAGAACCAGATGGCTTCACAGGTGAATTCTACCAAACATTTAAAACTGAATTAATGTCAATTCTTCTCAGATTCTTCCAAGAAACTGAAGAGAGGGAACACTTGCAAACTTATTTTATGAGACCAACATCATCTTCATAACAATGGAAGTAAAAGACAACATTAGAAAAGAAAATTACAGTCCAATATTCCCAATAAAATACAAGCCAACATTATTCAACAGACATTAAAAGAATCATCCACCACGATAAAGTAGGATTTATCACTGGAATGCAAAAATAGTAAGATAGTTCAACATATGCAAATCAATAAACGTGATTCAACATATTAAAATAATGAAGGATAAAAACCATATGATCATCTCAATAGATAGAAAAAGTATTCAACAAAATTCAGCATCATTTTCTGACAAAAACTGTCAACAAACTTAATACAGAAGGAGTGAATGTCAACATAATGAAGTCCATATATGACAAGAACATCATATGACAGCTAACATCACATTCAATGGTGAAAAGCTGAAAGCTTTTTCTCTAAGATCAGGGGCAAGAGTGCCCATTTTTAACACTTCTATAATTTTCAACTTTGTCTCTATTCTTTTCAAAATAGTACTGTGGTTCCTAGCCTGATAAATTAAGAAAGAAAGAGAAATAATTGGCATCCATATGACAAAAGAAGAAGTTAAACTGTCTCTCTTTGTAGATGCCATGATCTACATAGAGATCTATATAGAGAAAACCCTAAAGACCAAACAACTCTGAGAACTAATAAAAAAATTCAGTAATGTTACAGGATACAAAATTAATATACAAATGTCAGGTGCATTTCTATATACAAACAACAAACTATCTGAAATGAAATTAAGAAAACAATCCCATTTACAATAGTATGAAAAAGAATGAAATACTTAGGAGTACATTAAACCAAGGAGGTAAAAGATCTGCACACTGAAAACTATCAGACACTGATGAAATAAACTGAGGCAGACACAAATAAAATGAGGAAGACATAAATGGAAAATATCCTATGCTTGTGGTTTGCAAGAATTAATATTTTTAAACTTGCCAAATTATGCAAAGTGACCTACAGATTCAATGCAATCCCTATCAAATTTCCCATAACATTTTTCACAGAAATAGAAATAATATCATAAAACTTTCATGAAACCACAAATAGCCAAATGGACCACACACAGCCAAAGCAATCTTGAGAAAGAAAAACAAAGCTGGAGGAATTACACTTTCTGGTTTCAAATTATATTACAAAGCTCTATCAATCAAAACACTATGGCACTGGCATAAAAACAAACACATAGACTGATGGAAGAGAGAGCCCAGAAATAAACCCACACATTTATATTCAACTAATCTTTGACAAGGTCACCAAGAAAAATACAAAAACGATAGTCTCTTCAATAAATGGTGTTGGTAATTTGGATAAATACATGCAAAAGAATGAATTTGGACTCTTTTATGTCATATATAAAATTTAATTTGAAATGGACTAAAAACTTAAATGTAAGACCCAAAATCCTAAGACTCCTAGAAAAAAATCATAGGGAAAAAAAAAATCTCCTTTCTATTGGTCTTGGAAATGATTGTTGGATATGACACCAAAAGCACAGGTAACAAAAACAAAAGTAAATAAGTGGGACTACATCAAACTAAATAGTTTCTGTATAGCAAAAGAAACAATCAACAAAATGAAAAGGAAACCTATGGAATGAGAGGAAATATTTGCAAATCATATATCTTATAAGAAGTTAATATCCAAAATGTGTAAGGAACTCATATAACTCAATAGCAAGAAAACAAATAACCTGATTGAAAATGGTCAACAGATCTGAACAGACCAAAGAAGACATACAGATGGACAACAGATACATGAAAAGGTGTTCAACATCATTAATCATCTAGGAAACGCAAATCAAACCCACAATGAAAATCACCTCACATCTATTGGGATAAGTAGTATTAAAAAGACAAGAGATAGCAAGTGTTGGCAAGTGTATAGAAAAAAGGGAACCCTTGTACTGTTTGTGGGAATGTAAACTGGTATAGCCACTATGAAAAACAATGTAGAGGATCCTCAAAAAATAAAAAAATAGAACTATAATATTATCCAGAAATTCTACTTCTGGATTATCCAAAGTAAATGAAATCAATATCTCAAGGAAATACATGCAATCCCATGTTCATTGCAGAATTATTCACAAGAGCCAAAATGTGGAAACAAACTAAGTGCTCATTGACAGATAAATGCATAAAGAAAACATTATATATTTGCAATATATGTATATGTCATATATTCATTATATATTGTATATATTGTATTTTATGTATAATATATAATTAAATAATATTCAGCCATAAATAAGAAGGAAATCCTTCCATTTGTGACAACATGGTTGAACCTGGAGTACATAATGTGAAGTGAAATAAGCCAGACACAGAAAGACAAATATTGTATGATCTCACTTATTTGCATTCTCTAAAAAGTTGAACTCCATAAAGCACTGTAGAATTTAAAGAATCCTTCCATTAAAAATAAATAAATAAGGACTTCCCTGGTGGTCCAGTGGGTAAGACTCCACACTCACAATGCAGGGGGCCCGGGTTTGATCCCTGGTCAGGGAACTAGGTCCCACATGCATGCTGCAACTAAGAAGTTCACCAGCCGCAACTAAGACCCGGCGCAGCCAAAATAAATAAAGAAATAATAAATAAATAAATATTTTAAAAAATAAAATTAATTAATTAATTAATTAACAGAAATTTAAAAGTTGAACTATTAGAATCAGAGAGTAAAATGCTGGGTTCCCCGGCCTGGTAGGCGGGGGAAATGGGAAAATGTTGGTCAAAGTGTACACACTTTCAGTTATAAAATGAACTAAGTTCTGAGCATCTAATGTACAGCATGGTGATTATAGCTAATAATACTTGAAGTAATAATACTATGTATACTTGAAATTTGCAAAAATAATATATCTTGTGTTCTCACCATGCACAAAAATGTGATACTATGTGAAGTGATGGGTGTATTAATTAACTTAATTGTAGTAAACATTTCATAATGTATACATATATTAAGACATCACATTGTACACCTTTAAAAGAAAATCATGTTGTACAACCTAAAAAAATAAAATGAATAGCTGCTGAGAAAAAATAAAAATAAAATCTTGCATGTTATTCACATAGTTCTAAGGCTGTCATCACCTGCACTTTTCTCTTCCTCTATTCACTCATGCTTTCTTTCTCCTCAGAATAACTCTTAAAGACAGCAGAAGTCTTTTTGCCTCTGCTACTTTACTGTATGACATAATAGGACTTGATTTTGAAACTTCCCTTTCAAATAGACAGGTTAACTGTGGAAAGTTAAAAAAAAAAAAAGAAAGAAAAAGGAAAGAAGTCTTAAAGGGAAAATAACTGGAAGTACTTGCACTATTAATCCTAATAATATTGTTGCCTTTTCCTTCCAAGTATTTCCCTTGCAATTCCATTGGGCTTCTAACTCATTAACAGTACCACCATAGCATTAATTTTACAGGTACAGAATGCTTTAATGTCAAAATCATATCAAAATGATCTTTTACCATCTGATATTCATTTCACACAACATAAAAATGATCAAAGTGCCTATATTTACAGAAGATGAAAATAAATATGTTAAGAACAGCTTTTTGTTAAAATAATTGTGTAACAGAAAAAGATAAAACTTGTTACTTATAATTGATATATTTTTATAAGCTATAATGATCAAATATTCTTCTGTAAGAAACCTCAAAATACAAGCTCTTAGTATTAAATTTTTTTCTTTTCCTGTGGGCTACAAATAGCAAAACCAGGCTCTAGTTCTTTGTTTCACTAAAGTCATCCTTATATAGTTGAAGAAAACTTATTTTTGACATGAAACATGAAGAACTTTGCATATATTTAAAATGGTTTCAAGTTAAATACATAATTAACTTGAAGATTAGCCATTGTAAATTTATAGTACTTTATACAATAAAAATGAAAGTAATTATTTCCTACTATTTTGGAAAAAATAAGATTGTAACCACATATGTCATGTCAGGGCTAAGAGCTGAACACAGTGAGAAAACAATAATTTTTAAATTGTTTCGATTAAGTCTTCTCTTCCCAAAGCTAATTTTTGTCTTGATCTGAAGTATAATGTATTAAAATATGTTGACAGTCGGAAAATGTGTAATGCAAGAAATTTATACATTTCCATGTAGCTATTGCTTTTTTTGATAAGCTTTGTGTAAAAATTAGCCTTAAAGAAAAACAAGGCCAAATTTGAACATTTTTAATGTGGATATGTGGATGTTAACTCAAGTAGATATTTGCCTGTGTATTAGTTTTCTATTGCTGTATGACAAACTACCAAAAATTTAGTGGTTCAAAACAATGCATTTTTATAATCTTATAGTTTCTTTGTCCAGGCACAGCTTGACTGGATCCTCTGACGAGGTCTCTCACAGGCTACACTCAGGGTGTCCACCTGGGCTTTATTTTCACCTGGAGACATAAGTGGGGATGAATCAACTTCCAAACTGGTGGCCCTGGATTCTTGCTGGCTGTCAGCTAAAGGCTACCCTCAGTTCCTAGAAAGAGGTCAGCCATAGTTCCCTGCCACGTGGCCCTTTTTCTTGGGCAGTTTACATATTCAAGGCCAGCAGTACAGTGGGAGCAAGACTGCTAGCAAGACAGTCTTATCAAATGTAATGTAATCGGAGGAATGACATCCTTTTTCCCATAGTCCACATGTTAAAAGCAAGTCAAAGGTAAGGGGATTACACAATGCATGAATACTCAAAAGTGGGAATAATTGGAGGCCACCTCAGGGTCTGTTTGCCACTGCAATTTGCAAAAGCACATAATTTTCCAGATTAAAAACAAGTAGATACATTAGTAATTAGGAAGGAAGAGTTCAGAACATATAAAATGCCACCTGAAGAGGTCATACACTACAATGCTGTTCTGGCCACATCATTTCTTTCAAATCACACCCTTAGCTTCAGTGAAATGGTCAATTATGGGTCAGTGGTTGTACCATTAAATGTAGGAGCTGAGTTTAGTCATTTATTCTACTGATTTATAGATAGATAAATAGATAAGTAGATAGACACACGCATACCCTCAGAGTACCATGTTGTGGTAAACTGGTACACAACAATTGCCTCTAATTTATTCTTGTCTCCATGCTCGTCTGTATCCCTCACCCTTGCAAAATTCCATCCTGTACTGACCTTGTACTTGGCCATGTGACTTGCACTGGCCAATGGGAGACAGTAGCAAATGTGTCACAAGCAGAGGCTTCAATAGTAATTAAGCACTGGGGCTTGCCTTCTCTCCATTCTTGAAACTTGTCACCATCATGGAAACAAACCTGGACTAGCCACTGGATGATGAGAGCTCCATAAACCCACTTGCTGCTGTTACCCCAGCCAACAGTCATTCAAACGTTAAAAGCAGAGCTGTCCACCAGACCTGCAGCTGACTGCAGATATATGAGAAGATTCAAGTTAAACCATCATGAGAACTTTCTTGCTGAGTCCAACCCAAACTGATGATGAACAGAATTAGAAGCTAAAAGAAGTGTTGTTTAAATCCACTAGGTTTTATGGTTGTTAATTAAGCAGCAAAATATAGCCAATAAATACATCTATTGATTATATCTAATAATTATATACACACATATATATGTATACACACACAGAAATGTGTGGATGTGTGTATAAAACCCCAGGTCCATAAATATTTCTTGATACTGGTTGTATTTTAGGAGGAAGCTAAATAAAGTGAATATCTTTTTATAAGTATTCCTTATATTACTAAACTATAATTTCCTGTTTTCTATTTTTTTTTTTTAGCAACAAAACAACTGTTAGGACTGTGCCCAGCAAAGATCATTACTAAACAATGAAATATTTTGAAATAGGTTTTATTTCCTCTTTTTCTCAAGAAGGAATTGCTGATGCCTGATTGTAGTGAGCAAGTCTGTAATCAAACAAGTTCTAACAAGAATTATATTACTTCAGTCATTTTTAGTAACCAGGACATTACAGCTGCCTTTACGGTGTGTAAGAAAACAACAATTTAATTAGCTATATTGTGGAAGGGGACACAGATAGAGATATTTAAAAAGGTGCAGCATATATCAAAGAAAGGAAAGTTGCTATAGTTTTGTTTTTATGAGAAAAGGAGCTAAAACATACCTCTACTCTGACAAAAAGGAATTACTACTTCATCCTTTTATTTTGTTGAACTAAAAGCAAAGATGTTTCTGGGTATTTCTGAAGTATGTTCTCAAAATAGTGAGGAGGATTTTAAAAGTTTTGAATATCATAAAAATGTTGGGACTTCCCTGGCAGTCCAGTGGTTAAGACTGTGCGCTTCCACTGCAAGGGGTGCGGGTTCAGTCCCTGGTTGGGGAACTAAGATCCCACATGTCATGTGGCGCAGCCAAAAAAAAAAGTTGCTCTATGTCATTTAACTGACATTAGAATTTAAATAAATCCACACTGATTAAATTTAATAAGTTTTCTCTTTTTTCATTATAATTTGTAAAACATACACTGTAATCTTAACTGCTTCTTTGTCTACTCATCGACAAAATACCTGGATGAAAGTGAAAGATTAATTATCTAGGTGTTTAAATGGTGAGCATATAAACGTAATAACCACATGTAAACACTTCAGGGAATTTTTTTAACCTAATAATTCCTGCCATCATGTTTATTTAAAGATCAATAAGGGTCTTAAAATATAAAGTGGTTAAAAGATCCCCTACTTCCCAATAATCACCAAATCCCAAAGATCTTGTTCCCTAAGTACCCCTTGAATCTACTTTTTCTCTCCAATTCTCCACAATTAATTTAGATCTGGTCCTCTTCACTTTTTGCCTGGATTACTGCATTGGCTTCTTAAGTTGTCTCTTCCTCCTCTCTTGTTGTTTCCTGATCTTTGGACATCACATTACAGGAAGGTAAAATTACTAGTAGTTAGTTGAATATACTATTTTATTTCATATCTTTATGCATATTTATGTGCTAAAATACCATTTACTATTATTCATTTTATGAGTACTTATTCATTCTCAAAAACTTGGCCTAGATATTTCCTCCAATTATATTAAATGGTCCAAATGGTTTAATAAATTCTGCTCTCTTCTGCATTTATAGCCTCTTCATTTTTGTGTGTATCTTACACAAATTTTTATTGTCATGTAGGAGACTACTTTATTGATGATAATAGAAATCTTTTCAAAAACCACAGGTAAGCCCGAGCCTCAAGAGATTTTAGGAAATGGACAAAAGAAATTAATAAATGTATCTTTTCGACCTTAAATTCACATTTCTTACATTCTTTCAATAAAATAAATTGCTAATAAAATCAAATTCTCAGCAGATGCAAGAGACCCACAATACTCCTTGGTATCTTCTTTGTCTTACTCTATGGAGTCTCATTTCTCTTGCTCTCCACTTCGGTTAAATTTTAATGTATGCTCCTTTAGAAACTCCCCTATTAAAAGCGAAAAACAAACTCTAAATTTCTCTTTTCATGGCTCTTCTTTGATCATGACCAGGAATACGAGATCTCTGCTGTTTAACCAAGTAACAATGTAGTTCTTTACATTTACTGATTCAATAAATATCTGTGGCACACCAAAAATGCACAGTAAGATAAGCTCCTCAACTTTCTGTACTTTAGGAAGATGCTTTTTAATCTCATATGTGAGCAAATAAAGGATGACATGCCTTTTTTACTTTGAGATCTATCTTACACAAAGAGTTCATTATCAAGTTCAAGGACCCATAAATAAGAATTTTTAAATCTCTATAATTTTCCAGGTGATATACAGTTACTTTCTGGTCCGCACTTTAATTCATTGCTACCAGTTCCAATAGCTCCCATCTTCTCTTCATTGCTGATAACTCATAATATCAAAGATGAACTAATTGCTTTTGTATTTTACTTTTCTTCTTTTTAAATTAAAATTTGTATTTTGATGCCCAAATAATACATGGTATAAATAAGAAAGAAGCACATAACTAGTTAAGAGCATGATGTGGATGCTCAAGAAATAATAATAATAGTTCTATTATTATTATATCTTTATCTTAATTTAACTTCATGGAATAATAAGGATTTATCATTTAATTTCTCTATTAAATATGACTTACCAATCTGAACTTAAGGTAAGAGACATAGGTCAACAAAGAATCACAGAATTTTAAGGTTGAAAGAGATCACTAAGTCCAAATCTCTCATTTTACAGACACGGAAACTTAGGTCTAAAAAGAATAACTGATTTTCCAGTGGCCAAATAGTCCTTGGAAAACCAACACTGGGAATTTCTGACTTCAGATTCAGTTTGCTATTCAACTTTCCTTATTCAAACATATGTATATTTGCATTTTGATTAACATCACATGTATCATACGACATTTCTTAGTTACCTTGAATAGTGTTCTTCAAAGAGTAACCTTACTTCCAATGAATTAAATACTAAAACCCAGCTATCAGTGTTCAAACCTTGAGGATTCTTCTCTGCATTAAATCCTGTATGTGAGCTATCTGGATGACTGGTGATATCTCTCTGCTCTACTTTCTGTACCTCGGGAGATCCAGTAAATTCTCCTCTCCATTGCCCTGTCTCAGCCTTCAGAGCTTTGGCATTACACTCCATGAAGGCTGACAGTGCTTTGGAGGGATTTTTCTCATCTCATCCTCATTCTACAACATGAGGTTTTAATGATTGATTAAACATATTAAATATATGTGTGATGTAGAGTACAGTTCATATCATTGAATAACTACAATCTCATTGATATTAAGAATGTAAACTATTGATTAAGGTACTTTGGTATGTCAATTTGAGAAAAGCATCTGAAATCTCTTGCACAGTGAATTATTGTCTAACATAATTTTCTAAAGTGAGAGAAACATATAGCTATTGGTCTACAGAAATAGTGGTTTTCCAATCAAGAAATTTTGATTTGACTATATGAATTAGATTAGTACAAAAATAAACACAGTACCATTCTCATAGCAGGCAAGAATATTAGATATACCTTAAAGAAAATTAATGGAATATAATAAATCTCTTCCATTTTTTCCTCTTTTTTTTTCTTGTAGAAATAAACTTAAGAAAGAAACCCAAATGACTGCATGAAAATTCATGATGTTATTTTAATCTATAGGTAAATATGGCTGTAAAACATTTATGAAGAAGTGAAATTTTTTTAAAAATTAGGGCTAAGCAACTTTTATAAACAAAACTGAGTTTTTATGAGATTAAATACTTTTATTTAACTATTTCCACTATCGATCTAAAATTATTTTAAATAAAATTCTTTGCATATATTTTTCAAAAAGTTATTTTCATTCTTTGCCATTGACAACTACGATTTTGAAATAGCTAGTGTCTTTAAACATAACAAGTAATATCATAAAACAAAACAGACCCTAATTTAGTTAACTTTTCAACAGCGTATAAGCCATTCATAAGTAGTTCAAAGAGACTAATAATATTTGTGTATCTCAACTCCACACAATTCCTCTAGTCATTATTCTAAATTCCTTTATCCTCTGAACTTTCAAGTGAAAATTCTAATAAAAGTGAAAATTTTAAATGTGCTACATTATACGGTATATCTAAAAATGAAAGAATGATTTTTGCCATACAAATGAAATTACATACCAAACACTGTAATAAACACAGGCAGCAAAATCAAAGCTTATGATTGACATAATTTTTCAAATTGACAACATTAAGGGTTTCTGGTGTCATCTCTTTGTGAGCAATATTTTGGCAAGTACTTTTTTCTTCCTTATTTGACTTGTCACATATGTCAAAGATGATTGATTATCATGCTGGCAATGAATGAATAAAATACCACACCCAGAAGTCTGTGGCAAAGAATTCTTACCACATGAATATGATATTATTTAACAAATGCAAATAGATGATGTATCTTATTTATTTACTTACTTATACAGCTTTCATCTATTCACTCAGTATTTATAGTTTTAGTTTGTGGCTGTCAGTGTCATTGAGATACATTAGTTTCACTTATTTAATTCTCAAATTCTATTCTTTTTAACACTAACGTGAATAAAATGACATTATAACTTAGTATTGAAATGGATAACCTGTCATAAAACTTGTTTCAATCATCTTAAAATATTTTTCAGTAAAACATTTGGGGCTGTATTTTCAGTAATCTGCTCATTGATTACATTCAACTACACATAATGCTAAACAAAGGAAATGAAATCCTGGCAACAAATTCTAAGGGACTTGACGAACTACAGTTTAGAAACAGACACAGAAACAACAACAAATATATATATTTATATATATATTTATTTGCTTGCTTGTTTATTTATTTACTTTACAAACTTGGGAATTATGTGCCTTAAAATGCTTTTTAACCAAATAAGAAATAGGGAACTAGAGAGATGAAATAACTTGACCAAAATCACCCAGCTAGTAAATTCTTCTCAAATTGTCACCTTAAATTGATTCTTTATCTCTAAACCTTGCATTCTTTCCTCTAGAAAATTTAGTTGATCCCTAAGCTTTAGCTGTAATATGCCTTCATACACATCAGGAGTAAATAATTGTTAACATTTCTACTAATTTCAACTACCACAGAAAACCTTATACAATATCGCACTGTTCATTAAACCACGTAGTTATGAATATGACACATGTGAATTTGAAATTCAGTGAAATTAATAACATAAAGAACCTGTTTTGCCCAGTGTGACAGTTACACTTTGCTACATAAGAAGCCACCTCAAATGCAGTAGCTTAAAACAGCAGTGTATTATTTTTCACAAATCTTTGATCTAAGTGGGTAATTCCTGTGCTGTTTCAACTGTGCTCCTTAATGCTGCTGCATCTAGCTGAGAAGTTGGCTGGGGTTGGGTTCATCTGCAACATTTAGAGTACCTGGGCCTCTCTCTAGGTGTCTTTTATCCTCAAGGAGACTAGATCAGGTTGAACTTCCTCACATGCGATACCTACATTACAAGAGAATACAAGGTCTAGTGACTGGCTCAGAAATTGCACAGCACAGAAATGTGTCATTTCTGACACATTCCATTAATCAAAGCAAGACCCAAGGCTATATTCAAAGGGGTAGAGAAATAGAATCCACCTCCCAATGGAAAGAGCATCACTGGTACATTGAACCAGGGATTTCAAACTAGGGCATAATTGTAATAACAATATTTGCTTTACAGCATGAATGCAAATGTACTCTATGTATTTCAAACTGGATTTCTGTGAGGTAAATTTTTCAATATATACTATGCAATTTCTCCTCTATGTATTTCTCTCAATTGTGAGATGCCTTCAAGACTTAAACTTAGTTCTTTGTATTCTCCTTCCTTTTTAACTTCTTTGGGGACCTTTTCCACATTTACTTTTCTTGGAAAACTATAATGGTAACCTACAAATATATTCTATTATGTAGGTTAATGTCACTGCATCAAACCTTAAATGTCTAAAATTAGATTTATCCTAGAATTCTTAACCCTCTGTCAGTGCTACCTCTTTTTCAGGTTCGCTTTTGATTAATAACTCAGAATAGTGGTTTTAAATGTTGCTAGCAAATGAGTAATTTTTTTAAACAAAACCTATATAGAATCTCAATATATAAAAATATAAACATGGTAACTAGTATAAGTTTATTCTTAAGATAACATATATTTATTATCGTTTCAATTAATGAGAAAATTGAAGCTGTTTAGAGTTAAAAGTTTAATAATCTTTTAAGATTATTAAATGATGGTTGCTACTGTACATTAGCCTAACACCTAATGTCTTTCTGTTTGTTTGGATTGCACAATATAGATAAAATCCTGATTCAAACAGATAAGCAGCTACAACTGCTAACTTAAAATTTCAAGATATTCTTTAACTTGACATAATGCTTACAAAAAGTATAACAGAAAAATGTGCACTTCAAAGTTGAATCACTATCAATAATAAAATTGCTGGCCCTCCTTATAATAAATTTGAAAGTCAAAGTTATAATAACACAGAAATATCAATAAGACAATTTCAATCCTTGATTGGTTGAGTTTGTGGTGTAAAACCTGCAGATATAGAGGATCAACTGTATTCAATGTATTACACCATTTTATATAAGAGACTTGAGCATTCTTGGATTATAGCGTCGGGGGCTCCTAGAAACAATCCCTGGTGGATAGCAAGGGACAACTGTTTTCCGTGGCATGGCTTGTATTCATTTATTGTTGACAATGATTATTCCCTGACATAGATGATCCTGAGTCTTGACTGGAAATCATTCCATTAATTTGCCTAGAAGCAATAATCTGAAGAAGTAACTGAGCAAATAGTCCTTTCTTCTCTGTATTGTATTCAGTCAGAGTGCATCAGATGACAAATTTCTTTAACTGTATAGCTCTTTCAATTTAAACATGTGGGCACACATGGGTCTCTATGCACACACAGCAAATACCTTTTCCTACCCTGTAGTAATGGCAAAAAGTTCTCACTGTTGTTGGGAAAACTGGTAAAGTAGTCCTGTTCAGGCTTCAGAGGCAGAAGAAGGCCTCTGACCACCTTGTGACCCTGCCTGGACTAGGTGCCTGCTTGCACACCTAACAATTGTTACTAACAACTCAAGCAGCATGTACAATTAGAAAGGGAGTGGGTCTTAGAATTTCTTGAGCCCTGGGGACCTGGCCAGTCCCCCCAGGTCTGGAAAATCTTGTGACTCACATGGTGAAATCAACAGCATATTGAACCAGAGCTGCATTGAACCAACAGCATATTGAATCAGAGCTTCATTTTTGCATGCACACTGATGATATCAGTTTGCAGCCTGGGATTATAAACAGAAGCTCCCAGAACTACAGTTTGAAGTCTCATCCATGGGGTGGACTCACAGCCTGGGACCTATCCAACTGGGACTCCAGATTGCTGTTCAAGGGACTTTGCAGCACTGCTTGGATCTGGATGTAGCTGCTTCTCCAATTTGGTGATGTATAAACCTCTGTCTTTACTATTCTTTTTTAGTTATACTATTCTTTTCTTAATTAGTATACTGTAATCTTTGTTAATTCAATAAACTCCTCTCTCTAAATTCTTGTTTAACTGAGTGTTATTTTGCCAGCTAATCCTATGGACCTTGAAACCGAAAGTAAGGCTTTCAGCAAAACACCTGTCCAGTATAACATTTTTCAGACCTATCACACATTAAAAATTGGATAAATCAAGATACTTCCTGAGTCCCTATGTAAAAAACAAAATAAAATAAACAGAAACCTCAATTAAATAGAATCGGGAGACCAGAGGGGGAGCTCTCACACCCTGCAATGATAGCAGAGCCCAACAGGAAAAGAAACACTCCTCTTCTTTCCTGGCAGGACTTAACCAATGAAAAGCCATAAGCTCTTTGTTTACTCTAGCCCTCCCAACTTCCTTCTCCTCTCTATAAAAGTGTTCTCCATTCCTTGCTGTGTGGAAATTTGCATGTGGCTCAACATGGTTACAGACCTTGAACTGCAATTCTCTGTTGATCCTGAATATATTTATCTTTTCTGGAGAAATACTTGGCTGTCTGTCAGGTAAACATTTTGATGGCCTGTAGAGGAAACAGAGAAGACTCCCGAAAGCACTGGGCCTGGTGAGCAAACAGGTGCAGTTCCCACAATTGAGCCCATTGTCACTCAATGCTTTTCTCGCTGAGCCTGGAGTTTGAACCTACATCTTTTTCCTGGATCCAAGCTCACATCCTCTTTGTTTTTGAAACTCTTCAGGGTTTATTTGGGATCAATTTTAAGGTTTCATCTTTCTGGTTAAGGTGTTATTCTGTATGCAAATGCTCCTTTGGCACTTTGGTCTGATTTTGAGATCACTGTTTCAGCCAAAGCTGACTGAGAAGCCAGTGGCCTATTCCTTCCAGAACAGGGACTGCTTCACAGAAACTGTGCCAATTCAGCTATGCACCCATTCCTTTGGAATAGGGGTTGTTTTCTGTAAACTGGCTGAAAAGCCTTTGGCTTCGATATTTCCTTAGAATTGGCTAGTATTAGCTTGCAAGCTGCTTGAGTTGAGCTATTTGAACTGTTTGAAAATTGTTCTTAACTCTAGAGAAAAACGTCTGAGAAATGGGATCCCAGTTATTTAAATTTTTTAAGGGCACCTACAATACAGCCTATTTTATGTTTAAAAACCACTGTCCTTCTTCATGTGCATTTATAACAAAATGGACCAATATGACCAAAACAAATTTAGAATATCAGTGGTCTTTATGGGGAACTTTTGAAATCCCCAAACTTAATTTCATTAAAACTGAATTGTATTAAATAACTCAAAACTTTCTAGAATTGACTCGTATGCCTATTTTGATTGGTATTTTGAGGCTTGCAAAAGTTATCAGGAGTCTAAAATTCTGCCTTTGCAAAATAAGATTTTTAAGATCCACAGAGTCAAACAACTATTAAAGAAAGATAAAACGGGTCTTAAAGACTCAGGTTCTTCTTCCTTGGTTTCTTTTTCTCAAGCTCCACCTCTGGTGCCATCTTGTCTCTCTCCCGTGGCTCCCTGCGGTTCGACTCTGACTTTGGTGCCATCTTCTTCTTCCTCTTTTACACTACCTATGCCTCCTCTATACCCACTGGTCACGCATACAAATTATCTTGCTGAACTTCCCCTTTTTTTCTGAAACTCTGCCCAATACTTTTTCCTCTAAATTTGTCAGAACCTGTCCCTTTAAATTAAGCCTTCTGGGGATCCAGAAGCTAAACCCTTAATTTCTTATGTACCCTGGACTAATGCTGAACTGTAAGCCATAGTCAAAGATTTTCCCAAAGTAACTGATGATCCTCACAGATTTGCTGAGGAATTTAATACAGTCATCCAAACTTATCAACCCAGTTTCTCTGACTCATATCAGCTAGTTCATATGCTTGTCTGTGAAGCCCAGGCCCAGCACTGGATGGAAACTGTTAATCGGAAGAGTCCTGAAAAGTTTCTAGAATTACAAATGGGAGACAAGCCCACTAATTTATTATATGATCCAGGCTCAGGCAATCCTAAGTGACATCTTTGGGCAATTCCTAGGGCTTTTCCAAAGCCCGTTGATTGGAATAAAATTTAGGCTTGAACACAAAAATCTGATGAATCTGTTCCTGACTACTACAACTGACTTCAGATTATTTTAAAATTCTGGACTTTTTTCTGATATTGATTCCACCCAGGTAGCTTTTAATTCTATATTTATTAATGGGCTGAACGAGGACCTTTCCCTTCTAGTAAAAAGGACCAGGATGGAATGGAAAACTATGTCCACTCCAGATGTAGTTCATCTGGTAAACCAGTTCTTTCCCACTTTAGATGAGTCACCTAAAAAGAAGAATGCCAAAATTCTTCATCTTCAACTCAAGCAAATGAATGCTCCTAAGTGAAAACAAAACCCTCCTACTTTCTGCTATTATTGCAAGAGCCAGGACATTGGAAAAGAGTTACAAATTTAAGCATTTTAGGTGCCTTCAGCCTTCTAACCAGCCTTTCCAATGTCCTCCCAATTCTCAATGATGGGGCTCCTAGGAAGTACAGGAGCTCTTCCCAATAGTCCCTCTTAATTGACTTGGAAAAACATTTCTCCAGATCGGGATGGATCTCTTCCAGTCCTAATCGGCACCAGAGCCACACTCTAGTGCTCAACCCCACTACCATAAAACTCTCCTGCCTATGAGTGTTAAAACAGCTCAAATAGTGGGAATCTCTACTGAACCTCAAGTGGTTTCTGTCTATGGACCTATTCCCTTTTGTTTAGGCCCTCTGAGAAATACACACCCTTTTCTCTTTGGTTTCTCTACCCCTATCCATTTATTAGGCTGAGATGCCTTAGAGAAGTATCATGCTGGAATTTCTCCCAAAAGGGGAAATAAGTCTAGAATTTGACATTAATCATCAAAGTAACGAACCAGGTGAATTAAATGACCCTTTGACTTTTTTGTTGTTGTTGTCCTATTTCTGAGAGTATTAGAGCTGATTCTGGAAACAATCACCATTTATCCCTATCAAATCAGCTATCATCTCCCTTCTGAACAAAATCTCCACCTGATATTGGTGAAATTCACAGCATACCTCCCATCAAGATTCAAATAGATCCTTCAAAACTTCTTCCCAGAATTAATCAATACCTTACAAGTAAAGAAGCCCTTCAAGGCATAAAGCCCAGAATATTACAAGGCTCAAGGACTCATTATCCCTAGTACTAGCCCTTTTAACACTCCCAGTTTACTGGTGAGAAAACCTAAGGGCCAAGGGTGGAAGTTTGTCCAAGACCTCTGGTCAATAAACAACACAGTTATGCCTTGAAACTGTTGTTTCTAACTTTTATATGCTACTAACATCCATTCCCACTGGTTGCAAATTATTTACTGTAAATGATTTATGTAGTGCATTCTTTAGTATTCTAGTTGATGAAGCTAGCCAATACCTTTTTGCCTTCACTTGGGAAAAAAAACAATTCACCTGGACAGTAATACTTCAGGGTTTTACTGAGAGTCCTTTTCATTTCTCACAAATCCTGAAGGCTGATCTGAATGATATAGAGTTCCCTAGGGGTCTTATTTTTTTGCAAAGTGCGGATGATTTGCTACTTTGCTCTCTTTCTCAAGCCTCCTCACAGGAAGCCAGCATCCCATTGCTAAAGCTTTTAGACTTAAAGGGACAAAAGCTCGCTAAAGAAGAATCGCAGTTTGCCCAAACCCAGGTTTGATATTTAGGGCATCTGATATCAGAACAAGAACTGATATCCAGATAGATCCAGATAGAGTTCATGATGTCTTAAGTTTCCCAATATCTAAAACTAAGCACCAACTGCAAGGTTTTCTTGAGCTAACAGGTTATTGCCAAAATTGGACTCCAAGGGCTTCCCTGGTGGCGCAGTGGTTGGGAGTCCGCCTGCCGATGCGGGGGACGTGGGTTCGTGCCCTGGTCCAGGAGGATCCCGCATGCCGCGGAGCGGCTGGGCCCGTGAGCCATGGCCGCTGGGCCTGCGCGTCCGGAGCCTGTGCTCCGCAGCGGGAGGGGCCACGGCGGTGAGAGGCCCGCGTACCGCAAAAAAAAAAAAAAAAAAATTGGACTCCAAATTTCTGTCTTATGCCTAACCTCTGTATGCTTTACTAAACAATACTCCCAACCCAGTTTTATGAGGAAAACCAGACAACATAGCTTTCAAGGCCTTAAAGGAGAGTTTGATGAATTCACCTACCTTTGGGCATCCCAATGATAAGATTTCCTTTTTCATTTTTTATATGAAAATGAAGGGAATATACTTGGGGTACTCATTCAAAAACACAGGCACCACCATTGATCCATTGAGTATTACTTCCAGCAACTGGGTCCTGTGGCATGAGGACAACCCCTTTGGCTTGGACGCATTACTGCCTCTGCCCTTTTCGTTAAGACCACCAAGAAAATCATTATTGCATCCCCTTTAACCATTTTTTTTTTTTTTTTTTTTTTGCGGTACGCAGGCCTCTCACTGCTGTGGCCTCTCCCGTTGCGGAGCACAGACTCCGGACACACAGGCTCAGCGGCCATGGCCCACGGGCCCAGCCGCTCCGCGGCATGTGGGATCCTCCCGGACCGGGGCACAAACCCGTATCCCCTGCATCGGCAGGCAGACTCTCAACCACTGCGCCACCAGGGAAGCCCGCCTTTAACCATTTTTATACCTCACGCACTAGAAGCTCTCCTTAATTCTCATCACACTCAACATTTCTCAGTCAGCTGCCTTACCTCCCATGAAGTCCTTTTGTTAACTGCTTCTCACATAACTCTTTTACACTGTAAAAAACTTTAGCCCCACTACTCTTCTCTCCTCCATCACCAGTGAAGTCTCTCGTGACTGACTAACAGTGATGGACCACCTCCTGACTCCTTGTGATGATCTACAGGAAATTCCTCTGGATAACTCTGACTTGTCATGGTCCACTGTTGGTTCTCATTTAAAAGGTGACAATGGCAAATATTGTGCTGGGTATTTAACTGGCACTCCTTTTGATGTTGTTGAGGCAACATCTTTACCTATGGCTACAACCACCCAAGAGGATAGAGTATATGCTTTTAGATGGGCTTGTACTTTAGCCAAGGACAAAAATGCAATATTTATACTGATAGTAGATGTGCTTTCAGAGTAGCTCATAATTTTAGAATGTCACGGAAGCAATGTGCTTCCTTACTTCCAGTGGAAAAAATTTAAAACGGCCCCTATGTTTGGGAATTATTAGAAAAAATGCTTTTACCTGGGGCATTAAGATTCTAGGGCATTCTAAAACTTGACTCTCTGGAAGCTAAGGGAAATCATTTTGCTGATATTTCATAAGGAATGCTTCCCTTAAAGGGACCAACAGTAGCCAAACCTCTGTCATCATCCAAAGGGTTATTTACCCCAATGATAATTTAGAAAAACTGGCTAGAGAAGCCCAAAAGTTGGCTTCAAAAAAGAAAAAAACAAGACCAGAAATTCAATAATTTTTGGTTTGGTCCAAAGATAAAGCTCTGAGACAGAGTCAAGATGGCGTACTAGAAGGATGGGGAATTCACGTCTCCTCACAACTAGGGCAGCTACCAGGCGCTGGTGGGGGACCACGGACACCTAAGGGACGTGAGGAATCCCCAGTGACTGGGTAGAATGTGGAGCATGGGGGGAGTGAAGGGGGAGGGGAAGTGGAGGCAGGGAGGGACAGGCACCCCTGAGGGGCAGCTGGGGGAGGGAAAGGGATTCCATACCCGAAGGGGGAAATTGGGGGACCACTGGGAGGGAAGAGTATCAAAAGGGAGCATGTCCAGGTTTCCCCTGCCCACCTGGACCCACAGGAACCTGTTGAGATCCCAGGCTTGATCCTCTGCCCACCTAGGACCCCTCAAGCTGCGCGGGTCCTGAGGGAGTGGGAGGGAAGGAAGGGGGAGGAAAAGTAAAGGCCAGACCTCCAGGACTGGCACCCCTGAGGGGTGGCTGGGGGAAGTAGGAGTTCTTACACCCAGCGGGACCGACCCACGGTTAGGGGTCCAGCGGCAATGGGGGAGACCCTGGGGGACGGTGGGGGCCCACTTAGGTACTGGGAAGCCTGTTGGGCTCCTAGGCCTAATACTCTGCCCTCGGAGCCTCCCTCCTGCAATGCAGTGCCCAATCCCCTCTCTTATACCCCCACTCAGGGCCATACCTCCACACTCGGAGACCCTCTTCAACGAGCTGGCCCTAAACCCCACCCACACACCCTCACTCAGGGCCCAACCTCCAAACTCCGGAACTCCACACTCCAGATGCTCTCCTTTCCATGTGCTGCCTCTGCCCTTCTCTGAAGGTCCTAAGCAGAAGCCCCACCCCACACTTGAATATTGCCCCGCCTAGGCCCCACCCCACGGTCAAACGTCACATCCCCATAAACCTAGGTCCCACCCCATGCTAAACCCCACCAATGCCTAAGTTCCAGCCCCCACCTAAACTCTGCCCCCATAGCCAAGGCTTTTTTTTTTTCTTTCTTTTACTCTTTTAGATTGTGGTCCTGTTTTACCTTGTTAATTCACTGCTGTTGATTTTTTTATATTTTTATTTTTCCTAATAAATCTTTTATTTCTCTAATTTTATGGTATTCTTTATACTTTGTTAGCAATCTCTCCTTTTGGCTTATTTCCCCAACCCCTTTTTTTTGTTGTCCTTTTTTCTGTTGTCCTTTTTTCTGTTGTGGTTTTATTTTACCTTGTTGCAGTTATTTCAAATATAGTTTTATATTCCCTAATGTATTTTTTCTTTCTAATTTTATTTTGTTTTTTATTCTTAGATATTGTACTGCTCCTTTTTCGTTCTTTCTTCCTTTTTATTTATTTATTTATTTATTTATTTACCGCGCCACAAAACTTGCAGGATCTTGGTTCCCAGGCTGGCGGTTGGGCCCGAGCTCCTGTGGTGGGAGCTCTGAGTCCAAACCGCTAGTGTAACGCAGGACCTCAGACCCCAGGGAATATCAGAGTGAGGCCTGCTGGAAGTCTTCATCACAGCACCAAGACCCAGCTCTATCCAACTGTCTGCAAACTCCAGTGCTGGACCTCTCAGGCCAAACAGCCAGTAAGACAGGAATACAGCACAACCCATCAAAACAAAAAACAATAAAATGACAAAAAAATATTGTTACACATGAAGGAGCAAGGTAAAAACCTACAAGACCAAATAAATGAAAATGAAATAGGCAATCTACCTGAAAAAAAATTCAGAGCAATGACAGTAAAGATGATCCAAAATCTCAGAAACAGAATGGAGAAACTACAAGAAACATTTAACAAGGATCTAGAAGAACTAAAGAACAAACGATGAACAACACAATAACTGAAATTAAAAATACACTAGAAGAAATCAATAACAGAGGCAGAAGAATGGATAAGTGAGCTAGCAGATAAAATGGTGGAAATAACTGCCAGGGAGCAGAAAAAAGAAAAAAGAATGGGGCTTCCCTTGTGGCGCAGTGGTTGAGAGTCCACCTGCTGATGCAGTGGACACGGGTTCGTGAACCCGGTCCGGGAAGATACCACATGCCGCGGAGCAGCTGGGCCCATAAGCCATGGCCACTGAGACTGCACTTCCGGAGCCTGTGCTCAGCAATGGGAGAGGCCACAACAGTGAGAGGCCCGCAAACCGCAAAAAAAAAAGAAACAGAAAAAAGAATGAAAAGAATTGAGAACAGTCTCAGAGACCTCTGGGATAACATTAAATGCACGAACATTCGAATCATAGGGGTCCCAGAAGCAGAGAAAAAGAAAGGATCTGAGAAAATATTTGAAGAGATTACACTTGAAAATTTCCCTAACATGGGAAAGGAAATAGTCAATCAATTCCAGGAAGCACAGAGAGTACCATACAGGATAAACCCAAAGAGGAAAATGCTGAGACATATATTAATCAAACTATCAAAAATTAAACACAAAGAAAAACTACTAAAAGCAGCAAGGGAAAAGCAACAAATAAAATAAAAAGGAATACCCATAAGGTTAACAGCTGATCTTTCAACAGACTCTGCAAGCCAAAACGGAGGGGTAGGACATATTTAAAGTGATGAAAGGGAAAAACCTACAACCAAGATTACTCTATCTAGCAAGGATCTCATTCAGATTTGATGGAGAAATTAAAACTTTTACAGAGAAGCAAAAGCTAAGAGAATTCGGCACCACCAAACCAGCTTTACAACAAATACTAAAGGAACTTCTCTAGGCAGGAAACACAAGAGAAGGAAAACACCTATTATAACAAACCCAAAACAATTAAGAAAATGGTAATAGGAACATACATATCAATAATTACCTTAAATGTAAATGGACTAAATGCTCCAACCAAAAGACACAGACTGGCTGATGGATACAAAAATAAGACCTATACTAATGCTCTGTACTGAGAGCATTAAGTGAGAGGGTCTCACCTAGAGGGTCTCACTTAGACACTCTAAGTGAGAGGGTCTAAGTGAAGAGACCCACTTCAGACCTAGGGACACATGCAGACTGAAAGGGAGTGGAAGGAAAAAGATATTCCATGCAAATAGAAATCAAAAGAAAGCTGGAGTAGCAATTCTCATGTCAGGCAAAATAGACTTTAAAATAAAGACTATTACAAGAGACAAAGAAGGACACTACATAATGGTCAAGGGATCAACCCAAGAAGAAGATATAACAATTGTAAATATTTATGCACCCAATACAGAAGCACCAAAATACATAAGGCAAATGCTAACAGCCATAAAAGGGGAAACCAAAAGTACACAATCATAGTAGGAGACTTTAACGTCCCACTTTCACCAACGGACAGATCATCTAAAATGAAAATATATAAGGAAACAAAAGCCTTAAATGATACATTAAACAAATGGACTTAATTGATATTTATATGACATTCCATCCAAAAACAACAGAATACACATTCTTCTCAAGTGCTCATGGAACATTCTCCAGGAGAGACAATATCTTGGGTCACAAATCAAGCCTTGGTAAATTTAAGAAAACTGAAATCCTATCAAGTATCTCTTCTGACCACAACGCCATGAGACTAGATATCAATTACAGGAAAAAAAACTATAAAAAACAAAAACACATGGAGGCTAAACATTACGCTACTAAATAACCAGGACATCCCTGAAGAAATCAAAGAGGATATCAAAAAATACATAGAAACAAATGAAAATGTAAACATAACAACCCAAAACCTATGACATGAAGCAAAAGCAGTTCTAAGAAGGAAGTTAACAGCAATACAATCCTACCTCAAGAAACAAGAAAAAATTCAAATAAACATCCTAACCTTACACCGAAAGCAATTAGAGAAACAAGAATAGAAAAAACCCAAAGTTAGCAAAGGAAAGAAATCATAAAGATCAGATCAGAGAAATAAAAAAGAAATGAAGGAAACGATAGCAAAGATCAATAAAACTAAAAGTTGGATCTTTGAAAACATAAACAAAATTGATAAACCATTAGCCAGACTCATCAAGAAAATAAAGAGAGAAGATTCAAATCAATAGGATTAGAAATGAAAAAAGATAAGTAACAACTGACACTGCAGAAATACAAGGATCACTAGAGATTTCTACAAGCAACTCTATGCCAATAAAATGGACAACCTGGAAGAAATGGACAAATTTTTAGAAAAGCAGAACCTTCTGAGACTGAACCAGGAAGAAATAGAATATATGAACAGACCAATCACAAGCACTGAAATCGAAACTGTGATTAAAAATCTTCCAACAACCAAAAGCCCAGGACCAAATGGCTTCACAGGCAAATTCTATCAAACATTTAGAGAAGAGCTAACACCTATCCTTCTCAAACTCTTCCAAAATATATCAGAGGGAGGAAGACTCCGAAACTCATTCTACGAGGCCACCATCACCCTGATACCAAAACCAGACAAGGATGTCACAAAGAAAGAAAACTACAGGCCAATATCAATGATGAACATAGATGCAAAAATCCTCAACAAAATACTAGCAAACAGAATCCAACAGTACATTAAAAGGATCATACACCATGATCAAGTGGGGTTTATTCCAGGAATGCAAGGATTCTTCAATATACACAAATCAATCAATGTGATACACCATATTAACAAATTGAAGGAGAAAAACCATATGATCATCTCAATAGATGCAGAGAAAGCTTTTGACAAAATTTAGCCCCCATTAATGATAAAAACCCTGTAGAAAGTAGGCATAGAGGGAACTTTCCTCAACATAATAAAGGCCATATATGACAAAACTACAGCCAACATCATTCTCAATGGTGAAAAACTGAAATCATTTCCCCTAAGATCAGGAACACGACAAGGTCGCCCACTCTCACCACTCTTATACAACATAATTTTGGAAGTTTTAGCCACAGCAATCAGAGAAGAAAAAGAAAAAAAAGGAATCCAAAACAGAAAAAAAGAAGTAAAACTTTTTGTTTGCAGATGACATGGTACTATACATACAGAATCCTAAAGGTGCTACCAGAAAACTACTAGAGCTAATCAATGAATTTGGTAAAGTAGCAGGATACAAAATTAATGCACAGAAATCTCTTGCATTCCTATACACGAATGCTGAAAAATCTGAAAGAGAAATTAAGGAAACACTCCCATTTACCATTGCAACAAAAAGAATAAAATACCTAGGAATAAACCTACCTAAGGAGACAAAAGACCTATATGCAGAAAAATAAGACACTTATGAAAGAAATTAAAGATGATACAAACAGATGGGGAGATATACCATGTTCTTGGATTGGAAGAATAAACATTGTGAAAATGACTCTACTACCCAAAGCAATCTACAGATTCAGTGCAATCCCTATCAAACATCAAACTACCAATGGCATTTTTCAGAGAACTAGAACAAAAAATTGAACAATTTGTATGGGAACACAAACGACCCTGAATAGCCAAAGCAACCTTGGGAAAGAAAAACAGAGCTGGAGGATTCAGGCTCCCAGACTTCAGACTATATTACAAAGCTCCAGTAATCAAGACAGTATGGTACTGGCACAAAAACAGAAATATAGATCAATGGAACAGGATAGAAAGTCCAGAGATAAACCCATGCACATACGGTCACCTGGTTTTTGATAAAGGAGGCAAGAATATACAATGGAGAAAAGTTAGCCTCTTCAATATGTGCTGCTGGAAAACCTGGACAGCTACATGTAAAAGAATGAAAGTAGAACACTCCTTAACACCATACACAAAGATAAACTCAAAATGGATTAAAGACCTAAATGTAAGGGCAGACACTATAAAACTCTTAGAGGAAAACATAGGCAGAACACTCTATGACATAAATCACAGCAAGTTCCTTTTTGACCCACATCTTAGAGAAATAGAAATAAAAACAAAAATAAACAAATGGGACCTAATGACACTTAAAAACTTTTGCACAGCAAAGGAAACCATAAACAAGATGAGAAGACAACCCTCAGAATGGGAGAAAATATTTGCAAACGAATCAATGGGCAAAGGATTAATTTGTAAAATATACAAACAGCTCAGGCAGCTCAATATCTAGAAAACAAACAACCTAATCCAAAAGGTTGCAGCAGACCTAAATAGATATTTCTCCAAAGAAGATATACAGTTTGCCAACAAACACATGAAAAGATGCTCAATATCACTAATCATTAGAGAAATGAAAATCAAAACTACAATTAGGTATCACCTCACACCAGTCAGAATGGCCATCATCAAAAAATCTACAAACAATAAATGCTGGAGAGGGTGTGGAGAAAAGGGAACCCTCTTGCACTGTTGGTGGGAATGTAAATTGGTACAGCCACTATGGAGAACAGTATGGAGGTTCCTTAAAAAACTAAAACTAGAACTACCATATGACCCAGCAATCCCACTACTGGGCACATACAATGAGAAAACCATAATTCAAAAAGAGTCATGCACCATAATGTTCACTGCAGCACTATTTACAATAGGCAGGACATGGAAACAATCTAAGTATCCATTGACAGATGAATGGATAAAGAAGATGTGACATATATATACAATGGAATATTACTCAGCCATAAAAAGAAACAAAATTGAGTTACTTGTAGTGAGCTGGATGGAGCTAGAGTCTGTCATACAGAATGACGTAAGTCAGAAAAAGAAAAACAAATACTGTATGCTAACACATATATATGGAATCTAAAAAAAAAAAAAAATGGTTCTGATGAACCTATGGGTAGCAGTGGAATTAAGACTCAGACATTGAGAATGGACTTGAGGACACATGGGGCGGGAAGGGTAAGCTGGGACAAAGTAGAGAGGAGCACTGACATATATATACTACCAAATGTAAATTAGATAGCCAGTGGGAAGCAGCTGCATGGCATAGGAGATCAGCTTGGTGCTTTGTGACCACCTAGAGGGGTGGGATAAGGCGGGTGGGAGGGAAACGCAAGAGGGAGGGGACATGGGGATATACGTATGCATATAGCTGATTCACTTTGTTATACAGCAGAAACTAACACAGCACTGTAAAGAAATTATACTCCAATAAAGGTGTTTAAAAAAAAAATGTGTGGAAGAACTGACAGATATTTTTCCAAAGGAGACATACAGATGGCCAACAGGCAAATAAAAAGATGCTCAACACCGCTAATCATCAAAGAAAAGCAAATTAAAACCATAATGAGATGTCACCTCACACCTGTCAAAATGGCTATCATCAAAAATGACACAAATAACAAATGTTGACAGGATGTGTAGAAAAGGGAAACTTTGTATACTGTTGGTAGGAATGTAAATTGGTGCAGCCTTTGTGGAATTCATTATGGAGGTTTCTCAAAATATTAAAAGTAGAACTACCATATGATCCAGCAATTCCACTCCTGGGTACATATTCAAAAAAAAAGAAAAGGAAAAAAAACACTAATTGGGAAACACACATGCACCCCAATATTCATAGTATCATTATTTACAATTAACAAGATATGGAAGCAACCTAAGTGTCCATCAACAGATGAGTGGATAAAGAAGATGTGGTGTGTTGTGTGTGTGTGTGTGTGTGTATACACACACACACACAATAGAATACTACTCAACCATAAAAAAGGATGAAATTTTGCCATTTGCAACAATGTGGATGGACTTGAAGGGTATTATGCTAATTGAGATAAGTCAGAAAAAGAAAGACAAATACTGTATGATATCACTTATATGCGTAATCTAAAAAATATAACTAGTGAATATAACAAAAAAAATGAAACAACAACAACAAAAAACAATAAAGCTCTGGTTTGGACCAAATAACAACCCAGTCCTATTGAAGACTCTAAAATTCACTCCTCACCCCTGAATATACATTAAACTCTTGGTCTACTAACAAAATGATAGTATTCATGAATCAATATTTGTGGGGAACATTAACAAGGCTATAAAAAGTACCTATTTCAATTAACCCATTTGTCTGAAGTTCAACCCAGGGAAGCCTGTTTGTACTGCTCCTGGACATTTTCAACTACACAATGGATGATTTAAAGTCTGGCAAATGCTTTTCATACAACTTCCTTTGTCTCATGAATATAAATATGTTTCAGTCATGGTCTATATGTTTTCATACTAGACTGAAACCTTCCCTTGCAGACAGGCTACTGCCTCTTCTGTGGCTCAAATCCTTTTGGAAAACATTATCCCTACCTGGTTCCTCTTGCACTTCACAGTGAGCAAGGTACCCATTTTACTGGCCAGGTGCTTTGACAAGCCTGTGTTGTTTAGCTGGTTTTACAACACTTTCACTGCACTTACCACCCTCAGTGCTCTGGTTTAGTCAAACGCACTGAGGGCATTATTAAGATTCCAGTGGCAAAATTTACAGGGCCCCCCACCACCACCACAGATACCTTGGCTGAAAGCATTGCTGTCCTAAATATCAGAATCAACCCTTTCGGAACTTATGAACTCTCACCCTTTGAGATAGTCACAGGACACCCAATGCACTTGGGTTCTGCTTCTCTTGATACACAACTAACAAAAGGAGGGCTATTTCAATATTGCAAAGGGCTAATTGCTTTATAATAATAAAATAACCATGTTTTGGTAGATCAATCTTTTCATAGCGTGTTATTGGAAGATGAAGACTTTAAGCATCACAACTTGCAACCTGGGGTTTTTATCTGTTGGAAAAGAACAGAAGAACTCTCCTCAACCTCATTGGAGAGACCACTATCAGGTACTGCTAACCAATCCTTGTGCTGCCAAACTCCAAGGAATAGACTCTTGGGTTCACGTGACATACCTAAAGAAAGCACCAAACCCTAAATGGACCTGCACATCATCTGGTAATGTAAAAGGAAAGATTTCCTGAAATTGAAGCAGACAATATTTGATGAGAAAGCTTTCCCAAGATATCCAGATCTGTCCTGTTGGAAGTTTATCATCAAACCTCTGATGATGACATAACACTTCAGATGCTCTCTAATATCTATGATCGTGATAACATATGGAATTTAGATAAAATGTACCTTATAGTTCCCCCTCCTACCTCTCCTTGTTACTCAAAGTGACCTCAATAGATTTCCAATCCATGCGCTTTTGGTCCAATGTGAGACACTACACCCAAGAAAGGTCCTTCCTGACACAGGGGCAAAAAGCTGCTAAAACTAGAAAATCTGACATGATCAGCAATGCTTTCAGAGCAAGATCTTGATCAAAAGGGGGAAGTGTTAAAAAATTAATAAACAGAAACCTCCATTAAATAGAGTCAGGAGACCAGAAGGGAGAGCCCTCATGCCTGGCGAAGATAGCAGAGCCCAATAAAAAGAAGAAAGGTGTTTCTTCTTCCCTGGCAAGTACTCAGCCATGGACTCTTTGTTTACTATAGCCCTCTCAACTTCCTTTTCCTGTCTATAAAATAGTTCTTTCCTTGCTGTGTGGGGTTTTCCATGTGGCTCGCCATGGTTGCAGACACTAAATGGCAATTCTCGACGATCCCAAATAAACTCATCTTTGCTGGAGAAATATCTGGCAGTCTATTCCTTTTAGGTTGACAGCTCCTATAGTTGGAGCCAATTCAAGCCCATTAATCTGGTTTCAAAATCTATACTAACTGGCTCCTTAATAACTCTCTAACCTCATCTTTTACTGTTTCAAGCACACTGTACAACCAATCATATAGAACAGGTTAATTTCCTATCACCTACTCTGATCTTTCTCTTACCTGGAATGTTCTCATGTTCCCTCTCGGCCAAAAATATGTATTTTTGTATGTATGTGTGCATGTGTTGTTTGTTTGTTTATATTTACTATGTGTTTATTTAATGTGAGGTTTGGAAAAGTTGCAACGTTTACGTGGGGGATTAAATTTTATTGTCAATAGTGCCCTTTAAAATTGCTCTTAAAATGTGAACTAATTTCTAATAGCTGTTATAAATTCATCTGCTAATTCTGTCACTTTCATTATTGATTAATATTTCTCATGATTATGGACCTCATTAACTGCTTTTTGCATGTCTATTTTTCACTGTATACGGGACATTATGAATACTATATTATTGATTATTTAGATGTTATTCTTTTCCTTAATAGTGTTTATTTTGTTACTATTTTGTTTATTTTGTCGCTATTTTGTTTATTTTGTCAGATTTGTTATTAATCTGACAGTTAATTTATTTACACATATCTTTCAACTTTCCAAGGTTTAAAAAAAAATCTTTGTTAGTTAAAATAGAAAGCAGCCTTTAGCTGAGGGCTAGAATAGCCCTACTCTTAAAGCATGGCCTCTTTGCTACCTATCATATGAAATGAATTCTCTCCACACTGGCTAATTGGAAGTAGAACATCTGTTCTGTGCAAGCTGCAGGAGTTGTTCAGTTCACGACTCCCTAATAGATGTGTATCTTTTGGTATCATTATGCATCCTCTTTGAGTTTCAATTTGCACATGTTCAGCTTGGTATTTAGCCAAAGACCAAAGGCAAGTCATATATACAGATTTCTGAATCTCCTTCTTTACATAGATATCTTTTCTCTGATACCCTGCTCTGTAAATTCCAGCCAACTCAATAGCCTTAAGTTATATACAAATAACCTTTGTATCCTCAGCTTGGTGAGGATACTTTCGGGCTTCCTCTCCCTGAACTATAGTCAGAAACATGCATTCAGGCAGAAAACCAGAGTGATCATGCAGCTAATCTCACTTGTTTCCTTTCTCTCAATGATTGCACTCCCATGGCACCTGTTTATTCAATGTCTGGAAACAGCTCAAATATTTTGTCCAGTTTTGAAGTTATTTACTGTGGCAAAACAGGTCTAATAGCAGCTACTCTGTGATGGTAAAAAGTGGAATCATAAAACTGTACTCTACTCCACTCTACTACATAGCTATTGGTAACACAGTAGGCCAAATGTCTCTTGTGTGATATACATATATCACAGTAGGAGAGGGCAAGGGGAGAAATTCTGAAATATTATCTAACAAAGTCTTGTCAAAATGATGCAAACTCCTTTTATAAACATTAAATTAGTATTTCCGGTGTGTGGTTCCAGGCAACAAAATATATAAAAAAAAAATAAAGTGGCAATCTCACTCTTGAAAAAAGTAGTATGCTCCTGTCTTATTTCTGGAAATAGGAATAGAAGTGTTGTGTAGAAATCTGGAAAGCAAAGAGTGAGGAGCATCCAGGTTCAAGTCCTCAAGTTTATGTGTGCAAGTCTTGTAGACATCACAGGTCTAACCAGGTAAAGGGTCAAGTCCAGGAGGTGACGTAAGTACACAAATGTTCTCAATTCAAATTCTACAGGGCTATGAATGACCAACACAAGATCACCATGCAGCACTGAACTCTGTGCTACTCTATTCCACTTTTGGACAGGGATACGTGATTATTTGCCTACAAACTGTAACATGGTCAGAGTAAAGTCAGAGCCCTGCAGGAGAATATGGAATTATGAAACTAGGCTTCTCTCCCTAATTGTTGTAAGCAAAAGAGAAATATAAGATATCACAGTATCACATAAAAAGGTCCACTTATCTCACTGAAGAGTAAAGTAGCATTTTACCAGGAAAAAACTGGGAGGCTAACTAACCAGAAGCTTTAAAAGGTGAATTCAACAAGGTCCTGAACCTTGCTGTCAACTTACAGAGTCACTGACAATTAAGATTTGAACTGACATTTAAACAAAGATTTATGAACATCTAATAAACACATGAAAAGATGCTCAACCTCATTAGCCATTTGAGAAATGCAAATTAAAACCATAGTGAGATGTCATTTCACACTCACTAGAATGGTTGTAATCAAAAAGACATACAATAACAAGTGTTCGTGAGAAAGTAGAAAGCTGGAATCCTCATATATCGCTAGTAGTAATGTAAAGTGGTGCAGTTATTTTGGAGAGAAAGCCTCTTGTCAGTTTCTTAAAGATTTAAACATAAATTTATCATATAATGCAGCAATTCTATTCCTAGGTCTCTAACCCACAAAAATATATATGGGATGTGTGTGAAAAAAAAAAAAAAGAAAATATATATATATAGCCACACAAGCACTTGCATGTGAATGTTCATAGCAGCATTATTCATACTAGCCAAAATGTGGGAAAAATTCAAATGCCCAACAATTGATGAATATCTAAACAAAAAATGTGGTATATCCGTATAATGGAATACTATTTACCAATAAAAAGGTACAAACTACTGATATATGCTACAACAGGGATGAACATCAAAAACATTATGCTAAGCTAAAGAAGCTAAAGAAACATTATGCTAAGCTAAAGAAGCTAAAGAAGCAGGACTATATAGTGTATGGTTGACCATGTATATGAATGGTCCAGAAGAGCAAATCTTTAGAGACAGAATGTAGATTAGTGGTTGCCTGTGGATGTGAGTGGGAATGAGGATTGAAAATGGGCACAGGGAATCTTTTTGAGTTTAAGGAAGTGTTCTAAAACTTGATTGTGATGATGGCTGTGCAACTCTTTAAATTTACTAAAAATTCTTAAACTGTGCACTTAAAATGGGTACATTTTATGATTTGTATTATATAACTCAATAAGGTTGTTTTCATAAAAGTTAAAACTCTGACCTCTAAGAAGAACCTTAGCGTAACAAATTAAAAATGGATTATAGCAATTAATCATGAGCAGAACATTTTAAGACTAATTTTTTAGTACCTGGGGTTTTTTTTCCCTTGATGTTCTGATATCTGGGAAAATGAAATAATCTGAAATATTCCCTGTACCATGGGTGGGTGGATGGGGGTGCACTTTCTAGTCTAGCAAATCGAGAAGAAAAATCACTTCTTTATAGAACACTTGTTCTAAATCTCCCATATACAAGCTTTAAAGTCATGCTGTACAATAGCAACACTAAGGGCAAAAACATCTTGTGGAGGTAATCACTGAATTTCTATAGAGATATGAGACTCTTATACATTAACATATTTTTATTTTTTTCTCAATATACCATATCCAGAAATAATGAATAAGAATGAGCAGGCTTTGCTAATTTCACATTAAATATTATAGGTCTTTGAAAGAAGATGAAAAAAGAAGGAAAATGTTACATTCTGCATGAGGTCAATACCTTTCAGACACTCCCAGATTTATATTTAAATTCTTTAAATAAGTTTTTCATGTATGAATGACAACCTTGGAAAGGTTCCTGCACTCTTTGGAAGGATGCACTGTTTTTCCTTATGATACTTGTTTTCCTCTCCCAAATTCCATGATTCATCTCCCAGTCACTACATTCTGGAACGTACCTGCTATGTAATGAGACTGGCAGTGTGTAGGATACAGGAAAGGAAATACAACAAAGGAGATACAGGAAAGGACACTAAATACCTCTTCATGTGCTGCCAAAACATTTCCATGTGATGGTATCTTATCCTTGGTCCAAAACTATTTTAGAATTTGCTCGAACTGGAGCAATATCTTTCCTGAGGCAGAAGTTTTTTTATAATTTTTAATTTCTTTATAATTGGATTATAATATTATATAAGATTCATGTGTACAATATTATATTTCAATTTCTGTATATATTTACAGCATGCTTACCACCAAAAGTTTGGTTTCCATTCTTCACCATACTGCTCATCACCTTTATCCATTTTGCCCTCCCTCCATGCCCTGCCCCCTCTGGTAACCACCACTCTGTTCCCTATATCTATGTGCTTGTTTTTATTTGGTTTGGTTTGTTCACTTATTTACTTAATTAGTTTTTATATTCCACATATGAGTGAAATCATATGGTAAATCATATGGTACTTGCCTTTCTCCCTCCGACTTATTTCACTTAGCATACCATCAAGGTCCATCCATGTTGTTGCAAATAGCAAGATTTCATCTTTTTATGGCTGAATAGTATTCAAATATAGTATTCAAATATATATGTGTAGATACATATATATGATACATATATATATATATATATATATATCATATCTTCTTTATCTATTCATCCGTGAATGAGCATTTACGTTGCTTGCATATGTTGGCTATTGTAAACAACACTGCAATGAACATACCAAAACCAGACAAGGATAACAGAAAGAAAGAAAATTACAGGCCAATAATTCTGATGACATGGATGCAAAAATCTTTAGCCAAAAATTCAATAACAGCAAACCAAATTCAATAATACATTAATAGGATCATACACCATGATCAAGTATGATTTATTCCAGGGAAGCAAGGATAGTTCAACATCTGCAAATCAATCAAAACGATATACCACATAAAATGAAAAATATAAATCATATGATCATCTCAATAGATGCAGAAAAAGAATATGACAATATTCAACATCCATTTGTGATTAAAAAATTCTCGATAAAATGGGTATAGAAGGAACATACCTCAACAGAATAAAGGTCATATGTGACAAACCCAAAGCTAACATACTTAACAGTGAAAAAATGAAAAGTACTCCTCTAAGACAAGGCAAAATTTTTTTAAAGTTAAAATTTACTTAAATACACATGAAGAGTTCCAATTAAACCTTAGAATCTTCTAAGCAGACATTTAAATCTACAAAGAAATGTATAGTACTTAAAAGCATTATTCATTCTTCCTTAGTATAAAATGCAGATGTTCTTTGCAGTGGCCTTCAGCATACATTGTTTAAGACCAATCATCTAAAGGTATTGGTGTTCTCTACTAATTCTCACATGAAAGAAAAATTATTATGTGATTAGTGACTAGGAAGATTTCATGTTCCCATGGGTTAATTTTCCTGAGGATTGCTTATAGTACTATCTCATATTTTCAGTGTGCATACAATCATTTATCCCCAAAATGCCATTGCTTGTTTCATTTTCAGGGGTCATAAGAGCCATGAGAATCATGGTCTGGTACATAAGTCTTCATACATAAATATCAGAGACACACAATTAGACCCTTTGTGCCATTTGAAATTGCCATCAGAGGAAAAAATGGGATAAAATGGGAATGAGAACAGACTAGTATGTGAAAAGTAGTTGTTGGAACTCACTTTATCTATTTATTTACTTACTTATTTACTTATACAACACCATATTACAAAAATAATTTAAAATGTTTTATAAAGTACAATTAGGGGAGCAATCAAGATGGTGGAGGAGTAGGACATGAACCTCACCACCTCCCACAAATACATCAGAAATATATCTACATGTGGAATGATTCTCACAGAATATCTACTGCACACTGGCAGAAGACCTAAGACTTCTGAAAAGGCAAGAAAATCTCCATGTAACAGGGTAGGACAAAAGAAAATAGAAAAAAAGAAAGTGACAAAGGAATCTTGTCAGGACCTGTGCCCCTGACAAGGAGCTGTAAAAGAGGAAAGGTACCTGCACCCTGGAAGGCCCCTCACCAGCGGGGAGATCAGCCGGGACAGAGGGAGAGCTTTAGACCCTTGGAGGAGAACACGGCAACCGGTTTGCAGCAGCCAGAATGGAGAGAGACCTGCACAGACAGTCAGTGCCATCTCCCAGTATTCCCCAGCCTGGGACGTGTTCACCTGTGTGGGCAGGGGCTGGGTGCTGAAGCTTGTGCTTCAGAGATTGGACCTGGGGAGAGGAGTGGGGTTGGCTGCCTGAAAACTCCAGCAGGGGCTGGAGTCTGGTGCAGCCTCAACTGAGGGTTAATGGAGGAAGCCTGAGCTGTCTGAGAGGCCAGGAGCCATTGTTTGGGGGGGGTGCATAAGGAGAGGGACGGGACCTGCTATTGCAGCATATTTCCCCGTGTGTGGTCTCAGGCAGCAGAACACTGCCTACGTGAGCTCCAGGAGCAGTTGCAAGCCGCCTCCACTCCCATCACATGCTTCAGGGGTGCACGTGAACTGCCACCACCACCAAGAACCCCAGGACGGAGCACCAGCCACCACATCTGCACACCCCCTATCAAGAGGATAACAGCCAGCACATGCTGAGGAAAGACGTGATAGGCATCCATACTAAAAACAGCCCTGCACCAAAAAACTAAACCCACACAAGCTACACAGGGATACTCCCACATATAAATAGCCCTCCAAAACAACAGTAGATAATTGTTTCTCCTAAACTCACAGAGTAAGAGAAGTATAAGTAAAATGAAGAAGCAGAGGAACCACTCCCAGTTAAAAGACCAAGAGAATTCCCCTGAGAGAACAAACAATGAAACAGACCTCTTCAATCTAACAGACACTGATTTCAAAAAGGAGATAATGAAAATACTGAAGGAATTAAGAAAGGCCATTGACAGAAATGCAGAATACTGTAAAAAGGGACTAGAAACTATAAAGAGAAACCAAGAAAAAGTACAAAACTCACTTGCCAAGACAAAAGCTGAGCTAAAGGCAATGAATAGCAGAATGAACAATGCAGAAGAACAAAAAAGTAACCTGAAAGATAGAACAATGGAAATCACCCAATCAGGATAGCAGACAGAAAGCCAAATTGAAAAAAAAAAAAAAAAAGAAAACAATATAAGAGACCTATGGGATAATATAAAGTGTGCCAATCTACACATAATAAGGATTCCAGAAGGAGAAGAAAGATGAAAGGGGATCGAAAATGTATTTGAAGAAATTATGGCTGAAAACTTCCCAAACCTAAAGATGGAAACATATACCCAGGTACAGGAACCACAGAGGGTCCAAACAAGATAAACTCAAACAGACTTACACAAAGACATAATATAATATAAATGGCAAAAGTTAAAGATAAAGAGAGGATTCAAAAGGCAGCAAGAGAAAAACAAATAGTTAATTACAAGGGAACCCTCATAAGGCTGTCAGCTGATTTCTCTACAGAAATGCTACAGGCTAGAAGGGAGTGGTAAGATATATTCAAAATTCTGAAAGGGAAAAATCTGCAACCTAGGATACTCCACCCAGCAAGACTATCATTAGAATAGAAGGAGAGAGAAAGAATTTCTCAGACAAGCAAAAACTAAAAGAATACAGCAATACTAAACCTATCCTAAAGGAAATATGGAAAGGACTTCTCTAAATAGAACAGAAATAAGAATCAATAAGAATGAGAAAATGCAACTGGAAAGTAAATCACTTAAATAGGCCAGTACACAGATTTAAAAAAATAAGTCAAATAATTTCTGTGGTAAGTGATGATAAACACAGGGAACAGCAAAAGGAGGAACATGAAGATGTAAAAGAAGACATCAAAATCATAAAATGTGTGGGAGGAGAATAAGAAAATGTAGGGTTTTTTTCCTAGAATGTGCTTGAGACTATATGACTACCACTATACAGCAAGCAGATATAAGAAGGGGTTCACATACTTGAAAAATAGGGTAACCACGACTCAAAAACATATAATAGGTCCACAAAAACCAAAAAGAAGAGAACATAAGTATAATACAAAAGAAAATCATCAAACCACAAATAGAAAAAGAAAAAGAAAGGGACAAAGAATAAATATAAAATCAATGGGAAAACAAGGTTTAAAATGGCAATAAGTACATATCTACCAATATTTACCTTAAATGTCAATGGACTAAATGCTCCAATTAAAAGACAGAGTGGCAGATTGGACTAAAAAACAAGAACCTACAATATGCTGCCTACAAGAGACCCACATTAGGGCAAAGGACACACATAAATTGAAAGTGAGGAGATGGAAAAAGATATTTCATGAAAAAGGAAATGACAAGAAAGCAGGGGTCACAATACTCATTTCAGACAAAACAGACTTCAAAACAAAGGCCATAAAGAAAAATAAAGAAGGCCACTATACAATGATAAAAGGATCAATACAAGAAGAGGCTTTTACAGTTGTCCACATATATGCACCTAATATAGGAGCACCCAAATACATAAAACAAATACTAATAGACATAAAGAGAGAAATTTACAGGAATACAATAATGGTAGGAGACTTTAACACCCCACTGACATCAACGGACAGATCTTCTACACAGAAAATCAATAGGGCAACAGAGATCTCAGATGATACAATAGAACAGTTAGACTTAATTGATATTTTCAGCACATTACATACAAAAAAAAATCAGAATACATATTATTTTCAAGTACACATGGAACATACTCTAGGATTGACCACATACAGCACAAAACAAACCTCAACAAATTTAAGAGTATGGAAATCATCTCAAGCATCTTTTCTGACCATAACAGCATGAAACTAGAAATTAACCACAGAAAAAGAAATAAGAAAAAATGATTACATGGATATTAAATAACATGCTACTAAAAAACCGATGGGTCAATGTGAATCAAAGAGGAAATTAAAAAATACCCTGAGACAAATGACAATGAAAACACAACCATACAAAATCTATGGGATGCAGCAAAAGCAGTTCTTAGAGGGAAGTTCACAGCAATACACGTCTTCCTCAAAAAGTAAGAAAAATCTTGGGGCTTCCCTGGTGGTGCAGTGGTTGAGAGTCCGCCTGCCGATGCAGGGGACATGGGTTCGTGCCCCGGTCCGGGAAGATCCCACATGCCGTGGAGCGGCTGGGCCCGTGAGCCATAGCCGCTGAGCCTGCGCATCCGGAGCTTGTGCTCCGCAACGGGAGAGGCCACAACAGTGAGAGGCCCAAGTACAGCAAAAAAAAAAAAAAAAAAAAAAAAAAAAGTAAGAAAAATCTCAACTAAACAACCTAACCCATCACTTAAAAGAATTAGAAAAAGAGAAAGAAACAAAACCTAAAGTCAGCAGAAGGAAGGAAATAATAAAGATCAGGGAGGAAATAAATAGAAATTTTAAAAAGCAATAGAAAAAAATCAATAAAACCAAGAGCTGGTTCTTTAAAAGGGTAAACAAGATTGACAAACCTCTGGCCAGGCTTACCAAGAAGAAAAGAGAAAATCCAAATGGGCAAAATAAGGAATGAAAAAGGAAATATAACAATGAATACCACAGAAATACAAAAAAATATAAGAGAATACTATGAACAATCATATACCAACAAATTCGACAACCGAGAAGAAACGGACGAGTTTCTAGAAACATACAGCCCACCAAAATTGAATCAAGAAGAAAGAGACCAATCACTAGAAGAGAAGCAGAATCTGTAATAAAAAAAACGAACAAACAAACAAAAACCTCCCTACAAACAAAAGTCCAGGGCCATATGGCGTCACAGGCAAATTCTACCAAACATACAAAGGACTTTCACAAATCCTTATCAAACTCTTCCAAAAGACTGAAGAGGCGGGAACACTCCCAAAGACATTCTGTTAAGCCTGATACCAAAACCAGACAAAGATACCACCAAAAATGAAATTTACAGGCCAATATCTTTGATGAATATAGATGCAAAAATTCTCCACAATATACTAGCAAACTGAATCCAACAACACATAAAAAACATCACATAACACAACCCAGTGGGATTCATCCCAAGTTCACGATGACAGCTCAACATACACAAATCAATCAAGGTGATAAACCAAATCAACAAAAGAAAAGACAAAAACCACACAAACATCTCAATAGATGCAGAGAAAGCATTTGACAAAATTCAACACCCATTCATGATCAAAACTCTTATGAAAGTGGGTATAGAGGGAACATATCTCAACATAATAAAAGCTATTTATGACAAACCCACAGCCAATATAATAGTCAATGGTGAAAAACTGAAAGCCTTCCTGCTAAAATCTGGAACAAGACAAGGATGCCCACTCTCACCACTTCTCTTCAACATAGTATTGGAAGTCCTAAACACAGCAATCAGACAAGAAAAAGAAAATAAATAAATAAAAGGTATCCAAAGAGAAGAGGTAAAATTGTCACTATATGCAGATGACAAGATACTACATACAGAAAACCCTAAAGACTCCACATGAAAACTACTAGAACTGATAAGTGAATTCAGCAAGGTAGCAGGATACAAGAATTAACATAAAGGATTAACATAAAGAAATTGGTTGCATTTCTTTATACTAACAATGAAACAGTAGAAAGGGAATATATAAAAAAAAAAACCAAACATTTAAAATCACACCAAAAAAATAAAGTACTTAGAAATAAACCTGACCAAAATGGGAGAATATACTTGCAAATAATGGGACCAACAAGGGTTTAATTTCCAAAATACACAAACAGCTCATAGAACTCAACAAGAAAAATCAAAAACCCAATTGAAAAATGGGCAGAAGATCTAAATAGACATTTCTCCAAAGAAGCAATCAAATGGCCAATAGGCACATGAAAAGATGCTCAACACCTCTAATTATTAGAGAAATGCAAATCAAATGAGGTACCACCTCACACAAGTCAGAATGTGGAGAAAAGGGAACCCTTCTACACGGTTGGTGGGAATGTAAGTTGGTACAGTCACTATGGAAAACAGTATGGAGGTTCCTCAGAAAACTAAAAATAGAATTACCATATGATTCAGAAATCCCACTCCTGGGCATATATCCAGACAAACTCTAATTCAAAAAGATACATGCACCCCCTATGTTCACAGCAGAACTATTCACAGTAGCCAAGACATGGAAGCAACCTTAATGTCCATCAACAGGTGAATGCATAAAGAAGATGTGGTACATAAATACAATGGGATACTACCCAACCATAAAAATGAACAAAATAATGCCATTTGCAGCAACATGGATAAAAGCAGAGATTGTCATACTAAGTGAAGTAAGTCAGAAAGAGAAAGATAACTACCATATGATATCACTTATATGTGGAATCTAAAATATGACACAAATAAACCTATCTATTGGGATGGATGGCTGATGAACCCAAATAAACAGGTTTCTTTTTTAATGAGCTAGATGTCAGGTCTTCATTCTAGTAGCACATATCAGGATTTTAGGGAGAATTGAGATACACTGATACATTTTTATCCCACCCTTTGAGAATTCAGTTGTTCTCAAAGTACAGTATATGGAGCCGAAAACAGTCCATAAGAACTTTTCAGGGATCAATGAGGTCAAAATTATTCCATAATAATACTAAGACATAATTTGCCTTTTTTACTGGGTTGACACACACATTGATGATACAAAAATAATGAGGGTAAAAATGCTATCACTTTAACATAAAATATTCAATACCAGCACCAAATTATATCAGTAGTGTAGTAGTCATTCTATTCTTTATTGCCAGGCACTCATAATTTTTTTAAAAAAAGAAAAACATTGGGCTTCCCTGGTGGCGCAGTGGTTGAGAGTCCACCTGCCGATGCAGGGGACACAGGTTCATGCCCCAGTCCGGGAAGATCCCACATGCCACGGAGTGGCTGGGCCCATGAGCCATGGCTGCTGAGCCTGCACGTCCAGAGCCTGTGCTCCACAGCGGAAGAGGCCACAACAGTGAGAGGCCCGCATACCGCAAAAAAAAAAAAAGGAAAAACATTGACTTTCACATAACAGTGTTCTTAATGAAGCAGTAAAATTTTAATTTAATTAAACCAGACCTTTGCATAACATACCTCTTTTATCATCTATATGACAAAATAGATGTAGATAAAACACTTCTACATTCTGAAGTATGATGGCTTTCTCAAGTAAAAGCACTTGTGCAATTTGTCTCAAATACAAGCTCAAGTAGCTGTCTTTTTAGTGGAACACCGTTTTTACTTGAAAACACAACTGACAGACGTACTATAATTATTCAGACATGTTTTGACAGTCATTTTTTTTCAAAAATTAATGAAGTGGACTCCATTTCAAGGAAAACAACTGATAATATTTGTTGTGATGATAAATGTCAAGCTTTCAAGAAAAAATTAGAATTTCTGTCACTATGAACTAGTTTCCCAATACTTAAATAATATTCTGATAAGAACACCCATGATGTTAACAAATGTGACAACGAATTTGTCAACTTTTAGAAGATGTACATAACTCAGTTAATCAATATTTACTAGTCAGTGCATGGTTACAAAATTATCCATGGGTAAAGAATAACTAAGGTGTAAGACAGATCAACGTATTTCACACTTGTTGCTATGAAATATTTGCCAGGTCAAGATTCTACATTACAATCAACTTTTAAGAAACATCTATTGCCAAGCTTTGGTGTAGTTCCAAAAAAAAAAAACAAAACCCACAATTATCTTAAAAGAGTATTATAATACACCTTCCTTTTCTAAGTCCATATCTATGTAAAGCCAAAACTTCATTACACTTCAGTCAAATTTATATAACACAACAGTTTGAAAGCAGAAGCAGATATGAGAAGCCAGATAGCAGAGAGATTTGCAAAAACAAACAAAAAGTAAACACTGACCTTTTTCTCTTTTTTTAATTTTGGGAAAAAAGTTGTATTTAAAATGTGTTTTTAAATAAAGTATAGTAAAGTTAAAATAAGGTACTCAAAAAATATTTTTCAATATCTCAGTTTTAAATTCTAATTTAGTAAATACTGATATAGAAAACTCATATAAAAAGCATTTTGGAGTTCTACACAATTGTTAAGAATATAAAGGGTTCTACTCGAGAACAACTGCTCTAATTAAATTTTTACTTTTATATTTTATTCTAATGTTCCCGTTATTGACCACTATGCCCCATCTTTTCTGTCCTTGTGCTTCAATGACCCCTCTTTCACAAACCCTCCCAAACTGGAGCCCTTGACTTGTGATATGATATGATATGATATATGATGATATGGTATGATATGATATAGACACTTATACTATAGACAAACGGGTGCTTGGACCTGAGAGAGTCTCCTTAGCAGCAGCGGCAGCATATACATACACACACATATACATAATCTAATATATATATATATATATATATATGCTAATTACTTTTTCTCTCTTTTCATTTAGTCTTCACAATTCCTTGAGTTAGATTCTTGTGTTACTTAGAATGCTTTTAGTTCTAAATAAATGAAAACTCGACAAGAATTTGAATTGTAAGGAGCAGTTACTGTATATTTTTTAAATATACAAAGAAATGAGTTCAGGGTTGATTCAACAGCTTAAAGATGCCATCCAGAACATTCTTTTGCTCTTTTGCTCATTCATTTGACATTCTTCTGCTCTTTCACCCTCAATCTATCAGTTTCCTTCTTCAGACTTGTTTCTAATAGTCATAACATGTCTGCTGCCTCTCCAAACATCACATCCTCATATGACAAGCTCAAAATACCGTAATTTGGAATGAAAGGGATTCTCTTTGTATGGCACTCTTTCTCACTTAGGAGGAAAATATTTCACAGAACTATCATCAACTTGGCAGATTTCTCCTTTAATCTCTTTGGGCTTATTTAACCTATCCCTAAATTAACCAGAGGAAAAGGAGTTTATGTAAGCTCATGCTAGTCACCAAAACATGCTTTATGCTCTGGGTTGGGCATATTGCTGCTGAATAAATTTTAGGTTCGTAGGAAACGAGACAAATGACTGTTTAAGTTATATATTTATATTTTGTGCTTAATGGGATACATAAGGCCCCTGGATCAGAGAACAGATCTTCATTATGCACAGAGCATTTTAGTGCTGGTCCCCCAAACTGCAGCCTTCACTGGGCAATGTGGTGAGAGCCTGATGTTACCCTGTGCTTGCAGTGGGGTTACACCACAGAGGAGGAGCCCTAATTTGTGATACTCAGAAGTTGTGTAGGGCAGTTAATACATCTGTCCCTCCTTCCCTTGAAGAGAGAGAGAGAGCCCTTCAAGCTGGGATATGTAAACAAATCTTTGCCTGGGAAGGGAGTGGAAAGTCCCCAGCCCTCCAAGCTGGAACAACAGCAAATGGCCCCAAGGGAGGTAAGTCTAAATATCTTTGGAGCAGTTCACCATCTTAAGGTTTCAAGGCATGTTTGCTATTAATCATGTTTTAACAAAGTTTTCCAGTGAGTTTTGTTCAGAAAGCCCAGACCTTACACAAAAAAAAAAAAAAAAAAAGGAGAATTGTCTCCTCAAAATGGCACACTGTCATTATCCCTGCTTTACAGAAAAGGTAAATAGAGCTCAGTGATGGCAAGGAACTTGCCAAAAGTAAACCCCAGTTCAAACCTAGATGTTTTTTATTCCAAAACTGTTATTCTTTCATGGATGAAACTTTTTGTTATTCTTTCATGGATGTAACTTTTTGTTACTACTTTTTGTAACATGTAGCAAGGGAGGGGGGAAAGGAATAGATAAATGGATTCTGGAATCCTAAATTATAATTCCAACATACTTTACCACTGAAAATATAGTTCATCTTATTATTTGATATTTTCAGTTCTTTTTCAGACTCTTCTTGGAACCTAATCATGATTTCAAATGTTAAATAGCAGCTGCCTCACACAAATACATTTGTCTTACCCTCATATCTTAGCATATCACAGGATGAAATTTTTTGCTTAATATTTTCTGCTATCATGGATTAAATTTAAATATCCCAGAAGTAGTTCATAAAAAATAGACACAAATGTACTCTCAGATAATTAAATGTAAAAATCAATTAACCAATTAGATACAAATGTTAAACATATGGAATATTAAAAAAAAAAGAGGTGACGTTTTTCAAGAAAAGTTCATACGTATTTCCATGATTTTAAGATGCCATACATTGTAAGATACACCATAAATTTAATGAGGTTTTTTGAAAAGTACAGTGAAACACATCAAATACCTAAGTTGAAAGATTCCTTCTGATTTCAAATATATTAATATTAAAAGTGTCTTAAAGTTAAGAGTTTTTAGAACAAGTAGGGTTGCCAGATTGAGCAAATAAAAATACAGGATGCCTATGTAGATCTGAATTTTAGATAAATGATGGATAACTTTTTAGTATAAATATGTTCCAAATACTGTATGAGATACACTTATATTAAAACAAAAACAAAAATTATTTATCACTTATTTGAAATTCAAACTTAACTGGACAATCTGTATCTTATCTGATTTATTGTCTTAACAGATCTATAGTAGTGATAGTAGTAGTGGTATTAGTAGTGCTAGCAGCAACAGTAATCTGACAGGAATCTTATATCTCACTAGGCTAAGATTAAGCTGCCTGCAGAGCTGCATTCCTTTCTGGTGGCTCTAGAGGAGAATCTGTTTTCTTGCCTTTTCCGGTTTCTAGAGGCTGTCCACATTTCTTGCTGAGTCCCCTTACTCCATCTACACAACCAGCAATGTTGTATCTCTCTGACCATTCTTCATATTCACATGTGCCTCTGTCCACAGCCAGGAAAGTTTCTCTGCTTTTAAGAACCTGTGTCATTAGATTGGGGCCACCCAAATAATCCAGGATGACCTCCCAATCTCAAAGTCTTTACACGTAAGAACTTCCCTTTGCCATGTGAAGTAATACATCTACAGGTTCTATGGATTAAGACATGGACATCCTTGAGGGTCCATTATTCTGCCTACCACAAGGGGCTAAATGACAGCAAGCCACTGAGGAGTGTTTATCATCACACATTCTTTGTCTTGGCTCAGTTTGGCCACTTGCTTTGTCTTTATTACCAACTTCTCCCCATCATGTAACTCTACACTCTTCTCTATATACCTTCCATCAAGCTACTTTCCCTTTTTTGGTTTCTTTTAAAAATCTTATCTTTACAGTATAATTTAGTTATTAGGAATTTGCCTTTTTAAAAACCTGTCAATGTCTTTTAAAATTAGGATTGTTTCTGTTTATGCTAGTGCTCTGGTTACAGTGTTGCAAAGAGTTTGACAGGTTTGACCCAGTTTTATCTTTCATGTAAGCCTTATTTGCAGGGTACAGTTCTGCAGAATGTAAAGTTTTTCAGGAATGCATATATGCCATTTTGAAATGCTTATATGTTGTTTCTTTCTTCATTCTTCCTGTGAAAGAGAACTAGAACATCCTTTCTTGGATCATCAAATATCAATCAATGAATTCTAAACCTATATCTCCTTCCTTTCTGTTTGCACAAATACCAGTTTATAATCTTTAATGATATGCTTGGTATTTTCACTTTTTTCATTGTTATTAGTTTACTCAAATATTACAGTTAATTATTATTTGTGCCAACTGTGCCCTCCTTACCCAGAATCAATCACCAAATACCTTGATAATTCTGCCTTTGAAACTCTTTCATGATGAATTCTAGCCTCTAATGCCATGCTCCCCGAAGTGTGGTGCATGTACCTCTAGAGATCCACAAAATTATTTCAGGTTATTACAGAGATACTATTTAATTTATACATTTTTATTGTTGCTCTCTTTTATGCTAAGTATATTTTTTACGGTAGTGTAGGGGAGGAAAAAGTTCTCCTCAACCCCCATTAGGGTCTCTAACTGGGCTTGAAAATTAAATTGACAAAGACATATTAACAGAAGAAAAGAATACAGATTTATTTAATATAAGTTTTATATGACATGGAAGTCTACATTAGGAAATGGAGACTCAAAGAAACAGACCTCAGTATTTTTATGCTAAGCTGATGAAGAGTGGGCAGTCATGTAGAAATATGATAGGTCAGAGGGTATGAAGTAAGTGCAGTAAACTGGGGAAAACTTAGCAAGGCCTGTTTGAATTCTTTTTGGCATCCCTTTGTCTTCGGAGATAAGGGTGCTCCTTTCTTCTGGGATATAGGGAGGACACCTCTCACATGAGGATTTTGCCACCTGTTTCAGGGGAGAAGGGCAGGGGAAAGCTAAAGAGACCTTTCTGCTTCTGCTGTTTTTTTCAAACTCCTTCAACTTAAAATATTCAATATACTAAGGTGTCATATTTTGGGGTAGCATGTCCTGAACCCATCATTTATGATATGAAATCAACTTTTGAAATAAAATTGCCAAAGTTTTAAAAGTTACTTAATTTTTAAAATTGTATCAAGTATTATAAGTAGTGTGCAAAAAATTGTGTTTTTGTATATGAGAGAATAAGAACTAAGAAACTACATAATACATGGGATTTAGATCCCTTTTCCATTCTCACAGCCTACACCCTATCAAGGGCAAAATGGAGGCACCAGAGAAACACAGTTAAGATGCAATAATAAATGGCAAAATTCGGGTACGAAGAGTAAAGAGATTGCAAATGGAGTTTGAATATGGTAAAAATTCTTACTCCTTTGTTCTCTCTTTGAATCTTTTATCTGTTTGCCTCTTTTTGAGATTCTTTCTCCTCTTCAGTGACTGAAGTGATCACATCGACCTTGGTAATGCCTCCATACTAGGAGTTGATGTTTCACTTGAAATGCAAAAAGGATTAGAAACAATCAGGGGGCAAAAGAGGGAGCAAGCAGAATCTTAGGCTGGCTCTAGCAATTGGCCATAGGGAAATGGAGCCATTCTTCTTCCTCCCTCTAGTCTCTTCTTATATCTATCATAGCCAGAGTGGTAACACAAAGTGTGCTAAGATCCCAAGGTTGCAAGCCTAACATAAAAGTGTTATAGAACAGTTTGTTCAGTACATTTCACTCTCTAGCTTAAAGGACAAAAGAATATGTATTTGCAAACCACAAATATTCCAACCCATTATGCTACATTTGAGGGTGAGACAGCCATTAGTGACAAGGAGGCAGTCCTACACACATATTCTACATTCTTTGCAATATAGCAAAGGTGACAGTAGCACTGATATATTAGAAATTGGGGGATTCTGATCATATAAACCCTCTGATTTCACGTCAGGAGTCACAATTCACATTATTCATTGCATTATTTTCATTGTCACGAATGTCATTGAGGTTCAAGTTCTTCTTAATTCATTTATGATTTTCTAAAAAGCCTGAATTGCTAATTTTCTTCTTCCTCAGGCAACTAATCTACATTTTTAAACTGGATTTCCTGTCAATAGATTTTCTTTTCCCCACTGAGCTTGATTTCATTATGTATGTGACTATAGATTCTTCCTTAAAATTTTGACTTCATCACCTAAATCTTCCATAATTCTTTTCTACCCTTAGGTAAAAAACTGTATCTAATGTTATCAGATTGGCATTCAAGCAATTCCCCAATCATGTTTTAATCTACCTATCCAGCATAATCACATCACCATCATCAACCATGCCAGTTGCAATGTTTATTGCATGCCTATAATATGCACTGTGCCATGCACAATTGAGAAATACAAAGAAGTATGAAATATGGCTCATGGCCTATAAGAGTTTATTTAAGGCAGAAATTTCACGTAAAATAATATATAAATCAGAGGATAAGTTAAGACAAGTACTAAGTGTAGGGCACAAACAGCAAATGATATAAAGCCTTGAAAGAAATAAAGATCAATATGGAAGCCTTCACACATCTGAATATTTTAATCACTATTCTCTCCAATGAGACAGCCCATTCCTCTAGCCAGATTAGCCTCCTCAACTTTTGTTGAATCATGAGATGTTCAAACACTGTTCAATGCTGTGTTCATTTCACTTGGCAAAGAAATCTTAAGCTTCACTATCTTACCAAATTTTAATATTTAATTTCAATTTTTTAACTTAGAATTTCTAATCTATCAGTCAAAACTTATTTAATTCTACATAGTTTTATTGGAAGAAATATATACCATCACTAGGTGAAACTAGAAATACTCTTCTGGGTTGAGCAGCGTGTCTTTTTATGGTCACGTGAGAGAAAAAAATAGTACGAATTTCCTTTTGATTTATGCATTTTGCACAAAATTAAAATATTTTACTAAAGCAACTAAATTAAAATAATAACTACTACTGCTAAATGTTTTTAAATAGAATGGGCAGTGCATAGATACGTGTGATATATATTATCATATACATCATATATATCACATCACATATACATCAGGTTAAATTGCTCTTAATTTTAAATTACAAAATATCTGGGAGAAGATTTTAGAACAATTAACAATAAAGAAACTCTCAGTGTTTTGAGAAGGTACTTTTTAAATCCTCAGTGTTTAATAAATGATGCTTTATTAAAAACCAGATTTTCACATTTCTTAGACTGCAGAGGACAAAAAAAAAATGGAAAATTTATTCAACTGTGAGAATAAAAGAAGTGAGAAATAAGGGACTTTTATTTTGCCATTCCCATGTTTTAAAGCTGTATGTGTTGTATTTCAGAGGTCTTAAACTGTGTATTTAACTAAGACTGAAATTCAAGCATTGCCAAGCATGGCCTCAAATTTCAGTTTCTCCTAAAACTGAAGAATATGTTTTAAGTCTTCCATTTCTTTTTCCATCAGCCTCAATTTAAGCATCTAATGGTCCTGTTATGACCACTATCTTCCTCCCAGAATCTGGACTTTTTCCTAAACAGAAATAAAATGAGGTTTCTACAAAGCAAGATAGTTGTTTGATACGCTTGCCAATATTCTTGTGGAAGAAATAAGTAGCAGGCTATCTAAGACATTCAGATTTAAATCCAGAAATAAAAAATTCTTGACATTTCATAAAACTGAAGGGGTTGATCATGGTTTCATAAAACTCTGATTTTATTATGATATTCTCATTTCCAAATTTTATTACTAATTTTAACTGTAATGGTTCCTTGTGGACTACTCAGTATAATAACTTAAGTGAATATACTGTAATTTTAGTCTTTGCATCCTGCTCATATTTTCTTAAATTTCTACTTTCTTTACCAATGTTAGTTCACAAGGTTGCTTTAAGTTAATCTTCAAAGCAATCTCATCTATAAATTTTTTTATCTTAAACTTTCTTATAAATTGTCTTTATTAAATTATTACATGCAACAGAGTTACCTTCATAGATTGAGAAGTATAACTTATTCTGAATGCAACTGTTTAGTGATCCTTTGAAAGTGGTACTTCCTTTTCCCCATTTCGGTTTTCAAACAACTTAGTGGGAGTTAGAGGAAGCATAGAAATATTACTGAGTTTCTCCTTGGCAGCCCTACGAATGACTCCTACACTAATTTGCTATGCCCTTGGGGCTACTGCTAAGAGAGTTGTGATAATGGCAGTTAGAGGCAAATCAACCCAGCCCTTTAACGCTTCACTAGCTTCAACTTTCTAAGGTTATCAATTTTTGGCATAAGTTTCTGCTAGGGTCTCACCCAAATTAGCAAGAACACATATTCAGCACCTCTTACTGTAGGTCAAGTGGGAACTGTTCCCTGGGAAAGGATGTAGGTAATTTGGCTGAGGAATGTGCTGGATTGTGTGGAATTGTGTGGGCCACTCAGCTTATTTTTCCCCTTCTATGTTCTCATTTTATCATAGGAGCTGGAAGCCTGGGAACTGCATTTTCAAGAATTACTGTCATTATGGCCCTAGATTAGATTCTGCCAATGAGAGGAGCTAGGGTAAATCTGGAAGAAAAGCAAAAAGTAAAAGCAATTATTATTCTCATGGCTGTGGCTGGCAATTACTAAGGCTTCAGCATCAAGAGTTTTCCAGCAACTTCCCAGTGTCCTCCAAAGATTCACCTGCTTCAGTACAGTGGGCAGTGAAATCAATGGCAGTGGTTTCCGATAACTTGATAATTTCCTGATTTCCTCAATGGTAGAGTGGCTTCCCTAATCTTTTCTACCCCAGACCTTCTAATATTTTTTAATCCCCTCTATTAAGCCATTTGTTGTTTGAAATACCTGGAGTTACTTCTGGTTTCCTGACTGAACCCCAATTAATACAGAGTCTCTGGAAGAAAAGGGATCCAGAATTCATTCCCTTCTTTTCAAGTCCTTTGGTGGTCCTGACTGAAGAAAGGAACCAAGGACCCCAAATGGGAACTCAACAAGAGGAAAGGAGAAAATGGGCTGATGATCTGTGATCAACTCCAGGGTTGTCCATAGGGGGAGAGTTTATTTGGCAATATGTAACTAAAGATGAAAAACCATCTGTCCTAGGCACTCAGGCACAGTGACCATTCTTCAGAATTAGTAGCTGGGCATGCAAATGACCACTAAAACTTGTAGCTTTGAAAGCATGTAAGGTACTACTTCTGTTTGTACAGATATTGGACTCAGAAAGAGCAATTGCAACATGAAAAACAGATGCATCATATCTCATTTCCAGGCCTTGCAGAGACAGAAAAGTCATCATCAGCCAAGATCCTCCCAATCTTCCAACAGATGCACAAATAGACCTGCCTCTGCAACCTTTTCTCCTTTTTTGGAATAATGGAAGAACTCTGTATGAACCAAATTAAGACCAGTACCTCCTCCTGCTTTCTCAGTGATCTCTAGCTTTTAGTTATCCTGTCTCCTTCTCTATCTTCAACCTCTTTGCCACCAACAATGATGTTAATAAGCATGCAAATATGCTCTGAGAACTCACAACTACAAAAGGTTCTCTTTTGAACAATGTAAGTCACTTTACCGAGTCTATTATTGGCCAAACTTTTCCAAAAAGGTATTTATTTATTTATATACGGCCTCTGTTTTTTTTTTTTGTTTTTTTACCCCCAAACACCTGTCAACGATTTCAGTATAGCTTATTTAAGTCTTCACTATTCCCTCAAAAATCTCTCTGGCTATGGTCATTCATTCATTTACACATTTTTTTTCATTTTTTTTCCTTTCACAAATATTTATGTAGCACTACATTAGGAGCTGGACATTAAAAGAAAATGTAAAAGGGGAATTGTCCCTGCCTTGATTAATGACGCTTATGTTGCAAGTGCAATTAGCATCTTTTTAAAAATCAATTTACTTTGTAAACAAAGAAAAACAATAATACAAACTTATTGCAATAAGTCAAAAAATATGAGGACAGATACATAAAAGAAAATGTAATAATCTCTCCCCAACTAATTAGCTGATATTAACAGTTAGCTGTAGGTTCTTCCACACATTTCTCTAAATGCATATAATTTAGGTTATAACACATGAAACTGCTGATATTCTACTGTTTTTCACTTGCAAAACATTATTAAATGATTCAACTTAATACATATGTGCATGTATACAGATTTTTATTTATTTTCAAATAGTTGTTGAGCAGTGCTTAAATAACATTTTAAAAACTATGAATAAAAAAAAACTATGAATGGTTTAATGAGTGAATATTTGTGTTCACCTTTGTTGGGAAAATATAATTTTTAAAAAATCTGCTGAGCCAGAAAAATGGCTTCACGAAGGCAGAAGTGAGAGAAAATAATTTTATTTTTGAATGAGTATTAAGCCAGAACATGATGAGCCTTACAGGTAACTCACTAAGAGATTTCAAAGGCAGAAAGAAATCTCACCCTTTTATACAGCCAAGCAGACACAACCCATTCCATACATGCTCCCAAGGTAAACAATAACTATTGTTCAAGTAAGAGGACTTGACAGCACCATTGTCACACACAGTTCATTCTAAATTCACCTGAGATGATCCATTATATTCGTTAACTGGATTTACCCAAAGGCAAATTAAATTCTTACCTCTATGACAGGTGGTAGTTTTGCAACTTGGTCATGGTTGGGCTCTCACAGAAACTGGGAAATATGGGTGCTACCTTCCTTGATGATTATATTTCAAAGGTATGGTTCCTAGGTCCTACAGAAAGATATTCCAGAATTGTAAAACTGACAAAAGACTTATTTAACTTTAAAAAGGTTTACATACATTTCAAAGAGACTGAGAAAGTATTTACAATTATAAATTTTCTAAAGCAAATATCTAAGAAAAGGGAGGGTAGGACATCTCTTCCCTTATTTTTCACAGGGAGAATCAAACCTTTTATTTTGTATTTGTACATCTTTACATATCAAGAACCAAAACATTTACATAAAATTAGCTGCCTTTTTAAAATCACAAAATGTTATCTCCCAATAACTGAATAGTTGAAGATAAAAATTTATAGGATGAGAAAATAAGTGAGGAACGAAAGTACCATAATCAGTTATCCATATAGATGTTATTTTTAGACAATTGAGCAAGATTAATTATCTATACACAAGTAAATTTCTTCCAATTTTTATTTTGCATAGGTAAGCAATCATGATCAAACAATAAATTCTACACATTATTTATCCTAGTTTAATAGTAAGAGCATGGATGTTGCAGTGAAAAATACATATACTAAATCTTGATGGAAATTAAAATGCTTCTCCTTTCCTACTGTAGAAGTTCAATTATATGTTGAAAAACCACAACTAGTAAAATATGAAGGTATAAATGAAATAAACAGTTATGCAGACTAGAAAATATCACACACTTATTTCATGTCTGAACAATTATCTGTTTCACTTTTACATTCAGGTTATCTCATGTACATGCTCAATCAGTATGCTTATATCACTAAACTATACTTAATTTTGTATTACTGATGCTTGCATATTTCCTGGCACAGACAACACCCAATAACTGTTTACTGGATTAAATTTTAGAATGACTTTATTCCAAACCCAGTAATTGTTTATTGGATTAAATTTTAGAATAACTTTAGTTTAAAATTATCTAAGGATGAATCTTGTCCTCATTTTTTTTTCTTTAGAGGAATACTAAGCTTTCAAACTAAGCCCCCAAATGGTTCCTTTAATTTGCTAAATTAATTTTACAATATAAAAAGTATCACAGAATCATATTTATACATTTACTTGTTGCTTATTCATATTCACTGTCATCTCAATCACAACTAATGGTTACTACTGAGTGCTCACTATAGACCTGGTAAATATTTTATGAATGTTGTCATTCTAAAGTTCCACAAGTCTGTAAGTTGTGTTTGCTAGTCTTACAACTGTGAAACTTAAAGAAATTAAAGATAGTAAGTAACTTGATTAGGGTGATACAGCTACTAAGTGGTAGGGCCTAGCTTAAACCCATGTCAGTCTAAGTATACAGTTCCTGCTCCAAGGCCTCCGATTCTTTTGCCAACATGTAGCTCTGCCTCTCTTAACTAGGTCATGTGTGCCCAGGCCATATGGCAAGCAGTCTACATAGTATCAACCAAAGGAAGTGACAAATTCTTGCTTTTCAAACCACTGTTAACAGTCAAGACAGCTTAATCCCTGATGTTAGCAAATTAATCAACGTGATCATGGTGATAAACATTCTAAGTCGATAACGTGGTTTGGATGACCAGTTCATTTATAAGAGAATAAAAGAAGTGGGTGTTACAGATGTGACCCATGAGGGAAACTCGGTGAGCAGCTGACATATAGGAAAAATATTCAGAACTTGTGGAAAGGCTTTGAGCAGGTATGCAAACAAATACCCAGACAAATGTATTGTATCTGGTTCAGGAGAATTTCCCCAGCACTCCCAGTAAGGCCTGGAATGATAAATAAAAACTACAATCAAGGAGTTACAGAAAATGTGAGGCTTAATTATATTTCACTGAATATTATGCAGCACAGTTAATTCAGTAAACTCTAGAACCTTTATGCTTCTGGGGATGCACATAGTGCTACATCCTGCTGGGCCAGTGCGTAGACTTGCGCAGCCTTTTCTGCAAGGAAAAGGAGAGAGCTTAGCTCTTAAGGGAGAGCTAAAGAAGGCAGTATACTCAGGGAGGGGAGGAGTGATGAGGGTGGTGGGGAGTGGGAGAGAAAAGCCTTTAGAGGCTTCATATCTTTTCAGATTTTATGGTTTTGCTGTTAGCACAAGTTCATGTGCCTGACACACAGTGAGGCCAAACAAACCAAAACGTCCTTGTTTGGAGCAGAGAAAGGTTTATTGCAGGGCCATCTGTGTCACGGGGGTTAACGGTATCAGTCCTTAGGCTCCAGGAGGCCTGGGGCTATGTGCACCTGGTCATCAAGTAGTTAACATCTTCCATTTGGTGGGGGATTTTCACATCTGTAAAACAACTCAGGAAATACTGTTATCTAGGTAACAGAGAGGAGCTAAAGCAGAGGATATGGGGGAAGGGCCTGTCCCGGGAAGACCCCATAGGGTCCTGCTCTGTTACATGGCTGCTGACCTAATTCTATTTACCTTATTCAGGCTGCACAAAAAGGGAAGGCATAGCCTGCAGGTACTATCCCACAGAAGTTTTAAACAAATATTCTCTTAATGATTTATGATATGCTTTGCTTTGCTTATTGCCCTGAACCTCAAGTTCCACAGGAAATTATATTCGTGATAACACTGCTCTACATTGTCATATCTCTTTTTATTATTGCTTTTCACAGTTACTTAAAGCTTGTATTGTTATTTAGCTACTTATTTTGTTCATATCATTTCTTCTCTATGGTAAACCCCTTGAGGGTAGGATTGTGTCCTAGAGAACAACTCTCTTTGTATAAGGCAGGGCACTTGCCGACTTAATCTGGCAGAGAATTCAGGCATAGTGATCTTTGTTCCAGCAACAGCCCATGGGAGACACTGCACTGAAGCAAAGAGGCTCCTCATTATTCAGGGATTATTTTCACAGCAAGTGAAAGAAACCCACCTTAATTCACCTTAATCAAGGAGAAATATTTTGTTTCATGGACTCGAATTACAAGAAAAGCTAGAGTGAAACTTGTCTTGCCCATTTAGAACAAGTAAATCAATTATTACCACAACTATTGCTGTGTGACAGCAGACAAAACTACAGAAAGCTTTAATTTTCACATTTCTAAAATAGCAGAACCACAGGAAAGAGTGCCTCTCTCTTACCAATATTTTAGAAATCCTAGGGAAATATTCACAAGTCCATTAAGGGCTATGAAGAAAGAGGCAAGATCCCAACAGTTCCCTTTTATCATATTGTTAGAATGTGGGGAGAAGGTGCAGTTCCTCAAATGAATACGAAGGCTAATGGGTGAATATTTGTGAGCTTGAAAGCCATTATATTTTATATCTAATGTAGAATGTGATGAAAGGGAAGAAGTAGACTATTTTAACATGTGTTGAGCACCTACTACATGTCCTATAAACTTTATTATATACATTATAAACTCATCAAAATATCCATAAAGGATAATAAATATGAAGATGGTATGGGATGATACTGGGCAGTACCTTTGCCCTGTAAATGCTAAACCAGTGAAACATTTATTACTAAGATAAAGAAATAGAGATTTTTAAAACCATTAACACTGAGGTTTAACTTCTCTATAGATTTTAGGATTACTTGTCTGTCCAAACAAAACTAGATAATTTAAAAATTCCATCTGCAAAGAGAGTGTTTGCACAGTACCACATGCAAGCATTTTACATGGCTTATATAATTTAACCCTCATAAAAATACCAGAATGTAGGTGTTTATATTTATTAGGATTTAAACTAAGCTACTTTAGCAAAGAGACCCGAATATACACTGACTTAAAAAAAAAAGATACAGGTTTATTTCTTTTTTAAAGAATACTTAGATATATAGGGTGATCCAGAATGTGTTATCCCAAGAGGGTTCTGCCAGATTCAAGGTAGAGCTTCCATCTCTTGAGTCCAAGATGGTGCCATTTCCCAAGCCCAACTATTGCTCTGGTACTGCTTTCTCCAGCCAGTGGAAAAAGAAAAAAAGGGGGGGAGGGGTGGTGTAAGTGGGTTATTTTAAGAACAGAATCTGAAAGTTGCACGTAACATTTGTGTTCTCCTGTGAGCCAGAGCTGAGTCAGATGATCTCACTCAAGAATAAGGCAGGTTAAGAAATGTCTCTAGCTAGGAGAACAGAAGCCCTACTAAAACCTATGTGTATGTGGCAGAATTGGTCAAGGCAGATTTAATGTGAAGTTAGGGTGGTATAACTTTCAGAGCCCATGTGCTTCTTCCAAGACTCTGAGGGAGGGGAAACTAGCAACATATTCATTTATTTATTTTATACCCTTTTGTCCTTAACACTTCCAAAAGATAGATCTGTCCCCAACAGGTAGGACTTATCTATAAACTAATACAAGGAGAATAAATCCTGGAGGAAAATTCACTGTCTCTGCCTCTAAATAATTTCCAATGAGGCCCAGAGAAGTTAAGTAACTTACAAAAAGTCACATAGATTTGGAGCTGAAATCAGAACCTGGGTCTCTACAGCACAAAGACTTTTGACTCATATTTCTAGTGCATCAAGTACTCATATATTTTAGATTTTATTTCCTCCTGACATTATCTCAGGAGAAAAGCTGGACAATCTAGAAATCACAAGGTAATTAATTGGCTACATCGCTTTGTCCCTATCTGTTCAGATACTCTTGGGAGACAAAGTGAAAGAGAACATGTGAAGCCCAGCTGCCAAGCTGACATGACAGCCAGTTAGTCGGGTGATGCCACTCTCAGATCAACCCAAAGGTTAATGACACAGATGCAGTCAAAGATCTGATGGATAGAGGCTGTGAACCCTGTATCAATAACTTACAGCGAATGTCTGGAGGTGGCAGATGAAGCGGCTTGTCATCAATTAAGCATGGCAGTCCATTTTTATAAAATTGTCATAAAGGATTATTAAATTTCACATCTTAGTTTGCTTGGGGAAAATATCAAATAACAGTAAAGGGTGCATTTTAAAAACAATGTTTAGTATAAACTCTTGCTTCTGGCCTCATGTCAAACTAACAAAGAGGTGCTATGCAATTTGATCCACGCTTTTCATTTTTCCATTTCTGAGCCAAGGTATTTTTTCATACTTATTATTAACTTCACATGTTTTTAAAAACAATAGTTCTGGTTTTAAGAATTTTTTAAGTTAGGAAAATATTTAATTATCAAGAAAATAATCTCAAAATTTGAATATGACTGCAAGTTGAATATTTATTCACCATAGCAACTTGGAGTATACATTCCTCAAAGTTAAGTACCATAACAAAATGTAGACACATGCCTTCCTTTTTATACAATTCCTATTTACAGTTAATTCAGAAAAGCATCCTGCACTAAGCCAGAGAGGACTTAAAGTGGTCTGTCTCTAGATACGTTTTTTTTAATTTTAAGACTGGATTCAGAGAGTTCCATCTAATTTGAGGTGTATTTACTATGTATCAGCTCCATTATCCAACTTTCTATAGTAAATCTTAAAATTCTTATATTTGTAAAAACCCCTACGAATGCCTGAATTATTTGGTAAAGTTTAAAAGACCCAATACAACATTTTTTGAAAGGCAATTATAATTATAAAGTAATCACTACTAAAGTATAACAAGTTGTCATAGTATCTATTTAGAAAACCATTCACAGTTATTCTACCATGCACATTTTCACACATAGCATCGTGCTGCTGTTCTAATAATTGTTTACTATCTTAATATGACAGGGCTAATACCCACCCTCTTAAGGAAATTACCTTTCTTTAGTACTGGATTAATATTATCCTATGTTACTTTTTATTTGTAGCAAGTTGTTCCCAATTCTATACCACCAACCATTCGACTTAATGATCTACTTGATGGACATCACTAAAAACAGTTTGTAAAGTTGACTTAACAAAATGAAATGATATTCAATATCAGTTTGAGTTGTTGCAATGAAAAGAGCTCATAGTACACTGGAAAGCTGTGGGAAATTGTTGGGAATTACTATTCTATGGATTGATACAAATAAAGAAAAAATCATAGAATTCTAGAATTATAAGGTACAGGAGCTATTTAGGCCAACACGCTAATTAAACAGTCCATGGATCAAAAACTAGACTTGATAAAAATCATAAAATGGATTGCCTGCTGAACTAAGTTTTGGACCTAGTGCTGTGTACAGTATAGCCTACTGTTTTGCCTAAGATTGTGCAGTATCCCAGAATGGTTTCTGCTCTCTTTTAGGTTCCAAAATGTTCTACCTTGTAACAAGTAAATGTAAATTAACTGGTTGACTGACTAGTTGATTGACTGACTTACAGGCTAAGGCTAACTGGTTGCCTGACAGACTAGGGCTTCCCAGGGAGGGTCAAGGTTACCATTCTCCACAGGCTCCTCAAATAAACCTCCAGAGTCAAACATAACTGACAAACCTGATACCTGGAGTACCAAAGTTACTGAAAAGCTTTCAGGGAAAATTTTTCTAAATGTAACTGAAAACTCTTCAAATTTTTCTTAATCCCCTCATATTTTTTTCTGCTTCATATAAAAATACTAATTAGAGTCTTCTCCCTTTTTTTCTTGATGAGTCTGGCTAATGGTTTATCAATTTTGTTTATCTTCTCAAAAAACCAGCTTTTAGTTTTATTAATCTTTGCTATCATTTCCTTCATTTCTTTTTGATTTATTTCTGATCTGATTTTTATGATTTCTTTCCTTCTGCTAACTTTGGGGGGGTTTTTGTTCTTCTTTCTCTAATTGCTTTAGGTGCAAGGTTAGGTTGTTTATTTGAGATGTTTCCTGTTTCTTAAGGTAGGCTTGTATTGCTATAAACTTCCCTCTTAGAACTGCTTTTGCTGCATCCCATAGGTTCTGGGTCGTCGTGTCTCCATTGTCATTTGTTTCTAGGTATGTTTTTATTTCCTCTTTGATTTCTTCAGTGATCACTTCATTATTAAGAAGTGTATTATTTAGCCTCCATGTGTCTGTATTTTTTACAGATCTACCGTATGTTAACACATATATATGGAATTTAAGAAAAAAAAATGTCATGAAGAACCTAGGGGTAAGACAGGAATAAAGACACTGACCTACTAGAGAATGGACTTGAGGATATGGGGAGGGGGAAGGGTAAGCTGTCACAAAGTGAGAGAGAAGCATGGACATATATACACTACCAAACGTAAGGTAGATAGCTAGTGGGAAGCAGCCGCATGGCACAGGGAGATCAGCTCGGTGCTTTGTGACCACCTGGAGGGGTGGGATAGGGAGGGTGGGAGGGAGGGAGACGCAAGAAGGAAGAGATATGGGAACATATGTATATATATAACTGATTCACTTTGTTATAAAGCAGAAACTAACACACCATTGTAAAGCAATTATACTCCAATAAAGATGTAAAAAAAAATAATAATAAAAATAAAAGATTATACTCCTTTAAAAAAAATACTAATTAGAAAATTAAATTATGTTCAATATCTAAAAATGAAATTATATAGTAAGTAATTCAACATCAACACCTGATACTATGTGATAGACCTATGGGCATAATTGTGATATTATGACACTCACAAAAATAGTATAACATTTATATTTCAAGATTTGCACATAATTCAATGGCTTTCAAAAGTCAACTTTTCAATACAAACTTTAAAATTAATGATAACAACTTTTTCTATCTAAAACAACTGTAGCAAGTTGATGCACTTTATTCTGGCATTCACGATTTAGAAAAATGTTTTTTGCAAGCTTCATACAAAAACATTTGAAGAAATTAAAAATCATTGCAGCAATGTACATAGATCTCATATTCCTTTGATTCCCCCTTCTTTTTGATTTCTACATCTCTTATATTATGAGAAGACATTACCAAAGAAAAGACAACAAATTACTACGAAAGACAACATTGGTTCTTAGCGAGAAAGGAGAGTGAAAATCAGCTTTTATGTGACCAAAGAATCTCTTTATTTAATATCCTTATTAATGTGAACTGAACCTAAAAATGTGAACATCTAGATATATATTGCTTAATTCCAGTTTCACCTGCATTAGATAAACTGTCTTATAACTTCCTTTCTTAAGGAATAATATTTACATGTTAATTTCTTTTCCTCAATTTCTCACTAAACTTCAAATCATTTTGGAGTAAATAGTATAGTCAGGCATTATATAAATATGAAAAACTTAAGTACTACAGTAAGGAATTATGTAAATATGAAAAACTTTAAATATCAAGAATTTTAAATGTATATAATGCTTGATCCTTCATATTATCTTTAGAATTTCAACATTTATATACAAACATGAAATGCTAAGACTGAAATGCCTAAACTTTGTTCTGTTGTTATATGGGAGCACTTACAGTATCAGATTCTAACTTAATCAAAACTGAACTAAAATGAAAAGCATCATTGTAATCAACCATATGGCTGCTTCATTCTAACCTGGTTATTTTTAAAGAGCCAGACTCCAACATTCCTCCTTAGAGGGAGAATAAAAACCGTATTACTACTGTACACATCAAAACTACATTGTCAACCAGTCATTGTGTTAGCTGGCACTAAATTCCTGAACAGCATAGTAGTGCAACACAGGTCTTCCAGATGACTATGAATGGATGGTCTTCATTTGTCAGAGATTAATCTGGTAGACATGGCCTTTGTAGAAATAGCTAGAAAATATAGTACGAATTCTGAAGGAGCAGGGATGGGGAGAGTCATCTTTTTCATATGACCAGTGACCCTTTTTTTAAATGTTACCACTGCTGCACATAGATCCTAAAAATGCAAGAGAAAGATTCCATTTCATTGTATTGAGAATCATCCTCTTCGGAAACCAATTTAGTCTGAAAGTACCCTCAGAAAGGATTCTGCTTCTTGTAGATAATTGTGGATCAATTTCAGATGAAGATTTAGTAGCCTTTTAAAAAACCTTTTAGGGCATTTTTTAATGCTCTGTAGAGAGTTGAAGAGTGTGTGTGGGGAGCGTGGAAGTAAGCTGATAAAATGCTATTATTGAAGAACTTCAGGCTAACCATGAACTTTAAGATTTGTATTCAGTTCTATGGCAAATGGCACCAGCTTATCTTACAGGTTACGTGCACTATAGATTTGGAAGCAATAAAAGACAGATCTGGGTCTCCATTTGGGCTCATGGGCTGCAGTTTGTCCTCTTAGGTTTCAAATTTCTCAGTTCTTCCCTACTACACATTCAGCTTTTCTCTCAGACTGCTGGACTAACCTGACCTTTTGAGACTTGAGACCTGGTACAAGATGCAGAGGCAACAGCCTTGTACAGACTTCTGCACCAGGAACAACTGTGTGAAGTGAAAGCCTCTATAATAAATCTCTATTCTACATCACTCATAGTGATTCTACTTCTCAGGCTAAATCCTGACAGGTAAAGTAGTAATTCAGAGACATGAAGAAATTAATCAAAGGGATTAATTCCCAAACACTCTCAAAGAGGGTTAGTAGAAGAACCTAGAAGCATACTTTACCTTCTTTGATTTGATTCCATATCCCTAAATGTATACTTCTATAGTTCTTATTTTATTTTAGAGACTACTTTACACAATAACACCTAGTTTCTCCTAAGGTAGAAAGAATGTAGCTCCTAGTAGCTCCTCCTTCAAATATTCACTCTCAAACTAACTGAAGTCTTCAGTCTTAAGTGTCCTTGTTCCACTTTTTCCTGCCTACTTGATGACTACTTGTAAAGTCTGTCCCTCGGGCTATGTTAGCAGTCCTTAAAAAAACTATCGCAAATTTTTCTCTTTGTGTATTAAGAGTGAAGTCTTTATACTTTAGCAGTTCACTGCAAACTTGTGAAGGAAGTGATGTTCACATTTCCTTTTCCTTCTATAAGGGTCAGCCAAGCTCTGATGTTTCTAGGAAAAGCTGAGTAGAGCAATGACCACATCTTGTAGCACAGTGCTAAATCAGCCATGCTGTGAAAGGGAGCAATGCATATCAGCTCTTTGACTAGGAGCTACCACACAGACATTTCCTTTTATTCCAGCAGACTTGGTTTTTGGCAACCTGCGCACTTCATTTTTCCTCCCAGACAGCTGTTTCTGAGTCACACGCTCACTGTGCATGGCCTTTCTTTTTCCTAACAGTGTCAAATATTCAATATTATAAGTATTTACTGAGCATTTACCATGTACCAGGCACAGAACTTAGCCTAGGCCTACACTGGGATAAGATATATGATGAGGGAAACCTCTTCAGCTTATCTGAGGACATGGCATATGCTTGGGCATACAGACTACTCAAAGAGGAGAGTTATAGTACCTTTTGTTGAGGTTAAAACACATGCATTTTATGCTGCTTTAAAAATTTTACCTAACCTGTCACTGGTAAAGTTTTATATAATGGGAATAGGATTTCCCATTCTTTTCTCTAAGCTAACCCTCAGTGTTTCCATTATAGCACAATTAATATGTAGCTGGGAAGAAATGGTTTACAGCTGATCTTTAGGGTTTGCTTATTAGATATGCTGTGTCTTAGGCCTGGTCTTTTACCTTATCCACTAAATGTACGTTCAAATGATAATTCTATAGATGGCATTGTAGACTGGGAAGTCCTACTCAGGACATAAGAATAAAAATCAATTCCCTTTTTTACTCGTTTTCCATTCATCAGTACACCCTACCACAATACAATAATACAGTAGTCAGCAACCCATTTTTGACAAACAGCAACAAAGAAGCAATACGTATTGCTAACTTTTTACAAATGCAAGTTTAAAACTAAAAGAAAGCAAAACAGGGACTATATAAATAACTTCAATTTCACTAAAAGACAAAGCTTAGTTATACACACACACACACACACACACACATACACACACACACACACACAAAAGTACACTAGTGTGCACTAAAATACATCCCAAAGCACACACACATACACACACACACATACACACACACAAAAGTACACTAGTGTGCACTAAAATACATCCCAAAGCAGAAAATATGTGCAGTTCATTTTAGTAATACTTCCTGATTTGTAAAAAAGGGTATATCTGTGTATGTATGTATGTCTTATGTTTATAAGAAGAAGAGTAGACATTTTCTGAAAATATACTCAATTTTGTTAGATCTTTTGAACAAGTGACTGCAAAATAGTACATCTACCTAAAGCAATGATGCCTAAAATATGTTTTTATACTTTAAACCAGAAAAAAGAGCTTCCCTCCTTTACCATTCAGGTTAAAATACTTTGGATTCATTTTTCATTGTTGGCCCCTTAGCTCTTCTTACTTTATTAAGGATACATTAGTAGGTTTTAAACTTTAATAATAAATATTTACAACAAAAACTACAAAAGTATGTGTTTTTTTAATTAATTTTTTTGGAGTACAGTTGTTTTACAATGTTGTGTTAGTTTCTGCAGTACATCAAAGTGAATCAGCTATACATATACATATATGCCCTCTTTTTTGGATTTCCTTCCCATTTAGGTCACCACAGAGCACTGAGTAGAGTTCCCTGTGCTATACAGTAGGTTCTCATTAGTTATCTATTTTATATATAGTAGCATATATGTGTCAATCCCAATCTCCCAAAATTCATCGCACTCCCCCGTTTCCCCCCAAAAGTATGTTATTAAAGAAGCCATTTCTGAAAGCAATTTAAAACTGTGGACCATGTGAAAAAAATACATGAAATAAACAAAAAGATTTATGTGCTGCCTCAGTCACTATTATTATTTATTTATTCATCTGTACTTGTACACTCAGTGCTTTTGGAAATGATTTAGGGCAACTTATAAAAATACGTACTACAACAAAATGCTTATCAAAAAAGTAAAGAGGGCTTCCCTGGTGGCGCAGTGGTTGAGAGTCCGCCTGCCGATGCAGGGGACACGGGTTCGTGCCCCAGTCTGGGAAGATCCCACATGCCGCGGAGTGACTAGGTCCGTGAGCCATGGCCGCTGAGCCTGCGCGTCCGGAACCTCTGAGCCTGCGCGTCCGGAACCTCTACGCCGCAATGGGAGAGGCCACAACAGTGAGAGGCCCACGTACCGCAAAAAAAAAAAAAAAAAACAAACAAACAAACAAAAAAAAGTAAAGAATTTGTGGCAAAGGTAAATAAGGGTAGAGACAACAGAATAAATTCAAGAGTTACAAAAATGCATGCCCTGGAGTACAGCAGCTAACACTGAGCCTCTAATTTGGCAGTACACTATAATAGTAAAGCCAGAGGAAACACAACTGGTTCTTTGAGGCATAGATTCCAAAATATGAAGATAGGCCAGTTTCTCAAAGAAGAACATTCATTGCTTACACGGACACTAAAGATAAATACCTTCACTAGACAAAGTGGTATGTTTCTGTTATTGTTTTTAAAATATATATATATAATTTTAACAGTTGACTTAGGGATAATTAATCATATGCAGTAGTTCTGGAAAACTGAAGTCTAGGTATGTAGGCTGTAGCCTTCCGGTCTTTTGTATTAATCCAAATATAGCTTTGAAAATATAAACTGAGATGATTCTTAACCAATTCTTAGTTATAGACCATTTTGAATACCTGGTGAAAATAACAGACAGCCCATTAAAATTCATATGCATAGAATTTATGTGCAATTTTAAGGTGCTCTTAGATCTTCCCTTATCCAAAGTTAAGAATCTCTGAGCAAGAAAAATGGATGGACTACTTGATTTTCAGAAAATCCTTTGTAAATATTATTTATTTCCACAAATTTTGAGACACTGAGCAGTACTAAGTTTGAGGTCATTCTCCCTAATAAGTTTCTAGTGCACGTATTCTGTGCTGTGGCTTAAACCAAAACCAAGCAGGAGTTAATAGGTTAGGCAGGGGGTAGAACGGACACCACTTTACAAAAGAGAGAAAGAAAATTAAAATGATACACACACAAATGCCTAATTTAATAGAAGGTCTTTCTTCCTCTGCACAGAGATAGGATATAAAAGAATTCCTGAAAAGGTCTCCACAGGGATTTCCAGAGGAAATCATACCATCAAAGGAGTGCATAGATAGTGTAGCAAAAAACGATGGCAACAAGAAAATTAGTCTAGAAAATATGTGCAGCTCATTTTAGTAATACTTCCTGATTTGTAAAAAAGGGTATATCTGTGTATGTATGTATTCTCCAGTAAAGCACACACAAATATATAATAGTAAAAGATCAAAGTGCATGTTCCAAACTACATGTCAATTGCTGGATACAAAGCAGTAAATTATTGGAAGACAGGTACCAAAAACCAAAATATGCCTCGGTTATGGAATAGCCGCTCTGAAGTCATTTTTCTTACTATTGATTACATAATCAATTCAGTTGTCTCCAAACTTAAGAAAATACATTTCTGTCAATTGCATAGAAGAGAGTGTGTACCTTTCTATCCTTTCTATGAAGAACACGTTTCCAGTTCAAGTGAAAGTAGCAGCAAGTCAAGGTTTTTCCTTGCAAACTTAGGCATTAAAAAAGTACTGTATAAGTACTGTATAAAAATGAGTACTGTATAAAAATCAATAATGAGGTGTCTAAATTGATTCCAAATAGCTCTCATCTCAGGTATTGTATAAGTGTGAGATAAATTTAGAGAGTACTCCACTAACATTTTAAGTACCTAGATGCAACCAGTGATGAATTATATCTAAAAATAGACTTTTGGAGAGAGACCTTCAACATGGCGGAGGAGTAACACATGGAGATCACCTTCCTTCCAACAAATACATCAGAAATACATCTGCATGTGGAACAACTCCTACAGAACACCTACTGAATGCTGGCAGAAGACCTCAGACTTCCCAAAAGGCAAGAAACTCCCCATGTACCTGGGTAGGGCAAAAGAAAAAAGAAAAAACAGAGACAAAAGAATAGGGACGGGACCTGCACCAGTGGGAGGGAGCTGTGAAGGAGGAAAACTTTCCACACACTAGGAAGCCCCTAAACAGGCGGAGATGGGGGGGTGGGGTGGGGAAGCTACGAAGCCGCGGAGAAGAGCACAGCAACAGGAGTGCGGAGGGCAAAGCGGAGAGATTCCCGCACAGAGGATCGGTGCTGACCAGCGCTCACCAGCCCGAGAGGCTCCTCTGCTCACCCGCCGGGGCACATGGGGGTTGGGAGCTAAGGCTCAGGCTTCGGAGATCAGACCCCAGGGAGAGGACTGGGTGAACACAGCCTGAAGGCGGTTAGTGCGCCACAGCTAGCCGGGAGGTAGTCCAAGAAAAAGTCTGGAGCTGCCTAAGAGGCAAGAGACCATTGTTTCAGGGTGCGTGAGGAAAGGGGATTCAGAGCACCACCTAAACGAACTCCAGAAACGGGCGCAATCCACGGCTATCAGCATGGACACCAGAGACAGGCATGAGACATTAAGGCTGCTGCTACAGCCACCAAGAAGCCTGTGTGCGAGCACAGGTCACTATCCACACCTCCATTCCCGGGAGCCTGTGCAGTCTACCACTGCGAGGGTCCCGTGATCCAGGGACAACTTCCCCAGGAGAACACATAGCGTGCCTCAGGCTGGTGCAACGTCACGCCAGCCTCTGCCGCCGCAGGCTCGCCCTGCATCTGTATCCCTCCCTCCCCCAAGGCTCAGTGAGCCAAAGCCCACTAATCAGGTGCTCCTTTAACACCGTCCTGTCTGAGCAAAGCAGAAACACTCTCAGGTGACCTACATGCAGAGGCGGGGCCAAACCCAAAGCTGAACCCCAGGAGCTGTGCGAACAAAGAAGATAAAGGGAAATCTCTCCCAGCAGCCTCAGGAGCACCAGATTAAATCTCCACAATCAACTTGATGTACCCTGCATCTCTGCAATACCTGAAGAGACAATGAATCATCCCAAATTGAGGAGGTGGACTTTGGGAGCAACTATAGACTTGGGGTTTGCTTTCTGCATCTAATTTGTTTGGTTTTATGTTTAACTTACTTTACTATTTAGTTTATTATCACTGATATATTTGTTTATTGATTTGGTTAGTCTCTTCCTTTATGTTTATATATATAGATATATATATTTTTTTTTCTTTTTTCTCTTTTTGTGACTGTGTGTGTATACTTCTTTGTGTGATATTTTTTCCTTTCTTAACACTTTAAAATTGTTTTTATCTTTAATTTTTTTATTTTTTAGTTCAATAACTATATTTTATTTATTTAATTTATTTATTTGTTTTCCTTCTTTCTTTCTTTTTTTCTCCCTTTTCTTCTGAGTCATGTGGCTGACTGGGTTGTGGTGCTCTGGCCGGGTGTCAGGTCTGTGCCTCTGAGGTGAGAGAGCCGAGTTCAGGACACTGGTCCACCAGAAACCTCCTGACCCATGTAATATCAATCGGCGGGAGCTCTCCCAGAGACCTCCATCTTAATGCTAAGGCCCAGCTACACTCAACGACCAGCAAGCTACAGTGCTGGACACGCTATTCCAAACAACTAGCAAGACAGGAACACAACCCCATCCATTAGCAGAAAGGCTGCCTAAAATCATAACAAGGTCACAGAGACCCCAAAACACACCACTGGACACAGCCCTGCCCACCAGAAAGACAAGATCCAGCCTCATCCAACAGAACACAGGCACCAGTCCCCTGCACAAGGAAACCTACACAACTCACTGAACAAACCTTAGCCACTGGGGGCAGACACCAAAAACAATGGGAACTATGAACCTGCAGCCAGCAAAAAGGAAACCCCAAACACAGTAAGTTAAGCATAATGAGAAGACAGAAAAACACAGCAGATGAAGAAGCAAGGTAAAAACTCACCAGACCAAAAAATGAAGAGGAAATAGGCAGTCTACCTGAAAAAGAATTCAGAGTAATGATAGTAAAGATAATCCAAAATCTTGGTAAAAGAATTGAGAAAATACAAGAAACATTTAACAAGGACCCAAAAGAACTAAAGAGCAAACAAACAGTGATGAACAACACCAAAAATGAAATTAAAAATTCTCTAGGGGAATCAATAGCACAATAACTGAGGCAGAAGAATGGAAAAGTGACCTGCAAGATAAAATAGTGGAAATAACTACCACACAGCAGGATAAAGAAGAAAGAAAGAAAAGAACTGAGGACAGTCTCAGAGATGACTGGGACAACATTAAATGTACCAACATTTGAATTATAGAGGTCCCAGAAGAATAAGAGAAAAAGAATGAATCTGAGACAATATTTGAACAGATTATAGTTGAAAACTTCCTTAATATGGGAAAGGAAATAGTCAATCAAGTCCAGGAAGCGCAGAGTCCCATACAGGATAAACCCAAGGAGAAACACATCAAGACATATATTAATCAAACTATAAAAAAATTAAATACAAAGAAAAAAATACTAAAAGCAGCAAGGGAAGAACAACAAATAACATACAGGGGAATCCCCATAAGGGTAACAGCTGACCTTTCAGCAGAAATTCTGCAAGCCAGAAGGGAGGGGCAGGACATATTTAAAGTGATGAATGGGAAAAACCTACAGCCAAGAATACTCTGCCCAGCAAGGATCTCATTCAGCTTCGAGGGAGAAATTAAAACCTTTACACACAAGCAAAAACTAAGAGAATTCAGCACCACCAAACCAGCTTTACAACAAATGCTAAAGGAACTTCTCTAGGCAGGAAACACAAGAGAAGGAAAAGACCTACAAAAACAAACCTCAAACAATTAAGAAAATTGTCATAGGAACAAACATATTGATAAGTATCTTAAATGTAAATGGATTAAATACTACAACGAAAAGACAAGACTGGCTGAATAGATACAAAAACAAGACCCGTATATATACTGTATACAAGAGACCCACTTCAGACCTAGGGAAACATACAGACTGAAAGTAAGGGGATGGAAAAAGATATTCCATGCACATGGAAATCAAAAGAAAGCTGGAGTAGCAAATCTCATAACAGACAAAATAGACTTTAAAATACAGTCTATTACAAGAGACAAAGAAGGACACTACATAATGATCATGGGATCAATCCAAGCAAAAGATATAACAAATGTAAATATTTATGGACCCAACATAGGAGCACCTCAATTCAAAAGGCAAATGCTAACAGCCAAAAAAGGGGAAAGCGACAGTAACACAATCATACTAGGGGACATTAACACCACACTTTCACCAATGGACAGCTCATCCAAAGACAGAAACACAAGCTTTAAATGATACATTAAACAAGATGGACTTAACTGATATTTATTGGACATTCCATTCAAGAACAACAGAATACATGTTCTCCTCAAGTGTTCATGGAACATTCTCCAGGATAGGTCATATCTTGGGTCACAAACCAAGCCTTAGTAAATTTAAAAAAACTGATATGATTATCAAGTATCTTTTCTGACGACAACTCACGAGACTAGATATCAATTACAGGAAAAAATTTGTAAAAAATACAAACACATGGAGGCTAAACAATACACTACTAAAAAACCAAGAGATCACTGAAGAAATCAAAGAGGAAATTAAAAAATACCTAGAAAAAAATGACAATGAAAACACAACGACCCAAAACCTATGGGATGCAGAAAAAGCAGTTCTAAGAGGGAAGTTTACAGCAATACAATCCTACCTCAGGAAACAAGAAACATCTCAAATAAACAACCTACCCTTACACCTAAATTAATTAAAGAAAGGAAAACAAAAAAACCCCAAAGTAAGCAGAAGGAAAGACATCATAAAGATCAGATCAGAAAAAAATGAAAAAGAAATGAAGAAAACAATAGCAAAGATCAATAAAACTAAAAGCTGGTTCTTGAGAAGATAAACAAAACTGATAAACCATTAGCCAGATGCATCAAGCAAAAAAGAGAGAAAACTCAAAACAACAGATTAGAAATGAAAAAGAAGAAACAACTGACACTGCAGAAATACAAAGGATCATAAGAGATTGCTACAAGCAACTCTGTGCCAATAAAATGAACAACCTGGAAGAAATGGACAAATTCTTAGAAATACACAACCTTCTGAGACACAACCAGGATGAAATAGAGAATATGAACAGACCACTCACAAGCACTGAAACTGAAGATGTGATTAAAAATCTTCCAACAAAAAAAATTCCAGGACCAGGTGGCTTCACAGGCGAATTCTATCAAACATTTAGAGAAGAACTAACACCTATCCTTCTCAGACTCTTCCAAAATATAGCAGAGGGAGGAACACTCCCAAACTCATTCTATGAGGCCACCATCGCCCTGATACCAAAACCAGACAATGATGTCACAAAGAAAGAAAACTACAGGGCAATATCACTGATGAACATAGATGCAAAAATCCTCAACAAAATACGAGCCAACAGAATTCAACAGCACATTAAGAGCATCACACACCATGATCAAGTGGGGTTTATCTTAGGAATGCAAGAATTCTTCAATTTATGCAAATCAATCGATATGATTAAACCATATTAACAAGTTGAAGGAGAAAAAACATAAAATTATCTAAATAAATGCAGAAAAAGCTTTTGAGAAAATTCAACATCCATTTATGATAAAAACCCTCCAGAAAGTAGTCACAGAGGGAACTTACCTCAACATAAAAAAGGTCATCTATGACAATCGGACAGCCAACATCGTTCTCAGTGGTGATAAACTGAAACCATTTCCTCTGAGATCAGGAAGAAGACAAGGTTGTCCACTCTCACAATTATTATTCAACATAGTTTTGGAACTTTCAGCCAAAGAAATCAGAGAAGAAAAAGAAATTAAAGGAATCCAAATTGGAATAGAAGTAAAGCTGTCACTGCAGATGACATGATACTATACATAGAGAATCCAAAAGATGCTACCAGAAAAATACTAGAGCTAATCAATGAATTTGGTTAAAGTAGCAGGATACAAAATTAATGCACAGGAATCTCTTCCATTCCTAAAGACTAATGATGAAAAATATGAAAGAGAAATTAAGGAAACACTCCCATTTACCACTACAACAAAAAGAATAAAATACCTAGAAATAAATTTACCTAAGGACACAAAAGACGTGTATGCAGAAAACTGTAAGATACTGATGAAAGAAATTAAACATGATACAAACAGATGGAGAGATATACCATGTTCTTCGACTGCAAGAATGAATATTGAGCAAATGACTATACTACCCAAAGCAATCTACAGATTTAATGCAATCCCTATCAAACTACCAATGGCATTTTTCACAGAACTAGAACAAAGAATTTCACAATGTGTATGGAAACACAAAAGACCCTGAATAGCCAAAGCAATCTTGAGAAAGAAAAACGGAGCTTCAAGGAATCAGACTCCCTGACTTTAGACTATACTACAAAGCTACAGTAATCAAGTCAGTATGGTACTGGCACAAAAACAGAAATATAGATCAATGTAACAGGATAGAAAGCCCCACAATAAACCCATGCACATATGGTCACCTTACTTTTGATAAAGGAGGCAAGAATATACAATGCAGAAAAGATAGCTTCGTCAGTAAGTGGTGCTAGGAAAACTGGACAGCTACATGTAAAAGAATGAAATTAGAACACTCCCTAACACCATACACAAAAATAAGCTCAGAATGGATTAAAGACCAAAATATAAGTCCAGACACGATAAAACTTATAGTGAAAAACATAGGGAAAACACTGTATGACATAAATCACAGCACGATCCTTTTAGACCCACCTCCTAGAGAAATGGAAAGAAAAACATAAAGAAATGTGACCTAATGACACTTAAAAGCTTTTGCACAGCAAAGGAAACCATAAACAAGATGAAAATGCAACCCTCAGAATGGGAGTAAATATTAGCAAATGAAGCAACTGACAAAGAATTAATCTGCAAAATTTACAAGGAGCATATGCAGCTCAATATCAAAAAAACAAACAACCGAATACAAAAATGGTCAGAAGACCAAAATAGACATTTCTTCAAAGAAGATATACAGATGGTCACAAACACATGAAAGGATGTTCAACATCACTAATCATTAGAGGAATGCAAATCAAACTACAGTGAGGTATCACCTCACACCATTCAGAATGGCCATCATCTAAAAATCTAAAAGCCATAAATGCTGGAGAGGGTGTGGAGAATAGGGAACACCCTTGCACTGTTGGTGGGAATGTAACTTGCTACAGCCACTATGGATAACAGTACAGAGATTCCTTAGAAAAGTAAAAATAGAACTACCATACTACCCAGCAATCCCACTACTGGGCATATACCCTGAGAAAACCATAATTCAAAAAGAGTCATGTACCACAATGTTCCTTGCAGCTCTATTTACAATAGCCAGGACATGGAAGCAACCTAAGTGTCCATCAACAGATGAATGGAAAAAGAAGATGTGGCATATATATACAATGGAATATCACTCAGCCATAAAAAGAAACGAAACTGACTTATTTGTAGTGAGGTGGATGGACCTAGAGTCTGTCATACAGAGTGAAGTAAGTCAGAAAGAGAAAAACAAATACCATATGTAAACACATACGTATGGAATCTAAGAAAGAAAATTGGTTCTGAAAAACCTACAGGCAGGACAGGAATGAAGATGAAGACGTAGAGAAAGGACCTGAGGACATGGGGAGGGGGAAGGGTAAGGTGAGACAAAGTGAGAGACTGGCATGGACATATATACACTACCAAATGTGAAACCGATAGCTAGTAGCAGGCAGCCACATAGCACAGGGAGATCAGCTCGGTGCTTATGACCACCTAGAGTGGTGGGATATGGAGGGTGGGAGGGAGACACATGAGGGAGGAGATATGGGGATATATGTATATGTATAGCTGATTCACTTTGTTATAAAGCAGAAACTAACACACCATTGTAAAGCAATTACACTCCCATAAAGATGTTTAAGAAAAAAAATAGTTGGGCTTCCCTGGTGGCACAGTGGTTGAGAGTCTGCCTGCCGATGCAGGAGACACAGGTTCGTGCCCCGGTCCGGGAAGATCCCACATGCCGCAGAGCGGCTGAGCCCGTGAACCATGGCCGCTGAGCCTGCGCATCCAGAGCCTGTGCATCCAGAGCCTGTGCTCCACAACAGGAGAGGCCACAACAGTGAGAGGCCCGTGTACCGCAAACAAACAAACAAAAAAAATAGTTAACCATCAAGGACCCACTGCATAGCACAGGTAACTCTACTCAATACTCTGTAATGACCTATATGGGAAAAGAATTTAAGAAAGAGCAGATATATGTGTATGTATAACTTATTTGCTTTGTTGTACAGCAGAAACTAACACAACATTGTAAATCAACTATACTTCAATAAATATTCATTAAAAATAAATAAATAAATAAAAATAGAGTTTTGACTTACTTGGGCCAATAAGTTCGTTTTTAATTAATCTATTTTGAGTTTTGGTCACTTTTAACCAAAGAGTACAGGCGTATGTAACCGTGATTGAGTCCAAGTCACAGTGATAAAAGACAAGGTCAACAAAAGTTCCACATTAACTAATATTATCATTAACAAATATTTCAACAAAGTAATGAATAATACAGAGTTTGATAATAAAACCATCATACTTTAAGCTAGCCTACTCTTCAAATAGAAAAGTAGATATAAGAGCCCAGATTACTAACTGTCAAGAATAGAGTTTATGAAATATTTTATATGTCTTACCTACGTCTATTTGCTTTTTAGCTCGCTAACATTTTTATAAGTCATTCTCTATTAAACTCTGCATTTTTTTTCCCCCTAGGCTTCCAAGTTAACTCTTTGCTTCTCTGGAAATCTTTCCTATTTCCTTTCCATTTTTCTTTTAATTTTTCAATTTTATTTATTTTTTTATACAGCAGGTCCTTAGTAGTCATCAATTTTATATACATCAGTGTATACATGTCAATCCCAATCGCCCAATTCATCACACACACCACCACTGCCCCACGGAATTCCCCCCTTGCTGTCCATATGTTTGTTCTATGTCTCAATTTCTGCCCTGCAAACCGGTTCATCTGTACCATTTTTCTAGGTTCCACATATATGCATTAGTATACAATATTTGTTTTCTCCTTCTGACTTACTTCACTCTGTATGACAGTCTTTAGATCCATACACATCCCAACAAACGACCCAATTTCGTTCCATTTTATGGCTGAGTAATATTCCATTATATATATGTACCACATCTTCTTTATCCATTCGTCTCTCAATGGGCATTCAGGTTGCTTCCATGACCTGGCTATTGTAAATAGTGCTGCCATGAACGTTGGGGTGCATGTGTCTTTTTGAATTATGGTTTTCTCTGGGTATATGCCCAGTAGTGGGATTGCTGGATCATATGGTAATTCTATTTTTAGTTTCCTAAAGAACCTCCATACTGTTCTCCATAGTGGCTGTATCAAGTTACACTCCCACCAACAGCAAGAGGGTTCCCTTTTCTCCACATCCTCTCTGGCATTGGTTGCTTGCAGATTTTCTGATGATGCCCATTCTAACTGGTGTGAGGTGATACCTCATTGTAGTTTTGATTTGCATTTCTCTAATAATTAGTGATATTGAGCCACTTTTCATGTGCTTCTAGGCCATCTGTATGTCTACTTTGGAGAAATGTCTATTTAGGTGTTCCACCCATTTTTGGATTCAGTTGTTTGTTTCTGTAATATTGAGTTGCATGAGCTGTTTATATATTTTGGAGATTAATCCTTTGTCCACTGATTCGTTTGCAAATATTTTCTCCCATTCTGAGGGTTGTCTTTTTGTCTTGTTTATGGTTTTCTTTGCTGTGTAAAAGCTTAGAAGTTTCATTAGGTCCCATTTATTTTGGTTTTATTTCCATTACTCTAGGAGGTGGATCAAAAAAGATCTTGCTGTGATTTATGTCAAAGAGTATTCTTCCTATGTTTTTCCCTAAGAGTTTTATAGTGTCTGGTCTTACATCTAGGTCTCTAATCCATTTTGAGTTTATTTTTCTGTGTGGTGTTAGGGAGTGTTCTACTTTCATTCTTTTACATGTAGCTGTCCAGTTTTCCCAGCACCACTTATGGAAGAGACTGCCTTTTCTCCACTGTATATCCTTGCCTACTTTGTCATAGATTAGTTGACCATAGGTGCATGGTTTTATCTCTGGGCTTTCTGTTCCATTGATCTATTTTTCTGTTTTTGTGCCAGTACCATATTGTCTTGATCACTGTAGCTTTATACTATAGTCTGAAGTCAGGGAGTCTGATTCTTCCAGTTCCGTTTTTTTCCCTCAAGACTGCTTTGGATATTTGGGGTCTTTTGTGTCTCCATACAAATTTTAAGATTTTTTTGTTCTAGTTCTGTAAAAAATGCCATTGGTAGTTTGATAGGGATTGCATTGAATCTGTAGATTGCTTTGGGTAGTATAGTCATTTTCACAAACTTGATTCTTCCAATCCAAGAACATGGTATATCTCTCCATCTGTTGGTATCATCTTCAATTTCTTTCGTCAGTGTCTGATAGTTTTCTGCATACAGGTATTTTGTCTCCTTAGATAGGTTTATTCCTAGGTGTTTTATTCTTTTTGTTGCAGTGGTAAATGGGAGTGTTTCCTTAATTTCTTTTTCAGATTCTTCATCATTAGTCTATAGGAATAGAAGAGATTTCTGTGCATTAATTTTGTGTCCTGCAACTTTACTGAATTCATGTTTAACTCTAGTAATTTTCTGGTGGCATCTTTAGGATTCTCTATGTATAGTAGCATGTCACCTGTGAACAGTGACAGTTTTACTTCTTCGCTTCCGATTTGTATGCCTTTTATTTCTTTCTCTTCTCTGATTGCTGTGGCTAGGACTTCCAAAACTATTTTGAATAACAGTGGGGAGCGGGGACATCCTTGTCTTCTTCCTGATTTTAGAGGAAATGCTTTCAGTTTTTCACCATTGAGAATGAAGTTTGCTGTAGGTTTGTCACATATGGCCCCTATTATGTTGAGGTAGGTTCCCTCTATGCCCACTTTCTGGAGAGCTTTTATCATAAATTGGTGTTGAATTTTCTCAAAAGCTTTTTCTGCATCTATTGAGATGATCATATGGTTTTCCTTCTTCAATTAGTTAATATGGTGTATCACATTGATTGATTTGCGTATATTGAAGAATCGTTGCATACCTGTGATAAATCCTACTTGATCACGGTGTATGATCCTTTTAATGTGTTGTTGGCTTCTGTTTGATAGTATTTTGTTGAGGATTTTTGCATCTAATTTCATCAGTGATATTGGTCTGTAATTTTCTTTTTTGTAGTATCTTTGTCTGTTTTTGGTATCAGGGTGACGGTGGCCTCATAGAATGAGTTTGGGAGTGTTCTTCCTCTGCAATTTTTTGGAAGAGTTTGAGAAGGATGGGTGTTAGCTCTTCTTTAAATATTTGATAGAATTCACCTGTGAAGCCATCTGTCCTGGACTTTTGTTTGTTGGAAGATTTTTAATCACAGTTTCAATTTCATTACTTGTGATTGGTCTGTTCATATTTTCTATTTCTTCCTGGTTCAGTCTTGGAAGGTTATACCTTTCTAAGAATTTGTCCATTTCTTCCAGGTTGTCCATTTTATTGGCATAGAGTTGCTTGTAGTAGTCTCTTTGGATGGTTTGTGTTTCTGCGGTCTCTTTTGTAACTTCTTTTTCATTTCTAATTTTATTGATTTGAGTCCTCTCCCTCTTTTTCTTGGTGTGACTGGCTAATGGTTTATCAATTTTGTTTATCTTCTCAAAGAACCAGCTTTTAGTTTTATTGATCTTTGCTATTGTTTTCTTTGTTTCTATTTCATTTATTTCTGCTCTGATCTTTATGATCTCTTTCCTTCTGCTAACTTTGGGTTTTGTTTGTTCTTATTTCTCTAGTTCCTTTAGGTGTAAGGTTGGATTGTTTTTTTTGAGATGTTTCTTGTTTTCTGAGGTAGGCCTGTATAGCTATAAACTTCCTTCTTAGAACTGCTTTTGCTACATCCCATAGGTTTTGGATCGTCGTGTTTTCATTGTCATTTTTTTCTAGTTATTTTTTGATTTCCTCTTTGATTTCTTCAGTGATCTCTTGGTTATTGAGTAACATATTGTTTAGCCTCCATGTGTTTGTGTTTTTTACGTTTTTCCTCTGTAATTCATTTCCAATCTCATAGCATTGTGGTCAGAAAAGAAGCTTGATATGATTTCAATTTTCTTAAATTTACTGAGGCTTGATTTTTGACCCAAGATGTGATCTATCCTGGAGAATGTTCCGTGCCCACTTAAGAAAGTGTCATCTGCTGTTTCTGGATGGAATGTCCTATAAATATCAATTAAATCTATCTTGTCTACTGTGTCACTTAAAGCTTCTGTTTTCCTATTTTCATTTTGGATGATCTGTCCATTGGTGTAAGTGAGGTGTTAAAGTCCCCCAATATTATTGTGTTACTCTCGATTCCCTCTTTTATAGCTGTTAGCACTTGCCTTATCTATTGGGGTGCTCCTATATCTGGTGCATATATACTTATAATTGTTATATCTTCTTCTTGGATCAATCCCTTGATCATTATGCAGTGTCCTTGTCTCTTGTAACATTCTTTAAAGTCTATTTTATCTAGTATGAGCATTGCTACTCCAGCTTTCTTTTGATTTCCATTTGCATGGAGTATCTTTTTCCATCCCCTCACTTTCAGTCTGTATGTGTCCCTAGGTCTGAAGTGGGTCTCTTGTAGACGGCATATATATGGGTCTTGTTTTTGTATCCATTCAGCAAGACTGTGTCTTTTGGTTGGAGCATTTAATCCATTCACGTTTAAGGTAATTATTGACATGTATGCTCCTATGACCATTTTCTTAATTGTTTTGCGTTTGTTTTTTTAGGGCCTTTTCTCTTCTATTTCCCACTTAGAGAAGTTCTTTTAGCATTTGTTGTAGAGCTGGTTTGGTGGTGCTGAATTCTCTTAGCTTTTGCTTGTCTGTAGAGCTTTTGATTTCCCCATCGAATGTGAATGAGATCCTTGCCGGGTAGAGTAATCTTGGTTGTAGGTTCTTCCCTTTTATCACTTTAAGTATATCATGCCACTCCCTTCTGGCTTGTAGAGTTTCTGCTGAGAAATCAGCTGTTAACCTTATGGGAGTTCCCTTGTATGTTATTTGTTGTTTTTCCTTGCTGCTTTCAATAATTTTTCTTTGTCCTTAATTTTTGCCAATTTGATTACTATGTTTCTCGGCCTGTTTCTCCTTGGGTTTATCCTGTATGGGACTCCCTGCACTTCCTGGACTTGGGTGGCTATTTCCTTTCACATGTTAGGGAAGTTTTCGATTATAATCTCTTCAAAGATTTTCTCTGGTCCTTTCTCTCTCTATGCTCCTTCTTGTCTGGGACCCCTATAATGTGAATGTTGTTGCTTTTAATGTTGTCCCATAGGTCTCTTAGGCTGTCTTCATTTCTTTTCTTTCTTTTCTCTTTATTCTGTTCCACAGCAGTGAATTCCACCATTCTCTCTTCCAGGTCACTTATCCGTTCTTCTGCCTCAGTTATTCTGCTATTGATTCCTTCTAGTCTAGTTTTCATTTCAGTCATTGTATTTTTCATCTGTTTGTTTGTTCTTTAATTCTTCTAGGTCTTTGTTAAACATTTCTTGCATCTTCTCGAATTTTGCCTCCATTCTTTTTCTGAGGTCCTGGATCATCTTCACTATCATTATTCTGAATTCTTTTTCTGGAAGGTTGCCTATCTTCACTTCATTTAGTTGTTTTTCTGGGGTTTTTATCTGGTTCCTTCATCTGGTATGTAGCCCTCTGCCTTTTCATCTTGTCTTTCTCTGAATGTGGTTTTTGTTCCACAGGCTGCAGGACCGTAGTTCTTGTTTCTGCTGTCTGCCCTCTGGTGGATGAGGCTATGTAAGAGGGTGGGCCTGGGTTCCCTTCCTGTTGGTTGTTTGGCCTGAGGCAACCCAATACTGGAGCCTACCTGGGCTCTTTGGTGGGACTGATGGCAGACTCTGGGAGGGCTCATGCCAAGGAGTACTTTCCAGAATTTCTGCTGTCAGTGTCCTTGTCCCCACTGTGAGTCACAGCCACCCCCTGCCTCTCTAGGAGACCCTCCAACACTAGCAGGTAGGTCTGGTTCAGTCTCCCCTGGGGTCACTGCTCCTTCCCCTGGGTCCCGATGCACACACTACTTTGTGTGTGCCCTCCAAGAGTGGAGTCTCTGTTTCCCCCAGTCCTGTCAAAGTCCTGCAATCAAATCCCACTAGCCTTCAAAGTCTGATTCTCTAGGAATTCCTCCTCCCATTGCTGGACCCCCATGTTTGGAAGCCTGACGTGGGGCTCAGAACCTTCACTCCAGTGGGTGGACTTCTGTGGTGTAAGTGTTCTCCAGTCTGTGCGTCACACACCCAGCAGTTATGGGATTTGATTTTACTGTGATTGTGCCCCTCCTACCGTCTCACTGTGGCTTCTCCTTTGTCTTTGGATGTGGGGTATCTTTTTTGGCAAGTTCTAGTGTCTTCCTGTCGATGATTGTCCAGCAGCTAGCTGTGATTCTGGTGTTCTCACAAGGGGGAGTGACAGCACGTCCTTCTACTCTGCCATCTTGGTCAGTTCTGTATTAAATTCTTTCTACTGAATTTCTTGGCATTAGTTCTGTTTCCTGACTGGACACTAACTGATTCATTATTTTTTTGTCCTAAAATCTCTGATATTAGAATGGATCTTGTTATTTTTTTGATGCGATAGCAAAACTGACTTATTTACAATTGCCTGTGTATGTGCATCAAATTTTGCAGAATGAGTGTCAGTAGCTTAAAGGAAAATCTCAGAGAAGATAATAGAAAAGTTTTAAGAAACACTGCATAATCGATACTTTTGAAGTTGCAACAGATATAATGTGGAAAAACATGTATATTGACCACTCTGAGACAAAAAAAATAAAAGATACAATTTCATGTAAGACAGTTTAGGAGTATCTTAACCAATTTGTTTTGCTCATATTTTCTTTTTTCTGCATGTACAAGTGTGATATATGATTAAAGTACTTGCTAAAATGTCTAAACAAGCCCTTTCAATACATAAAAATAAAAACAATATGTCATAGGCAAGCATTTTATCATAGTTTTAATTGGCAGTGTATATCTTTTTCTTTCTTAATGGATCATAACATAATGGAGCATCCTACAATTGATGGTACCTTAGATTGGATGAAATATAACATATGTACAGACCAAGCACTAGGAAGATTATTTCCAAGTTCAATATAAGGATTTGTATGACTTTTTAGTTCCTTTATAACTTTACTTCCTTAATTCTTTCTGATTAAATTATTGTAATGTTAAAGTACTGTTAAAGTAATTTTTACAATAAGAAAAATCTATTTTTTTAAAAAAGGATATATATTAAGCCAAAATGTGTACTGAAGGTATATTCTGGACTTCTTTCTTACATGGCAGAGTCTGCATTCAAATCTAGTTTGCTAATGTTTCTTTTCTATCAGTCTTTTGGGTTAATCGACACTGTACACCTTAAATCAACCAGTGCTTCCTTTTCTCATAAAAGGACTGACAATTATTGACATTTCCTTTTTGTGGTTAAAATGCTTTTTAAATGATCTTAGTTAATAGGTAGGCTATATTTAAATTTGAATATTTTCTAATAAATTGATCTTGGCCAAAGGACAGGCCCAAAATCTTGCGTGTTCAGCTGAATATCTTAAGAAGCAAGATCATGATAGGCATTCAGGGGAACACATTCTTGGCCAATATACTCTGGATTAGAAGTGAGGATCACAGTTACAGGTTGAGGTCTCTTTAATAATATCCCTATTTGTCAGGATGAAGAGAAGGAGATAACACAGGAAGGGGAACATGTATAGTAATTACAAAAATTTCAGACACTGAAGTAATTTACATATATTTACTCATTTTATCTCTCCAACAATCCAGTACTATTATTATCTTCAACTTATACATATAGACTAGTGCAAGAAGAATTACTCGAAGAATGATAATAAATATGCATAATTGCAGAATGTAGACCTTTACAATTTTTATAGAGATATTCCCTAACTTTAGTGCCTGCCATGTGTGCCAGACACCATGAACTAAATAAATAGACAACTAAAACTCTGAAAACAAGAAGAGAACCTTTTCTTTTAAATCTCCTGGATCATGGTTACTGAAAGGGTGTGGCTCCACTCAATCAGTGACATTCATAAAGTGAAAGAATTTTTGACATCACTTATTTTTTAAAAAAATCATTTCACAAATGAAAAGGTGTGTCCCAGTGTAGACGGAAAGAGCCTACACTATCTATTGCTGCAAAATTTAGTGGCTTAAGACAAAAAACTTATTATGTCATAGTTTCTGAGGGTCAGGAATCCTTAGCCATGTGTTTTTGGCTCAGAGTCTCTCTCAAGGTTGCAGTCAAGCTGTTGGCTGGCTGGTCTGCATCTCTATGGATTCATGGGGCCTGGAGAATCTCTTTCCAAGCTCACTCACATGGCTATTAGTATATTAGTAAGAGGTTTCAGTTCCTCACCATGAGGGACTCTCCATAAGTCTTCCCCCAAATCAGGCGATAAGATAGAGACAGAAAAGGGGAGAGAAAGAGAGAGAGAGAGAGGGAGGGAGGGAAGCGGGGGCAGGGGGGGAGAGGGAGAGGGAGAGAGAGAGAGAGAGAGAGAGAGAATCCAAATCGGAAGCTGTCTTATAACTTAAGCTCAGAAGTGATATCCCATTGCTTCTGCCATATCTGATTCATCAAATAACCTAACCCTAGTCATTTAACAGAAAGGGGTTGGATATCAGGAGGCATCAGGGGCAATTTTTAAGGCTGGTTACCACAGAGCTCTTGACTTGGAATCCAAAGACTTGAGTTAATAAAGTCATCTGGGTAGTAGAGGAAGATGAAAACCCACTCTTTCGTTATTCTTCCCAGAAGCTCCATGATTAGAAAAGATGCCCCTTGCCTTTTGATTTTAGAGGCACTGAATATCCTCCTGATTTTGTCTCATCCATGGGAGACATAAAGCAATAGTGTATTTGAGCAGTGAAGTGATGTACTGAATGCCCCCGTAAAATCCTGAATTCCCTTGCTTTGGTGTATTCTCCAGTTAAAGCAATGCATTTACTAGAAAAGCTTACTGTTAATCAGAAGCTGAGGCAGTTTTCTTAACAGGAGAAGCTGAACAGAGTAGCAAAGCAATTGTACTTACACCTTTGAAGTACCACATTCTCCATTCTTGTCAAAGTTCCCATTTATCCTCCTAGAATCCATGAAATAGTTTAGCTTTTCAAGGACTCATGAATTCCTCTTTGATGTTTTCCTGAGAAGTTTTCTACATGCTTCAAGACAGAACATTGAATTAAGTTAGTCTCAAGGCCAACCTACACACTATTCACATGCTGCTCTTTAGTCAATCTGAATTAAGCTACTAGGAGTGATATGTCTAGGATGACAATCAGGTGTGTGGCTTACTATTATATAGAGAGAGGGTTTTGCATAGTGTAGACCTTATTTTAAGTTTGCTTCTTTAAACATGATTTTTTAATAAGACATACATTTTCTCAATGTATTACCAGGTACAATCACTATATACAGTTTTAGAATAGGATCACAATCAGGGAGAATTACAGCAAGCAAGAAGTATTTTTGTGCTAAGCTTTACTGCTCAGAGTGACTACTTACATGGCATAAATGTAGTTCAAACATCAGCCAGTTTCTTTATTCATTTTAAGAGATAGGCTCTTTTTTTATCTTACTGATTTTTCCCTGCTCATTATGGATCACTTCATCTTCCTTTGATTTGTTTCTCTTACTGACCTGGCACTTTGTGTAGGTGCTTCAATTCTCACTAATGGCAATTGCTGGCTATTGACCAAATATGGCATGACCACTGAATCGAAAATTGTTACATCATTATAGCTCAATATTGGTAAATGCAGTTTTATACCATCCAAATTAGCTCTGCTGTTTGCAGTAGGGACCAGCGAGGACAAAATCATAATAAAAATGTCCAACAATACAATCACAGTTTAGATCTCTCCTAATACTATATGGTACAATAATTTTGCTTATCTAGAATTAAGTGAAGCTTCCACAAACATCACTGTACTTAATGAATATCTATTATCTATGTTTATTCACTGGGATTTTTATTGTACTTGGTAAAAGAACCACAAAAATAAAATTAATCCTGTATCGTAACTATTGGCCGCTGAATAAACAAACCAAGGAAAACACTGATTTTTGTCTATGTTTTTTCTTTTTTAGATGCTGCATTTGACAAAACCAATGTTCTCAAGGACAGCAATTGTTATTTAGCCCACTCTGTCAGTATTGAGCAGCAGAAAACAGATAATTACATTGACTGTTCTCTAACATGTTTCTGTGACCTACAGGAGTTACTGATTCCTTTTTTCCCAAAGGTTGCATTTGAATTATAACATATTCTACAGAATATGTGCCTGTAGCAGAAAATAAAAATATAACCTTTGTGAAATGTGCATGCTTTTGAAACATGGATAGTCAGATATAGGATGGGTGAGACATAAGAAATGATAAGAAAGAAGCAGCTAAAACAAAATCTAAAAATCCAAGAGTATTCTATGGTTTTTGTTCACAATTATGAGAGCCTCAGAAAGATGTATACATCTTATAACAGGACACACTAGTAGGAACTACAGGAAATATAAGATGCAAAACCATGTGTTAAGATTTTATTCAAATTATCGGTTACAAACCTTTTTCTTTCTTGGCTTGAGCGTATAACTACATAATCATTTATATGAATGAGGTAAATCAACACTTTCTTATTGACTTCCTTTCTCATTCTCCTCAGGTTTTTACTATACCTTTACTACTCTCCTTGAATCCCTAACCTGCCTCTTGACTGTCACCCTCACCTTGGCCTTCAAACATGGTCAGTCCTTTCCACTCAGAAAATGGAGGAAATAATTCGTGTTTTTCAGTTTCCATTCTTCCTCCTCTTCTGATATAGACTCTCAAGAGCAATCTCTACCCACTTTTTTCATGCTTATGCCTTCCAGTGTCTTGAATCCACTGCACTGCTATTTCTTTTCCTCTAGCACTCCAGAGAAAGTCTATGAAATTGACCTCTGGATGATCAAATAGACTTTATTTTTCACCTACCTTGTTTTCTTTGTCATATCTGTCTTATTGGACATTCTCTCTTCTTTTAGCTTAACTGCCAGTACTATTTTGATTTTCCTTCTTATCACTATTATTTACCTGGCTGGTTTAGCATTAGTTTTTCATCTGCTCCCTTCCCCAGAGATGAACAATATCTTTGTTCCTGTTATGGTCTTTCTACAGTCCCTTCCATGATAGCAACTACAAAAGTTATTTCTCCAATATTAAACTTTCTCCTGAGTGCAAAGTTCATTTTAATTCACCTACCAAATTCTGAACATCTATATAGTTCTCCAATAGAAAATTCAAGTATATTATTAACAAAAATAGTAACAGTAATAATAGTAATAATAATATTATGATAGAAATAGTAATCCATTTCACATACGTTAGCTGTTTTAATCTCCATAAAAACCCCTTCAGAGGAATTACTCTACATGTTTTACCATGAACAAAACTAACAATCAGGTTAAGTAACATGCACAATGTCAAAAAAAAAAAAACCAGCAAAGGTAAGTACAGTGATTATAATTCAAGTCTATCTAACTGCTAAATTCCACTGCTTCCGCAAACAAATTTTATATACAATGAAACCTGTCTTTCCACTTTGTTTAAAACTCAGGTAATGACTTCAGCATCCACCACTCACTCAGACTTGAAATCTAAGAGACTGCTCTGACCACTCCATCTCTAACAATACCCACGTTCAACTTGTTTACGGTTTTTGATAAATGGGTACCAAAACTGTGTTTAAATAAACTCCCTGCTTCCATTTTCTCTTCTAGTACCACTTGCTCAACACTTTCTAATCTCAGCTCTCTCTAAATCATCTTTTACTCACTTCCTGAATTATCATTCGTTAACATAAACCTTTTCATATTAGTTCCTTGAACAAAATCTTTAAATTATTTTAACTGCAGACCGGATAAAGCCCATACTCCCAATCCTCTCATTCACGTATCTATTATTATTTCTAGTTGTACCCCTTGCCACTCAGTTCCATGCCTTTTTGGCTTTGCATTCACTCCATCATTGTTTGGTATGTGAATATGCCAGTCACTTTCACACCTTCCCTTATTCTTTTGCTCACGTTCTTCCTTCTGTCCTTATTTTCTTTCCTGACTAGAAATCCAGCTCATCACTATTCATCACTGATACGTTTGGATTTGAATAGGTCAGTTACGTGCCTATCTCCCAAAATAAACTGACGGGTTTTCGAGGGCATGAGTAAGGTATTCATTTTCACAACTCTCCTCTTCTTCCCCTGTAGACCCTGTCATCTAGAACTTCTTGCACATGAAAGCTCAGACTGAAATCATTGTTTCACGGCTACAGTGGGATAATAAGAGAAATTTTCAACATTCATATATGAAGTTTTGAGATCTTGGGAAGACTATAAAAGTGAGAATAATCGTAATAACTACCTTTTTAATAAATTACAATGTGACAATGACATACACAAAAATCCCACCATTGTACCATACAGTAACATTTCAGAACACATATAACGTGAAATTGATCTTAAAAATTTTTAGATATAGAAAAACAGATTATACACAAAGGATGGGAGATCAGAAATGCATCACACTTCTCAAAATCTATAGCTATTTATGTTTTCTAAAAATTAAGGACACCACAAGGAAAATACAAATTTGACACAAAAACATTCAAATCATGAAAGGGAAAAATGAAAAGATGTTTTATTTTAGCAAAATTAATAAAAGACAAGAACCCATAAGAAAGCTTAATAAACATGAAATGTAAAATCAACTAGGATAAATAATACAAATAAAAGGTTATTAAAATAAGTGTAAATAAGATTTTTAAACTTTTATATATTATTAAAGAAAAAGAGGAAAGTATCAATAAACCTACGTAAATGTAATTTATACTAGAAAAACAATAAATGAGCAAATAAATAAATACATAAGCAAAAATATAACAGATAAATGTAAACAAAAAATATTGTAAGATGGCAGTTTTATATTAGATGACACGGTACTCAAGAAAAAAATTTTATTTTGCAGTAATGGAACAAATGTGAAGCTTTCAAAATGGGAAAAGCTACAATATTATAAACATTTACAAACATAAATTCTTTTAATATAGCAGCAAAATATACAAAGCAAAAGTATTAGAAACAATGACTGTTTGTCACCTTTCCTCCCTCCATCCAAAAAGAATTCATGTTAGGAGACAATAACTTATTTACCTCAGAATTCAATAGGCTGAGGAGACAAATGATACAAGAAATTTAAGTATCATCCTTAATATCCCTAGAATTCTATATCATACCCTGAATATATATTCTTTTAAAATTGAAAAATATTATTTATAAAATCAGTTATGTCTTTTGCCACAAAAAAATCTCAATAAAATTTCCAAGTAATAACTATAAAGTCAACATTCCCTTATTTCAATGTATATAATAAAACATATTTTTAAAATTAATATAAAACAGAGAATTTTAAAAAATCAATCCTCTAAATAAATTTTCCTAAAAGAAAAAACTAAATTTTAAAAAATCTGCTTGAAATTAATATTGATGAAAACTTTATATGGAATACCTATAGGATTCAGCCAAAGCTCAATGTAGTAAAAAATGTGCACAGTAACTCATTTAATTAGAAAGAGATGTTGAAAATAAATGAATTATGCCCTTAAGAAGGTAGATAAAAAGCAATAAAATACATTGGATGAATTTAGGTGGATGATATTAAGGTGGATTTTAAAAGTAAAACGCCTCAAAAAAGTTAATGTGTAGTCCACTTGTTTATTTTCATTTTTGTTGCCTGTCCTTTTGATGTCATACCATAAAATCATTGCCAAGATCAATGTCATGAAGCTTTTCCCCTACATTTTCTTCAAGAAGTGTTACATTTTCAGGTTTTAAATATTTAATCCATTTTGAGTTGATTTTTGCATATCATGTAAAATAAGGGTCCAATTTCATTCTTTTACATGCGAATACCCATTTTTCCCCAAACCATTTGTTGACGAGACTACCCTTCCCTCCTTGTGTATTCTTGGTGCTCCTGTCAAAGATCAAGTGACCATGGATTTACTTCTTGATTCTCTATTCTGTTCTATTGGTCTATAAATCTGTTTTTAATGCCAGTACCATACTGTTTTGATTACTGCAGCTTGATAATATATTTTGAAATCAGGAACTAGGATACCTACAGCCTTGCTATTTCTCAGGATCAATTTGGTTATTCATAGTCTTTTGTGGTTCCATATGAATTGTAGAATTGTTTTTTTCTAATTCTGCAAAAAAATGACTTTGGGACTTTGACTACATCAAACATAAAAATCTCTGCATTGCAAAGCAAACAATCAAGGGAGTGAAAAGGTACCTACTGATTGGGAGAAAATATTTTCAAATCATTTATCTGAGAGGGGTTAACCTCCCAAATATATAAGGAACCCCTATAACTCAATAACCACAAAACTAATAATTCAATTTAAAAATGGGCTAAAGACTTGAATAGACATTTCTCCAAAGAAGATAGCATACAAATGGCCAACAGATATATGAGAAATCATCAGGGAAATGCAAGTCAAAATCACAGTGAGATATCACCTTACATCTGTCAGGATAGCTATTATCAAAAAAAAAAAAAAAAAGACAAGTGCTGGTGAGCATATGGAACAATGGGAACCCTTGTACACTGTTGGTGGGAATGCAAAGTGGTGCAGTCACTATGGAAAACAGTATGAAGTTCCTAAAAATTAAAAAATAGAGCTACCATATGATCTAGCACCCCCACATCTGTATATATGTCCAAAAGAATTGATATCAAAGAGATAATAGCACCCCCATATTCATTACAGCACTATTCACAACAGGTAAGGTATGGAAACAAACTAAATGTCCATAGACAGATGAATGGGTAAAGAAAATGTGGTATTATACACACAATGGGATACTACTCAACTTTAAAATATAAAAGAAGGAAATTCTGCAATTTGTGATGACATTGATGAACTTTGAGGAAATTATGGTAAGTGAAATAAGCCAGACATAGATAAATATTTCATGATTCTACTTACATGAGGTACCTAAAATGGTCAAATGCATAAAATCAAAGATTGGAATGATGGTTACCAGGAGCTGAGAGGAGTAGGAAATAGGGAGTAATTAATCAATAGGTACAAAGTTTCAGTTAAGCGAGATGAATAAATGTTAGAGAGCTGTGCACAACGCTGTACCTGTAGTCAACAACAGTGTATTGTATGCTTAAAATTTGTTAAAATGAAAAATCTCAAGTTAAGTATTTTTACCACATTTTTTTTAAAAGCACGGTTAATAAGACTAAGAGCTGGAATTCTGAAATGACCAACAAAATAGACAAACTCTTAGTAAGCAAAGAAAAAAATCAAAGAGAAATGAAAAGTAAACACTATCAATTATAACAGGGACATAATGACAGATACGAATAAGATTAAAAAATATATGGGAATAAAATTGTATTAGGATGTTAAATTTAGAAATAGTTATATAAGAAATATATAGTAACATAAACTACCAGAGCTGATTGAAAACCGTAGAAAAGGTAAATAAACCAAATTATATAAAATAAATGGAAAAGTTAACAAATGATCTACCTTTACTTATTCCAAGTTATTTAAAATATTTAAGAACATAAATAAAAAATAATTGCTCTCCAATCTATTTTAGAAATCTATTTGAACTCTGACACCTAATGCTAACAAACATAGCAAAAAAAAAAGAAAATCATAGACTCATTTGATTTACAAAGGTGCAGTGGCTTTGCATTTTACAAGAGGATTAGGTTCTGAACTCAGTCTCTAAGGTAAAATCTGTTTTTTAATGTTTGAAATTACCCCTGAAGACCCCCTTAAAATGCTCATAACAACATAATATGTTTCTTTGTGTTTGTAAACCTTGTCAATACTATATCTCAGTATGTACAGCAGATTATAGCTTAGTAAATATTTGCTTTGCATTTAGGGGCCCTGGTCATTGAAAAATACATACGGTTAAACACCAGAACAAAAATTTATCTTAGAAAAGTCTTCCACAATGAGAGGCAAACAGGAACTGAATTCATCTGAATAGAGAGATTCCTATCTTCCCTCATAAAGCTAATTTCAGAGAATGTATGCACTGAATGGAATGGCAGAAAGAATTGACCATACTAGTTAAGATTTAGCATTTAGTAATTTTGCACTTGAAGGAAACTTACGTATCATGATAAACCCATACCCAGAAAACAAATGCAAAACTCTGTGTACTTATATGTAGTACACTAGAACCAATACCATTTAAGTGAAAAAAAGGAAAGAAAAGGAAAAGACAGAAGCAATGACATCCATTAACATCAGGAGAATTCCAGAGTTTGGCATTGCACTGGCATTCATGATTGAAGCAATATTTCAACTGAAATAAATAAGAATTAAAACTTTTTTAAAATGAGGCAAATTTCATTATTTCCAAAAATATAATACTAAATTGGAAAAATAAAATTACACTAAGAAAAAAATGCTATTAGATATTCTAGGGGAGCTTAGTAACTAGTGGCAGGCCCAATATCAATATACTGAAATTAATGTCTTTTTCATAAACTATCAAAAAATTGTTTTGAAAGAAAATAATTGAAATCCATAATAGCAGCAAAAACTATAAAAGACATAGAAATAAACCAAACAAGAAATGTGTAAGATCTCTGAAAATAACTGTAAATCTTTGTTACAAATATAAAAGTTAAGGGAAATACATACTGTACTTTTAGATGAGAAGATTCCATATCATAAAAATATAAAATGACTCAGAGTAAATGCCAAACTCAATCAAATTCTCAGAGGGTTTTTATGGGGTTAGGGGGAGAAAAACAAATTTATTCAACAGCTTATCTGGATGAGCAAATGCTCAAGAATAGCCAGGAAATTTTTGAAAAGGAAGAAAATAAAAATAAATGTGATATTATGCAATAATGGACAAACGGATGAAAAAAGTAACTGAGGAGTTAAGAAAAGGACACATACATATATGGGGAATTAGTATGTGGAAAAGAGAAAATTTTGTTTCAACAGGGAATAAATAATATGAGGATGGGGCTTCCCTGGTGGCGCAGTGGTTGAGAGTCCGCCTGCCGATGCAGGGCACACGGGTTCGTGCCCTGGTCCGGGAAGATCCCACATGCCGCGGAGCAGCTGGACCCGTGAGCCATGGCCGCTGAGCCTGCGCTTCCGGAGCCTGTGCTCCGCAACGGTACAGGCCACAACAGTGAGAGGCCCGCATACCGAAAAATATAATAATAATAATAATAATATGAGGATGATTCCAGCCATATATCATAATGAAAAATAAACTATAAATGATTTAACAAATAAGAATTTTATGTAAAATATAGTATTAGAAAAATATTTTTGAATATTCCTGAGATAAAACACTTTTCTAACCAAGATATGAACATGTCATAAAAGAAATGTGATAGATATGACAGTAAAATTTTAAAGTTCTATATATTACCAGAGCTTAAAAACAAAGTTAAAAGAAGTGATATAAGAAGAAAAATATTTTCAACATATATAACATTAAAGAGTTAATATCCATAGGGGCTTCCCTGGTGGCGCAGTGGTTGAGAGTCCACCTGCCAATGGAGGGGACATGGGTTCGTGCCCCGGTCCCGGAGGATCCCACACGCCGCGTTGAGGCTGGGCCCGTGAGCCATGGCCACTGAGCCTGCATGTCCGGAGCCTGTGCTCCACAACGGGAGAGGCCACAACAGTGAGAGGCCTGCGTACCGCAAAGAGTTAATATCCATGATATATTAAAAAGTCCTACAAGTCACAGTGAAACAGATTCTTCTAGAAATCTAGAACCAATTCTCACATGAAGTGCAAAGACGAAAGCACAAGAATATTACTGTATTGTTTCTAATGACAAAATATTAAGAACAACCCAAACATATGTCAGAGCATTTTGTATATTTCATAGTGAGAATGTCTCATAGAGTAAGCAATGTGAAAGATCCAGGTTTTTTTTTATATTCTTCCCAATACTTTGTAATGTCAGTCTCTAAGTTTAGCCATTTTGGTAGCTGTGTAGGGTTATCCAATTACTGTTTTAACTTACATATCTTTTATGGCTATTGGATTGAGCTCCCTTTCATACATTTATTGCATATTCTCTTTTGTGAAGAACTTGTTCAAGTTTTTTACTCATTTTTCCAGTTTGATTGTCTTTTCCTTATAGATCTATAGGAGCTCTCTCTATATATTTAGATATGAGTTCCTTGATGAAAATATGTACTGAAATATCTCCTCTCAGAGTGCCTTTTCACTCTCTCAGTGGTGTCTTTTCATAATAGAAGTTCTTAGATTTAATGAACAGCAACATCAACAGAACATCAACAGAAACGAATGCATATCCACAGAATGACATGTACAAAAATGGTCACAGCTTTATTCATAATAGTCAAATTTAGAAACCAAATGCCCATCAATGAGAGAATGGGTTAAATAAGTTGTAGTATATTCATACAATGGAAAGCTGCATTTATAAAAAAAACAAAATTCAGCCAAACACAACAATAGAGATCAATCTCGGAACTATGGTTAAAACATCCACTCTAACAGCACAAATAGATCTACACTCAAGGACAGTGATGGGTTGATTAGATAAGATAGACCAAACTGCATACCATCTAATTCCAATCATGTGATATTTAGCAACAGGCAAAATCATTCTATGGTGAGAGAAGCCAGAATATTGTTTACCAGTGGTTCTCAACTGGGGGTGATTTTGTCCCCCATGGGACATCTGACAATCTCCAAAGACATTCTTTATTGTCAATACAGAGGGAGGGGTTGCTATTGCCATCTAGGATTAAAGGGCAGAGATACTGCCTATTAGATATTGTCTTTTCTTTTTTGTGCATTACATTGGACAGATATATAAGAAGTAATGGTGAATAATTAATTTAATTAAATCTATTAGTGTCTACAAAGCAAACATCAAAATTGGAAATAGAAAGAGGGAAGGAAGGGAGGGAAGGAGAGAGGGAGGGGGGAGGGAGGGAGGAAGGCAATTTCTAAATAAGGTAGAACTAAAACTGATTCATTATAACTTTCCAGAGGAATATAGGCAGTGATGGGAAAGAGAGAATGAGGCAAGAGTTCTTTTTTTTAATACTTAGTATTTCTGCTTGATTCTTCTTTATAATTTCTTGTTCCTCCTTCATGCTACCAACATTCTCTGTTTTCTGAGGATATTTATTATGTTTATTTTAAATTATTGAACTACCTTCTCTATTAATTCTGGTTTGTCTAGGTCATAGTGTGTTATCTTTCTTTTATAGCTGTGATCTTCAATTTCTGTTGTTTTTTTTTTCTTCCAGTAAATTCTGGGAGGTGGAGAAAAATCTAGGGATGCATTAACTTTGGCCATTCCAGATGGTTTGAAGGATGCAGAATGCCCAAGGCAGAGGGTACCTGTGATATCTCAGCATTTAAGCACCCTCAAAAGGTGGCATTAATATTTAGGAAATATCTTTATAGCTCTCGCAGGGCACTACTCTTACAAGAGCTTACTCCAAAATGTAGTGGTTCTCAAATTTGACTGCACATTATAATAACCTGGGGTGCTTTACAAAATATGCCTGAGTCCCAAACCCCAGAGAATCTCACTTACTTGGTTTTAGTTGTGGCCCTGGCATGAGAATTTCTTAAAGTTCCCCAGTTCTAATGTGTAGCCAAGACTGAAACTAGTTTTACAATCGGAAGATTCAACTTACAGAAAACAACCAATTGTTAACCTGTTTTAATCTTTTCCTAGTAGCAATACCCTCCTGTAGTGGTTCTTGAAACACAGTGTGCTTCCAGATCACATAGTGGGCTTGGAAAATCTCAGATTCCTGGGTCCAGCCCAAAGTTTCTGACTCAATAGCTTAGACTGGTACCTGAGAATTTTCACTTCTAACACATCCCCAAGTGATGCTTATGCCATGGGCCTCATTCTCTAAGAGAACAACTGTTCTACTGTTGATATTTATACACATGCTTAATTTATAAAATGTACACTAATATGTTTCTGGTAACTGTTTTTCACTTTTTAAATAAAGTTATTTAAGCAGTAAAAACAGCATGAACAGTTCAGTAAAAATAATTTTAGTTTAATTTAAATGAATTAAAATTGATTTTTTAAAAGAAAACTGCTTGAAACTTTGGGGCACTCCAATTAAGCAGAAAAATCCTAGAATGCTGAAAAATTCACATTGGAAGTTACTGTTCTGACCTGAAAGCTTGGAAATTATAAATAAAATCAGTAACCTCTGTAGTGACCTTAAAGTTTTTCTATAAATATTCTTAATTTTCTTAGCACTTGAAAAATAAAACCCTGAACACATCATTTCTTAACAGGTTCCAGTGAAATATAATGTTAAACGTTGTAATAATCAAAGGAGAGTTTGAACTATTATCTTTTGATTTGTCTGCATTACATAAACCCAATAAAATAATTGCTTCGGAGAATTTTTTATGAGGATTACTCCTGGAACAACTTATACTGAGAGTTTATTAAACCACCTTGGAGATATAGGATAATAGTTTTTTGTTCTATTAGATCACATAATTCTAATAATGCTAAGCCATAAATTGATTTATGTAATTGATAGTTTCAGATCATATGATATAGATTTGTGTGTTGCACTTTAACACTGCATATTATAGTTTATAGCTAAAAGTTTTAAAAATGCTAATAATAATTAAATATTTTAGATGTGACTACTGCCTCATTGCCTAATGATGTACTTTTTATGTTTCTAAGCTATGTGAGGCAGAAGCTTCAAAGCTACAGTCTATACAACTTCCATTTTTCAAAGAGGAATTCTGCACGTAAGTCATTCTTACATGGAAGCCTAACATGTAGGTATGTAGCATTACACTGCTGAGAATCTTGCTTTCATAGAAGGCAGTCCAAAAATGATAATGAAAACTCTCCAGTTAAAGCAAACCATTTTACTGAATTTAAACTTAGTGGGTTAGAAACTTGAAATGTTTTTTTTTTTTTTTTTTCTGCTCCTTGCCTTCAACTATCCTCTTTTTCTACTTTTCTCCTTAAGGACATCTTTGAGTCCACAGTAGGACAGGAGTGATAATGTCCTCTAAATAAACCCAAAGAAGTGTCTAGTCTTCATTTGTCCTCAGCTCTCCCTAGAATACAGAGTATTTAAGTCTCCCTGTCCTCAGTTCTGGTTCCTAGTTACCAATTCCCAGTTACAGGTAAGACCTATTCACCACCCTGTAATATTGGTTTTCAAAAAGCAATCATATTAACCTCATACATGAAATTCTTAATGCAATTAATTATTGTTTTTTTACTGAAAAATCTGTCCTTTAGATCTAATTAAATATTTTTCTGAAATACATCTGTTTAAAGTTCAAAGAAAGTTGCTCTTAAATATATGAATCGATTTTTTTGCACAGTTTAAAATTATTTAGAAATATATTAGATAGGATGTGTTACAGAACTATCTAATTTGAGGGTTTGAGTTGTATTATGTATTGACAAATCAGAGTTTTAGATAATTTTACACAAAAATATTGCCCTCACAAAATACATTTAACAAAACGGGACAGTATTGTATGAGTGAGATTTTTGTGTTTCTAAAATTCTCTGCTCTTAAGAGTTTTACATTGAAAGATAAATTGTTTAAATGAGATGCATACAAGAATGTGAGAGTAAATGCAGCTTCAAGTTAAGCTAAGGTTTCAAAATAAAAACAATAAAACAACAAAATGAACAAAAGCAAACAAACCTACAAAAGCAAACAAACTTACAGTCACTATCCACTCCTCATCTTGTTTGTTCCTATCATGTCACTTTTTTTTCAATATTCGTATCAGCTTTGGCTACACCCTAGCTCACATCGCAGAAAGCTTGGCTGAGATTTTACATTTTAACCATTCAATAAACATTCCCAGGTATGAGACCAATCTTAGTGCCAGTTCCAAATTCATTGTAATGAATTATGAATGGCCTACCTTGGGTCAGGTGCCCACCTAGAACTTGCCAGATGTGGATCAAAAGTGGGGTCAGACTGCCCAGTGACCATGGAAGTGTGAGTGTGAAGCATCTTCCAAAGAGGAGGTACTGAAGATGTTCATGCAGTGCTCATACAGGTTTGATAAATTCAAAGGATGAATGAATGAATGAATCACACTAAAGCATAAAATCTATTTTAAAAGTTCTCATCAATAAGGTCTGATATATCCAGGAATGGAAAGTATTTTTCCCCTGGTGATAAGCAAGATAATAATTAAAGCATCATCAAAGATTGACATCATTCTTGGATACTTGTTTTCCTTCCTTTTCCCTCTGCTGTATTTGTCTTGACTTTAAAGTACAGAATTGGCTTTTCATCATTGTTTCTTCTGTTGTGAGAGAATATGTAGTTTTCACATGACAGGATGTTCAGTGTATGTTTTTAGAACTGCTATATTTATTAGCATCCTCCAGTGATGCACACCGAACAGAGTTGTTTGTTTAAAAAACATAGGAACAGTGCAGATATTAAATAATGGAATTCTTAGTTTCTACTTCCCTTAACTGCCTTTACCTAATTTAGTGAAGTTTTCTCGCACAGACACAATAAGATATATGAAAATTTTAATTAATAGTTCTATACATATTCTATAATTTTTCAGAGGTTTTTCTTGAAGCTGCAGTGCACTAAGCCAGGATGCAGGCCAAGTGTAGGGTAAATGCCTTCAAAAGAAACATAAGTAAAACCAAACCAAGAAGTATGCCAAGAAGTAAATGAATAAGTAGAGTGCATAAGCAGGAGAGTGATGCTGGATAAATATCTGAGCTACATCATGAGCTTGTGGCTTGTGATCATTTATTTGATATGCCAAGGTGGGTGGATGTACCACCTGGTTCCGTTTAGAAGTTTTAGGCACAGGCTAATCTCCTCCTCCCCCACCTTTAGGACCCACTCAGCAGATTTATACACACTCTGGGACATTCCTGAGTTACAGGTAGGTTGCCATCATAGTTTTATTTTACTGTACCCTTCCTACAAAATCAAAATTGGAAATTGCAATAGCGTTCATGGGAAGGAAATACTTCTTTGACTATCTCCCATATTCCACTTCTTAGTATGCCTGTGCTGATTGCTGGTAGTGATCATGAGCATGGAAGCCTGATTAGCATATCCTTACTAGGGTATCTAATTATAAGATTAATAAATAAATAATTAATTCCTTGGGTATCTTTATTAGCATAATAAGGAATCCTTGTTAGGACTGCAACCAAATATTTATATAGCAAATATATCTGATGATGATTTTTAAAGGAAAATTCCTAATTTTTTTAAGCTGCAGATTTACATATTTGCTCAATGATTCTTGTCATCCTTTGAGATGAGCATTATGGATATGCTATATCATTTTCAACTTTAAATTAGATGGGTTTACTTGATAAAACAGGAAGGATCATTCACTGCTGTGAATGATTAACCATGGCAAAACTAGTTTTCAGACCAGTTACAAATTTCATTATGGCTTAAATAATTTTTAATGTATTGTACTCATAAAATCGAACTTTGCTGCATAAATCTGGTAGTTATATTAACTCCATTTAGAATAAGAAAAAACAGTTACTTTTAATTTTAAACTTTTTTCCTTACTAACAAAAGGTTCAATTTTTAAAAATCTAAACCCCTTATAGATGTAGGAAGTAAGTCCTTTTATTATCCAACTGTTTGTTGACAGATAGCACTAGTGACAGAGTAGAAAACATTGTGTGGTACAAAAGGGTCCAATTTTAAAAATCAGGAGGTTTAAGCTTAGTCATGCCTTCAGTATTTTTGTCCACTAAAAAATTTATAGAACCTCTCTAGACATTCCTCTGCTCTTCAACAAAATTTAGAGGATTACATTTACTTCTATATAGTATGTAAGAATTCTAAGACTCTACATATGAAAATCTATTTAGTGTTAATTTTTTTCCTTCAAGTAATGGAATTTGATTAACCTAAAGAATTTGCACTATATCTTTCTATCTAGAGAGCTGTGGTATATGAATAAAAGAAACATTATTACTACTATTCAAAATTAGAAATCTTACTTTTTATTCATTCTGTATATTAACCTATATTTACTGAACACCAACCACATGCAGGCATACTTGTTAAATACAAAGGCAGTGAAAAATTCCTGTCCTTGAAGAGTTTACACAAAAGTTTCATACTGCCGACCAATGAGTTCTACAGCTTACAGATATATTTGATTTGGTGTGCAGTGTTGACTGCACAGTGTTTTTTTGATATTTTTATTTATTTTACTTGCTAATTAAAAAGTGATGTCACATAAATATATGAATTTATGGTTTATTTTGAGAAAAAAATCAACTTATGCTTTCTTGTCTTGTATGATGAAAACTGACTAAAAGTAAATGACATCTACTTTTAGACAGGACCATCAATCCCTAGTTGATTATATATGCATTTACCTACCCACCCCCAGCCTCATTTAGTTTTAACCGCTGATCTACAAACATAAAATTAATTGGGAAAATATCTCACTGAGAGAAGCCATACTGAGCCAGCTAAGTATGCTGTAAGAGTTTCATGTTAATGCTAAGATAGCCAATATATAGACCTAAGAAATGATTTTGTCAAGAGATAGGCATAAAGGATGGGATAAAGAGAAAGACATAATACAGTTAATAAACTTGTGAGAATCAAGGATATAAGACAATTTGATCATTTCGTTTATAAGACATTTCACAGCATATGAATTAATTTTTGTGTTAGGCTATTTATCTATGAATTCAGCCCAGGGAAATTCTATGCAGGCACATTTCAAATATTAACAATACTGGCCATGTCCTCATCTTTGAATTCTACCAAAGTGTTTAAATATAAATAAGCCTTTAGGACAAACTTAAAGAACCAATAGGAAAGAAGGAAGAACTGTAAAGAGAATAGTAATATTAATCTGAATCAAAGGAGGAGAAGGCAAAGAGAAGGGGATGGTGTATGTAGAAAGAAAAAGAAAATAAAAATCATGACAGAGAAACAAAAAGTGCTATTTCACATGCCCCACTAGCACTTGGTGACTATTTGGTTTACTGCCAGCTAAAAAATGCAGGAAAATAAAATAAAATAATAATTTTAGTTTACAAGGTAGTACAATTCTAAATTAGTATGTAAATACTTATTATGTTTGGCTGCATCTTTTTGTTTAGCTTACAGTTTTTAAACTCCTTACTATTAAAAAAAAATCAAAAAGTTTGGAAACAACCTAACTGTTCATCAACAAGGACTTGATTAAAATAATGTCCTTATTATGGAAAACTTTGTAATAATAAAATCAGCCAGAGCTGATTTATCTTTCAATTAGTCACAATACACATAGTGCCTAAGGCTCACCAGTACTTTTAGGGACCCATGAAAATGTGCTAATTTAAATTTCTTTTAAAATCAGAAAAAATAAATATAATAATAATAAATAATAATGAATCCAACCTTGATTATATTCATCTTTATACCAACACAGTCATAAAATAGAACATTATTATTATTACTATTACCATTACTGTTACTATTACTATTATTTATGGAGAAAGGGGTCAAAGAAGGCAAAAGAACCTAGGGCTCACAAAAATCACAATTCAGCCCTGAATAAAACAGTATGATAAATCTCATGATGTACTGATATGGAAAGATCTCCAAGGTATTTTAAAAAATAACACCAACGGAAAAGCAAAGTACCAAACTGTATGTAAAGAATACTACCATTTCATTTGTGTTAAAAAGGACACTTTTATATAACCTGTATACATATGTTTATCACTGGAAAATGCATGAGAAACTGAAAATATTTAGGCTCTGAGAGAGGAACTGTTTATCTGGTAAATAGGGATGGAAGACAGTTTTTCAGTAAATATCCTTTTGTACATTTTGAATTTTGAACCATATAAATTTAGTATCTGTTCAAATAAAAATATTTTAAAATTTTTAAATATTTCTCAAAAATTTAAAAATATTTTTAAAGTATTTAAATAAAAATATTTAAAAACTAGTCGGTTTTCATCATACAGAAGCAACTGATCATTAGGAAGCACTTCTCTCTCTTACATGGCATCAAGTATATCCTTCCAAATTAATGAGCCATTTTAAGATATAATGCTTACTATCCCAATATCATATGCTCTTTCTGGAATTAAAAACACAAGTATATTGTCTCCAACAAATTCTAAATCTGGCTTCAGCTCTATCAAAGAATGGCAAGATCTGTTCACAAAGGCTTGCATATTTAATTGCCTTGGTGAATTTGGTTATTTTCTGAGGTGCCTGCCCTGTTTCTCAGCTTTAAGACATAAACTGCACCTCCTCCCCTGCCCTACTAATATCAACCACCACCCTATATTGCACTGAAGAGGCCCTAGAGCAGACAGTTGCAGACATATCTGTTACAGATTATAAATTTCATGACCCTATGATCCCAATGTCTCTTCATGCCTCAGTAAATTCCCACTGCCCCATAAATGCAGTTTTTAACTCACTTGGTGACACTCGTGCTAAGGAAGATTATACTGTGCACATATAAAGCCAGTCATAACTGCCTTGTCTCACAAAATAATCTCTATTTTCCCCTCAAGCCTGACACTGACTTCTCCTTTTAGGTTCATTGCCAATAGACTATCCCTCACCTTAGGAACACTAAACTGCTGCACAGGCTGAAATGTTAATTAATATAACCCTCCTCAATGAGGCCTTACCTTCTCCCAAGTGATGATGGCAATGAATGGGAGGCAAAGGTGTTATCACCCTACTCCATACTGGCTCCACTCTCAGACATCACCCTCTTGTATTCTTGCCTTGGGTTTACTTGGGTTTACTTCCCACAGTTATTATTCACTGGATTGGGTGCTCAGTTACAGCTCATGAGACCATTCACCATTTAGTATTGCCTCAGCTCTATCCACTTCTGCTTTTCAAACAACTGACACAACAAATTTATTTTTTAAATCTTTAAGACAGAGAGACTCTGTCTACCTAAAACCCTAAAATGAGGTCACTGGCATATATTCCCTTAAGAAATAATTCACTGGCAGAGATGCAGAAAATATTTAAATAAAATAATACTTTAGTGATATTTTTCATAACAGTGCTCCAGCTAAAGGGAAACTGTCCAACGTAGTGATTACGTATAATAAATCATTAAAATTCATGTTTACAAAGATATTTGAGACAAAATATTATTTATGACATAAATATAAAAATAGAATAAAAATTATATATACTTATTGGACTAAATATACAAGCAAAAAATTATATATGTATATATACATACATACAGGCACATATATAATATTGGAATAAAGGAAATTCTCAGGGTGGTAGAATTATTGCTTCTTTAAACTGTAAGTTTCTAAACTTCAATAGTATCAACGTATCACTTTTTTTATTAGAAAAAATGCCATCTTCATGATCTACTGTAAGAAATACTTGACAAAGATATATTTTTATTTGTAGCTATATATTTATATTATCTTTCCATAGATATAACTCTATTCATTATTTTTGGCTGGTTGCTGTAAGTCTAACGATATTTCTCCTTATTATTATTTTAACAATGCCTATTTAGCATCAATATTGTGTTACTTCAATTTTCACTTCTAATCATAGGAGCTTCCTACTTCATAAACCCCACTTCACACCTGACATTTCCCACCTCACATTTCACAAATGTTATAGCCTTACAACAGCATGATTCTACTTATAAACATTCCACTTCTAACCTTAGGAGTTTCCTACTTCATAATCCCACTTCACATCTGACATTTCAAACTTCACATGTCACATGTCATACTTCACAAATGGGAAAGTATATTTCCATTTAGTTCACCTCCCTCGTCCTTTACCTTTATGCTCTATTGCCATGTTTTTACAGGTACACGCATCATAAACGTGGCCTTATGCAAAGCATTAAATTCTTTTTAAGAAAATTAGAAGAGAATTAAAAAATTGATCTTTGCATTTACACAGTGATTTTCCATTTCCACTTGCCATTCTCTCCTTCCTGTAAATCGAAATTTCCATCTTGTATCACTTCCATCCAGCCTGAAAAACATCCTGTAGTGCCGTCTGTTTGAAATGAGTTTCCTCAGCTTTCACTTGCCTGAAAATATCTTTATTTTGCCATATTTTTTGGAAGACAATTTTACTGGATATATAATTCAAGATGGATAACTTTTTAATTTCTTTTTAGCACCTTAAAGATGCTACCGCTCCTGGTCTTCATTGTTTCCGATGAGAACTCTGCCTTCATATATATTATTGTTCTTCTGTAATGAATGCATCTTTTTTCTATGGCTCCTTTCAAGACGTTCTAATTTGGACTCTGATATCTGTGACTCTCTGTGTGACTCTGATATGCCTATATGCAGTTTTCTTGGTATTTATCTTGCTAACTGCTCTCTGACCTTCTTGGAACTGTAAGTGAAAGTTTTTCAATCATTTTTCAAAAATATTTATTGTCTCATTATAATGTTTTTTCTTTTGGAGCTCCAATGCATATATATTAAACTGTGTAATATTGGTCCATAAGTTCAAGGGGGTTTGTTCATTTTTTCTTGAATCTTTTTAGATCTCTGTTCTTGAGACTGTATAATTTCTGTTTATCTGTTTTCCAAGTCCCTGTAAATTGGTGAGATCCAATCTCAAAACTCTGCCTCCTCTAAGAATCTCGTTAGGGCTTGGTTTTAAGCTTTGTTAAAGTGGGTATAAACAGGGCCTTTCTCTGGGTGTGGCTTTTATCATAAAGCAGTGATTCAGCTTGATTCCCACTTTGTTAGGAGGTGTTAAAGGGTCTATTCAGGAAGTCTGGGCCCTAAGTTCGAAGTCCCCAGCACTGCTTAATGTCTAATCTCTCTGTTCTGCTCTTACCTCTGTAACAGCCAGTCTCTTATTAACTTTGTGTGGCTGTGTTTGGTGGTACTGCCCAGCTCTCAGTCAAGGGTGTGTGGGAAACCACCACATGAACTTCATGACCTCCACAGACTCCTTCTCTTAATGCCCTGGTCCACAGATCCCAACCACTTCAAAAGCCCAGAACTCTGACCTCTGCCTCTTCAGATAAGAGAGACTTGCACATTCTGATTGAACTCCAGGTTGATGCACTATAGCTGGGAAATCTTCCCCAGGCAGAGATCCAGGGAAACTGTGGGGCTCACCTTGTTTCTTTCCTCTCAGGAACCATAGCCCATTTACATGGTCATTTTCTTTTAGATATTTAACCCTAATATTTATTCATATTCCTACTTGGTTATGTGGTACCTACCGCAACAACACTGTTCCTTCTTATTCTTGAACTGTTGCTCTTTAGTTGTCCTCTGACATTCCAATTCTGCCTTCACGTTTGAGCTCTTTAGTACATTCTCTTGACTTCCTGGTTTTGTGATCAGTTTGTATTCTCTTGTCATATTGAACTCTTTTTCTTTTTGGACTTCAGGGTATAGACAGTCCCACCTGATGTGGAAATAAACTGCCACTTAAAGTATAAGAGACTCAATCTATCAGATGTCGCTATGAATGACCATTCCAGTTGAGCCAACCTCCTACCTTCCCTCTTCCTTAATGGGAGGGGAAGAGGGAAGGTAGGGAATTCTGACACCAGAGAACACTCATTTGAGCCTTGTTCTCTATTAGATAGAACTGAAAATGAAATGCCTATCAATATAAATTGTCTTCTTTTTTGTTGCTAACATAAACAAATTTTGTCAGGGACTAGAATATGCCCATTTTAACATTAAAGTTCCAAGATTCCCAGAAGCTAGAAGTGGCCATGTGACATACCTTCTCTCTCCAGTGAGGTGTGTGTCAGGGCATCAGGTGGGACTTTGGGTAACCAGTTGTTTTCACTGTTTAAAAAAAAAAAAAAGACATACATGGCTCCTCATTTCTCCTTATGCCCATTCCCTATCCCCTTTTCACTTACCCACAAGGTCAACTTAAATTAGTCAATCCCACCTTTACCAAAAACACAGGAGAAAGAATAAATGTTTATTTGCTGTATGCCACAGATATCTTTATAGTTACTGGCTATGCAGCATTAATCTAGCAATAGCTGATTGAGACAATAAGCTAGACTCAAATCATGGAAACCTAGAACTAGGAGAAGATAAAATGCAGCACGCAATAGCCCACCTCTGTTGCTAGACTGCCTGGGTTCACTGCCCAGCTCTATTGTTTTTACTCATGTTGATTTTTACCATTTTGATTATCCTTGATCTCAGTTTCCTTAATTATAAAACAGAATAATGGTTTAGTTTTAGTTTGTTCTTTTCTGGTAAGGACTAAACAAAGATAGTCATTTAACATTTGATAAAATGATATCTGGTACACAATAGATGCTTAATTAATATTCAAAATTATTATTCAATACTAGAGCAGGGAGGGAGGGTTAGATTTTACTTATCAGGCCAGTGGTATTTTACAGATTTCCACGGAAGACTGTTGTTCTGTCAGCTGGAGTGTTCCCTGATAAATTAGAATAATGGTGGTCTTTTCCTAGTATGCAGATTAATTTAAGTAAATTGATATAAATTACTTGTTCTAATAATTTTTCTCCCCTATATGTTTTTAAATCTCTAGTGATTGGCACAACTTGTTTGTGAGACAAATTAAAACATGTAAATGAACAAATATCATTATTATTAATAGAAAAAATTCAGAAACACCAATTATACTTAGTTTGACAATCTGTCTTTTAAATAGACATGTGTGCCCCCAAATTGTCACTTTATATTATACAAGCAAAATACAATATTTTCTCCCAGGAAACTTGCTCTTAGTTCCTGTGATTGAATTGAAAATACTGTTTCATGACACTTTACAAATAATACAGTATTATGCAAAAAACACAATAATCTGCAGGTTTAAGATCTCTAGCAATATAAAAATAATCCCTTGTCAGAGGCAGGGAACAGAAAAGAGTTGATTAGTGACAGAGACATTAGGAAAATGGAGAAAATTTGACAACATTTGGACATAGGTGGTGAGAGAGAGAAGAGATTCTTAAACTTTAGTGCAAATAAAAATTACCCTGAGAGCTTAATAAAAATGCATACAGAGTCCATGTCCCCAATCCCAAAAATTCTGGCTTAGAATTTCTGGAATAGTGACCTAGAACCTGCATTTTTAACAAATCCCATTTCTGATTCTGATTCAGGTAGCTAAGAATCACATTTGGAGAAACACTAGAACATGATACACTCTAACTATTTGGAATCACTAGTTTAACTCTGCTATTTCAGAATTATTTAGCACTTTGCAGTTACTGGCAAGCAATGATGCCAGTGGAAAGCCAAGGATAAAGGATGACTCCAAGATTTTATGCCTGAACACCTGAGTGAAGAATAATGCCATTAATCAAGACAAGGAACACAATGGTAAAAATGAGATACTGTAAAGAAAGAAAGATGATGATGAACTTTTTTTGTTTTTTGATTGTTGAATATTGGACTTTTTTGAGGAGTGGAAGGGAGTGGCATTACATACTAACTCTCTTCCACATATGACTCTGAATAAGGTTGTGAATAAGGGAGAGAAGAAACCCAAGGAGCCACTTCATTACTGATAAATGCCCAGGTTGGAAGCTAAAATTAGGGTGTGTCACCGATGGTCTTCCTCACACTGGAACCCAGCATTAAGAGGCCTAGTCCCTGCAATTCTATGTGGCAGGAGCAACTGCATTGCTCTGCTACCCCCAAGCAGCTAGAAGACACTATCCTCTCCACCTTACCTACAATAGTCCTTTACACAATTTTTACTGTGGACTCTGTACTTGTCATTTATAACACACACTTCAGAATCAGAATGAATGCAAGTGTTTATTCTGTTATCTCCATTTGAACCTAAGTGCTAAGAGAGCAAGGATCATATCTTACTTGCCTACTATTCAATACTCAGACCCAGTGCTAAGAAAGGAGTAGAAAGTCTAAACAATTTGTTGAATGAATAAGTTTTTAAAAGAACAAATACTAACTTTGACTTCTGGTCTGGTGTGTGTTTGTATATGCTCAAACCAAAGTTCCATGTTACTGATGTCAAAGTTAAACAGGCAGGGCTTCCCTGGTGACGCAGTGGTTGAGAGTCCGCCTGCCGATTCAGGTGACACGGGTTCGTGCCCCGGTCCAGGAAGATCCCACATGCCGCGGAGCGGCTGGGCCCGGGAGCCATGGCCGCTGAGCCTGCGCGTCCGGAGCCTGTGCTCCGCAACGGGAGAGGCCACAACAGGGAGAGGTCCGCGTACCGCAAAAAAAAAAAAGTTAAACAGGCAAGGAAGACTTATCCAAGATTACTGCAATAGAGAAGAGGGGCCAGGACTCTGAGCTCAACTCACCAGAAAATAACAAAAAGCTTATGAGATTTTAAGAGTAGGGAGGCTCTTAGGCCAATTCTGTTTACTAATTAGCCTTACCCAAAGAAAAAGTAAAATTTTCTCGTAGCTTCGTGGCAGGAGGTAGTTTTACAAATTGAAACAAGATGCCTGCCTAAGTTAGGCTCCTACCCTTCCAAAGAGACTGGGGAATAGGGATATCTTCTTTGTTGACATTTTTCAAAAGGATGGCTCCTTGTTCCTTAAGAAAGACAGCCCTGGGTTGTAACACCGGCAAAATTTTTTTTAAAGATTTATATTTCAAAAATGCAGAGAATCAATGTACAGTTACAAGTTTTCTAACGTAAATGCCCTAAGGAAAGAGAGGTCAAGGACCTAGAGGCAGGAAGAAACCTGTCTAAAATTTGTACCTGAGCTGAGGGAAACGTCAAGGCGGTCTTAATAAATGATTAGCTGTGTTTCTGCAGTTCTGCACCAACGAACTCAAATTACGAGCTTCCAATCTCTTATGTTTTCTTCATGCCAAGAGCTGCTACACACTTTAAACACCTTTTTTTTTTGCTTACTTTCTTACTTGTGAGCCAACCAAGGATCTCTTCCCCGCGCCTCTGGCAGGGCGCGTGCGCAGATGGTCTTGCGCGCCTGACGTCACGGAACGCGCCAGCCCCGGCATGTTAGCAACCGAAAGCGTCCCTGGTAGCAGTGGCTGCTGAGATGTACGAACTTCCGGTTATCCCGGCAGCTGCAGCCGCTGACGCTTCTGCCACCTGCTGTGGCCGGGTCTTAGCCCGGGATTTGGTCACCCTTCCGTTCTTCACTGCGCCCATGGTCCCACCTGGAGCCAGGGCGGCGGGCCCGGCAGCTCCCACGTGGTGAGAGGGCGGTCCGGGGAAAATGAAGGCGACGCACTGTAGCTGCTGCCTCAGTCACCTGCTCGCCTCCGCCCTCCTGCTGTTGCTACTGCTGCCTGAGTTGAGAGGGCCCTTGGAGGTACTGCTGCAGGCGGCCGAGGCCGTGCCGGATCCCATGCCTCCGGATCGTGGGCCGCGAACCCTGCCACCTCTGCCGTCCGGCCCCACAGCTGCACAGTCCCCGGGCCGCGCTCCGGCCGAAGCCGAGGGACCACGGGGCGCCGAGGGCGTCAATAGCAGCACTCCCAGTGCGGGGCTTGCAGCCGAAGACCCAGGCGGGAAAGCGGGGGAAGAAGGCCCGGTGGGTGGCGTCCTCGCTGTGAGCCCCAACCCCGGCGACAAGCCCATGACCCAACGAGCCCTGACCGTGTTGATGGTGGTGAGTGGCGCGGTGCTGGTGTACTTCGTCGTCAGAACGGTCAGGTGAGGCGAAGCCTCGATGAGCCTCCCTCGCAGGCCTGAAATGGGCTATCTTTTGACCTGGCGTTGTCCTCTTCCCACCCCCAGTATCATGGGTGCCTGCCTGAGTGAAAGACTGTGAGGATGAATGTCTTAAAAGCCTGTGGTACCTTTGGGAGTATTTAAACCACCAAGTACTTGCTCCCTTTCATTTATAAGTTATAAATTAGTACCAAACCTCTAAATCAATCTTTATTTGAGTAAATTAATACTAATGCAGAATGACCTTATTATATGGGTACTTTATTTTATAAAATGTAAAAGAAGAAAAGTTCTTTTAGCAGTAGTTTCTTTTTTTTTTTTACATCTTTATTGGAGTATAATTGCTTTACAATGGTGTTAGTTTCTGCTTATAACAAAGTGAATCAGTTATACATATACATATGTTCCCATATCTCTTCCCTCTTGCGTCTCCCTCCCTCCCACCCTCCCTAGCCCACCCCTCTAGGTGGTCGCAAAGCACCAAGCTGATCTCACTGTGCTATGCGGCTGCTTCCCACTAGCTATTTTACATTTGGTAGTGTATATATGTCCATGAAACTCTCTCACTTTGTCACAGCTTACCTTTCCCCTTCCCCATATCCTCAAATCCATTCTCTAGTAGGTCTCTGTCTATTCCTGTCTTACCCCTAGGTTCTTCATGACATTTTTTTTTTTAGATTCCATATATATGTGTTAGCATATGGTATTTGTCTCTTTCTGACTTACTTAACTCTGTATGACAGACTCTAGGTCCATCCACCTCACTACAAATAACTCAATTTCGTTTCTTTTTATGGCTGAGTAATATTCCATTGTATATATGTGCCACATCTTCTTTATCCATTCATCTGTCAATGGACACTTAGGTTGTTTCCATCTCCTGGCTATTGTAAATAGAGCTGCAATGAACATTTTGGTACATGACTCTTTTAGAATTATGGTTTTCTCAGGGTATATGCCCAGTAGTGGGATTGCTGGGTCATACGGTAGTTCTATTTGTAGTTTTTTAAGGAACCTCCATACTGTTCTCCACAGTGGCTGTACCAATTCACATTCCCACCAGCAGTGCAAGAGTGTTCCATTTTCTCCACACCCTCTCCAGCATTTATTGTTTCTAGATTTTTTGATGATGGCCATTCTGACTGGTGTGAGATGATATCTCATTGTAGTTTTGATTTGCATTTCTCTAATGATTAAGGATGTTGAGCATTCTTTCATGTGTTTGTTGGCACTCTGTATATCTTCTTTGGAGAAATATCTATTTAGGTCTTCTGCCCATTTTTGGATTGGGTTGTTTGTTTTTCTGTTGTTGAGCTGCATGAACTGCTTGTAAATTTTGGAGATTAATCCTTTGTCAGTTGCTTCATTAGCAAGTGTTGTCTCCCATTCTGAGGGTTGTCTTTTCATCTTGTTTATGGTTTCCTTTGCTGTGCAAAAGCATTGAAGTTTCATTACGTCCCATATTTTTATTTTTGTTTTTATTTCCATTTCTCTAGGAGGTGGGTCAAAAAGGATCTTGCTGTGGTTTATGTCATAGAGTGTTCTGCCTATGATTTCCTCTAAGAGTTTGATAGTTTCTGGCCTTACATTTAGGTCTTTAATCCATTTTGAGCTTATTTTTGTGTATGGTGTTAGGGAGTGATCTAATCTCATACTTTTACATGTACCTGTCCAGTTTTCCCAGACCACTTATTGAAGAGGCTGTCTTTTCTCCACTGTACATTCCTGCCTCCTTTATCAAAGATAAGGTGACCATATGTGTGTGGGTTTATCTCTGGGCTTTCTATCCTGTTCCATTGATCTGTATTTCTACTTTTGTGCCAGTACCATACTGTCTTGATTACTGTAGCTTTGTAGTACAGTCTGAAGTCAGGGAGCCTGATTCCTCCAGTTCCTTTTTTCGTTCTCAAGATTGCTTTGGCTATTCGGGCTCTTTTGTGTTTCCATACAAATTGTGAAATTTTTTGTTCTAGTTCTGTGAAAAATGCCAGTGGTAGTTTGATAGGGATTGCATTGAATCTGTAGATTGCTTTGGGTAGTAGAGTCATTTTCACAATGTTGATTCTTCCAATCCAAGAACATGGTATATCTCTCCATCTATTTGTATCATCTTTAATTTCTTTCATCAGTGTCTTATAATTTTCTGCATACAGGTCTTTTGTCTCCTTAGGTAGGTTTATTCCTAGATATTTTATTCTTTCTTTGCAATGGTGAATGGGAGTCTTTTCTTGATTTCACATTCAGATTTTTCATTATTAGTGTATAGGAATGCCAGAGATTTCTGTGCATTAATTTTGTATCCTGCTACTTTACCAAATTCATTGATTAGCTCTAGTAGTTCTCTGGTAGCATCTTTAGGATTCTCTATGTATAGTATCTTGTCATCTGCAAACAGTGACAACTTTACTTCTTCTTTTCCAATTTGGATTCCTTTTATTTCCTTTTCTTCTCTGATTGCTGTGGCTTAAACTTCCAAAATTATGTTGAATAAGAGTGGTGAGAGGGGGCAACCTTGTCTTGTTCCTGATCTTACTGGAAATGCTTTCAGTTTTTCACCACTGAGGACGATGTTGGCTGTGGGTTTGTCATATATGGCCTTTATTATGTTGAGGAAAGTTCCCTCTATGCCTACTTTCTGCAGGGTTTTTATCATAAATCGGTGTTGACTTTTGTCGAAAGCTTTCTCTGCATCTATTGAGATGACCATATGGTTTTTCTCCTTCAGTTTCTTAATATGGTATATCACATTGATTCATTTGCTTATATTGAAGAATCCTTGAATTCCTGGAATAAACCCCACTTGATCATGGTGTATGATCCTCTTAATGTGCTGCTGGATTCTGTTTGCTAGTATTTTGTTGAGGATTTTTGCATCTATGTTCATCAGTGATATTGGCCTGTAGTTTTCTTTCTTTGTGACATCCTTGTCTGGTTTTGGTATCAGGGTGATGGTGGCCTCGTAGAATGAGTTTGGGATGTTCCTCCCTCTGCTATATTTTGGAAGACTTTGAGAAAGATAGGTGTTAGCTCTTCTCTAAATGTTTGATAGAATTCACCTGGTCCTGGGCTTTTGTTTTTTGGAAGATTTTTAATCACAGTTTCAATTTCAGTGCTTGTGATTGGTCTGTTCATATTTTCTATTTCTTCTTGATTGAGTCTTGGCAGATTGTGCATTTCTAAGAATTTGTCCATTTCTTCCAGGTTGTCCATTTTATTGGCATAGAGTTGCTCCTAGTAATCTCTCATGATCTTTTGTATTTCTGCAGTGTCAGTTGTTACTTCTCCTTTTTCATTTCTAATTCTATTGATTTGAGTCTTCTTCCTTTTTTTCTTGATGAGTCTGGCTAATGGTTTATCTATTTTGTTTATCTTCTCAAAGAACCAGCTTTTAGATTTTTTGATCTTTGCTATCGTTTCCTTCATTTCTTTTTCATTTATTTCTGATCTGATCTTTATGATTTCTTTCCTTCTGCTAACTTTGGGGAATTTTTGTTCTTCTTTCTCTAATTGCTTGAGGTGCAATGTTTGGTTGTTTATTCGAGATGTTTCCTTTTTCATAAGGTAGGATTGTATTGCTACTTCCCTCTTAGAACTGTTTTTGCTGCATCCCATAGGTTTTGGGTCGTCGTGTCTCCATTGTCATTTGTTTCTAGGTATTTTTTTATTTCCTCTTTGATTTCTTCAGTGATCACTTCGTTATTAAGTAGTGTATTGTTTAGCCTCCATGTGTTTGTATTTTTTACAGATCTTTTCCTGTAATTGATATCTAGTCTCATAGTGCTGTGGAAGGAAAACATACTTGATACAATTTCAATTTTCTTAAATTTACCAAGGCTTGATTTGTGACCCAAGAGATGATCTATCCTGGAGAATGTTCTATGAGCACTTGAGAAAAATGTGTATTCTGTTGTTTTTGGATGGAATGTCCTATAAATATCAATTAAGTCCATCTTGTTTAATGTGTCATTTAAAGCTTGTGTTTCCTTATTTATTTTCATTTTGGATGATCTGTCCATTGGTGAAAGAGGGGTGTTAAAGTCCCCTACAATGAATGTGTTACTGTCGATTTCCCCTTTTATGGCTGTTAGTATTTGCCTTATGTATTGAGGTGCTCCTATGTTAGGTGCATAAATATTTACAATTATTATATCTTCTTCTTGGATTGATCCCTTGATCATTATGTATTGTCCTTCTTTGTCTCTTCTAATAGTCTTTATTTTAAAGTCTATTTTGTCTGATATGAGAATTGCTACTCCAGTTTTCTTTTGGTTTCCATTCGCATGGAATATCTTTTTCCATCCCCTCACTTTAAGTCTGTATGTGTCTCTAGGTCTGAAGTGGGTCTCTTGTAGACAGCATATATATGGGTCTTGTTTTTGTATCCATTCAGCCAGTCTATGTACTTTTGTTGGAGCATTTAATCCATTTACATTGAAGGTAATTATTGATATGTATGTTCCTATTCCCATTTTCTTAATTGTTTTGGGTTTGTTATTGTAGGTCTTTTCGTTCTCTTGTGTTTCCTGCCTAGAGAAGTTCCTTTAGCATTTCTTGTAAAGCTGGTTTGGTGGTGCTGAACTTTCTCAGCTTTTGCTTGTCTGTAAAGTTTTTAATTTCTCCATCAAATCTGAATGAGATCCTTGCTGGGTAGAGTAATCTTGGTTGTAGGTTTTTCCCATTCATCACTTTAAATATGTCCTGCCAGTCCCTTCTGGCTTGCAGAGTTTCTGCTGAAACATCAGCTGTTAACCTTTTGGGGGTTCCCTTGTGTGTTATTTGTTGTTTTTCCCTTGCTGCTTTTAATATGTTTTCTTTGTATTTAATTTTTGACAGTTTGATTAATATGTGTCTTGGCGTGTTTCTCCTTGGATTTATCCCGTACGGGACTTTCTGTGCTTCCTGGACTTGATTTACTATTTCCTTTCCCATGTTAGGGAAGTTTTCAACTATAATCTCTTCAAATATTTTCTCAGTCCCTTTCTTTTCCTCTTCTTTCTCTGGAACCCCTATAATTCGAATGTTTGTGCGTTTAATGTTGTCCCAGACTTCTCTGAGACTGTCCTCAGTTCTTTTCATTGTTTTTTCTTATTCTGCTCTGCAGTAGTTATTTCCACTATTTTATCTTCCAGGTCACTTATCCGTTCTTCTGCCTCAGTTATTCTGCTATTGATCCCTTCTAGAGTATTTTTAATTTCATTTATTTTGTTGTTCATCATTGCTTGTTTCCTCTTTAGTTTTTCTAGGTCCTTGTTAAATGTTTCTTGCATTTTCTCTATTCTATTTCCAAGATTTTGGATCATCTTTACTATCATTATTCTGAATTCTTTTTCAGGTAGACTGCCTATTTCCTCTTCATTTTTTAGGTCTGGTGCATTTTTATCTTGCTCCTTCTTCTGCTGTGTGTTTTTCTTTCTTCTCATTTTGCTTAACTTACTGTGTTTGGGTTCTCCTTTTTGCGGGCTGCAGGTTCGTCGTTCCCATTGTTTTTGGTGTCTGTCCCCAGTGGGTAAAGTTGGTTCAGTGGGTTGTGTAGGCTTCCTGGTGGAGGGGACTAGTGCCTGTGTTCTGGTGGATGAGGCTGGATCCTGTCTTTATGGTGAGCAGGTCCACATCTGGTGGTGTGTTTTGGGGTGTCTGTGGACTTATTATGATTTTAGGCAGCCTCTCTGTTAATGGGTGGGGTTGTGTTCCTGTCTTGCTAGTTGTTTGGCATAGGGTGTCCAGCACTGTAGTTTGCTGGTCATTGAATGAAGCTGGGTGTTGGTGTTGAGATGGAGATCTCTGGGAGATTTTCGCCATTTGATATTACGTGGAGCTGGGAGGCTGCAGCACCAAGAGCCTTTCATCCACATGGCTCAGAATAAAAGGGAGAAAAAGTAGAAAGAAACAAAGAAAGAAAGAAAGGAAGGGAGGAAAGATGGAGATAAAATAAAATAAAATAAAGTAAGATAAAATAAAATAAATATTTTATTTAAAATAAATATTTTAGTAAAATAATTATTAAGAAAAATTTTTTTTCAAAAAGTAAATAAAAATACGGACGGAAAGAACCCTAGGACAAGTGGTGAAAGCAAAGCTATAGAGACGAAATCTCACACAGAAGCATACACATACACACTCACAAAAAGAGGAAAAAGGGAAAAAATAATAAATCTTGCTCTCAAAGTCCACCTCCTCAATTTGGGATGATTCGTTGTCTATTCAGGTATTCCACAGATGCAGGGTATGTCAGGTTGATTGTGGAGCTTTAATCCACTGCTCCTGAGGCTGCTGGGAGAGATTTCCCTTTCTCTTCTTTGTTCGCACAGCTCCCGGGGCTCAGCTTTGGATTTGGCCCCGCCTCTGCATATAGGTCACTGGAGGGCGTCTGTTCTTCGCTCAGACAGGACGGGGTTAAGGGAGCCGCTGATTCGGGGGCTCTGGCTCACTCAGGCCGGGGGGGAGGGAGGGGCACGATGCGGGGCAAGCCTGCGCTGGCAGAGGCCGACGTGATGTTGCATCAGCCTGAGGCGCGCCATGCGTTCTCCCGGGGAAGTTGTCCCTGGATCCCGGGACCCTGGCAGTGGCGGGCTGCACAGCCTCCCAGGAGGGGGGTGTGGATAGTGACCTGTGGTTGCACACAGTCTTCTTGGTGGCAGCAGCAGCAGCCTTAGCGTCTCGTGCCCGTCTCTGGGGTCCGCACTGTTAGCCGCGGCTCGCGCCAGTCTTTGGAGCTCCTTTAAGCAAGGCTCTTAATCCCCTCTCCTCGCGCACCAGGAAACAAAGAGGGAAGAAAAAGTCTCTTGCCTCTTCGGCAGGTCCAGACTTTTCCCCGAACTACCTCTCGGCTAGGCTAGCCGTGGTGCACTAACCCCCTGCAGGCTGTGTTAACGCCGCCAACCCCAGTCGTCTCCCTGAGCTCCGACCTCTCCCTGAAGCCCGAGCCTCAGCTCCCAGCCCCGCCCGCCCCAGCGGGTGAGCAGACAAGCCTCTGGGGCTAGTGAGTGCCAGTCGGCACTGATCCTCTTTGCGGGAATCTCTCCGCTTTGCCCTCCGCACCCCTGTTGCTGTGCTCTCCTCCGCGGCTCCGAAGCTTCCCCCCTCTGCCACCCGCAGTCTCCGCCCGCAAAGGGGCTTCCCAGTGTGCGGAAACCTTTCCTCCTTCACAGCTCCCTCCCACTGGTGCAGGTCCCGTCCCTATCCTTTTGTCTCTGTTTATTCTTTTTTCTTTTGCCCTATCCAGGTACGTGGGGAGTTTCTTGCCTTTTGGGAGGTCTGAAGTCTTCTGCCAGCGTTCAGTAGGTGTTCTGTAGGAGTTGTTCCACGTGTAGATGTATTTCTGATATATCTGTGGGGAGGAAGGTGATCTCCACATCTTACTCTTCCGCCATCTTCCCCCTCCACCACCTTAGTAATTCAGTTGTACCATATGAAATTTCTTACATTCCACCTTTTTTAACCGGGAATACTGACAATTTTGTATGATTCACTCTTTGTCATAGCCCCTATTAGAAACATCTAGCATTCTTTTGCATGGCACTAAATATTTCAATGCGAAGTGTTACCGGTTGCATGATTAGATGGAAAACTGATACCTATGCGGGGGGGATGTCATAAATATGATCCTGTTTTAATATTGGTACATATGTTTAATATCCTAACTATCCTATCCTGATTTTAAATTTACGAAAATTTGAATTAGTAAATGGATAAATTTGATATCTTACACACAAAAAACCTTTGCAAAGTGAATTCATCTATAAATCTAAGTCATTCAAAAGTTGAAACTTACAAATGAATAGTTTTTTTAGCCTATTCTTACTACAGAATGTTAGATTATAGAATTACTTAAATTTCAGATTTGGTACAGATATGGACATGTAAATGACATCTTTCACTTTATATATGATGAAACTGACCTAGAAGACTAAAGTGGTTTAATTTGTGTCCCATGGAGTCTATTGACCATCTATGATTGTAAAATCCATTGTTTGCTTTGTTTGACTTTTTTTCCCATTAACGTGATGTCTGTGTCCTAAGACTATGATCAACCTTTAGATGAAGTAGACCAAGTCTTTATGTTGTACCAGGTTATGAGTAAAAGTAGAAGGCTGTCACTTATTTTTCTACTCCTCTTAATGCCTTATCAAGTAGAAAAGGAATTATATAATTCAATTAGTGACACTTGTTACTGTTGTAAGTAACTTCCACTTGATACATTCCACTGTTACTGAAGTAAAGTTATTTTATGGCATCAACCATGATATTAAAATATTTCAACTATGTAGTAAGACTGATTTGGAAATCTATAATAAAACCTCTTTAACTAGGTTAGTTGTGTACCACCTCTCTGAAGAGCTGACATGCAGAGCCAAGACCTCACTGTTGAAAGGAGCCAGCCAAGAGAAGAGCTGAGGAAGCACTGTGTAGTTTCCTCCTGTATAAATACAGTAGAGGGTAGGTTTATAGGAAGGCACTGGTTTGTTTTCTAAACCATTTCACATTTTTTCCTGTAACTGCCTACCCTCTACTATTTCATATATTTCTTTAAGTGGATTTATTTAAACTGAAAGTTTCCTTTTAAACATATCTATTTATTATTTTGTGAACAGAAAACCAACATCCCTTGGCTTAAATAACTGATTGAAGAAGTACAATGTAAGCCAGTGGTAGACATGTGGTCCAGGGAACCCTGGAGGGTGGGAGGGTTCTCTGAGACCTCTTCAGGGGATCTGCAAGATCAAAACTATTTTCAAAATAATACATTCTAAGTTTATAGGGCACAAGAAGTTCATTGATACAGTTTCAAATTGCACATTGCAACTAGCTTTTAAGAAACTACTTCTTGTTGAGTTTTGGTGTACTATCAAAATAGCATAAACACCAGTATCTGAAAACACTATTAAAATGCACCTCCCTTTTCCAAGCTCATATCTACATGAACCTGGATTTTCTTTATATCCTTCAACCAAACAACACATTGCAAATGATTGAAGGCAGAAGCAGATATGAAAATCTAGCTGTTTTCTATTTTCTCTCTTTTCATTTTCTATCTAGTTCTATCCATTTAAGCCAGACATTAAAGGGATTTGAAAAAATCTAAATCTATGCCAATTTTCATTTTTCTGTTTTCTTTTTGATAATGTATTTTTCACAAAAAAACTATGTTAATATGTAGTGGATTTATTCTAATTTTAAAAAGCAAATGATATTTTAAAGTTTTCTTAGGTTTAATTAACATATTAATAATCCACATAATTGATATATATATAATCCACATATTTATAAGCTCTTTGGGGTCCTGAATAATTTTTAAGAACGGAAAGGAATTTTAAGATCAAAACATTTGAGAACCACTGGTGGAAACAATATTATTTGAGTTATATACTGTTGGTTCACAAAACCCAGCAAATCCAGGCCCACTTTCTATTAAAGAGGAAGTTAGAAAATGAGGTGTTACAGACATATTACCACTAAACTGAGACTTTCTTCTTGATATAAAGAAATATTAGAAGAAAATTGAAGCAGTAATTACTTTCCCCACTATATAATTGTTAGTTAATGGTATCTGTATATTTTCTATAAATATCCAGAGTATCCTAAGTGTTATGTTTCATATACATATAAATAATGGGTCTGATGATAACTTTTTGGGGATGATCTTTTTTCATTTTGCTTCCGCCTTATGTATAATCTTATATATAATTTTTTATCGCCATTGATTTTCTATCTTCATTTCTGTAAAGCTCAGAAGGGTACAGTCTTTTCAGTCTGATTCTGTTGGATGACTCACTAATATTGTGTGTTAACAGCCAAATTCTGAACCTATGGCTAAGAAAAACTGGACTCTTTAACCAGCATCTAGTACATTCATTTAGTCCAAGTCCTAAATTTAGTTGGCCACCTGATGTCCAAAGCTTGACTGATGCTTACAATGTCTGGGCAATGTTCAGAACTTATGCTTTTTGCTTCCAGATTATGGGATGAAAACTATTCATTTTGGTGAATGCCCATTTTGACCCCCCAACTTCCAAAATAGTTGTGACAACAAAGCAGCATTATTTATTTGTGCCAAGGGGGAAGAATGGGCCAAAATCATCATTTCATTAACTGATATGTGAAAACACAGAATATTTTACTTGTAAAGTAGTTGAAGTCCATGAAATGTCCATATTGTTTTACTTTAATCTAATTCAGTTATAATGAATGTGTAACTAGAGATAACTTTCACTTTGAGTCTGGAAATATTCCAAATAACAATTAGATTCTCTCTGTAGAAATTGAAATATATAGAGAGAGAAGGAACAGAGTAGGCTTCCTAAGATTAATACATAGTCTTTATGAGAAGAGGCTGTCTCATTCTCTATTATATCCCCAGTGCTGAACGTTATGTACAAAATAGAGTAGGCACTGAGTCAGTAGTTGCCTAATGAATGAGCGTTCTTAGTTCTTGTCGGGGATCAGTGTGAGTCTGGGGAAGACTCAAAAACATGAGAACAAAGGCTATTTACTTATATTTTCTTTTTTTTTTTTTTTTTTTTGCGGTATGCGGGCCTTTCACTGTTGTGGCCTCTCTCGTTGCGAAGCACAGGCTCCGGACGTGCAGGCCCAGCGGCCATGGCTCACAGGCCCAGCCGCTCTGCAGCATGTGGGATCTTCCCAGACGGGGGCACAAACTCGTGTCCCCTGCATCGGCAGGCGGACTTCCAACCACTGCGCCACCAGGGAAGCCCTACTTATCATTTTTTATCCAAGGCTAAGTACAGTGTTTGCACTCAGACATTTAGTAAATGAACTAAGTTTGATTAGACTGAGAAAATAAATGTTTGGGTAGGGAAAACAATTATTTTATTACGTTTTTCAAAAGAAATAACATTCCCCATCTTTCTCCTCCTGTACACTTTTCCTTTCATGCTTCATTCTAATATTAAAGGAATATTAGATTACTGCTTCTATCAGTTACTATTTTAGTTAAACAGATAGAACAAGCCTGGCTAACTTAAACTAATGGGGATTTACTGGAAGAATGTTGAGATCTCAGAAAGTTAAAGAGAAACTGGAGAATCGGTTCTGGGAACAGGCAGAAACTAAGTCAGCTTAGGAGACAAGACATCAAAATACCACACAGGTTTCTTTGCAGGAACATACCATTGTATAGATACGCAGTAGTTTTCAGTTTCTTTGTCCCTCAGCTTAGGAATCAAATTCCATGGAAGGAGAAATAAATTAAGTCTCTCTATTGGCAGAGGTGGTGGGAATCTTAATTATCATCTCACCAGACAGTTTATTGTGGTAGAGATACTACCAATAAAGGAATATGGGTGCAAAAAGAAAAGAATACTATCACCGAAACAACATATTTACACCTCCCTGATCCATCTTTGCTCTAGGAATCAAGGAGGAATATGAACTATTCATACCCACCTTGCTAGATATTTCTTAGCCTAGTGGTTTAAAATGCCTATGGGTGGCATTTGAGCCTATGGGTGGCTCAAAAAGTGTCATGCAATTTGACCAGCAGTCTGTAAGGTCACTAATCACCTCCAAGCTACCAAATGTTCTTTATTCTACCAGAAGGGTCTTTATTCTGAATAGCTCTACTGCATTTGTTACCAATCATTTAATTCTTGAGTAATTTTCCTCTATTGGCTTCTGATCCTTTTTACTATTTTAACCCCTTTTCAGTATAGTCTTATGGGAAGTCAGACTTTCTGAGTTCTAATCCCAAGAGCTGTGTACTCTTGAGTAAGTTACACAGCAGCTCTAAAGTTCAGCTCAGGTTTTGTAAAATAGAGAAAATGATAGTATTTACCAGAACGGATTGTTTCAAGGACCTATACCAAGTACTTAGCACAGTTCCTGGCACATAATAACTGCTCAATGAATTTTACTAGTGATAATGATTATTATTTTTCTTATCACTCTTTTCTGGTCTTTTCCATGGATCTTTTCCATTTTCTCTTATAATAAGGACAAAAATCTAGGCTTCTGAGAGTGCTTCTTTTTATTTATTTATTTGTAATTGAATGAAAGAGTCCTTAAATTCTATAGTGATTTACAATTTTCAGAAGTTTCACACAGATGATTTCGTGCTTCTAAAGCTATCTCTTTAGTCTGTTCTTCTACATATGATAATGGGGTTTTCTGTATTTAAACAATATTTATCATGTGCAGTTCTGGGAGATAAAAGTAATGAGGTGAATTTGTTGGGGAATTTGGGCCAGGGTAGTGCTCCCCCACCTTTTTCGTGCCATGCCACACTTAGAAATTGATATTCATGTAGGGTAAATGCTTGAGACTATTTGCCCTGATCTCTGTCTACGTTGGACCCTGTTAGCTACTCCAAAGGGCTAAGGAGATCTTTGTTTTGGCACATCAGTAAACCATTTGCGTGTATGACACAGTCGTTGGGAAGTGTTTATAGAATGGTGCTGAATATGGACTATGTGAAGAAGTAGTTGGACAAGTTATCATATGGGCCACCTTTAAATCCAGATTCTTAAAATGAAGAGAATCATATGGAAACATACAAGTGGGTGATGGAACACTGGTAACCTAACTCAGAGAAGCTAGGATGCTCAACACCCTTATCAGTTAGGAGGTTTTTACCTGTGAGTAATAGAATATCCAATTAAACGTGACTTTAACATAGGGACATGTTTTGTAGTTGTTTCTTATCATGAATATGAGCAGGCTTAGGCTTAGTTCAGTGACTTTGTGAGATTATCAAGGATTCTGGCTTTTTCTTTCCTTGTCTCACCATGGGTTGGCTACCTCAGCTTTAAGCATTATGTTCCCACACAATAGTATCTCAAATAGGAAAGAGGGCAGGGGGCCTGAAAAGAGGCCTTCTCTTCCTATGTTCTTTTTTTATCAAGGAGAAAAATCTTTCCCAGAAACCCCACTACTTGAGTTAACCCCTTCTGTCTCATTTGTCTGAACTGCTTCATCTACTTAGCCCTAGACAATGACTGGCAAAAGGGAAATTATATTTTCATGATTGGTTGCACCAATTATTATGATCATTATATATCTCTTAGGGCTGGGCTCAATTGCTGTCTAACCAAAATCTTGGTACTGTTAAGGCAGAAGAGAGTTTCCTTTAGGATAAACAAAAAGCAGATACTGTTACAGTGATCAAAACTAAGAGAGGCCTAACCAGAACATCATAAATGTACTTATTATTGTAAGTAGCTACCAAGTCATTACTTTTTACCATGAAAGGATGAACCCGAAAATGCAATTCACTTAAAACAATATATCCAGACTGGTATAAGGCAAGATCATTGTATAAGGGATCAGAAGACTGTTTGGTAGCTAATTTTGGACGTTGGTTAGAATTACTTTGAATCATTAGGAAGACAGTATAGCTTAATGTTTAAGAACCTAGACTTGAGAATCAACCTGCTTGTATTTGGATCCTAGCTCTACCATTTACTGTCCCAAATTTAATTTTTCCTGAGCTTTGACTTTCTATGTTTAGAATGAGGATACTTATAGGATTGTTGTGAGGATTACATCAGGTAATGCTTGCAAGCTGCTTAGCTCAATGCCTGACATATGTGCACACTCGGTAAATAGTAATATTCTTAGTGAAATTTTTCTGTATCTAGAATTGCTATTGTAATATATTTGGGGTTTTTTTACAGTATTTTCTGTAAAAAAATGTATTTCCCCCATACCATACTCTGTGGTGTTTGACCTCTTAAACTATAATCAGCAAGAGGTTAGGTCTGACAAGGCTAGAGATGGGGTGGGAGCAAGGAGAAAAAAGGAGGTTGTAAGAGAAATCTGCTAGAATGTTGGTCATAGAGCCAGTCAAAGGTGAGGCGGGATGAATCTTAGAGGCGCTGGTTTGTAAATAAGACTTTAAAGTCGGTTGGGGAATAAACCCATGCTGAACTGTTAGAGGTGGAGGTCAGGAGAATTATCAGTCTTCACATCCCAAATTCTAGGGCCTAAAAGAGAACACTAGGAAATCTATATAAAGACAAAGAGGAAAGATGACAAGGGAGCTATGTGCTGTGCACCTTCATGTAGGATACTTCATAGCTAAGCTATATGACATTTACTTAAGGTTTACTTCACCTGGGGGTATCTACCAGAATACCATCAAATGGGAGACAGATCTAAACACAAGAACTGATCGTACATGCTGAATTACAGGGAGCTTGTTTAGAAAAGGGGTCTATCAGAGAAAGCAACATTCCAATAACCTAAACATAGATAAACATGCATTTGATCTTTTCTTTTTTAACTTTTAGGTATTAGCAGTGAACACGGGAGATGAAGAGTGGCAGGATACCTTGCTGGGGAATCTTCTATTTAGTGCTGCACTTGGTCAAGCTTGTGATAGTGACAGAGCCTGGTAACTTATAAGCCAAAAGAGAGGACCCAAGAATAATTATGAAAAGAAGCCAAAAAGATTCAAAAGTTCTGTAGTCTATCAACTTGGAGTCAATAACTTATGACAGCACCATTGCTTTACACTAAAGTGGTATAATTACAATGATCCTTGAGAGATCAAAAAGAGGAGAATTAACTCATTTTATCCTATATATTAAGGCATGGATAGCTCTAGTGTTGGATATGGCTCCATGTAGAATGCTGAGATTTTAAAAGAAAAACAATAGTTTGGCTTTTGAAAGGATAAACTTCAATTATTTAGTGTGTAAATGAAGAATAACTACATGTTATAATATGGTAAATTTACATACCCAAAAGATAAAAATGAAACTCCACAGCACAGGATACAAGTTGAATATTGGTGGTTCTAATTGAGGTAGCATATGAGAATCACCTGGGCTAAAGCAGGTAGGCTAATCTACCTAAAACATCCTAAATGAGTATCTTAGAGGTCCTGGAGTGAATGCATGTTTAATATGCTTAATTATTCTAGCAGTGTGTGTGTGTGTGTGTGTGTGTGTGTGTGTGTGTGTGTGTGTGTGTGTGTGTGTGTGTGTGTGTGTGTTGTGTGTGTGTGTGTGTGTGTGTGTGTGTGTGTTGTGTGTGTTGTGTGTGTTGTGTGTGTCCTGAGCCAGGGGGCTATTATCCAAATTACAATATAAAAATTGGCTAGATCCCTTAGGTTTTGCTGTGGTATGGTTCTGGAGATGGTGTTCTTTCTGGCTTCTCTTGTACCAGAGGTGATGATTTGCATATAAAATTGTAGGTGTCTTTGTTATACAGAGAAAATGCAAGACCTATTGCGAATCTGAATATTTCAGTTAAATAATTTAACAGATATTTATTAGGCATATGCTTTTTTTTTTTTGCGGTACCGCTGCGGCCTCTCCCGGACGTGCAGGCTCAGCGGCCATGGCCCACAGGCCCAGCCGCTCCACGGCATGCAGGATCCTCCCAGAACAGGGCACAAACCCACGTCCCCTGCATCGCCAGGCAGAGCCCCAACCAGTGCACCACCAGGGAAGCCCTAGGCATATGCTTTATGCCAGTCCTTGTGTGCTGTAGGCAGAGGGATAAGAACAGATCTATTTCCTGTTCCCATGAAATTAATGGTCTAATAGAGAAGATAAAAAGTTACAAAAATAAGTGTGCAAGTACATCTTTGATAAGTTCTTCAAAGGATATGTGTATGGGTGGTATGGAAGCCAATAATAGGTGCTTGTGACCTAGGCGGGTAGATTAGGGAAGGCTTCCTTGTAAAATGAATAGGCAGTACCACAGCAATATTGTGGTGCCAATGTCAGAGAAAGCATAGCTATTATGAGGGAATGAGGGAAGGCTTTGTCAATGGAGTATAGAAAGTGAAGTAGAATGTAGAGTCAAGAGCAAGGTGAGGCTAGAGAGAAAAGTATGAGCCATCCTGTGTTGTCTTTATAGGCCTTATTACAGAATCATTTACTGCCAAGCAGTAGGAAACCACTGGTAATTTTAGAGGGGAGATTGCTGAGTGACCAGAGTAGACAGAGGTAGACAGTTATAAAGCTATTTTAATAATTAAGGCCATAGATAGTAGCAGTGGTAAGCACTATAAGTGAACTTCAGTGATTCTTAGGAAGTTCTGTCAATTGGACTTTGTGATTGTGGCAGCCGTGGAAGTACACTGATCAAACCTCCCTTTAAGAGACTCTGCTGTGGGGATAGCCTCTAGTTTCCACAGCTTTGGATCTGTCACAACATCCATGCCAGTGCCATGATTCCTAAACCTGCTTCCAGCCAATGATTGAATGTAGCCAAATCTGGTCATCGTGACTGAAAGAGGACTCCCTTCTCTAATAGGCAACCTTTGCTTAAGGACATACCATTGGTCTGGTCAAAACTTTCTCAGAATTGCATTGCACTGGTACTGCTGTTCCTATCCTGTCATCCTTCCTTTCTACTCTCACAGGTGTCAGACCTGTATCACCCTCTGTAGGATTTCCTCCTCGTCTCCAGCTTCCTCCCTCTTTATCCTTCAGAAGCATTTCCCCTGATAAATCTTCTGCATACTGTATTAGTTTGCCAGGGCTGCTATAACAAAGTACCACAAACTAGGTGAACTTAACAAAATTTTACCACGTCACAGTTTTGGAGGCTAGACATTCGAAATCAAGGTATTGGCAGTGTCGGTTTCTTCTGAGAGTTATGAGGGAGTGACTGAATGTTTACGTCCCCCCCCCCCACCAAATTCATATGTGACTGTACTTGAAGATAAAGCCTGTGAGGAGGCAAAAAAGGTTCAATGAGGTCATAGGGGAGGGGCCCTCTCTAATAGAGCTGATCCCTTATAAGGAAAGGAAAAGACTCCAGATTGCTCTCTTTCTCTTCCTTTACACCTGAAGAAGAGATCATGTGAGCACACAGTGAAATGACAGCTGCCTACAAGCCAAGGGAAGACGCCTCAGAATGAAACCTATCTTGCAGGTACCTTTATCTTAGACTTCCCAGCCGCAAGAATGGTGATAAATAAATTTCTGTTGTTTAAGCCATCAAGACTATGGTATTTTGTTATGACAAACTGAGCAGACTAATACAGAGAAGGTTCTGTTCCAGGTCTCTCTCCTTGGCTTTTAGATGGGCCAGCTTCATGATCACTTGGTGTTCTCTCTGTATCCATATCTGTCTCCAAATTTCATCTTTTTGTAAGGACACTGGTCATGTTGGAGTAGGGCTCATGCTGATGACTTCATTTTAACTTGACTGACTCTGTGAAGACCCTGTTTTCAAACAACATCACATTCTGAGCAACTAAGGATTAGGATTTAAACATATGAATTTTCAGGGGACACAATTCAACTCATAACATACTCATCTCTTACTGGTGTCTGCTTTTTGAAAAACGTGATTAGGTTTGGTGAATGGGAGATGAAGATGAGAGAGATTCCAGATAAAATAATTTTTACTGTGTGTTATATATTGGGTTGAATTTCTTCATGAATATCATAGACAACTAAAATTGTGGCTCACCAATTTTTATTTAGTTATGTCTCAGTGCAAAAAAAATGAGTTCCAAAACCATTCTTGATCAGTAATTCACTTTTCTTGCCAAAAAAAGTCAAGGCAAACAAATTCTGTATCATTAGTCGTACCTTTATTAAGATTTACTCTGCTTTATCGTTGTACCTAATCATATAGGAGAGTGTATGTCTATAAAATATACACTAAATACTATATTCCTCAGTCAGTTTTGAATGCGTAATAGAAGAAATTAAGAAATAATATTACTTATATAATTCCTTACTTAATAATACCCTACAGGCATTCAGTTAAAACAAGAAAATCAGATCGGTACAGCAAGTTACAGCAGGTTACATTGATTGGTTTTCTCCCTTTCACAGAGTAGTAAAATGAAATGGAGTTTTATTCTGTTGTGTTTATTTTATGTGGCACCATACATTTTTACATAAAATTTTATCAACCTTACTTAGTAGTTTAGTTTTATTTTTCTACTGTAGCTTTTACATGTTATTTAAACAGAAATAATTCTTACCGACCTGAGTATAATGGAACATAGAGGAATCTGCATCTATCTTAGATAGCTATTTGAATAATAACTTGAATACCTGGAAGGTATCTAATCAAGATCATTTACCTGTGATTGCCATGTGATGAATGAATATAATTCAATATAATAATAAACCATATTGCTATTTTCTTTTGCCTTCTTAGGCTTCCATATTTTCCTCTCTACACATTTATAGATAAAGTCCCAATTTTTTTGTTAACTGAAGAGCCAACAAAATATTTTTTCATGTTGCAGTTATGCGTTTACTATGTCTGGTAGAAAACTGTGCATATCTATGATTATATGTATGTAGTTATTAACATACTTGGACAAATTGGGCATCATGAGCTTAATGAAAACATTAATTTGTAGGATAAGAGCCATAGCTGTTAAAATTGCATGAATTTTAAATCCTCCTCTCTTTTGTTTAAAAATAATGTACACTGCATATTAAAAAATGGAAGTAGCCTTTTTACTTAAAGTTTCAGTATATTTTTATGTGTATTGCATTTTTCACTTCATATTTATTAGTATTTTAAGTAGGCGGTTCATTGAATCACCCCAATAATTTTAAAGCTTTATAAGTGTTTCTGGCTTTCCCTGAGAAAAATCACTGCATATGGATGTGTTTTATTATATTTGATGTTTTTATGGCCATAAAGCTGTCATGACCATGCAGCCATCACCGCCTATATCCTTGGACTTAGGAAAGACATTCTTAGGGAAGTTGCATTTCAAGTTTAAATTCTATTTAACAATATATAGTTTTTTATTTGACTTATTCTTGTATGAATTAGTGACGTTTACTAAAATACTAAATTCATTTTAACTGAACAGCATTCCCCTATTTATTTGGTGCCTGAGAGTACACAGTCTTTGCATATGAAGTAGGTTCTTATTAAAGAGTTTGGATTCAGAAAGTGGTATTTATATACACGTTAAAAGACAGTAGAAGCTGAAATAAATGATAAAGTGCTCACACCAATGCAGTCAAATGTTTAAACAGAAAGAGAAAACAGTGTTATTGGGCAGATTAGATTAGCCACTCATTGAAAGATTGGAAAATCATTCAAGGTATGATGATGACCTTGGAAGTGGAGAAGAGTGTCAGCTGAGATGTCAAAAGTCCTTAAACTCTATGTTCATATCATTTCCTTTTTAAAGACTTGGCAAGGTATGCTGTGACTGACAATGACTTGGTTATTAACATATTGACTATTTGATATGTAATATGTGACTTGAAAGAATCTAGTTTATTTCCAAAAATAATTTCACATGACTGAAATGCCAGAATGTTTGGAAGCCATATGGTTTAGAAAGTTGAGCAACAGACTGGCAAAAGGGAAGAGAAGAAATTATGACTCTGAATATTCTTAACTTAAGCTGCCAAGTGGCTTCACTCATTCTTATGTATTCACTTTTTAAAATCAAAGCAATGCGTGCAAATGTTATTAAATCACGTGGTTCAAAAAGACCAATAGTGAATTATAATTCCCCTGTACCTTTCTATTCCTACTTCCAGTGTCAGTACTTCTATCATTTCTGTTCTTAGTTCTTCTGTGAATTACTTTCATAAGTCTAAATCAGAGATTGGCAAACTGACCCATAGGCCATATCCAGTCTGCTGACCTGTTTTTCTAAGGCCTATGAGCCAAGAATGTGTCTTACATTTTTAAAGCGTTGTAAAAAATCAAAATAATAACTGAAGAAGTTAAGATGAATGTGTGACAGAGACCATATGTGATGTACAGTGCCTAAAATATTTACTGCCTGATCCTTTACAGAAAAAAGTTTAGATTTCTGGTCTACATAAGGTATGTGTGGATGTGTATGTTTATCAGCATACACACATATTCAATGCATAGAAACATGCACACATATATATACTTGTAAATTTAACAACTAAACACATGTAATTTTTCACTATATAAAGACAGGCTTATACTTCATACCATCACCAGTTCTACCTCATTTTTGCCAGTTATTAGTATTAACTCTTTCACTGGTTATATTTGTAGCTCTAAATACTATACTTAAACCTCGGTTTCCTTTTCTACCATCTTTGGTTGGGCACATAGAATAGATTTTTAGGCAGTAATTAGTGGAAATTATCTTGGTTTTTACCTAAAGTTAGTAATATTTTGTAAATTTTGATCACTCAGCCAGGTACTTTATACCCAGAAGCTAGCAAAATGCCTGATGCTTAGTAAGACTCAAATATTTCTTAGTAAGGCTCAAATATATATACACACACGGGACAGTTTGTCTCCTAGGGATCCCCACTATCATTTTTACAGAGGCTCGTATTGCTCTATACTTGGTGCTATAGTTGTAGTATTTCTTATCACACTTATTACCTCACACAAGGTGAATCAGAATTTAAGTAAACTTATTTGTTATTACTTGCTATCTTCTGTTTTGTTTTTAAACTCCCATAGATACTTGTGTGAAACATTTTTCTGTATTTTTCTGTATAGAAACATTTTTCTGTGTATAGAGTTGAGGTTGTTACGTTGGAGGTGATATAGGCATTGATTTCAGGGTCAGATTTGGATCACTGAACTAGAATATGATGTCACTCAGACCCTCAACAAATATTTAAGGAGAATCTTAATCAGACACTGTGCTACAAAGTAGTAATACAGTGCTGAACATGATAAGTATGGCTTCTCCCCTCATGCAACTTAGTGGGAGAGACAGGCAAATAAACACTCAAATAAATACATACGTAGCACACATAAATGCAAACTGAGATAAATAATTAGAAGGAAAAGAACAAGTTATTTGAGAGAGAAGGAGACAGTAGGGTTCTAAATCATGAGACGCCTTCATATATATACAGATAATAGTTAAATATTAAAATATTTTCTCTCCTCTAGAGCAGTAGTTCTCAAACTTTAGTTTGCATCAAACTCACAAGGAGTGGTTGTTCAAACACTGGTTTCTGGGCCCCAAATTCAAAGTTTCTTACTCACTAGGTCCGGGTGGGCATGAGGATTTGCATTTCTAATAAGCCCCTAGATGACTGTGATTCTGCTGATCCAGAGAACCACACTTCAAGAACCATTGATCTAGGATAGTGGCTTTCAGTACATTGGAGACACTTGTAGAACGTTAATAAGCTATTGATGTCTAGTTCCTATCCCTGGAAATTATAATTTAATTGTATGGCGATACGGCCCGAGTAAGGAGCTTTTTAAAATACCCTAGGTGATTCTGATATGCAGCCAGGAGTGTACGCTACCTAGTCTAGAATTTGAGTGCATATATACATACAGTTTCATAGTGGGGCAGAAAGTACCTAACGCTGCACAGTGGTAAGGCATGGAGGAGATGGGGAGAAGGCTGGAACATAAGCCTTCAGTAAAAATATTGTACCAGAACTAAGACTTGAGGGATTATCTGTCAACATTATACGTTGACAGAAAGAGAAGAAGGTATGTCAGACAGAAGAAATGGTGATGGCACACAAACATACAGGAGTAGCTTTTGTTTAATTGATAATCCTAGGTGGTAAATTGGTTTCGTTTCTGAAATGCAACCATTCTGATATTGAATGCCTCCAATGTCAGAAACTGGGATAATTTATTTTTAGTTTACAAGTAAGTATAAAGATCATGTATACCATATTCAAATAATTTTTATTCATTAATATGTTCTATTTAATAGGATGAGAAGAAGAAACCGAAAGACTAGGAGATACGGAGTTTTGGACACTAACATAGAAAACATGGAATTGACACCTTTAGAACAAGATGATGAGGATGATGATAACACACTGTTTGATGTCAATCATCCTCGAAGGTAAGTGTTGAGCAGTTTAATTCCATGAGTCAGGAGGTACTTTGACAAGTAAACTGAAAAAATAAAGTAGAATTTCATTTAACAGTTTGTATCCTAAATGATTATTTTCAGTTCTATTTAATGAAGTTCTTTGTGATACCCAACAAATAGCTCACATTCGCATTGCTTTGCTAAAAGAGATGTAAACAATAGAATATCATCCCCCAAAGAAATCATTATGGTAAATCTCCTTGAAGAGCTTGGTCCTTTTAACTGCTGCATAATAATAATTCTGTGTGTGTGTGTGTGTGTGTGTGTGTGTGTGTGTGTGTGTGTGAGAGAGAGAGAGAGACAGGGAGGGAGGGAGGGAGGAAGGGAGGGAGGGAGGGAGGGAGGGAGGGAGATTAGTAAACTTGATTTTCTTTTTGCATTCTGAAAATATTTTGGTTTTAGTCTGGGTTATTCTATTTGTAAACAGTGTTTTTGGCAGAATTGTGGGACTAATCGTCAGTGGTCTGACAGTGTGGCTATAACGTCTATTCTCAGATCTATTCTCACTGAGTGTTAAGACCTTTCCTAAAAGGTTTGGATAAACAAAGTTATATGGATATAGACTAGTTTCAATGCAAATAGAATGAGGAAAGGAGGCAATAAAGGTTCCACTCAATAGGGAAAGACATGTTGAAATAGAGGAGGAAATTAGTTGGATGAAGGAAAACTGGAGTCCAGAATCAGGTGCATATAGAAAGAGTACAGAAATCTGGGGGTTAAAAAAAGACTCAACAAAAAATGGGCTATTAAATCAAATACATATGAGCTTTTAGTTGCTGGTAATTCATTCATTTAATAAAAATACATTCATGAAATGCCATAAAATAGTATTAGAGACCTGATATATAAACATGAACAAAACAACTGTATTTGTTCATTAGGGATTCAGTCTCTTAGTGAAAATAAACATGAATAGAATACATAAAAATTTTTTATTTAGAATATTCTAAAGTTTATTTAGAACATTCAAATATACCCCCTGAAAGACCTTAAATTGCCTATAAAGTATTGTACAATGCCCATTAAGTCTAATATTGCCAGTTGTTGACTGCTTCTTTAGGTGTGAACCTGATGAAGTTGCCTGCATGCATTTAGGAGCCAGTGTGTAATAGATACTTATCTTTACACACTAGAATGACAGTAATTGTGAAATACAGTTGGGAACTGAGACTGACTGAGGGAACACCTCACCATTTCTCTCATCTTGGGCTCACCCTACAGAAGGTGCTCATTGAGGAGGATGGGGGGTGAAGTCTCACTTTTTATATAATTATTTTCCTTTAATTTTCAGCAAAGTTTTTATAGTATTTAAAGAGTGTGGTATTTGTAGTATTTTAAAAAGCTAAATGCATACAAGGTACCTCTTCTGTACGTACACAGAAAGGGAACACAAAAAAGGAAGCTGTTGACTTAGGAAGTCGGGGTTGTTTCCAAAGAGGAACTGAATTTGAAGCCCAGTTTGTCTATTTTAAGTGTGCTTGACAGTCAGAAGCAACCACCCAGAGCTTAGTGGTTGTGAAAAATGATAGTTGTTCAGAATGTAAGCAGCAGAAAATGTCTGGAATGCAGCCTGCTGTGTGTGCACATGTATTTATACATGAAAGGTGTTATACCTGGGGATCAGCTGTGACAAGTCATGGGGATGGGCAAGTCTTTTTTTTTTTAGCAAAATAGGAAGAATTTTTTTTTTTTTTTTTTTTTTTTTTTGCGGTACGCGGGCCTCTCACTGTTGTGGCCTCTCCTGTTGCGGAGCACAGGCTCCGGATGCACAGGCTCAGTGGCCGTGGCTCATGGGCCCAGCCGCTCCGCGGCATGTGGGATCTTCCCGGACCAGGGCACGAACCTGTGTCCCCTGCATCGGCAGGCGGACTCTCAACCACTGCGCCACCAGGGAAGCCCAGAAGAATTTTGTAGTCTTTTAAGGAGTTTGGTAGTGCCCTGCTATCATTGGAGAACTATTGATGCCGCTTGACTGAAATATATGTAATCAGATAACGAGATCTGTGCTGTAGTAGTGGGGAAAGTGGCCTAGGAGTGATGAAGAGGGACAGAACTAGGGAAGGTAGGAGGGGCATAAAGAAGGGGACAGTTTCCATGAGATATAGTTACCTGTAGCCATCTTTTATTCTGTATTTTGCTTCATCACAGACCTTTCTCCCATATTTATCCCTCTCTTATGCCCTGCTTCTCATGAATCTTGCATTCCATTAGGCAGGTAGACATTCATCAGAGTTACATAAACAGAGAAAGAATAAGAATAGGGTGGTGTGAGAACCAATAGTGGGGGCACAGAACACTTAACCAAAAACACATGGTCCAGAAAAGCCTCTTGGAAATGACATGTAAACTGAGACTTGAGACATGAGTAAAAATTAGCTAAATGAAAGGTGGATACAGGGGCAGGAGTTGGAGACAGAACTGCAGTCACAAAGTACCAGAAGCAAAAGAGTATAGTATAGTGTATTCAAGAAACTCAAAGAAGTTAAATATATGCTATATTAATATGTGTGAAATAAATGAATGGGTGGATGAATGATTTTTGAGCTTTGAATGCAAAAGGAAGAGGGTAAGGCAGAACAAAGAGTCAGAAGGCAGGCTGTGATCCATGTTAATCAGTTAGAAATTATTCTACAGGTTACAAAGAGACACTTGGAAAATTTTAAGACAGGGAAAACAATCAAAGCTATAGTTCGAAGATTACTGTGCATGAATTGGAGAAGAGTAAGATAAGGAGTAAGGTGACCAGGAAGAAGACCCGTTAGATGGTACACGTACATGGGGTGGCCTGTGCTAGGTGATAGCAAGAGAAGTAGAGAGGAGTGAATTATTCAAGAGGCTTTGAAAGGTATTATCAACAAGATTTAGGTATTGTGTTTGGGGGGTGAAAGAGAGAGAAATGGTAATAATGGAGAAGCAGTTTTGGGAGTAATGATAATGATAATTATCAGTGATAATTGATAGTGAAATCAGCTTGAATTTTTTAGTATTATGATACCATTTACTTAAAAAACTTAGAATAAACTTTAACGTACATATGTCTAGATTAAGTAAGGAGAACAGCACACTGTTAAGTGTACTTACCTATTCATTCATTCATTCATCCAATAAATGAATGATGTAGCAGCTAGTTTATACAGCAACTATTTAATGCCTGGCACTAGTCTAGGTGCTTGGAACACATTAAAGCAACAGAATAGAAAAGACAAATTTTTTAAATCCTGACTTTGTGAAGCTTAGCTTCTAGTGGGGAAGAGGTGAGATTGGGGGGTTGACAGTTCATTTTCATTTTTACTTTTCCTTCTATATACTTCTATGTTATTTGATTTTTTTTTCTTCAAAGAGCATATGTTCATACATTACTTAAAAAGAAAAAACTTTCTGTCTGGGAATAATTTCAAATCTACAGAAAAGTTATAGGAATAAAAATAGTACAAAGAGTATCCTAAACTTTTTATCTAGAATCACCTTTCCTTTACATTTTACTTTATTTGTTCTCTTGTGTTCTCTCTTTCCTCACATAATATAGATATGGAAGATTGCATCCCTCTCATTTTATATTTAAGTGATGTTCTGGTATTTCCTTACAATTAGATTCAGAGTATGCATTCTTGGTGGAAATACTACATAGATCTTTCTACATCCTTCTCAGGATATTGTATCTGGAGACACATAGTGTCCATCTGTCCTTCAGTAGCAGTGGTAATTGTGATGTACCTCTTCAAGGTTTTGTCTAATTTCTCTAGTATGCACTGTTTTTTTCCCCTTTGCAACTAATAAATAGACATTTTAAAATCATGAAAATATTTTGCTTATCATCAACATTTCCCCCTAGGTTTAGTACCCATTTGTCATGATTCTTGCCTGATCTAATCTTCACTATGATAGTTGCAAAATAATGATTTTCCAACCACAACATTTCCTCCATATTTACCATTCAGCGTGGACACTGTACTGTAAGCAAGAGCTTACCCTCATTTCTTCTTTTTCTACCTATCCGTGTGCCTATCTAACTATCTATCTATCTATCTACTTACCTATCTATCTACTTATTGACATTATGGAATCATGATTTTCTCTTTTTTCAAAGGTTTATAATTCACTGATGTACTTGCCAGTGGGAGCCTCTTCAAGCTGGCTTCTGTGCACTTGTGATTTGCTCCCTTTTTTTTTTTAAGCACTTCCTTACATTTTGGCCTAACAAGGTGTTCCAGGCTCATTTTGTACCTACCCTGCTACAGCCATGGAATCAACCATTTCTCCAAGGAGGCTTAGTTCCTTTGGGTACTAGGTGAGCTCTTTGTTACTGGGCGTCCTTGCTTCTTGGCCCTGTCAGCAGACAAGCTTATGAAATGTATACATAAGCGCACATGCGCGCGCACACACACACACACACACACACACACTCGTGCACACTTATACATGCATATTTGCATATATGTGCATACTTTAGATATTATTACTTCACACCTCCCATTCTACCATTCCAGTCCATCCCCACTGGGTTCTTTCTTGCCTTCTTCCTTTTCCATAGTGGCATTTTTCTTGTTCATTGTGTTAAGAATGTCTCCCAGCAACATCCTGGCTCCCAGCAACATCAATATGTTTACTTCTTTGCTCAATCTTATAATAAAACTAATATAGTTTCAGAATTGCTTTGCCTAGAGCACTACAATAAACAAATCTACCAAGAAGAGTTTAGGATTTGTTTGCAGTTTTCTCCTCAGAGCCTCATCCTGCCCAGGACTGAGGGTAGTCAGATACAGTAAGTAATTTGGCTTAGTTCTTTTTTTTCTCCCCTCTTCTATGTGGTTGTAATAGTCATTTGAAATATAATTTAAGTCATTTGCTTGCTTCTGTTTTAGATTTATTCTGTCCTTCCCATTTTTATTGTTTTTTTTAAATATGAAAAACACTAACATGCTTCCAAAAGTAAAAACTATACCAAAAAATTTTAAGAATATACACCCACTCACTCTCTGGCACACTCAGAGAAGTAGCACTCCCTCATATCCCTTCCACTCCATTCTTCCCATCTCACCCATTGTAGATAATCAACTTCATTATTTTCTGGTTTGTCCTCCTGTGGTTCTTTTGATGAAAGTTGGTTGGAATATGTTGTTTCTTATGTTTCTCTTCTTTCTTACACAAGAGGTAGCATATAGTGTATATTCTTTTATATTTTTTGGTTGCACTTAATAGTATCTCTTGTAAGTCATGCTACATAAGTTCATAGAGATTTTATTTTTCACAGCTACATAATACTCCATGTTGTGTACGTATCATGATTTATTGAATCAGTTGCCTATGCTCTGATGTTTAGGTAGTTTTCAGTGATTTTGCAATTACAAATTATACTGCAATGAATAAACCTGCACATACATATTTTTATATTATTGGAGGTATATGCTCAGGGTAAATTTATAGGAGTGGGATTATTATCAAAGGGTGTGAGGTCAGTTTTAACCATGAGTATTGGAGGTGCCTATGATATCCCAGAGGACATAGCAAATTGGATGGATTCATTTTTTCACTAAGAGCAATGATAGACTATCTGCCATGTATCCCCAGGTACTCTACTAAGCTCTGGGGATACAGTGGTGAACAAAAATGGACAAAATGCCCAGCTTCATGTCGTTAACAATAGATATACATACATAGGCCAGAAATACAGAACAAAGAAGTCTGAGCTAGACTTAGGATTCCCAATTATTGTTTTTTGACCTTGCTAAAACCAGAGGTAATGCTCTTCTCTAAGCCCGACCTACTTTTGCACCTTTTAAAATGAGCAATAAGATGGATATTTCAGAGTGCCAAGAAGCAAAGACCAGTTTTTCTATTCCCCTTTTATTTTCTTCTTCAAACAGCATTAAATAACACCTACACTGATTTTAGATCTCTACTGTGATTTTTTTTCAAGGTCTATGCACACATCGACCTCTTTTTCTGTCTCTCACTTTGAGGAAGGTAGACTCATTTCTTTTCTAGTAATGGACAGAAGTTTCAGAGAAGTGTGGACAGAGGTGTGTTTGTATTCCTATTACCTTCTGTAACTTAGAGATTATTTTCTGTTGAGATATACAGTCCAAACTCTATTACTTCATTTGAAGTAGATTCAATGGGCAGGACTTTCTCTGATCTTCCAATGTTGGTATTAGATATTAAACATGCATTATGCCATCAATTTATTCAACATTTCAAATTTATCTTGTGGGAAAGATGCACAGATCTTCCTCAACTTACAATGGGGACATGTCCTGATAAAGCCAGTGTAAACTGATGATATCGTAAGTCGGAAATGCATTTAATAAACCAAACTTAACTGAACATCATAGCTTAGCCTGGCCTACCTTAAATGTGCTCAGAGCACTTATATCAGCGTATAGTTGGGCAAAATCATCTAACACAAAGCCTGTTTTATAATAAAGTGTTGAATATCTCATGTAATTTATTGAGTACCACACTGAAAGTGAAAAACAGATGGGTTGTATGAGTACAAAATGGTTTTAAGTGTATCATTTGTTTACCCTCGTGATCACATGGCTGATTGGGAAGCATGGTTCCCTGCCACTGCCCCGCATCACAAAAGAGGAAAGATAATACTAGCCTGAGAATAGATCTAATTCAAAATTTGAAGTATGGTTTCAGCTGAATGCATATTATTTTCACACCATGATAAAGTCAAAAAAAAATTGTTAAGTCAAACCATCATAAGTTGGGGACTATCTGTATAGATCCTATTGTAACTCACTTTAATAACAGCTGATAATCATGGTTAATGCCATTTGTTGCTCTCAATAAAAGGGAAAAATCACTACTTATATGGAGAGTGTATCACAAGGTCTTCGTAGGCCCTGAAAGAGGATTTTCAGGAAGGGCTTCCCAGAGCAGTCATATAAATGGTAGAAAAAAGCAAAGGAATGTATGACAGTGGTAGAGAGAATGTCTTTAAGAGGGATAAAATCAGGCAGGGGTCCTATCACTGAGCCAGAGGGAAACCTGGACAGAGTGGGGTAGCAGAACTATAATAGGTGTAATTATAATAATCACTTGATAGTAAATACCTGCCTTAGTGCAGGATGTACCAGACACTGTGCTAGGCTCCTTAACAATGAAATCATCAAGACCATCTTGCAGGGTAGTTTCTATTGCTCTCACTTTAAAGATAGGAAAACTGGGGCTTCCCAGGTGGCGCAGTGGTTGAGAGTCCGCCTGTTGATGAAGGGGACACGGGTTCATGCCCCGGTCTGGGAAGATCCCACATGCCGCGGAGTGGCTGGGCCCGTGAGCCATGGCCGCTGAGCCTGCGTGTCCGGAGCCTGTGCTCCGCAACGGGAGAGGCCACAACAGTGAGAGGCCCGCGTACCGCAAAAAAAAAAAAAAAAAAGCTTTAGGGCTTCCCTGGTGGCGCAGTGGTTGAGAGTCCGCCTGCCGATGCAGGGGACACGGGTTCCTGCCCCGGTCTGGGAAGATCCCACAAGCCGCGGAGCGGCTGGGCCCATGGGCCAGGCCACTGAGCCTGCGCATCCGGAGCCTGTGCTCTGCAGGGGAAAAGATAGGAAAACTGAGGCTCAGAGCGTTTAAGTAATCTAGGCTTCTCTTCCTGCTGAAATCTCATTTCATTTTTCAAATATTTATTTGATTTATACCCATAAAAAGAATAATTCTAAAGTCTGTTCATTCTGTCTTCTGTACAAGCACTCGCTATTGTTCATTTTTCAAAGGGGACCCCCAAAATTAGGAATATAAATATTATTATTTGCCTGCCTTGCCAACTGCAGTGCAGAATCATATTAGTCTACTAGTATAACTGCTGGTGATTCTTGTTGGATCATGTCTTACTGATGGTTCTTTCATTGTTTAAGTGCTTTCTAAAATTAGTTCATCTTCATTTTCCAAATTCTATCCACAAAATAACGGGAAGCAAGTCATTTCCAGAGAGGTAAATTTATTTCCTTGCTTAAAATTTCATCACAGTATAAAACTATCCTTTTGTAGTCAGCTCTTTCTGAGAGGGGTATTTTTAATGTGGCTTTTAGTACATAAAAATTTTAATAGTAATTGTTGGTGGCTAGAATTTGGAGTACTTATTTTTAACTTTCTTTGCATTAGATTGAACCATATGAAACTGCTAGTATATGGTTTAACCTAAATTTCCTGAAGGAAGTTTATTATTTCATGTAATAAGATATAACAGGTAGGGCCAACTCCAGGCACAGTACATCAGGGCTCTTGGCTTCTGTTCTTTGTGATCCCTTTGACTCTGACCATCTTCAGGTGCGGGCTTCATTCTGAGGCCAATAATAGGATGGTGCCAGCAGTTCCTATAATCATGCCCAGAATAGTAATTTTCAGTGGAAGTTAGGGACCAGCTATCTTGTGTCTCCTTCTTAGGAATGAGAATAGTTTCCCCAGAAACTCTGTTTAACAGAGTTTTGTTTTTGTTTTTCATATCATTGGTTATGTGATCATTCCTAAACTAAACACTTGCAAGAAAAATGGAAGTACCATGATTAGTTCAGAATTATTATCTGGGGTTGAATGGATATTGAGGAGTTAACCATCCTTACCACTAGATTTAAGCATGGAGGTTAATACAGTCAAATTGGGAAAATTTGTAGGTATGTGGAAAAAAATAGCTCAAACAGTTTAGTTAATATGACTTCTCTTGAATTTGCTATTGATATCCTAATTTTGTATATTAGAGGTAATTTCTTTTGTTTGGTTACTGAAACATTTTGTGCAAAGGAATTATAAAACTGAAAACCAAATATCAATTCTTTAACAATTGTGTAGGACGTTTTAGCTCTCTCAGATAGAAAAACTGATGAGTAATCAGAGACAGCTGTATATTAACTAAAAATTACCTTCATTTTTCTTTAAAAAAATGTTGGAAGTAAATACTCATAAGCAGTCTCAAAAATGCAGTTTAAAACAGTGCTTTACAACACAAAACAAGTGGAAAAAATACCTTGTTATTCTGTTTGATTTCTGCTGAACAGTAAAGTTATTATTTTATATTGAGGTACACTAAAGGACATTTTGGCAATCTTGGTAGCAGCTTCTAAAAGCTAGTACTGCTATCACTTCAAGGCTATTCTAGTGATTTTTGCCAAGTATGTAATTTTAAAAACTCTATATTTGCTTTTTAGCTACTTCCATTCTGCTTCATTAAATTTAGTATTGTATTGTATGTGTTCATTACATTTGTGCTCAATGTTACTTAGCTACAAAGTATTTTCTGGTTATTAACATCAGCATATCACAGTCAGGAAGCAGATTTGATATAAGTGTGTTAACCAGAAACTCTCATTAAGAAGATCTTATTCAAACAGTTATCAATTTGAAAATAGTTCTAATTTCTAAATCACTACTTTCAATGTGGAGCATAACATTTTATCAGAATAAACACTAAGGTTATTCAAAGTAAATAGAATATGTATAGGAATATGTCAAAGTACTAATGCTTATTTTAGATAGAAATTGGTATTTAAGGATGTCCAGTGTGTGTTACTAGTAGGATAGTCTGTAGTTTACCCATTTAAAGGGAACTATGCTGTCTTTGTCATTATTTAAACAGGTAATAAAAGAGAACCTTCATGTAGGGTTTTGGGGGTTTTTGTATGTTTTACTTTTTTGTGGACATTGAGCCTTAGAAGAAAATTTGCCTTGCTCCATTCATCATCACAGTGTCCTTATTGGTTAAGAACATGAATAATTTGTGTATTATTTCAACAAATGATATGTAACATTAAATTCTGTTTGGTAATGCTGTTTTCTCATCTCAGCACATGGTCTAGAGTTGCCCTGTCTAATATGATAGCCGCTAGCCATATGTGGCTCTTCAACATTTGAAATTTGACTAGTGTGACTGAGGAGCTGAATGTTTAATTTTATTGGGTTTTAACTAATTGAAATTTTAATTTAAATTGCCAGATTGCTATTGTGTTGGACAGTACAGACCTAGAGCAAAAGTGTTTGACTGATCTGGTCTAAACTAATTCTGTCAAATGGAAACTTACAGAACAGTTGAATCACAAGTTTCTGTTCATATAGCAGTTGATCTATTTAATAAAATGTTTACTTACTGCTTTGGTTCAGGATTTATATTCTGCCGTGATAGTCTGGATTGCAGACTCTCTGAGGTATATAGTGGGATAGTTGGGCGTGGGACGCAGAGCATAGCCACCTGTAAGGCTGATTTATGTGAATGGGGTTGCAGGACAGTACAGGGACAAGGACCTCAAGTTTATGGACAGAAAAAGTCCTAAACACAATTATTAAGGCATTAACCTTTCCCATCATTCTCAGATAGTGTTCATTCTTTAAAATCCAAAGATATTATCTCTTCTTTAAAAGGACCAGGGAGGAAAAAAAACTCCAGTAATCTAATATTTGCAAATGTATTCAAATGAACAAAGAATAACAATACTCTTGACTACACTAGGACAGTTTTTCCTTTCAAACTTGATTTGGTTTAATAGCCATTTTGATAGTTTAAGATTTTCCCAGTGAGCTCTTAGTTTGTCCTTGAAAATGTCTTTTTTTATTGTATCATTGCATAATGTGTAGAGACAGAACATTCTTGAAGCTTGAAAAATACTCACACTGAGGTTTCCATAAAATATATTGATACTACAGACTTGCTTTACCTCATAGAAAAACGTGGTAAAAATATTTAACATGAGATTTACCCTCTCAAATTTTTAGTTACATAATACACTATGGTTAACCTTAGGTGCAATGTTATTTAACAGGTCTCTAGAACTTATTCATCTTGCATAACTGAAACTTCATACCCTTTAGAGTAGCAATTCCCCATTTCCCTTTCCCCTCAGTCCCTGCTTTCTGCTTCTGTTAGATTGACTATTTCTTGCTACAAGTAGTAGAGAACCTAGAATTACAGAGACTCGAAAGTCTTTTCCTATCATAAGAAGTATGCAGGAGTTGACTCCTGGCATCTATTCAATGGCAGTTTGATTACAGGATCTCTACATCTATGCAGTTTTCCCAAATCTTTTCTGATGTTTGTTTTATCGTGGTTATATGGCTGCTTCCATTTTAGCCATCACATCTGTATTCCAGAAAACAAAATAGTGAGAGGCAAGAACCCAAGCCATGTCTGTCTCTTTATCAGGAAATCAAAATTTCTCAGAACTCTCCCCTTCCCCCCAACAGACTGCCACCCTACTTTGCTCACAAAAAAATCAGTATTTTTATTAGCAAACAAAAAGGAGATAATAAATATTGAGCAGACAGCTTATAATATGTCACTCTGGCTATTCAGAGTATTTTCTGAAGGTTAAATTTGGCAACTGGCAAAAGAGAAATGTTGGGTTTGGAGTTGGGGGTCACTAAATGTAGGCATGAATTCTGAGGAATTATTTATTGTTCATGAGTAGCAGGTTTTTTAATGACCTTCAATATATATTTTTAAAAAGCTTAAATTTACCCTCAATTTAAAATTTATTAGAATCTCATTAGCTTGTAATAATCTAATCATTTAGAGGTCTATTATAGATTGCTTACTAAAGATTCAGACAAAACAATAAGTTGGAAGAGAGTATTACTCATTCTCATAGGTATCTCCAGTGAAGTTCTATGTGTTAATGATGATTATAAAGGACGGTTTATTAAGTTAGTAAAATCTGCACACCTTTGGCTTTGGTTGGACTACGTGCTTTTGGTTGTAATGGCTCTTATTAGCAGAAGTTTCTTGGAATCTATGGTTTGGATTAAGTAGCAGTAGAGCCTGATGTATAATTAGAATTAAAGTCTATAAAAATATGTGATGAAAATATAGCCTCATATTACCATAAACTAGTCAATAAGGTAAGAAAATGGGCAAATTTGCCCATTATATAGTTTAGAGAAAACTTATATTCTGTATGGATAAATTTTGTAACTGTATTATAAATATTAAAAGCATTTTTTATTTGTTTCATTGAATATACTTCCAGGCCTGCAACTTCAATTAATCCTCATTTCTGAAGGTTTAGACATAGGATCAGTTAAGAATTGTGTTTATAGAAACTATACATAAATAACTACATTGTATACTTAAGTCAACTAAAGTTGTTTATGAATATTATATAAGGATATAACTTTAGTATGACTATGAAATAGCCTTTAATTACCCACAATAACTATATATAAAATTCCTTTGAAAAAGTTAGAATTATAATTTGAAGAATATTATCTGATATAATTAATATAGACAAAGTAATCATGTGTTTTATTGGTGCCATTCATTATCATTTCCTTAGATACTTTCATTATCTTCTGTCATTTCAAATCTTTGGGAGTATTTTTAAATGTGTTTAAATTTGTTCCAGGATGGGCATTTATAGTATTTTTATTTTCCTTGCAGATAAAAATGTGCCTTTTGATGAGAGGACTTCATCTTTCTACAATGAAGAGCAGAATTTCTATGTTTAAGGAATAAAAAGCCACTTTATCAATGGGGGGGTATTTAAGTTACATCTATTATGATAACCTTTAATTAATTTCTTGTTGCAATAAATACTGTATCATTTTGTTATGTATTTCTCTGTGTAGAAGTGCTCTTAATGGGCTCAGAGTTGTTGGGAATAAATTGTACCATAATAGAAATTTGAAAATTACTTTAAAGCAGGGTATTTTCTGATCAGTTTTTCTTTCTTGCTTACCTTATTATTGTAAACTGTTTACATACTAATCAGTTAATTTTTTTTTTTTTTTGGCCAGTTAAGGTTTGGTTTGGTTTTGTTTTTTTTCCTGGAACTATAATTCCCAACAAACAACTGGTGTGTAAAAACAATTTAAAAATTTCTTTACCAAGATGTATTTCCCATTTTTGTGGGGAAAAGAAGCCAAATTTATTACTTTGCATTTGGGTTTTTTGAATATTAAAAATGTCTGAGTTGTATGCAAAACAATAAATATGATTTAAAATACTTTTAAAGTGGTACAGAATGTGTTTACAAGATAAACACAACACTATAGAATTACATATTAACATATGTATTTTATTTGATTTCTAGAAAAATCTGTCAAAAAGAGTTACTGTATTTTAGCAACTTCCTTGTTAAATTATGATACTACTTTGATTAGATATTTCAGAAACCAGTGAATTTCAAAGCCATTTAATATATTTACAGTATTGTGAGAGAGAGAAAAGTAACAGTGAAAACATTCCCATCACATTATGACATAGAAGAGTAAGGAATTAAAGTATGTGTGTAGACCTTGGAGTCAGACAGACCTAGATATAGAGACTGACTTCATTATCTTCTGAACATGTATTTAACACTATTGAGCTTCAGTTTTTCACATTCTAAAAATTAGAGGAGAACTTAAAAGTATGGGTCACAAACTCCTTTGCCAAGAGGGGCCATGGAGGTAATTTAAATGTGTGTGTCAGGATAGGCTAGTCATATAGTAGTAACAGATGGTCCCCAAATCACAGTGGACTAACAGCAAAGATTTATTTCTCATTACCCTGCCCATTTGTTATGGACTGTGATTCTGCTCTTCATTGTCTTTTCTCCAGGGCCAAGGCTGATGGAGAAACCTCTGCCTGGAATACTGCCTCGTAGCTAAATGTCCAGATGTGGTGAACTGCATGCTAGTTCACAAGCTTCTGCCCTAAAGTGATATATTTCATTTCCATCTACATTTTATTGGCCAAAACAAACCCTGGAGCCACTCTAGAGTTCAGCAAGGCAAGGTTAGGTAATCCTCTAGCAATGAGGTAAGTTGGAGTATTTGGCCACTTAAAATGCCAACTTAGTTGGCATTTTACCTACATGCTAACTGGCAACTTTATAAGAAATATATAGTTTCTCTAGGTTACTACTTTAAAAAGAATATCTTTTAACTGAATGTGAAATTCTGACATGTTGGTTAAAAACGCTCTTATTTCATTACTTTCATATAGTCATTCCTGAACTGCAAATCTATTTTAATCATCATCATAAGTCACACTTTGATTAAAGTGCCAGATAGTACAAAAAATTTTATTTAGCTATGTAAATAAATTTTCATTAGATGTGTAACAAGCATGCTGATAAAATGGTTAGGATTTTCACCTACAAAGCTAAATACACATTATAAAATAGCTGGTGATATCTTGATGTTTGAAAACATGTTAACTATTCTCCTTTCCCTTTTGTACCTCCTTTTGGCTGTTTTATTAGTAAGAGTCTAACCAAAATTAGAGATCAATGGAAACTAGTGTAATTGCATTCACAGCTCAGGAGGGGAGTAAATGGAGGGAAAGAATAGGTTTGGAGTATATAGCTGTTCTACACTTGATCTGGAAGCCTGACCAACCACTGCATGTGGCTAGAAAATCAAGTCACTTCTTTCTGCCTAATTTCTCATAATTATAATTATTAGGTAAGTAACTACTACTGTGAAATCAAATCCTTGGGTTGGGTACTCAACCTACACCTTATCAGCTTCTTGCTGGTTCTGGAGTTTAGTTGTTTACCAAGGATATAATCTATTACCTTTAATCAACTATCCTCTTTTTTTTTTCTTTTTTTCTCTTTTAATTTTAGTTTTATTCGTATTTGCTTATTCAATATAGTTTTACCTAATTTACTTTCTAAAGTGAAGCAATAAAGGAAAAATTGTTTCATGTTGTAAGGTAAAAGAACTTGTAAGAAAAATTATTGAAGGGATGAGTGTAGTTAAAATAATCCATTTCATAAACATGTGTGATTGGAATACTTATTTCCCCAATACTCCTCAGCCTGTCCCAGCACTTTCAAGGATGGCTTTCATAAACAGCTTTATCCTCAGTGACTTATAAAAATCCAGCAAAAATTATTCTCAGTACAGATGCTATGCTTGACTTACTAAGATAGATGTTTGATAGTCCCTGTAATTTCACATCAGTCCCTACATCAGAAGTTGAACATTTTTAAATCCACAGTCTATAATATATTTTGCCTGCCTGTATCAATAGCATGTTACAAGGCAAGAGGTAAAGGCAGAAGGGAAGAAGATAGAAGAGGGACCTTCCCCAAAACTTTCATGTCTGGCTGGTTAAGAAACAATGGATGCTGCGTATTTCATTAAAAGATCCTATTATAGAGCATAGTATAGGATCTCTAGCCAGGTTTCTGGCTCTATTTTTCATCTGACTCTAAATATATGTGTTTTTACTTGGATTTCTCTCCATTCTAATTATACAGGTTCCTTCAATACTCATGTCATCAGGGATGAGGCAGAATTAGGGAGTTTTTCTCAAATAGGCATTTGAAGCAAAGTAAGCAAACATCTCTGATAGTTATTCCTCTTAATCTGCCAGGGTCCTTTTTAGGGCAACCTGGCCCCATACCTATTTTCATTACTTAAAAATGAAATAGGAATATATTTTATCCTTTGACTCTGTTCACCCACTAGCCTGAAGAAAGTTCTTTACATAGGGTGATTAGGCTGTTTTTTTGTTTTGTTTTTTAATCCTTTATCTCCAAAACAGGAAGGATGGCAATCTTTAAGCTTCAGACTTTAGCTCTTATCTCTTTGTTTTACGTATATTTCCCACTGACTCTGTTGTTACTCTTCATCTGTGCATGGTCTAATCTCCCTTCCTAAAATTCCAACTGTATTTTACCCAGTAGGCTTCATGTGGGCTAATAGCTTCTTGTGGATAAATGACCTAAATTTTAGGTAAACAAGCACCAGTGTAGTCAAGGAGGTCCAAGAAGCCTGCAGATTTACTTGTTTCTAAGCAACAAACATGTGACCTTTAATTAGATGCCCTTGGCTTGTCAAATTTGCATTACACCATGCCCAGAGCTATGGATTTAACAAATCCTAAGATCTGAGGTAAAATCAATAGGTGTAGGCTTTCAGAGAAGATAAACTCTATATCATTTCTGTTGATAATTATTTCTTTCTTGGAATATGGCAAGCTGGGCTTCAAAAAGTAATCATCCCAATTCTCTGGCTCATCTTTTCTAATGGATTTCAATATTCTGTTTTCAAGATATGGATAAGTGAATTTAATTTCACAATATCCCATAGTTTTGAGTTTTTTTCTTTTTTCAACTTTCTGGTAAAATAGACTTTGAGGGGTAGATCAATCAAACTTATTTTTAGCATCCATAAAGGTCCACTGTTTACTGTTCCTGAATTAGTTGCCTATCAAGGTACTTAACATTATTCCTAGAAAAAAACCCACTCTGGATATCTGTTCGCAGTTTTATTTACTTTTAACTCCTTTATGATGTACACAGTATAAAAAACAAATATATCTGGGGACCTGAAAGTCAAAACTATTAGCAGGACCAAAGGGACTCTTTATAGAAGTGTTAAAGAGTGAGATTTCTTTTCTGCAGAAAGTATGATGGTTCCTAGCCTATGGAAATTTTAAAAACTATATACATGTGCTGATCCCACACTGAAGAATTCATGTTATATCAGCATAGGGAGTGGCCTAAGTATCTGTACAATTAGAAAGCTCCATAAAAGATTCTGTTGTAATCTCAGATTGAGATCCTCTACCAGTCTGAAGATTAACCACATCATGATTAAGAGCAGAGCTTCAGAGACTAACAGATTTGTACTGTATTCTGGCTCCATCATTTTCCTCAACTTGGTTGTCTTCCGTATTTCGTTTTCCACAGTCTCTTATTCTCCACATATAACTAACAGTTCAGACTAACAACACAAGTGTGCTAAATGCTTTAGACTTGTTAATTCATTCAGTCCTCACAATAGCTCTTTCAGATTATTATTTTCATTTTGCAGACAAATATACTGAGGCTCAGAAAATTTGAAGAATTTGCTCCAAATCAAACAGCTATAAAGTAGCAGAATGGCCTACTGAATATGAGTTTAAGAAATTTATTTTTACTAATGTAAATCTCAGTTTCTAAAGAAAGGATAAGGTTGTTTATAAATGTATATACAATAAAAAGATAAAATAAATTTGAGGAGTTGAGGAAATTGAGGCACAGGGAGACAAACAGTAGGAAAATAAGGTCATACTATGATTTTATTGCCTCACATCTATGCTCTGAAATTCCATACATTTGTTATAAAGGTGTCATAAATGTCACTCAGTGTCACTCTGTTGCTAGTACAGAGACCAGAGGGAAAGTCAGCCTTAGCATTTCCCTCACCTCCTGTATCTAAATCAACACCATGTTCATATATACATACAGTCCAAGAGGACACTTGGCAGTACCCAATCTAATTTTTTTCCAAGTTAAAATTATTGGACATATACTCTATGGGCTTGATCATTAGTATATTAGTTTGCCATTTTTGTTGTGAAATGAACAGAAATGTTCTAAGAGAAAACCCTTATTTTGTTACTGGTTACTATCTCAGCCAATCTCCAGATTGAATTAGAGTCTCCTATCTAGGTACATATCCTAACTAGGCTCTTCAGTTTTCTTAAGAAAATGCTAACTCTATCTCCACATCAGCATTTGTGTCTATCTTTAATTATATGCAATACTTATACTGCTGGATTTTATCAGACTGATTTATCAACAGCTTAGTAGCAAGAAGGTTTTTATAAAGATTGATAGTAGAAATCACTGGCCACCACTTTCTCTATATTCTGAATTTTATTCTTAGATTAATTTGGACTGCCAACAACTGTAAAACTTCATTGTTTTTCATTTTGTAGAATTGCTTTGGACTGTCTGGCATTATGAGAGAGATGTTATAAAAATATATAGCTGTGAAAGATATGTCATATTTAACTTGTTAACAATGAGTAAATTGTATGCTGCATCACACCATATCTTTTTTTTACAAGGATCTATGAGAGATATTTACTTCAATTCAGTATCAGAAATGTTTGGGTTCCCATTGAACAGCTAGTTTGATTTTTTATTTTATATACTCTGGCAATTTTGTAGCTGTGTGACTGATTCTTTTTCTTTGCCCACAAAACTCAAAGCTGAACCAGCAGCCTCTGTTTAGCGAAGTACAACACCTTATGGTATCATTTTGTGTATTCACCTCATCCCTGGAGTATGTTTGTGTACATGGCTGTGTGTAACCAAAAGCCCAAATAGGAGATTCTTTTTCCTAATGTGTTGAAGTCAGGAAGTTTGTGGTTGATAGTGCTTCATTTATAGCTCAAGGAATTCAGGGTCAAGGTCTCTAAAAATGTTTTGGTATTTCCTTCATGGGCTTAAGATGATTGTTCCAGCTGTAGGCATCATTCCTTTGTTTGCAAAAGGAAGGAGGAAAAGACCAGAAGAAACATGGCTGGTCCTGATAAGAGGTGTTCCTACCGTCTATTATTTCACATCAAACCTCCTCAAAACTTAGTAGCTTAAAACAATTTATCATCATCACATACGCTTCTGTGTATTGACTAGGCTCAACTGACTGTCCTTACTTGGGATATCTCATGTGACTGCAGTCAGACTGTGCCTGGTGCTGGAGGCATCTGAAGGCTTAACTGGGCTCAGAGTCCAAGGTGACTCGCTCACGTGGCTCAGTTGATGCTGACTGATGGCCAGGAACTCAGCTGAAATGCCTACATATGGCTTTGGCTTCTCATAGCCTGGCAGCTGGGTTCTGAGAGCGAACATCCCAAGAGTAAGTGTTAAAAATGAAAGCTGCAAGACTTTTAATGACCTGGTCTCAGGTGTTTTTGAATATTGCTTCTGACACATATTCTGGTCAAGAAAATAACTAAAGTGTCCTCAGATTCAAGGGGAGGAAATTACAACCTACCTTGTCATGTGAGGAGCAGCATGTGTGGGTATGGAGACAAGGGATCAGTGGAGACCATTTCTGAAGACTACCTACCACAGTCTGTTCTCTTGCTACCAGTATTCATGTCCGTTCATTCCACATGCAAAATAGACTTATTCCTCTACAATATCTCCCAAGTTGTATTCCATTATGAGATTGGTTTAAAGTGTAGGATCCGTCATTTAAATGATGTTCAGGGGATGATGAGGGTCCAGTTTCTCAAGCATGATTTTTCTCTAATGGAAGATCTTGGAACTAAAGAGACAAGTTATCTGCTCAGTAAACTCAGTAAGTTATCTACTCAACACAATATTACAATGGTGATACAAGGGTATGAAATTTGCAAAGCAAACAACAACTCCGATTTTAAAAGGGAGCGGGGTCTGACAGGAGGCACATAGCAGTCACTCATCCACAAGAAGTCTGAAATCTAGCTGAGCACATGTCACCAGTTCCTTGATTGAGGCTGAGTCCTGCTTCCTGAGAATGAGTCTGACACTTGGGTCTGCCTTCTAGTTTTCTGGCTATGCTCTCTAGCACTTCCCTTCTTTTCATTTAGAACTGGCCTATGTTTGCTGCTGAGTAGCTTTCTCAGCCTACTTGCTGCTTTTAGAAGGTTGGAGTCCCCAAGGGCTCTTTTTTATTGTGAATTGCTTCTAATCCTTTCAGTCCAGTTTTATTAGGGTTCACTCTATTAGACAAAAGCCATCCCCACAATTCTTTTTCTTTTATTTTAGGCTGAAAGACTCAATAGTGTGGAATTATATCCTTAATATTCTTAGGAGCCCTATTTTCTGTAAGACACTCTGTGATATTCATAGAAGCTTTTTTGTTTTGGTTAAGGCCCTACCAGAAATGTTTCTGAGGTGTCAGTAAAGTGTGCTCTAAAGGCACCATTGAACTGAAATTTATTCTCCTGTTACGTGTTATTAGAAATATTCTGGGTTTGAGTTTTGCCCTGAAGACATTTCTTGTTTTGAGAAACCTCGTGCTGCCTACAAAGACTGGAGATGATAAACAGTTCTATTTCTGAGCCCAATAAATCCTATCTCTTTTCTTTTCCCTCTAAATTCTTCTATAAAACACTGAATATTGTCCTTTTTAGCTCATTCTTTCTCTATCTGTATCTTATCCTATTCATCTAACAGAAAACAATTGGCACTTTCAACGTTCTTCCTGGAAATCTCCTTTGCCTAATATATCAGTTCATTAGGACCATTTTCTATTTTCTACATTACTGGAGCATGTCGTTACTAAACTTTGTCTAACTAAAAGGTTTCATATGACCTGGTTTCAAAAATTCCTGACCGTCACTCCTGCTATATCCTATCAGTCAGTCACACAAAAAATAGGAGTTATAATGAGGAAGAAGGGAATGGGTATTTTGTAGGGAACTAACAACATTTGCTATCTTGAATAGAGCCACCTCTTTTCCAATGAAGACATCTCAAACTCTCTTCTAGTTGCTGCATCCAAATCAAAGTTTAAGATATGTAATCTTGATGATAGGTAATTTCACCAGCAGGGCCATCTGTAGTTCCTGGCTGTCTGGCAATTTATTAACTAAAAGGTAAACTGTCCCCAAAATAGGCACAATGTTGGAGAAAGTATAGATTAACAATTATGAAACCTTCCATTTGGAAAAAGATAGGATTAAGAAAATACAGAGAAGTAACATCCATAGACATTTTCAAATTCTGCTGATAAGAATAGCAAGGACTCCCTGAACTAGTGGCAGAGTAAGCTCTGGGTCAGCCAATCTTGTACTCATTCCATTTTTATGGTCCCTGGCTCTGCTGAGATGCTGCACAGATCTGATACTTCAGGCTGTTGTACTTTTCAAAAGCAATTGCCTATTATTGTATGTTGGGGGAGACTGGGAATTGTTTCATACCTTTTTTAGTGGAGCAATGACAGTCACAAGATTTTGCAATCCAGACTTGGTGTTTGGTCACCTACTGTTTTGTCCGAAAGTTAGGAGATTACCTGTGTCCAGTCAGTATCCTGTAGATTTAACTGTAGCTAAAGATCTTACCTAGTGAAGGTTTTTAATCTTGAATATTCTCTTTACTGAATAGCCTTTACATTCTGCCCATTCCCCCTCCCTTAACTTAATGGTCATTGCCTTGGAGTAATTTAAAATAATGTATATGGGGTAAGGCCAAATCCTTAATCGCATTTTTGCCTTCATACTAGTTGCATTTCCCTGGCTGCCTACCAGTTTTATCTCTTGCTAAGGTTGCTGCTTTGCTGCCATTGCGATGGCTTCTATTTAGGGTGTGAAATATGTTTGTTTGTTTGTTTCTAGGCCCCAAATTAGGGGATTCTCTGCCAATATAGATGTTAGACTGTAGGAAGAGAGTGTTTCTCTTACGAAAGTGGCCTTTCCTCCCATCTGTGCTTCCAAGCTATCTACCTCTCACCTGGGTTCATCTAGCTCTTGTAGAATTTTCTTAAAGGTGGCAATAGAGCTAGCACTAGCCAACATTCCAATCAGTCCTCACTCTTTCCAACAGTACAGCCTCAGTCAGTGTATAGTTTGATTCAACAAAGTTCATCAGATAACAATTTGACCAAATATTTTCCATTGTATCTGAAGTGTGACCAATTTTCCAGTGTCAAGTATCTAAGAGTTGACTTTTCATCTTTCCACTTTCTCCATTAAGTCAAGTCCATATTTTAGTCCCTGTTACTTATTTGTAGTAACAATTACTGAATCAGTCGCAGTGCTTGTGTGCAGAACAATGCATTTTAAATAATTTAATTAGCAATAGTTAGTTCATAAAATCCCCAGAAGAGCCAGAGAAAAAACTGTTCACAGAGAAACATTACTGCTACCATGGCTTGTCACCTAACACTTATAACACTAGGAACTTGATAACAGAAACTTCTCCAGCTGCCCCAGAAAAACATACCTCTGATTATACATGCCAGAAGATCAGATCTCCCTGCCCGAAGGCTGACTCATTTTGCTTCATTCTATTGCCAAACTTCTGCTTGGTATCGCAAAGCAGTCTGGGGATTGTAGTTTTTAGCTTTACAGCCTCTATTTTACAGAAAAGCAAGCTGAAAAGGATGCAAGTGGATGTGTAGAATCTGCTACACCTGTTTGTTCTGTTTTTTTATTTTTGGCTGCGTTGGGTCTTCGTTGCTGCACGCGGGCTTCTCATTGCGGTGGCGTCTCTTGTTGCGGAGCACCGGGTCTAGGCACGTGGGCTGCAGTAGTTGTGGCTCGCTGGCTTCAGTAGTTGTGGCTCGCAGGCTCCAGAGCGCAGGCTCAGTAGTTGTGGCACACGGGCTTAGTTGCTTCGCGGCATGTGGGATCTTCCTGGAACCCGTGTCCCCTGCATTGGCAGGCAGATTCTTAACCACTGCGCCACCAGGGAAGCCCTGCCACACCTGTTTTTTATTGTATTTTCCTTCCTGGTTAAGCAACATAGCAGAGTGGCAAATGCAACACAGTAGGTTCAATACTCAGAGTTCATATGCCACAGGCTGTGTGCCCCTGGGTATTACTTAATTTTTATAAACTTTAGTATCCCTATTTTGAAAAACTGGGATAATAATACCACATCATAAGCTTACTGTGACAACCATATAGGAATAGTACAAGTACTAGTTATTTGCATAGTATCTACATGAAACCAATTCTCACTAATAGTTGTAATTCTCAAGAATAGTAATACTTATTGCTGTTATAGATTATTTTCACTTTGAAGCAATCTCCCAAGTTTTTATTCAATTTGAAGTTTTTCTATATTTATTTTGAAAAGGGACTTCAGGGATTTGAAGTTTCTTTTTAAAATGAGATATGGCTTAAATATAAATAATTCTGAGTATTAAAATATTTTTAAAGTTGCATGAAAATTTAAGACTTAGCAGTTAGAAAGTATCTCAGGATTTTTCTGGGAGAGCTATAAAGGTCTTATGTAAACAAGTTTATCAGCTCACATTTCTCTTTGGGCCATGGATAACTTTATTGAGTCTATTGAGTCAATATTTAGTCACTAATTCCACAAAATTTTGTTAAGCACTTACTATGTGCTAGTCACTTTGCCTAAAGGTGAAAAGACTGACAAGATCTCCACTCACATAGAGTTTATATTCCAATAAGGGAGACAGACAATATACCAGTAAACAAACATGGGTAAAATGATTACTGATTTTGATAAGTCCTGTGAAAATACCTAGTTGCTATGTTAGACAAGTGTTGGTAGGGGCAGGGTAAGCTACTTAGCATGGAATTTAAGAAATGCATCCCAAAGAGGGTACATTTAAAATGAGACCTAAAGGAATGAAAAGAGACAGATGTGTGAAAAAATGGTGGGAAAGCATTCCAGGGAATTACAATGTCAAGTTCCCTAAATGGAAACTAATTCGAACCATTATAGAAACTGAGAGAACACCAGGCTGCCTGGGTTTAACGAGTTAGAAGAGACTAGTGCAAAGTTAGAAAGCCAACATGGGCCGGATTATGCAGAGTTATAAAGGCCTGGCAAGAAGTTTGGATTTTATTATAACTGCGATGCAAATGGGAAGCTATGGAAAGGTTTTTAAAGTAGAGAAGTTGTCTCATCTAATTTGTGTTTAAAAAGATCCCTCTGGCTGTTAGATAGAAACTAGACTGGAGTGAAGTAAGAGAAAATTGGAGAAACTAGTTAGGAGGCTTTTGAAATAAGTAGGTGGTGTATGGGACTAAGGTGGTGAGAAATGAAATGGATTAAGTAAAGGATACTTGATATGATTTAGACATATAAACCAACTGGACCTATTGATAGATTGGAGGGGGAGATAAAAAAAGGAGAAGTCAAAATGAATCCCAGGTTTTTTGCCTTAGTAATTGCGTCAGTTGTAGTATTGTAACTGAGATACGGAAAATTAACAGAAGATTAGGTTTGAAGTAAGTATTTTGTGGGGGAGGGGGAGGTGACCAATATTGACCAAATCAGTATTTTCATTTTGCTCATGTTGACCTTAAGATTTCAATGAGATGGGCAAGTAAGGATCTCAAGTAGACAGTTGGGTCTGGGTCAGGAACACAGAGGTAGTAAAATATGAATTTGAGTATTGCCAAAATGCAATGATATCTAAATCCATGACTCTTGGTTGGAGATAAAAATGTTGTGCATTATCGACATAAAGAAGATACTTATTTTGGGGTGGAAAATGAAATTACCTAGGGAGATTATATAAATTTAGAGAATAAAAGTCATAAGATCACAGTCCAAGGAACCTCAATGTACAAAGTTTGTAAAGAGTTCTGTTATGCATGTTCTTAGATTACAGACTGCAGAAAAAGAGTCGGTATGTTTCTGTGCAAGTAATATTTGATTTTGAAAAAGTCTTAGAGATGGATGAGGTCACCAGTCACCTAGGGAGAGTGTATAGATTTAGAAGAGTAGAGGGCCCCAGACTGAGCTCAGAGAAACTTCAACTTTCAAAGGTTTAGTGGAGAAGGATACACAAAAGAATTTTTTTAAAAGAGAAAAACCATGAGTTAGTGACACAATGGCTGAGAAAGGAAAATGGAAAATACTTTAGGAGAGATGGAGTGGTTAACTGAATCAGATACTTCTGAAAGTTTTAATAACATGACATAGAAGTATATAATGAGTTTAGGAACATGAAATTTATTGGTGGCTTTACTAGATTCCTATCAATTAAATGATGGAGACTTAAGCCAGAAAAAGTAAGTTTAATCCTGAGTTTGAGATCAAGTAGTTACAATATAGAAAACAAGAGTGAAGAAATGGAACCTAGAGAAGGAACCAAAGTCCTTTAGAAAGCAAGGATTATGGGGATCTTGAATTCAATGGGGGAGGCTTGATATTTTATAGGAGCACAAAATTTTCTTTAGATGCAACAAGAGGGAAGGGGAAGTTGAACACAGACACTGATAGGATTGAAAAATTAGTCATGAAAAAATGAGAGATTGCACATTTGATTTTGATAACATAATCAGTAAGAACAGAGCTAAGAAAATGATAAGGAAATCTTTTTAAAAAAGGCAGGGGCGAGATGGTATAAAATAGCAATTTGAGCCAGTAGAAAAGCAAAATTACTAAGAATGATATGGGATTGCTCAGTGCTCAGTGGTACGTAATGTCTATTCAAAGTTATTGATCATAATTTGAAAGGAAAACCAGGTATCTTGATTACTTAATAGTTATTATTTCAGGTTTCTCAGAATATTTTTGACCACAAACGACAAAATCCCAAATAAACCAGTAAGGAAGATTTATTTTCTCAATAAAAAAGTCTCAACATTGCATTGGTCCAGGGTCCATTAAATCAGTGGTTTATAGTAACCAAAGCTCATTCAACTTCCCTGGCTAGTCTCCAAATGTTGGCATTTTCTATGACTAGCTCCCTCATGGATACAAAATGGCTGCCCCAGTTTTAGGAGCCATATGCAGACATCTAGGCAAAAAAAGATGTACCATAACACCACTATCTCTTTGTAAGAGTTTCCACTGTTTCTGGAAACCACTTAGAAAACTTTCTTTTATTGGCCGAAGTTCTGTCATATTTTCAAGCTTCAGCCACTCCCCAGCAAGAGGAATGGGTAAACATGGTAGCTTGGTCTAGTCAGAACCTACATCTGGGATTGAGTCAGCCTTTCCTAAATTACCTGCTCATGAAGAATAGTATGGTGATAATAATAATAGTAGTAATAATAAATAGACTTCTTTTTGAAAGGGAATGGGGAATGACTGTTGTGTAGGCACTAAGCTGTTTATGTTATAATTGGGTATAACTAAGTTTAGGTTCTGCCAAGTGAATGCAAAAGAAAAAATGGAAGACAAGGCATTTGGGAGTATTTGCAAGTGAAGATTAAAATGATTAACAATGGGATCTAAGCTGGACAGTGAGAGAAAAGAAAACATGACAGTCTTGATGGACTGTGAGAAAGTGAAGAGATCAATGGGTTGGTGATCTCAAAGAAATTAAAATATTGTGGAAGTGGTGGGAATATTAAAAACAACTTTCCAGATGGAAAATGTTTTGAGGTTGTGAGATATTTGAAATTATGATTGTGAGGTTGGTAGACTTTCTGGTATTAATTCTGGTTAATCTTTTGATATTTATCTTGTGATGGGATGTGGTTTTTAAAAATGGGTCAGGGGCTTCCCTGGTGGCGCAGTGGTTGAGAGTCCACCTGCCGATGCAGTGGACACGGGTTCGTTCCCCAGTCTGGGAAGATCCCACATGCCGCGGAGCGGCTAGGCCTGTGAGCCATGACCGCTGAGCCTGCGCGTCCGGAGCCTGTGCTCCGCAACGGGAGAGGCCACAACAGTGAGAGGCCTGCGTACCGCAAAAAAAAAAAAAAACAGTGGGTCATAGGGCCCAAGACTATTTCTTCTATAGGTTACAAAAGTTGGGCTTAAAGACAGGTTTCAACTATTAAAAAATAGAGATCACTACTGAAATGCAGTTCCTTAAGATTTTCGTGGTATCTCAGTTAATGGTGGGGAATAACTAGATACTTCATGGGAGAATACTAAAAATAAAAGGATATATAGTTTATCATATATAGGATGTATGCAAAATATTTATCTTTTGTAGACATAAAAACGATATGGTATAAAAAGAAACAACCTTGGAGTTAACTGTAGTTTGTCACCGATGCATTGCCATTAAATAACAAATACCGTTGTCCAAAATTTTGGGTTAAAGAAAATTAGACACAATGAGGGATGATATTTGATATGACGGATATCAGGAAGGGACCTTTAACAAGCTGTGTTCCTTAGTGGAGACCTAGATTTTATTTTCTTTTCATTTCTTTCTTTTGTCTTTGTACCCAGGCAGCATGCTTTTTGTCCTCAGCATGCTCCCTTGCAGAGTGCTTACCCATGGATATGAGCTGAAGCAACATGAAAACCCGCCAAGGCTGCTGTTTGAATCAGGCTCTGTGTTGCAGCTGTGTCTCACCATCGAAGCTGGCGGACTAACATGATTTAGGTTTATGTGTCCACGGTTAGCAGGCCTTGTTTTAGGCAAAAATATCTATCGGCTGAGCTTCAGGGTTCATAAACACAGCTGTCCCCTACTTGGAGGCTTGCTTTTCTTTCTTTTTTCTCTTTACCCAAAAAGCTTAAAGCTATTATTGCCTTCAAAGCTTAGGAAAAAGTCAGCCTCGTTGGGTAGGCCAGCTCTTGTGTGCATCAGTTAAATTCTATGCCAAGATGCATTAATTATTTATAAACGCTGGGTTTTAAAATGCTTCACTCTGAAAAAAAGATACCCATTTCTACTCCTACTATTCTTAGATCTTCAAAGTAAGTAAATGACACAGGAAAAATTAAAGCAAGGATAAATCTTCTAAAACCCAAGAATTTTCAAAGGGTACTTTCCATATAGAAAAACCAAATAGAAAACAGATTTATCTCAACTAAAGCACAGATTTCCTGAATTCACCTTGTCATTATTAACATTTATATAATTGCTTTTAATCTCTTTTACTTTTGGAAACTTCAGTACATTCTATTCAACTCATCAACGATTTAATGATCACTTACTACATGGAGCACACTGGGCTGATACATTGGGAAATAAAAATGATAGTTATTTGCCCAGCACTCAAGTAGCTTAGATTATATATAGTGCTTTAAAAGAAATCAAATCCAGTAACTTTTAGTTGCATAAGCCCTCTAGATTTTGTTTTAAATATATTAAGACATAGTTCACAACAGAAATTTCTATACTAAATTTTTTCTAAATGTACACACACAGGCATCTTCAGAGATTCAAACTCATCCTTTCTTGATACTTCTTTCCATTACTCTCATTTACCTCATTATTTCCCAGAGTTTTTTCTTTTTTATAACATCTTTATTGGAGAATAATTGCTTGACATTGTTGTGTTACTTGCTGCTATAGAACAAAGTGAATCAGCTATACATATACATATATCCCCATATCCCCTCCCTCTTGCATCTCCCTCCCACCCTCCCTATCCCACCCTTCTAGGTGGACACAAATCACAGAGCTGATCTCCCTGTGCTATGCGGCTGCTTCCCAATAGCTATCTGTTTTACATTTGGTAGTGTATATATATCAATGCCAATCTCACACTTCGTCCCAGCTTACCCTTCCCCCACCCCATGTCCTCAAGTCCATTCTCCATGTCAGTGTATTTATTCCTGCCCAACCCCTAGGTTCTTCAGAAACTTTTCTTTTCTGATTCCATATATATGTGTTAGCATATGGTATTTGTTTTTCTCTTTCTGACTTACTTCACTCTGTATGACAGACTCTAGGTCCATCCACCTCACTACAAATAACTCAATTTTGTTTCTTTTTATGGCTGAGTAATATTCCATTGTATATATGTGCCATATCTTCTTTATCCATTCATCTGTTAATGGACACTTAGGTTGCTTCCACATCCTGGATATTGTAAACAGAGCTGCAATGAACATTGTGGTACAAGACTCTTTGAATTATGGTGTTCTCAGGGTATATGCCTAGTAGTGGGATTTCTGGGTCATATGGTAGTTCTATTTTTAGTTTTTTAAGGAACATCCATACTGTTCTACATAGTGGCTGTATCAATTTACATTCCCACCAACAGTGCAAGAGGGTTCCCTTTTCTCCAAAACCTCTCCAGCATTTACTATTTGTAGATATTTTGATGATGGCCATTCTGACCAGTGTGAAGTGATACCTCATTGTAGTTTTGATTTGCATTTCTCTAATGATTAGTGATGTTGAGCATCATTTCATGTGTTTGTTGGCAATCTGAATATCTTCTTTAGAGAAATTTCTATTTAGGTCTTCTACCCATTTTTGGATTGGGTTGTTTGTTTTTGTGATATTGAGCTACATGAGCTGCCTGTATATTTTGGAGATTAATGCTTTGTCAGTTGCTTCATTTGCAAATGTTTTCTCCCATTCTGAGGGTTGTCTTTTCGTCTTGTTTATGGTTTCCTTGATGTGCAAAAGCTTTTAAGTGTCACTAGGTCACATTTGTTTATTTTTGTTTTTATTTCCATTTCTCTAGGAGGAGGGTCAAAAAGGATCTTGCTGTGATTTATGTCATAGCATAAATATGAGTGAAAACATAGGCAGAGTGTTCTGCCTATGTTTCCTCTAAGAGTTTTAGAGTGTCTGGACTTACATTTAGGTCTTTAATCCATTTTGAGTTTATTTGTGTGTATCATGTTGGGAAGTGTTCTAATTTCATTGTTTTACATGTAGCTGTCCAGTTTTGCCAGCACCACTTATTGAAGAGGCTGTCTTTTCTCCATTGTATACTCTTGCCTCCTTCATCAAAGTTAAGTTGACCATATGTGCATGAGTTTATCTCTGGGCTTTCTATCCTGTACCATTAATCTATATTTCTGTTTTTGTGACAGTACCATACTGTCTTGATTACAGTAGCTTTGTAGTATAGTCTAAAGTCAGGGAGCCTGATTTGTCCAGCTTCGTTTTTCTTTCTCAAGATTTCTTTGGCTATTCGGGGTCTTTTGTGTTTCCATACACATTATGAAAATTTTTGTTCTAGTTCTGTGAAAAATGCCATTAGTAGTTTCATAGGGATTACATTGAACATGTAGATTGCTTTGGGTAGTATTGTCATTTTTACAATGTTGATTCTTCCAATCCAAGAACATGGTATATCACTCCATCTTTTTGTTTCCTCTTTAATTTCTTTCATCAGTGTCTTATAGTTTTCTGCATACAGGTCTTTTGCCTCCTTAGGTAGGTTTATTCCTAGGAATTTTATTCTTTTTGTTGCAGTGGTAAATAGGAGTGTTTTCTTAATTTCTCTTTGAGATTTTTCATCATTAGCGTATACGAATGCAAGAGATTTCTGTGCATTAACTTTCTATCCTGCTACTTTACCAAATTCATTGATTAGCTCTAGTAGTTTTCTGGTAGCACCTTTAGGATTCTGTATGTATAGCATCATGTCTTCTGCAGTGACAGTTTTACTTCTTCCTTTCTGATTTGGATTCTTTTATTTTTTCTTCTCTGATTGCTGTGGCTAAAACTTCCAAAAATATGTTGAATAATAGTGGTGACAGTGGGCAACCTTGTCTTGTTCCTGCTCTTAGTGGAAATGGTTTCAGTTTTTCACCACTGAGAATGATGTTGGCTGTGGGTTTGTCATACATGGCCTTTATTCTATTGAGGTAAGTTCCCTCTATGCTTACTTTCTGGAGGGTTTTTAATCATAAATGGGTGTTGAATTTTGTCGAAAGCTTTTTCTGCATCTATTGAGATGATCATATGGTTTTTCTCCTTCAATTTGTTAATATGGTGTATCACATTGATTGATTTGCATGTATTGAAGAATCCTTGCATTCTTGGGATAAACCCCACTTGATCATGGTATAGGATCCTTTTAATGTGTTGTTGTATTCGCTTTCCTAGTGTTTTGTTGAGGATTTTTGCATCTGTGTTTATCAGTGATATTTGCATGTAGTTTTCTTTTTTTGTGACATCTTTGTCGGGTTTTGGTAACAGGGCGATGGTGACCTCGTAGATTGAGTTTGGGAGTGTTCCTCCATCTGCTATATTTTGGAAGCATTTGGGAAGGACAGGTGTTAGCTCTTCTCTAAATGTTTGAGAGAATTTGGCTGTGAAGCCGTTTTGCCCTGGGTTTTTGTTTATTGGAAGATTTTTAATCACAGTTTAAATTTCAGTACTTGTGATTGGTCTGTTTATATTTTCTAGTTCTTCCTGGTTCAGTCTTGGAAGGTTGTGTTTTTCTAAGAATTTGTCCATTCCTTCCAGATTGTCCATTTTGTTGGCATATAGTTGCTGTAGCAATCTCTCATAATCCTTTGTATTTCTCCAGTGTCAGTTGTTACTTCTTCATTTCTAATCCTGTTGATCTGAGTCTTCTCCCTTTTTTTTGTGATGAGTCTGGCTAATGGTTTATCAATTTTGTTTATCTTCTCAAAGAACAAGGTTTTAGTCTTATTGATCTTTGCTATCATTTCCTTCATTTCTTTTTCATTTATTTCTGATCTGATCTTTATGATTTCTTTCCTTCTGCTAACTTTGGGGTGTTTTTTTTCTTCTTTCTCTAATAGCTTTAGGTGTAAGGTTAGGTTTTTTATTTAGATGTTTGTTGTTTCTTGAGGTAGGACTGTATTGCTGTAAACTTCCCTCTTAGAACTGCTTTTGCTGCATCCCATAGGTTTTGGGTCATCGTGTTTTCATTGTCATATGTCTCTAGGTATTTTTTGATTTCCTCTTTGATTTCTTCAGTGATCTCTTGATTATTTAGTAGCATATTGTTTAGCCTCCATGTGTTTGAATTTTTTACAGTTTTTTTCCTGTAATTGATATCTAGTCTCATAGTGTTGTGGTCAGAACAGATACTTGATATGATTTCAATTTTCTTAAATTTACCAAGGCTTCATTTGGGATTCAAGATATGATCTATCCTGTAGAATGTTCCATTAGCACTTGAGAAGAAAGTGTATTCTGTTGTTTTAGGATAGAATGTCCTATAAATATCAATTAAGTCCATCTTGTTTAATGTGGCATTTAAAGCTTGTGTTTCCTTTTTATTTTCATTTTGGTTGATCTGTCCATTGGTGTAAGTGGGGTATTAAAGTCCCCTACTATGATTGTGTACTGTCAATTTCCCCTTTTATGGTTGTTAGCATTTGCCTTATGTATTGAAGTGCTCCTCTGTTAGGTGCATAAATATTTACAATTGTTACATCTTCTTCGTGGATTGATCCCTTGATCATTATGTAGTATCCTTCTTTGTCTCCTGTAATAGTCTTTATTTTAAAGTCTATTTTGTCTGATATGAGAATTGCTACTCCAGCTTTCTTTTGATTTCCATTTGCATGGAATCTTTTTCCATCCCGTCACTTTTAGTCTATATGTTTCTCTAGGTCTGAAGTGGGTCTCTTGTTGACAGCATATATATGGGTCTTGTTTTGGTATCCATTCAGCCAGTCTATGTCTTTGGTTGGAGCATTTAATCCATTTACATTTAAGGTAATTGTCGATATGTATGTTCCTATTCCCATTTTGTTAATTGTTTGGGGTCTATTATTGTAGGTCTTTTCCTTCTCTTGTGTTGCCTGCCTAGAGAAGTTCCTTTACCATTTGTTGTAAAGCTGGTTTTGTTGTGCTGAATTCTCTTAGCTTTTGCTTGTCTGTAATGGTTTTAATTTCTCCATTGAATCTGATTGAGATCCTTGCTGGTTAGAGTAATCTTGGTTGTAGGTTTTTCCCTTTTATCACTTTAAATATGTCCTGCCACTCCCTTCTGGCTTGCAGAGTTTCTGCTGAAAGATCAGCTGTTAACCTTATGGGGATTCCCTTGTATGTTATTTGTTGCTTTTCCCTTGCTGCTTTTAATATTTCTTCTTTGTATTTAATTTTTGATAGTTTGATTAATATGTGTCTTGGCGTGTTTCTCCTTGGATTTATCCTGTATGGGACATTCTGTGCTTCCTGGATTTGATTAACTATTTCACTTCCTATATTAGGGAAGTTTTCAACTATAATCTCTTCAAATATTTTCTCAGTCCCCTTTTTTTCTCCTCTTCTTCTGGGACGCCTATAGTTCAAATATGGTGCGTTTAATTTTGTCCCAGAGGTCTCTGAGACTGTCCTCAGTTCTTTTCATTCTTTTTTCTTTATTCTTCTCTGCAGTAGTTATTTCCACTATTTTATTTTCCAGGTCACTTATCCATTATTCTGCCTCAGTTATTCTGTTATTGATTCTTTCCAGAGAATTTTTAATTTCATTTATTGTGCTGTTCATCACTGTTTGTTTGCTTTTTAGTTCTTCTAGGTCTTTGTTAAATGTTTCTTTATTTTCTCCATTTTATTTCCAAGATCTTGGATCACCTTTACTATCATTACTCTGAATTCTCTTTCAGGTAGACTTCCTATTTCCTCTTCATTTGTTAGATCTGGTGGGTTTTTATCTTGCTCCTTCATCTGCTGTGTATTTCTCTGTCTTCTCATTTTGCTTAACTTATGGTGTTTGGGGTTTCCTTTTTGCAGGCTGCGTGTTCATATTTCCTGTTGTTTTTGGTGTCTGCCCCCAGTGGGTATGGTTGGTTCAGTGGGTTGTGTAGCCTTCCTGGTGGAGGGATCTGTTGCCTGTGTTCTGGTGGATGAGGCTGGATCTTATCTTTCTGGTTTGGCAGGACCATGTCCAGTGGTGTATTTTGGGTTGTCTGTGACCTGATTATGATTTTAGCCAGCCTCTCTGCTAATGGGTGGGGTTGTGTTCCTGTCTTGCTACTTTCGCATGGGGTGTTCAGCACTGGAGCTTGCTGGTCGTTGAGTGGAGCTGAGTCTTAGCGTTCAGACAGAGATCTCTGGGAGAGCTCTCACCAATTGATATTACGTGCAACTGGGAGATCTCTGGTGGTCCAATATCCTGAACTCAGAGCTCCCACCTCAGAGGCTCAGGCCTGACCACAAGCCGGAACTCCAAGACCCTGTCAGGCACATGGCCAGGTACTTGGGGATTTTCTTGCCGTTTCAGAAGTCTGAGGTCCTCTGCCAGCATTCAGTAGGTATTCTGTAGGAGTTGTTCCACATGTAGATATATTTTTCATGTATTTATGGGGGCGATGATGATCTCCACATCTTACTCCTCCACCATCTTGCTGGTCCTCCCATAAAATCTAGAATCTGGAGTGGCTGCCTCTTTCTTCTATCTCTCCTTGCCCTCCTTGTACAGTGGTCCAGTTTCAGATTTCACCTGGGAAGCTCCTAAGTTTTCCCGCCAACACTGCTCCCTAAAAGCCTCCGCTGACTCCCTCCCATAGAGTTTTGTAAGGAATGTATGTTGGAAAAATTTTTCTCTACTGCTTCTTTGCTCAGTTTGTTTCTTCCCTTTATATTCATTGAATTTTTCATACCATCATTAACTTAGTGCACTTTACACATTTCATTGCTTTGCTGATCTATCAGGTCATTAACAGAACCATGAGGAAGTTAAATAATTTACTGGTTTGCTTGAAAGAGCCCAAGTTTTCCAGCACTTGGGGCATAATGGAAGAGCCATCTGTTTGTGAAACATATGCCAGATGAAGCAGCAGGCTCAAGATCCCAGATTCCAGTCATAGACTGAAGTAAATAAGCATAGGTATTGTTTTTGTGCCAGAAACCATAGAATGAACAGATCAGAATCTAAATGATATCTTAATTATATGTTTTTAAATACACTGCCAGTTAACACCAACTCTATTTTCACTATGAAAGTCTAATATTACCTTCAGAAGTTTAGCTTTTTATCCTGTCTTCTGACATTAAAATATTCATCATAAAAATTTTGGAAAATGCAATTTCAGAGCCTACAAATCTAAAATAACCTGATGTCCTATCCCTGTAACATACTGTATATGCACAGACATGCACTCAAACATGCAAATGTGTAAATATACATATATGAACTATAGTATAAGCAGTTATTTTTAAATTAAAAAAAATTAATCTATGTTCAGCTTAGCCAATAATTTTTAACATAATTATTTTTACAGACTGCATATATTCTATTTTGTGGAATAGTGTAATTTATTTAATCAAACCCTATTGTCAATCATTTATTTCATTTCTGATTTTTATAAAGAACCCTAAAATAAATGTCTTTGTATATACATTGCTGCATGGATTTCACTGTTTAGGATAAATTATAGAAGTCATGATGTTAGATTAAGTACACAAGTATAACTGCTCTCACTTCTACAAATACATGGAAATAGTTTTTAAGGTTAAAACAGTATCACAGTGCTAAAAAAAAATACATGAACAAGAAATATTTTGGAAGTCAAAGTAGGAAGTGAAGCTCTATAGTCTAAGAGATTCTGGGCTCAGAAGCAGGAGTTGAGCCTAGAACTTCAACCCTTGCATATAAACAGAGGCCTCACAGCTCATGCTTGAGTCATAAAGCCAGTCTAGATACAAGAAAGTAGTTAGTAAAGTTTTGCCCACTTGTAGGAGAAACAAACTGTTTGTACGTGGTGGAGGGAGTAAAAAGAGGTCACAGTACAACTTGGATCCTGGCCAAACCATATGCTGGTTTTTAAGACAGAGATGCTGTTGTCTAGAGTTCTCAACACATTTGGATGATCTGTTTCTGAGCTTTGGATCCCTTGGGGCTCGGCTGAGATGAACTCAGAAAATACTGCACATAGAGGACTGATCTGGTGACCAAAAGAGAAATATTCCAATGCAAGATGAGTTTTCAAATTAAGATTTGCTAACTTAAAGGACAAGAAGTTTAGTTCTTTCTCACATAACAGTACAGAGTGGGAATTTTAGTTTGGCGCTGACTTTACACATGTAATTGTTCAGTGACCTGGACTTGTACATGTTGTTCCATCTTTAGTAGCTGGCTTCAAAAATTGTTCTTATCACCATCTTGAAGGCCACAGGAAAGTGGAAAGAGCATGGGGCATCGTGGACAGGAGGTTTATGAGCCACATGTGAAAGTGGCACATGATGCTTTTATTCAAAATCTGCTAGTGGACATCTAGGAGTCTCACACTGTAATGAATTATGGAGTAAAAGCCTGTGGTTATTATCAATAACAGACTAATATAAAAATTAAAATATTGGAATTAAAATATAATAGTTGATATAGTAAATCTAATAGAAAAGCTCTACAGTAAACTAGGCACATCAAAACATATAATTAGAAATGTAAAACTGAGAAAATCACTCAGAATTCTAGAACAGAGAGATAGAAGAAAACAAGGGTGTAACTTAATTTATAGGGGCAGCACAGAGAGGCAAGTGGGGAGAGATACAATTCAAAGTTATAATGGCTAAAACTTTTGAGAACTGAAGAAAGTGGAGCATATTAAATTAACAAATAATAAAAAAAGCAGAATAAAAACTAAAAGATACACTTCATACATTCTAATAAAGCTACCTAATACCAAGGACAAATAGAAAAAGCTCAGAACTACCAAAGAAAAAATCATGTTTACAAACAACTAAAGAAAAAAAAACTGAATGTAGCAGACCTCATCTATAATAAAAAAAAGACAATTATATTTTTGTCTGAAGACAATAGAATTATATTTTTTAATGGAAATGTAATTTTGTTATAAACCTAGAATTCTCTGCCTAGCTAATTTTTTACTCAAAAGTGAAAATAAAATAAATACCTGTATAAGCAATACATGATTAGGAGTTTAGTAGTTGTGGGAAGTTTAGGAGAAAAACGATTAAAAGATACACTTCAACAAGAAATAAAAGGAACCCAGAAGAAAGGAATGGAAAGTGAGAAGAAATGGTGAAAAAACTAATTGATAAACCAAGTTGTTAAGTACAAATAAGGTAAATTTATAAGAAGAAGATGGGAAAAAGAGGAGTATGGGGAGGAGGTGAAATTTATTTATGTGCTGACTTTGAACTTTGTCAGAAAACATATAAAGTTAATAAGTTTGTTCAACATTTATGGCTAATCAATGAAATTAGAAATAAAATGTATCACTTAATAATGAGTAATGGGGGAAAGGAGGAACTTAATTCAAAAAGGGTAAAAGGAGAACAAAGCAAAGGCAGCATGGTATATATACAAGATTGCAAAAGTGAAACCGAATACACACTAGTATTAATATCAACAATAAAGATAGAAGGAATAAACTTATTGTTTATGGGACACAAAGATTGGAATTATATAAATATAACTGCTCATTAAAAGAGACATCCATATTTTAAAAATATAAAGAGGAGAAAATAAAAGGGTGGAAAAGGATTTACTAGACCACTAATAATAGAAAAGTAGCATTATGTGAAAAATAGAACTTAAGGCAAATTAATTAAATGGGATATAACTAAAGAAGGTTACTTAATGTTAAGAGGAAGATCATCAATCATAATGTTGTATGTACTTAAAGCATAGACCTGAAAAATACAAAGTAAAATCTGAGATAATTAAAGGAGAAAAAAAAATTAACAACCATGTCAGGTTTTCTATATCCATTTCTAGAAACAAAGTAAAAGGTCAAAAATACCAATTTTTTCCTTCCTTGGCCATACTATAGTAGATTGGTGATATGAAAGACGCCCTAACTTCAAAACAACTGGATCATAGATATAACACACTCTGTAAAGCACTGCTGGTTTCATGTGAGGTAGTAGTGATCTCCAAGGAAAACCCCTCCCAAACAAGTGAGCAAACAAGACAAGAATTGGTGCTAGAGGTTCAGGCAACAAGTAGAGGTACAATGGATATCACCAGCATAAAAGCTGTTGAACCTTTAGCTTTGGACTAGAATCAAGGTGGAGGAACTGAGGCTAGGACTTAGTGAAACCTCTTACCTGAAAATGGTTAGAATGCCACCCATGTGGGTGGTGCTTCCCAGCTACTAAAAAGAAGCAGAAGCAAATCTTATCTTGAGGAAGGCTTTCACAATTTAGGGCCACAGGACTCCCACAGATTAAAATAAAGCAATGAGCTCACAATCAAAAATTTAAAAAAATATAGACATTGTCAAGACAACATGTGTAACAGTCATAGAAATAAAGTATCATAGTTAGATTACTAAGGACTGAACAAAAAGTAATTTAGAGGACTTAGGAGACTGTGTGCAAAATATCAAAAGGGAAAAAAGACAATCACAAAGATGAACAAAAAATAAGTGATTAATAGAAATGTATAGGCAAATTTGAAAGAAAAATGGAAGTGATAGAAATGGAAAAAAATAATTTTAGGACTAGAAAATCAACAATATGTTAAGCAGCAGAATACACATAGCTAACACAAGAAAAAATATCTTGAAGAAATTACCTAGTTCTGAAGTTCTAGACATTTTTTGAAAGTATAGCTAACAGAATTTGCTCATGAGTTGGAGACAGTTTATAAAAGGAAGAAAGGGTTCAAGAATAACTCCAAATTGTTTTGCTCTAGCAAATGGAGAAATGGAATTGCATTTAACTGAGATAGAGTCAGTTTGAAGGAGGATTGACTATCAGTATTTCATTTTAAGATATGTTAAATTTGATATGTCTATTAGCTATCGTTTTTGTGAGTAGGCAATCAGTCTGAAGGTCAGAAAGAGGTCCTGACTACAGATATACACTTAGGAGCCATCAGCCTATAGGTGGTGTTTAAAGTATGAGATGAGACATGATTGCAAAGGGCATAAATGTAGCAAAGATTGAGAAGAGAGAAATTTTAAAGATCATGTCTTGGAGGACTCCAACACCAAGAGATGACGAGAACAGATGGAGGGAAAGGAATCTGAAACTTTTGAATAGGCATAATTATATGGATAGAAATGTTCTGTGCTGAGAAGAGTAATATTCTAGTCAGAAAATCTTGAGTTTGAATTTGGGCTTCATTCTAACAGGGTAGTTGGCCTTGGGCAAGTTACTTAAGTAGTCACTCTAAGGAATTCATTACTGGTTCTTCACATAACTAGACAGGTCCAGCTATGGTTTAGATCCAATTTAAATGTCACTGTCCCAAAGAGGTCTCCCATTTTTACCCATAATTCAGCCCAGTTATTCCCTATTACCATGTCTTGTTTATTTCATTTGCTTAATCCCAGTATAAAATTAGCTTATGCATTTACTTATTTATATTAATTGCAAGTATGTCTCCTTCCCTCTCACCACCAACACAGAAATGTACACTGCATGTGGGTAAGTTTTTTGACTAATTCATTACTTTGTATTCAACTCCTGGCATGATGCCTAGCACACAGAACAGAATTAATAAATAACCATGAAATTAATGAACATATTTCCAGGAATGAGAAACACTGAACTGAAAACTTGCTTCCTAAAGGACACTCCACTGGCTATGCAAATTAATTTAGATTCTTAGAATTAAATATTTAGTATGTTGCTTAAATGTGTTCCTCAATTTTCTGAAAGAAAGCAATTTTATATTTTTAGAAGTGCATTTCTTGTGAATTATTTGTGTAAACCATATCCTTTCTAGCCACATCTATTTGTACCCATAAGTCCAGGCATTTTAAAACATTGGGCAAAAACTTGCCTACTATCCACAAAGGAGAACAACAATTCCAGAGAGATTACTGGAGGAATTCTCCCTCTCTCAAAACACAGACACATGTATATGCGCACGCACACACACACATGCACACAAACCATAGTCTTCTTTTGCATTCTGAAACATGCCACAGATGGATAGGTTTAGATTATTTTTCTACTTATGTTGGATTTCCACATGCCTTTAGTATTGAAATGTATTACATGCACCACCATGTCTAAATTCCTAAGTTCTTTGAATTATCTCTATCTCCTGGCCCCTTTTGCCACATATATTCAGAACTAGAATTTGCTTTCATTTAACATATAGCTATAATAAGGAATCTCTTTCTGTGATCTCTTCTGTTTATGCTTATCAGTCTCTGTAAGTACAGGGGAAAGGAACAGTAACAACTTTTGAATAATGGGATTTCATGAAATTACAGATGGAAATATGTGCATTTTATTTTTATAAGAGTTTGTAAAGCAGGAATTTTATGAAGCTATCATAATCAGAAAGCACTAAGTTATTTTTTGAAAAAGACAATTCTCACAGAAAATCAAAATGTTCTCATGGAGAAACTGTGCAGTTTTTTAGCAAAGATTGTAAATGACATTTGCAGCTTGCTAAGCGACCACCCAATCACGTAAGTTATTTAAAGACCACCATTTGACTTTTACAGCCAAATAAACTCTGTGAGCACTCGTGCTCTCTTTCATGTCAGTGCCATGGATTTATGATCTTCATCCCAGAGTAAGAGAGCTTTTTAATTTGCCCATGAATTTAAGCATCTTTGGCTGTACTGTTTATTAGAAATAAAGTCAGCAAGAATGAAGAATCTTTAAGAGTTTCCTTCTGGAATCTCCTTTGAACAGATGTTACTTTCATTTTTTAAAACTGTATCAATGATTTTTTCTTATTTTTACTTTAAATTATTTGTTAAAGTGATTATAATTATTATAAATGTGACATTATTAAAGAGTTTATAATTTCCATTGAAAATATGTCACCAGTTAAATATGTATTTAATTCATCTTCCTTTACAGCAATGGGTTTTTATTAATTAGTATTTGTACCAGTAGGAAATATATAAATAACTTTGAATTTCTCCTATAAGTACCTGTTAAACATTGTATAATTTAGGTAGCAAAGTTTATAATTTTTTATTTTTGGCAAAGTAAAAATTACAAGTAAAACCCCTCATATTTATCATAAAACTGATTTATGTATTTTAGAGATCATTTATTTCCTGAATGTAGTCAATACAATAATTTCACGTTTATTTAACATTTGTATAGTATTATAACTATTTTGCCTTATATTGTTATATAAATGTAAATTTTTCTTATGTTTCCTCTTTTTTTTAGTGTCACAAAGAATTCACAGACTTTTATTTATTCGTTGTTTTACCTTCAAGTGCAGTCACTTGTAATGTGTTAATTGGCCAGTGGGAGCCCTTCCAAGCTGATTTTATGTCATTTGGACAACTTACGCATTTGGCTTGCACAACAAAAGTCCCAGACTCACATTTTGTTTTCTCTCTTCTGATTTTGGAATGTGTCTAAGAGCCCTAGTTTATTTTATCAGGGTATGTGGAAACCAAGATCCAGGTTTCTGGGTTTTAGGGGTACAATTGCTACTGGAGTGTCGTGATCTTTCAGTGACCTAAAAAGCATAAGTTCATGTTGACGTGTCTAACTTAAATTTAACATGGCAGAATTTTTAACTTTGCTGATTTTATAATTTTGCCTCTTTTCTCTTACATGAAAAATCTCAGTCACTGATATTAATAGCATATTTATTTGCTCGAGCTTTCAATTTGAATATAATTATTTCAAAATTACAATACCAATATATATGTTTTTTACCAACCAATATTTTTACTGACAATACATCTAGTAAGAGAAGTTTAAGATTTCTTTGCAATTTTTTTTATCCTAAAAGAATATTTTACTAATGATGTACAGTCTGAATTGTGCTCAAAAGCTACATGTTTTTTTCCTGTGGTTATGGTACCAATTTGATATACAGTAGGTTTCACTCAAGTTACTCCAAGTCCACTCTCCCTACTTCCCACATTAGTGTTCCTCCTCCATTCTCACCTTGCCAATATCTAGCTCAGATAGTCTTGATTATTTGCTTTCTGTTCTCATATGACACTGGTGAGTGTTATTGAGGGGATAATGTAACCATTCTTGTTAAGTTCAATATATGTTGGTGTTTTTGACCTGAACTGACCCCTTACTCACTTTTTATAATTATTTATATTCATCTATAGTTGGTTTCCTATCATGATTCCTAGTAGTCCCTCCTAAAATTTCCCCTCTTTATGGCTTCAATGAACTTCTTATGTACAAAAATCACCTTGTTTTGTTTTATCAAGATAAAGCCAACAGTGTGATTAATATTTTGAGTCTATACATTCAGGAATTTGAAATTATTTTTTCTCCTGAATTAATCCTCTTTCCTGAATGTTTAGAGATTTTAATGGGATCTGCCAGTTTAATGTCAAGGCTACAGTGCTAGCTGGAATTTCCTAGGTCACCCAACAAGTTACTTAATAAATGGGCTGAATCAACATGTGCAAGTGTGGTAGACATTGCCTCCAAAACCCTGAAGAGAGCAATCAAGCACTGAAGTTCTTTCTTAGCGACAGGAGGGACACAGCGTAATGATTTGCTTTACACTTTAGAGGGTATATACTGGCATTACCCAGACCACTGACTGACTAAAATCTTCACCAACAGCAGGTTCCTGAATTTTTGTATTTCGTTTCTCACATCCTGGTATGTTTCTTTCTAAGGCATGAAGAATACTTATTACTTTTTGCTTCTCATTTCTGATTAATATGAGGTCATTAATACAGAGGGCTACAGTTACGTTCTGTGTAATATCCAGATAATTGAGCCTCTTTTGGACTGTAATATGTTAGCAAGACAGTAAAACCAGGTATCTTAGAATGGTACCAGGTACCAGGTATCTTAGAACGGGTTTCCCTTGAAGCGGATTCTAAGATGAGGATTTGAGTATAATAGTTTATTTGGGAAGTTCAGAAACCACTGGCAGGGATTGAAGATGCAGTTCAAAGGAGGAAAAGTAGTTAAGATCCATTTCAAGTTGAGGCTACTTGAGCTTAATCCCACAGGGAAATTATGGGGGGAAACCAAACAAGATAAGTGGCTTCCAGGCCCTCCTACAAAAAGAATTATAGTATCCTCATCAATTTCCCAGTCAGGAGATTTCCCTGGTGGTCCAGTGGTTAAGAATCCACCTTCTAATGCAGGGGGCATGGGTTCCATCACTGGTCAGGGAACTAAGATCCTACATGCCACGTGGTGTGGCCAAAAGATTAAAAAAAAAAAAAGTAAAATATAAAGAAAAAGTAAATTTCCCAGTCATACTCAGATACACTCTGGATGTGTGACAGGACCCCTGTTACAATATTCATGAGTATATTTAAATGTTCGGATTCATCATTAACTAAGAAGAAAAGTGGCATCCCACTGTAATTTCTTTACTGTATTAGTAAGCACATTTACCAATACATATTTTTAAATAGATACATAATACAAAACTTCTTTCCTTAGAATTGTTTATATTTTACGGCAAAAATCTTGCTAAATTTACTTGCAGAATGTTTTATATTGTGTTGATAAAGTAATTATAATCAATAATTTTTGTAATATATTACATGAATTTAATTTAATCTTTGATTTTCATTCATTTGTATAAACATTATATTTGCACACTCAACTTTTTGTGGGTATGTAGTCACCTAGTATGTGTTAAAAGTCATAAAATATGTGTGTATGTGGGGATGTATACTTTAAAATATAAGGTCCCTTACTTCATAATATATCTTTTAAGTTAATTCTCTCACTATTCATAAAACATGGCAGGTCAATGAAACTGGATCATGTGGGATAAAAGGCTCAAAGGATAACATTGAACAGATTTGCAGCAATTTCACCATATTTGGCAGCATAGTTCAATGAAAGCGCTTTTTAAGCCACTCACATATTGTTTTAAATCCCAGTGACATTACTTCAACTCTGCACCTTCATTTATTAAGCTGCAAAATTGAAAAGCTTTTGTCTACATATCTAGGTTGTTGTAGGATGAAATGAGATTATATATACTTTTACATTTAACTAAATCTTTACTTACCTTCATCTCCTTTCAGCATGTGCTCTTGAGACTATTCCTTTTCTTTCTTTTCCTTTCCTTCATTGAGTGAGCAAATTATGAATGAATGAATTGAATGAATGAATAAACAAGGGAATTTTAAAGGATTTAGCAAGAAAAATCCCAGAAGTAGTCACTCTAAAATTACAAAAGAAAAATTCAGGGTACCATGAGAGAGAATAACAGGAAAGTATAAACCATATATTAAATGTAAATTTTGACCAGTGTGTTATAGAGGGCTCTCCAAGGAAGTGATTTTACTCTAAAACCAAAGGGATATAGACATTTGGCATAAAAAGGTGGATTAAAGAGAATTCTAGGAAGATTTAATTGTATGAGCAATACTCTAAGATGTATCCGTTACATCTCAATAAAATTGTTTTTAAAATAAATAATATTCTATTATGGATTAGTATAAAAGACAAGGGAAAGGAAGTTTTAAAGAATAAAGCCCAGATCACTGTCTAGAAGAACCTGAAGGAGTTCAAATACTGTCAAATAAGATGTAAAGAAGCACATTTTGGGTGGGGAGAGATCATGGAGTCTTCAATGTCAAAAGGAAAAAGAGAGTGAGGAGGGAGTGGGAAACCTGAATGCTTCTGATAGGGCAAAATATAAGAATAGAAAAGTGTTCATTAGATATGCCAACGCTGAGATGATCTGAGCAGCAACAGTTTTAGTATAAAGATAAGGAAAGACAGTTTTAAAGTGAGTAGTAGATTAGTAGGCAAAGCCAATACTGTTTGAGGACTTCAATTTTAGCGTTGGGATTATCTACATTATTGGCAAAATAGTCAAGGATTTCCCCACCAAACTCCTCCATAATGAGCCCATCCCATAGACATCAGGCATGGCCATAAGGTTTGCTTTGTCCAATGAAATGTGAGTGGAAGTGAAGCCTCCTATTTTCAGGCAGAACAATTAAGAGTCATTTGATGGTTCTTCCATGGCTCCTCTGCCCTGCCATTAACTTGACATGCATAGACTGGGGCTGCTCCATTAGCTTGGGTCCTTGAGAGAAAGAAGAACAACCCAAGATGGATATAGGACATGAGACTTCAGGATAAACTAGTGAAAGATATTTACAAGACAATACTGTTGATTTTCCTATCTTAATTTAATCTTGATGATATGTAATTATAGTACAGCCATTTGCTATAGGGAAAAAATGTGTAACAGGAGATAAAAATGAAACCTGTGAAATACGTAGAGTGGTATTTCTAATGTTTAACAGGTTGAAAAGAGGTAATAATATGAACATGTTAAAATAGGATCATACAAGATACATATAGTATGTGTACATATATAATTATAATATGTAATAATGATATGATATTGATAATACATAATGATCCAACACAATTTAAGTTATTCTTAAATGACTCTGTGGAAAGTATACAATGAAGAGATTTACCTGTTTTTCTAACATGCTCTGCCTATGTCTGGTTTTTCTATTATTGCTTGGTCCCCAGGAACTAACAATGAGGCACAGGACATTATCAAATTTTGCTTATTACATAATTTGATTATATGTGAATTCAAGTATGTGTAAATTAGTCTAAATAGCAACTTACTTTTAAGATAAGCACATATTTTCTCACTTCTCTATTTCCCAAGCCCATGTGATATATCACTGCTTATCACTAACACATTATTAAAATTGAAGCCTAATTGTGTTTTACTGTGAGAAAATTGACTATGGAGATTTATACTTGTTGATAACTTATTTCTTGTTTAAAAATGTCAAATACTTTCCATTGGAAGCATTTTTAAGGCAAACACTACGTTTTATTCAGAAGTGCTGTAACTTACTAAAAAAAATTCTATGTAACCTTTCTTCGATTTAATGTACAATATTTCCAAAATTGTGACTCTATAAAGCTGACATATCTTAGTGTTCCAGTTTTCTTCCCCATCAGTGACTTTCCTATCATACTCACTCAGTTACCAAGTTCTTTTTAGTTTTTCAATAATGTAGTCAGTAGTGCAAGCTTAACTACTTATTAGAAAATCAAGCTATGTTCTTTTTCACTTCATACATCATCACCAGCAATAAAAATCCTGAGATCAGGATATTTCTGGCAGCATTTTGACACTGCATTAGGTGGAAAAAATCCAACTCGCTTTTTAGAAGTTCACAGTTCAGCATTGATGATAATAGTGCAGCTCTTTTTTCTTCTGTGAAATAAGCAGACCTGATTTCTATGGCTTACCTGGCTGAATGTGTGTGCAGTGAAAATGTGCTATTTGAAGTCTGACAGAAACTTTTCTGAGTATAGTTCTCCTTTTCAAGTAATGTACTTTATTGAAGATGATAGAACTTGCAATGCTGTTAGAGATCATGGAGAATTTTGGTGTATAAAAATTGAATAGTCTAAACTTGCTATATGTAAGAATTCTAAGTTTCAGTTCTTTCATTTTATTTGATAAGTAGGACAAAGTTTTCTGTCCCCCTCACCCACTCTGTTTCTTTCTCTTCTCACCTCTGGTTGAAAAACCTGTTTTGTTGTTGTTTAGAATAATCATATTAAAATCTGTTCATATGAGCAAGAAAATATTTTAATAGGTTTCTACAAGAGGGTAGTTATGGTTTCCACTTCCCACATTGCCCCAAGGATAGGATCAGGATGTGGGTTAAGGGATAAAAGTGAGGAGGGCAGAAGGACAGAAAACAACAGGAGAAACTAAAGGAGGAAACTAGGCAATAACTAAGAGATTCTTGGGGCCTGTCCTTGAATCTGTACAGATTGAAAGGTAACCCAAGGGGAAATTAATGTTTTGCCTAAATCTATGGAAATAATGTATGTTGATCAACAAATAATAAGAGAGTTTGCTATTTAATTGTTTGATTTAGGTAATGCACAGGTCTGCATATAAGTATAATGGAAGGGTCACATATACAAGAAAGTTAAATACCCAGAATGATGAATTAAGAATATGTGTGTGTGTGTTTATATGTATATATATATATATATATATGTGTGTGTGTGTGTGTACACACACACACACACACACACACACACACACACATATCAAATCTCCAGTTCTTCTTCATGCATTCACAATCTGGGATGATCTCTCTGACACAGATACACAGACGTGCAGGAACAGGGTAAAATGGCAGTATATACTCATGCCTCAAAAATCAATTTAGAAATTGAATCAAAATATAGGTCACAACTATATATGTGGATCACTAGAAATCTCTGGATACCTCTAAATATCTTTGTGGAGGACAATTATGACCCTGAATAAGAAAAGGATATACACAATTTATTTTAGCAAGCTAGGAAAGCTACCATCATCAGAGAATTTTTTGAGAAATAAATGATATATATGTACAATACCTACTGGAACACTTCTTACAATGACTGCTTTTAAAAAGGAGCTATTTTCATTACTTCTTTATAAAACAAGACATCCAGAGTATTGAGCTTTTTAATGTGAATTAATGTGCTTTGATTATTTGAATGGTGTGCGATGATCTACACATATTTATAAGTGAATAGATAAGGATAAATAAGACTGAGTTGGATAAATAATGTTTCCCTGGTAATATTCCATATAAAGTGGCCATCTATGGTTTTGCAGGTTGTACACTATGCAAAGATACCCATCTGAGGAGGCTGAGAACAGGCTGAAATCTAACATATGTGTTATGGCAATGGGCTGAGTTTTCCCAAGAGTAGTGCATTTTTAAAAATATTCATTGAGTTGCCTTAAAGGCAATCTTTATGACAATATTTTTGTTTAATTTAGTTATCTGGACTTTTCAAGGTAAGACAAAATCTTTTCCTAGCATGAATCAAAATGAGAAGAATCCTAGATTTATATTCAGATAGCTAAAATTTTAAATATGAAACTTCAGATGGTTATCTTGCACAACTGTTTTTTCCAGAATACTAAGACCCTTAGTGAAATATGTTTTATTTTCCACCAGTTGAGGTGAGAGAGACAAAAAAAGATAAGCAACTGGTTTTAATTTGTTACATGAGGACATTCGATAGCATTTTCGGATGCTATAAAGGTCTTCATCAGTTGGTCAGCTATTATTTTTCTCACCTACTTTTTTTAAAAGAGACTCTTAATGAGCAATAATTGTGTACAGAAAACAATGTTAATGTCATTATAAATATGAGACAACACAAATGCCTGATTGATATATATCTAGCTTGGGAAAGTCCTCAGATTATAATTATCCTGTACTTGCATATGAAGGACTATTTTTTACCTTTGCTTATATATTCTCTTCCAAATAATAGTTCTGGGTCTATTGTAACACTTTTTGGCTAAAGTAGCAGTTTTCCTGCTTACTGTATACTGATGTGTCACATTTTCCTCCATTTTCCTCTACCATATTTTATTTCTTGGGTCAAATGAATTACATTTCAAATAATCTCACACATGTATGCATCTTAGTCTCCTTTGGCCTATTGTTACTTCCTCCTTGTACTCAGCTTTTTTTGCTGAACATGGAAAATCTTTTCTCTTCTCTCTTCCACAAAAGTCATTGATATGTACTCAACTTTCTCTAATTGAATAAGCTTTTTCCATCAAACATCCTTGAAATGTCATTAAAGTTCAGTTGTTATTGTTAAGTAGTTTAGCTTAATTCTTACTCTTAAAACAGTGCTATTTTCCATAATGAGCTAAGCAGGTTTTTATGAACTAGCTTTGTAACTTGTAAACATTTTTTTGATTAGCATACGTATGTGGAGTGAAAACTTCTCATAGAGATGTTGGATTCAGAGAGTTTTGGCATCCCTAAGATTAAAAACAAAATTCTAACTGAAACTCCTAAATATGACAAGGTATCTTCTACTTTAATGTGGAAAAGTAATTTAAAAAAATCTGAAATTAAACTCATCAATTACCCACATTACTGTTCCTACTCTATGTATTTTGTAATTTGGATGTGGAAAAGCCTAAAATATTAAAGCCCCAAGAGTAGAGATATACTTTAGTAACAGAATCAGAAATCAAATTTCCCTCAAGATTTAAGGGAGTCTCACTACAGTAAAACCTTTGGCATTTCTGTGGTTTCACATTTCAATAGTTAATCATTTTATATGCCAACTTTACTGGCCCAAGGGGTGCCCAGATTAAACATTATTTCTGGATATGTCTGTGAGGATGTTTCCAAATGAAATCAACATTTGAATCAGAGGACTCAGTAAAGTAGATTGCTCCAGTGCAGATGGGCATCATCCAATTCATTGTGGGTCTAAATAGAACAAAAATATGGAGAAAGAAGGAATTCAACCCTTTTGCTTCCTGCCTGCCTGCATGAGCTGGAACATCAGTTTTCTCCTGTCCTTGAACTGGAATTTACACCATCAGCTTCTGTGGTTCTCGGGCCTTCAGACCTAATCTGGAATTATACTACTAACTCTCCTGTGTTTCCAGATGGCAGACAGCATATCATGGGACTTCTCAGCCTCTGTAATTACATATGCTAGTTCATATATTTATCTTCATATATATAGTTGACTGTTGTACATCCCGGGTTTGAACTGTGCAGGTCCACTTATACGTGAATTTTCTTCAATAGTAAATACTACAGTATTGCAAAATTTGTGTTTGGCTGAATCCAAGGATGCAGAATCATGGATACAAAGGGCAACTCTAAGTTAATGTGGATTTTCAATGGTGCAGCTTTGTCTGCACCTCCTACTACCCCCCTCCTCCCTCCCCCAACCATTGTTCAAGAGCCAACTGTATATATAAATATATCCTATTGGCTCTGTTTCTCCTGAGAACCATGACTAATGCAACATCCTAACTCCTTTCTCACTTTGATCTCCATTTATTTATTTATTTATTTATTTATTTATTTATTTATTTTTGGCTGTGTCGGGTCTTAGTTGCAGCACACGGGATCTTCGTTGCAGCACGCGGCCTTCTCTCTAGTTGTGGCCTGGGGTTTTCTCTTCTGTAGTTGTGGCGTGCGGGCTCCAGAGCACATGGGCTCTGTAGTTTGCAGCATGCAGGCTCTCTAGTTGAGGCACACAAGCTCAGTAGCTGTGGTGCGGGGGCTTAGTTGCTTTGTGGCATGTGGGATCTTAGTTCCCAAGCAGAGATCAAACCCGCGTCCCCTGCATTGGAAGGTAGATTCTTTACCACTGGACCACCAGAGAAGTCCCCTGATCTCCCTTTAAGTTAAAGAGGACACCTATTTCTCTCCCAACTACCTGGCAGGAAAATTTTTGTTATGTTATCCAGGTCCAGCGCATTAGACAACTATTTTTGAACTATGAATTTTGAAGGAATGATTCAAAGGAACAAGCAAGTTTCTGATTGCTTTGCAGAGGCGACGGTGGAGATGAGAGAATCCAGACGTGACTTCAGTTAACCAGTGCTGATGGCACCAGTTGCAGCATCCTGGGCAAATTCTTACTGTGGTAAGCTCTCGTTTGTTCTAATCTCTTTCAGCTTCTGTGAGTTTCCTAACGCTCTTACTGAGCCTCTGAAGCTCTCCAAATACCTTCCAATAAATAAGTTTGTAATAAATTTCTGTTGCTAAAGTTCGTCTTTTTTTCCACTGTTACAATTAAAACTTTGACTGAACAGTCATTTCTCATAACATTCTAAAGTGTATGGACACTGCTAAAGGACTCCATTTTAATGATGACAGTTTAAGTCCCAGATTTGTCATTGAAATTTTTTTTTTTTTTTTTTTTTTTTTTTTTTTTTTTTGCGGTACGCAGGCCTCTCACTGTTGTGGTCTCTCCGGTTGTGGAGCACAGGCTCCGGACGCGCAGGCTCAGCGGCCATGGCTCATGGGCCCAGCCGCTCCGCGGCATGTGGGATCCTCCTGGACCGGGGCACGAACCCGTGTCCCCTGCATCAGCAGGAGGACTCTCAACCACTGCGCCACCAGGGAAGCCCCACGACTAACTATTGATAGAATTTTCAGTGGCCTGGCCTGAAGTTTTCTGGGTTGATTTAACCTCATTTTAGCAGGCAGAAAAACTAATATCACTAGAGAATGAATTCTTAAAGAACATCATCAGTGAACTATTTGAAATTATCTAGAAACATCTAATTACATAAAGATAATAGTAATAAATTTATTAAAAGTCAATTAATCTTTTATAATTATGCATATATTAAAGTACATGGCTTATAGATTCCTACAAGGCAAAAACTTTGTGAGCTTGGTTTGAATTATGGCATATGCTCTAGATGAGCAAATTTGTACTTATTTTAAATTAGCATAGACTTCATTTTTCCTAACAATTATTGACAACCTCCTTCTAGATGGCAAAAGTTAATGATATTTCATTGTAACTTCTGTATTTATTTATTTTCTTCTTTGTTCCTTAAACATTTCCTAGAATATATTTTGGCTATTTATGAGCCTCAAACATCTGATTGCTACTGTTGTCACAATTTGTGGAAGAGGCAAGCAAAATTTTTTTAGCTGTATGTTTCAACCAAACTATCAGGGCACATCTGATTTCTAAAATTTTCAGGGATTACTATCAATTATACTAAATGTGAAACAGAAAGAACAGCTTGATTTTTAGAGTGAAGATTGAACTTCAACACTGTCAGAGGAAAAAAAAATCTTGTTTAGACTTATACAGTGAGCACATTTGCTATGTAAGATACAGATGGAAAGAATATAAGAAATAGCAGAATGTCATCTTGAGAAGTCCTTTTTTGACCAAAACCACATGGCAAACCTCTTTAGAGCATAACTGTGAATTTTTTTAAAATCATTAATTATTGGCAGGAAAGAAATTGAAATTTAATTATCTTCACACGTTTCCTTTCTTTGTGTTGGATTTGTTTTGTTGTGAAAATGACTCTGATTCAAGAGAAACCTGGAGTTGAAGTTCCTGTCTGAGGTCTGCCAATTACACCAGTGGCCAGAGGTAGTAGCTCCAGGCTCCAACTAAATCATGGACAAGCAAATCACTCCAATACCAAGTATACCATGGATATTTCCTTATTTTCTACACATCAAAGCACTTTAACATCTTTAACTTTAGTTGTAAGGAGTTGACTTATGGAGTTGTCTGTATGAGATGCCTGTTGCTACTATAACAAATTACCACATATTCAGTGACTTAAAACAACAGAATCATATAATTTTAGAGGTCAGAAGTCCAAAATGAACTTTACAGGGCTAAAATAAGGAGTCAGCAAAGTTTCATTCCTTCTGGAGGCTCTAGAGGCAAATCCCTTTTCTTGCCTTTTCCAGTTTCTAGAGGCTGCCTGCATTCCTTGGCCCCTTTCTCCATCTCCAAAGCCATCAGTGAAGCATCTTCAAATCTCTCACAATCTCTCTCTCTCTCCCCCTCCCTCAATGTGTCAACACATCTCCTTTAACTCTGACTCTCCTGTCTTCCTCTTATAAGGTCCCTTGGGATTACACTGGGTCTACACAGATAATCCAGGATAATTTCCTCACCTCAAAGTGCTTAATTTAATCTTACCTGCAAAGCCCCTTTTGCTATGTAAGATAACATATTCATAGGTTCTGGAGATTAGAATGTGGCCATCTTTTGAGGGTGGACATATCCTTCTCTTTACCACAATGTACTTCTAGTAGAGATAAAGAATAAATGGATTTTCTTTTAGGGATGACTTGGTGATATAAAGTAGAAGTTAATTCAAACTCTGTCTTTTTTAGAATATATGGACAAATCACATGGGAGGGCTTTCCTTTTAAAGACATGAAAACAGAGGATATATTGAAGTATGTTTGGCTTTGTTTACATTTTTACACTATTTCCCTAAATTACTGTATTTAATTAAAAATTATATTATGTCTTGGTATCAGGTATTACTATTAACCTAGGCTTCTATCAGCTCTCTAAATGACCTCTCCTCTTCCAAGTTTTGTCATTCTATCTTCAGTTTCCAATATGCTGAGGAAGACTTATGGTTACCTTAACCACACATATACCAGGCTATTTATAAATAAGACAGTCTTATTCATTAGATTCTAGTCCAGAAGACAGGGAGCAGTCTTTATTCTTCTACTGATGTCCCCAATGTTCTTCAACCCATTTCCCCATCAGAATCTTGCTCACTTACCTCTAGGTGTGCAACTATATTTTGGAAATTTGAGGTTGTCAGAAATCTATATGCTATATAACCAAATTTGTTTTTACACACTATTTAATGTTTAAATTTACTTTTCTAATTATGTTAGACAAACCCTTGTATTTCAATATATAGTTTTATACAGTAAAAAATGAAATAATTGGATAATCTATGTTTGTTGATCAGGCAGTATATTAGTGTAGAGGTAAGAGAGGCATACGTGTTTACTTAGATTAGTTATCCATTACCTGACTCTCTTTGTGTGCATGTGTGTGTGTGTGTGTGTGTGTGTGTGTGTGTGTGTGTGTGTATGCATCTGTGTGTGTCTGTGTGGTAAGAGCACTTAAGATGAGATCTACCCTTATACCAAATTTTCATGTGTACAATACAGTACTGTTAACCATAGTCACAAGGCTGTACAGCAGATTTCTAGAAATTATTCATCTTGCATAACTGAAACCTTAAATACACCAAACAGCAACTCTTCATTCCCCCGCCACACTCAGCTCCTGGTTACCACCATTCTACTCTCTGTCTCTATGTATTTGATTTTTTCATGCATTCCAAAATTCAAGCAAAAAGATGGTTGGGTAAAATTTGCCTGTGTAATGATTTTGAAAAATTTCATCTATGTTGATAAGTTTTTTGAGATGTCTTTGACTAGCCCGATTGTACTGATTCAAATGCCATTACAATACAATCCTTTAGGTGACATTTATAGCTATCATAAGACTTCAGTCATATGATTTACCACCATTGTTATATATTACCATTCAGTACTAAATCATATTGTAAAAATATCAATATGCTTATTATATTTTAATTGAGGGTATGAAAAGTATCAACATATATTCATCTATCATCCGTCTATCATCCATCTATCTTATATCTATCATCTACCTATCTATTTATCTAGCTAGCTAGCTATTTATTTATCTGCCTTCATACTGTTTCTTGTTTTCCTGATAACATTCCTGCTGAGACTGTTTCTGATCAGTACAGAAACCAACTCCTACAGCAACTTTTTCTGACCCAGGAGCTCTGAAGAAAGCCCTAGAATTAAAGCAAATCCTTTTGCTGACTTAGGATACTGAGCAGGTTAAACTGTGCTTTTCAGTGGGCCTGTAATTCAGGTTCCTAAAGGGCCATGCCTGCTGTATTATCAACACAGTTGTCTTTGAACAGAATTGGCTTTGAAAACATTGGCACTGTTCCAAAGCCTCCATCTCCATTTCCTGATCACTTGACTGCAGGGCAATTATAAAACATGGAAATAATTAGTTGATTAAACACCTTTCTCTTTTAGGAAATGGTCTTCATTCTATTATAATATCCAGGTATTGGGGAGGACCTCAATTCAGGGTCTCTGAAAATCGGGTACTATGTTAGCCATAGTGGCAAGACCAGGTGTGGAGACCTAAACTGGTGTGGAGGCTGACAAACTCCATCTACAGTCTTACCATAAGGAGGTTCATTTTATATTTTAATTCTTAATATCCTACGATTTCTAGAATAAGTTACCAAAAGGGGAAAAGTGATCTTTTTCATACATATGCATATTTTAATTTACAACATTATAGTTTTAGTTTATCTTTTTTACCCAAGTTTTGATACTTGAAAATGTGTTTCAAATTTTGAAAAATTTGAACTTATCAAAACACTGTCCTTTGAAATGACATAATACTCCATTAAACTTCAGACAGGAAAAATATCCAGCTCAATATTACAGATGAGTAATGGACGGCACAGAGAGGTTAATTGTTTGATTCAAGTTCACACAATTAATCAATATTCATTCCGAAAATAAAACCATTATTCCAATTCCCCAATGTTCAGCCTTCTGTAGTCCCATAAGAATTTCACTTTAAGCTTTACATAATTTTGCTCTTTTGGGAAAATGAGAAAATATTGTCTTATATCTAGCTTTCTAGATAATTTTTGAGCCCCTATTAAATTTTGTTCTTTTCTGAGCATACATCAGTCTACTTTTTTGTACACTTGAACATTTTGTGTGCTAAACATAAAAAATACATTTAGAGATTGGATCATAGAGAAAATTGTTTAAAATGTTTATGCTCTACTGTGGGACTTCAACATTGTGGTCAGAAATTTAATCTGAGAATTTCAAGCTTATAAAATAAACATATATGCAAATAAGTAGACAAGAATAGATTTTTTAAAGTTTCATCTGACTCATAGGAGCTAAGTGAACCATGAAATGTGAAAAACTGAAACAAATGAAACTGAGGAGCAAATTCAAACATGCCCAGGTCAACAAATATGGGTTTTATGTTTTTCGTTTATCGCGTTTATTTTTCACTTCTGGCTGTCTAGAGTGTATCTTCAATAATGGATGATATGACAGAATAATCCTCACTGATCTCAACAGTCTGAATGTTGAATAAATTAGACACGTGGATACTTTTGAAAATTTCATGTGATATGCGACTGCCCTGCCTCTCTTTGGCCATTTTCTATGCTTTTGTCGTCTGGCAATGATCAAATCCCTCTTGCCCATTAGATGTTAAACTTTTGAGGATAGGTACTATGTCTTAATCCATCTTGTCATTTACAGGTTCTAGAATAAGGCTTGGCTCAAAATAAACAGTCAGCAAATTGTTGAATGATTAAGTGACTTGGAAAAAAATCGCATGACAACTTGAATGTGGATAAGCCTTTTAGAAAAATTACTTAACTTCAAATCTTTTCCTAAGAATCTTCTCCAACTACTCTGCTGTTCGTGTTCTCATCTTAATGGGATGGAAGTCAAAAGGGGAGAGGATATACATTTTGGCTTTTAAATAAAAGGAAAAAAATAAGGCTATTTTTATGAAGTAGAAGTAACATTTTGAAATGTAACTTGAAAAATGAATAGGATTTTGAAAGCAAAGATTAGAGCACTTAGACTGGAAGGAAAAACACAAGCAAAACTTAATAGTGTAAGATGAATGCGTGAAGCAATAGCACTGCATAGATTTACTTGGAGCCTAGGGTAGGTATATGGGAAGAACTGTGCAAATTAGGGAAATAGCCTTGAATGCCATGCAGATGAATTTACCTTAATCTGTTAGAGACAAATCCAGTAAACTTCTAAAGGTCATCTTTGTATATATACTAGTTTCTTTTTATTTGATTTGATTGGCTGTTCAGATTATATGTAAATATAAATCTGAATACAGGGGATCATTTCCTCATTTACTACTGAAATAGCAGTACATGAGCTTAAGATTCCAGTATAGGTAGACTGTCCTGCCTTTAGAATCTTCTTGTGTTTAAAAAATGATGATTATGAATGTACTTTTTTTTTTACATCTTTATTGGAGTATAATTGCTTTACAATGGTGTGTTAGTTTCTGCTTTATAACAAAGTGAATCAGTTATACATATACACATGTTCCGATCTCTCTTCCCTCTTACGTCTCCCTCCCTCCCACCCTCCCTATCCCACCCCTCTAGGTGGTCACAAAGCACCGAACTGATCTCCCTGTGCTATGCGGCTCCTTCCCACTAGCTATCTATTTTACGTTTGGTAGTGTATATATGTCCATGCCACTCTCTCGCTTTGTCACAGCTTACCTTTCCCCCTCCCCATATACTCAAGTCCATTCTCTAGTAGGTCTGTGTCTTTATTCCTGTCTTACTCCTAGGTTCTTCAAGACATTTTTTTTTCTTAAATTCCATATATATGTGTTAGCATACGGTATTTGTCTTTCTCTTTCTGACTTACTTCACTCGGTATGACAGACTCTACAAACATCCACCGCACTACAAATAACTCAATTTCGTTTCTTTTTATGGCTGAGTAATATTTCATTGTATATATGTGCCACATCTTCTTTATCCATTCATCCGATGATGGACACTTACATTGTTTCCATCTCCTGGCTATTGTAAATAGAGCTGCAATGAACATTTTGGTACATGACTCTTTTTGAATTATGGTTTTCAGGGTATATGCCCAGTAGTGGTATTGCTGGGTCATATGGTAGTTCTATTTGTAGTTTTTTAAGGAAACTCCATACTGTTTGCCATAGTGGCTGTACCAATTCACATTCCCACCAGCAGTGCAAGAGTGTTCCCTTTTCTCGACACCCTCTCCAGCATTTATTGTTTCTAGATTTTGATGACGGCCATTCTGAGTGGTGTGAGATGATATCTCATTGTAGTTTTGATTTGCATTTCTCTAATGATTAATGATGTTGAGCATTCTTTCATGTGTTTGTTGGCACTCATATCTTCTTTGCAGAAATGTCTATTTAGGTCTTCTGCCCATTTTGGGATTGGGTTGTTTGTTTTTTTGTTATTGAGCAGCATGAGCTGCTTGTAAATTTTGGAGATTAATCCTTTGTCAGCTGCTTCATTTGCAAATATTTTCTCCCATTCTGAGGGTTGTCTTTTCGTCTTGTTTATGGTTTCCTTTGCTGTGCAAAAGCTTTCAAGTTTCATTAGGTCCCATTTGTTTATTTTTGTTTTTATTTCCATTTCTCTGGGACGTGGGTCAAAAGGATCTTGCTGTGATTTATGTCATACAGTGTTCAGCCTATGTTTTCCTCTAAGAGTTTGATACTTTCTGGCCTTACATTTAGGTCTTTAATCCATTTTGAGCTTATTTTTGTGTATGGTGTTAGGGAGTGATCTCATCTCATACTTTTACATGTACCTGTCCAGTTTTCCCAGCACCACTTATTAAAGAGGCTGTCCTTTCTCCACTGTACATTCCTGCCTCCTTTATCAAAGATAAGATGACCATATGTGCATGGGTTTACCTCTGGGCTTTCTGTCCTGTTCCACTGATCTATCTTTCTGTTTTTGTGCCATACCATATTGTCTTGATTACTGTAGCTTTGTAGTATAGTCTGAAGTCAGGGAGCCTTATTCCTCCAGCTCCGTTTTTCATTCTCAAGATTGCTTTGGCTATTCGGGGTCTTTTGTATTTCCATACAAATTGTGAAATTTTTTGTTCTAGTTCTGGGAAAAATGCCAGTGGTAGTTTGATAGGGATTGCACTGAATCTGTACATTGCTTAGGGTAGTTGAGTCATTTTCACAATGTTGATTCTTCCAATCCAAGAACATGGTATATCTCTCCATCTATTTGTATCATCCTTAATTTCTTTCATCAGTGTCTTATAATTTTCTGTATACAGGTCTTTTGTCTCCTTAGGTAGGTTTATTTCTAGATATTTTATTCTTTTTGTTGCAATGGTAAATGGGAGTGTTTTCCTGATTTCCCTTTCAGATTTTTCATCATTAGTGTATAGGAATACCAGAGATTTCTGTGCATTAATTTTCTTTCCTGCTACTTTACCAAATTCATTGATTAGCTCTAGTAGTTTTCTGGTAGCATCTTTAGGATTCTCTATATATAGTATCATGTCATCTGCAAACAGTGACAGCTTTACTTCTTCTTTTCCAATTTGGATTCCTTGTATTTCCTATTCTTCTCTGATTGCTGTGGCTAAAACTTCCAATACTATGTTGGATAAGAGTGGTGAGAGTGGGCAACCTCGTCATGTTCCTGATCTTAGTGGAAATGCTTTCAGTTTTTCACCATTGAGGATAATGTGGCTGTGGGTTTGTGATATATGGCCTTTATTATGTTGAGGAAAGTTCCCTCTATGCCTACTTTCTGCAGGGTTTTTATCATAAATGGATGTTGAATTTTGTCGAAAGCTTTCTCTGCATCAATTGAGATGATGATATGGCTTTTCTCCTTCAATTTGTTAATATGGTGTATTATGTTAATTGATTTGCGTATATTGAAGAATCCTTGCATTCTTGGAATAAACTCCACTTGGTCATGATGTATGATCCTTTCAATGTGCTGTTGGATTCTGTTTCCTAATATTTTGTTGAGGATATTTGCATCTATGTTCATCAGTGATATTGGCCTGTAGTTTTCTTTCTTTGTGACATCCTTGTCTGGTTTTGATAGCAGGGTGATGGTGGCCTCGTAGAATGAGTTTGGGAGTTTTCCTTCCTCTGCTATATTTTGGAAGAGTTTGGGAAGGATAGGTATTAGCTCTTCTCTAAATGTTTGATAGAATTCGCCTGTGAAGCCATCTGGTCCTGGGCTTTTGTTTGTTGGAAGATTTTTAATCACAGTTTCAATTGCAGTGCTTGTGATTGGTCTGTTCATATTTTCTATTTCTTCTTGATTCAGTCTTGGCAGGTTGTGCTTTTCTAAGTATTTGTCCATTTCTTCCAGGTTGTCCATTTTATTGGCATAGAGTTGCTTGTAGTAATCTCTCATGACCTTTTGTATTTCTGCAGTGTCAGTTGTTACTTCTCCTTTTTCATGTCTAATTCTACTGATTTGAGTCTTCTCCCTTTTTTTCTTCATGAGTCTGGCTAACGGTATCAATTTTTTTATCTTCTCAGAGAACAAGCTTTTACTTTTATTCATCTTTGGAATCATTTCCTTCATTTCTTTTTCATTTATTTCTGATCTTATCTTTATGATTTCTTTCCTTCTGCTAACTTTGGGGAATTTTTGTTCTTCTTTCTCTAATTGCTTTAGGTGCAAGGTTTGGTTGTTTATTCAAAATTTTTCCTGTTTCTTAAGGTAGGATTGTATTGCTATAAACTTCCCTCTTAGAACTGCTTTTGCTGCATCCCATAGGTTTTGGGTCATCGTGTCTCCATTGTCATTTGTTTCTAGGTATTTTTTGATTTTCTCTTTGATTTCTTCAGTGATCATTTTGTTATTATGTAGTGTATTGTTTAGCCTCCATGTGCCTGTAGTTTTTACAGATCTTTTCCTGTAATTGATATCTAGTCTCATAGCGTTGTGGTCAGAAAAGATACTTGATACAGTTTCAATTTTCTTAAATTTACCAAGGCTTGATTTGTGACCCAAGACATGATCTATCCTGGAGAATGTTCCATGAGCACTTGAGAAAAATGTGTATTCTGTTGTTTTCGGATGGAATGTCCTATAAATATCAATTAAGTCCATCTTGTTTAATGTATCATTTAAAGCTTGTGTTTCCTTATTTATTTTCATTTTGGATGATCTGTCCATTGGTGTAAGTGGGGTGTTAAAGTTCCCTACTATGATTGTGTTACTGTCAATTTCCCCTTTTATGGCTGTTAGTTTTGCCTTATGTATTGAGGTGGTCCTATGTAGGGTGCATAAATATTTACAATTGTTATATCTTCTTCTTGGATTGATCCCTTGATCATTATGTAGTGTCCTTCTTTGTCTCTTCTAATAGTCTTTATTTTAAAGTCTATTTGTTCTATTTTGTCTGATATGAGAATTGCTACTCCAGCTTTCTTTTGGTTTCCATTTGCATGGAATATATTTTTCCATCGCCTCACTTTCAGTCTGTATGTGTCCCTAGGTCTGAAGTGGGTCTCTTGTAGACAGCATATATATGGGTCTTGTTTTTGTATGCATTCAGCCAGTCTGTGTCTTTTGGTGGGAGCATTTAATCCATTTACATTTAATGTAATTATTGATATGTATCTTCCTATTCCCATTTTCTTAACTGTTTTGAGTTTGTTATTGTAGGTTTTTTCCTTCTCTTGTGTTTCTTGCCTAGAAAAGTTCCTTTAGCATTTGTTGTAAAGCTGGTTTGGTGGTGCTGAACTCTCTTAGTTTTTCCTTGTCTGTAAAGGTTTTAATTTCTCCGCCAAATCTGAATGAGATCCTTGCTGGGTAGGGTAATCTTGGTTGTAGGTTTTTCTCCTTCATCACTTTAAATATGTCCTGCCAGTCTCTTCTGGCTTGCAGAGTTTCTGCTGAAAGATCAGCCGTTAACCTTATGGGGATTCCATTGTGTGTTATTTGTTGGTTTTCCCTTGCTGCTTTTAATGTTTTCTTTGTATTTAATTTTTAACAGTTTGATGAATATGTGTCTTGGCATGTTTCTCCTTGGATTTATCCTGTATGGGACTTTCTGTGCTTACTGGACTTGATTAACTATTTTCTTTCCCATATTAGGGAAGTTTTCAACTATAATCTCTTCAAATATTTTCTCAGTCCCTTTCTTTTCCTCTTCTTCTTCTGGAACCCCTATAATTCAAATGTTGGTGCATTTAATGTTGTCCCAGAGGTCTCTGAGACTTTTCTCAGTTCTTTTCATTCTTTTTTCTTTATTCTGCTCTGCAGTAGTTATTTCCACTATTTTTTCTTCCAGGTCACTTTTCCGTTCTTTTGCCTCAGTTATTCTGCTATTGATCCCATCTAGAGTATTTTTCATTTCATTTCTTGTGTTGTTCATCATTGCTTGTTTCATCTTTAGTTCTTCTAGGTCCTTTTTAAATGTTTCTTGCATTTTCTCTATTCTATTTCCAAGATTTTGGATCATCTCTCCTATCATTATTCTGAATTCTTTTTCAGGTAGACTGCCTATTTCCTCTTCATTTGTTAGGTCTGGTGGGTTTTTATCTTGCTCCTTCACCTGCTGTGTGTTTTTCTGTCTTCTCATTTTGCTTATCTTACTGTGTTTGGGGTCTCCCTTTTGCAGGCTGCAGGTTCGTCATTCCCATTGTTTTTGGTGTCTGTACCCAGTGGCTAAAGTTGTTTCAGTGGGTTGTGTAGGCTTCCTGGTGGAGGGGACTAGTGCCTGTGTTATGGTGGATGAGGCTGGATCTTGTCTTTCTGGTGAGAAGGTCCTTGTCTAGTAGTGTGTTTTGTGGTGTCTGTGGACTTATTATGATTTTAGGCAGCCTCTCTGCTAATGGGTGGGGGTTTGTTCCTGTCTTGCTAGTTGTTTGACATAGGGTGTCCAGCACTGTAGCTTGCTGGTCGTTGAGTGAAGCTGGGTGCTGTTCTTGAAATGGAGATCTCTGGGAGATTTTCGCCATTTGATATTATGTGGTGCTGGGAGGTCTCTTTTGGACCAGTGTTCTGAAGTTGACTCTCCTACCTCAGAGGCACAGGACTGACTCCGGGCTGCAGCACCAAGAGCCTTTCGTCCACATGGCTCAGAATGAAGAGAGAAAAATTAGAAAGAAAAAGAGAAAGAAAGAAACGAAGAAAGAAAGAAAGAAAGAGAGAGAGAAAGAAAGAAAGAAAGAAGAAAGAAAGAAAGAAAGAAAAGAAAGGAAAGAAAGAAGGAAGGAAGGAAGGAGGAAAGAAAGTAAAGAAAGAAAGAGGAAAGAGGATAAAATAAAATAAAGTAAGATAAAATAAAGTTATTAAAATAAAAAATAATTATTAAGAAAATGATTTTTTAAAAAGAAAAAAAAAAACGACAGATAGAACCCTACGACAAATGGTGACAGCAAAGCTATGCTTCACAGAGAAGCATACACATACACACGCACAAAAAGAGGAAAAGGGGAAAAAATAGTATATCTAGCTCTCAAAGTCCACCTCCTCAATTTGGGATGATTCGTTGTCTATTCATGTATTCCACAGATGCAGCGTACATCAGGTTGATTGTGGAGTTTTAATCTGCTGCTTCTGAGGCTGCTGGGAGAGATTTCCCTTTCTCTTCTTTGTTGGCACAGCTCCCAGGGCTCAGTTTTGGATTGGGCCCCGCCTCTGCGTGTAGGTCGCCAGAGGGCATCTGTTCTTCGCTCAGACAGGACGGGGTTTAAGGAGCAGCTGATTCGGAGGCTCTGGCTCACTCAGGCCACGGGAAGGGAGGGGCACGGATGCAGGGTGAGCCTGTGGCTGCAGAGGCCGGCGGGACGTTGAACCAGCCTGAGGCGTGCCATGCTGCATTCTCCTGGGGAAGTTGTTCCTGTATCCCGGGACCATGGCCGTGGCGGGCTGCACAGGCTCCCCGGAAGGGAGGTGTGGAGAGTGACTTGTACTTGCACACAGGCTTCTTGGTGGCGGCAGCAGCAGCCTTAGCGTCTCATGCCCATCTCTGGGGTCCGCGCTGTTAGCCCCGGCTCACGCCCGTCTCTGGAGCTCCTTTGAGCAGCAGAAAGCAGTGCAACTCCAGACGCTGTGCTCCAACCACGGCTCCGAGTAGGACGCCGAATATACTTTTTTAAGGAGAAATCATTATATGTTTTCCTATTGGTCTCTGATTCAACTATTTGCAACCTCTCTCACTGGGTGAATGAATGTACCTTTGTTTTACTTCCTGACTCCTTAAAAAGAGCCATTTTTATATTTTCAGCCCTCACACTTAATGAAATATAGATAATACTAAATTAAATGTTTTTCTTCACATGTTGGTGGATTTTACATTGAAATATTAGTTTCCTTTTGATTCCATTATACAGATTTGAGAACCCAGTATACTGAGGTATGGAATGGTTCTATAGACTCTTAGAATACTTTTTGCTATGTTATTTTTAATTCTGTAGATTCAGGGAAGCCAAGATGCACCACCTTAGGAATGGGAATAGTCCCTTGGGTCATATTTTTAAACATAACCTTTCTTAACCTCTCCTCAAGACCACTCTATGAAGAATAAAACTATTGGGTCACTTCCAAGCCATTCTAAAATGGAATTGAACTGGGGCTTATTTCTCAAACAAAGGTGAGCTAGAACAAGGTCATTCTTGAAACATCAGAGTGGGTACCATTACTCTCAGCATTATTTTACAGGCCATATTTTTTAAACACTGATAGAGAGTTAAAAGAAATTTTAAAAGGCAGTTTTCCAGTTTCATGGTCATACTGCTCTCACCACTTGTCTTTGTACCAGAAACTGAAGTTTTTACAGAATGAAGTATGTGCAAACAATCTAAGAAAATGGCACAATAACAGAAAGACTATTTCAAATTTACCCTGATGGAGTTTTAAGCATTTCCCTTTTTTTCCCTCCTCTTTCCTAGTCTGGATATTCTCTGCACTTGGCTCTTGACGCTGATCCTCTCGAGAGGTCAGCTGCTTACCCAGACACTGTAAGCCATTGTCCCCACACTTTAGCCGTCAGCCCCTTCCCTCCTCTGACACTTGAGCTTCCAACTGCCCTGCAGCCAGCATTCACCAGCCACAAAAAAATGACTCTCTCCTCAGATATGACAGGCAGAAAAGCTACGAATTACACTGAGTGCACTTTGGGTCTTTAGGGGAGAGCAAGGAGAATTCAAGTGGGCGGAAATCCTTCTTGCACTTTGCTCCTGACTTAGATGTCTGTTTATCCTTCTCATCTTCACAGCTGTTGCTTTTTTCAAGTAAATAGGTGTAAGAAAAATAGGGTGAATTAGATCCCAAAGGTTAAAATATTTTTCCTCATTGTAGTCTCTGTTTTCTTTTTCCTTGTCTATCAAATTTAAAACAAATTTACTGTGAAATAAAGTGGACCTCTGACAACACTCTGAAGTTTGGACTTTTTATTATTATTATATTTTCTTCTCCATTAGGGATGGCTCCTGTGTAACTATGCCTGCAGGGAAGAAGATACTGCTCAAGCAGGCATTGTTATTATTTGGGGTTATAATATATCCCTTTTATGGGTCATTTTGCATTTCTTTCCTGGAGATAATAGCCATATGACTTTGAAATATTCTTTACTAGAAGCTCCTATTTATTATACATGGTGAGAGGAAGAATTCTGCCTGCACTGGTCACTCTATTTATAACTGTGGTTACATTCACTCAGCAACTGTTTATTGGAAGGTTGGCTTAGTTTGCTGATATTTTCCCTTAACAATTTGGATGAGAATAATGGGAAGCATTAAATGTTGAAGGAAAGGTAAGGTTTGGGATTACCCAGAGGAGTGTGAAATTTTATTGCATTTCTGTCTGACATTTCCTTATGTGCTACAGCATAGGAGAAAGCATAACAGACTTAAAGGTGCCATAGACCTGAGCATCAAGAGACAATTTTGACTTCCAGTCCTCCACTACCACACCCATGAGCAAGACATTTCATTTCTTCATACTTCAAACTCTTTGTCTATAACATAAATGAAGGGCTTGGCTATCTCCAAAGCCTTTCTCAGAAATAAATTTTGCCTCTAGGGTCAAACACTTAAATTGTGACAGATCCCTGCTCAGGGATATAAATGGATATATGGGGATATATATGGGAATATATTGCTCAGGAATATAAATGGATGGTATGGGTTAAATGACTGGAGTTATGATTTTCCATATCTCTAAACTACAGAATCCTATCTGGAAAAATAAATAAGATGCATCTGACATAAAGGTATGAATCATAGCTCCTGCCATCAGTACTATTTTTACATGAGATGGTTGAATTGAGTTGCCACCACCCAAAGGAGTCAGTCACCTGCCATATAAAGTTCAGTGGTGAGAGGGAAATGTAGTGTGCCACATGAAAATAAAGGACGTGCTTTGAAAATAAACATTCGAATGACAAACTACCCTCAAGGCGGACAGATGGTTTTAAGCGTCAACTTGACTGAGCCACAGAGTGCCCAGATATTTGAACAGACATTATTCTCGTGCTCCTGTGAGGGTGTTTTTGGATGAGGTTAGCATCAACCACATCTAAAGGTAGACTGAGTTAAGTAAATCGCCCTCCCCAGTGTGGGTGGACCACATCCAATCTATTGCTTGAATAGAACAAAACGTTTGATCCTTCCCTGAATAAAAGAGAATTCTTCCTTTCTGACTGCCTTCAAACTGGGACACCAGCCTTTTCCTGCTTTCAGACTCAGTCTGAAACATTGTCTCTTTCAAGATCTTGAGCCTGCTATTCAGTCTGGAACTACGTCATCTGCTCTCCTGGGTCTCAGGCCTTTGGATTCAGACTGGAACTACATCACTGGCTCTACTGACTCTGCACCTTGCTGACTCACCCTGCAGATGCTGGGACTTGACAGTTTCCATAATCATGTGAGGCAAATCCTTATAATAAATCTCTTTCTATATATTCTAATATATTCCATATTTTAGAATATATTATGCATATTATATATGTGATTGTATGTGTATTTGTATATATATAGTCTATCTATCTATCTATCTATCTATCCTATTGGTTCTGTTTCTCTGGAGAATTTTGACAAATATAATGGTTGAGGATAATATACACCAGAAAAAAGAAGACATTCATATATTTTTAAAACTCCTCTAGGGTTTACACATTGATATTAAGCACAAAAAGAACAAAGAGTTGGTACAGGTGACTTGATTCCTTATGAGAAACTTTTGGGCTTGCCTTATTTCTTCATAACTCAGGAAATAATATCTAAGAAAGACAGTAAATTAGTCTCTCACACAGGCAGTGTTGAGCCATTGTGTGGCCAATTTTCAGCTTAGCTATTGTATCATGACAAAAGGACAATACAGATTGATCATACCATTATCCCTCATTGTGAGCCTCCAGGCCGGATGGCCAATTTGGCATGACTATTCAGCTTGTCTTTAGAGTTTAAAGTATGTTAAGTGGCCTTACTGGGAAACACAACTGTACATGTGAATGAAAGTGAGTCAGAGGATATGAGTGGAAATATGTTTATCACTTCACTTTAGAAATCCTGAAAAGTATTCCAAATATATTAACTGCTCTCTGCCTTTTTCTGAAAGGTATGAGTAACTCAAGGTAAAAAGATTAAGGGATGAGGAAGGATTAGTTGGGAAAAAAAGAGACATTTTGCTACATCTGCTACAAAAAATTATTGAGTACATTTTCAATTGTTGAATAAGAAATAACATCACTATTCTCCATTGCTCCTATGCAGAATGCTGATAGGGCTACAGGGTGAAAGGAAATACTGTGTTATATACTAATTCCCTACTAATGGATAGCTAAGTTGTTCAAAATTTCTATCAATGAAACCCCTAAAATTTCTGAAGAGGAAAAAACCATGTTTTCTCATGTTAAATGGGTGGCTCTAGAGTACAGACTAATCAGCAAATCAGACCAACTAGAGGCTGTATGTTTCATGTCAAGAGTGAAATGCTGAATATCTGTAATGTTTTGCCGGCACAACACTGTCACAGAACAGTAGGAAATAAGCTCTTGGCTTAAAATACACTCCAGAAATAATTAGCTTGGAATACTTATCTTTTGGAAAGGGATCCTGAACCACTGATAGACAGAGATAAGAATCAACCCTTGGAAAACAAAAAAGTAAAGAGATGGATATCTATTATAATTTCAGAACCATTATGCATCAAGGACTAAGAACAGCTATAGCAGCAGCCACACAGGCAGCAGAACGAGAAAGTCCAGTGTAAAGGATAGGTCCCCAGCACAAATTGTTGTTCCCCTGTTGTGAAGCAGTAACATCTAAGATAGCTGCCGCCGCCTGGTAGAGAATGGTAAAACTGTCCCCTGAGAATCCATGTTCAAGACAGTCATACTTCTTCTAATTAATATCAATCAATCAATCATCAATCAATCTTTTGTTCACTAGGGGGACTGTCAAGCCAGGCAAGTGGGATGTGATGCATCATTCAGGAAAATGTGACCCCAGCTGTCATGACAGCCCTTGGGCAGCTGGTACACTCTGGAAACATGCTGTGACACTGTCACCAGGAATTCAGTATAAGCGAAGAAGTATTTCCTGGAAAATGTGGATACACATAGTTAAGTGGAAAGGAGCAGATTCAGCCCAAGAGCAATGCACAAACCTGGAACTAATGATCTTTTTAGGTTAAAACATAGGATGTAATGGCCAGTGTTAGTTGGATCACATGGTGCAGCTCCTCAACTGTGGCAGACCCTGGCACAGGGACCTGCTCACTCACTCAGTGAATCCCAGTACTGCCGAGACAGGAGCTACCTGAGCTCTGTCCATTTTATCACAGGACACCACATATGGTACCACTTTGTAATTTGTATTTGTTAGAATCATATTCTTTCTTGTCTAGCTTACTTGATAAGTAGTTAAGCATTTGCCAAGAACTTGTGAGCACAAAAATCAGTGCAAGGATATCCACAGGATTTCAAAGGATTACCACGCAGATCAATTATCAATCACAAAGGGGAAAACTCCGATAACACTCAGTGGATAACAGTGATCCAATTTTGCATTGTCTCACAAACAGTAACACAAATAGATAAACTGACTTTGTTTACAGTGATGTGGTGCTACGGAAAATTCCTATCATCACCTGTTTAGTATTCTCCTCAAAAGATTTAAAATAGAATTTAAATATGAGAAACAATCAAATACAGATCGTTAAATATCCTGCAATTGTCCTAAACAATCAGACAAATCTAGAATGTGGGACAGCCTACAATGCAATTGGCCTAAATTATCAATGTAATGAAGGAAATAAAAATGGGAGAACTCCTGTAGATCAAAGAAGAATAAAGAGGGATTGGACCTCGCTGCAGCAGCAGAGGATGCCATTTCCTTCCTGCTGTCCCTCTCGGGCATAGAACTTCTGCCTTAAAACAAAACTGAGGATGTAAGCCTGGGACACAGCATCTCAGATAATTCTGAGAGACTGCTCCAAAGAGGATCACAGTGCTCCAGCTGGGTGTCAAGCCTGTGCCTCTGAGGGGGGAGAGCCAAGATCAGAGACCTCCCATCTCCATGTAATATCAAACAGTGAAAGCTCTCCCAGAGATCTCCATCTCAATGCTAAGACCCAGCTCCACTCAACGACCAGCAAACTACAGTGCTGGACACCCTATGACAAACAAGTAGCAAAACAGGAACACAACCCCACCCATTATCAGAGAGGCTGCCTAAAATCATAATAAGGTCAAAGGCACCTCAAAACACACCACTGTATGTAGTCCTGCCCACCAGAAAGACAAGATCATACACCAGAACACAGGCACCAGTCCCCTCCACCAGGAAGCCTACACAACCCACTGAACCAACCTTAGCCACTGGGGGCAGACACCAAAAACAACAGGAACTACGAACCTGCAGCCTGCAAAAAGGAGACCCCAAACACAGTAAGTTAAGCAAAATGAGAAGACAGAGAAATATGCAGCAGATGAAGAAACAAGGTAAAAAACCCACCAGACCAAACAACTGAACAGGAAATAGGCAGTCTACCCGAAAAAGAATTCAGAGTAATGACAGTAATGATGATCCAAAATCTTGGACACAGAATGGAGAAAATAAAAGAAATGTTTAACAAGGACCTAGAAGAACTAAACAGCAAACAAACAATGATGAACAACACGATAAATGAAAATAAAAATTCTCTAGTAGGAATCAATATGAGAATAACTGAGGCAGAAGAACAGGAAGATAAAATAGTAGAAATAACTACTGCAGAGCAGAATAAAGAATGAAAAGAATTGAGGACAGTCTCAGAGACCTCTGGGACAACATTAAATGCACCAACATTGGAATTATAGGGGTTCCAGAAGAAGAAGAGAAAAATACAGGGACTGAGAAAATATGTGAAGAGACTATAGTTGAAAACTTCCCTAATATGGGGAAGAAAATAGTCAAGTCCAGGAAGCACAGAAAGTCCCATACAGGATAAATCCAAGGAGAAACATGCCAAGACACATAATAATCAAACTGTCAAAAATTAAATACAAAGAAAAATATTAAAAGCAGCGAGGGAAAAACAACAAATAACATACAAGGGAATCCCCATAAGGTTAACAGCTGGTCTTTCAGCAGAAACTCTGCAAGCCAGAGGGAGTGGCAGGCCATATTTAAAGTGATGAAAGGGAAAAACTTACAACCAAGACTACTCTACCCAGCAAGGTTCTCATTCAGATTCGCTGGAGAAATTAAAACTTTACAGACAAGCAAAAGCTAAGAAAATTCAGCAACACCAAACCAGCTTTACAACAAATGCTAAAGGAACTTCTCTAGGCATGAAACACAAGAGAAGGAAAAGACCTACAGTTACAAACCCAAAACAATTAAGAAAATGGGAATAGGAACATACACATCGATAATTACCTTAAATGTAAATGGATTAAATGCTCCAACCAAAGACATAGACTGGCTGAATGGATACAAAAACAAGACCCATTTGTATACTGTCTACAAGAGACTGACTTCAGACCTAGGGAAACATACAGACTGAAAGTAACAGAATGGAAAAAGATATTCCATGCAAATGGAAATCAAAAGAAAGTTGGAGTAGCAATTCTCATATCAGACAAAATAGACTTTAAAATAAAGACTATTACAAGAAGCAAAAAAGGACACTACATAATCATCAAGGGATCAATCCAAGAGGAAGATACAACAATTGTACATATTTATGCACCCAACAGAGGAGCACCACAGTACCTCAGGCAAATGCTAACAGTGATAAAAGAGGGAATCAACAGCAACACAATCAGAGTAGGAGACTTTAATACCCCACTTTCACCAACGGACAGATCATCCAAAATGAAAATAAATAAGAAAACACAAACTTTAAATAATACATTAAACAAGATGGACTTAATTGATAATTATAGGACAGTCCATCCAAAAACAACAGAATATAATTTCTTCTCAAGTGCTCATGGAATATTCTCCAGGATACATCACATCTTGGGTCACAACTCAAGCCTTGGTAAATTTAAGAAAATTGAAATCATATCAGGTATCTATTCTGAGCACAACGCTATAAGATTAGATATCAATTACAGGAAAAGATCTGTAAAAAATACAAATACATGGAGGCTAAACAATACATTACTTAATAACAACAGATTACAGAAGAAATCAAAGAGGAAATTTAAAAATACCTAGAAACAAATGACAATGAAAACACGATGACCCAAAACCTATGGGATGCAGCAAAAGCAGTTCTAAGAGGGAAGTTTATAGCAGTACAATCCTACCTCAAAAAACAAGAAATATCTCAAATAAACAACCTAACCTTACACCTACAGCAATTAGAGAAAGAAGAACAAAAAACCCCCAAAGTTAGCAGAAGGAAAGAAATCATAAAGATCAGATCAGAAATAAATGAAAAAGAAATGAAGGAAATGATAGCAAAGATCAATAAAACTAAAAGCTGGATCTTTAAGAAGATAAACAAAATTGATAAACCATTAGCCAGACTCATCAAGAAAAAAAGGGAGAAGACTCAAATCAATAGAATTAGAAATGAAAAAGGGGAAGTAACAACTGACACTGCAAATACAAAGATCATGAGGGATTACAACAAGCAATTATATGCCAATAAAATGGACAACCTGGAAGAAATGGACAAATTCTTAGAAAAGCACAACCTTCTGAGACTGAACCAGGAAGAAATAGAAAATATGAACAGACTAATCAGAAGCACTGAAATTGAGACTGTGATTAAAAATCTCCCAACAAACAAAAGCCCAGGACCGGATGGCTTCACAGGCAACTTCTATCAAACATTTAGAGAAGAGCTAACACCTATCCTTCTCAGACTCCTCCAAAATATAGCAGAGGGAGGAACACTCCCAAACTCATTCTATGAGGCCACCATCACCCTGATACCAAAACCAGACAAAGATGTCACAAAGAAAGAAAATGATAGGCCAGTATCACTGATGAACATAGATGCAAAAATCCTCAACAAAATACTAGCAAACAGAATCGAAAAGCACATTAAAAGGATCATACCCCATGATCAAGTGGGGTTTATCCCAGGAATGCAAGGATTCTTCAATATATGCAAATCAATCAATGTAATAAACCACATTAACAAATTGAATGATAAACAGCATATGATCATCTCAATAGAAGCAGAAAAAGCTTTTGACAAAATTCAACACCCATTTATGATAAAATCCTCCAGAAAGTAGGCATAGAGGGAACTTACATCAACATAATAAAGGCCATATATGACAAACCCACAGCCAACATCATTCTCAATAGTGAAAAACTGAAACCTTTTCCACTAAGATCAGGAACAAGACATTGTTGCCCACTCTCACTACTATTATTCAACATTATTTTGGATGTTTTAGCCACAGCAATTGGAGAAGAAAAAGAAATAAAAGGAATCCAAATTGGAAAAGAAGAAGTAAAGCTGTCACTGTTTGCAGATGACATGATACTATACATAGAGTATCCTAAAGATGCTACCAGAAAACTACTAGATAGAGCTAATCAATGAATTTGGTAAAGTAGCAGGATACAAAATGAATGCACAGAACTCTTGCATTCTTATACACTGAGGATGAAAAATCTGAAAGAGAAATTAAGGAAACACTTCCATTTACCATTGCAACAATAAGAATAAAATACCTAGCAAAAAACTTACCTAAGGAGACAAAAGACCTGTATACAGAAAACTATAAGATGCTGATGAAGGAAATTAAAGATGATACCAACAGATGGAGAGATATACCATGTTCTTCGATTGGAAGAATCAACATTGTGAAAATGACTATACTACCAAAAGCAATCTACAGATTCAATGTAATCCCTATCAAACTACCAATGGCATTATTCACAGAACTAGAACAAAGAATTTCACATTGTGTATGGAAACACAAAAGACCCTTAATAGCCAAAGCAATCTTGAGAAAGAAAAACGGAGCTGGAAGAATCAGGCTCCTGGACTTTGGACTATACTACAAAGCTACAAAACCAGAAATATAGATCAATGGAACAGGATAGAAATCCCAGAGATAAACCCACACACATATGTTCATCTTATTTTTGATAAAAGAGGCAAGAATATACAATGGAGAAAAGACAGCCTCTTCAATAAGTGGTGCTAGGATAACTGGACAGCTACATGTAAAAGAACGGAATTAGAACACTGCCTAACACCATACACAAAAAGAAACTCAAAGTGGATTAAAGACCTAAATATAAGGCCAGACACTGTCAAACTCTTAGAGGAAAACACAGGAAGAATACTGTATGCAATAAATCACAGCAAGATCCTTTTTGATCCACCTCTCAGAGCTGTGGAAATAAAAACAAGAATAAATAAGACTAATGAAACTTGAAAGCTTTTGCACAGAAAGGAAACTATAAACAAGATGAAAAGACAACTCTCAGAATGGGAGAATATATTTGTAAATGAAGCAACTGACAAAGGATTAATCTCCAAAATCTACAAGCAGCTCATGCAGCTCAATATCAAAAAAACAAACAACCCAGTCCAAAAATGCACAGAAGAGCTAAATAGACATTTCTCCAAAGAAGATATACAGATTGTCAACAAACACATGAAAGGATGCTCATCACTTATCATTAGAGAAATGCAAATCAAAACTACAGTGAGGTATAACCTCACACCATTCAGAATGGCCATCATCAAAAAATTAACAAGCCAGAAATGCTGGAGAGGGTGTGGAGAAAAGGGAACCCTCTTGCACTGTTGGTGGGAATGTAAATTGATACAGCCACTATGGAGAACAGTATGGAGGTTCCTTAGAAAACTACAAATAGAACTATCATACCACCCAGAAATTCCACTACTGGGCATATACCCTGAGAAAACCATAATTCAAAAAGTGTTGTCATGTACCACAATGTTCATTGCAGCTCTATTTACAATAGGCAGGACATGGAAACAACCTAAGTGTCCATCGACAGATGAATGGATAAAGAAGATGTGGCACATATATACAATGGAATGTTACTCAGCTATGAAAAGAAACGAAATTGAGTTATTTGTAGTGAGGTGGATGTTCGTAGAGTGTGTCATACCGAGTGAAGTAAGTCAGAAAGAGAAAAACAAATACCGTATGCTAACAAATATATATTGAATCTAAAAAAAAAAAAATCTGGCTCTTAAGAACCTAGTGGCAGGACAGGAATAAAGCCGTAGATATAGAGAATGGACTTGAGGACACGGGGAGGGGGAAGGGTAAGCTGGGACGAAGTTAGAGAGTGGCATGGACATATATACACTACCAAACGTAAAAGAGATAGCTAGTGGGAAGCAGCCACATAGCACAGGGAGATCAGCTTGGTGCTTTGTGACCACCTAGAGGGGTGGGATAGGGAGGGTGGGAGGGAAATGTAAGAGGGAGGAGATATGGGGATATATGTATAGCTGATTCACTTCGTTATAAAGCAGTAACTAACACACCATTGTAAAGCAATTATACTCCAATAACGATGTTAAAGGGAAAAAAAAAGAGGACTAAAGAAACTTGACCATCAGGTAAAATGCATGATGTTGTTTACTTGAATGAAAAGTTAAAAAAACTATAAAGTTATCTGGGGGATAATTGGATACACTTGAGTATGGAAGTTAGAAAATGTTCTTGAACAATATTAAATTTATGGTGTGTGAGATCGGGTAACATGAAAAAAGACCCAGCTGCAATGCAGTCAGAAGAAATACAATCATAGGAGTTGGTGGTCAAACACATTATGACCACAGATTTCTTCGGTAAAACATATAACATTTACTTAGAATGAGACACAAAATTTTTAAAATTACAAACTTAAACAAATGAAATTAATCATTGTCTTAAAGGAAATTACCTTGAAATGATGGAGTAGGAAAATTTGAGGGGAGTATACTAAGGAACAGCATCTGTAAGTGTAGGGGGGTGGGTACAGCAGGATTAGTAAGAGAAAGTCTGAAATGTGGTGCATTTACAACAGAGAACACAGCAGAGTCGACCTAGAGCTCTGGAACTAGAATTGGCCCCATGTCAGGCAAGGGGCAAGGGAGACAGGTAGCCTACTAATCACCTGATCTGGGATGTGGGCTGCCCTCAGAAGTGGGCATAATCTTGGTAGAGTAGCCTGCTTCAGGCAGAGCAATTCCTGGAAGGTGCTGCAGCTATGAGCCAACAGCAACCACTACTCCCAGCAGCTGGAAAAATGAGGACATCTCTTCTGAAAGAGGGATCTGGGAATTGTACCTCCATGTACATTACAACCCAAAACAACACAAAATTCAGAGGGGGAACTAATATACTTTCTATTAATTGACACTTTTATAATACAATGTTTCCCTTTAATTTTTTGGTTGCACACATTTTGAATATCTATTTGCCAACAATTTATAATATTATTTTCCTTAGGGACAGGAGAAGGATAATTTGGTTTTACCTTTAGAAGGACTGTTGACATACAGTTTCACTACATATATACATATATGTATATATTTTAATTTAGAAAACTATTTTAAAATTTGGACAAATCTCTATCAAGTTCCTTTCATATATGAACTCTAAAATTTTAGGTATCTCAAGGTATCTTGCACAGTGATTAAGATTAAATGTGGTTTGTAATGATGATGCTTATTCATCAATTAGTATTCATATATCACTTGTAGTGAAGGTTATGCGTTCTAAGTTGGGCTCTGCACTTTTATTTCAGGACACAAAGGAATTGGCACAGTGCTAGTAGGAATATTCTGGAAGCCATTCTGACACTGGGATGAGCAATCACTTAACTATAAATGGAAATGATTGCAAACCAAAGATATATACATCTTACTAAACCCAAATTAAACAGATCTTAATTGCATCTCCATAATGCCTGCAGTCACTCAGAGGCAGCCCACACTGGGGCTGGTGCAAGTGAGGGTTCCGAGTCTGAAGCTTCTGTAGCTTCAAGGTAAAACTTCTTCTACCCCCTGGATTCATAACTTTCTGAGGCTTTCGTTACTTCATTGTCCCTCTACCCTATGGTGCTTACTGCTGCACTTCACACACAGTCAACCGACAAAGTGAGCAAACTACTGAGGAACAACAGAATCCTGGGTTACAAACTCAGTGATAACAAGCAAAATATGAGGATGTAAAGTTTCTCAGGTCAGCTTGACTGGAGCTAAAGCATTACTCAGGTTCAATCAGGCATTCCCAGCCCATGGCCATTTCTCCAGCTCTTCCTAAAAACCCAAGTTTCTGTCCTATGTCCTTTTCAGTTAGGTCACAGTTATACTCTTCCTCCAGAACTGTTGCTGTTTCTTTGGATTCAGTTACTGTCTAAGGAAACAGAGCATTGTCCTCTCTGTTTCTCCTTAAGTTCCTCTGGGTTTCACGATAAAATTGTATTCTCAAAGCCACCTGAACTGTCACTCCACAGCATCTCTGCACTTCTCAGAGTTCTCAGGACTGGCTGCTGTACCTTTTGGGAACACCATATCTCCTGCTCACCTCCCTTGAGTGTTATCTGAATACACATAGTCTTTCTCTTTAGTCAATTCTTCTAAAAGTACCAAATAGTTTCAGAACTCAGACCTCTAATGTCCATTAAGTATAACTATAATAAAACCTATAAGAATCAATCACCAAGATTCCAGGGAGAATCTAGGAGTTGCTGCAAGCAAAGAGATCTAACTGTGAAATACATCCCTTTTAGAATTATGCTTAGAGTCAGATGGCTGTAAGAAATTTAGTAAATTAACATCTCTAAAAGCTTTAACAGTAGAGGATTAAAAAAATAATTCTACTTTATTCAAGACCCATCAAATTTGAATTCTGTATCAGACACTCAGAATAATGACACTTTCGAGGGTAATGTTTACCAGGATGCAGGTGTTCAATGCACTTCTTTTGCTCACTACAGTGAGATCTTGTGTGACAACATTTTAACATTCTTCCCTTTTGAATCAATGAATATTATTAACATAAGATTATTAATGAGCAAGATTATTAATTGACTCATTCCTTCCTCCTCTTCTATTCTTTTAGTTTGCTATTTTTTACCCAATTCCATTTCACATCCATCTTATATCCCTCAGATGTAAGCATCAGAGAACTGGATGTAGGTTATTTTCAGTGAAGCTTCTTTAGCTCTGAAATTTCTTACCTGCAGTGACATTGTGAGGTCCCATTATGCCCATCTTTCTTAAGGGTACATGCAACGACAATACCTTTCATTTGGTGACCAGGTACAGAAAACAACTGAAAGAGAAGAAATTTTAAAAACCTATTTTATGCTGCTTTAATTAAAACTATGATTTTTTCTGAGTTATTTTAATTTTAATACTGTTACCATGAGGCAGATTGTGGGAAAAAATGAAAATTTAAAATAAAAATAGATATTATCTGGTCTTTTTGTGATTTTGAATCCTTCCACCACACATCAGCATCACTGACACAAGATGTTCCTTCAGCCCCCTTTTAATTTTTTTTTAAAGTTCTTATTCATATATGGAGGGTGGGGACTATTCTAGCAAACCTAATACAGTATTTACAAAATAAAGAATACTAGAATTGTTGTTACTGAAATGATAAGCCCTATGGCAAGTTTAAAAGTTCTTCAAAAATAATTTAATTATTAAGTTATGGACTTAATCAATTAAAAATGAACTAAAGTCAATTAATTGCTGTCTCTTCTATTCTTTCCTCACCTTACCCTAAATCCCCATATGGTGCCAATTAAAATCCTTGGGACAAGCCAAAGAGGTAGGAAAACTGCTGAGTTACCCTGTGTTCACCTGGGGGAAGGCAAGGGAAAGAAAGGAGGAAACTGCCAACTTTCCCTACTCTCCTCACAGCCCCTCACTGATTAGGATTCCTCAAGGGCAAGAACATTTAATGGACCTCAGTGTTTAATGTCTGTCTGTTGCTTTCTCAGAATTCAGTCTATTAAGAGTTGCTCCTCTGTCACTTAGCTTTAGAGGTAAAGTAAGAAATGCTTCCTTTTGAGAACTTAGCACTTACTAGAGAGTCAACTTGTGTTGAGGCTCTTGGGTAGGAGATGTTAGTTTCAAAGGCAGGAAAAACTGTGTCTCTTTCTTCCTCAACATGCTTAACATTGGGTCATTTTTCCTTGGACCAGTTTTCCTTGTGACCAGCATTTGGCTAATGGTAGGCTGGTAAATTTGTAGCAACTGGGCTTCCCTTAGCACAGGGGTCCCCAACCCCTGGGCCACAGACCAGGCCTGTTAGGAACCCGACCGCACAGCAGGAGGTGAGCAGCAGGTGAGGAAACAAAGTTTCATTTGTATTTACAGCTGCTCCCCATCGCTCGCATTACCACCTGAGCTCCTTCTCCTGTCAGCATTATGGTGAGTTGTATAATTATTTCATTATTTATTACAATGTGATAATAATAGAAATAAAGTGCACAATAAATGTAATGTGCTGGAATCATCCCGAAACCATCCCTGTCCTCCCCCCTCTCCCATCTGTGGAAAAACTGTCTTCCACAAAACCGGTCTATGGTGCCAAAAAGGTTGGGAACCACTGCCCTAGCACATCCCTCTCTCCACACCCAAAAGCCCTAATTAGTAGTGTTTTCATGGTGTAAACCTTCCCACTATGGCTGATTTCAAGCTACAATGCTTGATGCTACTGAACCCAGAGTTGGAAAGAGACTCTCCTCTTTCCAAGTTTCCAAGTTGACACATTCAACTCTCCTCTGCCAGTATAAGTTAGCCCCAGAATACCATGGGTTTTGACCCTTGAGGAGAAAGAAGCATGGAAGCCCCTTATATGTTTCTATTACCTAACCCTGTGAAGCCAACTGAGTCTCCTACTATAGAAGTCTTATTAGAAATCCACATCACTGCAAATCAAAGGAAATTCACATTCTAATAAGTAATAGAACCAGAAGTTGTAGTTAAATCAGTTCATGAGATCTGTTTACTTGGTCGTCTTTTTAAATTCTCCTTGTGGTTCTATAGAAAGAACGTATAGTTAAAAGGGAAGTTACGTTTGGTATGACTGAGGAAAAGATCTGCTGCCATACAAGAAGACACATTCTAAAAAAAGTTATTTCTTTTTTCTCCTTCACAATTCCTTTAAATGTTTCACATTAAATACCTTAGTTAATTATAGTTGTCATGTTTGAAGCTTTATGTCAGAGACCTTAGGAAGAGGCTTTAGAGGATGAGGCAATACTGAATAAAACTTCAAAAACTCTACAACCGTTATAGTTATACAACTATTTTGTTTAAATCTTCACCATCATGACATACTGTTGAGTTCAACAATTTTACAGAGGTGGTAAATGATTTTCCCCAACTCACAAAATCATTATTAAAGGTTAGGGTTAGAATGCAGATCTATGGACTTCCAGCCTAGGTTGCCTGCACTAGTCTTCACTCCCTCTTTTAAATATTAAAATAAAATTCTAATGTTCTGTTTATTTGAGTGAGTGCTCTATAAACTAAAGCTCTCTAATTTACCTTTTGTCTCAATTCATTATTGGATTTTGAGCCTGTTTTCGTCACCTCTAGTATACCATTACCTATTCAGAAACTTTACCTTACTTTTGGTATGGCATATAATATTCCTAGATGATTATAAGGCACATCAAGGAAAATAGTACATGTAATTTAACTAAGAAGAAAATTAAAATCATCAATTTTTTTCTTATTAAAATTAATAGACATTAGTCATGCATATATGCTCAATTCCTTTCTTTCCAGATTTTTTAATCAAATTTCTGTCATGTTTAGCAATTCACACTGATTATTAAGGTGGCCAAAATCAACAGATTAGCTGTATTTGGCTTACTTTTATTTTACAGATATAATGTTAGTCTTTATGTCACTGCATATGAACATGGTATATGGATGGATAATTACAAACTAAAAATTACTCAATAGCTTCTAATGATGTCTGTAGAACTATTATAGTTAATTATCTTGGTGACTAATTTCAGGGTCACTGTTTCACAATTTCTTAGATAATTTTTATTACAGAAAAAAACTGTAAAAAATTCTAGGAGTTTTTTAAAATAAAGTAATGTTTAAACTTTGCAAAATAAAAGTGACTAATTAGGTCATGATATTATACAATATTCGATCCCCCAAAATATATTTACATATTTTCCAAAAATGTGTTTCTCTTTTTCCCTCAACCTTGCTCTCCTGTAAAAGAGAATTTGAAAGATACTGAAATCTTTCATGTAATTCTCTTTTATGCTATTAAATAATAAGTATCAGAATGATTATAAAGATTTGAGAAGATATCATAGATCCTCTTTCCTCTTATATTTTCCATTTCTTTTTTCAGTTAAACTGCTAAAACAGTCTTTCACAGACATTAGTTTTATGATAAATGTATCCAAACCATCTCACACTCTGAACTGCTACCATCAAAATACAGCTGAACACTTTTTTTGCTTGAGAGTTGGGCATCATGGTTCTCCTCTTCAGAAAAGTGTTATTTGATATTTAATACTTATGTCCAGCAGAAAATACTCTGAGGTCTGTTAATAACATCAATTTTATAGTACATGTACATTTTCCAATGAGTTTCCTATCCAGTTATATTAAGCCATCAAAGAAGCAATTTAAGGTAGAATAAAAGTTTTTTGTGAATATTTTATGAGGACACTGAGCAAGAGTAGTTAAAGTTGAAATACAGAAAACTGCAAGAAATTCAGAAAATATTTATAGGTAAAAAGATACCTAAGTTTTAACTAAATGCATGAGTACTCTTTAGAGTATATATGCCATTTAGAACTTTTAAATCACCACTCTATTGATTTCCTTAGATACCACCTCCACTGATAAATCTGATTTTAAATTGCATTGAAGGAGTTATGTCTGTGAAAATGGTAGAGTAAGAAACTCTGAAAATTGTTTCTTTCATAAAAGTAATGATGAAACTGACAAAACTTGTTAGAATCAACTTTTTCAAAATTCTGGATATTAATTGAAAGCTTATTTTTGGATTCTATTCCATTTCCTTGAACTTTCTATCCATCCTGAGCTGGTAGCCTACCACTTAACTATTGTAGCTCTAGAATACATTTTGATACCTAACATGGCATATCTCACCTTATTATTCTTTTCAAAATCTGCTTGGCTTTTTGTTAGATTTACAGTAGATTACACTAAGTTCACAGTTTATTTTGAGAAGAATTAATATATTTGTGATCTTAGGTTTTCCCACTCAGAAATAATATATGACATCACATTTATTTTGGTCTTTATACCCTTCTGCAATGGTTTATAGCTTTTATCATATACATTTGCATAGTTCTTGTTAAACTTATTCTTTTATATATTCTGCTATGAAAAAGGAGATTATTTTATTATCTTATAAATTTGTTGTTGCTAATGTATGGAAAGCTCTGATTTGTTTATTACCTTTATGGACCTATTATTTATACATGTTATCTATCTTTTTTCTTGATTTTCTATTTATGCAAACATATTGTCTGACAATATTTTGATTTTTTTTCCTGTCTGACATTCATACTTCTCATTTCTTTTTCTTGTGTTATCATAATAGATAAAAGCTCCAGATTTATGTTTGCTACTATTTATTCACAGAATGATAAATTTGTGTAGCTTTTTGCAAACCACAGAAAACATCTAATCCAGTCCTTTAAATTTACATATGTAATAACAGAGAACTGGGTAACGAAGTGACTTGTTTAAATACCTAGTTTGTAATGACATAACTTCTCCTGTAATTCTCCCTTTGACATGCATTCAAGCTCTTTATTATTCTTTCGTGCTTTTCTTTATGGGACAACCAGTGAGTCTACTGCATAGAGTCTCACTTTGCTTTGTCAAATATTGTTATATAATTTTCACTCTGCTCAAGCCTGCCCTGTGCACATATGCACAAAGCAGAAGCCTCACTCTCCACCACCAAAGTAGGTGCTCCTCAGAGCTAGAAAAAAATAAATGAATAAATCTATAATAAAACAACACACTCTTCAGTCTAGACTGGTAGTCAGACTATTTATTTATTACATGTATAAGACTACATAGTCTTTGGTACACAGATATTCAGATCATGTAAAAATATAAGACCACATCTTTTTCTCTAGCTGATTTCCAATTTAAAACTTAAATTTGTATTAACCTGATCCCATTAGTATAGTTTTTCTGGGAATCCGAGTTGGTCAATATGACATAACCTTTATTTTCAAGGAAGCAGATGATTTGATTACACGAAGTTGTTTTTTGAAGATGTGTCTAATGATTTGTGAAGTTCCAAAGATAATGTTCTGCCTGCACCTGTGTGAATGTTTTGTCAGAATCAATTATGAAATACGTAATTATATGGATATTGACTAATTAATGCAAAACCCAGTGGAACTGCCAGAGAGTTAAACAAGTTCTCTCCAGTGCATGCGGACAATGACTCTGATGGGTCAAGTTTCATTAAGCTAATGATGTTGATCACATAAAGGGTCTTAAGTAAATCTGGGTAATATTTTCACATTATAGACCATGATTCAAACACTGTTCCACATCACCAGAGCCACATTTCATTGTGACAGAGATCATGTGCTCCAAGATACTTAGCAGTTTCTTTCAGTACAATTGTGCATTCTAATGAGACCCTGCAGTCAAGATGGCTACACTTCATTCAATTAGGCATCTTTATTGAAAGGTTTTATTTTTGTGATCATGATTCACTGGTGTGAACAAAATCTAACAAAGATAATCATAGTCTATTTGTTCTCCATATCAGAGACCATGTTATTCTCTATTAGGATAGAGTTGAGAACCACAAACAAAAATATGATGAGCATAAATCTTTCCATTTCTCTTCATGTGTATTTTCTAATCAATTAAGACCTGAAGAATTGTGATACTGTCCCACTAGACTCTAAGACTCTAAATTCCACGGGAGTAGAGACATCTTGTAAGTGTGCTGTTCATCACTCTGTCACCATGACTCAATCAATAGTCTGTCTGATAAGAAGCAGGTCCTCATATCACACAACTACCAGAAAAAAAGCCAGAGGACAATAAATAAAGCCAGAGTGTTAAGCTAGGATATAGTCCCCAAACCATGTCTTTATAGAAACTATGGTATAGTGATACTATTTCTTTCCTCTCTGGAGAAGTAGGAAAGAAATACTTCTTTCTCAGCACTTTCCACTATCCATGTAACTAACCACAGAGGCATTTATGTAGCTTTCTACAAATCCTAAACCTGGATAAACTATTAAGAATAAGGAGCTCATTATAATACCATAGAGATAAACATACTCTTTTATGAGTGTTGTATTTAATGAGTAAGTATTATTTGGTACCACTTTATGAATTTTTACTTCCCCTCTTTCAGCCTATATATATTTTTTCCAAAATATATATCTTTTTTTTTTTTTTTTCTTTGGTACGCGGGCCTCTCACTGTTGTGGCCTCTCCCGTTGCAGAGCACAGGCTCTGGACGCGCAGGCTCAGCGGCCATGGCTCACAGGCCCAGCCGCTCCGCGGCATGTGGGATCCTCCAGGACCGGGGCACGAACCCATGTTCCCTGCATCGGCAGGCGGACTCTCAACCACTATGCCACCAGGGAAGCCCTCAAAATATATATTTTTAAAACTAATATTATGATTGTACCAGCCAACTACAACTAGGTTAACTTTTCTCACAATGCCATAAAATTTGGTGAAGTTTTGCTGCCTATAACAAATATAGTGAATTAGCATAATGAAAAGCATCTTTTCATTTTGTTAGGCTCAATGACAAAATACTGATTTCTTTAAAATATATTTTATTTATATTTTAGCATTAGGCTGAGTAAAATAAAGAGAGTGGGTCATTCCTTTATCCCACACCCTCAGGAAACCACTAGGAGAAATATCTTGGATTAGCTTTCTCTCTTAAGCACCTCACAGCTGGGCATTTCTTTCTCTACTCACTTCTGCTCTCCCTAGGCAGAGACATGTAGTATTTGAAGCTGTGAACAATCTGAAATCATCACTAATTACTCACCTATTTAATTTTACAGATAGGACATTTTAAGGTAAAGAAGGTTAATTTTAGTTTTCAGAATCTAGGTCTGTTTTTGTTCATCATTTTATCCCTCTTATCCAGCACAGTACCAGGCATACAGAGGATCCTCAATTAATATTTGTAAAATGAATAGATGCATGTTGAATAAAGACACTAGAAGAAAGCAGAATTTCCTGACTCTTCTGCTCAAAGAATAGGATCTATGAGCCAAAGGTCATTAGTGGTAAAAAAGCATTGCTGCCAAAACTGTGAATATTAGAATTTCTGTCAGCTACTGTATCTTTCTCTGCATTGTTACCTGATAACCTTAATAACTTTCCCTGGGAAGACATCTCTTAGCATCATCGAATCTTACTATATAAAGTCCAAACATTGTCATTGATTAGACTAACTATTATCTATTAAAAGCATTAGGTCAGCTAGACCTGTAGAAGGAAGTCCTGCTCTGCTTTTACTCATACCAGGTTAGTAATCATGGTACATTATTCAATATTAAGTGCATTTTATTAGGTTCGTCCAAAGTTATTACCCACCGGAGACTTATACAGGTACCTATTTAGCACACAGCATATGTCAGAATAATTATTGGCGGATGCAAATTTAAATATTATGGGAGGATTTCAAGGGCTTTTATTACAAATGTACCAGTGGCAATAGAGTTCTCTTGAATGTATTGAGTAGTGTTCATTATTTCAGTTCCATTCAAGACTTGACGATATAACCAAAAGTATTCCTCAAACGCCAAACCCAAGAAAGAGTATGAAAAAGTAATAGAAATTAAATGATATCATATGATATCGCTTATATGTGTAATCTAAAAAAAAAAGGGGGGGTACAAATGAACCTATCTACGAAACAGAAATAGAGTTACAGATGTAGAAAACAAACTTATGGTTACCAGGGGTTAAGCGGGCAGATAAATTGGGAGATTGGGATTGACATATACATACTGCTATATATAAAGTAGATAACTAGTAAGGGCCTACTACATAGCACAGGGAACTCTACTCAATACTCTGTAATGGCCTATATGGGAAAAGAATCTAAAAAAGAGTGGATCTATGTATATGTATAACTGATTCACTTTGCTGTACACCTGAAACTAACACAACAGCGTAAATCAACTATACTCCAATAAAAATGTTTTAAAAAATAAATTTGTTTCTTGTGTCTGAGGGAGAATTCACTTTTATTGGCTAATGTCCAGTGTCCCGAACAATATTATTTCATAAATATTGTCCAGTTTTTTTTTATTGTTAAAGACAGAAGAATCAATTCATCTTTGTTAGAGAAATATTTCCAGAGAATCAATTTAGAACTGTAGAGCACGACTGAGAGAAACCATCATGTCCTTATTTCTTGACTCATAATAATTTATTTTTATTATTTTAAAATCTTTTTATTTAAAAAATCTTTCTGTCCAAATCATTTTTTAAAAGTTAGAGGGAATCTTGCTGAAGAAAGAGAATGAATGTGTGAGGATGGACAATTCACAGTTTTGTAGCAAAGAAGATAGAAAAACTGAATTTTGACACCTTACTGAGTGACTAAATCTACGTTGGACACAGTAATAATAATAATAACAATAATAATAATTTGAGATATCAAGAGAAGTTTCATTTATAACCATTAACCTCTGTTTATAAAATTGTGGATGTGAGATAATATAATCTGTGTTTAAAGATTTTTATAAGTCACAGTGACTAAATAAAGGCTTATTTTATTTTGCTTTTCATCCTGAGAGTGTATGTTTCAGTTACCTGAAGCATTTTTCTATGGACCAACTCAGTCTGTTGTGAGGTAGTATGAGTAGACAGAGTTATGCCTGGTCTTTGAGGCAGTAGCCACCTCTCCATTTGCATTTTGTGAATCCAGCATTTCCCTTTGGTCTATCACTAACATACACCAGAGGACTTCAGTGGTTTATATTTTACTTATCATTTTGGAATATTATTTAACCAGGGCTTCTGAACACAGAGACCCAAGGTGTGCTGTGCAATGTGTGCCTTCAGAAAATAAATCAGAAAACTTGTCCAAAAGGAATGTTGTGCTGTGATCACTCACACCTCCATCAGTACACACCAGAATCTCCTTTATTATGCCCAATAATTAGAATGGTTAAGTTACTTTCTCAAAATTGATTCCCTATCAATTTAGGGGAATACTACAATCACCTCTCAGATTGTCCAAGGACTCTAATAATAAAAAGTGTGAAAAAAATTTGTAGTCCTCATTAAAAGAAAAAAAGAGCAGTACAGAAACAAACGTAGAGGTACAGGTACAAACAACTTAAAAGAAACTTATTTCCTTTTTTTTCTTTCATCCTAACTTCACAGTTAAAAGTTTTTCAATTTTTTCCATCACTGCAGTGCAAAGCAGGTTGTGAAGAACAAAAGTTCATGTAAAGTGTTCTACCAGCCCAGCAAAAGGTGGGCGTTTGTTCTTTGAGGTTAAGTTGAGATTAAAAGAATTAGTCATCTTAGTCTAACTTAAATGATATCAAAAATTGAACAGTATTAGCCTATCCCAGGGGATTCTTCTGTGACTCCAAAAGGTAAATATCACCTTTATTTTAGATTCTTTTTATCTTTAACTTACTGCCATGAAATCACCCAGAAATGAATGTATCCTAATTTACTTCACTATTAGAGGCATACATAAAATATTCAAAGGTTGTCACTGCCATGTCACTTTTTCATCCATTTTTAGTACCTGAAATAAGTATATCTGCTTCATCAAAAATTTTAGACACTGTTTAATCTTCATAAGAATCACCTTATATAGTGAAATTATTTTAAATAGAGAAACTGTCACTTAATCCATGGGGGTCATAGAAAACAACAATAACAATAACCAACAGTAGACAACTGTTCCTACAGTGGAGGGGAGATGCATTAATTAGAAAAGATCTAAAAGCTAAGGCCCTGGTAAGAAGGTTTACAGAGGGTAGATTCAATGCTTAAATATACTGTGTTGTTCTAGAGAAATTGTAAGCAAAATAGATACCAAAAGAAATAATTCAAATCTAAGATTAAACAATAGTCTTTTTATGAATCTGAAAATGTACACACCCAGAGCTGTTAACTACAATAGTGATAGTTGTTTGAATCTGGAATTAAATTATGCTAGTTGCTAATGTTTCTCATCTCAAAAGATTTGTGGCAACACATATTGGGGCCATTTTTTTCCCTTTGAAATTGCCTTTATGCTCAGCCAGAGGATAAATGAGGCTGAAAATTAATTCACATGGCATTTTAACCAATAGTCAGTAATTTCTGTTCTGCAAGCAAGAAGCAGCCCAATGCACTTAGGAATGATTTCCCCCAAAGCCACTCTGTTAGCTACCACTCTGAATGGAATCAATCCATTTCCTTTTCAAACCTTTTCACCAAGTGAATCTCCTGTTTTTATTAAGGTACCAGTATCTAAGCTGTATTTCATCCAATATAGAGGCCACTTGTCTTTCATTTTGGCAAACCTGCATCTGAACCCCTTCTAATATTTCGGTGTCTCTCCACTTAATGAATCTTGCTAGTTAGCAAAGCTACCAGTTATGTGATATGATTTTTGCCATTGCCCTTTACTGCATCCCCCCACCCCAAACTGGTCCTCCAATTCGTGATAACAGTATCTTCCCCCAAATAAACCTTCTTGTATCCCTCCAAACTAGTCTTGTGAAGAGAACTTGGCCTTTACAGGCAGATACACCCAGGTTCTGACCTCATCTTGCTCAGTTCTCTAAGTTATATTATTACACTGTAATCAATCTGAGGCCAGGTTTTTCTCTTTGTAAAACTGGATTGGTACGCAAATCAGATGAGTTAACCTTTGTAAAACAGCTTATGTCAGGATAATTTATTGTGATATTAGTTGCTATTTTGTTTCTATTACAGTTGAAGAATTAAAATAAATTGCTATTTACATTTTGCCCTCAGGATTTTTCACCTCTCCACTTCTGTGATGTTACTGAGGGCTTTGTGCTTTCTTATCTCTGAGGAGTAGTTCAGGCTAAGAAGTTACCTGGAATCAACTATTGTTCAATTTTTAAATTAATTAATTAATTATTTAATTAATTCTATTAAGAAAAGAAGTTACCTGAAGATATTACTGGTATTATAGAAGTGTGAAATGGCAAGATCCTGTAAAATTGTCTACAGTTGTTTTTAGAGCTTTAGTCATGGCAATACACGCTTTTTCTCTAGATACAATTAACTGGCAAATCACATATAGATGCCATACAATTAATGCAAACTTTGCTATCAATCATGTATCTACACACGTATTTGCATACATACATTCAATATATATGTATAACATCTCTAAGGAGCTCAAAGCACATTTTAGACTCTGGAATTAATTCTCACGACATAATCCTTGGAGCTGATGCCATGATGATGTTCATCTTTATCGTTCCTCTAACGAAATGACAGTACTGGTCAGGTGTACTCTTGGAAATGGCAAGAAAACATGCTTTCCTCCTTCCCTTTTTGAAAAACTCTTGATCCATATCTTTCTTGAAGAAGATGGTGTTGGAGAAGTCTCCACTAGTGTTTCTTGCTTCTTTGGGCCTACAATTCACCTGTGAACTAACATGGAAAACTTGGACAAACCTCCTCCAAATTCATTCTCTCTAAAACCTGTTGGTCCAGCCACTGAACTCACTATTTTTGCTTTCTTTTTTCACCTGGCACTTCAGTCAAAGATTGGCAAAGGAGACTGGGGAATTCAAGATTTTACCCTATTGAGAATATCATTATACTATATCCAAATACCCTTGTACACTGCTTAGAATCAGTAGTCTATATTCGAAGCAACAGCTCTTGAGGTCTTTACAGCATGATTTTTCTTTTTACTCCCATGACACTCACTATCTTTTAAACTATTCATGTCTTTCTCTTATCCATTCTGCCCATGGCTAAGTAACCAACTCTTTGTGGATAAAGCTTACCTAGTTCTACCCTCTTTCAGGGAAGAAACTTCTGTGATATTTTCCCCCATTTATACTTTAAATTCTCCTCTTTACAGCTTTTCCTTATTTTCATCGATTTTTTTGACACTCAGATCCTCCTCTCTGTTCTCTTATCTTGATATTTCCTTGAGATAGTTGGCATAACTTTTTGTGGTTTTTCACATATAGATGCTCATTGGCTAAAACTTTATGTGCTAGATCACTCCAGCCTTTATTGAACATGCTATAACTTGTGGTTTTGTATCTTTACACCTTTGCTCAAACATTTCCCCATTAAGTAAGATTTCTGTCTCTATTTCTGTCCAAGTGAACCGTGATTCACATTCTATTTGTTTTTTTCTTTTTTTTTCACATTCTGTTTGAAATGCATTTTCATTACTGTGGTTTTTGAGATCTTTCCTGCCACAGTCAGAAGCGATCATCTCCTCATCTTATGAGATTTTATATTTATTGAGGACATAGTGCATATCAGTTATTTTGTTAGACACTTTACACATACCATCACACTTAACTTTCATTAAAACCCTGAATTGGTGGATCTCGGTCCTTTCAAATCCAATGCCCTATTTCACAAGTGTTATATAGTGACCTCGTTACTGTCCCAACGTTGAAATTCACAGAAAAAGCAACATGCTTATTATGCACCTAAAAAAATTCAATATAACTTTATCCTGTTAAAACACAAAGAAAAAGAAAGAAATGTGATTATGCATATTTTAATATGTGAATGTTCAGGCTCGGCCACAATAGATGGCTTAATGAAGTAGTCAGACTCTTTCACCTATTTACAATCAATAAAGATTGATTTTAGAGAAATAAAGATCAAAAACCATTCCACACATGAACTATAGGAAAATCAAAGAGAAATTATTAGACACTAATACAAAAATAAGTGTTAGGATAAATGTTCACAGGCAAGATATTAGAATTAAGATATATTAGAAAATAGAAAGATGAGAAATAATCTTAAATAGAATAAAGGATAACCATAGCAAGACAAACTACAAACTGAATAGGAGAAAATGAGGAAGTATGACATAATCTTCTCAAATTTCATTATAAATTTGCCATTTAATTTTGGTATTTTTTGTTTTGTTTTGTTTTTACTTCATTAGGAGAATAAAAATCTTGACAGAAGAGCCATAAATTTGATTTATGGGCAGTACTATAAAACAAAATTTGAAGTATTCATCTAACAACTGTTGAGTTTTTCATGCTACTGGACACTTTCAAACAGGGATACAAATGTATTTGTCTCTATACTATCTCTCACCTGTGGATGCAACAGGCACAAATACAGACTGATGCAAGTGTATGGTTTTGGCAGCTCAAATATTGTTTTTCCTTTGGGGCTCTTATTTCTGAAATGATGAACCATTCCTGGTACAGTTAAGGAAATAAAAGTAGTCTTTCCTTGCCTTGCATATTAAAAATAGAAAATTCAATATAAACCAAATTCATGCAAAATTCTTGGTGTATATTTATAAAAGAGGTCCAGACTCATGCGACTGAACACAGATTTTTAAACTACATTTCCATTTAGATACTCAGAAATCTGTAGAGATGCAGAATTTTCTCAGCACTGAAGCCATTGGCATCACTGTCCCTCCTCTCAAATGCTAGCAGTGCCTCCAACTATTGAAGCAATCATTGCTAATATTTGCAGTGTCCAGTTCTTGTTGTCCAACTAGAATTATATTTAGAGGAATACTAGTTTGTCATTATCTTTATGTCTTAAAAGTATCTAGCATAATATATCTTGCATAGAATGGGGATATAAATAATAATTTTCCAATTACTATAGAATTTAATTAATCTCTTTGCTGAATAGCTTTGTACACACTGGAAAAGAAAATGTAAGTAAGTCAAACAGTGTACTTATGACATAACTCTATTTCAGATGTAGACCCCTAGTCCTATCTAAATGTATCAGCCATCAGATCTTTTTAACTCTCAGTAAATAGTATAAAGTGCGAGACCTCAAGGATATTTCAAAAAAGTATCTTGTCTCCAGACAGCCTGATAAAATGGGAATGTGTTCAGATACACCTTATCAATCCCAAGAAAGCTCATATCTGCCAAGCCTTCTAGTCAACTGGGACCCTTCTTGATCTAAGGGTGTATATTTTTCTGTTGCTCACAAACCTTGGAGAGCTCCCCTCCCATTTTGCTCCTGGATTAGAAATCCAATTAAATTAATTCTTAGATGATATTTTCTATAAATCAAGACTATAAATATTAAAGAAGCTCTCCATATTTTTTTTTTACCTAGAAGTTACTCTAAGGTCTATGCTAGCAGTGGGGCATCACATAAGAATAGTACAAACAGAATTGGGAGAGAATTAATTCACGGCTAATGAATGGAGGCAAGGCCTTCTCTTGTTCCTACAGTCAAAAATGAGTGATTTCAATCTACTAGACTCTGGTTTTGCTTAGACATTGGCAACAACACTGCCACAGATTTTCCCCTGAGGTTCTTGTGGTAACTGTAGCTTAGTTTAGTGTCCAGTGTGGGTTGGAACACATTAAATCGACTCATGTTTTTTGTTCCAGCATTTGACCAAATAAGTATCGCTTGACTATGCCCCCCTCCCTCTAAATACACTAGCATTAAGTCACTGATCTATAATTGTGGGCATGATGACTAACATTTTCTTTGTACGCTTTTTCTCAAATTTAAGTTCCCATCACAGACTCCACAAAGCATATCCTGTCAAGACCAGTGGTTAAGCATTTGTGGTGGTTTTCATTTGAAATGTATAGAAGATTTATAGATTTTCATTAATGCTAATGGTTTATCTGAGTGGAAAGTGCTTTCAGTCAAGCGCCTTTGAATGGGATTTCCAGATCTCACTCAAGCACAGCTGGTTTCAAGGCAGAGTAACTCAAAGACTATTTCTTCCAAAGTATATGTGTTTCATACAATTTAAGGTGCAGCTCTTGAACTACACATTTTACAAAAACCAGATATATTTGTTATTTTGCTTTTGTACATGTAGTAATTGGCAGACAAAAAATGATGGAGAATTATTCAGTCATCTTTTTCCCTTCTGGCTTGGCACTCACTGTAGTTGCTAATGAATGGGATGGTGGGAGTTTATCTGTCATCTTGCAGCTGCTCAGACTTCTTGGCATTAGTTTCATAGATACTTAATTGCTGTTGCTATTGTTCCTCCAGGGCCAAATAGGTTCTCAGTGGTTCATCTAGAGACAGTATCAGTCCAATGGAGCAATTTCATGGCAGTTGGATCAGTTCTGCTTGGTAGGTTATAAATTCATTTTTATTTCTGGGTATGATATCAGATACTAATGTTGGTGATGCTAAAGCTTAGAAAGCATGGTCATAAGAAAACCTAATATATGTTTAGTTTTCATCAGAATATCATATGCCCTGTTTGTAGCGGATGTAAATTGAGCTCTTAAATTTGAAAGTTCAAAAATACATACTCGGGACTTCCCTGGTGGCGCAGTGGATAAGAATTCGCCTGTCAATGTGGGGAACATGCGTTCGAGCCCTGGTCCAGTAAGATCCCACATGCCGTGGAGCAACTAAGCCTGTGTGCCACAACTACTGAGCCTACACTCTAGAGCTCGTGAGCCACAACTACTGAGCCTGCATGCCACAACTACTGAAGCCCACATGCCTAGAGCCCGTGCTCTGCAACAAGAGAAGCCACTAAAATGAGAAGCCTGTGTACCACAACGAAGAGTAGCCCCCTCTCTCCACAACTAGAGGAAGCCCGTGCACAGCAACGAAGACCCAACGCAGCCAAAAATAAATAAATAAATATATGCATACATAGTCAAACTATTTTAAGCACAGAGGAAACATACTGGCGTACATAAAATAAAAGTTCAAAGGTAGAGCTGCCTTCATGTGTGGCTGGATCTAGAGGCTTGAACGGTGTTACCAAGGTTGATTTTTCTTCATCTCTTGGATTTGCCTTGCTCTATCCTAGCTCTGTTCTCAAGAAAGCTCATTTTTGGGTAGAGGTATGTATGCCAGCAGTTTAGGCTTATGGTCTTCACAGTTCAAATCCAAAAACAAAATAACAACAACAGGTGGAAAGAAAGAAGGAAAGAAAGGGAAAGAGGGAAGGAGGGAAGAAGGGAAGGAGGGAGGGAGGAAAATGTTCCTCTTCAATAATCTTGGAAAAGATTCTAATAGTGTGTGTTACTAGCTGTTAGTTCATGTACTCTTCCTTGACCCTCTTCACTGTGACCAGAGGCATGGATTCTCTGATTGGTCACCTATACATCCTATGTCCTCTACTAGATTAAGGATGGTGTTGATACCAACATAACTACTTGGTCTAAGAGTGGTGTAGGGTAGTCCTTGAGGAAAATCAAGGTGATTTACCTGCAGAAGATGAATGAATGAATGAATATTGCCAATCCTACCCCAAGAACCCACCCCATCAGAAGAACCAAGAGACTTTTAACATATAATCATTAACCATATACTGGTTAGGATTAAACTATAGTCATTATTTGAACAGATTAGGCAGCCTTTAGGTCTCATCTGAAGGTTAAGCCTGGGACCGTGGACAATATGAGGATCCAGAGACACTTCAAGAAAACATTTCATATTCTGAGGAGCTCCAGAAATTCCAAACTCTTCTTACTTTCCAGTTCCATCATGTGAAATCATGGAAACTGTGGATGGAAATGTCACATGTGGGGGTAGACTACTAGAAGCTGTTATTCTAATTATTGTCCCTTGAGAAGATTCCTAAGGCCCAGGGGCTCCAGAGCCATTTTGCAGTTTGAGTCTTAGACAGGAGTCCCTCTCTTACTTTGCCCCAGTTGTGGAAGAAGCATAAACCTTAGGATGACTCACTCCAAACAAGAAGCAAGATACCCAAAGATACCCATAATATAAGTAAATCTGAAAAAAAAAGGAAGGTGACTAGGGTTAACATAAGCAATATATTTTTAAATATAATTCTGGGTCAAAACAGGTAAATAAAAATTATCTCATACTTTTACAAATATTATTCTTATAGGAGTATCTAAGAGTAGGGCATACTGAACGTATTTCATGAAACTGAGGTATTTTATGGATAAAATTTTTGAATGAGGAAATGACATGATGGGTGTGAAATTCACTCCTGAGGACTCTAAAATTTTCTCTTGAAGGAGCACACCAAGGCAGCTATAGACTAAGAGAGGAGTCCCAAACAGCTGGTAACCCACAGTTATGTCTACTTTAGCAGTTAGGAGCTTGACAGCTAGGCATTTTATCAGGATAGTTTTGAAACTTCTCATGGTATCTGAGAGAGTCAGCCTGAAGCAATATAGTGGGCCTACTTTTTTTCTACACCAAAAATCTTACAAGTTAATTTATCATACTAATTGATCAAGTGTTCATGATTCTCATAGAAGTGAAAATTTATTCTCTAAGAATGTAGTTGACTAATAGCATTTCCTTGGCAATAATAATTCAGAGATATGAGAGGGTATTTTAAATCCAATGTTTTGAATCTAACAGCTATAGATTATTTTTTCTTTCATTAAAAATTCATAATTTTTCCTTTCATCTAGGGGTTTTATTTTGAACACCATATTGCTTCAGACTAAATATGCTATGTGAGCTCAAGATGGACAGTATTTTCAACACTGTAGGGAGTCACAGTTGCCAAGAAAAGATTTCAAACTGGCAGGTCAGTTAGGAGTACAGAACCCCTGCTTCTAGGAAAACTGACCCAGAGCAGTGTATCAATGGCTCTTCTCTCCTGGCATGGTAGATGAACTTACCAAATTTAGATTTTCTTTTCAGAAAAAAAGAGTATCAAAGAATTTTACAATTCATTTTCAGAATGTAACTGTGGCTTCATAGATCACCACAGCACTAAAATTTTTAAACTGGATTCAATTCTTAAATTTAATAATGATTATTTGGAAGTGTCTTAACAGCTATTTACATCTAAATGTATTTTAGAAATATTTTGTAAATTAGAAATAGAGCACATGCTTATTCAATAACAAGTGGGTAAGCAGATCAACAACCCTGTTTAACACCTTGGCAATAGTCATTTCAACTTTCCCTCACTCAACCAGGGAGTAAATCAGCATATGTTTAAATGAGTCACATATTCCCAGCCTTACAGGTATCTTCAGCCAGGACTTTGCTGTGTTCTCTAGTTTGTATTAGCAAAGACCAAAACATTTGGGGAGGAGGGTGTTACATTTTCCTTCTTCGAAATTCTTGCAGGCAATCTAAAAGAATACTTTTTATTTATTTATTTTGCGGTACGCGGGCCTGTCACTGTTGTGGCCTCTCCTGTTGTGGAGCACAGGCTCCAGACGCACAGGCTCAGTGGCCATGGCTCATGGGCCCAGCTGCTCCGCGGCATGTGGGATCTTCCCGGACCAGGGCACGAACCCGTGTCCCCTGCATCGGCAGGTGGACTCTCAACCACTGCGCCACCAGGGAAGCCCAAAGAATACATTTTAAAAAGATTTACTATGGTCCATCTCTTTGTAAACAATTATTCTTGGATATGTAAGTAAATTTTTGTTATAAATTTAAAAATAACAGGAATGCAGGTTTTTTTCAAAGAACCCCATAGTGAATTACTAGGTTAAACAAAGAATCTTTTCATAATATATTTTTCAGTTTGCTTCTATTATTTATATGGAACAGGAACTCACTTGAAATACCATATGTAAGGGGTAGGTGGCTATGAAAGAACATATGGAGAGCAACAATAGCAGCAGGGATTTCAGGATGAGAAGTGGAGTTGCTCTCATAGAAACTAGGGCTAAAATCCTTCAGGAATGGGGATGCTGCAGATGTGGCTACTCTTTATGTCCCCTTCTCCATTTTTGTGTCTTTTCTCTTGTACCTTCTGACCTCCTCTCATTAAGGCCAGACTTCTTCCCTTTCTAACCTGTATAAATTCTCTGTCTCATAGCTTCTTGTTACTCATAACTTTGGATTCCCAGGGCTCCATATCTAGCTCATTTGCACACTTAAGAGTCTCAGCTCCAACAATAAACTGGGTATCTCCACAGTCAAGGAGAGTGTCTGACTGGCTCTCATCATTTTTCATAGCCTATGGATTTGCCGCTTTAGGACAAGAGGCCCATGCATAGAGCATGCTACATGGTATAAAACACAACTTATTAAGGGCTATACTTTCAGCATATTCTGAGGGTGGGACAGATGACCTCAAAAGGGAACTCTGTATGTGGTAGACATTCTGAGGCTTGGCTTATCCAGTGGAATGCTTATAATTCTCTCATATTTATTTGTTTTCATTTTTCATGAAATATGGATTTTAAAGTGTGTGTGTGTGTGTGTGTGTGTGTGTGTGTGTGTGAGAGAGAGAGAGAGAGAGAGAGAGAGAGAGAGAGAGAGAGAGTTGTCACTGTGGTTGCCTCTGAAGCTTCCACTCCCCTTCACACATTTGAAAGAAACTGAACATGTGATTCAGATGTCATTGCTCCATCCTCACTTCCCGAAGTAGACCTATTCCAAATCATTCAGCCCAACACTTTCCTTGTTAGTAGTAACTGGTAATTTGAGACCTAAGATATTCAGTATTTCCATTTTTTTCGACGGGGAAATATCCTGATTGAATCAATCAAAATAAAGCTTAAGACTCTTGTATGATCTTCAGGAAAGGTCGGTTTCACACTAATCCTGCTTGATATAAATGATAAAGCATGTGGTTCACAGAACCACTTACCATGAGGTGAGTATATCTTATAATGGAACACATACCACCTAAGGCAAAAAAAAAAAAATGATGAGAATGTCCACTCTCACCACTTATATTCAACAGAGTTTTGGAATTCCTAGCCATAGCAATTGGAGAAGAAAAAGAAATAAAAGAAATCCAAATTGGAAAAGAAGAAGTAAAGCCATCACTGTTTGCAGATGACATGATACTATACACAGAAAATCCTAAAGATGCCACCAGAAAACTACTAGACCTCATCAATGAATTCAGTAAAGTTGCAGGATACAAAATTAATACACAGAAATCTCTTGCACTTCTATACAATGAAAGATCAGAAAGAAAAATTAAGGAGACAATCCCATTTAACATCGCATGAAAAAGAATAAAATACCTAGGAATAAACCTACCTAAGGAGACGGAAGGTGTGTATTCTGAAAACTATAAGATGCTGATGAAAGAAATCGAAGATGACACAAACAGATGGAAAGATATACCATGTTCTTGGATTGGAAGAATTAATATTGTCAAAATACTACCCAAGGCAATCTACAGATTCAGTGCAATCTTTATCAAATTACCAATGGCATTTTTCACAGAACTAGAACAAAAAATTTTTTAATTTGTATGGAAACACAAAAGACCCTGAATAGTCAAAACAACCTTGAGAAAGAAAAACGGAGCTGAAGGAATCATGCTCCCTGACTTCAGACTATATTACAAAGCTACACTAATCAAATCAGTATGGTACTGGCACAAAAACAGACATATAGATCAATGGAACAGGATAGAAAGCCCAGAAATAAACCCACACACTTATAGTCAACTCATTTATGACATAGGAGGCAAGAATACACAATGGAGAAAAGACAGTCTCTTCAATAAGAGGTGCTGGGAAAACTGGACAGCTAAATGTAAAAGAATGAGATTAGAACCATCTCTAACACCATACAAAAAAAAAACTTAAAATGGATTAAAGACCTAAATGTAAGACTGGATAGTATGAAACTCCTAGAGGAAAACATAGGCAGAGCAATCTTTGACATAAATCACAGCAGTATCTTTTTCGATCCATCTCCTAAAGTAATGGAAATAAAAACAAAAATAAACAAATGAGACCTAATTAAACTTAAAAGGTTTTGCATAGCAAAGGAAACCATAAACAAAATGAAAACACAACCTACAGAATGGGAGGAGCTATTTGCAAATTATGTGACCAAAAAGGGATTAATTTCCAAAATACACAAATAGCTCATACAGCTCAATATCAAAAAAAACAAACAACCCAATCAAAAAATGGGCAGAAGATCTACACAGACATTTCTCCAAAGAAGACAAATAGATAGCCAAAAGGCAGATGAAAAGATTTTGCTAATTATTAGAGAAATGCAAATCAGAACTACAATGAGGTATCACCTCACACCAGTCAGAATGGCCACCATCAAAAAGCCTACAAATAATAAACGCTGAAGAGGGTGTGAAGAAAAAGGAGTCTGCCTACACTGTTGGTAGGAATATAAATAGTAGAGCCACTATGGAGAGCAGTAAGGAGGTTCCTTAAAAAACTAAAAACAGAACTACCATATGATCCTGCAATCCCACTCCTGGGCATATATCCAAAGAAAGACATAATTCAAAAAGATACATGCACCCCAATGTTCACTGCAACACTATTTACCATAGCCAAGACATGGAAGTAACTTAACTGTCCACTGACAGATGAATTGGTAAAGAAGATGTGGTATATGTTTGCAATTGAATATTACTCAGCCATAAAAGAGAATGAAATAATGCCATTTGTAGTAAGATGGACCTGGAGACTATCATACTAAGTGAATAAGCCAGACAGAGAAAGACAAATATCATAGGATTTTGTTTATATGTGGAATCTTAAAAAAAAAAATGATACAAATGAACTTATACAAACTTATGGTTACCAAAGGGAAAAGGTGGAGAGAGGGATAAATTAGGAGCTTGGGATTAACATATACGCACTGGTATATATAAAATAGATAACCAACAAGGACCTACCATATAGCACAGGGAACTCTACTCAATATTGTGTAATAAACTATAAGGGAAAAAATATGAAAAAAATAGATATATATGTATGCATAACTGAATCTCTTTGCTGTACACCTGAAACTAACACAACATTGTAAATCAAGTAAACATCAGTTAAAAAAAAAGTCAAACACATTTAAAAAAAAAAGGAAAAACAAAAGAAGGAAAAGAAACAGGTATTTCATAACATTGTTGAGCTTCTGAATTAAGCCTCACTTAGAGCATATTTATTAAAACGTCTCATTTATTTGAGCTGATATATTTCCTTTATTATTTAACCTAGTTTTCACTAAGTTACTTAAAAATGGAAGATTCTCAATTCATAGTCTCATTTATTTTTCTTAAATTTTATTGAATAAGGGGGTTAAGCTTTTATTATGTATTAACTCTAAACAAAATAGTATGTTTAATGTAGGTAATATCCAGTAAACCGTGTCTCCTTGAAGAGTAAAGCTGAGTGTGAGGGGATTCCCAGGAAGTTGGGAAAACAGCAGGACAATGTGAGAGAACAGTCAGTTACCACGAGTTCTGTGCAGCCTGGGATAGAATGTAAGATCCATAGGAGAGAGAAATTCTTTTTCCAGCCTCTGATAATAGATCCTTTAGCAGCTATTGCACCAAATAAATGGATTATGAGTTACATTTTCAGTTATAATTGTACCTTTTGAAGCTGTTCTGCTTGTTTGCAGCTTAACCATCTATGGACCTGTGGAAGGTTACCAGAGAGCTGACTTTTTTATCTTCTTAAAGCGGAATGCTCTTTCTCTTGCAGAGCTCAAATTCAGCTCTTGCTAGGCAGGGGTGGTGGTGGTGGGCGAAGGTTCCCAGGCTCTGTGATCCTAACCAGAGCCTGAGTAGACCTGAAGATTGCTGTGGACCGTTGGAGAATGTGCTGGCCTGGGACATGGGTGTGAGCCCTGAGCAGAGCACAGGGAGCCTGTTTCAAGGAGATGACCTGACCAGAGGCCAAGAAGATGAGTGTATGGGTGGCTCATCCCGCCAGATGATTGTCTCATCCCCCCGGATGACTGGAGCAATTCCAGAGCAGTGACTGCTTCTGTGCAGGCAAAACTGAAGAGGAGAATGCCAGACTGGGTGAAACTCTTCACCCAGGAGCTTCAAGACTGGGAAATCTACTTTTGGAGAAAGTAGGGCTTTCAGAGATGCATGTCATACGTTAAAGCTAGAAGAACCTTAAAAATCAACCTCTTATAATGTTTCTCTCTTGGAATAGTATTTCTTTGGTGTATGAAGAGATGTTACATAAAAAGGAGAGTTTGGAAGGGAATTTCTGGTTAAATATATTCATAAAAGAATTATGATGTAAGACATTTCTTTACTGCCAAGATACTCAGGGTCTCATGAATATGCACTGTGAATCTACTGATTTAGTATATACTCTCTCCATACCTTCTTAAACCCCTCTCCTTTTTTCTTTTTTCTGAAAACATTTCATGACTGTAGAACTCGTGGAATATATCTTAGAAAATGTTACTTCAGTTTAACTACAGAATGTTACAGATGAGCAGACTGAGGCCTGAAGAGAGAACTCTGCTCAACCAGCTCACACCAAAGTATGAGTTAGTGACACTTAAAATTCAGATCTATATCCTCAAGCTCTACTTTCTCTCCACCCCATGATAGTTTCCTTTTGCTATAACATCTAACATGCACTGGTTTTCATTTATTTTAAGAAATATTCTCTCTCAGTCATGTTGCCTGGTGATTTTGTAAATGGAGGAGTTAATAACTGTTGACTGGGCAGACAAGCTTCAAGTTTCTAAAAATGGGCTCAAGTCAATGGATACTTGGTCTTTCTAATGATGTGACCTATTTATGTCAGAGGAACTTTCTAACCCAGCAGTTATAAATACTTTGTGAAAGCATAACATCTTCATTAAATAGACTGAATAGTGTATAAACAGGGGCGGTGAAGATATCTGGTTTATAGGAATTCTCACTGAAATGAAAGTACCTGCATTCATATTATCTTAGCCATTGTTAAGAAGGAAGTAACAGGGCATGAAAATTGGTTTCTTACATAAGATAGATTCAACTTTTATATGTTTTTCTAAATATAGCCTTTGACTATAGAAGAAGAATGTTGAATTTATATGAGTAGATTGCCTTGTATCACAGCTTTAAGAAGGAGTAGTATAAAACACTCCATTAATGCTGTACAGCTATCTTCTCACCTCTTTGAAACTTTTAGAGTGAGCTCATGGTGTGCTGGGAGATTGGAATATCAGATTATATTTTAGTAAATATTGCAAAATAAATTTCAAATAGTTGAGTAGTTTTCACAGTTCAGTGAGGCAAAAATGATGGAATGTATAGGAAGAGTTGTTTTGTCAGTCAACAGGAGAATATAAAAACCTGTCATTTTTAGCATGCATAATTATAAACTGCAATTCTAAAAAATGAAGTGGCAACTAAATAAGGACAATTACAGTTTTAAATTTAAATTTACTGAATTTTAAACCAGAGTACTTCATGTAATTGTGTGAATATAAAATAACAATGCCAAACTATATTAAAATCTTGACCTGTTATAAAGTATTGAGAAACACATGGAATGAAGTTTGACTGGATAAATTCTTTTTACATATAAATAGGAAAATCAAGTGACTTAGGTAAACAGATAATGGCTTATTAATTATTAGATTACAACAGACTAGTGTCATAAAAGTTTTTTCAGTATAGGTTTGACTGAAACAATGTAATCCTTCCTTGGGAATGATGAAGGCAGCCTAATGACAGATGACCCTATTCCATGATTAAGACTAGACATGAACATTCAGCAGGTTAAACTCAAATCACAAAGTTGGTTGTGATCACAATTTGGTCACTAGGACCATGAAAGACTGAAAAGGATTTGAGGAAGAGGGCCAGATATGGGCTCACCAAAGTAGAACAGGGAACTTGCACATTCTACTAGGTCCTGAGAATCAAAGCGAAATGCTGTGGAGAGGTGAGGAGAAATCTGCAATGCACATCAGAGACTTCTTTTGGAGCTGACATGATGTTTAGACCTGAGAAGATGGGAGAAAGGTAGCTCTGTGGAGAATAGGCAGTGGTGCTTCTCTATCAGCTGCAGGAAACTCTCAGGCCTCTCTATCCTGGGCCTTCGGCTACCCCAGTCATATGGCTTTGCTGACAGCATATAATACTTCAATCTTCAAGGCTTTTGAAGACATATGTAAGACAATTTCCAATCAAGACGTATAAAGTGGTCATGCCTATTTGAACTTAGAAGAAAAGGAAGTAAATAGCCTTTTTACCTACAGGAACATGTTCGGTCTAAATACCTTAATACCTTTGCTTTGCCACCTACTTTGTACAAGCACTCCTTAACTCACTAAACAAATATTTCTGTAGAAAAAAAGAGAAGTTCGATGATGGTACACTTATAAAAACCTCTTGTATTCGATATGCTGCTATCAGAGGCAAATCTACTGTGACGCTAATGATGCAGCACTTCCAGGTCCCTTTCCTGTGGGAGTTGGATGAGTCCTTTTTGAGACTTGGAGCCTTCAGGAAGAGTTCACAGGATCAGGTGTCTGGGTCATATTTGTAAACATTATATATTTTGTTTCATTTTTCTTGAACAGAGCCTACACAAAATCTAGAACTGTCCCTTACTGCTTCTCTGTTATGCAAAAAAACCTGACATTTTATATTTTATGTATCTGATATAATCTTAACTCCCCAGTCATCGGGGAATAGATTTTTTTTTTTTAAGTTGCCAAACTGTGGTATCTTGATCCCTTCTGATATGTGCATCTCCTTTTCAGACAACTTTGTCACTCATGTCTCTTTTGAGTAAATGTTCAGTTTTCAGTGTCCTGGTCCCACTCCAACACTTCTCCACCCCAAGATGGAAATCCTTCTCCTCCCCAGCATATATGGGGTAGTGTGCTTGACCTTATGGTGGGGGTAGGGTTGGGGGAAGGAGAACAATAAAATCTGTGTGCCTTTTCATTCTTTGTTGGTCTCCACTTTGGTATTTTAGCTAGTCTAGAGCTAGAGATCATATAAATTATTTCTTCATCCAGTCAGGGACTGATAGCTTTTATATTTCTTATTAATGGTGCAGGAATTGTGTGTATAAGCAACATTATCTATATGATCTTTATTTGGAATTTTTAGCCCCAGCTTCTGGAGCTTGCACCTTGCCACGTGACTGCATAGCAGATCTTGATTCTCAGCTTATCATTTCCTTGTCTCCCACAGGGCAGGCAGAATATCTAATCACACTCACCTCACGACACATGGGAGGAAAGGGACAGCTGACTATTCTAATATAGGCTCCTCTTATGTCTTCCTACTGCGCACTGGAACCCTGTGGCTTTCACTTTCCATATAACCAAATGAGAATGAGGCCAAGCCCTCTTGGCTTTTGACTTTTCTGTCACCATATCTAATACCCCCATTATAGGGTTTTGCTATGGATAGGTGCAGTCGTTTGCAAAAATGTCCCCAACTCTCTATTCCTCCATATATTCATGTCCTTTGCAGTATAAATATGCAGTTCTGCCCATCAGGAGGTGGAGTTTATTTCTCCACTCTGAATTTGGGCTGGCCCTGTGATCTACCTTTACCAGTACACAGTGGTGAACAGAAGTGATGCTGTGCAAATTTCAGAATACCCTGAGTTTACTACACTAGGACTTACTGTAATATTTGATGCGCTGATATCCAAAGTTTGTTTTGTATATGTAGTGGGAAATTTTTAGAATTTGGAAACTTCTTTCACGCTTTTCACAAATTCTCCCTTTCAAGATCATTTTCTCAGTAGGACCTCAAAAAATAATCTTTGAGATGAAAGCAGAACAATGATCCCCTTACGCTACTTGTATCTGCCATCTCTTGCAGGGGGTATATGACATTCAAAGATTGCATGGTGAGCCTCAAGGCAATTTGATTTATAACATATGAAAGGATAACTGATAATCCTTCAGTATAACTACTGCTGTTACTGTTCATTCCAGGTTGGCATTAAAATAGAAATCTGAAGATCTTTTCAACGTAATTTTTATCTCCAAGCATAGTCAATACTGAGTTAAATTTTAGCAAGTTTTGAAGTTTAATGATCAATAATAAAAGTGATGTGTATGAAGCTTTCTACATTTACAGAATACCATGTTCATCATATCTCATTTAGATACTTTAAAATGTCTATAAGGGTTCGTGGAAGATGGTGGAAGAGTAAGTCGCGGAGATCACCTTCTATCCCAAAGATACACCAGAAATACATCTACACGTGGAATAACTCCCACAGAACACCTACTGAACCCTGGCAGAATACTTCAGACCTCTCAAAAGGCAAGAAACTCCCCACGTACCTGGGTAGGGCAAAAGACAAAAGAATAAACAAAGACAAAACAATAGGGATGGTACCTGCACCAGTGGGAGGGAGCTGTGAAGGAGGAAAGGTTTCCACACACTAGAAGCCCCTTCGAGGGCGGAGACTGCAGGTGGCAGAGGGGGAAAGCTTTGGAGCCATGGGGGAGACCACAGCAACAGGGGTGCGGAGGGGAAACCGGAGAGATATCCACACAGAGGATCGGTGCCAACCGGCACTCACCAGCCCGAGAGGATTGTCTGCTCACCTGCCGGGGCAGGTGGGGCTGGGAGCTGAGGCTGCGGCTTCGGTCAGAGCGCAGGGAGAGGACTGGGATTGGCGGCGTGAACACAGCCTGAAGGGGTTAGTGCACCCCGTCTAGCCGGGAGGGAGTCCGGGGAAAAGTCTGGACCTGCCAAAGAGGCAAGAGACTTTTTCTTCCCTCTTTGTTTCCTGGTGCGCGAGGAGAGGGGATAAAGAGCACTGCTTAAAGGAGCTCCAGAGACAGGTGCGAGCCGCGGCTAAAAGCGCGGACCCCAGAGACTGGCATGAGATGCTAAGGCTGCTGCTGCCGCCACCAAGAAGCCTGTGTGTGAGCACAGGTTACTATCTACACCCCTCTTCCGGAGAGCCTGTGCAGCCCGCCACTGCCAGGGTCCCAGGATCCAGAGACAACTTCGCCGGGAGAACGCACGGCGCACCTCAGGCTGATACAACGTCACACCGGCCTCTGTTGCCGCAGGCTCGCCCCGCATCCACACCCCTCCCTCCCCCCGGCCTGAGTGAGCCAGAGCCCCCGAAGCAGCGGCTCCTTTAACCCCATCCTGTCTGAGAGAGAACAGATGCCCTCAGGCAATCTACATGCAGAGGCGGGGCCAAATCCAAAGCTGAGCCCCGGGAGCTGTGCGAACAAAGAAGAGAACGGGAAATCTCTCCCAGCAGCCACAGAAGCAGCGGATTAAAGCTCCACAATCAACTTGATGTACCCTGCATCTGTGGAATACATGAATAGACAACGAATCATCCCAAATTGAGGAGGTGGACTTTGAGAGCAAGATTTATGATTTTTTCCCCTTTTCCTCTTTTTGTGAGTGTGTATGTGTATGCTTCTGTGGGAGATTTTGTCTGTATAGCTTTGCTTTCACCATTTGTCCTAGGGTTCTATCTGTACATTTTCTTTTTTGTTTTTAAAAAATTTTTTTTTCTTAATAATTATTTTAATTATTTTATTTTATCTTACATTATTTTATTTTATCTTCTTTCCTTCCATCCTTCTTCCTACTTCCTTCCTTCTTCCTTCCTTCCTTCTTCTTTCCTTCTTCCTTCCTTCTTCCTTCCTTCCTTTCTTCCTTTCTTCATTCCTTGCTTCCTACCTTCCCTCCTTCCTTCTCTCATCTTTCTTTCTTTCTTTCTTTCTTTCTTTCTTTCTTTCTTTCTTTCTTTCTTTCTTTCTTTCTTTCCTTCTTTCTTTCTTTCCTTCTTTCTTTCTTTCTTTTTTTCTTTCTTTCTTTCTACTTTTTCTCCCTTTTATGCTGAGCCGTGTGGATGAAAGGCTCTTGGTGCTGCAGCCAGGAGTCAGTGCTGTGCCTCTGAGGTGGGTAAGCCAACTTCAGGACACTAGTCCACAAGAGACCTCCCAGCTCCACATAGTATCAAACGGTGAAAATCTCCCAGAGAACTCCATCTCAACACCAGCACCCAGCTTTACTCAACGACCAGCAAGCTACAGTGCTGGACACCCTATGCCAAACAACTAGCAAGACAGGAACACAACCCCACCCATTAGCAGAGAGTCTGCCTAAAATCATAATAAGCCCACAGACACCCCAAAACACATCACCAAACGTAGAACTGCCCACCAGAAAGAAAAGATCCAGCCTCATCCACCAGAAAACAGGCACTAGTCCCCTCCACCAGGAAGCCTACACAACCCACTGAACCAACTTTAGCCACTGGGGACAGACACCAAAAACAATAGGAACTACGAACCTGCAGCCTGCAAAAAAGAGAACACTAACACCATAAGATAACCAAAATGAGAAGACAGAAAAACATACAGCAGATGAAGGAGCAAGATTAAAACCTACCAGACCTAATAAATGAAGAGGAAATAGGCAATCTACCTGAAACTGAATTCAGAATAATGATAGTAAAGATGATCCAAAATCTTGGAAATAGAATAGAGAAAATGCAAGAAACATTTAACAAGGACCTAGAAGAACTGAAGATGAAACAAGGAATGATGAACAACAAAATAAATGAAATTAAAAATACTCTAGATGGGATAAGTAGCAGAATAACTGAGGCAGAAGAACAGATAAGTGACCTGGAAGATAAAAGAGTGGAAATAACTACTGCAGAGCAGAATAAAGAAAAAAGAATGAAAAGAACAGAGGACAGTCTCAGAGACCTCTGGGACAACATTAAAAAAACCAACATTCGAATTATAGGGGTTCCAGAAGAAGAAGAGGAAAAAAAAAAGGGACTGAGAAGATATTTGAAGAGATTATAGTTGAAAACTTCCCTAATATGGGAAAGGAAATAGTTAGTCAAGTCCAGGAAGCACAGAGAGTTCCATAGAGGATAAATCCAAGGAGAAACACACCAAGACACATATTAATCAAACTGTCAGAAATTAAATACAAAGAAATAATATTAAAACCAGCAAGAGAAAAACAACAAATAACACACAAGGGAACCCCCATAAGGTTAATGGCTGATCTTTCAGCAGAAACTCTGCAAGCCAGAAGAGACTAGCAGGACATACTTAAAGTGATGAAGGAGAAAAATCTACAACCAAGATTATTCTACCCAGCAAGGATCTCATTCAGATTTAATGGAGAAATTAAAACCTTTACAGACAAGCAAAAGCTGAGAGAGTTCAGCAACACCAATCCAGCTGTACAACAAATGCTAAAGGATCTTCTCTAGGCAAGAAACACAAGAGAAGGAAAAGACCTATAAAAACAAACCCAAAACAATTAAGAAAATGGGAATAGGAACATACATATCGATAATTACCTTAAATGTAAATGGATTAAATGCTCCCACCAAAAGACACCGACTGGCTGAATGAATACAAAAACAAGACCCATATGTATGCTGTCTATAAGAGACCCACTTCAGACCTAGAGACACATACAGACTGAAAGTGAGGGGATGGAAAAACACATTCCATGCACAGGGAAACCAAAAGAAAGCTGGAGTAGCAATTCTCGTATCAGACAAAATAGACTTTAAAATAAAGACTATTACAAGAGACAAAGAAGAACACTACATAATGATCAAAGGAGCAATCTAAGAAAAAGATATAACAATTGTAAATATTTATGCACCCAACTTAGGAGCACCTCAATACATAAGGCAAATACTAAGAGCCATAAAAGGGGAAATCGACAGTAACACATTCATAGTAGGGGACTTTAACACCCCACTTTCACCAATGGAAAGATCATCCAAAATGAAAATAAATAAGGAAACACAAGCTTTAAATGATACATTAAACAAGATGGACTTAATTGATATTTACAGGACATTCCATCCAAAAACAACAGGATACACATTCTTTTCAAGTGCTCATGGAACATTCTACAGGATAGATCATATCTTGAGTCACAAATCAACCCTTGGTAATTTAAGAAAATTAAAATTGTATCAAGTATCTTTTCCGACCACAGTGCTATGAGACTAGATATCAATTACAGGAAAAGATCTGTAAAAACTACAGGCACATGGAAGCTAAAAAATACACTACTTAATAACGAAGTGAAAACTGAAGAAATCAAAGAGAAAATCAAAAAGTACCTAGAAACAAATGACAATGGAGACAAGATGACCCAAAACCTATGGGATGCAGCAAAAGCAGTTCTAAGAGGGAAATTTATAGCAATACAATCCTACCTTAAGAAACAGGAAACATCTTGAATAAACAACCAAACCTTGCACATAAAGCAATTAGAGAAAGAAGAACAAAAAACACCCAAAGTTAGCAGAAGGAAAGAAATCATAAAGATCAGATCAGAAATAAATGAAAAATAAATGAATCCAAAGATCAATAAAACTAAAAACTGGTTCTTTGAGAAGATAAACAAAATTGATAAACCATTAGCCAGTCTCATCAAGAAAAAAAAGAGAGTAGACTCATATCAATAGAATTAGAAATGAAAGAGGAGAAGTAACAACTGACACTGCAGAAATACAAAAGATCATGAGAGTTTACTACAAGCAACTGTACGCCAATAAAATGGACAACCTGGAAGAAATGGACAAATTCTTAGAATAGCACAACCTGCCAAGACTGAATCAAGAAGAAATACAAAATATGAACAGACCAATCACAAGCACTGAAATTGAAACTGTGATTAAAAATCTTCCAACAAACAAAAGCCCAGGACCAGATGGCTTCACAGGCGAATTCTATCAAACATTTAGAGAAGAGCTAACACCTATCCTTCTCAAACTCTTCCAAAATATAGCAGAGGGAGGAATACTCCCAAACTCATTCTACGAGGCCACCATCACCCTGATACCAAAACCAGACAAGATGTCACAAAGAAAGAAAACTACAGGCCAATTTCACTGATGAACATAGATGCAAAAATCCTCAACAAATACAAGCAAACAGAATCCAACAGCACATTAAATGGATCATACACCATGATCAAGTGGGGTTTATTCCAGCAATGCAAGGATTCTTCAATATACGCTAATCAATGTGATACACCATATTAACAAATTGAAGTAGAAAAGCCATATGATCATCTCAATAGATGCAGAGAAAGCTATCGACAAAATTCAACACCCATTTATGATAAAAACCCTCCAGAAAGTAGGCATAGAGGGAACTTTCCTCAACATAATAAAGGCCATATGTAACAAACCCACAGCCAACATCATCCTCAATGGTGAAAAACTGAGAGCATTTCGACTAAGATCAGGAACAAGACAAGGTTGCCCACTGTCACCACTCTTATTCAACATAGTTTTGGAAGTTTTAGCCACAGCAATCAGAGAAGAAAAGGAAATACAAGGAATCCAAATTGGAAAAGAAGAAGTTAAGTTGTCACTGTCTGCATATGACATGATAATATACATAGAGAATCTTAAAGATGCTACCAGAAAACTACTAGAGCTAATGAATGAATTTGGTAAAGTAGCAGGATGCAAAATTAATGCATAGAAATCTCTGGCATTCCTATACACTAAGGATGAAAAATCTGAAAGTGAAATCAAGAAAACACTCCCATTTACCATTGCAACAAAAAGAATAAAGTACCTAGGAATAAACCTACCTAAGGAGACAAAAGACCTGTATGCAGAAAATTATAAGACACTGATGAAAGAAATTAAAGATGATACAAATAGATGGAGAGATATACCATGTTCTTGGATTGGAAGAATCAACATTGTAAAAATGACTCTACTACCCAAAGCAATCTACAGATTCTATGTAATCCCTGTCAAAATACCACTGGCGTTTTTCACAGAACTAGAACAAAAAAATTCACAATTTTTATGGAAACGCAAAAGACCTCGAAGAGCCAAAACAATCTTGAGAACGAAAAATGGAGCTGGAGGAATCAGGCTCCCTGACTTCAGACTATACTACAAAGATACAGTAGTCAAGACAGTATGGTACTGGCACAAAAACAGAAAGATAGATAAATGGAACAGGATAGAAAGCCCAAAGATAAACCCACGCACATATGGTCACCTTATCTTTCATAAAGGAGGCAGGAATGTACAGTGGAGAAAGGACAGCCTCTTCAATAATTGGTGCTGGGTAAACTGGACAGGTACATGTAAAAGTATGAGATTAGAACACACTCCCTAACACCATATACAAAAATAAGCTCAAAATGGATTAAAGACCTAAATGTAAGGCCAGAAAATATCAAACTCTTAGAGGAAAACATAGACAGAACACTCTATGACATAAATCACAGCAAGATCCTTTTTGACCCACCTCCTAGAGAAATGGAAATAAAAACAGAAATAAACAAATGGGACCTAATGAAACTTCAAAGCTTTTGCACAGCAAGGGAAACCATAAACAAGACCAAAAGACAACCCTCAGAATGGGAGAAAATATTTGCAAATGAAGCAACTGACAAAGGATTAATCTCCAAAATTTACAAGCAGCTCATGCAGCTCTATAACAAAAAAAACAAACAACCCAAACCAAAAATGGGCAGAAGACCTAAATAGACATTGCTCCAAAGAAGATATACAGACTGCCAGCAAACACATGAAAGAATGCTCACCATCATTAATCATTGGAGAAATGCAAATCAAAACTACAATGAGATAACATCTCACACCAGTAAGAGTGGCCATTATTGGGCTTCCCTGGTGGCACAGTGGTTGGGAGTCCGTCTGCCAATGCAGGGGACACATCGTGCCCTGGTCCGGGAATATCCCACATGCCATGGAGTGGCTGGGCCCATGAACCATGGCCGCTGAGCCTGCGCGTCCGGAGTCTGTGCTCCACAATGGGAGAGGCTACGACAGTGAGAGGCCCGCGTACTGCAAAAAAAAAAAAAAAAATGGCCATCATCAAAAAATCTAGAAGCAGTAATTGCTGGAGAGGGTGTGGAGAAAAGGGAACACTCTTGCACTGCTGGTGGGAATGTGAATTGGTACAGCCACTATGGAGAACAGTATGGAGGTTCCTTAAAAAACTACAAATAGAACTACCATATGACCCAGCAATACCACTACTGGGCATATTCCCTGAGAAAACCATAATTCAAAAAGAGTCATGTACCAAAATGTTCATTGCAACTCTATTTACAATAGCCAGGACATGGAAGCAATCTAAGTGTCCATCATCGGATGAATGGATAAAGAAGATGTGGCACATATATACAATGGAATATTACTCAGCCATAAAAAGAAACGAAGTGGAGTTATTTGAAATGAGGTGGATGGACCTATAGTCTGTCATACAGAGTGAAGTAAGTCAGAAAGAGAAAGACAAATACTGTATGCTAACACATATATATGGAATCTAAGGGGAAAAAAATGTCATGAAGAACCTAGGGGTAAGACAGGAATAAAGACACAGACCTACTAGAGAATGGACTTGAGGATATGGGGAGGGGGATGGGTAACCTGTGACAAAGCGAGAGAGTGGCATGGACATATGTACACTACCAAACGTAAGGTAGATAGCTAGTGGGAAGCAGCCACATAGCACAGGGAGATCAGCTCGGTGCTTTGTGACCGCCTGGATGTGTGGGATAGGGAGGGTGGGAGGGAGGGAGACGCAAGAGGGAAGAGATATGGGAACATATGTATATGTATAACTGATTCACTTTGTTATAAAGGAGAAACTAACACACCATTGTAAAGCAATTATACTCCAATCAAAATGTTAAAAAAAAGAAGAAGAAGAAAAAAATGTTTATAAGGCCGGGAAGGCATGCATCATGGTGTTTGTTTTACATAAAAGGAAATTGAGCCTTAGGAATTTTTTTTGTAAGTGGAAGACCTTGAGTTCATTTCAACTTCCCTGGCTTCTAATGCATTATTCTTTGCATTATGACGAAGAAAGGAGTAGGCGAAACAACATGAACATATCTAAATACATTACAAAGTAGAACATACTAAAATATATAGAAAAAGTAAATATGAGTGGTAGCAATTTAGGGGAGGGAGGAAGACATTACTTTTGTGTGACAGATCAAGAGTGGTATTTGAATTGGGCTTTACAGAAAAGGAGGTTAGCTCAGGAATGTAACAATAAATGAACATCATAGACATCTATTAATGTAACATACTATACTGACTGAATAATGGATTAAAAAAACAAGAATATCAAATAATAAAAAGCAACTGTCCAAATTCAATATTAATTTAAAAAACTAATAGCAAACTAAAAATGTAAGATGCCCTTCTTAATTGAATAACGAGTGCCTTTCAAAAATCTGTATCATACTTAATGGTAAAATTATGCAAACATCATATTTAATGGTAAAATTTCGAAAGCATTCCAATCAAATCAGGAGCATGACAAGGGGGTCTTCCATGGCCCAGAGTCGGGTGAGGCCAGTAAAGACAAGGTTAACATTTGCACAATCCTCTGAGTGAGTGACCCTTTAAAATTCACAGCCTAGGTCTCATGGAGATATTCTAGACAACAGAATTGAAGACATATAATTAATAAGATGACTATAAATAAGGCACATGAATATAAAAAGAGACAACACTGTTTCTACTTACAAACTATGCCATGTTCATTCCATAAATATCAAATGGATATCAGCCGAACTCCAGACCCATCATCTTTCACTTGCAAAAGTAAAAATCAATAGATATTTTTGGTATCCTAGCAAGGCTCTTGTAACTTTCATAAGAAGGATCTTATAATTTTCTTGATCTGAATAACAAAAGCAAACATTATTTTCTGTTCTTACAACTACCAAATTTTATCAGAACTTTAGCCCAACATCTCTTGTCTGGAGGGAGGCTCTGGTCAGGGTTACCGCATGATTCAAGAACAGCTCTCTTACAGAAAGACAAATACTGGATGATATCACTAATATGTGGAATCTAAAGTATGATGCAAATGAACTCATCTGTGAAACAGAAACAGACTCACAGACACAGAGAACAGACTTGTGGTTGCCAAGGGGAAGGGGGGTTGGGAGAGGGATGGAGTGGGAGTTTAGGGTTAGCAGATGCAAACTATTATACAAAGAGTGGATAAACAACAGGTCCTACTACATAGCACAGGAAACTATATCAATATCCTGTAATAAACCATAATGGAAAAGAATATGAAAAAGAATGTATATATATGTATAACTGAATCACAATGCTGTTAACACAACATTGTAAATCAACTATACTTCAGTAATTTTTTTTTTAAAAAAAGGAGTTTTCTTTATCATCCATATCAGTGCATACCCTTTTCCTCTCCCTGCTCTTCTGCTCTGACCTCATTTAATAAAACTCACTATATATATTTGAGAAGCTTTCTCACCAGTGCCACAGTTGAGTGTCCTCTGTCAGGGATTTGCTTTCTGTGCCGGGGGTCCTGTGAGATTCCATATTTGGTACCACCTGTCACCACTGACATTATTTCCAGCTGCTACCAAATTACAGGCACCAGATACCACTACTCTTGAGGTTCCTTTCATCGAGTGAGGTGTCTGTCCTCCCACCTGGGCCTGTGTCCTGTTACTGCCTCCACACGTGTGCCCCTCAGTATATCAAAGCAGCACTAAACCTGGACATAATTCACAGCAGTCAGCACACTGGAACTATGTTTGTGAGCATAGTACGTACACTCTTTTCATTGTGTATAATGTCTTGTATCCTCAATATCTTATGGAGCTTTTAGGAGAATTCTTTTCCAGGCTTTATACTTCAGCCCTACTATTTCTGAGGTTCAGTCCTAGCCCCATTACAGATGGGTCGGAAGACAAATTTGAGTGACAGATATCACACTGTGCTTTGAATTGCCCTTCCCTCTCACAGCTTAGAAGAGGATTTCTTATTGTGCAGAATTATGGGTTGTCTCTCTTAAGGTAAATTCTCTCTGAAGGGTTCTTTGTACCTCATGCAAAAAATACTTCTGGCTGATCCCTGTCAATCAGTCTGCCAGACGTGCCCAGTTATGCCATGGTTAAACATAGCTTAGACTCCATTGAAAAAGTGTACAAATTCTGATCTTACAAGAAATCCTTTTGTCAATTATTCAGCTTGACAATAAAGTGTATAAACAGTTAAAGCTAATAAAATATGGACTAAATTTTCAAGCTCTTAATAATGAAAAAGGTACAAAAGAGTTTCTGGCCTTTCTACTACTTCTAGTCACCTATCTTTAGGATGTAAATATGTAATAGTAATAATAATACCTACAAGTTAAATTTCATAAAAAAGAAAGAGCAGGGGCTGAAATATCAAATACTTTCTACCAGGGTACAAATATGTCAGTAGCTTGAACTTTGCTAAAGGGATGGGATTAAGAAATTCCCCAAATGAGTCTTTTAGGAAAATGCCCGTATATTTTACAGTCTAGGTGTTTAGGGTTGAAAGCATGGACTCTGGAGAAAGACTTGAGTTTGTAGCCTTTTTATTTTTCTTACTGACTCTGTAATCATACATAATTAATTAAATTCTCCTACTCTCAGTTGAATTTGCTCTAAAATGGGAGTTATAATTTCACAGAGGCTTTTTTAAAATCAAGCTTTAGTAGGATAATGTCTTTGTGTGCTTAGCATAGTCACTAGCATACAGAAAGTACTCAATTAATGATCACTGTTTTTATTTTAAAAATTTGTTCAAATAGCTCTTCCCAACTTCCTTGGAGCTTCCATTGGGTTTTACTCTATTACCTGTAAAAATTGAGATGTATAAATCCCTAAAGATATTAAGCATTATCCATTCTTCTTTTCTTCATTTCTCTGATTTACATAGAATTAAACTTGCTGGAAGTTGATTTGGTCATAGCAAAACAATATGGAATATTTTCAAGTTTTTCTTAGAAGGATGTCTTACATTGTAGATTCTCAAATATGCCTTTCATATGTGCAAAATGAAGCAAAGTGCAGCCTCAAATCAATGAGAATAAATATGAAGAAGACATAATTTTTAAAAGTGTACAAAAAAAGTCCTATACCTTACTCTGCATTTTTCAGCTCTGGGTGGAATGGTAGCTCATAACACTTTCCTAGTCAGCAATGCAGCTAAGGCCATGGGGATTTATAATTAGACAGATAATAAAATGAGGTCAGTATTAAATTTTTCATACTTTTAATGTGTCTGACAATCTTACGTAAATCAGGTGTCTCCTAAGACAGAATTGATATGGATGGCTGGGCTTGGCAAACCACCAGCACATGAAAAACACACCTTTAAGAACAGCTGAGGGCTTCCCTTGTGGCGCAGTGGTTGAGAGTCTGCCTGCCGATTCAGGGGACACGGGTTCGTGCCCTGGTCCGGGAGGATCCCACATGCCGCGGAGCGGCTAGGCCCGTGAGCCATGGCCACTGAGCCTGCGCATCCGGAGCCTGTGCTCCGCAACGGGAGAGGCCACAACAGTGAGAGGCCCGCGTACCGGAAAAAAAAAAAAAAAAAAAAAAGAACAGCTGAAATCAACCCCTTTTATCAGCATCTATCCCACGGAAACATGTTTCTGGAACTGGATTCTCTGGCTCAGAGATTGATTCAGCTGTATTCAAAATAAAGACCAAGACCATGCGCATCAATTTCACTTAATTAGCCTTTTACATGACTTTCATTTAAGTTAGCTAATTAACAGCATGCTTCCAAATCAACCCTCCTACTCTTCTCTCTTGAGTTCACAGACGTTTTCACTCTCATACTCACTAAGATCAGCTCTGTTAACATCTCTTCTTCTGCAATGATTCAGGCTTGAGGGTAGTTCCCCACTGAGATACAGTAGCTGTACTATTAATTTTGTTCTATACTTTCCTGTCTCCGGGAAACAAGCTATTTAATTCGTAAGATCGCTCTGAGGCAGCGTGTTTACGTTGTTGAGCAGACTTATGTAGCGCCTGTATTGAACAACTGACTATGCTGGCTGGAAATTACTATACTTGCCAGATATGAATTTTAAATAAAATTGTTTCAAAGCCTATTTAAGTAAATGAAAAGAGCCCTCTCCATTACCAAAATGAATACTATCTCATGTTTCCATACAGAGGTGTTTTGGGTTTGTTTGTTTTCTTAAAAAGAGGTGTGGTTATATTTTCATGACAGACTTTCCATCACTGTTGAATGCATCAAATACATTTTGGTTGATTGGGATATTAGTGTAAAATGACTGATAGCATTGGACTCTCTAACTCCTTCCAAACAACCATACTGGGAAACTTCTAAATGACTTCCAGGACATATTGTAGCTTATAATCTATTGACTCAGTCAAATCAGTCAATATTTTTGTGGAAGTCACGTTTCTCTCTCAGTTAACCTGTAAGTTTGATTTTTAGTTCTACATAAGCTGGCATTAATACTTATGGCTCTCCTTTTGAGTACAATTGACAACTATTTACATTACCCATTTTGGAGAGGAATGGGGAATGTAAATTCTAAAGATCTGAAACCAGTGTAGTCCTCTTAATTGGATTACCACACTGAGTTTTGAAGGGTTTAGTAAAAGTTTGATATTTTACCATAAAGTAATTGTTTTGCCCTACAGACTATGCAGTTTCAAGTACTAAACATTATCCTTGGTGAATAAATACCAAACATAGTCAAGATACCCATAAGTACTGCTAGAATATTGAAATGGGTGCAATGAAATTTTCTATTGCGACTTACCCAAACTTCTGTATAATCTACATTTCCATAATTTAAAAAAAGTCATTTCCAGGAATTAGTTTAACAAAGGGCTGCAAATGATAACATATTAAATAGCAGTGAAATGCCATTAAATCCTAACTATGTAGCTCATCAGGAAAAAAAAAGAAATTCAGTCATTTAAAATTCACAATAGATATATGACTAAGGGCATATTAATAATTCCATACATAATAATTCACTTAAAATACACAGATTATGGGTTTTTGTGGATAAATTTGAGACTCAACAGGTAACGCATTAGCTGACCTCAGTGGTGGCAGTGACATATGAGGGGAAAGATGGATGTTGAATCAATTTTGGTTGAAGCCTTGATTTATAGCAAAGAATAGCCTACACAACTTAAAGAATAGTTGGATGCCAGGTCAGAGTATACAACAAAAACTCAATGTACACATATATGGAGTTCACTAATTTCATATAAAGTTTGATATGTAATATATATAAATATAAATGATTTGAGATTCAATAAGCCCATATCACTAACCAGAAGGAAGAGAACTGCCTCAAAGAGCATTTAATAAAATATACATTCTTAAAAAAGTCTTATATTTTAGCAAAGCAGTAGTACTGGTAAAGACCAGCAGTAAGACACGGTGGAATCCTGTTCAAATCGTCTGGATGAGGTAGGTTAGCAGAGCGTTAAAATCACTGATTTTGAAATCTGACAGAGTTCCAAATCCCAGATCTGCCACTTAATGAGTATACCAAACTAGGCAAAATACTTAACCTCTTGGAATTTGACAGTTTCATTTGTAAAATAGGGAGAATAATATGCATTTCAAGGTATTATTGAGGATTCAGTGAGGTAATCTTGCAAAGTGCTTAGTTCAGCTCCAGGAAGAGAGAAAGCATTCAATAAATTTGTATCATCTCAGATGAACTGTAATCTCACAGAAGGCAGGAGGCATGCCTTATATATCTTTTGTAGTCTCCATAGGGTTTATCATAGTGTCTGGCAAACAGTAAGACTTTCTCTGCATACTTATGAATGTTCTTATGTATTGACACATTTCTAATATGCTTTTGGGATGTGCTTTCACATAAACTGTTGACTAAATGTGACTACACTGAAAATGCAGATTTGTCATTTAGAAAATTAGTTCTGTGCCAGTTTTTCTCTTACCGTATTAAACATGTGTTTTTTTTTTGTTTTTTTTGTAGACAACGCAAGGAGCATAGAGAAGATTTCTCTGTTCTCTCCGTTTAAGAAAGGCCAACTACACAATGAAAAACAAAATTGGGTTCAGTGTAAGCTACTCAGATGCTATTTCCTTTTCTTGAGGATAATATCTATTCAGAGCTGATGGCTTTTAAGAACACAAACTGCTACCCAATTTCCTTCCTCCTTCAGCGGTCTGTAAATCAGCTAGCTGTGGAAACATTGTAAAGGTTTGCTCTCAAGTGTTCTTACACCTCATGTGGCCATTTAATAAGACACATCCTGCACTCAATTGAGAGAGCGGCACTAGAAATTTATTGAGAGCTGAATTCTGGAAGGATATATGTTTTTGTAAGATTCTCATACACAGTGTTTATCTCTGCTTATGGCAATTTTCATTTTTCTTTAAATTCAGCCAAGTTGTAGGACAAGAGGAAAACAATTATTTTGCTATGTACATCTCACTGACAAGAAGTAATGAATTTGATGATGTTTCTAATCTTAGTGAGCTGTTTTGAAATGTTTCTGGAAAAGAAATACAAAGATTTTTGACAGCCAAATCATTGGTGCCTCTTTTTATCTGATGACAAACCAGTGGTAACAGTCCCATATAAAGATGATGTAAAATTCTTCAAGTAACTTTGAAACCAGTCCTATGAGTACTTCTGTGTCACTTGTCTGCATATATTATTGAAATAAAAAGTTTGTGTAGCTAAATGACAGACATGGTGTTCTTACTAGATTAATCATTTTACAGATATGTCGTTCTATTAAGACTATTTCAGAACTTCTCTGATTATAAAATTACTTCATGTTCAGTATAACGTATGAGAAATACAGAAAAGTATAGAGGAATGTAAAATTACTCATAAACGTACTATTAGAAACAACCACTATTAGAATTGTTACAGTTACTTCCACTATTGAGTCAGTAAATGTGAGTATATAGGTTTTATTCCTCCTCAAAATTATGGCTGCCCCGCACAAACCATTTTGTATTTTTTCCTCAAATAACAATTTTGCACAATTTTTGAATTATTTCTATTTTCACCTAATAAAAAAAAGTGTGTTCCTAATTTATTACATAACCTTGCTCGCAGGTTTATAAAGATTACAGAGAATTCTAGCCTATAGGTATGCAACAAAGCTTTAACTTTCTGCATTTGGGGGGGGGCACTTTGATTATCTTTATTTTTATATCATCATAAATACCACTGGAGTCATTGTAGTTGTATACAGTCTGGGTACATTCAGATTATTTCATTAGGACAAATTAGTTAAAGTGGAATCCCTAGGTAAACAATGGCGAAACGATTTCAGACATTTGATATGTGTTACCTAACTTACCCCCAGAAAGACAACCAATTTATACTTTTAAGAGTGATGCATGAAGAGATATTTCACTCATTTCACCTCACTCTTCCACAGACTATTATACAGGCAAAAATAATATTTCCTTTTGTTTTAATTTGCATGTCATATAACTTCTAGTGAAGCTAAATATGTCTGCAGCAGTATTGCCCAGTTTATCTCCTAAGTTTTAAAATGCTTCTAATGTAATATGTATCTCTCATATATTAATATGTGAGAACTTTTAAACGTTAAAGACAATGACTTTAATAAGTAAACAAAAATATTTTCCTCAGTGTGTTTTATCTGCCCTTTAAAGAATTGTTTATGTTCTTAATTTTTTTTTTTCTTTTTTTTTTCTTTTTTTTTTGCGGTACGCGGGCCTCTCACTGTTGTGGCCTCTCCAGCTGCGGACAGGCTCCGGACGGGCAGGCTCAGCAGCCATGGCTCACGGGCCTAGCCGCTCCGCGGCATGTGGGATCCTCCCGGACCAGGGCATGAACCCGTGTCCCCTGAATCGGCAGGCAGACTCTCAACCACTGCGCCACAAGGGAAGCCCTATGTTCTTACTTTCTATGCCATTTTTTATCAATCATCTTTTTGCTGTCATATTTTAGTTACAGAAGTATTCACCTTCATTATCTAATTCCAATTTCTTATAGATTTAACTCAGTATCGTATATTGATAATGAATTCTTTCTTTGAAGACTATGAGAACTAAGTTTAAATGCTGTCTCTACCATTCTGATTTTGTTATTAAAAATTGGAAATAGGGGTTTCCCTGGTGGCGCAGTGGTTGAGAGTCCTCCTGCCGATGCAGGGGACATGGGTTCGTGCCCCGGTCTGGGAGAATCCCACATGCTGCGGAGTGGCTGGGCCCATGAGCCATGGCCGCTGAGCCTGCGCGTCTGGAGCCTGTGCTTCGCAACGGGAGAGGCCACAACAGTGAGAGGCCCGCATACCGCAAAAAAAAAAAAAAAAAAAAAAAAATTGGAAATAGCAAAACAGTGGACTTTGAAATTTTTTGCATCTAGTTTTAAAATTAAATTATGAATGTAAAGCACTTGCCTTGTGCCTTACACACTTAAGCACTCATTTCCTGATGTCATGTTTTTATGACAATGGGGATAATTTATATAACTTCTTAAAATTCTTGTGTTCATGTAGTAGGCCTTCTAGTTTTAGGGGTTGTAAGTGAAGGGAATGTATGTGAGTGTGTCTGTGCGTTTTTGTTTTTAATCTGGAATTAATTTGCATTATATCAATTCTTTAATATTGAAAAAAAATATGGTATTTCTCTTTGTCCTACCAATGTAATTAAATATATTAACAATTGTTTTTTTTGTTTTGGGGTTTTAAAATCTTATTTTTGGCTGTGTTAGGTCTTCATTACCGCATGCAGGCTTTCTCTAGTTGCGGCAAGCGGGGGCTATTCTTCGTTGCAGTGTGCAGGCTTCTCACTGCAGTGGCTTCTCTTGTTGTGGAGCACAGGTTCTAAGCACGCAGCCTTCAGTAGTTGCAGCACGTGGGCTCAGTAGTTGTGGCTCACAGGCTCTAGAGCACAGGCTCAGTAGTTGTGGCTCATGGGCTTAGTTGCTCCGCGGCATGTGGGATCTTTTCGGACCAGGGCTTGAACCCATGTCCCCTGCATTGGCAGGCGGATTCTTAACCACTGCACCACCAGGGAAGTCCTTAACAATTGTTTTTTAATATTATCATTATTACGTTCCAGAAATACACTTTACATGTTTTTTGAGAATTATAAGTTAGCATATTTTTAGACTAAGTTTGTAGTATTTGCTTTAAGAACCTTAAAATCTGTATTCTTATAGTAACAAGTCTCTGTCCCTTTTAGGGCTTTTCTTATCATGTTTTGGTATCAGAATTTAGGGTAATTATATGTAATAAATTGGTTTTTATAATGTATTATATGTTATATATAATTATATATATTTATTATGTTTATTCTTTTCTAGTTAATAAAAAATTTCTGCATTCAAATATTTGTACCATATAAAAAAGTAATTTCTGCATTCAAATATTTGTACCATATAAAACCTGCTCCATTTTTATTGAAAAAATGGTGTCCAGTATCTCAGGGATTCTCATATCAGAGTATATGAGAAGCTACCTGAGAAGTATTATACTAGGGGGAGTACATGAGAATTTATGTTTTTACAAGTTTTCTGGCTTGTTCTCATGTGTAGTAGCTCTGTGGACCTGAGCTTTGGAACCATTGAACAGTTTCTCTTAGTGTTTTTATTTCAGTTCCCTGTGTATGTGTGTATGCGTGTGTGTGTGTGTGTTTGTGTGTGTGTGTGTGTGTGTGTGTGTGTGTGTATTTGGAAATTGTTGCTAGAAGATCCAAGGATCTTCCAAGAATTTTGAGACCTTCTTTTTGGAGAAAAGCTTTTTGCTGTGTTCCCAGGCCCCTGAGGTATAAATTAATTCTCCTTTGCATACAGGGATGTTAGTGGAAACATTTGTAAATCTGCTATAACCATGCTATTTCTAAAAAGAGAAATGGAATACTCTACCTCTTTTTTGTGTAATTCATTCATATTTGTCATTTAAGTTCAACATCTCAACTGAAGTCCTCCTGTTATAGGCACTTCTTAGAACTTCACACCAGTTGAAAAAGGTGAAATTTTTATTAATTATTTAACTAACCCCTCCTCTTCCAAAATATATGAGCTGTGAACACAAACATCATGTTTTTAGTGTGTCTGCTGACTACAGCACCCACTATAGTCCCTGACAGAAATAAGTATTAAAAAATGTTTAACAAATAAGTAAATGAATGAATAAATCTCTTTTGTTTCACGCCCCCATCGATTAAACTATAGAGCAATTATTTCAGTTTTCTTATGAAAATTAATTTTGAAAATTATTAAAAAACTGGAGAGTCAAGTGAAATTAGAGCTTTTTTTTTTTCTTCTGCAAATCATTTTTGTACCTGGAAGTTCCAGTTTCCCCAAGAGAATTCTTGTACTCTTGTTTTCATGGCATTATTTCACTGATAGATTTCGGGTAACATATAGGAAGATGAGGCGTAACAGTGGTCATAAGAACAAAAGAGTTACAAAATAAAGGTAAGTTTTTAAAGATTATTTTTCTGTTTTTATGCAAGGTGCTTTGGTTAAAGGTAGCCATCCTGGCAATTTTTTTTACAATGCCTATTATATGAATATAAGTGCCTTTTCTTTTATATACCAATAAGCTTTTGACAAAGAATTGTTGATGAAGGAAAATTATAATTTACTGCAATCAAATAATTCAAAAACTGTATTTTTTAGTGTGTCTGTTCATTTTGCCTGAGCGAATGATGTTCTACAAGATGTCTAACATTCCAGAGTCAAAATTATCTATCATTAAAGACACTTAAAATGATTCAGGAAATCAAACCAAAAGCAATGCCTATTATTATATATATGTAAACCACTGTTCTTATTCTAAGATTTTGTTTATAAAGTACCCAAACCAGAAAATAAATTAAAAAAAAACGAATTCTTAATATATTTCTAAGTGGTTTATGGTTTGGGTAGAACCTGTACTAGGTAAGTAGTAATTTCAGTTCAATTTGTTTTAATGAACATTGCCAGGCACTGTTCTACAATGTACAAGGAAAAATATGAAATTTCAGCCTCAATAGGGTCAAGAGTCAAATGAGGGAGGCAAACATATAGCAACCTGGTTTACGAGAGATGTAATTGTCCTGCACCAGGATACTACTATATCTCAGATCCCTGGTTAATTTAATTATCTCTATAAGGTTCTAGTTAACATGCAAGTATATTATCCCCAGGATAAATTTAGACATAAAGCAATAATCAACTGTTGTTGTGTGAGCACAGATCTTAATCTACAGAAGATAGGGCAATGTATATGCGATTAAGGAGAGCAAAAGGGAAATGGAATGACAAGTAAGAGCTCTTTATAAGGAGGACTAATCATTATGTTTTCAGACTATAATCTCCATGACTTGTACTTTGACCATCAATGAGCCCACAATGACATTTAATATGCATTCTGTAATTATTTGTTGTATTCATTAATTAATGGATACATGGACAAATGAATAAACAAACGTGATTACTGGTAGCAGTACAAGGGCCCAGTATCCACATGGGGAACAGACAGGTAGTAAGGAAGAATTACACCTCAACTTAATTACTTGTTTATTCGATGAAAATTTTGGGCAGCTACTGGAAGTGAATTTTCTGACTCTACATCATTGCTAAGTACCAGGGACACCAAATTTCTTACACTTATGTTGACTTTAGGGTTACGTTTTGTAGATTCTGTTGGGAATGATGGAAGATGCATTATTTGGTGAAATGGGGGGATTGATTCAGCCTTTTCCTCATCTGTGATATCTCACTGTCAGCAACTGATTCAACAAATGTGGTCCAATTAGGCATCCCTGGCCCGTCATCCAGATCCTGCACACAAATTGGTTCACTCCTACTGGGGTCTAACTCTTAAAGGCCTCACACCTGTAACCATAGCCATTCTCTAAATCTGCTTCTGCTCAATCAGTTTTGTGACTGTTGGCTTCTGTTCACAGCCATGAAACTGGTTTCTAAAATTCATCTGCTTTCTTTATCTATTTTCTTGGATAAGGAAGTTGAATTGGGACGATTCAACCACCATAATTCCTGACATGTTTTAAACTTTGCTTTGAGAGAGATTGCCACTTCTATGGTATTTAAAATGCTCTCCAATCCAACTTTCATTTTGTTCTGTTACATTCCCCAAGAAAATAAAAACATGATATAAGTTTATTAATTGTGGATTGCTTTTAGTTATTTAAAGGGATTAAAAGAAATTGTAAATAACTGTTCCTATAAAAATATATTTGGGAAATTCATAAACTTGGTTATAAGTATTTTCTTATTGCTATTTTAATCTATGTAGCCATGGTAAAATGGTATCATGGAATTATTACCAAAATCTAAAAATACTGCTCTTTAAAATAAATCATAATATTTCATATTCATGAAATAAAAGTGGTCAACAATAAGATCTTTTAACTACTTGAGTAATGCCTAGACTTGGGTATAAGAAATGAGGCAAGAAAGAGCCATTTTCTAACAAAACTTTGCCTTTTACCAAATTCTGAACAGAGTTCAAGAAAGCTTCCAGTGGGGATCATATCCCTGAAGCTCCAAAATTAGAATCTTCTAACTTTCAGTTTGCCACCTCATTGGTTCTAAGACTGTTAGGGTTAGGGGTCACTGATTACTTATCTTTTCTGACCTTCAGCTTTTAAAAAAATGAAAGCAGAATAATAATAATAATGCTAACTTGTTTTAGAGTATTAAATTGAAATTTCTAGTGAAAATGATAAAGAACTGTACAATTATGAGGTATTGTTATTTGGCAATAGGCTTTACACACACACACACAGAGTACACAACCTTAATTATCTTTAAACAAGTTTTTCTGGTAAATTTCCTTCTTTCACAAACAGGTCTCTGTTTCTCACTATGGATATTCCTTTATTCTACCTGTGAAAGTAGACACTATAGGCTGCAGATTCTTTCACAGGACTTTAATTTTAATTTTGACTTGATTTTAACAGAGCAGCATCTGGTCTTCTGGCACAAAATTCAAACCATTTTGCTGGCAGCTACAGGATTATCCCTTGGTGAGCTTGTTGATGGGTTGTTTGAGTTAACTTGCACTCATAACCACCATTACACTGTGGTGTATGTTCTTCTTTCCAGGTATTTTCTATGTTGACTACACATATTGGACTTTTAAAGATTACTTTGACTAGTGGAAAAAAATGCATGAATCATATTTTATAGCTAGCTAATGAGTTATTTTATTCCATTTGTATACCCTCCTTTATCTTATCATTGAATTTTTTTGCTCTTCTCCAATTTTTCTTCTCCAATTTTACACCTCCATTTCTTCCCAAAATATTTTTTAGCTTTTCCCTGTTGTTTACATTTCTCAATTTTTCTTTCTATAACTTTGTAATTTAACTGTGTAAAGTAATTCCCCATGATTTTAAGAAAAAAGCATTAAGAAAAGTATTAAGCAGAGATAATGTGGGCTTTTAGGGAGGATTGTTTTCTGTATTAATATTGTGGTTATTATTTTATAATCACTGCTGTACTGCTTTCTGCAGTGGACGTTTGTTGATTTTGCGTCCCCAGCATTGATTACTTCTTCTTTGTGTAACTGCTCATTTCTTTGACTCTCATGTAGTTTGGATGAGCCTTACTCTGCTCCCCCTGTTTAGATTTGGTCCCATCGTCCACAGCTTGCCCATGAGATTCCCACACTGCCCTCCCCACAGTGATTGATTCAGAAGTAGACATGTAAACCAGGCTTGATCAATCAAAGTTAATGGGCATTGACCTGGAGGCTTTTGCTTGAACTATTTGTAGAAAAGCCAAACTGTGGCTGAGTTTGCTAGATTTTGGAAGTAAGCCTTGGCCTGCCGTGACCATTTTGGCACTGAGGAAATTGTCTCCCTGAGAATGAATCCTACACATATTAAAGCAGGGCCAAGATATAGAGAGTGAAAATTTTCTGGCAATATTGTTTGGGCCTCTTGATCCAGCTGTGCTATGCTTTAACTTAGAAGTATCCCTAGACATTTTAGTTTTGTCATGCAATAATGCCCGCTCCACACTTTATGTTTTTCCTTAAGCCACTTTGATTTTGAACATTGCTACCTGCAACAATCTTCAGATTTTATGCACTCCTAGTTTCTTTTACTTATAAAAGAAACTAGGAGTTTCTTTTACTTATAAAATTATATATTTTGCATTTAATTTCTTTCTCACTTTAGCATGTTAATTGTTCTGTCACCTTTTTTTTACTTCCCAATTTTAAAATATCTCTAAAGATTGTTTACTTTTGGAACAAGAAAACTAGCAGAAAATTTTATTGTGTTTAACTATTTAATATTCATTCATACCTGGGTCACAGGATTGCACAGTATTTCATAAATAAATAAATGATATAAGAATAATTTTGCAGGATAATGAACTGATGGAAGAATAGTCCCTGGCTAAAATATTAATGAATGTGGTAAAAACCCCTATTTATTCAGCATTTAACACTTTGCTTTAAATAATGTAGTCCTGATCTTATTGTTTAGAAAACAATATAACAGGTGAATTGACTGTATATTCAGTTTTGTATTAACAAACACTCTGTGTCAACATTTTAACATACTGCTTAAAGGCTTGTTTCTCCTATTCAATCCCACATGAAAGAAAAAGATTTCAATACTTCTTTATCAATTCACACATTTTTTTTTCCCTCGTAACCAGAAATGTTCATGCAGGTGATGTGCTTCTCATCTACCCTGAAAAATAATCTCTCACGTTTGGATAATATAGGATCTTTGGAGTTTCAACTAGACTGTGTACATTCTTTCTTTTGGTTTATATGACTATTCTTTAAAATAGATGGGAAAGACACTGAGACGTCCATTTTGCATCTGAGACAAATAAGTCATATATTCAAATCTAGATCTTTAGTTGCCTAGTCCAACACACCTCTAACTGCAACACAAATAGAAAAATAGTTAGGCGCTGGTAGACCCGATATAAATATCCTCACCTAAACAATAAATCTAACCCATTCCATGGACATCGTCGTATCCTCAAGGTATTCAGCCAAGGACAGGATCAGAGCTGCCATATTGTATCACATGACAGGAAATTAAAATGCACAGACTCATTCAGTTACTGAATAGTCAACTATAGGAGCATATTATGGCATATCAGGTACTGTTTTGGGATGATGTCTCAGTGGTAAACAAGTCTAACTTTGTTTTTAAAGATAATGTTCTTTTATATTTCTCTACCTTTATTATATCCACTGAAAAACAATCTATTCTGTTATTCAACTATTCCTGGTATATAAGCCTAACTCAAAGGCTTAGTTAACTAGGAAATCAAAGGGACCGTATAGGATGTACACATTAATATGTTCTAGGGTAAAGTAAAACTGTACAAATAATGTATAATATTGTCTGAGTACAAAATCACATCAGAAACAAAACACACACACACACACAAAAACATGTTCAGCTTTGGCATCTGCCCAGGTGAACACACTGTTAACCTTTCAGATGACAGATACATTTTACACTAACTTTTGAAGACTTTAGGCTACGTTTTGAACGTGGGTGTAGGCACAGTCTTTCTGCTTAATAAATCTGAATAGGAACGGAATGGATAAGTATAGCAACATATTAAACCAAAATGTCAATTTTCAACTACTAACAAAGGCTTGCTACAACCTTAGGCACTCAACCTTCCAAATGATACCAATTACGTTCACCCTCCCTACTGAGCTCTGAAAGGAGAGGCACCACGGGGATCAAAATTAAAACACTTAATTACTTTATGTTTTAAATGCAAACTATCTGTGGAAAACAGCAGGCCAATCTTTTTCCCCTCCACTCGACACAAGTCCCTTTGGTCCCTGGACAACTATACTAATCTTTTGAGCTTAAATACATTTCAATCAATTTGTATTCTCCTACAAACCTCTTTACCATCTCTTGGAAAGGCCTACACACTTGGTTACTATTTAACCACTGAAGTAAATGCCTGAGAATTAAAGATCCCTAGAGCTGGCTGATGAGCTTTCACTTAGAGTAAGTATTGTAACACATCTGGAAATTAAGGGCTAAGGGTAAACAGAGGCTAGAATAAATTTGCAAAGACACTTCTTGGAATTTGCAGAATTGCCATTATAGAATGAAGTGTTTTAGTGGAATCAAATTTATATGTCATTTACAACATTACAGGCCTCCTGAAATCTTGATCATCTACCCCAATGTCATTAGCAGAGAATGCCAAAGTTTAAAATAAATCATGATAACTGTAGAAAAACGACTGATAAAAACCTCCAAATATCTTTATAGATTTTAAATTTGTATTTCAATTACTTCTTATTCTTTTATCCTCTATGTTTAAGATTAGAACACACTTTTTTTGTTTCCTGAGCTTTTCAACATTTATTTTATAAGTTCTTTTACTTACAGCAATACTCTGAGTCAAGAAGTTATCTGTTTTGCAAATAAGGAAAATGCACAAAGCTCATCTTGGCTTTCAGTTGAGGTCACACAATTAATTAGTGCAGAACTGAAACTAGAACACAGATTTTCATAGATCCTAGCCTAAGACTTTTCCATTAGAGTGTGTGACTTCTTATACATTTAATTATATTGTCATTATAAAATATACATATAAAGTATAAATATGTAAAAGTGATTTCTAGTTGCTGAGACTGGAGAGACTCTTTTTGGATGAACTGATAAGAGTCCTGTGGGGAAAGAAACTTGTTCTCATTTAAAAGTCATATATGTATAAACTGAGACATATTAACCACTTATCATAATGAACAATCAATCATACATAGGCAGAAGAAGTCCAGGTTAGTTGGAAAGGTGAGACAAAAATGGAATGATGGGAAATGGGAGAGACAATGGGATTCTTCAAAACTCCCGAACTTACTTTCTTTTCCAAATTGTCTCTGATCATGGTAATTTGTGGTGACAAGGGTCAGCAACAAAGCATCAAAGATCACAGCACAAAGGTGAAGTGATTCACCCTGCTTTTAAAATCTTAGTACAGAACTCAGATCTAATTAAAGAACAAGATAGGCATCTACACCACCTTCACTTTGACATCTTCAAATTTAAAGCAATTCAACTTTCACTCCCACACTCAGGTTAATTTTCACTAGAAGAAATGATTCTGACAGTTTCAAAAAGTCACGTTAAGATCCTATAAGGAAAAAAGAGTAAAAGTTTCTTCTTTTACTAATAAATGTGTCCTCCAAGATAAGATTTCCCAAGAGCTCTAGGACTTGCTAAGATGTGCCAGAACAATGTGCAGCAAGGGGTTCAGGGCACAGGCTGGGAGTCAGAAGTGTGTATGTAGCCCCCCCCATTCCTACTACTAATTGTCCATGTGATCATGGGAGAAGTACTTAAATATCTCTTAAATGTAGTTATTTCTTCTATGAATTGAAATAACACTAGTACTTAAAATTCAGGGATGTTATGATGTTGGTAGTGAGCTAAACAGTTGCTCCCACAAAAGATATGTCCTTGCTCTAATTCCAAGCACCTATGAATACCTTATTTAGAAAAAAGGATCTTTGCAGATGTAATTAACTGACATAGTTTAAGAGGAGGACATCGCCCTGGATTTATCTGCGGCGGCGGGGGGGGGGGGGGGGGGGGCTCTACACCTAATGACAAGTGTCCTTATAGGAGACATACAGAAAAAAGGCACAGAAGAGGAGCAGACCATGTGACAATGCAGAGAGTGACTGGAGTGATGTGGTCACAAGCCAAAGAACACCTGGAGCTACCAAAGCTGGAAGTGGTAGAGAATGGATTCCCCTCTAGAGCCTTTCAAGGGAGTGTGACCCTGCTGACCCGTTCATGTTGGACTTCTGGCCTCCAGAACTGAGAGAATAAATTTCTGTTTTAAGCCAACTCATTTATGGTAATTTGTCACAGCAGCCACAGGGAACTGATGCAACATTAAATGAGATCATTGTGAAGAATGTACTTAGCATATGACCTAGAACATAAAATGTAAATAGAAGCTATTATTATGATAGCTGAGCAGTACAGAGCCTAGAGCCACTATCAAAGGCTATGTATACTTAGAAAAGAGCTTTCCTCTTACTGAGCACTTCTTGTGTTCCATATATTCTCCTAGGTGTTATGTATGCATTATATACTTTCGCCATCTAGCTATAGCGAAAGTAAATATTATGAGTTCTTTTGACGGATGAGGAGACTGAGACTCAGAAAAGTGAAGTGATTTACCCAAGTTCTAATAAAAAGTAGGCGAGGGCTTCCCTGGTGGCGCAGTGGTTGAGAGTCCGCCTGCCGATGCAGGGGACACGGGTTCGTGCCCTGGTCCGGGAAGATCCCACATGCCGCAGAGCGGCTGGGCCCGTGAGCCATGGCCGCTGAGCCTGCGCGTCTGGAGCCTGTGCTCCACAACGGGAGAGGCCGCAACAGTGAGAGGCCCGCGTACCGCAAAAAAAAAAAAAAAAAAAAAAAGTAGGAGAATCAAATTCATGCCTGCCTGTGGGAAAAGCATTTACTCTCTCTTTTCCATGCTGTTTCTGTAAGATACAGTATGCAGGAGCAGTGAGCGGGTTTTTGGGGGGGAAACTAAATTGAAACCAGCGATCTGTGCAATCGTTTATCAATCTTAAGGGTTTGGGGACTATGCATAAATCAAGGAATGAAGCAATGTATTGGATTGTGGTGAATGTAGACAAAAGTGAGAGTGTTAGAAAGAGACCTCGTGAAGTTTGCAAACAGTTCTTAAATTATAGCCTTGGTAATTGGAGGCAGGAATTGGGTGGAGGTAAATTGTATTGGATGTTAAAATAGTTTTGACGCTGTGGCAGGCAGAAATCTAAGATGGTGCTCAAGATTCCTGCCCCTGGTGTACACCTGTACAATCCCACTGTGGAGTAGTGGTGGGAAGTGTGAATAGGATGGGCATCAATCCTAACTAGGCTACATTGTATGGCAAAGGTAAGTGGACTTTGCAGATATTATTAAAGTCCCAAATCAGTTGATTTTTAATCAAAAGAAAGATTATCCTTGGTGGACCTTATTAATCAGATAAAAGCCCTTGAATGAGCAATTGGGCCCTTCCTGAGATTAGACAAGATTCCCCTGCTGCCCCTGAAGAAGCAAACAGCCATGCAGTAAATTGTCTTTGGAGAAGACCATGTGGCACAGGATTGCAGGTGGCCTCTATGAGTTGAAAGTCACCCTGGTCAACCATCAGCTATAAAACAGGTACCTTGAGTCCACCATGGTAAGGAGATAAATTTTGCCAAACAACCTTAAACTTGGAAGAAAATTATTTTCTAATTAAGCTTACTGATATGACAGTAGCCTGGCCAACGCTTAGAATGTAGCCTTGCGAGACTCTGAGCAGAGGACAGTACATGTGTGGTAATTTGTATCACAACAATAGAAAACTAATACAGACACCTCTCAAAAATCAATTGTTTTGTTTAAATATACAATTTCTATGAAAGAAATCAGCACTGTTTTACAAACTAGTCCGGGCCTTGCCGGGTTTACTGATAGTGCTGAATACTTAGGTTTGACGCTCCCAGCTTTGCTCTCAGAAAGTATTCATCCCCTTTCTTCATACCCTCACCATCTATCCTTTCGCTTTCTGAACATGTCATTAGAAACCTTCAACTTCAAGCCATGAAATCTGGACACCACCTTTACATACACACATACACACACACAAATACACAGAAACACACAGAGCACATGTATGAGCACACATTCATAGCCAAGCACACACAAAGACATGAAATCAGTATATTACACTTACCTATGCACACACACCACACATACACATACTGTCATTGTGCCTGATAACATGGATCGTGCCTTTTTTAGCTGCATGAAAGCCATGTTGGTCTTTATTTTATTCATGTTTCTCTTTAGTACTTAAAACACACTCATGGCCAAATGTACCCTTGCAGTTGTATAGTTATATACTTTTAACATTTTTATCACATCATAAAATAACATAGTGACAGTACTTTAATGTTCAACTGCTGCATTATTAATAGGAGAGGTTTTGCTTTTCCAGAAGCATCCTGAATTTGTTGTGATCCACAGCCATTAAGGCCCAATAAATATGATGCAGGTCAGACTGGAAATGCAAAGAATTTGGTGAACTCTGAATGTATTAGGTGCACTTTGAACCATTTACTACCATAATTACAATGATATTATTGCTAAAGAAGCATCTTAGAGCTTGAAAGCAAATTTTCTTAGCACCATAAATGGTCACTCTATCTTGCAGTAAAAATAAAAGATTTATTGGCAAAGGTAATAACTTGTTAATTTCATGTTTTAATTTCCCAAACTCTGGTAGTTGAATACAGAATGACATAGTTTGAACATAGACTGATGATTAAAAATTCAGCCTGTTAACATGATCCAAATAGTTTATAACTCAGATATATTAATTTGTCAAGTTGGTATCAAAATCTTTCTTCTGGATGAAATTAATATTTCAATATACTTTTTATATAATGGGTTTAAGTAATGCTGAATAAAGATGATAAATTAGTTTTGATTTGCAAATATATTTTAAACAGGTAGTACACAAAGTGATGAAACACAAATGCATACATTATATGAATAAAAATAATGCAAATAGACTAATAGTACAAAAAAATTCCCTAATCAATACGTAAAATAATATTTAGAAATGCTATTAACAAATGAACAAAAGCTCAAGTGAGAATAACTTTAAGCTATTGGTCATTTATTATCAAATTAGCAAATATTTCCAAGGATTATAATAATAAATTTTGTCATGGAAGTAATGAAATGGGCAACCTATCTAGAAAGTGTGAATCAATGTAACTCAAAAACCTGGAAAATGTATATACTTTGGACCCAATTATTCCAATTTTTTAAGTGTAATTATGATTTTCAGAAGACAATGCAGTTAAGTTAAAAAATCCTACAAGCAAAAAAGACAGGAATGGGACAATTCTATATTCAATCAATTAAAAAAATTAAAGTATGATAATCTATTTTAAATAGGACATAATTCAATACATACTATGTCATTCTTGATAAAGATAATTAGTGGGCAATACATGGATATGTGCATATTCAAATACAAACACTCATGTGACACTTTGCTATATGATTTTATGCTCAGTACAGTTACACAATTTCCACTTCTGATAACATTCATCTTTATCTTTTCTAAATACAAATATAATAAATATTCACTGTAGAAAACTTTGAAAATACAGCTCCAAAGACAAAAAGTAAAACAGAAAAAAGAAAGCTTGCTCTTTTAATTTTAAGTGACCACTGCCCTTTGAAATGCATAAATATTTTTCTACTGATTTTGTAATTAAAAAAAAATTCTAACATTGGATAGATTACTTAAAAAAAAATGACTCCTAGATGTTTTTACCTAGTACCCCATAGAGTCATTTCAGGTAGAAAACATTTTGAAATCTTCCTGCTTCTTGGCTGCTCAAGCAAATATTTGATGAATAAATACAGACATCTTTAGTTATGATTTAGTGAGAGTCTTTTTCAAACTTTTCAAAGGATTATAGCTCTGGCTAGTATTTGGTGATAGACTGAAAATAGAATCAGATCCTATGTTTCCATATGTCTCCATTACCCTCATCCCAGTATATTAAATTTGAAGTGAGTGATAATTTTTTCTGAATTTTACTTTCTTCTGATCTCCCAACTATTGTTATTATTAGACTGATATGAAGAGAAATTGAGAATTCTATCCACAACTGACCTTAAAAGAGCCAGGGCATGGAAGCAACCTAAGTGTCCATCGACAGATGAATGGATAAAGAAGATGTAGTACATATATACAATGGAATATTACTCAGCCATAAAAGGAAACGAAATTGAGTTATTTGTAGTGAGGTGGATGGACACAGAGACTGTCATACAGAGTGAAGTAAGTCAGAAAGAGAAAAACAAATACTGTATGCTAACACATATATATGGAATCTTAAAAAAAAATGGTTCTGAAGAACCTAGGGGCAGGACAGAAATACAGACACAGATGTAGAGAATGGACTTAAGGACGTGGGGAGGGGGAAGGGTAAGCTGGGATGAAGTGAGAGAGTGGCATGGACATATATACACTACCAAATGTAAAATAGATACTAGTGGGAAGCAGCCTCATAGCACAGGGAGATCAGCTCGGTGCTTTGTGACCACCTAGAGGGGTGGGATAGGGAGGGTGGGAGGGAGACGCAAGAGGGAGAGGATATGGGGATATAGGTGTACGTATAGCTGATTCACTTTGTTACAAAGCAGAAACTAACACAACATTGTAAAGCAATTATATTCCAATAAAGATGTTAAAAAAATAAATAAATAAAAGAATACATTGAAGAAAAAAAGGAGAGGTTTCCATTGGAAAATTGGTCCCCCTTCCTCCCTCCCTCCCGTCCTTTTCCTTCCTCATTTCTCTTTCCTCTCTCTCCCTCTCTTTCCCCTTTCCCTCTTTCTTTTAGCATGCATTCAACCAGTATGTATTAGACATGTACCATGTGTCAAGCACTGTGCTAGGCACAAGGGATATAAATGTAAGCAAGATAGCTTCGTATCTGCCCTCCCAAAGCTTAGTTGATGCTAAGCCGGAATCAGAATCAGAGTTGAATCTTAAAACAAGTATTTACAATAACGTGTGGCAAGTGATACAATAAAGAAAGAATAGAAGGTTAAGAAAATGCCTAGATGCAGCTAGGTGTGGGCAAGGAATATTGCTCAGGGTAGAGTTTCTAGACAAAGCGGCAGTTAGGCTGAGACCTAAAGAATCATTAAACATTAGAAAGGTAGTATTTCTCCTCTACAAGAATGGAAGCAGTTGTTTATCTAAGTTTGTACCTCATTAGATTATTGGCTCCTCTTTGCATGTCCAGTACCCATGAAAGTGGCAGGCATACAGGTGGTGTTTTAACAAATGTTTGATTAATTAATGCAGAGATATATAAATTAACAGTATATTGGTAAAACACAATTTGATATATGTGCTTGTAAATTACACAATTAAAAAAAAGCATGGATTTCCAGAAATATTAATATATTTCCCATATCTCCACTGCTAATCTTAGATTCTCTTTTTTATTTTTTACACTTTGTTCTGCTTTTCTTTTATTCATTTTTAATTTTTGTCCCTATTAGTGGACTCAAATCAATATATGTTTGATTTTAACCTCTGACAATATAATTTATTACAGCTTCAATACTTATTCAAAGTTTAATGACTCGTTTTTAGGTATAATTTTATAAAAGCATATGAATTTATAAATCTTCTAGTTAATACTTACAATTTACTTTTGCCTGTACGACATTAGTTCTCAGCAAAAAGTGATAAAGAAATTGCCAGAAAGTTTGAGTATTGAGTAATTACCTTGAATATTGCTTTAAGAAACGTGCATATTAAGTTTTGCATGCATATGAAATTTATGCAAATTTATGCTGTTTTCAGTAGAGATCATTTAATTAAAGAATGAAAATCATTTAAAAACTTATTCAAAATTCATTTGGTAATGTGAGGATATAATATACGCGAAGTCACTAGACTCATAAATTCACAAAGAAAGTAAATTTTAAAAACAGCAATGTTAGTTAATGTAAAACACCAAGGCAATGGGGCATCTAAAAATGTCCTTTAAAAGTTGTTGGGAGCTTCCCTGGTGGCGCAGTGGTTGAGAGTCCGCCAGCCGATGCAGGGGACACGGGTTCATGCCCCAGTCCAGGAAGATCCCACATGCCACAGAGCGGCTAGGCCCATGAGCCATGGCTGCTGAGCTTGCATGTCTGGAGCCTGTGCTCCACAATGGGAGAGGCCACAACAGTGAGAGGCCCACGTACCGAAAAAAAAAACCAAAAAACTTGTTGGAATATAGTTAAGAAAATAAGCTTTAAGATCCCGTTGGGAACTGAGTCCAACAAGATCTCTAAGTATTTTTATGCTTAGGGTGAGTACTGAAAATTTGTTTATATTAGTTCAAATTGGCCTTCAGTATCTCATTTTCTTGTTATTGCATATTCTCAATTATCTGAGAATTTAAATGCAGAAAAAGGAAGAAGAAAGCATGGCAAAGATGGAAATGGGTCATAACTTAATAAATACAATCATAAATTGTTTTTGAAAACCAAATTATTTTGGGGAACTTCAGAGGCAAAAAATATATGGTTTACATGAAAACCTGGAAAAGAAATAATTTAGTTTGCTCCAAATATAGAACTGATTTTTCAAGAAAAACAAGTTTATTTTCAGGAAACCAAATATGTAACACATACACACACACACACACACACACACACACAAAATCACATCACATTTTAGAAAATCGTATTATGTCCTAAATTATATTTTTCTTTTAATAAATTGTTTCTTCACAGTAGGACTTTTCAGGAGGGGATTTTCTTGGGATTTGTGAAGTTTACAAGTTCTGATATTTATGTGCTTATAATTTAAATGAGACACTGAATTATAATATCTCAACTTAGAGAGAATGAGTTAATACCTTAGCTAGAAATAGTATATTAAATACAAAGTAGAGGGAGTTCCCTTGTGGTCCAGTGGGTAAGACTCTGCTCTCCCAATGCAGGGCACCCAGGTTCGATCCCTGGTCAGGGAACTAGATCACTCTGGCATGCTGTTACTAAGAGTCTGTATGCCACAACTGAAAAAAAGATCATTTGAGCCTCAACTAAGACCCGGAGCAGCCAAAATAAATAAATAAATAAATAAAAATAAATCGTAAGAAAAAAATACAAAGTAGAAATGCTCAAATAAATCAGTGTTTTAATACTCTCATCTCACTTGTATCATTTAGCAAAATTCACAGCTAACGGTAACCTCAATAAAAATGCAAAGGAGGGGCTAGACAGGAAGATGGCGGAAGAGTAAGACACGGAGTTCACCTTCCTCCCCACAGATACACCAGAAATACATCTACACGTGGAACAACTCCTACAGAACACCTACTGAACGCTGGCAGAAGACCTCAGACCTCTCAAAGGCAAGAAACTCCCCACGTACCTGGGTAGGGCAAAAGAAAAAAGAATAAACAGAGACAAAAGAATAGGTACGGTACCTGCAGCAGTGGGAGGAAGCTGTGAAGGAGAAAAGGTTTCCACACATTAGGAAGCCCCTTCTCGGGCGGAGACTGCGGGTGACGGAGGGGGAAAGCTTCGGAGCCGTTGGGGAGAGCACAGCAGCAGGGGTGCGGAGGGCAAAGCGGAGAGATTCCCACACAGAGGATCGGTGCCGACCGGCACTCGCCAGCCCGAAAGGCTTGTCTGCTCAACCGCCGGGGCGGGTGGGGCTTGCGCTTTGGTCAGAGCTCAGGGAGAGGACTGGGGTTGGCAGCGTAAACACAGCCTGAAGGGGGTTAGTGCATCACGGCTAGCCGGGAGGGAGTCCGGGGAAAAGTCTGGACCTGCCGAAGCGGCAAGAGACTTTTTCTTCCCTCTTTGTTTCCTGGTGCGCGAGGAGAGGAGATTAAGAGCGCTGCTTAAAGGAGCTCCAGAGACGGGCTCGAGCCACGACTAACAGCGCAGACCCCAGAGACGGGCATGAGACGTTAAGGCTGCTGCTACTGCCACCAAGAAGCCTGTGTGCAAGCAAAGGTCACTATCCACAACCCCCTTCCGGGGAGCCTGTGCAGCCCGCCACTGCCAGGATCCCGGGATCCAGGGACAACTTCCCCGGGAGAATGCAGCATGGCACGCCTCAGGCTGGTGCAATGTCTTGCTGGCCTCTGGTGCCGCAGGCTCGCCCCACACTCCGTACCCCTCCCACACCTGGCCTAAGTGAGCCAGAGTCCCCAAAGCAGCTGCTCCTTTAACCCCATCCTGTCTGAGCAAAGAACAGACGCCCTCCGGCAACCTACACTCAGAGGCGGGGCCAAATCCAAAGCTGAGCCCCTGGGAGCTGTGAGAACAAAGAAGAGAAAGGGAAATCTCTCCCAGCAGCCTCAGAAGCAGCGGATTAAAGCTCCACGATCAACTTGGTGTACCCTGCATCTCTGCAATACCTGAAGAGACAACAAATCATCCCAAATTGAGGAGGTAGACTTTGAGAGCAAGATTTATGATTTTTTCCCCTTTTCCTCTTTTCGTGAGTGTGTATGTGTATGCTTCTGTGTGAGATTTTGTCTGTATAGCTTTGCTTCCACCATTTGTCCTAGGGTTCTATCCATCCGTGCTTTTTTTTTTTCTTTAAAACAAATTTTTTTTCTTAATTATTTTTTATTTTAGTAACTATTTTATTTTATCTTACTTTATTTTATTTTATCTTCTTTCTTGCCTTTGTTCTTTCCTTCTGTCCTCCCTCCCTCTCTTCTTCCTTTCTTTCTTTTCCTTCCTTTCTTCTCTCTCTCTCTCTCTCTCTCTCTCTCTCTCTGTCTCTCTCTCTCTCTCTCTCCTTTTTCTCCTGAGCCGTGTGGATGAAAGGCTGTTGGTGCTGCAGCCAGGAGTCAGTGCTGTGCCTCTGAGGTGGGAGAGCCAAGTTCAGGAAACTGATCCACAAGACACCTCCCAACTCCACTTAATATCAAACGGCAAAACTCACCGAGAGATCTCCATCTCAACACCAGCACCCAGCTTCACTCAATGACCAGCAAGCTACAGTGCTGGACACCCTATGCCAAACAACTAGCAAGACAGGAACACAACCCCACCCAATAGCAGAGAGGCTGCCAACCCCACCCAATAGCAGAGAGGCTGCCTAAAATCATAATAAACCCACAGACACCCCAAAACACACCACCAGACGTGAACCTGCCCACCAAAAAGACAAGATCCAGTCTCATCCACCAGAACACAGGCACTAGTCCCCTCCACCAGGAAGCCTACACAACCCACTGAACCAACTTTAGCCACTGGGGACAGACACCAAAAACAACGGGAACTATCAACGTGCACCCTGCAAAAAGGAGAAACCAAACACAGTAAGATAAGCAAAATGAGAAGACAGAAAAACACACAGCACATGAAGGAGCAAGATAAAAACCCACCAGACCTAAAAAATGAAGAGTAAATAGGCAGTCTACCTGAAAAAGAATTCAGAATAATGATACTAAAGGTGATCCAAAATCTTGGAAATAGAATAGAGAAAGTGCAAGAAATATTTAACAAGGACGTAGAAGAACTAAAGATGAAACAAGCAATGATGAACAATGCAATAAATGAAATGAAAAATACTCTAGATGGGATCAATAGCAGAATAACTGAGGCAGAAGAACGGATAAGTGACCTGGAAGATAAAAGAGTGGAAATAACTACTGCAGAGCAGAATAAAGAAAAAACAATGCAAAGAACTGAGGACAGTCTCAGAGACCTCTGGGACAACATTAAACACACCAACATTTGAATTATAAGGGTTCCAGAAGAAGAAGAGAAAAAGAAAGGGACTGAGAAAATATTTGAAGAGATTATAGTTGAAAACTTCCCTAAAATGGGAAAGGAAATAGTTAATCAAGGCCAGGAAGCACAGAGAGTCCCATACAGGATAAATCTAAGGAGAAACACGCCAAGACCCATATTAATCAAACTGTCAAAAATTAAATAGAAAGAAAACATATTAAAAGCAGCAAGGGAAAAACAACAAATAACACACAAGGGAACCCCCATAAGGTTAACAGCTGATCTTTCAGCAGAAACTCTGCAAGCCACAAGGGACTGGCAGAACATATTTAAAGCGATGAAGGAGAAAAACCTACAACCAAGATTACTCTACCCAGCAAGGATCTCCTTCAGATTTGATGGAGAAATTAAAACCTTTACAGACAAGCAAAAGCTGAGATAGTTCAGCACCAGCAAACCAGCCATACAACAAATGGTAAAGGAACTTCTCTAGGCAGGAAACACAAGAGAAGGAAAAGACCTACAATAACAAACCCAAAACAATTAAGAAAATGGGAATAGGAACATACATATCGATAATTACCTTAAATGTAAATGGACTAAATGCTCCCAACAAAAGACACAGATTGGCTGAATGGATACAAAAACAAGACCCATATATACACCATCTACAAGAGACCCACTTCAGACTTAGAGACACATACAGACTGAAAGTGAGGGGATGGAAAAAGATATTCCATGTGAATGGAAACCAAAAGAAAGCTGGAGTAGCAATTCTCATATCAGACAAAATAGACTTTAAAATAAAGACTATTACAAGAGACAAAGAAGGACACTACATAATGATCAAGGGATCGATCCAAGAAGAAGATATAACAACTGTAAATATTTATGCACCCAACTTAGGAGCACCTCAATACATAAGGCAAATACTAACAGTCATAAAAGGGGAAATTGACAGGAACACATTCATAGTAGGGGACTTTAACACCCCACTTTCATAAACGGACAGATCATCCAAAATGAAAATAAATAAGGAAACACAAGCTTTAAATGGTACATTAAACAAGATGGAGTTAATTGATATTTATAGGACATTCCATCCAGAAACAACAAAATACACATTTTCCTCATGTGCTCATGGAACATTCTCCAGGATAGACCATATCTTGGGTCACAAATCAAGCCTTGGTAAATTTAAGAAAATTGAAATTTTATCAAGCATCTTTTCCAACCACAATGCTATGAGACTGGATATCAATTACAGGAAAAGATCTGTGAAAACTACAGGCACATGGAGGCTAAACAATACACTACTTAATACCGAAGTGATCACTGAAAAAATCAAAGAGGAAATAAAAAAATACCTAGAAACAAATGACAATGGAGACATGACGACCCAAAACCTATGGGATGCAGCAAACGCAGTTGTAAGAGGGAAGTTGATAGCAATACAATGCTACCTTAAGAAACAGGAAACTTCTTGAATAAACAACCTAAACTTGCAACTTCAGCAATTAAAGAAAGAAGAACAAAAACAACCCCAAAGTTAGCAGAAGGAAAGAAATCATAAAAATCAGATCAAAAATAAATGAAAAGGGCTTCCCTGGTGGCACAGTGGTTAAGAATCCACCTGCCAATGCAGGGGACACGGGTTCGAGCCCTGGTCCGGGAAGATCCCACATGCTGTGGAGCAACTAAGCCTGTGTGCCACAACTACTGAGCCTGCGCTATAGAGCCCATGAGCACAGCTACTGAGCCCGCGTGCCACAACTACTGAAGCCTGCGTGCCTAGAGCCTGTGCTCTGCAGCAAGAGAAGCCACCGCAATGAGAAGCCCACACACTGCAACGAAGTGTAGCCTCCACTTGCCGCAACTAGAGAAAGCCCGCACGCAGCAACGAAGACCCAACACAGCCATAAATAAATGAATAAATAAATAAATAAAAATTATTTATAAAAACAAAAAAAAATGAAAAAGAAATGAAGGAAATGATAGCAAAGATCAATAAAACTAAAAGCTGGTTCTTTGAGAAGATAAACAAAATTCATAAACCATTAACTAGACTCATCAAGACAAAAAGGGAGAAGACTCAAATCAATAGAGTTAGAAATGAAAAAGGAGAAGTAACAATTGACACTGCAGAAATACAAAAGATCATGAGCGATTACTACGAGCAACTCTAGGCGAATAAAATGGACAACCTGGAAGAAATGGACAAATTCTTAGAAATGCACAACCTGCCAAGACTGAATCAGGAAGAAATAGAAAATATGAACAGACCAATCACAAGCACTGAAATTGAAACTTTGATTAAAAATCTTCCAACAAACAAAAGCCCAGGACCAGATGGCTTCACAGGCGAATTCTATCAAACATTTAGAGAAGAGCTAACACCTATCCTTCTCAAACGCTTGCAAAATATAGCAGAGGAAGGAAGACTCCCAAACTCATTCTACGAGACCACCATCACCCTGATACCAAAACCAGACAAGGATGTCACAAAGAAAGAAAACTACAGGCCAATATCACTGATGAACATAGATGCAAAAATCCTCAACAAAATACTAGCAAACAGAATCCAACAGCACATTAAACGGATCATACACCATGATCAAGTGGGGTTTATTCCAGGAATGCAAGGATTCTTCATTATATGCAAATCAGTCAATGTGATACACCATATCAACAAATTGAAGTAGAAAAACCATATGATCATCTCAATAGATGCAGAGAAAACTTTCGACAAAATTCAACACCCATTTATGATAAAAACCCTCCAGAAAGTAGGCACAGAGGGAACTTTCCTCAACACAATAAAGGCCATATATGACAAACCCACAGCCAACATCATCCTCAATGGTGAAAAACTGAAAGCATTTCCACTAAGATCAGGAACAAGACAAGGTTGCCCACTCTCACCACTCTTATTCAACATAATTTTGGAAGTTTAAGCCACAGCAATCAGAGAAGAAAAGGAAATAAAAGGAATCCAAATCGGAAAAGAAGAAGTAAAGCTGTCACTCTTTGCAGATGACATGATACTATACTTAGAGATACCTAAAGATGCTACCAGAAAACTACTAGAGCTAATGAATGAATTTGGTAAAGTAGCAGGATGCAAAATTAATGCACAGAAATCTCTGGCATTCCTATACACTAAGGATGAAAAATCTGAAAGTGAAATCAAGAAAACACTCCCATTTACCATTGCAACAAAAAGAATAAAGTACCTAGGAAGAAACCTACCTAAGGAGACGAAAGACCTGTATGCAGAAAATTATAAGACACTGATGAAAGAAATTAAAGATGATACAAATAGATGGAGAGATATACCATGTTCTTGGATTGGAAGAATCAACATTGTAAAAATGACTCTACTACCCAAAGCAATCTACAGATTCTATGTAATCCCTGTCAAAATACCACTGGCATTTTTCACAGAACTAGAACAAAAAATTTCACAATTTGTATGGAAACACAAAAGACCTCGAATAGCCAAAGCAATCTTGAGAATGAAAAACGGAGCTGGAGGAATCAGGCTCCCTGACTTCAGACTATACTACAAAGCTACAGTAATCACGACAGTATGGTACTGGCACAAAAACAGAAAGATAGATCAATGGAACACGATAGAAAGCCCAGAGATAAACCCACGCACATATGGTCATCTTATCTTTGATAAAGGACGCAGGAATATACAGTGGAGAAAGGACAGCCTCTTCAAAAATTGGTGCTGGGAAAACTGGACAGGTACATTAAAAAATATGAGATTAGATTACTCGCTAACACCATACACAAAAATAAGCTCAAAATGGATTAAAGACCTAAATGTAAGGCCAGAAGCTATCAAACTCTTAGAGGAGAACATAGGCAGAACTCTCTATGACATAAATCACAGCAAGATCCTTTTTGACCCACCTCCTAGTGAAATGGAAATAAAAACAAAAATGAACAAATGGGACCTAATGATACTTAAAAGCTTTTGCACAGCAAGGGAAACCATAAAGAAGACCAAAATACAACCCTCAGAATGGGAGAAAATATTTGCAAATGAAGCAACTGACAAAAGATTCAACTCCAAAATTTACAAGCAGCTCATGCAGCTCAATAACTAAAAAACAAACAACCCAATCCAAAAATGGGCAGAAGACCTAAATAGACATTTCTGCAAAGAAGATATAAGAGTGCCAACAAACACATGAAAGAATGCTCAACATCATTAATCATTAGAGAAATACAAATCAAAACTACAATGAGACATCATCTCATACCAGTCAGAATGGCCATCATCAAAAAATCTAGAAACAATAAATGCTGGAGAGGGTGTGTAGAAAAGGGAACAGTCTTGCACTGCTGGTGGGAATGTGAATTGGTACAGCCACTATGGAGAACAGTATGGAGGTTCCTTAAAAAACAACAAATAGAACTACCATATGACCCAGCAATCCCACTGCTGGGCATGTACCCTGAGAAAACCATAATTCAAAAAGAGTCATGTACCAAAATGTTCATTGCAGCTCTATTTACCATAACCCGGAGATGGAAACAACCTAAGTGTCCATCATCGGATGAATGGATGTAGAAGATGTGGCACATATATACAATGGAATATCACTCAGCCATCAAAAGAAACGAAATGGAGCTATTTGTAATGAGGTGGATGGACCTAGAGTCTGTCATACACAGTGTAGTAAGTCAGAAAGAGAAAGACAAATACTGTATGCTAACACATATATATGGAATCTAAGGGAAAAAAAATGTCATGAAGAACTTAGGGGTAAGACAGGAATAAAGACACAGACCTACTAGAGAATGGACTTGAGGATATGGGGAGGGGGAAGGGTAAGCTGTGACAAAGCGAGAGAGTGGCATGGACATATATACACTACCAAACGTAAAATAGATAGCTAGTGGGAAGCAGCTGCATCGTACAGGGAGATCAGCTTGCTGCTTTGTGACCATCTAGAGGTGTGGGATAGGGAGGGTGGGAGGGAGGGAGACGCAAGAGGGAAGAGATATGGGGATATATGTATATGTGTAACTGATTCACTTTGTTATAAAGCAGAAACTAACACACCATTGTAAAGCAATTATACTCCAATAAAGATGTTAGAAAAAATGCAAAGGAGAAGGAAAAATAAATACAGGCATATTACCATTTATCAAAACAAAACACACATTATTTACCTAAAATATGCACAACTTGAAATAACCTTCCCACATTTTGAAGAGAGTATGTAGTGTTGAGGAAACAATTCAGAAAAGCAGGTAGTGAAAATAGGCATTGGAAGGCTGTATTGGGACAATATCCCAGATCATTCACTATTGAAAATATTTTCAGATATTCTCTCTAAAGGAAGTCAGAAATGGGGTTGAATGCTTTAAGTGTATGGACATTTCCAATATAGGGACATGGAGTCCTAGTGCAGCCATCAGAGAGGAAGGGACTGTCAAGTAATCTCAGGGTCTAGAATCTGTGCTGTGATGAGAGAAGCGAGGGACATGAGAAAGGAAGAGTAGAGATTCTAATTGATCTAATGCCATGTGGTCCAACTGTCCCTACATAGTAAGTCAAGGAAAACAGAGTTTTGTGGTTTTGTTTGGATGGAGGAGTAGCAAACTAAAGCTATTTTAGTTTACAATTTTGCTCAATTGTAAAAAGACTACATGTATTATGTTAATTTGTTATTAAAATTATGGTGTGCTCATTTCATTTAATAATATTGGAAAGCTACTCTTTCTACATGGATTATAATCTTGAACTTGAAGATTGAGGAACTAATGATAATCAGGCAAAATATTCTACTTTTAATTATATGGAAGTAGGGTATGAAGTAAGGAAAAGAGAAATATACATCGTTACTTTATTATTTCAAGTATTTTTCCTCTTATTTATAATACAGAGAGAATTTTCTGTATCTGAATATGTTTGAAGTAAATGTCTGTCTCACTGTCACTAGACTGAGGATAAAAAAGGACTTCTCTAGACTCTCTTTCTTCAAATTCAGATCAGGAAAAAAATGAAGATAGTTCTTAAGGTTCAACAAATGAAATCATTGAACTACCACCATCCAAGCTGGCAAAATTGTAGCCAAATACTTGTTAAAGGTGAAAGACTGTAAAGTAGAAAGTAAATTTTTATTTTCTAATCTCTTCTGATAGATTTCTACACAATAAAATATATCCCTAAGGCATGATAGGAAAAGCAGCAACTTATTCTTTAGCTATAAAGAGAACACTTGGTACTAAGAGATTTCAGTGTAACTCCTTTCATAATAATTTAGTGTACTTACAACAAATTGAGGTAATTAGAGTTTGACTTTAATTTGTCAGCCATAGCAATTTATAATTCTTAGTAGCAAGGTTCCAGTCATTGATATATACCAAAAGTATTCTTTTGGTATCAAGGGAAAGGGCTGATGTTCTTGATAAGAGTAATTTTGCCATAATGGAGAGATCAAACTATAAAGATAACCTTGAATTAAAGGTGATTCAGCAAGAAGGTGAAGCTGATGTCCCTATAAAGGAAGGTCATGTATGCAGTTGCACTATTTGTACTTTTGTTGAACAACAGATTAGATTTACAGTTCAGAAAAGGAGATAATTAGCAAGTTTATTTTGGCCAACCAAACTTGGCCCAGAGTTCACTACTTCCCTTTCTAGTTGTAGAGTTGACCCAAAGCTGAGTAAACATTTTATCTAATAAATAGTCAGGTGTATCTTTGAATATGGCTAATGAGCTAATCTCACATATCGTTGAAGATTAAATTTCACTGTAATTTAGCTTTTGATCATTTTGAGCAATTATAAACTTTCCCCTATTTTTCTCACACACAGTATATCCATAAGTGAAATATGGCCATTATCTTATATTGAGTTATGATTAGGGTAGCAATACAATTTTATCTTCCAACCCAGGACAAGTTTGAAAGTAAACAGCATACTATTAATAATTATACTAGGATATCAAACTTAAGTCAGATGCACCTCCACCCCATAATTAGGGCCATCATAATCATGATAGACCTATTTTCTGTGAAAATATTTTATGGTAAGGTAGAGAGAGTCACAATAAAAGCAAAATTTTGATGTGACTGTGAGGGTTAGTTTTACTTTGGTTTTCAAGTGAAACTCAGTATATGAAATAAATATCATCTTGAAAAATGTTCCTAGGTTTTGATTTATGGATATCATATTTAATTTTCTATTGATCTCAGTTCTTCAAGTTCATTCCACTGTTTTATTTAAAAACTTTATGAATTTAATTAGGATCTATATTTTGAGATTTTAGATGATAATAATATATACTTTACATTTAATAGCCAATAGAAAATAGAAAAATTGCCAACAAATTTATGATTTGGACTATCAATTGGTGATTTTGAGGACATTAAAACTGAGAGGACATTGAATACTCTTACCATTTCATTATATTAGTTAAATTGTGTACACGGGTTTTATTTGTGCCATAGGTTTATAATAAAGCAAGTTACAAATTCTGCATTTACATAATAATTTATGACAAATCACTCAAAAAATTTTAATGGAGTTATGCTTTAAAAGAGATAATATCTAGTTCTTTAGTCAGTTTTTCTCCAGAAATGATGATAAAGTTACTAAGTTACAGAGATAGAGCTGAAACATTTAAGCTGGTTAGACAATGTTAAAATCTGCTTCTAAATAATTATTTAGTAATACATGAGGAAATCCAAACGCCAGTTTTAGTATTCAAGAAACAACCTCAAATCTTGAAATTATATACTTTAGCTACTTCACTATTATCATTGAACTTAAAATTCCATGAGGATTCTAACTACTTTTACAGATGTCTTGATTTGACAGTATCACTAGGGAATGCATCGCATAAGGCAAGCTTGAATGTTACTTTTTCCAGTCCCTATAGATCCATACAGGACAACATGCTTTGGGATACATTAGAGAACTCCCTCCTCTGAATATAGTGCTTGATATAGTTGAGTTGATACTCAGGTATAAAAGTCTTCCAGAGCCAGTTATTCAGGGAGTTGATCTGACTTTCAGACGTGCCTGAAGAAAGTTCTCTGTTGGAGGTTCTGTGTTATCCTCCTCCTAAATAAGATGTTGCTTTGAATTATCTTTCCTTATGGTGCCTGGTGCATACAAAACCCTTTTAAGATATATGTGGACTGGAAAGTGACTATTTTTTATTGTCTTATCTTTTGAACAAAATTCTGAATTCTGAGAGAAATCACTTGACTAGAACTGAGGGGAAATTCTTCAGTAACTGTTGGCCATTTTACAGTTATTTTTCTCATTCTATTTTAAATTCAAACTATTCTATGTAATTATTTAATCAATTCTAATGTAGAGAGATTTCTAAATAGCCATTCATAGGTGAAATCCAGACCTCCAAAATCTCACTTTATCAAAATACATTGATTAAAAGTTTCCCCTTGTCTTTTATTTTTTACCTCCAGAAGGAGATGTTGATTAACTGGAAAAATCAAATGGTGGAGGCATGAATAAAACTTCTTTTAAAAAAGAGGAGACTCTGGTAATCAAGACATATTGGATAGTTTGTGGTTTAACATTATATTTTGAATCTGAAAGAAGATGAAAGTAAAATTCTCAAAAATAATACTTAAGATCTAATGAATAACAAAAGTGTAAGAACCAAGAGAGTTACAGATGATGAGAATGTACAGAAATGGCCTGAATCACAGTTGAAAATAGCAATGGTTCATATTTACTAAATATTTAGCATGTGTATTACTTGTACAATCTTATATAGTTTTAATAAGAATACTTGAAAGTAGATACCATTGTTGTCCTCATTTTACCCATGTAGAAATGGAAGTTCAGAAAGGGAAAAGATTTTCCCAAATAAACTCAACTATTAGGTGACAGATAAGAGGTTCTATCCCAGGCCATGCAAACCTCTGCCCAACTCAGAACACTGGGAGACATAGGAACTGGCGTGGAAATACAGTTTCTTCCCTTGCTGATTCTACAGGTCCCATTTCAGAGGTGAAGAAATTGAGAAACTTAATTTCTCAGGATTTTCATTTTTGTATAACTCCAAACTCTGTCTTCCACCATGTCATATTACATAATAATAGCACAACTATTTCTATATTTAAAACATTCCAGAGTAGAAAATAATGTTTTAATTTTGGCAGTGGAAAAGAATACTATGTTTAGAGATTTGAAGAATATAAATCATCCAATGAAGCTAATGGTTTCTACACATAATTGGAATTCTAAGGTGGACAGTGTCATATGAGACATTCATTCGGAACTTAGTAAGAAATTCAAAAATTTACACACATTTGTGTACACTCCTCTGCTTATGATATTTTATTTTAAGTGTATCAAAGGACCACAGTGTTTTATTTTTTAAAAATTGCTTATGGAGACTCATTACTGGGTCAACAACTACAGTTTGTAAAACCCCAATTTAATTTAAATGATTGACAGCAAATTGTGAATATTCTATAAACTAGCTTCCCCCTCCCCCAACCCCAGCCCAGTACACACACACTCCCTGTGCTATCTGCAGTTGCTAAAAGGCCAAATTAGTCATAAATTATGGAAAGTGTGTGAGAGGTTTTTCTGAGCAGGGATTTCTGACACTCTATTCCTACTCAAGGAATTGATGAGTCTCTTCTTTCTCCTATCAGTGACCTAGAATTCTCTCTCTAGCAATAAATCTGCATCTATGGACTCGTATTATAATGACACATTTTTTGTCAATACCACTATGACATGCAAAACATTATCCTAATTTATAGAGGAATCTAGCACAATGTTTATATATTTACATATACTTTATATTTTTTAGGCTTCTGTGATTTTCTTTTTTTTTGGTTTCTACACTCCTGTCTGATAGAATCATGTACTTAAAGTTATAAATAAGGCAGTAGGTATGTGGTTTAATCAGTCTACCAACATCATCCTATTATTTTATATTTTATTTAAAGCATACATTTTTATTGTTCTACATAGATTACTAAGCAAGCTCATAAAACACAACCAAATCAACATAAATCCAGCTTGAAACTATTATGTCAGACCATACGTGTACCACAATGTTCTATGTTCCATCCAGCCTCCCAACCCCCTTTCTGGTATGTTTTATCTTTCCCTAATGGCAGGCATTAGGGAAGTGTAACTTCTGATTCAAACTGGGAAATAATTTGAGGAAGCTGTTTACAGTCTGATGGAAATTTTAAATCATGTTCGAGAAACCAGGGAAGCCCTGCATGTGTTTTAAATGCACTTAAATGGTATTGTGCTGTATATGACAATATCTATCATCTTTCTTCAATTTTATCATTAAATACTATATTTTAAGAACATTCATATTTTTTTGTATACCTCTAATCCATTACTTCAATGCTCAGTATTTCATACACAGTATTTCGTGGTGTACATTGACTTCATTTTCTTTTCTACACTTCTAGCAATGCATTCTCAGGTTGCCTCAAAATCCCTATTACTATAAATATTGCTGCAATGAACACTGATGTACGTATCTGTCTGAAGATTTGTGTGAGAATTTCTTAGGACCATACATCAAAAGTGGAATTACCGGGCTTCCCTGGTGGCGCAGTGGTTGAGAGTCCGCCTGCTGATGCAGGGGACGCAGATTCGTGCCTCGGTCCAGGAAGATCCCACATGCCGCGAAGCTAGGCCCGCGAGCCATGGCCACTGAGCCTGAGTGTCCGGAGCCTGTGCTCCGCAGCGGGAGAGGCCACAACAGTGAGAGGCCCACGTACCGCAAAAAAAAAAAAAAAAAAAAAAAAAGTGGAATTCCCAAAAATAAGGCATGCATAACTTTATTTTATGAGGAAATAATAGAATCTCTCCAGCATGAGTTTTATAATCTATATTCTCAGTAGTCAACACTTTGTATTATCCAGCATTTCAATTTTTGGGCCATTAATAGGTATATCTTTTTGCCTTTACATTTACAATTTTCTGTTTACTAGTGACTGTGAGCACTTTCTTACGTTTCTTAGCTTTTTTGATTTTCTCCTCTGTAAAATTCTTATTCACTCTGTCAGTTTCAACCTCTTTGTCACTTCTTCTATTGGCACTGACCTGTTGATTTTTGGGAATTCTAGCTTTTGTTGTTCTGCCATTTGTAGACTTCAAATATCTTTTCCCATTCTGTTTTATATGTACTAATTTTGTTCAGAGGCCATTTTGGACATAAATTCTTAATTTTATGTAATGTAATTAAACAACCTTTTCCACCTATGCTTTGTGCTTTTGAAATTTAAAAAGTCCTTTCCTATCGTGAAGATTTTTTTAACTTATCTTACTAATATTTGTATAGTGTTACCTTTAACATTTAGTATTTAATTCTTTGGGAATCTTTATTTTATTTTATTTTATTGTTGCCTGTGCCGCATCAGCTGTGGGAACATAGTTCCCGGACCAGGGATTGAACCCAGGCCCTTGCAATGAAAGTGCCAAGTCCTAACCACTGGACTGCCAGGGAATTTCCTGGAACCATCTTCTGTAATGTGTTGATATTTAGTGATCCAATCTTGTTTTTATCCATATAATGAGACATTATTTAACACTATATTCTAAAGCAATTTATCTTTTATTAATTGATCTGTTGGGTCCCTTTATTATAAATTAAGGTTCTATATGTTTGTGTTTCTATCCCTCAGTCCTCTTTTAGATTTCACTTGACTATTGTCTATTTCTGCCTGATGCCATACCATATGTAAATTATAATGGCCTTGTAATCCATTTAATTCTCTGCTTGGTTAATTTTATAGATATGAAGGAATCATAAGGTCATTTGGTCCAAATTTCCACCTAATGTCCAAATCTCTTTCAACATTCCTAATGAATCATCCTCAGCCTCTGTTTAAACAACTCTGTTGATATTTTTCCAGGTATTCCATCTTGTTGTTAGTTTTAATATCCTCAACTATTTTATCTGTCCTCATGTGCTTTGGATATTCAAACACGTCTCAATTCCAGCCATCCTCCTCAGTGCACAATCTGTTTGATCTTTGATCCTTTTAAAACATTATATGTGTAACTGGAGAACAAATAATTCAGATGTGGTCTGGTAAACATACAGTACAGTGAAATTATAGTCTCTCATGTGGACACTAAAACTATTGATGGGTGCGCTTTTCATGGAGTACCTAATGCATCTCTTAAAAATGCAGCACATCTTGAAAAACAAGTTAAAATATACCCGTCTACTATCACCACTGGAATGAATCTTAATTTCTTTAAACAGAACAAAGTGAAATAGTACTTTTAGTGCAGTTACATTTATGATTTTCAAAATCTTCCTTCCATGAGCTAACTCTCAGAGACATTTAACTTGCTACTTTTCAAGACATACATCAAGATTGGTCATTTCTATGGTCACACATCACAAAACTACTGGTAAGTACAGTAAATCTGCTATTTTGACTTATTTCACGTGAGATCTAGTTTCCTTGGACCAATCCAAGTCAAATGGCCGTAATAATACCCTGACATGTCTCTAACTATCTTTAGCAAGATCTCCTCACACATCTTTCAGTTCTCAGCATGGAAACATTTGGGAAAGTATTAGAAGGATGATTTGCCACCTCCAGGCAAGAAGGGAGAGAAAGTTAAGAACCAGTGACAAGTTCCACAGGAGGAGGACCCAAAGTATGACAAATCCTGTCAACCATGTGACACACTGCTGCCGACCTGTCAGCTCACCTTTAGTGTGCTATTAAAGGGTTAGTCGCATCATATCCTCATGCAAATTCCAGCTGTGTCCCCTGAAATTCAGGGAAAAGGCCTGGCAACCATGTGGGGTGTGCTGTTCATTAAAGAAGTTCATTGCAGGGCTTCCCTGGTGGTGCAGTGGTTGAGAGTCCGCCTGCCGATGCAGGGGACACGTGTTCGTGCCCCGGTCCGGGAATATCCCACATGCCGCGGAGCATCTGGGCCCGTGAGCCATGGCCACTGAGCCTGCGCATCCGGAGCCTGTGCTCCGCAACGGGAGAGTCCACAACAGTGAGAGGCCCGCGTATCGCAAAAAAAAAAAAAAGAATGTGAGGCTCTTCCCAGTGCCAGTGTGTGGAGAAGAAGCTTGGGATAATGAACATGCTGTTGTAAAGATGAGTTGTTGCAGTGATCAGCAGCTGCTCAGGTCGAGGCTGCAGATGGAGCTAGATAGAGGAGGGCAGTTCCCTAACACTGCGTGGAGAGACACTGGTACAGAAATAAGTTAGGATGAGGCAGTTGGTTCATACACAGCTAAAGCCTGGTTCTTTTGACCGTATTAGTTTTACCCAAGCAGATTTGCTATCAAGTAGTACTGGGTGACCAGTGACCATGACCAAATAAACAAGCTTATGGTTACCAAAGGGGAAAGGTGGGGGAGGGAAGGATAAATTAGGAGTTTGGGATTAGCAGATACACCCTACCATATATAAAATAGATAAACAGCAAGGACCTACTGTACAGCATAGGGAACTATAGCACAGGGAACTGTACACCAGAAACTAACACAACTTGTAAATCAACTATACTTCAATAAAACCAACAAACAACATAAAGAAAACACAATATAGGACAGGGATAATTCGAGTTAGATTTTCATCTTTGGGGACCCATATAACATTTAAACCATGACAAACAGAGCCCCAACTATGGCTTTTAGATTGCATTTCTGGAAATTTTCTGTCTCCCAGTGCTGAGACATGGTGAGGTAGGTGGAAGGAAACTGGGGGAGGAGGTGGGCAGCAGTGCTATTCTGCTATTGAGGCAAGTATCCAGAGCCTGAACTGGGAAGTAGGTGGACTCTGAACTTATTTCTCCCTTTCCGGGTGCTTTCTGGCCCTCTATGCTCATATCGAGTCAGTGAGGTTAAACACATGCCCCACGGAGTTCCAGGATGTGTGCATATAAGGTCATATTGCTCCTTGACCAGCCTGGGGTTCCAAGAGGACCCCTGGAAAGCAGATCACTCCCCGTTTCTAGGGCAATATTTCATTTATTGAATGGCTTGAGATCAGGGCACAAGAATGGTGCTGACACACTGATTTAGGGTGAGTTCCATTCACCATAAAGGATAAAGATATTTCACATGCACTGACTGAGCAAAAATTAAGTATCTACCATTTCTCTCTCCACTGTTCCAAAGCTTCATCAATATATCGTTATATTTCCCGAGGGTCTGTAAATTCTGTAATGCACTTTAAAATCAAATTGTTGGTAAATTCCTAGGCCCTGCAAAAACTATTTACTTGGGTGGAGACTCTGCTGGACACCATAATGAAATGCTGGTGCTGTGAGTGCTGCTGCGGGACTCTCAGAAGTTGGGACTAGGGACATTTCTGGGGACCAGTAACTTCTCTTTAACACATTGTAACTGAGTAGAAGTTAAGCCTGGTGGTACTACAGTAAGTTAAGCACCTACTAGAATGTCTCGAAAGCTTTTTCCCCCACAAAGAGATGGTTTGTGACACTATGTTTGTAATTGAAATTTGAACTGAATAAAATACATGCGTGGTATTACCCTGAAATATGTTTCAAGATTATTATGACTGCTTGTATTATGTATTTATTCTTTTTATTTTATTTATGTATTTATTACAGGTGTCCAGAATAGGTGATAAAAAGATTTATAGTACTTTGATTTTTTTTTTTTCTTCTGGGAAAATAGGCTTGAGTAGAATATTGAAGCAGGAAAAAAAAAATCCATGAAGTCAAGGGTGATGTAGTGAGCAATAAATAGTATCAAGACCCTTAAAGGTGGGTCACCAAGACTGCCCCTGGCCCTGTGTGAGGATGTGCATCTGAAGAACTTTCCATGGATTCTGCACTTTAACCTTTTTCATGTGGCCCTAATGTGGAGACCACAATATGTTCTGTTAGACTAGACAAAGACACGGAGTTTTGAAGCATTAATGCAGATCCACCAGAATCGCAGAACTTTTCAGCCTAGAGAGCACACCGAGCCGATTTCTGCTAAGTAACATTCCAAGAATCAAACGAGGTCGATATTTAGCCACATAACCATATATCCTCAATATGAGCCATGCAAATAAGTTTTGCTTGGTCCAGGCCACAGTTCCACATGGAGAGCGGTTTGAGGGAATTTTGACATAGCTGAAAAACATCCATGCTTAAGTGTTTCTCATTCAAATCTAAGCAAACCAACTGCTCTAAGAAAAATAGACCTTAACTGTCAAAAAATTATAGGCTACAATTTGCAGAATAATATTAATTCTATGTTGTATTACGTGGCTCCCTGAAAATATATTTTAACACATACCAATATGCATCTAATACCTGTATTCATTTTATTTGCCTGGCTCCTATAAGCATTTAAGTTTGTAACAACTAGGTCAAAGCAAGGTCAATGAGGCAGGAAGTCAAACTGATGTGAAATACAAGTAGCTGGGGGTGAACATTAAGTACTCCCAGCGTGGACAGCTCCACGTTGAAGAAATAAAGTGCAGTGGACAGGTAAATTTATGGGTAATTTAGTTGTACCAATAATGCGTTCTATGAAGTGTTGAAAATAAGAAAAGTTAGAGGTTGAAATATTAATGATATTATACATTTATATATATTGCCCACTGTTAGTTATCTTAACCCAAAAGATATTTTTTATAATACATTAGAAAGTAACATTGTCATCTAGCAAGATGATCAAACATTGATTTTCAAGGGACAGCTAAAGAAAGTTGTACTATAGCTAGAATCATGGACTGGAAGGGGCAGGACATGAACTGGCCTGTGGGAAAAGGGTAACGTTGCCATAATTTTTAAGGTAAAGCAGTCAATTCAATTAAATACCACTCAAAGGCCTTTCTTTTGAGACCAGCTTCTTTATCTTTAACCTGACCTTCTCCCTGAGTGTTTGTGTTTAAATTGTTTATTGATATCATGTATGATAAAGGTCACAGCTAGTAAATATGGCCGACTTCACATTATACATCATGCAGGTCTAATGTTTCTGACCAAACCCCAAAGGATTAAGTGTTAGTCACAGAGCTCAGCATTAGGGAAATAATTGAATTTGTCTGGCTATGCAATATAAAATGATTTGAAGGGCAAAGAGGACTAATAGTCTGAAAGGCCAAGTCAAAAAGAGATGAGTATTTTGAGAGTATTTGTTTTCCCCCCAGAGTATGCCATGACTACAGAATGATATGTGAAATACCTAGGCAAAGATCTTAAGCCAAGCAAAGGAAAATCTTTACAGTTTTATCTTATTTTTCTGGAGCTTTTAGGTAAATTCATTTCAACAGGGGTGGGAAAAAGAAAGGGATAACGGAGTGACTATCTTTAAATGAGTGGGCTTAGTGTAACATTTCTTCATTTTATTTTGCAAGTAGTGTAACTACTGCTCGGTCCACGGCCCTGTCAAAAGGATAAAAGAAGGACCAGCCTATCAGGATAAAGTCAAGTATGGAAAAAATAGGGTTGTGGTTGCAAACATACCAGGTTAAAATCAGAGAACCATTTGATCTTTCAGGATATTACACGCTTAAGCCATTTTACCAGCTTCTAAAAATTTTTGAACATATACTATGCTCCAAGCACAATTCTAAGCGCCTTAAATGTGCTCTCTTCCTCTGTTCAATAACCCAGTGAGGAAGGTATAATTATACCCCTATTTCAATAGAGGAGAAACTGAAATCCAGAATCTAGATAGCTTGCCCAAGATCACACAGCTAGTGGTAGGCACAGGATTTGAACTCAGGATTTGAATTCAGAGCCTCAGCCCAGGTGTCTTCCACACTGGGTTTCTGACCCCTATACGCCTGGCACTTATCATTTTCCCTGTGCTGCATCTAAGAACACTTGAGAAACACCTCCCTTCTCAAAATCATATAATTAATATTGCAAGAGCTAGACTCCATCTTTAGAAGTACTTCTCAAGTGAGGAGTGAAGTCAGCTGCTCACTTTTTGCTTCCCAAAGGAGAAGCAGATGCACACCCACATTCACACACTTAGGTAAATATCTGAGAAGGAACTAGAACCCGGGCCCCAACCCATGTTTCAGGACCCCCAGTGGTCCCGACACTATATCAACTGATATTTCTTGATGGTTTACTATTTTCCAGGCACTGTGTCACTATAACTTGCTTCATCTCATCACATTTCCTCTCCAAACACCATGTATATCTTTAGACAAACTTTATGCACTTTAATGCTTCACTGGAAACCTTCTCTTTGTCAAAGGATAGGAACCACCTTTTTAGACCTACCTTTTTTAGAGCAGTCGTCAGAGTGGGTGCCTGGTAAACGTGGGTGGACTGAGTGAAAAAGTCATTGGAAGGAGACACACAAGGCAGCCTGACACACGTCTTTGCTCTTACCTTGCTCTAAAGAGCTTACAGTAATTTAGCTGAGATTCCACTTGACCGTCCTCATTTCCATTCACTTTCTTGCCTTCTTCCCACTCACCCTCATTTTCCCTGAAACAATAAAATTTATCCAGGGTGACTTCTCATGGTTTAAACCTTTCTCAAAATCCCCTTAATAATATAATCATCATGGGGCTCCTATTGTACTAATTAGTTTGTGATTATTGTCTTTATTGACATCACATTATATAGTTTCCTATATCCCCTAATAGAATAGAAACTCCCCCCAAAATTGTTGTGCTGGCATTATAGTATTTTATAAATACGTCAAACAATTGAAAAGCCTAGATAGACTCAGAGCTCTTCTTTGACAGTAAACTATATATTTGCACTATTGACTTTTCCTTGACTTGAGGAATAATAGTCTGAAGGCTATGGCTGGAATACATTTATTTTATTAAGTAAAATGCACAGCAAATGCCCTTTGATCTTAAAATAACAAGTAATAACAGCAATGTGAAGAAAGCATATTGTCACTGTCAGCAGAAAAATTACATTGATGTAGGTATTAAAAGGTAATGCACATTTTTTTTCACAAGATTTTCTTTAAAGATCAACCTTTTTGAAAACAATCTTAAAAGCACCCTTTGGATTTTCTTTATTATTTTCTCTGTTACCTTTACAAGGTTCTTTCAGAAAGTACCAATTTTATTTTAAAGTTTTAATCAATATTTCACACAGTGAAATCCTTTTCTTTGACACAATGAGTTATCAAAGCAGTTTTTTATTCCCAAGGCAGCAGATTTGAGCTGTGACTGACAGTAGATCTTGTGGATACTGTTCATGTCAAGATTAGATCAGACACTATGGAGATTCCTTTTCATGTTTGTAACTCTTAAATTAGCATAAGCAATACACAAATTCCTCCATTCTAAAGGTGAGTTTTCCTCAGTGGAATGACCATTGCTGCTGGTATTTGATTTTCATTACTTCAAAAACAACATACAGATATACAGTTGGAAATTGTACCTGGATATATACTTATCTCTTTCCTTTTCCTTGAAAGTAGTTGTCTCCAAAACCATAGTAAAAATTCTCCTTAATATACTGTCTACAGTTTAAATGGCATATACAATTAAATTTCTCATGTAAAAAAACTAGTCCTCGATGAACACAAACTTCTTTCTTACATGAAAAATAAAGATGATTATCAGCTGTTTCTGCATGTAGAATTAGAAATTTTCATGCCCAAAAATATCTCTCAGAGAGAGAGAGAGAGAATTGCTGTTTTCTAGTTTGGTTTTTTCCAATAGAAGGGTTTTCTCTATTAAGACACTGAGAAGGGTTATGGTGTGGTATACTGGTTGAGTGCAGTCTGACATCAGACTTTTGTGAGTTTGAATTCTGTCTCTGTCATTGCTAGCCATGTGACCTTGGATAAGTCACTTAAATTCTCTGAGTCTCATTTTCCTTACATATAACAGTGCCTGACTCATTGGCTGAGTAGAACAATTTAATGATACAATCCACAAAAGCATTTAACCCTATTCTTGACACATAATGGGTGTTTCATACATATTAGCATCATTATTATTTAGGTAGTAAGTCTGATGTGTACAGAGACAGACATTTGCCTAAAAATGGCCAGTATATTTAAGAAAGGAAGAAAAATTTATTTTTACCACATTTTCCCCCAATTTATGTCTGAGTATTGATAAAATTATTAGTTTGGTTTTTGTTTGTTTGTTTGTTTTTAATGACATCCAAGAGGTAAAATAATGTCATTTTCTGAGAAAAGAAAGCAATTGGGATGTTACTAGTATGGCCTTCTGGGAGCAACATTTTAAACATAGATTTTCTTAAGCAGTCAATATTCTTTTAATATTAGATAGCTTCAGATTCTTATTATTTCAATGTTCTGTGACCAGCCAACCAGAAGCACTCTTAAAGAAAAATGCCACAGCTGGTAGGTTCCAAGAAAAATGTCCAGTTGGGCAGTGCAGGAAATTTTCTTCTGATTCACCTAATACAGCTTTAGGCTCTGTTAGGGGATGTAGTGCTGTCTTGGTTATGGATGACCATCTGGATGCTTCCCTGGCTTTAGAAGAATTTGGCCAATAGAAGATGAAGTCATTTTCTAAAGTTTATCTGACTGTCCTGCATCATCTTTACTCTGACCATTCAGACGTTGGGCATATATGAGCAAGAAAGGAAGTGTAATGCTGACATGAAAAGTGGAGTTAATGAACCAGGAAGATGCATAATATAAACAAAACCATTTCAGCAAAGTAGAGTTTGCACCTTTTGTTCCATACACAGTGAGTATACATTCCAGAAATTAGCAAGCTTTTAAAATTTTAATTAATTTGATATGTTAAGTGGATTGTAGGTATCTACTTCCTTGTTGAAGGCTGGAGTGAAGTTAATCATCAACAGAACTTCTGGGAAAGGGAATTTTTCTGAATCCAGAAAATGGGAAATTTTCATGTATGATTTGAGTACTTTTATCTAGGGTCTAAATCATTCCTTTACATAATCCTATAATTAAGCTATTATGTCATCATTTTCTGCACAATGGTTCAGAAAATATTCAGAGGAGCTACTGATATCCTAACTACATGAATGACAGAAATATATCTTCAAAGAGAAAAGCATATAAAATAATTATTTGGAGAATTAAATGCTTATGGAGAAGGACTGAAAGGGAAGATCCCTATCTTTCCCTTGGCTAGAATTATTCCCAAAATTTCTGGGAATTATTATATCCAAGGTCACATTTTCACTTTCTGAATGAAGATATTTCTTAAAGGATGTGCAAGTAGATTAGAGAATGACCATCTTTGCCCAGCAAAGGGCCACAAAACTATAGCTTCTTCCTGGCATGCATAACTACCCCAAGGTGAAAACAGCCACCTATCCAGGTAGGTTAATCCAGATTAGTTCCACTCAAAGAAAAATCTTCTTTTTGACCCTAAACAAATTATCTAAAGACAAGCTTCTCAGACAGTGGTAATCAGAAATTTGATTAAACAGAATAACCATTTTGCCCTCGTCCTTATCTGTCTTGAGAGTGTGTTTCTAATTTATGCAGCCCAAGGTGAGTCAGGTGATATCCCTTCATGGGGACCACATGCAAGTTTATGCCACAGGGGAAGTTACCCACAAAGGTGAACAACTGCCCTCACTCTGTGATGCTAAAATGTAACTGCCATTCTCCATCTGCAAATCCTTTGTCTCCCCATGGTGCCTGTTCTCAGAGAAATGTTACTAAAGCTTGCAGCATAACTGCTTGTAATAGAGCTGTCCTGGAATAAACTGAAAAGTTTTTACACTCCTCACTGGCAAGCATATCACATTTTCCTGGTCTAGGAAAAGCTATCCTCAACCACAGTCCATCAACTCCTAAAAGTGTAAAAAAGAAATACTACCTATGGATTTAGTCCATGTTATGAATCATGTTGGTAAAACTTTAAGAATCTCTGTCTTCAGTCCAAAGGCTATTTTTAAAATATTTAGAATAAGTTACTGAGAAGAAACTATAAGTGTTTAAATTATTGAACATTCTTTTTGAAAGAGTATTATAATTTTATTTTTGAAAGAAAGAAAACCTTCAGAAATAAGACAGTATCTGATAATGAGAAATTTTCTGTGGAGGGTTTTTAGGGGTTTTTAGTGTGTAACACATGTACTGAAGCATATGAGCGAGTGGAAGAAGAGCTAAGATGATGGAGTAGAAAGTCCCTAGACTCACCTCCCCTCACAGCACATCAAAATCACAGCTAACTGCAGAACAGCCATGGATGAAAAAGACTGAGATCTACCAGAAAAGATCTTCAACAACAAGGGACATAAAGAAGGAACCACAGCAAGATGGGCAGGAGGTGTGGAATCATGACACAACCAAATTCCATACCCCTTCAGTGGGCGACCCACAAACTGGAGAATAATTATATTACAGACATTCTCCCACAGGAGTGAAAATTCTGAGCCCCACATCAGGCCACGCCCCCCGCAACTGGCATCCAGCACCAAGAAGAGGAACCCCCAGAGCATTTGGCTTTGAAGGCCAGCAGGGCTCGATTTCAGGAACTCCACAAGATTGGAGGAAATAGAGACTTCACTCTTGAAGGACATACACAGAATCTTATGTGCACTGGGACCAAGGGTAAAAGCAGTAATTTGATAGGAGCCTAGGCCAGATCTACTTGCTGGTCTTGGAGGGTCTCCTGGGGAGGTGGGGAGTGGGTGTTGCTCACCCTGGGGACATAGACACTGGTGTCCAACATATCAGAAAGAATTCATTTGCATGAACTCTTCCAGAGGCTGACATCTTGGCAACAATACCTGGCCCCACACAACAGCCTTTAGACTCCAGAGCTGGGAGGCCTTGGACCAAACAACAAACTGGGCAGGGACAAGCTCCACCCATCCACAGACAGGCTGCGTAAAGACTTCTTGAGTCCACACCTGCCTCTAGACATGCCCCTAGTAATGGCCCTGCCTACCAGAGGGCCAAGATGCAGCTCTACCCACCAGTGGGCAGGCACCAGCCCCTCCCACCAGGAAGACTATACAAGCCTCTAGACCAGCCTTGCCTATCAGGGGACAGACACCAGAGAAAGAAAAGTACAGTCCTGTAGCCTGCAGACCAAGTCTGCAAACACAGGCCAGACACTACCGTGGGACCAGCTGGACCATGGTCCTTGGGTGATGAGAGGGGAAGGTACTGCTGGGACACATAGGACATCTCCTACAGAAGGTTGAGAAATGTAACTAACCTGCCACATACATAAAACTACAAATAGCAATTTAGATAAAATGAGGTGACAGAGGAATATGTTTCAGACGAAGGAAAAAGATAAAACCCCAGAAAAAGAACTAAGTGACATGGAGGTAGGCAATCTACAAGAAAGTGGTCAGAGTAATGATGTAAAGATGATCAAAGATTCAGGAGGAGAAGAGACGCACAGAGCAAGAAATTGCAAGAAGTTTTTAACAAAGAGTTAGAAAATATAAAGAACAACCAAACAGAATTGAAGAATACAATAACTGAAGTGAAAAAATACACTGGAAGTAATCAATAATAGATTAAATGAGGCAGAAGAACAGATAACTGAGCTGGAAGACTGAATAGTGGAAATCACTGTCACCAAACAGAAAAAAGAATAAAAAGAAATGAGGACAGTTTAAGACATCTCTGGGACAACATCAAGTACACTAATATTCATATTATAGGGGTCCCAGAGGGAGACAAGAAAGGGAGAAATGGGCTGAGAAAATATTTGGAGATAATAGCTGAAAACTTCCCTAACCTGGAAAAGGAAACAATCACCCAAGTCCAGGAAGTGCAGAGTCCCATACAGGATGAACCCAGAGAGGAACATACCAAGACACATTGTTATCAAAGTGACCAAAATTAAAGATAAAGGCAGAATATTAAAAGCAACAGGGGAAAAGCAACAAATAACATACAAATGAACTCCCATAAGGCTATCAGAAGATTTTTCAGCAGAAACTGCAGGCCAGAAGGGAGTGGCATGATATACTTAAAGTGATGAAAGAGAAAAAACTACAATCAAGAATATTTTACCTAGCAAGGACCTTGTTCAGATTTGATGGAGAAATCAAAAGCTTCACAGACAAGTGAAAGGTAAAAGAATCCACCACCACCAAACCAGCTTTGCAACAAATGCTAAAGGAAGTTCTCTAGGCAGAAAAGAAAAGGCCACAACCAGAAACAAGAAAATTATGAAGTGGAAAAACTCGCTGGTAAAGGCAAACACACAATAAAGGCAAGAAATTATCCACACTTAAAGCTAGCAGGAAGGGTAAAAGACAAAAGCAGTAAAATCATCTGTATCAGCAATATATACTTAAAGGATACACAAAACAATTAAATGTAAAATATAATATCAAAAACAGTAACTGAGGGGAAGAGACTACAAAGGCAGGGTATCTAAAATGCATGCGAAATTAAGAGATCAGAAACTTAAGACAAGAACATATACATATATATAGACTGCTATACTTAAAAACCTCATGGTAACCGCAAACCAAAAGTCTATAACACATAAAGACACAAAAAAGAAACAGGAAACCGAAAATAACTAAAGACAGTCATCTAATCATAAGAGAATAGAACAAAGAAAAAGGAAGATAAAAGACATACAAAAACAATTAACAAAATGGCAATAGGAACACACATATTGATAATTACCTTAAATGTAAACAGATTAAATGCTCTAACCAAAAGACATAGACTGGTTGAATGGATACAAAACAGGACCCATATATATCTGCCTACAAGAGACCCACTTCAGATCTGGGATACATACAGACTGAAAGTGAGGGGATGGAAAAAGGTATTCCACCCAAATGGAAATCAAAAGACATCTGGAGTAGTAATACTGGTATCAGAAAAAATAGACTTTAAAATAAAGACTGTAACAAGAGACAAAGAAGGACACTGCATAATGATCAAAGGATCACTCTAAGAACAGGTTATTACAATTGTAAATATATATGCACACAACATAGGAGCACCTCAATATATAAGGCAAATGTTCACAGCCATAAATGGAGAAATTGACAGTAACACAATAATAGTGGAGGATTTTAACACCTCACTTACATCAATGGGCAGATCATCCAGACAGAAAATCAATAAAGGAAATGAGGTCCTTAAATGACACATTAGACCAGATGGACTCAATTGATACTTATAGGGCATTCCATCTGAAAGCAGCAGAATACACATTCTACTCAAGTGCACATGGAATGTTCTCCAGGATAGATCACATGTTGGGCCACAAAGCAAGCCTTGGAAAATTTAAGAAAATTAAAATCATATCAAGCATCTTTCCCTACCACAACACTATGAAGCTAGAAACCAACTACAGGAAAAGAGCTGCAAAAAACACAAACACGTGGAGGCTAAACAATATGCTATTAAACAACTAAAGGATCACTGAAGAAAATCAGAGAAAATCAAATAATACCTAGAGACAAATGAAAACAAAAACACAATAATCTAAAACCTATGGGACGGACGCAGCAAAAGAAATTCTAAGAGGGAAATTTATAGCGATACAAGCTTACCTCATGAAACAAGAAAAATCTCAAATAAAAAAACCTAACCTTACATGTAAAGCAACTGGAGAGAAAAAACAAATAAAAACCAAAGTTAGTAGAAGGAAAGAAATCATAAAGATCAGAGCAGAAATAAATGCAACAGAGACTAAAAAACAATAGAAAAGATCAGTGAAACTAAAAACTGGTTCTTTGAAAAGATAAACAAAATTGATAAATCTTTAGCCAGACTCTTCAAGAAAAAAGGGGAGAGGGCCCAAACCAATAAAATCAGAAATGAAAAAGGAGTAGTTACAACTGACATCACAGAAATATGAAAGATCACAAGAGACCACTATGAGCAATTGTACACAAGTAAAATGGACAACCTAGAAGAAAAATTCTTAGAAAGGTACAATCTCCCAAGATTGAACCAGGAAGAAATAGAAAATATGAACAGACCAACTACCAGTACTGAAAATGAATGAGTAATTTAAAAACTCCCTACAAACAAAAGTCCAGGACAAGATGGCTTCACAGATGCATTGTAGCAAACATTTAGAGAAGACTTAATATCTATCCTTCTCAAACTATTCCAAAAAATTACAGAGGAAAGAACATTTCTGAACTCATTCTATGAGACCACCATTGCCCTGACACCAAAACCAGACAAAGATATCACAAAAAAGAAAATTACAGGCCAATATCACTAATGAACATAGATTCAAAAATCCTCAAGAAAATACTAGCAAACCAAATGCAACAATACATTAGAAGGATCACACACCATATTCAGCTGAGATTTATTGCAGGAATGAAGGATTTTTCAATATCCACAAATCAATCAGTCTGATACACCACATTAACAAATTGAAGGATAAAAACCGTATGATCATCTCAATAGACTCAGAAAAATCTTTTGATAAAATTTAACAATGATTTATGATAAAAACTCTTCAGACAGTGGGTATAGAAGGAACATACCCCAACATAATAAAAGCCATATATGACAAACCCACAGCTAAGATATTCAACAGTAAAAAGCTGGAAGCATTTCCTCTAAGATCAGGAACAAGACAAGGATGCCCACTCTCACCACTTTTATTCAACATAGTTGGAAGTCCTAGCCACAACAATCCAAGAAGAAAAGAAATTCAAATTGGAAAAGAAGCAGTAAAACTGTCACTCTGTGCAGATGACACGATGCTGTACATAGAAAATCCTAAAGACCCTAGAGAAAAGTACTAGAGCTCATCAATGAATTCAGTAAAGTTGCTGGATACAAAATTAATACACAGAAACCTGTTGCATTTCTATACACTAACGACAAAATATCAGAAAGAGAAATTAATGAAACAATCCCATTTACCAATGCATCAAAAAGAATAAAATACCCAAGGAGGCAAAAAACCCATACGCTGAAAACTGTAAGGCTCTGATGAAAGAAATTAAAGATGACACAACAGATGGAAAGACACACTGTGTTCTTGGATTAGAATAATCAATATAGTTAAAATGACCATACTACCCAAGGCAATCTAAAGATTCAGTGCAATCTCTATCAAATTGCCAATGGCATTTTTCATAGAACTAGAAAAAAATAACCTTAAAATTTGTATGGAAACACAAAAGACTCCGAATAGTGAAAACAGTCTTGAGAAAGAAGAAGTAACCCAGAGGAATTATGCAACCTGACTTCTGACTATACTACAGAGCTATAATAATCAAAACAGTATGGTACTAGCATAAAAACAGACATATAGATCCATGGAACAGGATAGAAAGCCCAGAGATAAACCCACATCTATGGCCACCTAATCTATGACAAAGGAGGCAAGAATATACAATGGGAAAAAGAGAGTCTCTTCAGTAAATGGTGCTGGGAAAACTGGACAGCTATATGTAAAAGAATGAAATTAGAACATTCTCTAACACCATATCCAAAAATAAATGAATTAAAGACCTAAATGTATGACCAGATACTATAAAACTCCTAGAGGAAAACATAACAGAACACCCTTTCACATAAATCACAGCAATACTTCTTTGGAACTGTCTCCTAGGGTAATGGAAATAAAAGCAAAAATAAACAAATACTACCCAATTAAACTTAAAAGCTTTTTCAGAGCAAAGGAAACCATTTTAAAAAAATGAAAAGACCATCTACAAAATGGGGAAAATATTTGCAAATGATATGACCCACAAGGGTTTAATTTCCAAAATATACAAACAGTTCATAAAGCTTAATATTAAAAAAATCCAATCAGAAAATGGGCAGAAGACCTAAAACATTTCTCCAAAGAAGACATACAGACAGCCAACAGGCACATGAAAAGATGCTCAGTATCACTAACTATTAGAGAAATACAAATCAAAACTACAATGAGGTATTACTTTACAACAGTCAGAATGGCCATCATTAAAAAGTGTACAAATAATAAAAGTTGGAGAGGGTATGGAGAAAAAGGAACCCTCCTACACTGTTAGAGGGAATATAAACTGGTACAGCCACTATGAAAAGCAGTATGGAGGTTCCTTAAAAAACTAAAAATAGAGTTGCCATATAATCCAGCAATACCACACATGGGCATATATCCAGAGAAAATTCTAATTCAAAATTATACATTCATCCCAATGTTTACAGCAATATTATTTACAATAGCCAAGTCATGGAAACAACCTAAGTGTCCACTGACAGATGAATGGGTAAAGAAGATGATATATAGATAGATAGATAGATACACAGATTATTTGTATATGTATATACATATATACACACACACACACACACAATGGAATACTACTCAGCGATATAAAAGAATGAAATAATGCTATTTATAGCAACATGGATGGACCTAGAGATTATCATAATAAGTGAAGTAAGGCAGAAAGAGAAAGACAAATATCATATGATATTGCTTATATGTGGAATCTAAAAGTTGATGCAAATGAATTTATTAAAAAGGCAGAAATACTTACAGATATAAAAATTAAACTTATGGTGACCAAAGGGGAAAATGGGGGTGACGTGGGAGAAGGATAAATTAGGAATATGGAATTAACAGATACACCCTACTATATATAAAACAGATAAACAAATAGAACCCACAGTATAGAGCAGAGAATTTTTTCAATATCTTTTTATTTTAACATCTTTATTGGAGTATAATTGTTTTACAATGGTGTTAGTTTCTGCTTTACAACAAAGTGAATCAGCTATACATATACATATATCTCCATATCTCTTCCCTCATGCGTCTCCATCCCTCCCACCCTCACTATCCCACCTCTCTAGGTGGTCACAAAGGACAAGGCTGATCTCCCTGTGCTATATGGTTGCTTCCCACTAGCTATCTATTTTACATTTGGTAGTTTATATATGTCCATGCCACTCTCTCACTTGGTCCCAGCTTACCCTTCCCCCTCTTCCCATATCCTCAAGTCCATTCTCCAGTAGACCTGCATCTTTATTCCCGTCCTGCCCCTGGGTTCTTCATAACAATTTTATTTTATTTTTAGATTCCTTATATTTGTGTTAGCATACGGTATTTATTTTCCTCTTTCTGACTTACTTCACCCTCATGACAGTCTTTGTGTCCATCCACCTCACTACAAATAACTCAATTTCGTTTATTTTGATGGCTGAGTAATATTCCATTGTATACATGTGCCACATCTTCTTTATTGATTCATCTGCTGATGGACACTTAGGTTGATTCCATGTCCTGGCTATTGTAAATAGAGCTGCAATGAATATTGTGGTACATGATTCTTTTTGAATTATGGCTTTCTCAGGGTATATACCCAGGAGTGGGATTACTGGGTTGTATCGTAGTTCAATTTTTAGGTTTTTAAGGAACCTCCATAGTGGCTGTATCAATTTACATTCCCACCAACAGTGCAAGATGTCCATTCTGACTGATGTGAGGTGATACCTCATTGTAGTTTTGATTTCCATTTCTCTAATGATGAATGATGTTGGGCATTCTTTCAGGTGTTTCTTGGCAATCTATATATCTTATTTGGAGAAATGTCTATTTAGGTTTTCTGCCCATTTTTGGATTGGGTTGCTTGTTTTTGTGATATTGAGCTGCATGAGCTGCTTGTAAATTTTGGAGATTAATCCTTTGTCAGTTGCTTCATTTGCAAATATTTTATCCCATTCTAAGGGTTACCTTTCAGTCTTGTTTATGGTTTCCTTTGCTGTGAAAAAGCATTTAAGTTTCATTAGGTCCCATTTGTTTATTTTTGTTTTTAGTTCCATTTCTCTAGGAGGTGGGTCAAAAATGACCTTGCTGTGATTTATGTCATACAGTGTTCTGCTTAGGTTTTCCTCTAAGAGTTTGATAGTTTCTGGCCTTACATTTAGGTCTTGAATCCATTTTGAGTTTACTTCTGTGTATGGTGTTACGGAGTGTTCTAATTTAATTTTTTACATGTAGCTGTCCAGTTTTACCAGCACCAGTTATTGAAGAGGCTGTCTTTTTCCATCGTATAGGCTTGCCTCCTTTATCAAAAATAAGGTGACCATATGTACATGGGTTTATCTCTGGGCTTTCTATGCTGTTCCATTGATCTATGTTTCTGTTTTTGTGCCAGTACCACATTGTCTTGATTACTGTACCTTTGTAGTATAGTCTGAAGTCAGAGAGCCTGATTCCTCCAGCTCCGTTTTTCTTTCACAAGATTGCTTTGACTATTCGGGTTCTTTTGTGTTTCCATCCAAATCGTGAAATTTTTTGTTCTAGTTCTGTGAAAAATGCCAGTGGTTGTTTGATAGGGATTGCATTGAATTTGTAGATTGCTTTGGGTAGTAGAGTCATTTTCACAATGTTGATTCTTCCAGTCCAAGAACAAGTTATAGCTCTCCATCGGTTTGTATCATTTTTAATTTTTTTTCATCAGTGTCTTATAGTTTTCTGTATACAGATCTTTTGTCTCCATAGGTAGGTTTACTCCTAGGTATTTCATTCTTTTTGTTGCAATGGTAAATGGGAGTGTTTCCTTAATTTCTCTTTCAGATTTTTCATCATTAGTGTATAGGAATGCTAGAGATTTCTGTGCATTAATGTTGTATCCTGCTACTTTACCAAATTCAATGATTAGCTCTATCTAGTAGTATTCTGGTAGCATCTTTAGGATTCTCTTTGTATAGTATCATGTCATCTGCAAACAGTGACAGCTTTACTTCTTCTTTTCCAATTTGGATTCGTCTTATTTCTTTTTCTTCTCCAACTGCTGTGGCTAAAACTTCCAAAGCAATGTTGAATAATAGTGGTTAGAGTGGGCAACAATGTCTTGTTCCTGATATTAGTGGGAAAGGTTTCAGTTTTTCACCATTGAGAATGATTTTGGCTGTGGGACTGTCATATATGGCCTTTATTAGGTCGAGATAATTTTCCTCTATGCCACTTTCTGGAGGGTTTTTATCATAAATAGGTGTTGAATTTAGTCAAATGCTTTTTCTGCATCTATTGAGACGATCATATGGTTTTTATCCTTCAATTTCTCAATATGATGTATCACATTGATTGATTTGCATATAATGAAGAATCCTTGCATTACTGGAATAAACCCCACTTGATCATGGTGTATGATCCTTTTAATGTGCTGTTGGATTCTGTTTGCTTGTGTTTTGTTGAGGATTTTTGCATCTATGTTCATCACTGACATTGGCCTGTAGTTTTCTTTCTTTGTGACATCTTTCTCTGGTTTTGGCCTCGTAGAATGAGTTTGGGTTTGTTCCTCCCACTGCTATATTTTAGAAGAGTTTGAGAAGCATAACTGTTAGCTCTTCTCTAAATGATAGAATTCTCCTGTGAAGCCATCTGATCCTGGGCTTTTTTATGTTTGAAGACTTTTAATCACAGTTTCAATATCAGTGCTTTTGATTGGTCTGTTTATAGTTTCTATTTCTTCCTGGTTCAGTTTCAGAAGGTTCTACTTTTCCAAGAATTTCTCCATTTCTTCCTGGTTGTCCATTATATTGGCATACAGTTGCTTGTAGTAATCACACATGATCCTCCGTATATTTGCCATGTCAGTTGTTACTTCTCCTTTTGCATTTCTAAGTATATTGATGTGAGTCTTCCCCCTTTTTTTCTTGATGAGTCTGGCTAGTGGTTTATCAATTTTGTTTATCTTCTCAAATAACAAGCTTTTACTTTTACTGATCTTTGTCATTGTTTCCTTCATTTTATTTCATTTATTCCTGATCTAATCTTTATGATTTCTTTCCTTCTGCTAACTTTGGGGTGTTTTGTTTTTCTTTCTATACTTGCTTTAGGTGTAAGGTTAGCTTGTTTATTTGAGATGTTTCTTGTTTCTTAAGGTAGGATTGTATTGCTATAAACTTCCCTCTTAGAACTGCTTTTGCTGCATCCCTTAGGTTTTGGGTCGTCGTGTGTCCATTGTCATTTGTTTACAGGTATTTTTTGATTTCCTCTTTCATTTCTTCAGTGATTTCTTGGTTACTAAAGAGTGTATTGTATAGTCTTGATGTGCCTGTACTTTTTAAAGATTTTTCCCTGTAATTGATACCTAGCCTCATAGCATTGTGGTCGGAAAAGATACTTTATATGATTTCAATTTTCTTAAATTTACCAAGGCTTGATTTGTGACCCAAGATATGATCTATCCTGGAGAATGTTCCATGAGCACTTGAGAAGAAAGTGTATTCTGTTGCTTTTGGATGGAATGTCCTATAAGTATCAATTATGTCCAGCTTCTTTAATGTATCATTTAAAGTTTATGTTTCCCTACTTATTTTCATTTTGAATGATCTTTTCATTGGTGAAGTGGGGTGTTAAAGTCCCCTACTATGATTGTGTTAATGTTGATTTCCCATTTTATGGCTGTTAGCATTTGCCTTATTGAGGTGCTCCTATGTTGGGTGCATAAATACTTACAATTACTATACCTTCTTCTTGGATTGATCCCTTGATCATTATGTAGTGTCCTTGTCTCTTGTAATAATCTTTATTTTAAGGTCTATTTTACCTGATATAAGAATTGCTATTCCAGTTTTCTTTTGATTTCCATGTGCATGGAATATCTTTTACCAACCCCTCACTTTCAGTGTGTATGTGTCCCTAGGTCTGAAGTGGGTCTGTTGTAGACAGCATATATATGGGTATTGTTTTTTTATCCATTCAGCCAGTCTATGTCTTTTGGTTGGAGCATTTAATCCCTTTACATTTAAGGTAATTATTGATATGTTTGTTCCTATTACCATTTTTTTAATTGTTTGGGGTTTGTTATTGTTGGTCTTTTCCTTCTCTTCTGTTTCCTGCCTAGGGAAATTCCTTTGGCATTTGTTTTAAGGCTAGTTTGGTGGTGCTGAAATCTCTTAGCTTTTGATCGTATGTGAAGTTTTTAATTTCTCTGTCAAATCTGAATGAGATCCTTTGCTGGGTAGAGTAATCTTCGTTGTAGGTTTTTCCCTTTCATCACTTTAAATATGTCCTGCCACTCTGTTCTGGCTTGCAGAGTTTCTGCTGAAAGATCAGCTGTTAACCTTATGGGGATTCCCTTGTACATTATTTGTTGTTTTTCCCTCACTGCTTTTAATTTTTTCTTTGTATTTAATTTTTGATAGTGTGATTAATATATGTCTTGGCATGTTTACCTTGGATTTATCCTGTATGGGACTCTCTGTGCTTCCTGGACCTGATTAACTATTTCCTTTCTCATATTGGGGAAATTTTCATCTATAATCTCTTCAAATATTTTTTCAGTCCCTTTCTCTTTCTCTTCTTCTTCTGGGACCCCTATAATTCGAACGTTGGTGTGTTTAAAGTTGTCCCAGAGGTCTCCAAGACTGTCCCCAATTCTTTTCATTCTTTTTTCTTTATTCTGCTCTGCAGTACTTATTTCTACTATTTTATCTTCCAAGTCACTTATCTGTTCTTCTGCCTCAGTTATCCTGCTATTGATTCCTTCTAGAGAATTTTTAATTTCATTTTTGGTGGTGTCATTGTTTGTTTGCTCTTTAGGTCTTCTAGGTCCTTGTTAAACGTTTCCTGTATTTTCTCCATTCTACTTACAAGATTTTGGATCATCTTTACTATTGTTACTCTAAATTCTTTTTCAGGTAGACTGCCTATTTCCTCTTCATTTATTTGGTCTGGTGGGTTTTCACCTTTCTCCTTCATCTGCTGTGTGTTTCTCTGTCTTCTCATTTTGCTTAACTTACTCTGTTTGGGGTCTCCTTTTCGCAGGCTGCAGGTTCGTAGTCCCTGTTGTTTTTGGTGTCTGCCCCCAGTGTCTAAGGTTGTTTCCGTGGGTTGTGTAGGCTTCCTGGTGGAGGGAACTGGTACCTGTGTTCTGGTGGTTGAGGCTGGATCTTGTCTTTATGTTGGGCAGGTCCACGTCTGGTATTGTTTTGGGGTGTCTGTGACCTTACAATTTTAGGCAGCCTTTCTGCTAGTGGATGGGGTTGTGTTCCTCTCTTGCTAGTTTTTTGGCATAGGGTATCCAGCACTGTAGCTTGCTGGTCATTGGGTGGAGCTGGGTCTTGGCCTTGAGATGGAGATCTCTGGGAGATTTTCACCATTTGATACTACTTGGAGCTGGTAGGTCTCTGGTGGACCAATGTCCTAAACTCAGCTCTCCCACCTCAGAGGCACAGGCCTGACACCCAGCTGCACCACAAAGACCCTGTTGCCCACATGGCTCAGAATAAAAGGAAGAATAGAAAGAAGGAAAGTAAGAAAAGAAAGAAAAGAAAAGGAAAGAAAAAAAGAAAAGAAAATAGTTATTAAAATAAAAAATAATCATTAAAAATAAAAAATTAAAAAGTAATAAAAAAAGAGAGCAACCAAACCAAAAAAACCCAAATCCACCAATGATAACAACTGCTAAAAACTATATTAAAATTTAAAAAAAGGACAGACAGAACCCTAGGGCAAATGGTAAAAGCAAAGCTATATAGACAAAATCACACACAGAAGCACACACATACACACTCACAAAAAGAGAAAAAGGAAAAAAAAAAAAAATATATATATATATATATTTTTTTTCCCCCCCAAAGTCCACCACCTCAATTTGGGATGATTTGTTGTCTATTCAGGTATTCCACAGATGCAGGGTACATCAAGTTGATTGTGGAGATTTAATCCGCTGCTCCTGAGGCTGCTGGGAGAAATTTCCCTTTCTCTTCTTTGTTCACACAGCTCCCAGGGTTCAACTTTGGATTTGGACCCTCCTTTGCATGTAGGCCGCCTGAGGGCATCTGTTCTTCACTCAGACAAGACGGGGTTAAACGAGCAGCTGATTCGGGGGCTCTGGCTCACTCAGGCCAGGGGGAAGGGCAGGTAGGGATGCGGGCGAGCCTGCAGTGGCAGAGGCTGGCGTGACGTTGCACCAGCCTGAGGCCGGCCGTGTGTTCTCCTGGGGAAGTTGTCCCTGGATCACGGGACCCTGGCAGCAGCGGGCTGCATAGGCTCCCGGGGGGGAGGTGTGGATAGTGACCCGTGCTTGCACACAGGCTTCTTGGTGGCCACAGCAGCAGCCTTAGCATTTCATGCCCGTCTCTGGGGTCTGCACTGCTAGCCGCGGTTTGCACCCATCCCTGGAGCTTGTTTAGGCGGTACTCTGAATCCCCTCTCCTCGGCACCCCGAAACAATGGTCTCTTGCCTCTTAGGCAGGTCCAGAGTTTTTCCCGGACTCCCTCCCAGCTAGCTGTGACACACTAGCCCCTTCAGGCTGTGTTCATACCACCAACCCCAGTCCTCTCCCTGGGGCCTGACCTCTGAAGCCCGAGCCTCAGCTCTCAGTCCTCGCCTGCCCCGGCAGGTGAGCAGATAAGTCTCTCCAGCTGGTGAGTGCGGGTCAGCACCGATCCTCTGCGCTGGAATCTGTCAGCTTTGCCCTTTGCACCCGTTTCTGCGCTCTCCTCTGTGGCTCTGAAGCTTCCGCCCCCACCCATGTCTCCACCAGAGAAGGGGCTTCCTAGTGTGTGGAAACCTTTCCTCCTTCCCAGCTCCCTCCCACTGGTGCAGGTCTTATCCCTACTCTTTTGTGTGTTTTTTCTTTTTTCTTTTGCCCTGGGGGAGTTTCTTGCCTTTTGGGAGGTCTGAGGTCTTCTGCCAGCACTCAGCAGGTGTTCTGTAGGCGTTGTTCCACATGTAGATGTATTTCTGATGTATTTGTAGGGAGAAAGGTGATCTCCACGTCTTACTCTTCCACCATCTTGAAGGTCTCCCCTCTCAGTATCTTGTAGTAACCTATAATGGAAAAGAATCCAAAAAAGAATATATATACATATATATGTATATGTGTGTGTATATATATATATATATATAAAACTTTGCTTTACATCTGAAATTAACACATAAGTTAACTATTTTTCAATATCAAATGGTTATAAATAAAATAAAAGCTAAAGAAAAAGCATAAGAACAACTTCTCTGTATAGATACAATGATATTGCTGGTGGTATAGAATATGATGGATTGCTATAGTTTTGCCAAGTCATGCTTTGTGTCTTGGTGAAATATACCATAATTTAAAAAACCAGGGAGTCTTTTTTTCACATCTGACATTATGTGGTGACATTAAAGGAATCTTGTATATTAAATATTTAAAAATCATGTAAATCACATTCATGTGTTTAATAAATGTCTCATATCTTGGTATGTTCCCTTTCTCAATATATTTTAAGATATTTACACCCCCTGGGTGTATAGTTCCCTAATGATAAAATATGCTAAAAGCTATAAAAATGCTAATCTCTGTATAAACAATGAGCCCAGGCAATATTTTTTTTTAATAAATTTATTTTATTTTATTTATTTTATTTTTGTCTGCCTTTGGTCTTCATTGCTGCATGTGGGCTTTTCTCTGGTTGTGGCGAGTGGGGGCTACTCTTCATTTTGGTGTGCAGGCTTCTCATTGTGGTGGCCTCTCTTGCTGGGATCACGGGCTCTAGGCACACAGGCTTCAGTAATTGTGGCACTCAGGCTCAGTAGTTGTGGCTCACGGGCTCCAGAGCACAGGGTCAGTCGTTGTGGCTCACAGGGTTAGTTGTTCCATGGCATGTGGGATATTCCCAGACGAGGGTTTGAACCCATGTCTCCTGCATCAGCAGGCGGATTCTTAACTACTGCACCACCAGGGAAGCCCCAGGCCCAGGTAATTTTTAATTGGTTTGGAGATACTGTACTTCTTTATTCTTTTATTTGAAGACTATGATCTGAGCACATTACTCCTTCCTTGGGCTCCTGCTTCCCTGAACAACTTTCTTGATAGTTCTCTACTAGGGAGCAGATCGCTTTCCACTGGAGGGGCTAACCCTGAGTGGCATCCATAGTGGTGGGAGTCAGCCAGGGGCATCTAGGCTGGCTTCTTGCACTCTCACAACGACAGAGGTCAGAGGGAGCTGCCAGTGCAATTCCTGGGGCTCCTGTTATGCTGAGGAGGAGGGGGTGGAGAGGGACTCAGGTAACTGGCATCAGAAAATGCAGATACCTGTGGAGGGAAAGCTGGTGAAATCTTCAGGGTGTTTTCGGCAGCCATGTTGGCCCATGGTTCCTTCTTCAGTGGTGAAGCTGCTGGGTTCGTCTGGAGAATAAGTCACTGGGAACCACACTTGTTCCCATTGTGTGGCTTGCAAGTGGTAGTCCCTGCTTTTCTTCCTTGTTCCTAGCTGTCTTTTTTTTTTTTTTTAACATCTTTATTGGAGTATAATTGCGTTACAATGGTGTGTTAGTTTCTGCTTTATAACAAAGTGAATCAGTTATGCATATACATATGTTCCCATATCTCTTCCCTCTTGTGTCTCCCTCCCTCCCACCCTCCCTATCCCACCCCTCTAGGTGGTCACAAACTACCTAGCTGATCTCCCTGTGCTATGAGGCTGCTTCCCACTAGCTATCTATTTTATGTTTGTATATACACATAGTGTATATATGTCCATGCCACTCCCACTACTGGGCATATACCCTGAGGAAACCATAATTCAAAAAGAGTCATGTACCAAAATGTTCATTGCAGCTCTATTTACAATAGCCAGGATATGGAAGCAACCTAAGTGTCCATCAACAGATGAATGGATAAAGAAGATGTGGCACATATATACAATGGAATATTACTCTGCCATAAAAAGAAACGAAATTGAGTTATTTGTAGTGAGGTGGATGGACCTACAGTCTGTCATACAGAGTGAAGTAAGTCAGAAAGAGGAAAACAAATCTCGTATGCTAACACATATATATGGAATCTAAGAAAAAAAAATGTCATGAAGAACCTAGGGGCAAGATGGGAATAAAGACACAGACTTACAAGAGCATGGACTTGAGGATATGGGGAGGGGGAAGGGTAAGCTGTGACAAAGTGATAGAGTGGCCTAGCTGTCTTTATAAGTCTCAGCTTTGCTGGTGTGGGTGCAGTGAAACCAAAGAGGGACCTATTGGTGCCCCAAAAGGTTGGAAAAGTTGGTAGCTCACCTGCTCTTCCTTTCCTGGTGAGGGGAATTCTTTCCATCAGGGAAGTGCCCTCTTGGCCCTAAGCAGTGCCAGTTTGGGGATGGGATGACACAGGCAACGTGAAGCTATGTTCCTCCTCTTCTTATGTGGTTATTCCCAAGTTTTTTTGTTCACTGTGTTGCTCAGATTTCTTAAGTGGGCTCCGGAGCTCTCCCAGAGATGTTGTTCTTTGTGGATAGCTGTTTCCCATCTTTGTTGGGAGACTGAGGTTGAGGTCTCCTATGTCTCCATTTTGGTGATATCACTCTCAAAAGAATTTTTACATGAAAGAGTTTCCAGCTCATGTCTAGTTTATGCTTTTCCATTATACCATGTTCTACATGTTTACTACCTTGCCACCAGCCACCACAATTCCTTGAGGAATCTAGAACCTGGATCCCCATCTTCTTTATGGTAGATAACTTCAGTAGCCACATGAAAGATCCAATCAGTATTCTAACTTTACAAACTTTTAACCTCATCCTTAGTTGATATTCATCTCCCTTCCACGAATTTTCTAGGGCCCAAGATTTTATCACCTCAACTCCATCTCTTTCTTACTCAAAGTTCATTCAAACACCCGATCTTTGCTTCCTTCAAGACAGCCAGATCTTTTATCTCTCTACTGTCTGACCAGCCTTTTCTACAGCATAATATCTGGAGCCAGATTATCTGATTTAGAGTCCCAGATCTGATGATCTTCTATTATCATAATTATTACTAGTATGTTTATACAGTTATATTTACTAATATGTCACTCTCTTTTCCCAACATGTCTAATTCTTTTACCCTATTTCCTCTAGTATACCACCTGGGAAACCTTAATCATGGAGCAGTCCCAATTATGCATTCTCTTTCTCTGCAAAGAGACTGTTTAAAGCTGGAGGAAGTATAATATTAAATAAATGAGTGTCAATATAAATGATTATTTCTACATCACCCGGCACCCAGTGATACTGAGAAACTACTCAGCTTTCTCTGACATTGGTTTCAGCAACTGTTTCACTACCGCTCTCCTTTCCATTAACTACAATCTTGCTATATGTGAGCACTATGCTGTCTCCATTTATTTGAATTTGTATATATTTAAGTGCTAGTGTTTGTGAATTAATATCATGTTGTAGATATCTATGCACATGTTTGTGTGGGTTTCCATGTGTTTAGGTCAATTTGTATGTTTGTAAGCTTATTTCTGTCTGTGTTGTTCTGATACTAAACTTTTGAGAGAAATAGAAGCTATCAACTTATTGCCATCAAGCTTATAAACCTGGCATATCCATACTTTTTTCATCTTGTCACACTAGGAGGGTTCCTCCTACTGCTAAGATGAATCCCTCCATCTGAGCACAGAATCTCATTACTTTCTTTCCCCTAGGAACCCTATCTTACTGTAAAGCTCCTAAGGAATTCTGGTTTTTTAATATAATTAACAGGTATTATATAAGAAAAAATGCTCTTTGATCAAATTAGTTTGGGGAAATTCGGGGATACATAAATTCAAATAGCTTTACCACAAAACTCATAAAGGCTTTATTAAAATACCATTATATATAATGAATGTTTCAAAGGGGAACAGATTATGTAGCATTATTCAAACTTAAAATATGAATCCAGGAATATTATCATAAGAATATTACCACCCCAACCCTCCTCTCTAGCTTCTCACTTCTACTGACACAGTGACATGCCCTAGTCTTTTCAATCCAAGGTAACAAGTGATGTGCCAACTTTTCCTTTCTCAGCAATCTTCTCTCTTTCCACATACACTCAAATTCCACAAAAGAGCTGGGACTCTCACTGTTACATGAACCTTCCTCAGTCTGCCTTTATCTTCACTGCTCAGGTCCCCGTGGACACAGAAATTCCATGGTTACTGTCTTCTTGTTGCTGAATGTAACACGTTTTCAAATCCATATTTATTTGACCTCCCAATAGCTTACGATGCTGTTGAATGCTCCCAGTTTTTTTAAAGCATAATCCTTTCTCCTGAAATTTTTTTGCCTGCCCTCCACTCCTCAATAACCTTTCGCAAGTTTTCTTTCCATTTTTATACTTGTGTGAGTGTTCTTTAGGGTTATTTTGCAGGTGATCTCTCCTCCAATTGGATGCTTTCTATTCTAGATCACTTATCATTTCCCAAGGTTTCACATAGTATCACACGTATTAATTTCCTAAACTGTATCTTTAACACAGCTGAGCTCTAGAGCCATCTATTAGTTATCTACTAACTACTCCCACTTGAATGACTCTTAGATAGCTAATGTTTAACACCTTCAAAATTTAAATCATTGTTTCTTGCTTCAAACCAGTTTTCCTTCAAGTTTCCCTATGGAAAATGTTTCTAGCCCTCAAGTCAGCCAGTAGGGTATTCTTGATTTCTCCCTCTCCCTTCTCTCTTTACCCTGCTTAATGAACTTCAAATTCCTGTCAAATCTACCTGTAATTTATTTCTCAAATCCATTATGCCTCTTAATTTCTTCTACCAATCCCCTAATCCAAACCATTGCTGCTATCAGCTGTATTTCTGCACACTCTAAACGTGGCTCATCCTCCCTTAGTTTGGCCCTCTCCAATTTAGTCTTAACTTCATTACCCTGATAAAAACCCTTAAGTGACTTCCCATTGTCAATGCGAAATAGTGGTCACAAGATCCTGGAAATTAATCATCTATCCTCATTATTAAAATATATACTATCTAATAGATACCAAAAATCATCTGAATAGAGAAAATTTCAGAGAGACTAGTTATTTTCATCATAAATAACAAAAATATCCAATATATACTTGCATTATTTTAAATGTTTTAAAATTAAATAGGTGTTGTTTAGCCAAGATGCAGTACTAGGGCAAAGATGGTGTTGTAGTAATATCCTTCTACCATGGGAATGGGAAGAATATGAGTCCTGGTTGTCATGGAGAATCATCTTACAGGGGAGAAGACTGCTCTCCTCCTTCCCCTGCACAGGTGAATAGAATACATAGATATTACTGTTTTTTTCTAAGCATTCATAGTAGATTAATGGAAAAAATAGAGTCCCTGAAGTGCCTGGTTACCCATTTGCCTGCAGTGGCAGCCATGGCCACAGTCTGGACCAAATAAAGGTATATGGAATCTAATTGGCTGAAAACATAGGCAGTTATTTATTGAGCAGATGGCAGCCTGAAACCTTGCTCATTATATTGTAGCAATAACTTTAACATACTCAGTTTCAGCTGATGAAAAATTTTAAAACTGTCCACAGCTAAGTGGTAGTCATATAGAAATCTACTCAATATTATGATATTGATCAGAATTATTGATACAATATTTTTCTATAGGTGGACTCATTAATTTTAAGTGAAGGTTTTAAATCCCTGGATGAAGTCTCAGTCAGCATAGGCAAGATTCACTTTCAGCATCAGTGGTCTCATTCACAGTAAACTGAAAAATTAAAATCCTTTTTTTTTTTTTTTCATTCTCTCATCAGAAAGAGTTCCAGAAGAAGTAAAAGTGGAAACTATATGCTAAGTTCCAGCTTAGCCTTGCCTACTCTGTTATGTTTCTCTGATAACCTCCCCAGAACAGGCTATCATGCCTCCCACTGTACCACCCACCATAACTTTTGGTTCGTATTTTTGTTTATTTCTTTAATCACAGGACTGAGAATTTTTATTTATCTTACTTCTTCATTAGAATATGATTTTCTTGAGGAGATATATTCTTCACAAGAAGAAATTAGATACATTTTTACCCTTTATATCTCTAGAATCTAGAATCAAAATATGACAATAGGCACCCATAATGCTTTTGAATTTAATAGACATGCAGAGGTGCTGCATAATCCTTATTATCATCTCTAACATTGTTTCTTATTTGTTAACAATGTTTTCTTGGAATATTAGCCATTTTCTTTTTGAAAGTTGAAACTTTTTAGAGTTTACCAAATTAGTTGAACTTGTGACCATTTTTTTTTCCCAGAGTTGAAAGTAATACATAGCATTAATTCATTCAAAAACTCATATATATTTAAATAGCACCTACACTGATCAGGCACTGTTCCAGGTACAGGGGATCCAGTGGTGAATATGACTGAAAAAAGTCTTACTTTTATGTAATTTGGGTGGAGAATAAACAAATAAAGTTTAAAATATATAATATAATGTCAGATAATGATAAGTGGTAGGAAGAAAAATAAAGCAAGGTAGAGAAAGGGCACTGTTTTACATTAGGAGGATCATGAAAATGGTTCCTTGATGGGGTAGAGAGGCTATTAATGAAGTTGTTCTGAAATAGGTGAATACATAGGAAAGACAGATGTGTGAGCAGACTTCAAACAGACTAAGAGAAATGTCCTTGATACAACTCTTACTTTTATAGCTACTTAGGGCAGTAATGGACAAGCATACTACAAATAACCCCTCCCCCCCCCACAAAAAACAGACAAATATGACCAATGTTACATTATTCTGTTTAATATAAAATTTTAGACTTTTATACGAATAGGTCTATGAATAAGTATGACTGTTCATATAGCCTTTCGTCTCTGGTTTGCAGCTTTTAGCCACAGAAAAATGATGCCTTTTCTGCAGACATTATTATATTTCAAGATCCCTCTCTCCTACCACCATCAAAAACAAAACACTGTATGATTTGCTATGATCAGTTATAATTCATATTAAAAAATACATTTCTATTTTCTAAAATGGCAGCATATGTTTGAATGTTTGATTTACCAAAAGAGGTACATTTTCATTCACAGGCAGTAATGCTAAGTTACTTTTTAGTTATTGTATTCAAACAGCATGGATGTCCTTGGACAAAGTAACAGAGAAACGAGCAAACCAGTAAAGAACTCTAATACAGAAGGAGAAATAAGACATTGCTTGACTTTTTTCTTTAATACAGATTATAATATGGCTTTAGAGAGCCTCAGTAAGTATTTTTGCGGGCAAGTTAGAAAGGTGATTTTCTGTAAATCATTGGAAAAATAAAAAACGAATGCTATAACTATAAGCTTCCATACATGCATTATGTCACCTATATGTCTAGGGAAGGTAGAACTGATTAGGGCTCCTCTAAACGGATCATTAGTTAAGCAGAAGGCATGTGACTAGGAAAGTCATTTACTATTTTTTTCTGGTAGAATGCTACCTTAATGCATGGTACAGCCTAGGCAGCACAATGGGAGCAATTTTGACTTTCATTTTATAAAAATGGGGGAAAAAAGAAAGGCTTTAAGAGCTGTCATTTTTTAAAAAAATATAATCTCATAGTTATTCAGAAATAGCAGAATTACCATAATTATTAAACAGAAAAAGAAATCCATTAGCTAACAAAGAGCTGGGCTAAATCCAAACTGATTACTTCACAAACACAATTTACCTTAAGTCCTGAAAGAACAAAGGCAATTTTGTTAGATGAACTGTACTTTCTCTCAGATCTATTTTGTTAATTGCTTCTCTTTTAACAGAGATAAACAGGGTCAAATTAAAAAAAAAAAACAAAACTGATGGATTTGTTTATTAGAACTTCTCATAACTGTAAAACAATAATAAATGTTTAAAACTGAATCACATTAGGTGTATTAAAGTTCAATGCATGCCTCTTATGGAAAACTGTTTACTAGGTTACTAGGGTCTTTTTTAAAACTTTTAGATAAAAATATTATGCTTTTAGCATAGTTCTAGTCGATTCAGTTCAACCCAAAGCAATAAGCCTGTATTAAGAACTCTTTATAACACGCAGCGCTAGATGAAATGTGGGAGATGAAGAGACTAAGGCTTGTCAGCTGGCCTCTGAGGGATCACAATCTAGTGTGGGAGAAAGCAGTTTAAAGCAATTAACCATAAAGTAAGACATCATGTATTAAGTGCTGTAATATAGATACTACGTGACAGGAAAGTAGAGCCAAGAAAGAATTAGTTCTGGCTAGGGAAGGAAAAAGATTACTCAAAGTGCTTTGGGGGTGAATTCTTTTTTAAAAATTCAGAGTTTAATAGGTAAGGGAAAGAAGTAAACTTGAAGACATAAAGGAGTTAATGTGTACAGAGAGACTTGAGCACAGAGTATTCTGGAGGTTCGAACACTGGGAGAGAGTGAGGACGCAGCAGGAGATGAGGCTGGAATGTGAAGCTGATGTTAGTCCATGGAGGACTTTGGATGCAAGCTTAAGGAGTCTGGACTCTATCCTGTAAGTAATAGAAATTCACAAAAGGTTTCTAAGCCAGGTAGTGGCACCACCTGACCTGTGCTTGGGAAGGTGTCTGGTGGCAAAGAAAGTGATAGAATGCAGACTCAAGAAATTCAAGTAAGAGATCATGTCACAAATTGACACTAAGGCAAGAGAAACTGTCGAGGTGAACCACAGCTGTGGCAAAGAAAACGTAATGCAAGGGATAAATTGTGGGAAAGCAACAGTGGGATCTGATCTAGTGGGATGTAGAGGATGAGGGAGAAACAAGGGTCAAAATGACTTTGGAGACTGGAAGGATAATGATATGCTTAAACAAGGTGTAGACTGAGAAGGTTTGGGAAAGTCAAGATAAAAAATGTAGTTTTGCTAAAAGTTGGAATGTTCATAATTTAAGAGATCATAAGAATCATCTAATCCAGCAGTTCTTGACTCTGGTTGAATCTTAGAATTAGATGAGAGCAGTAGTTTAAAAATCTTGATATTTGTCATCCCCGGCAAGGGATTTGAATTTAAGTGGTCTGGCCAGGCAATCTTTTATTATTTTTTAAAGTTCCCCAGGTGATATGAATACACAGCCAGGTTTAAAACCTCTAAAATAATCTGGATCCTTTCATTTAAAGATTATCTTGATATTCAATGAGATTTCAACCCTTTTGAAAGGTTTCAATTTCTTGGCAGATGGCACACGTGGTTCTTCTCCCCAGGTATCTGACTACCTTCCCTATCTCTCCATCTACTCTTTTCGTGCCTCAGTCCAATCAGTAATGTGCCAGGTGTTAAGAAATTGGGAATACAAAAATGACTGGAACATGACTGCTGCTTGTATGAAATGCCTGTTCAATGATCGCATTTCATGCCTATAACCACATATCTTTATGCTTAATTCCTGACTTACATCCCTAGACCAGATCTCTCCTAATTCTCAGTACTCCTGTAACAGGGAAGAACAAATCTGACTCCATCTGTTTCTTTGACTTTAACCTTTGTATTCTATTGCTCTGGCTAGAAGTTAATCACTGAAGGAATGTTGCCTACAGCTTAAAGTAAACATAATGGCCCATTTTTGAGGACCCTGTCCCCCTATGCCTGAATGTAAAACTAAAATACCTTTATTCAGCTCACAGGAAACATCCTGACTGGGCCCACCTATGAAGAGCTGCAGGAGAAAAGAAATTCACACATTCCCTCCTGGAGTCAAGTCAAAACCAGGAGATTTTTGCAACAGCTTACGGCCTTTTTACTTTGCCTCCTCACCTCCCCTGCTCTTCGTTCTACAAAAGAAACCAGCATCCAGACCCCAGACCCCGGTAAGCTGGGTTCTCTAGGACATTAGTCTGACTCCTTCTTGGACTCCCAATTTTCCAAATAAAGTCATTATTCCCTGCCCTAACAACTTGTCTCCCGATTTATTGGCTTGTCATGCAATGAGCAGAACAAGCTTGGACTTGGTTACACTACATTTCCAATTTGTTTTCTTCATGTCTCATCCTGGATGCCCTGCTGCCACCACAAACTCAATATTTCTAAATTAAAATTCACTTTCCCGGGCTTCCCTGGTGGCGCAGTGGTTGAGAGTCCGCCTGCTGATGCAGGGGACACGGGTTCGTGCCCAGCCTGGGAAGATCCCACATGCTGCGGAGCGGCTGGGCCCGTGAGCCATGGCTGCTGAGCCTGCGCGTCCGGAGCCTGTGCTCCGCAACGGGAGAGGCCACAACAATGAGAGGCCTGCGTACCACAAAAAAAAGAAAAAAAAATCACTTTCCCGCCAACTCTACATCACTAATTTTACAAACAAACGTGCAACGAGCATCTAACATACATCTTGTTCATGCAAAATCATCCATCTACTCCTTCAAATATATAACTTCTGGAGGCATTTTTGCCTGTCACCTCTGACGTGGGAACCTCATTGTTAGGCTGTACCCAGCAGGCCTGCGAGGCCTGGGCTTGCCCAGCTTCAAGACTGAAGAAAGAGCCTGGAGTCAGCGACACAGCCAGCAATGGTTTAATGAACGGGGATCTTACCTGTCTGAAGCAAGGTCCTGGAGTCACACCCCACTGTGTGCTGCAGACCGATGAACAAGACATGGCGGCAAGCTTTTCTACTGGGAGCAGGGGGAGGTTACCAGTTATAGGGGCAATTGACTTCAGGTGGGCTCCCCGGGTTACCAGGGAAACCAGCAGAGGGGCACGCCCCTTATGGCCCCTTTGATAAGAACAATCACTAGCTGGGCCTGGGGCAAGTCTGTAGAAAGGTCAGTCAGGTGAGTAGAGTGTAGATAAAGCAGGCACTGGTCAGGCAGCGGATGCACAGAGAGCAAGAGAACAGCCATCCTGAGTGGCCTGACCATACACTCAGCTGGGCTGTGCATGGTCCCATGTGCAGCACAGGAGTGTTACCAATTAAGGTTTCCTTAGGTTTTCTACAGGAAGCAAGATCTTCAGTTCAGGATCACTTTTATTTTTTCTTCATTTCTCACTCTACCACACAAACACAGCCAAACTGGCAGAATTTTTTTCTCTAATCTGGAGGGTAGGGCATCCTGCTACTCCCTAATTTTGCTGTTTCTCTTCAAAGGTACAATTTCTAATGCAATATTTTCCTCAAACAATACATCACTAAACTTAGGTTTAAGGATATACAAAGGCCAGAGCCTGGCTATTTCTTTCTTTTTCTCAGATCCCATCCTATGATGATGAACACACTGCTTGGTTTGAAAGACTAAGGTGGAAGTAACACAGAAAAAAATTCTAATAATGTTGCACTCTTCTCAGCTGTATTTAGCCTCTTTGTGTTTTTGTTTCTCATTAATAAAATAAGGATAGTTGTACCTATCTGTCATGGTTAGTATAAAGATTAAATAAGAATGAATAAACAGCACTTAACTAGTATCATCATTATACTTTCTGATGGTCAAAGACTTCACCTTTGACATCTAGTTACCTGATGGCTGTTCGTTACAAAAAGAATCAGGCAGAGAATATGATGGTTTAGTGAAAAAAATATGTTGCGAGTTGCAATGAGGGTCATCCTCAAAATGCATCTCCTTCAATATTAGTGAATAGTACTCTCTCTGGGACTGGGGACAGGTGATTCTGGGCCATAAGATGTTCTATAGCAATCCTGGAGGACTGGTCAGATGTCTTGATTAATTGCTGTTTCGAAGCAGATGTAAGAGCGTCACAAAACGGTGAACAAACACCAGTTTCAAATAAGCCTGCATCCAGCACAGCTCCATGCCAACCAAGGTACTCAGCTGTAAACTGGAGGTACTTACTTGCCTTTTAAAGTTATCAAAGAGCTTAGCCGACCAGCAAATGATAACAATAAACAGCTAACCATGCATGAAACAAGAAATCAGAATTTTCTACTTGTATGCATGCTTAAGCTAGGAGAGATGCCAGTCAATGAGCTTTTAAAAACAAAAGGCTGAGGCAACTGCAAGATGGCATTTAGAATCTTCATCAAGACCTAGGGAAACGTGCCCAGTGCATAATATAATGGAGGGAAGCTATGGCTCTTGGAGGCTCTGGGAAATGAGCTTCCTGCAATAAGCAGGGCAATTAACCTAAAGCAGATTCAGCTGCTAAGTGGGGTAGACGCGCATTTGTTTGGTCAGGCAAAGACTTCCCTCTTGTGCTCCTGTTGGGATTTTTCATGCAAATTTCAGTTGCTTGGCCTCCACTGCTCCCCTTGGCAAAAGGATTCTGAAAGGTCTCACTGATGTTGTTCTGAGTGTCCAACTAGGATGAGAGGACCCCGAGGCTTTATAGGAGTGGCTTTAAATGGGGAGCATCTCGCTTACCTGGGGAGGATGGGGTGTGACTCTTAGCTCCTGCGGATTTTGCAGTTAGCTCACAGTTCAATTATTTACTGAAAGTTAGAAACAAAATTGTGTGTTTTAGCCCTTGATTAGAGAGAGGATGCTGTTTTGTTAGAGAAGTTAGCTGCAGAGATTTAGTGTGAATGTAGCTGCGGCTGAAAGGTTTCGATTTGGCTAACCACAGAGGTCTGCCTCGAATGCTAACTAAGGATTCCAAGCAGAACAAATTCATTCCTGATGAAGTCTTGCAGCTGACAACGTGGAATAACTTGAATCACAGACCTGTAAAATTTGATCAGGATGGAAGTAAACGACTGTCCCGAAGTGATTTGGCAAGTCTGTTTTCACCAAGGCAGTGCAGTGAAAGTGGGTATAGCCAGTGAAGCCATTTTCATCTGCCATCTTCTTCCATGTCCTGCTGCCGAGAGCGTCTCTGAGGGTCTTACCATGGAGAATACGCCTGTTCGCGTGGGTCACACTTAAAGATATGGTACAACACTCACACCTTCTCTTCACTACCAGTTATGGTTCCATCATTTACAGAGGCATCGACACCTTTTTAGGATTCATTTACGCTAGGACCACCTTATGGGTGATGATATTTTTACACTTATTTCTATTTGTATGAAGTATAATTTCTTCTTATTTCTCTTATACTTTATATCTCATGCAGTTTAAAGAGTACAAAGTCCATGGAGAGAAAATTGGAAAGCAGCATACAAATATCAACCCCAGAACACTGACACCAAGGTAGAAATTTTTCTTTAAGTGGCCTTGATGAAATATACTGAATAATTCACTTCTGTTCTCATAACAGGTCATGCAGTATCAGCTTAGCCTCCTGAGGTCAGGGTAGGGGTGAGGAGATGGGAGTCAAAGAGGAGACAAAGAGTCCTCTAGTTCCAGTTTATTGCCTGGAAATTGTACTGTAGAAAGGAAGCAGTTTGTACCATGGAGATATGGAGATAAAGGAATTTCTTTTGTGTCTTCAAGAAGATGTTAGAAATCAGTATTAGAACATTTTACTACAAAAAAGTGGAACATCTGAAAAGATTGGTTTTTTAGTGTTTTGGCCTGCTACTTTGTCTCTTAGATGAGGCGTGATGAGGGAAGTTTCTGAGAATGATGTGTAGAGCACAGCTAATCGAATTTTAGGGGATGTGTATGATGGTGAGGTGAGAAGTCAGGATGGCACTTATTTGTAAAGGAAGATGGAAAAAAAAGGGTACCCAAGAAGGATAACACAACAAAGAATTGCTGAGTTCAGAGAAATGAACTAAATAGGAGATATAAGATGGCAGTAAGGTGAAGGTGATCCAAGAAAATCCAGTATAAAAATTACTGCATTTTTGCAACAAACATAATATTGTATTTTACTGACTAATCTTAAAATTTGCAAAGTGCTTGGTAACAAAGGAAATATTATTGCTAGAACCAGGAGTCAAACACTTGGCTTGTCATGGTGAACAGGCCCTCACTTCAAGTTACTTCCCCAGTAGGCTCACTTCTGCAAGGTCCCTGAGGCTTGCAGAGTGACATCTTGGGCTCAGGTAGAGGCCGAAGGATGCTGACGCGTGAAAATTTGATATTTACTTACAGATGCATGTAAGAATGGGCGTGCTTACTGTTTAAAACATTCTCTAAATTCAAAGAGAATTCTTTTTAAATTGAGCATTGCCCTTCTTAAATACTGCAAAAATTCCCAAGGTAGAAGTCCACTATTTTTTCATCAGACAACAATCCATTCAGAGATAAGCAGGGGGATGAGGAAATTAGGTCAACTCATGTGACATATTTTCTTTTCACATTCATATTTAGGTTACGTTTTTCTACAGAGGTAATGACCTAGGTAATAAAATACAGGTTTTTCCCTATCATAATTCTACCCTATGGCTTAAATTATAAAAACCTGCTTGTTTATAATTATATTTATATTGTGTGTATATATATATATATACACACATATATAAAACCATTTATACATATATTCATAAAGATGTATATATGTTTATATAGGGTTTATATATGTATATATAAACAAACCATGCATATATATACGTGTTTATACATCTATCAACTAAGATTCACACAGGAGATGCTGAATGACAAAGTGTTTATTCTGAGTCACATGGTACCAGAATACAAGAAAGAACTTTGTCTCCTTTACTGAATCATATGTCAGCATTGATTTAAAGAAGAAAAGAGGGGAATTCCCTGGAAGTCCATTGGTTAGGACTCTGCACTTTCACTGCCGAGGGTGCAGGTTCAATCCCTGGTCGGGGAACTAAGATTCTGCAAGCCACGCAGCGTGGCCAAAAATAAAAATAAAGGAGAAAAGAATGCTTTAAATAAGTTTGGAAGCAATTTTTTGCATGTGGTTGTACTTACGCCACAGTTGTTCTTTGCTATAATTTATTTTAAAATAAACCATGAAATAATGCAATAAAAATGAAAATCTTATTTTACGCAAATTGGAAGGCATTCCAAATGTTATTCATATAAAGTGATAGACCCATTTGGTCTCTTATTTACTGGAAGAAATATGGCAAGTCACTTGATATCTCCCTGGTGGTAGAATAGCTGGAAATGGAGATGCTAATTTTGATGTAATTCAGAGAATTGTTAACATATATGACTAATATCATTTATGCTTGTAACATATTTTCATGTGTACATTGTAATGGTGAAATTAAAAAGAAAATATTTTGTTTTTCTAATATTCCCATGTTGAACCCAAAGATAAAGAAATATTATTAGAAAGATTTTGGATCCTTCAGAAAACAGTAAATATTTTGAAAAGCATCTAAAGACTTTAAAAATTCCTGCCAAATTGACTCTAGCCTCCATCACTGCCTTCAATCGTGAAAAAATTGTCAATTTCGTGGGCTATGTCTCTTCTCTTTGGTTTCTCTTGTAACTGCTCACAGGCTTTTCTTAAAACTCTTTTCCTTCAATCCCTGTGAAGTTGTACTTAGTTTTCTCCCACTGACTCATGCCTTCTTCATTTCCTGTTTCAGCTCCTGCTTCCCCTTCTGCTACGTAAATGGGGACTTCTGCCAGGTTTCCATTCTCTTTCTATGCTTTCTACCTCATACTTTTTATACACTCCTATGGCTTCAAATTTTACTAAGTTGAAAAATTTTAATGCGTTTCTTTAGCAGCAGACCTCTCTTATGGTTCTAGTTCTAATTTCAGCTCCCCATCCATAAACTTCCCATATGTATCCTATGTAATATTTCTGGCATCCAGAACTTTCTGATCATGTAGGGCTTGGGGAATATCTCTTCCTCGGTGTATTTGCTTCCATATTTTGCTGCTAAATACCAATCACCTCTCTAACTAAAACCTCTAGGCCCCAGCTCAATACATTTATTGTATTCAACCGATTCCTTAATAGCTCCATGTTAAAGTCAAAAAGCTCTAGCAATTCAACTTATACACAGAGCTCTTCATTTACCACCCTCCAGTCTGATCCTTTTCTGGTGTTCTTTGTCTCAATGAATTGTATCCCTCTCCATCTCATTTCACAGACCATGACTCACCCACATGCAATGTAATCCAATCATCACTGTGATTTATTCAAAGGTACCATTGTGTTTCCCCAAACTACCCCATAGCTTCCTGACTATTTTTACCACATAAGCACTTTTCTTCTCTACTTTCTTTGCAACTGCAACTGGAATCAAACTTCATTTTTTTCCTTCATTTATCTAAAATTTTATCCATTCTTAAAATCTCAGCTTATAGTCCACACCTTCTTCAACTCTTCCCTGATTTCCACTAGCCTTCAAGTTTTATTTTAGTTTTTAAAGTAGCCATGTGATGGCAAGCTATGGGCTTTGATTATACCCACCTCTCAGATGTGAAATCTAAGGCTCAAAAAGAAAAATGACATGCCAAAGTCACCAAACCTGTCAGCAACAGAGGTGGGCTTTCAAATCAGGTGTATGTGACTTAAAACTCATCTTTGTCTGCAATACCACCTCCCTCAAAATTGTCTTTCTCTAACACATTAGTGTTATTAACATGACATCTATCTTGTGCTTCCATTCTTTCATATTCCCACCTGGTATAGAAACTTCTTGAGAGGAACCATTGCTTCATTCATTCACTTAATAAATACTTTTGCCTATGATATAACTGGTACAACATGAGGATTTAGGAATACAGTGCTGACACGTCAGATTTAAAAGTATCTGTCTCTCACACAATATATACTGTTTCAGAAGATCTTAATAATTATTAACAAACTATGAATATGCTCTAATTTTATTTTAACACTATTAATAATCTTCAGCAGATATAGGACTTCATGAGTCTAGTTATTGGAATCTCATAAAAGTAAATTATAGTTGCCCATGATGTAATTCAGGTTTTGGAAGATAAAAACACTTTCTTTCAAAGAAATCCCCCTATACGATACCCAGAGGGGCAGCCAATTTTTATATACCCTTTAAAATATTATATAAAGTTCAAAGTAGTAATTCACAGGCTGAGTTCAGAAGAGATTATGTAAACAAATATTGATATTTGTGGTATAGTAGACAGAGTTTTCACCTGATTACTAGAAGGTAGGCGTGGGGTTAGTGACGCAAATGTTCAGTAAAAACCGCAGCTGTTAAAGTTGGGGGAAATATGAGGGTACGACATGGTCTGCTGGATATTCTGAATGACCTAAGCTCTTCCTCCTTAACCCTTTGCCCCTGGGACAGAACAAATGGGTACTAGGCTCAAGTAGGGGCTATAAATTAGTCCCAAGAAGTTGTTATATCTGGAGCTGTGAATCTGTCAGGGAAGTTCAGCATATCCTCGATGGTCAAACAATCCATGCTTAAAGAGTAGCTATTATGTTAAAAATAAATAACCAGTATGTCCGGAGCAGTTAGTGTGCCTATGCTGTCAGTTTGTCATTAGTGGTTGACCTATCCAGAGGGTCTTTGAGGCTATCCACATTTTAGTGATATTGATATCATTATTCTAACAAATATTTATTTAGTTGGAATCCAATGCTTCATGGCACATTCATTTTAACCATAATTCATATTACCTATATATTAAAGTCTTTTAAAATGTTAGAAACACATTAGTATTTAAATGCTGTCAGGTTTTATATGTCAACCCAAGAAATGTGTGGCCTATTATTCCATCAGAATTACGCTTTCCCATGTGATTTTCTTTTTTCTGACCTGACTCTATGCAGCAGAAGACCTCCTTCAAGAAGTCTATCCCTAAAGGATCACTAAGCAGTGTGATCAGAGACACATCACTTATTGAAGGCAGGTTTCCACACTCAATCACCTGTTCTCAGACTCTCGGGTGCCCCGAAGTATAGCTTTGAAATAGTAGGTGACATTCTGCCACTTACTGTGTTTTCACACAAGGCAGCCCTTGATCATGTTGTCACTTCACATGAAGAGACTCAGATGGAGAACAAGTTGACTTCCGCTGTCTTCTCAGAAATGAACAAAGAAGCTCTCTCTGGGAGAGTCAGGTCTCGAATTTTCTAACTTGATTGAGCCATATTTTACCTGGCTGCAAAGCAACCATATGCTACACACTTTCCAATTGCCTTCAGACTTGCCAAATGCATTTATAGACTAAGAAGGAGCCCTAGGAAAAATGTGGTGGATGAAATGAAGTCTTTTTCACACTGCCCCTTTTATTACTGTGTTATAAAAACCCAGGCTCAAAATAGATTCAGGTAGATTTATCTTTTAATGAAAATCGCTGGGAGGTTTGAAGTCACATATTATTATCTCTTTCTCCTGTCTCCACTGCAGGACTCATTTGCGGTGCTGACCTTGCAGTACAGTCCTAGAGGGAGTGATAATGATATTGTGGACTGACTTCCTTCAGAAGGGATTTTTTTAAAGAGACAATGAGGCCAGCATGCCCCCTGTTAGGCTCCATTGTCCAAGGTTGCACAAGTCAGCTTTTCCGGAGAGCAAAGGGCGGCAAAGTTCAGGGACACTGTGTGTAACAGAAAGGAGCGAGTTCTCAGGACATTGTCAGGAAGCTGGCCTCAGCCGCTCAGGAGGTCTTGTGCAGCACTCACAGGCATCAGCGCTCACCTGAACTGCAGGTGGGAGGCTGGACGGTCTATATACTTCTGGGTCCTTTCCTATGTTCCCCCTGCTGGGGCTGCACAGAGCGGCTCTAGAGTAACTAACTGCCCATCAGCAATGCACACGCGTCTTCCACTGTCACTGCGGCCTCCTGACGCTTGAAATGGGCTCTCAGAAAGCTGGTTAGTATGAGAGTGATTTTGCCAGTTTTTTCTCGTCTTGGCTGTGGGCTTCTCTTGTTTTTAGTTCTTTCTTGAATTTCAAACTTCATAACAGAGAAGAGATGCAGTGTTGGTGATGGGATGCATGAAGCAGAGGTAAGAAGAGAAGTAAACAAGGGAATGGCATTTAAAGAAAGATTGTTAGCAGTCAGCATTTCAACAGATATATGTAAAAAGAGCACACTGGGGAAATAGTAATGAGAATTTAATGTCACAATGATTGTAATTTTATGCCTAAATACACTCAACATGACAAGGAATTCTCTTAATTTTAATTAGGGATAGGTGGGGGCATCTTAATTTTTTCCTACTACCTGCATAGCTCCTGGAACTAATTGCCTTCCAAGAGCAATAGATGATAGAAAAACACGATTGCATCGTATGTTCTGGAGAACATAAAGAGCACGCTGGGCTGCACCCCAGACGCCTCCAAGGCCTGCACTTGCCCAGCTTCAAGACCCAAGAAAGAGCCCCAAGTCAGTGACAGAGACATCAGTGGTTTAATGGATGGGGGAGCTTACACATCTGAAGCAAGGTCCTAGAGCGACACTCCACTGTGTGCAGCAAACGACGGGCAGGACATGGCTGCAGGCTTCGCTCCTGGGAGAATGGGAGATTACCAGTTATAGGAGAAAGTGATGGCAGGTGGGCTCATTGGTTACCAGGGAAACCAGCAGAGGGGCACAGCCCTCACTGCCCCTTTGATAAGAGCGATCACTAGCTGGGCTTGGGGCAAATATGGAGGATGGTCAGTCAGGTGAGTAGGGTGTAGGCAAAGCAGGCACTGGTCGAGCAGGGGATGCACAGAGAGCAAGGGAACAGCCTCCTTGACTGTCCTGACCATTAATAGCATCACACTGATTTCTTGACTCTGAACTGGAGCAGCATCTCAATCTAACTGGTAGTAATTACAATCCCATATCTATCTATTTGACCGGATGGTTTTATATTTTATGCATTTTACTATACAACTACCTCCTATGAGTGAATTCCATGTGCAAATGGCAAAGCAAGCTTGAAGAACTGAGTCAGGTAAGTTCTTTTGAATCTATTACCCCTGAATAAAAGCCTCAGTGAAATTCTCTGCAGCTTAATATTATAAGGATTTTCATAAATTGGTGAAACATTTATATCTTCCATGTGGATGTGCTTGTCTGGGACTTACCTATTGTAGTAAAATCTACCTCCTACCCTACTCCTGCTCTCTCTTTTTAATGATTCACAGAATCACTTAGCATCTAGCCAGGGATGGCTGAACAAGCTTGATTAAATTTAAACTCTTCTCTACTCACCTGAAACTAGTAAACACCCCTCCCCTAAAACCTACTGGAGCCTCCCTGAAACTAAGCATTGTCTGAAGAAAAGGAGGTTTCTAGAAAAAATAAAAAATAAATTTTCCTTTCCTCTTTGTACTTTATTTTTCCCTATTCTAAGACACACTGTAACTTAAATTCAATTGTACCATGAAAATTATGTCCATAATTGGATCTGGTTAAAATAGTTCACTTTTATCTATATTAGTTGAAAACATATGAAGGTTTTTTCATAGTGAAAAATTAAAATCCAGAATGACAAAATTAAAACTAGAGAAACACAGCCAAAAACATCACTGCGTGCACAGGTGTCTATCCATGTAGAAATGTAGCGCTCTCTCCCCCAACCTGAGAAGCACACTTATGTTCTATCCTTTAGTAGGAGGCCTATTTTCAAAAGTCAGAAGACTCCTTATGTCTTAGACATTCTTACAGGAGCATATCTGACATTATGAATGAAGAGAAAATAGGCACTGCTAAGGTAAACAAATTTTATTTTGTCTTGTTTGCATAGTCAAGTTCTGTAAGATCAGTGAATCTATGTTTATTGTTTGTTGCTGTTTTGTTTTAAAAAGTCACCCATCACAGGCCAAAATGACTTGTAATACTATGAAGTTGTTGAGAATGCTTGCCACAGAAAAGGCATTTTATAACCCTTTATTTAAAAGGTGAACAAGTGAATGAAGGATACCTTGAATTTAATGTATGAGAAATTTATGAAAATGTGAAATGTGAGCTCAACATTGTAAAATCTATAGATTTAGCCACCTGCCAATGCAGGGGACACAGTTTCGAGCCCTGGTCCCGGAAGATCCCACGTGCTGCAGAGCAACTAAGCCCGTGCACCACAACTACTGAGCCCTTGTGACACAACTACTAAACCTGCATGCCTAGAGCCCGTGCTCCACAACAAGAGAAGCCACCACAATGAGAAGCCTGTGCACCACAACGAAGAGTTGCCCCCCCCACCACAACTAGAGAAAGCCTGTGCGCAGCAATGAAGACCAAATGCAGCCAAAAATAAATAAGTAAATACATAAATTTTAAAAAAATCTATAGATTTAGGTACTTTTAAAAATCAATACTCAATGTTACACTGAATTCCAATGGGCAAAATTATTAGTTTTATTCATAAATAATGGGTTTACGGAATTAGACATAGGATGTTTTCCCACTTTAATCTCTTTTCAGCAAGCAAAATTATGGACCTGAATATGGTAACCTTCATGGTAACCCTAAACCTTCAAATATTTTTTAAATGTTTCTTTTTCTCAAAAAAATATTTTTGAACACCTACTACATGCTAGACACTGTCTAATGCTATGAATAGAGAAGTGAATAATAGAAGCAAGATAAGTCTCAAAGCTAACATTATAGTAAAGGGAAGTAGGCGATAAGTAAGAAGTAACATATAGATATCAGATAGTGATGAGTGTTGGGGAAAAACATAAAGCGGGAAAGGGAGATGGGTATAAATTAACATAATGTAAATAGGAAATGTCCACTGAGACTGTGACATTTGGGAAAAGAACAAAAGGTGAAGAGGAAGTGAGCCATGGAGATATCCAGGGGGAGAGGAAACATGAGGGAGAGGGTACAGTAAGTAGTACGAAGGCTCTGAGGCAGAAACATGCATAGGTGTTAGGAGGCCAGTGTGACTGGCGTGAAGTGAGGGAGAGGAATAGTAGTATGTGAGAGGTTCTGTGCTGCAGACTGCGTAGGGCCACTGTTAGGACTGACTGCATCTCAGTGAGATTGGTACTTTCACTCTAAAATTTCCACTACTTGGATATATACATTTTATTTTAGCTTCAAGATTCATTTGAAAGTTACTCTTTTGGAACCTGAGCTCAAAATAAGGCTAATCCCCATGACTTCAGCTTGTCCCCTGATTTAGGAAGGAGGATCTTACTGTATTTTTTCACATAATTGTCCATATTGTCAAAACCTATAGGAGTATGAACATTTGATGCTGGGCACTGGTATTAATGCAACGTATCTTAGGTCTAAATTGGAACCAGATGACCTAGATGTATTTCTCATACTTCGGATCATCCTGCAAATCCCAAGACAGGCCAGGTTCCTTGGTGCAGGAGGCTCATCACAAGGGTGGGGTAGAGATGAAGGCAGGAGCTAATGTCCATGTGTCCAGGCCTTCTTCCCAGAGCTGGAATCAAGGTTGAACACCTGGTATCTGACTTTTCAGGAAAGTCTGGAGTCCAAGGGTTGGGAGCACTTGCTTAGCTTTGAAGGTGCAGAGCAAGGAGACCAGCATCCTCTCCCACAGAGCCCTGGAGGGCCAGACTTTAGAATGAGACACTACCAGGGACCCCTGTGTCCTGGCACAGCTGCAGAGTCAATATGCACAAGCAGCTTCTGCCTTAAAAGGAGTCCACAACCCCTTCCCTTCAGATGAAATGATATGCCTTCTGGGTCATCTGCAGGTTGTTTCTAGTGTTTTTCTTACTCAAAATTGCAAATAAAAGAATTTAGATTTAAATATATAGTGAAACATTTTTGGTCCAGACAGAAAGGACAGAGTGTTTATGGCCTGAGTGTTGTGGCCAATGCTAGATTACTCAGTATGAAAACAACCAGCCTCATGCGAACACAATTTTGTTAAAAGGATTTGATGATTGATTAAAAAATATTAACTCATCTTGGAGACTTATTTTGCTTTCTTACAACTTTTTACTACATAGTAGTGTTTCTATTTTTTATTCTATATGTCAGGGCACTATACATTTTTAAGGGTAAGTTCTCTAAAGAATGTACTTCTTGCCTGGCTAGAGCTAACTTATGTTCCTCTCTCAAGCTACAAAGATTTTCTTTGTGGATAACCTGGTGATATTAACATATAACACTTACCAGCAAAAAATTTTGAGATCTTGAGTGTAGGGCGCGGTCAGCTAACTGCTACGCGGCAGGAAGCTGAAATAAGCTGAGTCATCCTTCCTGTGGCCACTGCGCTTGCGCTAAGTATACTAATGAGGTTTTAAAGTAGCGACCTATCCGATGCTGGCTCACAAATCGCACCATCGGCGAAAGCCAATCACAGAGCGACACATGTTCTTAATCCCTATATAAGCAGACTGCTATAGGATTGCGGGGTCTTCCTTCCATCTTTCTTCAACCAAGCTGTGCTCCAATAAAGTGTGATACGAGAAGAATCTTGCGTGTGGCGGCTCGTTATTCTGCTGGTCGGAAACGGCTCGCCGCACTTGAGTTGATCAAATTTTGAGTTGCAGCAATTGGTGGTATGATAACAAGCTAATGCTGCATGAAAGAAACAGTTAATCAACTTCTCTTGAGAATACCAAGATAACAGAAAGGATTTGGTCAGTACTAATTGACGGTTAATAATTAACTCATTTTCACATTATTAGTGTACTTACTATTTATTATTCATCAAACACTACAGTGAGAAAATAATTTCAAACTTCAAGAATTTCCATCATTAATTGCCATCTTTTTGTAGAATCAAATACATCCTCAATTGTAAAACCGTAATTTTAGGTGAAAGTAAAACAAAATAAACAAAACAAATCTTACAATTCATCTGTAAACACTACCAATGCTAAAAAAGCACCCTGACTTTAGAGATTTAGAATATTAAAATGTGGGTGCCTTGGAATCAAGGAAACGCAGTAATTAAATAATTCACCCAAGTAAAAGTATCACAGACCTACTATGTGCCAGGTACTGTGAGAGGCACTCTAGTCATAACACACAGAACTGATACAGAGCTGATACAAAACAATCTCTGTCCCCAAGTTGTCAACAGTTTTGACAGCTTTCAATAAGTAATAATAATAAAGTTTGGACAGTGCTTTGGTATGGGAAATATAGTTTGATGTTTGAGCTGAGGCCCAAATGAAAAACAGATGCTAGTCAGAGAATATGTAGTGGGTGCCAGGAAGGGGGTTCTAGATAAAAATAGTAGACGAGTAGAAATAGAAAAAAAGGATGGTGCTGAAAAAATGTAGTATGGCTAGAACATACTGTTTGGCCCATGAAGTTTAAGTGTCAAGAATGCAATTAAAAAGAGAAAAAGATACAAATTCCTGAAGGAAAGAGTGATGGAAAACCACATTTAGATCTATAGTAGCTATCATTTCATGCAGTCAGGCTCCTAGTCACTCTGAGGGCATCTTCTCCTTGAGATACCCCTTCTCCTTGGAGTGAATGGAATTAAATGTTTGTGGTAAGAGGAACGTTTACATGGAGGATCAACCTGCAGTTAAACGAACTTTTGACTTGAGACCTACAGATGGGCATGTGGAGTACATCTTGACACAGGCAGAGAAATTTCAGCTTTGCATCTGGAAGGATGGAGGGAGGATGTCATATGAAAATTATTCTTTCATTGGAGTATTCCAACAGATAGGATTTTTTAAATTTACATTCATACAATAGAACACTAAATAGTAGTGAAAATAACTCATAATAGTGCCTACATGCATCAACATAAATATAGCCCATACCTATCATGCTTAGAGAAAAATCCATTGGTAAATTGATAAAGTATGATTCTACTTTTACTCAGATTAAAACCATGCACAATAAACCATATATGATTTAGTGATATAAACATGCAGTAAAATTATCATGGGAAATCAAGGGTTCTATATTTTATTTTGTTATGAACATACGTTAATATATATGTTAAGGTTTCTATTAACAAATAAGGTTATTTGTTATGAGAAACTAGTTCCTTGGCAACATTTCTAATATCTAGTGCCCTCAGTACACAGTACATCACAAATTCTTCTCGCCAGTAAAATTATTTTCTATTAATTATCACATCTTAGCATATCTAGGTGACTGACTATCCGAGGGTATGATTATTCTCTCTGGTTAACAGATAGTTTGAAAAGCAGAGATTTCACAGCAAGTGCAAGAGCCAGGCCAGGCCACGCCAGGCCTTTTGTCTATAGCCTTGGGATCCTTCCTGAATAGACACAACCCGATTATTGACTGTGAAAGTCCCCCACAATTTATCAAAGAAGGACTGTGGGGAGCTGTGCTCTCCAAGTCAATAGTCATTAGCTCTATGTTGCTATTGAACACTTTAAAAGTGGTTCAGGAAAATCTATGAGTTCAATATTTTGGGAGACATCAACCTATGTGTCCCTGATGTTTTTCCCAACCAGGGCCCTGATTTTGATAAAAACAAGCTTCCTTGGTTGAGAGTTTTACCGTCTTTGCAGCTGGGGTAGTCAGATATTTAAGTTTTGGACCAGGTCCTCAGCTTTCTCTGACTTCAAAAGAAGAAGGCATCTGTGTGATCTCCCAGGGAGTCCCTTTCTTTATCTTTTGTATTACTTTTCAGTTAGCTGTCAATTAGTAGTAGCTTTTTATTATGTTTTTCTAGGGCATCAGTTATGGTGCTTAACAATAGCCATTCAATCCCATTGTCCTTAAAATGACCATTTCCCCTTTACCTGTTACTGGGGTTAGTATACCATCTGAATTCACTGGGTGGCCCAGAATTCCATATCAACTACTTTATTTTTATTTATTTATTTTTTGGCCTTGCCACCCGGCATATGGGATCTTAGTTCACCAACCAGTGATGGAACTCGAGCCCCCTAAAGTGGGAGGGCGGAGTCTTAACCACTGGACGGCTAGGGAAGTCCCATATCAACTACTTCTAATGAACTGTTGTTTATCCCTCAACTCACATCTATGGGCTCTTAGGGAGTTCCCTATGACCAAGTGACAGAGAGGGAAAATTCTGGTCTGGTTCTCAGATGGGTCAGCTTAATAGCTTGATGTAAGCTGAAAATGTACACCTGCTGCACTTCAGCCAGTCTAGGTATGGTCCTACAGGACAGTGGTGAGAGAAAATCCTTCCAGTGAGCAGAGTTTGGAGTAGTATCCTTGGGCATTCACTTTGTTGAATTGGGACCTAGACAGACAAAGATTGGAAGACAGAACAAAAGCAAGGCTGGAGTATTATATGCAGATGGATTTGGGGAAGGCACAAAGTTTGTGGATTATTGTGCATCTCATATTAATGTATGATAGAGACATAAAGCCTCTATCACAGAAGAGATGTTCAACTGCTAAGTGAACAAGATGGCCCATCCTGCTGATGTCAGTAAGCTCATTTCTCAGCCAGCACAATGTTTGTGCAATGGGCCGATGAACAGATTATCCATGGTGGCTGAGATGGAACTGTGCATGGACCCAACAATGTGGGTTCCCTCTCCCTATGGCTGATTAGCTATTGCCACTGCTGGATAGATAAACTGTCAATGGCAGCAACCAGTGCAGGCCCTCAAGTTGAATTTGGAAGCATGTTGAAGCATGTTGGAAGCATGTTGAAATTAGACCCTTTCAACCTTGGAGGAGGCAGTGATTTAATCCCACCAGAACTGACACAATTTTGGATATGAATTTGCTTTCCTACATAGAGTACTTCTGCCAACCCTACCATCCAGGCTCTTACAAAATACCTAATTCATTGGGATGGGATCCTGCAAATTTCCTCAGATGAACAAGACAATTTTATGGCAAAAAAAGGTGAGGCAACGGGTGACTTACCATGGAATCTACTTGTCTCATTACACACCTTATCACCACAAAGTGCCAGACTAATGTGATAATGGAACTATCTGTTCAGTAAAATGTCAGCTCAGAGCCAGAGCAGGTTTGGTATGCTGTTCTTTAAGATGTGCAATATTCATTAAACTAATGTCCAATATTTGGTGCTGTGTCCCTAATATCTAGAACATCAGTTTTGTAACCAACTAATAAAGGTACCATTGGCTCCTCTTCCCATTACCCTTGTCAATCCATTTGAAAATTGTGTTTCATGTACTCACAGTTTAGACTCTTTTAGCTTATAAGCCTTGATTTCTACTGTGGGAATGTTTTTTCCAGGGGACACAGTAAAGATCTCAATGAACTGGAAGCTAGAATTACTGCCTTATCAAATTGGGCTGCTCATGTGCCAATGAACCAATAGGAAGGAAAGAGGTTCTGATGCTGGCAGGGTATTGACACTGATCATGACAAAGAGCTAGAGTGGGTGCTATTTGATGGGGAAGGGGGAGGGTATATCTGGGACCAGGAAGATTCACTGGGTGTGTCTTGGTGCTTCGGGGCCCAGAAATAAATCTGGGTGGATGATTGCAGCAATCAGGGTCTGCCACAGACAAGTCAACTAAGTGCTCAGACTCCTTGAAGATTTGGGTCACACGTTGGGTAAGAAACCCACACTAGCTGTAGTGAGGGAGCTCTGGGAAAGGAGATGATGAATACCAATTATGACGTGGAATGATTTACAGATGATGGAACTATAGCTGCCAAACTAATCCTCACACATAAATTCTTCTGTAAAGTTTACAGCCAACTAGCAATTTGGAGAGTTGGTTATGGGTTGGAATTAATGGAGGGCCCAAGCCCATGCAAATGGTGCCCTGGAAGGACTATAGCAAACACCTTGGGTAGTATCTCATTTCTTCTCTGCCTCACCTCTCATTTTAATCACTAATTCAGTAAACTGTATTGTGCAGACGTGTCAAGTGTTCATTGTCCTCCTTGCGTGCTCCTTGGGTGCTTTTCTAGCATATGCTTTGGGACACCTGTGGGAGCTAGCTTAGAATTCATATGTGCAACTCAGAAGTTCAGGGAATTTATGACTCATAAAGAAACTCTCAATGGAAGGTAGGATCTGATGGATAATTGCTTCCTTTTTACACCCCTTGAATCCTGAGATCCTTATCGTAAATTTCCTCAGATAGTCCAAGTGGGATTGCACACTCAGTATTCACAGAAGCAGTCAGTTGGAAAACATATCTTTATATAGGCTTTCTCTCCTTTACTGTTACACTTTCCCCATGTCTTAGCCCACTCAATATGCTATAACAAAATATAATAGACTAGGTGGCTTATAAACAACAGACATTTATTTTTCACAGTTCTGGAGACTGGGAAGTCCAAGATTAAACCACCAGCAGATTGGTGTGTGGTTTGAGGGTCTGCTTCCTGGTTCAAAAACAGCCATCTTCTTGCTGTGTCCTCACATGATGTAGGAAGTGAGGGAGCTCTCTTGGGTCTCTTCTATTAGGATACTAATCTCATTCATGAGGACTCTACCCCCATGACATCATCACCTCCCAGAGGCCCTCCACATACCATGACATTGGGGATTGGGTTTCAACATAGGAATTTTGGAGGGACACATATATTCAGTCTATGGTACCCTGGTTCCACACTTCTGTTTCCTGGAAGCATTTGCCCTATAGAGTATTTACATTAAAACCCCTTTGAGTTGTGTTTTAAAAGGAACCTATACTGTGAAAATGACATACATATGCACATTTTTCTATGAATAGATTCCTTAATTTTATTATCTCCACATGGTCATACATCTGCCACTTTACAAAGCATTGGAATTGATAAGATCTCTAGAGGTGTGATGATAAAAGAAGACAAGAAAAATCTTATCGAAACACGTTTTAGGTAAGGACATAAGAAAAGGAGCCCACAGAGAAGAGAGAAGGCATGGTCATTGAATGAGAAGTAGTATTAGAAGGTTCCCATTCCACGTCTTGGAAAGTTTGGGCATATGGATTTTCATATTCTGGAATCATCACAAAATCAAACTTAAAATCACGGTAATTTGGAAACATGTATTGAAGTGACAGAAATAAATCACTTTAAAAAGTCATTACTTGGAAGTAAGCACAAGATGCTTTCTTTTATGTGCATTCCTTCAAGTTGGAAATACAAAGTAAATATTAAGACAGAGACATTTGGAAGTGGAGGGTTTTGTATAGTGGATAATTTCAATAGGTCTGCGGGTACTTGGTCTTTGTAGTAAGTGCTTGGTTTAGGGTGAATTTCAGCTTTATTAAAACTTGTAATTCAACAATGATTCTGGGGAGGTATGGTCAGGAGCGGGGTGGAAATTGTGTAAATTCCATAAGCAGGGATTGTTTAATATTTCAGTTTTTTAGGATAATAGTTTCTCAAACCCTACTCATTAGATTATAAAAACAAAAAAAGAAAAAACAACAAAAAAAAAAACCCCACTGGGTCTTCCGTGTTAATGGAGTATTGTTTGTCTTGATTTTACCACCTGACTACAAATCACCTTCAAAGTAGCCTGTGTTCTCTGCCTGGCCCCTTCTGTACTGCCCTAACTCTCTGGGCACTCTAGGAATAGAGCATTTGCCACTAAAGGATATGATTATTTATTTTCATGTTTTTCTCTTTCATCTAAAATTTTATAACCATTAGAAAAGGTATTCCTCATGTTTCATAATACTGCCTAATAGGTAGTATTACTTTACAAAAGTTGAATAAATGTAACCATTTTATAAGATAAATTATTTTTAGATTTTACATGCCATCAAGATTTGCACATACATATTAAAAGAATTGATAAACTCACATAAGAAAACATGCCATCAGTGTCTATAGAATTAAATAAAATTACCCCGTAAATGAATGCCCAGTATATTGATAAAGAGTAGGACTGTGAACCATGAATACAGATGATTATTCTAACAGCTCACAAGAACACTAACAATTACAATGTCTGTAGAAAAGCAGAAAGTATTCGTGCTTTTCTTTTACTAAGCCTATGTTTTACCTTTGAGAACTCAGCAAATACAGTCTTAAAATAAAAGCCCGTATTTTAAAGAAGAAAATCCTTGACTTATTAGGAGAGCCTTCAGAAACATTTCTTCACATATGTACATGGTAAATATTACACATTGGAGCCTGCATCTACCGTGTTACTGTTCTCTACCTGAGAGACAAAATCTATTTGAACACAATGACCGTCTGCCCAAATCACGGAGATGGACGAACACAGAATCCAAAGCAGCACAACTCTGGTGGTAGTGATCTTTCCTGGAAAACATCTGCTACCAGCTGAGTGTGTTTACATTTTGGCAGCACTGGCAGATGTGCTTATAGACAGCCCATCTGTGTGGTGATGGAGGCTGGAGTGAAGGAAGCTGGGCTGGACAGACAGCAGAGACACAGCTTACTATAATACACTGAGTTGTTCCGGAAAATGCAAACTATCACCTCATAGCATGTTTTTTCCTTCCTGTGCTATTAACGTTTTAAAGCTAACTAATTTGTGTATTGCCCAGTATAAGCAATAAAGTTTAGGTTTGGGACTGCTCTTAGGAATGTAGTCATGGTATGATTACTATTTTAGAAAAGAGAGTAATTGTTACTGTAAAAATTAATGTAAAAAGTTTAGAGAATAAATATATGTTTAAAATATTTTCCTATTTGAAAATATTATTCAAAAAATATTTTGGCCTGTGGGAGAAGAAAACACTGAATAAAGTAAGCATCGACCTTTCTAACTGAAGCTTCTCATCTGTTCCCTTCTTTTGTGTTGTTTGCTGTATTCAGAAGTGTTATCCAAAATCTGTTCTGAAGAACATAATCTCATACTTAATGGAAGTTATACACAAAATTATCCATGACTTTTTAAACAATAGAAATATCTCTCTTTATCTCAAGATTTCTCTGATCTTTTTCTATGTTAATGTATTTTCTGAATCTCCAAGGAAGAGATATACAGAGTTGTCATCCACTGAGCACATTTTTTGGAGCCTGTCCTGGACCAGTGTTCTCTTGTGTTCACTTGAGAAATTCCACTTTGGGGACTGAGTCAGAAATCAGCAATCTGGAAGCAAAAATATTTTTAAAAGAGATATTTATGTTAGCATTAGATTCTTCCACATAATTTATTGATTGAGATTCCAGAAATTAAGTACCTAAGTGACGGAAGTCTATCTTTTAAGAATGGATTGAATAATACTTATAGCCTTCTGAGACTATTTATTTATTTGTTTTGCTTTCATGAACTCATGCATGATGAAGCCAGTATATAGGGGAAATCATTTAAACTGCTCCTTAATTTGGAGATTAGGTTACTTCCATTCTCAGGAAAAGAAGGAAACTAGTAAAAAAAAAAATCAATATAAAATGGATGAACTTAGTCATCTGCAGAATTTCAACCTTAAGATATTTCTGTAAATATCATCTAATGCTAAATTGCTAATGGAGATGAAACACCCAGATTCAATTAAAATGTTTGTATAGAAATCTCATAATTAGACTCTAAAATAACTGCAGTATGATCAATTTTGTGGTACATAAAGTCAGATTCTAACATAACAGTAATCCAGCTTGCATGAAAAAAATACAGGAAGAGTTTGGAGCAAGAATTATCAGTGTTTATGCAGCACCATCCAGGAGACACTGCCCTGGAAGGCACAGTTCTTCTTGTTATTAGAGATAATCATTTGTTTTTCACTTATTAGACTGCCCCAAAGTCTATATGATATACCCTGCCTATAGACTTACCTCAACTTTTAATCTGTGCTTCATAAATAATGACTTATTTGCAAACTAAGTTTCCCAGGAAACTTCTTGCCAGTTAAAAAGTATTGGCATCAAAATCTGATCATTGGGCTTCCCTGGTGGCGCAGTGGTTGAGAGTCCGCCTGCCGATGCAGGGGACACGGCTTCGTGCCCCGGTCCGGGAGGATCCCACATGCCGCGGAGCGGCTGGGCCCGTGAGCCATGGACGCTGAGCCTGCGTGTCCGGAGTCTGTGCTCCGCAACGGGAGAGGCCACAGCAGTGAGAGGCCCGCATACCGCAAAAAAAAAAAAAAAAAAAAAAAAAAAATCTGATCATTAAGGAGGTGGACGCTGAAGTCAGACAGACCACTTGGATTCAAATCCTTGTTTTCTCACTTCTGAGCTTTGTGACCTTCAGCAAATCACATAATCTCGCATCTATAAAAATGGGATATTACAGCTCGCATCTCACAGGCTCATGATGAGGTCTGATTATATCCCAAGAATACAAAGGGATTCCCCACTGTATATAGATTTTTGAAAGTAAAAGTTAATTATGCAAATACAAATAAGATTGATATTCATCAAACATTGTTAATGGTTCATTGTTGGTCTCTAGCAAACGTTTCAAAATTACAAAAGGTTAAAAGTGACCTCATGAAAACAAAGTTAATAATTTCTGGAGAAAATAGTGCAGTCTGAAAACATAGACTAGCCAGTTCTAGAAAGCCATGGAAGATTTAAATATGCGGTTTTCAGAATCACCCCCTGGAAGGTGAACTGCAAACAGCACCAAGTGAGTGGAATAGCAGTCAACATCACAAGCCACAGGGAAGCCATATGAATGTGCAATGCGTAAGGAGCCACTGGCTTCTTCAGCCACGAAGCTGGAGTGACCCACTGACAACAGTCAGTGGGAATACAAATTGGATATAAATGACTGTAACTTGTGTAACACTCCATTCCCTCAACCACAAACAGAATGCACTACACAGAAAACTGTCAAGGATCTCCTGATGTTCATGGGCTTTTGATATTGTTCATATTGCCAGGTATACACTTTAAATAAATGATTTGCCAAATTGCCAATGGGTGGGGCTGAGGGGGAGGGAAAACAGAAGCACTAGCTAAAGCTTGTTAAAGCTTTACACTACCATATGTTGACATATAAAGTGGAACAGAGGTCTTAGATATAAGAGATAAGAGAAAAATTGAAAAAAAATGGGGGTTTAATTTATTTTACAGTTTTACAAATGATAAAACAGTAACACCCAATTGCTATACATAAACAAAAGGAAAAACAGTGTTGAACAGAATGAACTTGACAGAATAAACCTCATCTTTCAATTCCACAAATGATGTAAGAAATACTCAGTAGCAATTATCCTGTGCAGCAATACTATCTCTGTAAACTCTTTTTTTTCCCCCTGCTATATACATTTGAAACACTTGTGCTTTTGCCTACACAAAGAAACAGTATTTATTAAAAAGTGCTACTTAAATGGGGAGACACAGAGTCTGGAGCCACAATCTGAAAACTGCAATTCAAATACATTGCCAGCTTGAAGACATTTTTTTAATTTCTTTTTTTTAAAGATTTGGATACACTAGACCCTTATTGTAACTCTAGGTATGAACAATGTAGAATTCAGTTATAAATAGATCCCTTTAAAGCAGGTTAGCAACTGAAGTTTCAAAAGAACTTCTTTATTCTAAAGTGGTCTTATCTCCAGAGTGCTTCACAGTGCAGGCCCCGAAGACATTAGCATAACACAAATCTAGTGTGTGTATGTTACAGACTAAGTGTGTATACACACAGACACACATATATAACATTGTATATATGCATCACACATGTCTATTTGTACTATGTAGATATATCTATAACACATATATAATAAAATATCTATTTCTAGGTGGGCTTTATTTGGATTTTCTTCCATCAAATAGGAACAATAACCCTCTCTAGCTCAATCTGTCAAACGTTGGTATATTGATGTCTGATGGGGAAACTCTCAAACTTGTAGAGGTAACAACTAACTATACATAACTCTTCCTACACCCCTTCCACAATTATAGATACTCCAACAATAACCACATGAAAACAATTCTTTTATGAACCAAATACCACACTGTGTGCATTATGACTAACTGGCTCAATTAGAAATAAATTACTTTGTTCACCCTTTTCCTGTGTACTAGCTTAATAACTAGTTGGTGTGTACACTACCTATAGCATTATTTAAATAAATTGTTTTTGTAAGCATATATGTAGAAATTCCCATTAGCAACTGATATATATTTCATATGATATACAATACATAAAGACATTTGAATGCCCAGCACCTTCTTTCAGACAGAAAAACTTCCACAGTCATTTCATCAGTCCTGTGGGCTGAATCATTAGATTTGCCCAGAAAAGTCTGTTACTGATTTATTATTTTTATTCCAGCAACTTAATTTTAAGTATAGAACAGGCTGGGTAATAATGATGAAAATGTTTCCATGGCCTCTTCATGTCAACAGCACAGTAACAACCATGTTCTCTAAAGGACAGGAATATTTCACAATCAGCTGCCTGAGCATTGCCAGGTACAGGTTTAAATCGTGAAAAGGAAATAAAATATTAAAGAAGTGAACGTATGATAGTCTCAAAAGAAAAAAAACCCCAGATATTTCAAGTATGTATTTATAATTTGATTTCATCATTATCCCTTTTGCCCCCTGATCGGTTAAATCTCAATTCTTTTTCTTATTCTTGCTGTTAGCCTTCAGTGATTTCCTTGCCCTATCCCCGTAAGAAGGCCACAGTGGATCGCGAAGGGGAAGGGGAGATGGAAAGGTATACAACAGGGAATGAATTGGTCTTGTTCAGTTTGTCTTCTTTGAACACTAAATGCCTTTAATTGAATTCATTCTTGAGTATTGAAAGTTCCCTGAGATGAACAAAAATAGTCTCAGTCGATACTGAAGCCCTTTTTATATGCTGAGCATTTTCAGAACTGGGCACTGTATTTAGAGAACACAAAGCATAGGGTAACAAAGCAATGTGAAGCTAAAAAGGCACTACTCTATGTACATCTATGAGATAAACAATGCACAGAACAGTGAATGTCTGGGATGCTTTTGCTGTGGCCTTAAAATTGTTTAAACACATTTGTTGAAAATGCAGTAAAAATGGCAAGGTACTTTGCTGCTGCTTTTTAAGACATACTTTTAATGAGTTCTGACATGTATTTTATCTACAAGAATTTACTCATGACTTCAAAATTTTTATTGAATTCAAATTAAAGGCTACTCAAACAACTTGTCTGCAAATAGTCCAAATTAAGTAATTACCTACTTTTGATTCATTGGGTAAATCAGACTTTTCAACCTTACATTCAAAATATTTATCTAGTACTTTAAAAACTTCCAAGAGGTAAAAGGTTCAATGATAAAAGTACATCATATTCTATCCATTTTTAGCTATGTGTCTTTATGGATTCTATTTTATGGGTTCTATTCTGTTTTCTTAGAGACACATAAATTCTCAGGAAATATAATCTTCTGTATCTCAAGGTTCTATCATATTTTTAAAAAGAATACCACATATTATTAATATATTGAGAACTGTAGTTACTGTGAATATCCTTTTTCTTGATAACAAATATATATATATATCCTTTATGCTATTCATTCTTTTTCAGACGGTCTTCCCTAAGAAACAAAACATACATACTCCTCATGCTATTTCTTCTTTTCTCAGACTGCCTTCCCTAAGAAACAAGAAGTAATCTATGTTGTTTCAGGTCAAAAGTAGAAATGGGAACGCAGTATTTCTGCTTTCTAAAGAAACAATTTACCATCAGAATTACCTACCAGCATAGTAATTACCAGAAATTGGCCTATTGGTCAATTCTATTACGTGTTAAAATGTTTAAAAATCACTTTATAAAGAATTTCATGTGTTTCTCTGAAAACACATTAATGTGATAATGTGAATAAATTTAACTGTAGAAAAAATATTGGTCAATTTAATTAATCTGAAGTGCAAAATACTGATGTACAGTTTCATTGTTAAACCTCTTAAAATTAATCATCTCCGTGATGAAAACAATACTCTATTAATCATATTATTTCTGCTCTAAGAAAATTTAACAATAATCTAGAGAGCATGCCAATCTTTCCATCTGAATAACAAGGGGGATATCAAAGAAAAGTCACATTTCAGCCCTATCAAACATTTATTCTAATGGGCAAAATGCTTCCACAAAATCATTATGAAATGTAAAAGCTGTGGAACCTTCCTTCAAATAAAAATAAAGTTTGAATTTGGAAAATTTAAAATGCCTAGAGACAACTTTCGCTTTAGTAGCATAAATAATATATTAATATGTTATTTTCATGAAAGGAAAATGGTTTGTTGTGTAGACACATCAGTATAATCTTTGGTACCAAAAGAACATTTTTTTCCTGCTAATTTTACCATCTCAAATGACAGAGTTTATCTTTCCTTTAGAATGGCTCAAAATTACTGAGTGATACAGTTTATCTGGTACCTTCTACACTGTTGGGAAAAAATCTGGAGGTTTAGAGTTGTGCAAAATAAAACTTTTTTTACAAAGTCATTGTGTGATAACCCTTTAAAAATACAAGAACTTTAAAAATGATCACTTGAAGGTTATTTATCTCATTCATTTTTATCTCAGAAGGATTTTCGAAGCACCCCAATACCCAAACCAAAAGAGATTCCAGAAGGCAAACAGAACAGAAACAAAAACATAAAGTTCATGATCAGACTCAGAATCCTGACTGAAGGCATTTATTTGAGTTATTTAATCTTATGGATTTCGCTGCTCAAACTGTTTGCATCTTGATTTCTGCTGACAGGACGGTTCAGTTTCCCCAAGGGCTGAGTTGTGTTCCTGGGTTCCTCTTCTCATGTGCTTGGCGTTGCAGTGGCAGCCCAACAGTGATGAACATTTTTGCTTCATTAACTAATGACGAGTGCATTGTTGGATCTTGTAAACACTACTGATTATACATTCAAACTGTGTTCTTAGTGGAAGTGGCACTTACTAGGACCCTTGAAGTCAAAATACTTAATTTTCAGAGCACTTTGCAGGTATTTCATCAGTTGGTAGTGCATTTCTCATGAACGTCCTTTATCACCTTTCAGATAAGTGGTGGATGCTGAAACCCAGTCTCGTTTTGGATCCTGTTTTCAAATCTTAGGAAGCATCTTCAAGAAAAGAAGTGCATATTCAGTCTGTCTGTATGTTTCAGATGTGCTTTATTGCTTTATGCACTTTCCTGTTGTCAGTTTCAGAGCTCCTCTATTATGTAGCACATTTAATGTTTTGAATTCTAATGGCATTCTATGAGGGCTTGCATTGGAAAAGTACCTGTATTTTAAGTCATCATAGTAATGATATTTGACAGCTTTTCCATTCAGATCCTTAGGGAATGGCCAGAATCCATACAGGTGAATTTCATCACAGAATCTTGTGGCTAGGGTATACATGAGCAGACCTGTGCTGGGTCTTTTGATGGGAACTTTGTTTGTCAGCCAGTAACTGGGGAAAAAAACATACACACAAGAGAAGAATTTAGAGAAATGTTCAACATACCCTACAGCAAGTACACTTTGTATAATTAAAGTAAATGAAATTTGAAAAGTAACTGTATGAATGACATTCAAAAGACTGCTGAAGAAATAATATATTTCTTAAGAATTTAGAAAGTTGAATGCATTTATTTTATCTTTCTTATCCTTTATTTTCTTGCTTATTTTGCGGTCATATGAATAGCCAAGGGACCTGGAATGTGAGTAAATATTACTGTGGAATCTTGTATTCAAAAAGAACTAGAACAAAACATTTATATAACCTACAGAGTAGAATCTTCTCAGAAAGGGTTAAATATGACTGCAAAAGGTACAGTAATTGGGCAGTGATTAAGTAATTTTCCTAGATAAAGAGGATTTGAAACTATGCCTATAGGTTTTCAAAATCTTTAATATTTCAATTAAAAATCCAAACAAATAAATGCTTTGCCTGTATTATACTGACTTATTCAACTCCAACTTCTAAGTCACATTTTACTAAAGCTAATTAAGAATATTGCCTCAACCCGCAGAACAACATAACACAAATAACAAATATTTGTAAATAGTTCACCACTTATGCCATTTAAAATGTTGTTAGACAGGCAAACATATTTCAATGCTGATAAGTATTTTATACTATTCATTAAAAAAGGCAATAAAATACTCCAAAATGTTTGATCCACCACTGTTGCCAAACTTTCGTCACCTGAAAAACATGCACACTCACAACTTAATCATTACCTCTGGCAGGGAAGGAGGTGGCCAATCCTTATTGGCACATTCATTATCTTATGTGGAATCAGCTACAAGTTAAGGAAGAGCGTGGATTTTCTCTGACATTCAAAGTTGTACAGTTATAAATAAAGTCAATAAATTGTTTGGTCTTTTTATTTTTATTATCTCCTATTCAGGGAAATATATACGTGGTGATCCAAATATGAGGGCAAGATTGTTCAATTCTGGTCATTGCTGTGCTTAAATACTTGCCTCAGATTTTACATAATATTATTTCCTTTTTCTTAAAAAAAATAATTTATGAAGCTTTCCAGGCTGGATCAAATACACGTAGACTACTGAATATGAAAAAACCCAAATTTTGTTTTATTTCATTTGGTTAAAGAAGTATTCAAACCTCACTACAAACATCAAAAAAAAAAAGGGAAAAATATACTTAACCATTATTATTCCTGTTTATTTTTTCCCTTCTTTTTCACCCTTCCTTTGAACCAGGTTTGACCTTTCACATTTTTAATTTTTTTTGTTGGGTGAAGGCCATGTGCTAAATGTTGTGAGCAATGTGAAATGCATTATGAGCCTTTTGTTATCACAAGTGTTTTGAGAAAGCATATTCTCAGTAAAGAGGATTCATAAGGAATTGTTAGAGAAGAATGTCTAAGAATTTTCTCAGAACCCAAAGGTATGAGCAAAAGCCATAGCACGTATATTGTTAGCATCTTGAAGAAATCACAGACATAGATTTCATGCAAGGAGAATAGTAAAACCACAGTCTGAAGGCTTTGAAGAAACTTTGATACAGCCTGAAGCTCTCTCAGCTCTGAGAAAGCAGGTGTTCTTAACATGAAATGGTTATTATAGGAAAGTTTTGTGAGCATGATTTGTGTGTGGTTACAAATGCCAGCTGAGGCAGTTGGTTAGTTTAAAAAAGTGCATTTATTTATAAATTTTTAAAGTGAGTGAAGCAAATTCATACTCAGTCAAAAAAATGATTATTTCCATCAGGGAATGTCAATTATTGGAAATAGTTTGGCAGTATGAAGGTCATGCTGAATTATCTTATTTCTAAAGTGGGGAAAAAATAGCTAGAAGAATATAACGTAATGCTATATCATTTGTATGGTATTCCAAGGTCACATTATATGTAATTACAAGATCACATTATAAATAAGCTTTGTGATGTTTGGTTTATAACAGTTTGAATAATTTCAAAGAAAAATAAACTACCCATTTGTCAGGACGTTTTTGGAGAAACAATGCAAAATAAATGGCTCTTATTGATTTCTAAAAAGAAATCAGAGGAAAATAGGCCTTAACAAATGGCATCAATATTTAACAGATAAATTGAAATAAAACCTTAAAGCAGGTCAAGAACTACCGTCATAAGTAGTAACATTCTGTGAAATTAAAAAAACATAAGGAGAGAGGAGCTTCAAGATGGCGGAAGAGTAAGACATAGAGATCACCTTCCTCCCCACAGATACATCAGAAATACATCTACACGTGGAACAACTCCTACAGAACACCTACTGAACGCTGGCAGAAGACCTCAGACCTCCCAAAAGGCAAGAAACTCCCCACGTACCTGGGTAGGGCAAAAGAAAAAAGAATAAACAGAGACGAAAGGATAGGGATGGAACCTGCACCAGTGGGAGGGAGCCGTGAAGGAGGAAAGGTTTCCACACACTAGGAAGCCCCTTTGCGGGCGGAGACTGCGGGTGGCGGAAGGGGGAAGCTTCGGAGCCGTGGAGGAGAGTACAGCAACAGGGGTGCAAAGGGCAAAGCAGAGAGCTTCCCACACAGAGGATCGGTTCAGACCGGCACTCACCAGCCCGAGAGGCTTGTCTGCTCACCCGACGGGCGGGCGGGGGCTGGGAGCTGAGGCTTAGGTTGCGGTCGGATCCCAGGGAGAGGACTGGGTTTGGCTGCGTGAACACAACCTGTAGGGGGTTAGTGCGCCACAGCTAGCAGGGAGGGAGTCCGGGAAAAAGTCTGGACCTGCCTAAGAGGCAGGAGAATTTTTCTTCCCTCTTGGTTTCCTGGTGCGTGAGGAGAGGGGAATAAGAGTGCCACTTAAAGGAGGTCAAGAGACGGCGTGAGCCGCGGCTATCAGCGCAGACCCCAGAGACGGGCATGAGACGCTAAGGCTGCTGCTGCCACCACCAAGAAGCCTGTGTGTGTGCACAGGTCACTATCCACACCTCCCCTCCTGGGAGCCTGTGCAGCCCGCCACTGCCAGAGTCCCGTGACCCAGGGACAACTTCCCCGGGAAAACGCACAGCGTGCCTCAGGCTGGTGCAACGTCATGCTGGCCTCTGCCGCCGCAGGCTCGCCCCACATCTGTACCCCTCCCTCCCCCCGGCCTGAGTGAGCCAGAGCCCCTGAATCTGCTCCTTTAACCCCATCCTGTCTGAGCAAAGAACTGACGCTCTCAGGTGACCTACATGCAGAGGCAGGGCCAAACCCAAAGCTGAACCCTGGGAGCTGTGTGAACAAAGAAGAGAAACGGAAATTTCTCCCAGCAGCCTCGGGAGCAGAGAATTAAATCTCCACAATCAACTTGATGTACCCTGCATCCGTGTAATACCTGGATAGACAACGAATCATCCCAAACTGAGGAGGTGGACTTTGGGAGCAAAGATATATATACATATTTTCCCCCTTTTTCTCTTTTTGTGAGTGCATATGTGTATGCTACTGTGTGTGATTTTGTCATTATAGCTTTACTTTTACCATTTGTCCTAGGGTTCTGTCTGTCCGTTTTCTTGTTTAACTTAAAAAAATTTTTCCTTAATAATTATTTTTTATTTTAATGACTTTATTTTATTTTATTTTACTTTATTTTATTTTATCTTCTTTCTTTCTTTCTTAGTATTTTTCTCCCTTTTAATCTGAGCCGTGTGGATGAAAGGCTCTTGGTGCTCCAGCCAGGCGTCAGGGCTGTGCCTCTGAGGTGGGAGAGCCAAGTTCAGTACACTGGTCCACAAGAGATCTCCCAGCTCCACGTAATATCAAATGGTGAAAATCTCCCAGAGATCTCCATCTCAATGCCAAGACCCAGCTTCACTCAACGACCAGCAAGCTACAGTGCTGGACACCCTATGCCAAACAACTAGCAAGACCGGAACACAACCCACCCCTTAGTACAGAGGCTGACTAAAATCATAATAAGGCCACAGACACCCCAAAACACACCACCAGCCGTGGATCGGCCCAACAAAATGAGAAGACAGAAAAACACACAGCAGTTGAAGGAGCAAGGAAAAACCCCACCAGACCAAATAAATGAAGAGGAAATAGGCAGTCTACCTGAAAAAGAATTCAGAATAATGATAGTAAAGATGTAAAGATAGTAAAGATAGTAAAGATCCAAAATCTTGGAAATAGAATAGAGAAAATACAAGAAATGTTTAACAAGGACCTAGAAGAACTAAAGAGCAAACAAACAGTGATGAACAACACAATAAATGAAATTAAAAATTCTCTAGAAGGGATGAACAGCAGAATAACTGAGGCAGAAGAATGGATAAGTGAACTGGAAGCTAAAATAGTGGAAATAATTACTGCAGAGCAGAATAAAGAAAAAAGAATGAAAAGAATTGAGGACAGTCTCAGAGACCCCTGGGACAACAATAAATGCACCAACATTCAAATTATAGGGGTCCCAGAAGAAGAAGAGAAAAAGAAAGGGACTGAGAAAATATTTAAAGAGATTATAGTCGAAAACTTCCCTAATGTGGAAAAGGAAATAGTTAATCAAGTCCAGGAAGCACAGAGAGTCCCATACAGGATAAATCCAAGGAGAAACACGCCAAGACACATATTAATCAAACTGTCAAAAATTAAATACAAAGAAAACATATTAAAAGCAGCAAGGGAAAAACAACAAGTAACACACAAGGGAATCCCCATAAGGTTAACAGCTGATGTTTCAGCAGAAACTCTGCAAGCCAGAAGGGACTGGCAGGACATATTTAAAGTGATGATGGAGAAGAACCTACAATCAAGATTACTCTACCCAGCAAGGATCTCATTCAGATTTGATGGAGAAAATAAAGCCTTTACAGACAAGTAAAAGCTAAGAAAATTCAGCACCAACAAACCAATTTAAAACAAATGCTAAAGGAACTTCTCTAGGCATGAAACACAAGAGAAGGAAAAAACCTACAATAACAAACCAAAAACAATTAAGAAAATGGGAATAGGAACATATATATCGATAATTACCTTAAATGCAAATGGATTAAATGTTCCAACCAAAAGCCATAGACTGTCTGAATGTATACAAAAACGAGACCCATACATATGCTGTCCACAAGAGACCAATTCAGACCTAGGGACACATACAAACAGAAAGTGAGGGGATGGAAAAAGTTATCCCATGCAAATGGAAATCAAAAGAAAGCTGGAGTAGCAATTCTCATATCAGACAAAATAGAACAAATAGACTTTAAAATAAAGACTATTACAAGAGACAAAGTAGGACACTACATAATGATCAAGGGATCAATCCAAGAAGAAGATATAACAACTGTAAATATTTATGCACCCAACATAAGAGCACCTCAATACATAAGGCAAATACTAACAGCTATAAATGGGGAAATCGACAGAAACACAATCATAGTAGGGGACTGTAACACCCCACTTTCATCAATGGACACATCATCCAAAATGAAAATAAATAAGGAAACACAAGCTTCAAATGATACATTAAACAAGATGGACTTAATTGATATTTATAGGACATTCTATCCAAAAACAACAGAATACACATTTTTCTCAAGTGCTCATGGAATATTCTCCAGGATAGATCATATCTTGGGTCACAAATCAAGCCTTGGTAAATTTAAGAAAATTGAAGTCGTATCAAGTATCTTTTCTGAACACAATGCTATGAGACTAGATATCAATTACAGGAAAAAACCAGTAAAAAACCCAACACATGGAGGCTAAACAATACACTACTTAGTAACCAAGAGATCACTAAAGAAATCAAAGAGGAAATCAAAAAATACCTAGAAACAAATGACAATGAAAACATGATAACCCAAATCCTTTGGGATGCAGCAAAAGCAGTTCTAAGAGGGAAGTTTATAGCAATACAATCCTACGTTAAGAAACAAGAAACATCTCAAATAAACAACTTAACCTTACACCTAAAGAAATTAGAGAAAGAAGAACAAAAAACCCCCTAAGTTAGCAGAAGGAAAGAAATCATAAAGATCAGATCACAAATAAATGAAAAAGAAATGAAGGGACTGATAGCAAAGATCAATAAAACTAAAAGCTGGTTCTTTGAGAAGATAAACAAAATTGATAAACCATTAGACAGACTCATCAAGCAAAAAAGGGAGAAGACTCAAATCAACAGAATTAGAAATGAAAAAGGAGAAGTAACAACTGACACTGCCGAAATACAAAGGATCATGAGATTACTACAGGCAACTCTATGCCAATAAAATGGACAACCTGGAAGAAATGGACAAATAGTTAGAAATGTACAACCTTCCCAGACTAGGAAGAAATAGAAAATATGAGCACTCCAATCACAAGCACTGAAATTGAAACTGTAATTAAAAATCTTCCAACAAACAAAAGCCCAAGACCAGATAGATTCATAGGCGAATTCCATCAAACATTTCGAGCAGAGCTAAAACCTATCCTTCTCAAACTCTTCCAAAATATAGCAGAGGGAGGAACACTGTCAAACTCATTCTATGAGGCCACCATCACCCTGATACCAAAACCAGACAAAGATGTCACAAAGAAAGAAAACTAGAGGCCAATATCACTGATGAATATAGATGCAAAAATCCTCAACAAAATAATAGCAAACAGAATCCAACAGCAGATTAAAAGGATCATACACCATGATCAAGTGGGGTTTATTCCAGGAATTCAAGGATTCTTCAATATATGCAAATCAATCAATGTGATACACCATATTAACAAATTGAAGGAGAAAAACCATATGATCATCTCAATAGATGCAGAAAAAGCTTTTGACAAAATTTAACACCAATTTTTGATAAAAACCCTCCAGAAAGTAGGCATAGAGAGAACTTTCCTCAACATAATAAAGGCCACATATGACAAACTCACAGCCAACATTGTCCTCAATGGTGAAAAACTGAAAGCATTTCCACTAAGATCAGGAACAAGACAAGGTGGCTTACTCTCACCACTATTTTTCAACAAAGTTTTGGAAGTTATAGCCACATTTATCAGAGAAGAAAAAGAAATAAAACGAATCCAAATTGGAAAAGAAGTAAAGCTGTCACTGTTTGCAGATGACATGATACTATACATAGAGAATCCTAAAGATGCTACCAGAAAACTACTAGAGCTAATCAATGAATTTGGTAAAGTAGCAGGATACAAAATTAATGCACAGAAATCCCTAGCATTCCTATAGGCTAATGATGAAAAATCTGAAAGAGAAATTAAGGAAACACTCCCATTTACCACTGCAACAAAAAGAATAAAATATCTAGGAATAAACTTACCTAAGGAGACAAAAGACCTGTATGCAGAAAATTATAAGACACTGATGAAAGAAATTAAAGATGATATAAATAGATGGAGAGATATACCATGTTCTTCGATTGGAAGAATCAACATTGTGAAAATGACTCTACTACCCAAAACAATGTACAGATTCAATGCAATCCCTATCAAACTACCACTGGCATTTTTCACAGAACCAGAACAAAAAATTTCACAATTTGTATGGAAACACAAAAGACCCCGAATAGCCAAAGCAATCTTGAGAATGAAAAACGGAGTTGGAGGAATCAGGCTCCCTGACTTCAGACTATACTACAAAGCTACAGTAATCAAGACAGTATGGTACTGGCACAAAAACAGAAATATAGATCAATGGAACAGGATAGAAATCCCAGAGATAAACCCACTCACATATGGTCACCTTAAAGGAGGCAAGAATATACAGTAGAGAAAAGACTGCCCCTTCAATAAGTGGTTCTGGGAAAACTGGACAGCTACATGTAAACGAATGAAATTAGAACACTTCCTAACACCATATACCAAAATAAACTCAAAATGGATTAAAGACCTAAATGTAAGGTCAGACACTATCAAACTCTTAGAGGAAATCATAGGCAGAACACTCTATGATATAAATCACAGCAAGATCCTTTTTGACCCACCTCCTAGAGAAATGGAAATAAAAACAAAAATAAACAAATGGGACCTAATGAAACCTAAAAGCTTTTACACAGCCAAGGAAACCATAAACAAGATGAAAAGACAACCCTCAGAATGGGAGAAAATCTTTGCAAATGAAGCAACTGACAAAGGATTAATCTCCAAAATTTACAAGCATCTCATGCAGCTCAAAAACAAAAAAACAAACAACCCAATCCAAAAATGGGCAGAAGACCTAAATAGACATTCCTCCAAAGAAGATATACAGATTGCCAACAAACACATGAAAGGACGCTCAACATCATTAATCATTAGAGAAATGCAAATCAAAACTACAATGAGATATCATCTCAAACCAGTCAGAATGGCCATCCTCAAAAAAGTCTACAAACAATAAATGCTGGAGAGGGTGTGGAGAATAGGGAACTCTCTTGCACTGTTGGTGGGAATGTAAATTGATACAGCCTCTATGGAGAAAAGTACGAAGGTTCCTTAAAAAACTAAAAGTAGAACTACTATATGACCCAGCAATCCCACTACTGGGCCTATACCCTGAGAAAACCATAATTCAAAAGGAGTCATGTACCAAAATGTTCATTGCAGCTCTATTTACAATAGCCAGGACATGGAAGCAGCCTAAGTGTCCATCGACAGATGAATGGATAAAGAAGTTGTGGCACGTATATACAATGGAATATTACTCAGCCATAAAAGGAAACAAAATTGAGTTATTTGTAGTGAGGTGGAAGGACCTAGATTCTGTCATACAGAGTGAAGTAAGTCAGAAAGAGAAAAACAAATACCATATGCTAACACATATATATGGAACCTAAGAAAAAAAAATGTTCATGAAGAACCTAGGGGCAAGACAGTAATAAAGACACAGACCTACTAGAGAATGGACCTGAGGATATGGGGAGTGGGAAGGGTAAAGTGTGACAAAGTGAGAGAGTGGCATGGACATATATACACTACCAAACGTAAAATAGATAGCTAGTGGGAAGCAGCCGCATAGCACAGGGAGATCAGCTCGGTGCTTTGTGACCACCTAGAGGGGTGGGATAGGGAGGGTGGGAGGGAGGGAGACGCAAGAGGGAGGAGATATGGTAACATATGTATATGTATAACTGATTCACTTTGTTATAAAGGAGAAACTAACACACCATTGTAAAGCAATTATACTCCAATAAAGATGTTAAAAAAAAAACAAAAAAAAAAAACAAAAAACCCCCCATAAAAACCATAAGGAGCTAATCTAAATGCCATCAGTAAGAGTTTACTACGTGCTTATATAACTTTAATGTCATGCTTGAAATTGTTTAGGCTAACCTAAACTATCAAGATTCAGTATTTCCCTAGGAATACAGTACAATTTTAAAGTATCTGAGAGTGTCCACTTATATACAAGCTGACATTTAAATACTACACATTTCTTGTGAAGAATTTATCAAAAATAGACTCTTAAACTTTTTACCCTAATTAGGAAAAAAAGATGGAAAACAATGCATTGATAAAATAATGAACTATTCATACTCTAAGTCAGTACAAGCTGTTCTAATTTTTATTTCAAGTTCATATCTGTTACATTTTAAAATTTAGCAATGTTTTCAATTTAGCAAATAATCTAGTTTCCATTGTATGTATTTCTTTTTATAGAAATCGATGTTTTAAAATCATAAAATCCATGCAGTCTCCCTGTAGAAGATTTGAAGCAAAAGGAAATGAATGAGGAAGAAAACTATTACCTAAAATCCAACCACATAGAGATAATTACCGCCACAATGTGCTGCATCCTTTTGTTTTTCTAGCTGTTTTGGATCTTAATATATATTACAATCATTCATAGACATACACAGAATATTTTTCATCAGCTAGGCTCAGTTTTACTTCAGATATTATTAATTCCCTCTCTCCCTCCCTTCCTTTCTGCTTTAATACTCTAATTGTCTTGTTGTATGAAACAAACTCACCCTGGATTTGCTATATAAGCTTTTGAACATTTCTTTTTATAGATGCAATACTCTCCCTAGGTCTCACAGCTTCCCAACAAGGAGTCTTATCTACTCTTCCTCCAGCATATCAGTCCCATTTCTTACTGCAAACAAACTCAACTTGGAATGCCTTTACTCACCAAATCGGTGAGGTATAGAAGGCCACATATATGGTTACAAGATGTGGATGTGAATCTGTAATATAATGCTCATGAGTCATTGGGATAACTACTTCACTTCCTTGGAACTTGGTTAATAATATCTAACATACAAGATTGTTATGATAAAGTAAAAGAGATTGTAAGTATGTAAGAACATATCATAAAGCTTGACACATAGTAACAGTAGTTGAACTTCAACATACCCCACACAACCCATTCTTCAATCCCACTCACACATCCTACTTTTCTCCTGGCACCGTCTATAACTACATATTGGTTGGACAATTGTGGTCATGTCGTTTCACTTCAGTGGTCTGTTTCCTTAGGTGAGAAACAGAACCATCTGACTGTATGGCTTTGGGGCTTCCTCTATCTATAAGATTCTATTGCTGTTTCAAATCTCTCCACGAAACTGCACGCTCCCTGAAGCTGTGTGAAACTCTCTTGCTACTGCTCCGTTTCCTCCTCCCCATTCTGTTCCCTTTACTTTCTTTTAGTTTTTAATATACTGCAAAGCAAAGGTACTTGGTGACAAGTTGATATTATAATGGGTAATCACAGGCAGGCGTACAAAATGGAGCTGGGAGGCTATTGAGGATCTGGTCTCAGACACATCTCTGCACCACTGAAAACCTGAACTGTCTTTGAACTGTACCAGGCCCAAGCACACCACCAGCCGTATTCAGAACAACACCTGCCAGCTGCAGCCTTACGGTCTCAAGGTCCCTCCCTGTAACGATGCAACCATTTCGGATTCCAACCAATCTCTTTACTTAACAAACACCCATATTTCTTCCCAGCTCCAATTATAATTACTGATAAACAACTCATGTAACTAACTGCAACCTTGTGTTTTTTGCCTTTATAAGCCTCCCCTATTGTATAGTCCTGTGGAACACAATTCAAGTGCTTCTTGAATATATGTCTCCTGGGCCACAATCCTAACAAACCCCAAATAAACACCTTTTTATTTCCAACAGGTCTCCATTTCTAAAATTTTGGTTAACATACGTAATAGGTGCTTTTTAAAGCCTGCAATATGTTCAATTTTATCTCATAATAAATTAAATAATCACCTTATGAGCCAAAATAAATGATTTCAAGAAACCCATGTTTTAGAAATAAAAGCAAAAAATGTTATATTCAAAAGTAGTGATTAATATACTGATGACAGCTCATACTCAACACATTGGCAAACAAGGAATATTAATTTGTATTTATGTTTAAACAGAGAAGCCAAAACGTTTAGAAGTAATATAATATTTTTTCCTCTTAAAACATTATTATTCTTCTTAAAATCAACCATGAAAATGTCTAGAAGAATTTGAATACAGAGTATGAAATCCCACTGTGCCAAGAGTTTTAATTTAGTATTTATACTATATGCAAAGTTTCCATTCATGAGTCCAGAAATTCTCTTCTCTGGGATGGGAGATGGAGCACACAGCATATTGTGCCTGTGCATTCTTACTTCCGCAGGAGTCTTCTCTATTTCTCCTCCCGTATTTATCTTCCCACAACCGAGCTTTGTGCTTGGCTCCAGAGGAAGAGTCTGTTAAAGGTAAATAACATGGCTTCTGGTTGTAAAATAGCTACAGAAATTTGAGATATTATAAAAGAATTAGCTTTCTATAATACATCTTTGCAGAAGATGTTTGCATCTTCCCAATTCTACACTCCACCCCCCAAAACTAATTCTTTTATAATATCTGAATATTATATATGAGTATTATATTCTGGGATTTTGTCTTCCACATTTGTCAATATGTTGGTTCACTGTTAGGAAGAGAATGTGTGTACAGGTTATAAAGTGTAAAACTTAAAAGCAATCATCCCTGGAATGATGGAATATCTCTGCTGTTTTATTTTCAACTGTTCAAATCGTCCTTTCATTGTATTCCCAGTCTGCGGTATACTACATAACATGACTTCATTTTTAAATTTTAAAATTAAAAAAATTTTTTAAATTGCATAAAACTTACTTTTTTAAAAAAACTGTTGTGGTAACATTCATGACACCTTTTAAGATTATGAGATGGCTTATCTTGTCACAAAACTAGGGTTGGAGATAATTTCTTTAAAAAAAAAAAGAACTTCCAGCACTGTATTCACTGAGAATAATTCAGTCCACCATGAGTTATTCTATTATTCCAGAGAAGCAAAAAGTGATAGATCTTACATCCAATTCTTGTGTGAGGAAACAAAAGGACAGAGTAGCATATTTAATGTGATTTGGCAAGCTAGGAGTAAACCCAGGAGTAAAAACATAAGCAATTTATTAAATGGTAGTGTTAAGAACCCTACGTATGTAGTTTTTTTCATTTAATCCTCACCACAAACCTCTGAATAGATGTTATTTCACAGATGAGGACACCAAGGCCTAGGGAGGTTAAATAAACAGATTAAGGTCATGGAATTTGTAGATGATGGGACCAGTATTTAAGCCCACATCTATCTGGTTATGATGATTTCAGTTTTAACTTAAAAAGAATTGGATTCCTTAGCTTCTACAGAGCATTCAGCTAGGAATAGCAAGTCCTCAGGACTATTTGCAACACAGAGTTCACATGGGGAAAAATAAACATCTGTATGGTGTTTGGTGACTAACAGTCTAGTGTCAATAATGATGTGTTTTATGCACAGAGCTTTCTCGGTTTTCTTTGTTTTCTTCAAAGGTAAATAAGAGCTGACCAGTATAAAGGACCCACTTTTCCCATGAACACTCTCAAAAGTGAAGTCAGAAGATGATTTTGTAGTTTCAACATGTAACTTAACCACATTGCAAATGCCAAAGGCAATGATATTGAATCAAAGGGTAGGGATTTCCATGCAGATTTGAATAAGGCTTCTTAAAGTATTTTGAAGTGTCATTAAAATGAAAGCAGGAAATTGTAACCCCAAAAGGTCAAATCTATCAATATTTTTTTCTGTGTGTCCTTTATATGCAGAGCTCTGTATGAAGTAGGTGACGAAAAGAAGACAGAAAATTCTTTCTGCTGAAGCCCTTCGTAGTATACATACAGAAAATGTTTTATCCACCTTCATAAGCCTAATTTATCAGAGGCATAGAGGACTCACGGCATGGGAAAAGGAACAGAGATACTACTTTAGGCCTAAAATTCTCTACATTCTATTTGGTACCTATTCACGTTACTTGATATCTACTATAGGAATCAGGCTTTGACCTTAACTCTGAATCCAGCCGCGCCGCGGCATGTGGGATCTTCCCAGACCGGGGCACGAAGCCGTGTCCCTTGCATCGGCAGGCGGACTCTCAACCACTGCACCACCAGGGAAGCCCCTTTGGGGCTTCTTGAAGATAATGCTTAAAAACTTGAACTGGCACATGAAGGCTATGGCAAAAAAATAGAAATAATGCCACAGGCTTTAATGAGTTTCTCTTTTAACCCAATTGAATTCTGCAAGACAACTGAAATGTATAATCTAAACTGCCAGAATGAGGAAGTAGTGATTTCCAGATATTGGCAACATAGAAGGGGTATGGGTCTTTTGAAGCATGATGAAGGAATTAAATGAGGTTAATGCTAAAGAGCTTTGTGAACGATCCTTTTTATGAGATTGGGTTACTTTTTGAAAATAAAAAAATATGGAAACCTTACATTTTTCCTATTAAAATTAAAAGGAAGCAGTGAAATCATTTATCATAAGACATGGAGTCTCACAAGAAAAGAAAGAGGAATTAAGAGCAAGTAGAGTAGGTAATCCTAAAGCTTATCAAGAATGGATTAGATATTGGCAGATGAAAATATTAGCAGTATTTTATCTATGTAATTTTTCCCTTTACATAAACATTTATTCTAAGGAGGCACTTAGAGATTATCCTTCCACACTCCCCAGCCAACATAAGGGCAGTTTCTCAATAGAAGTCCATTTTACTATAATAACAAAATGTAAATGACCCTTTTAATGGCCTGATGATCTTATTTTAGCTTCACCTGGACTATTTACAAATGGATATGCCCAGTTTACATCAATAAGTCAGGTTACATTAACCTTCCAGACAGGAGTTGTGCTAAAATCTATTTCAAGAGGAGTAAGGACCAGCAAATGTGATCTATAATCCATTCACTAATAATGTGATCTATAACCCACTCAATAATGAAAAATGCTTGCTAGCAAAGTGTACAAACTAAACATCAGCCAAAGATCAGAGTTCTCCTCAAAGCCCAGTGAAGAAACAGAATCAAGACAATCATAAACAAGGTCAAAGTAGTTATTTTAAGCTTTCTCAGCAATTATCAAAACAACATTTGGGGAGGTTAGTCAAATATAGATTATTCTCTATTTTTATTCTTGTCATAAAGTGTGTGATGCTGAAGAGACTGCCCATTTAGAAAACTGTCTTGTCCTTGCCATGAATTTATCACTCAGTAAGGGTTTTCTATGAGCATATAAGTCGAGAAAGGGGCTTCCAGCTGAGAGAAAAGCCCCATTAAGGAATATTGCCAAGACAATGCCACGGATGCAGGCATTGGGATCTGTATCATATATTAAAGCTACCTGTCACTAGAAATATTGTTGCTGTAATTCTGTTCCACAAGGTTAATTAGGGGGTAATTTAAAATTTTTATCTTTAAAACCTTGAAGGCCAATGGGTGGTAAATAATATTTTTCATTATGTCAAATATTAATAAATATTTGGGCTTTTTTTTCCCTCCAGTCGTCAATGTGCAGTTGATGAAAATCCAATCTGATGGAATCAATGCGAATTTTCCTCCCTTTTCTTTTTTTCAGTCTCACTTAATGCTGATCCCTTCAACATATTTGAGGCAGAATCAATTTATAAATCACATTTATGAAATAGTTGCTGAACGGAAGACCATTAGTAGATATTTAAAAAAATAATGCTCTTCTGAGGAAATAAAACAATCAGAAACCCAGCTGTAAAGGCAATTATATTATGTAAATACTATTCTTTGCAATGGAAAAGTATGGAAGTGAAAATAGTACTACAAAATCAGGCTATTGTGCAACAAAATTGTATTTTGCCTAAGACTTGCCCCATTATGATGTTTGTCATAATATTCAGCGAAAATGCAATGTTGAAAAAGTGAAGTTGGATCCCTCCATCACACCACATACAAAAACAGAAAAAAACAACTCAAAATGGATCATAGACCTAAATCTCTAAAACTCTTAGAAGAGATACAGGAGTAAAATGCCGTGACCTTAGGCAAGGCCTTGTTAGGTATGATACAAAAAGCTCAAGCAAAACTCAAGCGACAAAAGAAATAAATTGGACTTCAAAATTTAATTTTTAATCAAAATTAAAAATTTCTGTGCTTCAAATGAAGCCATGAAAGTTAAAAAAAACCCCACAGAATGGGAGAAAATATTTGTAAGTCATATATCTGATGAGAGACTTGCATCTAAAATATATAAATAACTTCTATGATTCAATCATAAAAAGACAAAAACTCAGTTTAAAAAATGGGCAAAGGGATAGACATTTTTCCAAAGAAGACATACAAATGGCCAATGTGCACCTGAAAAGACAGTAAACATCAAACATCACTATCCATTATGGAAATGTGAGATAATTTTTGCAGCAACTAGAATGGTTATAATAAAAAAGACAAATGATGATAATTGCTGTTGAAGATGTGAACAACTGGAACCCTCATACATTGCTGGTGCCTGTGTCTGAGAGTAAAATGGGGTAGCCCCTTTGGAAAACAGTCTGCAAGTTCCTCAAAAGGTTAAACATAGAGTTATCCTATGACCCAGCAACTGCACTCCTAGGTAAATGATTCTCTCCTCAACCAAAATTTAATTAGATTCCTCAGAGCCCTTCTCTCCACTAGGCCTCTACTTTTTGGCCTTCTGTGTCCATCCTTTCTGAGTCCAGTTTCAGCAAAAATCCTGCCAAGTTAGTTTAATGAGAATCCCTCTACTCTTTATATTTGACCACCATTGATATCTGATCAAATTTCTCATACCCCAACTTTGATGTCCAAGTTCTTGGCCTATCTTTAGCAGAATCTCGTTAAGCCTGTTCAGTTAAGAATCACCTCCCCCACCCCCATGTCTTCTCTTAGAATTTTCCATCCCTTACTCTGCTCGTTGGCTGTAGATCTCTACTTGTTTTTTGCTGTATTCAGAATTGAACTCAGTTCTACACTGAAGTCTCTTTTCCCTTGCCGCAATAGTTTCTGATTAAAATCTGTCATTACCACTTTTGGCCAGTGTCTGGCTCTGTTTCTCCTTCATAATTATCAAGAGAACTGAATGCATACGATCATACAAAAACCTGTACACAGATATTTATAGCAGCATTATTCATTATAGACAAAAAGTGAAAACAACCTACATTTTCATCAACTGATTAATGGATAAGTAAAATGTGGATATATCTATACAATGGAATATTACATGACAATTAAAATGAAATACTAATACATGCTACAAGAATGAACTTGAATACATTATGGTAAGTGAAAGGAGCCAGTTACATAAGAGCAAATATTACATGATTCCATTGATAGGAAATATCTGGAATAGACTAATCCATAGGGACAGGAAGTAGATGAGTGGTTGCCAAGAATTAGAGTTGAGGGTTTCGGGGAGAATAAGGATTGACTGCTAATGCTGGGGTTTCTTTTTGGGTGAAGAAAATGTCCCAATGTTGATTGTGATAATAGTTGCCCAGCTCTGTCAAAATACTGATTTAATTGTATACTTTAGAGAGTGCATTATATGGTATGTGAATTACATAGCAGTAAAGCCGTTATATTAAAGAAAATGTAATACCAAACATTTATACCTCACACTGGTAAGGAAATAAACTCCTAAGTCAAACATGTTATTTTCCTTTAATGTTATAAATTATTCACAACTCTCAAAAATTAAAGGATAGAGAATTATAACCTTACAGGACCTAAACAACAAGTAATTTAAAATTAGGCTATCTATCATCTATTTATCTATCTATCTGTCATCTATTATATACATCAGTTGTATGAACCATTTCTTCAATAGTATAGCATTTATCAAAACAAGAAATGGGAAAAAATGCAGAAGCAAGTATGAAACTGGCCTTATTATGTTGTACAACTGAGCAGCTTTGGTACAATGGAAAATCCTAGGACTCAGAATGGAGTCAGCTATCAGAGTGAGCTCTGCTCAAATTAGAATTTCCTTTGTGAGACCTGGTTGCTCCTTGTTATTTCTGTTTCTGTTTCCTATTCTAAATTTGGGCTAAAACATCTTACCTTCTGGGAATACTGGAGGAATTGAATAAGATACAAATAAGAGTTCACTGTGAACTATTAATTTACATATAAATAAATTTTAATATCTTATGTTGATGCAATTTCATTAGGTAAGATCAGTCACATTACCTATGCACACACCTATGTCACACTCAACTAGTGAACCTGAGTTCAGTTTAGTTTAGTTCTTTCTTTGTTTAAAGAACTTGTTGAACTATTGCCTGCGTTATGCAACTAGGGCTTAAAAATCATCTAGCAAAACAAAATAAAGGAACAAACAAAAAACCCAATAGTTACTTCTTTTAAACCTGATAAATTTTAAGAGGCAAGGAGCAATGAGCATTAAGTTTCCATCTAGAATATGAACTATACAATTCGACTGAATATAGCAATCATAAAATTCACATAAATTTAGAGCTACTGCCTAAGACAAACATTTATTTCATACGATTTGTTTTCTTTTAGCCATACTGATATAATAGAAATTCAGGAATGAGAGTCACAAAACTTTCTTTCCAGGCTCTTTGAAGAAGAATATAAGTTGATGGAGATAATTAGCTCAGACTTCATAACAATAAACTTATCAAGAGGGTGAAACATAACTCTCTTTAAAATGAAAATGTAATTGAAATGGCTTTTTGTTGTTGTTGTTCTTCAAGAGGAATATTTCCATAATAATGCATCTTAAATCACTTGTCTGATGATTGATTCTACTTGGGAAAAAAAATCTGAAGATAAGCAATCTGTGGGAGTTGGCTTACAAAGCATGTGTACAGTATTCTTGACCATCTGCTTTTCTTTGTGTTAGAACATTCACGTAATATTGTTTTGTGTGCTGACTTGAATTTCATTTATAAACTTCCATAATGCATGAAACACACATAGAGTGCAGAAAGCAAGAGATGAATCTGGGGAATATACAGGTTTGGAAAAGGAGTATGCACTACTTGAGAATAAATTACATTTAAATTTTGGAATAAGAGTGATCAGGCTTAAAATATTGAGAAATCTCACACTGAATCTCTAATGGTCTTGCTTAACAAATAAAACATCTCTGAAATATCTCAGTTGCTATCTTACTATTCATCCTTTCAAATACAGAGGATAAATGAAATGAAATACCCAAAAGGCTGCAAATCATTAAAATTCGTGGGCACTCTGTAAGAGCTGTCCAAAGGGTCCCTCATTTTGTACAGGCATAAAAACAAGCCTTTTTATCTTTGGTCTAACAATTGTGTATGAAAGCAAACTCAGGAACTCAGGGACAGAGCGATGTATCTGAGGAACATTAAATTATAGACCCTAAGTGAAAGAAAGGAGCCAATGTAGGCCATTCTGGAGAGTTCCCCAATTAAGTAAGAAAACATACCTAATGAGTTCTTTAAAATGGCTGCCTACATGAGAGACTTGGTAAATAAGATCCTTACCCAGCTTATTAGAACCAGTGATTATTCACTGAGGAAGGGGAAACAGGTAGATTTCTGGAGTGAAGTAGAAATAGAAGAAGATTAATAAATACTATAGTTTTTTTGATTGGGTTTAAGTCATACTATTTAATTTATTTTGAAATTGCAAATATAATTAAAGGGCATGGAAATTTGGGGTTTTCAAAGGTGACAAAGTTTAAAAATGCTTTGAGGATGGTCTCTAAATTCTACCTAAAATATTTTATAATAGTAGCATTAAGCTTTCTAAGTCAGTGATGTTGAAATGTAGTAATAAGCACAGACACAAAAAGTGCATTGATGACTGTCTTTAATAGTTCACATTTTGGTTATTAAATTCTGTCTGTAGCATGTGAAGCTCCCAAATTCTTAAGTGTTTAAATATTTTCAATTCTCTAATCTAGACAAATTTCTAATTAATTTAGTCTCACAGACTTTAAAGAAAGCTAAAAATACTCATTATGATTGTTCTTTTGGAAAGAGCTATCAGGTCAGAGACAGGCTCCGGAAGTACAATCAGTGACTGAATTCTAGACATTAAAAGGGCTTTTTAGGCCTGGCAACTGATTATTATATTGTTTGCAAGTAGATTATCAATGTATGTATAAATGTGCATTTTAGAGCTATCGAATTAAGAGCTATCTGTCTTAGGTAGATTTTTAAAATCATTTTTTAAAACAAAAGTGTATTTAACTAATTTATAGCCTGTAGATAGCTTTCCCTGAAACTGAATTGCCAGTAAGGCTCAATTTAAGTTGACTCTATGAAGGTCAAAAATAGAATTTTAATTTGTATAGTTTACTTAAAATATAATTTGGCAGAATAAACAAATCCTTGCCAGAAGAATAATTCATTTCCTTTTCTATTAACATTTCATCAGCACTTTCTGTATTTCTAGAACTCTAGTTCTTTGAAGAGTATTTTGATGAGAGAGAAAAACAGGCAATTTTTACACTAGTTAAAAACGCTCTTTTCAAAATGCAATGGAAGTTTGGTTGGTTTGGAATGACTTAAACCTATTTTTTTATATGTGGTTCTACAGATTAAAGAAATTGGAACTCCACTGCAATGCTAAGTGGTGATCTTCCAGTTTTCAGTCACACACTGGCCAGTTTCCCTGTTGACTGTCTCTTGCTCATATTTAAGAGTTGACTACATATTTCAATGTGGGAAAACACTGTTCCTTTTCAAACTAAAGTTCTACATTAAGTTTTAATTTCCAGCTGATTCATCAAAATGAAGCTGGTTCAGAAAGGGGAAAACTTACAAACTGCTTACATCTGTTTAACCTAAAACATTATTCATAATCTGCCAGTGATAACGGCTAAGCCCTCTGGGGAATATGACAGGTATTTGGGGGACAAAAAATCCATCACAGTGCAGTGAAGAAATGACACGTATGAAAGTCTCAAGGTTACCTCATAGTTTAGTGATGGCTTTCAGCCCTGAATTTGTATACACACAAACTACAAACATTTATCTACTAAACAATTTTACATAGTAAGTATGGACATACTTGTTAAATAAAATAACGAGTTATTGGAAGCAAGAGTTTCTGAAATAAACAAGTGAAACAAATTACTATAGGTTATGATTAGGAAATAGGACATTTCATTCTAATTAATAAAGCGAATCTCTCTATAAGTATAATATTAAGTATGGCTATATAATATATATAGTTATATGCTGCACATTATATTTACATCTGTAATCATATATAATACATTAATATGTAGAAATGTACATGTAAATAAACTATATACATATATACATAAATATATGTAATTATCACTAGTTTTGTATGCAAATATGTGTACACACAAATATCTCACAGGTATATTAAATTCAGAATACATAGTTGACAATATTGCCTTAAAATCAAAAATAGTTTGGAATAACCAGTGTTTTGAACTGTAGTGTTAGTTGAATCAAATGTTTCTCTCCTTTCCTTTTTGCTATTAGAATGAAGTTAGTTGGCTGACAATACAGATCTGTATAATTCCGGATAAAACTTTGGCATTTTTGCTATGAGACTTGTTTCAGCCAGTTTTATCAAGATTTCATAGTTGAATTTGGTACCTGACTTTATTTCCTACTTTTCAGAAGCTTTAAAAATGAAATAAAGAAAAGAAATTTGCTCTACCGTTGATTTACCTATTTGGACACACCTGAGGGACCATGTATGTTAATTTCCTATTAAGAAAATGCTTATATAATCACAAATCTTACTCTCTGAACTTCTGTTGACATTAATGGTACAAGTTAGAAGTTTTCAAACCCTATTATACATTTTGGTTTTAGTGTTATAAATAGATAAAAATGTTGACTAGAATAAGTGCAGTATCAAGGAATAAACATGAAATAATTCTTTTAAATCTGGGTTATGGAACCATCTCTCCTTCAAACATTTCTTTAAAACACCTTGGGGGATCCATAGCAATTTTATCTTCATTGAGGAAAGAGAAGGACAACAAGGCATATTTTAAATCTGCCTGGCTTCCCAATACTCCCTAACCCCCTCAAATATAGACCAAGAGAAATACTGAACAAGTTTGCCTCCAGAAAATGCTCAGCAATCAAAGATGAGAAGAGGTACTGGGGTCACTTCCAGTCATCTGAATATTTAGGGTAGACCATCCTGTTGGAAAAAATCACATTCAAATGTGACTGAGCTGTGCATTTGTATTCATTCCACCATGGAAACAGTTTGAATGCTTTTCTCTGGAGACTTATGTATCTCCGTGACAGCTGCATTGCCACAATATGCTGAAGTGGCTCATCTTGACAGGTCATATCCTGGATTTCACATTCTGAATGGCAGCTGGGATACCAGAGAGTTTTCTCACAATGGGTAGGCCCTGTATTTAATCAGACCTCCCTGGCTTCAGCGACAAGCTGCACGTGTGGCTACAGGCCATTCTGATAAGTTCAAGATGTACTTTTGTCACTCCCTAAATAGCAGTGACACTCACGGCAGCAATTTCTGCAGCTCTGTAAGAACCATGCTAAGTGCCTTTTAAGATCACAGATATCCCGCGTCCCCTTGCAGCACTTTTCCCTGATGCCACATGCAGCATCAGCCCCAGGTACACTGTTGGTAAACACTGGTTAAGTGGTTCAAGTTTCAAGCTGAAATCTATATCTACATCCATTTATCTGTGTCTATACAGATGTATAAACTGAAATAAAAAATCTTAATTTAATTCTGGGATACCCTGCCAACCAGAGCAAATCTGTGATCGTAACAACAAAACATGAGTCCACTCCCATTCACTGGAAGGTGAATTACCTGTCCTAGGTGAGTCCTTGCTTCCTTCTGGGGGTGAGTGTTCACTCCTTGAGTTCATTACCAACTGGGGCCTGCATAAACCAACCATGGTGCAAAATCCTAATGAGCTGATACATTTAATATGTGCTGAAGTAAGGAGTATCTCCCTCAGCTTTTCAGTCCCCCCCGTTGTGCCAGACAGGCAGCTTTTCAGGGCATTCGCCCAGAGCACATGAGAGAGCAAATCTCTGCTACTCCTTTTGCATACTTGGAGCTCCACTTTTCACTCCCTGAGACCTCAGAAAGCAGCACCTCTTTGAAAACCTTTCTGAAAGCAGCTTTTAATGGAGTCAAACATTTTTCTGTTAGATGGGAACATAGGTTGAATTTCAGATTTCTAAGCACATCTTTGCAAAAAGACTCCTTTCAGGCCAAAAGCCTAGACTGTGCCCTAGATTTTCTCACTGGCGGGACTCCAGAGACATCTAGGGCCATGTTTCATGATTACACCTGCAGTTCGCCTGTGGAAAATCTAGGTAAAAGTTTCCAGCATTCTAATAGAGGAGGATCAGCAATTTGCATGGGGTGTGGAAGATCCTTAGTCTGCAGGTGTCAATTCAAGTCAACAGAGGTTAAGGCCTTTGGTTAATAGCACTCCCTAACTGAGCAAGGGATGAGAGCTTGTGAACCAAGGGCTCTGGCCCAGCACTGTCTCTCTCTCCCCTTCAAAGCAATCACCTTTAGGCTCGATGCCCTCTCCTGTCTTTTTTCTTCTCCTGGATTAGAAATTAAACCTTAATCTTTTTTCAAACATAGATACGTATGTCCTGTTTGATCCCTTTTCCTTTACTCCTCCCAGCTGCTGCCTAAATGCTTTGATAAATCTTCTCATTTACTTGAAGTTTTTCTTTGCCTTAATTGTACTTTAGAGTAATAAAGAAAAGGTTGAAAAACAAAGGCTACTGACAGTGATAGATCTACAATAGGGAAAGTCATATAAGTTAAACAGAAAATGGACATAATGAATTACCTGTGTTCTTAACCTCTAAAATGCTTGAACATCTTTTAGAATTACCACAACGTTTCCACCTAGCAACAGTCTCTGCTAAGCAAAACTGATTTTTCTAAAGTACAATTAAATAGGATAAAGAGATACAAAATCTTATCTGTTTATTATTTATGCTGTACTATTGAGTACAACAGTGATATTTTTGCAATCTTTGGCCATGAATGTGAAACATTAAAGATAAGGGGCACGTGTAGCTCAGTCTAAGAGTTTAGCTCTTTATAAAAATTTTTAAAATGTTGGCTAAGACTTGTTCCAAGGGACAAACAAGTGAAAGGCAGCAGAGTTTAGCAAGATGTATCACTGTGCAGTAGTTACAGGCACACTGGAGCCAGACTGATGGGGTTCAATGCCCATTGCTAGAACTTACTGTATGAGCTTGTACAAGATGTTTAACTTCGTTGTGTCTTACGCCATCATCATCACTCCATCATCAGTAATATTTACCTTATAGGTTTGTTATAGAGACTAAATAAGTTAAAGTTTGTAAAGTAGCACAAACAATGCCTGGCACATAGTACTATACTATTTATTGTTGAAAATAATAAAAATAAGAAAGCAACTTTTTAAAGCTCAATCCACTTTTAAGTTAGAAACTGGGAATATGCAGCAGATATCTATACAAAACAAAGACTTTATTCTTCTGAATCCAAGAAACCCCTTCAAAGTCTTAAGAGACCTCGGGGCTTCCCTGGTGGCACAGTGGTTGAGAGTCCGCCTGCCAATGCAGGGGACACAGCTTTGTGCCCCGGTTTGGGAAGATCCCACATGCCACGGAGCGGCTGGGCCTGTGCGGCTGGGCCCGTGAGCCATGGCCACTGAGCCTGCGCGTCTGGAGCCTGTGCTCCGCAGTAGGAGAGGCCACAACAGTGAGAGGCCTGCGTACTGCAAAAAAAAAAAAAGTCTTAAGAGACCTATTTTATGTCTTGTAATATCTCTGGGTGGTAATATATTGTAATAATGTTTGTGAGTTTAGGCAAGCAGTCAAGTACACTTCATCAAGAGTGATATGGAGAATTACTGCTTGTGTTATTTAGACAAAGATATCCTTTAGAATGATTGCGTTATATTTGTCTACGTGTGTGTACGTGTGTGCGCATGTGTATAGACATACAAAAAGTATATGTGTGCAAATACAACTAAAATTAATTTTTAAAAGAGATACAGACAAATGATTTCTAGAGGATTAAGTACATAGTCATATGTATTTACATAACCATACTTGCATATGACTTCAAATCTATGTATTATTTTTTATTACATTTGCTTAGGTTGTAACTACAAGTAGTGTTTCAAGAACAAATTGCTGAAAATATAGTATGACCAACACATCAGTTCTTAAAATTTAGACCCATAGTTTCTCAAAATAAATCTTACTGTAAATACATATAGGACTGACTTTGAGTGTCCACTGACAACTCCCTTTAACGATATGAGTTGAAACTGAAGTTCCTGGTTTTACCAGTGGATCATTAGCTACATTATATAAATATATTTATACGTTATAAATTACTTTTAGAAATATTTCTCTTTTTTGCATTTATGCTCCAGTCCTTCAGCAACCACTTAACTTTGAAGGTCTACTATCTGCCAGGTACTCTGCTGGGGAGCAAGTGCAGAGCAGGACGTGGTCTTATCTTAAAAAGAGACTTTAAAAAAAAAAAGAGACATAAAATCCACCTATTAGGAGGATTAAATGAAAGAATAAATGTTCAGTAAATGGAGTTATTCTTATTGCTATTGTCCTTCCTCCTGTGCACAGACACACAACTCTTCTCCAGCGTATTTTCCAATCTGCATCCTGCTTCATCGTATTCTTTTTTCCTTCAGTCTCCACTACTTCTGCTCTACTACTTAACCTTCCACTGGAGTTGGAGTCCAGTTATTAGCTAGAGTGCTCCTAGATGGGTCAGATGTGATTATTTCTGAGGGGACCACCCCAAAAAAATCATTTTAGTTTTAAAATTCTCATCTGACTCGATCTAACTTTTCTACATTTTTTTTTTGCAGGGGGGATAGATGGGTGACATAGGAATTGAGACATAATAGGAATCTGTATATGCAAGTGAAAAATATTGGAGTATACTCTCAGGATCTAGTACCATAATTTGGTCTAAAACACTGATTCTTGAAAACACTTAGCATTTACCTCTGAGTTCTAAACAGAAACTAGTTTTGTTTAAATACAACACTATTCATATTGGTCTAAATAGATACCAATTATCAATAACAGAGACTTCATATCTAGATAAGTTAAATATGCTGTGTTCATTCATTCTTGAAGTAAGAGCTCAGATACAAATCAGTCCATGCTTTAGGTTTTATCATTTTTTTTTAACTTAACCCACATGGACTAGTTTTTCCTTTCGAGGCTCTGTAGGCATACCACAGTTTTTGCAATTAGACCTAAAATGTGCTACTGTATATCTGGGACATATGTCTGAGGGAAGCCTTCCCAATTCTTAAAAAATATTGAGGATATTTCTGTATCACAGATGTTTCATTACTAAAGACATTTCAGTAACACAGATGTCTCATTTTCAAATATGCTTTGGACCACAGCAACTATAATAATAAGAAGAAAGATTTGCTATTCCCATCAGTGAAGTGAAGGAAATTGTTCTTATTGTCAGTGTGACTCGCCCTTTTCAGTTAATGTAGGTTAGTGCACTAAAACGTATCACAGCGTTCTAAAATATAATATACCCTTAGCTAACTTCCACATCTTTCTGTTCCCTTCTCTTCTTGTTTTTATTGGCCTGCTTTAGACCATCAGTAATTTGCACACAGTTTAACAAATCAGCCTTTAAAATAATCTTATAGGCCCTTGTTACCCAATACAAGACTAATTTTATGAAAATACAGCTCTGATCTTATCACTTCCTGCTCACAAACCTCTCCTGATTCTCTACTTTCAAAAGAATAAAGTTCCTTGTTACACGTTTCAAAGCTTTCTAGAATCTTACACTAGTCAAACTCTTTAGTAAACTGTCTCACTCTCTTACTCAATTATTCTCTCACTGTTCTTACTCAGTTATTTCTACTCTAATAATTTTGTTCATCTCCTCTCTGTGTCAAGCAATTTTCTTTTACCTTGCTAATCTACCATCTTCAAATAGGGAAATCCAATCCACATTTCAGGGCCCAAAATGCCCCCTTTTAATAAAATAGCTCATGATTTACATTGATGAAAGTAATTCTTCCCTTTACAACACATTGTATATTCATGCATTCATTCTGTATTTAATCAGGTGCTAGACACTGTGTGATAAATTCAAAGGTGAATAAGGCAAATTCTCTGCCCTCATATTACCCAGGCGTCTATTTGGTTGTATTTGTTGTAAGTTTTATATACTGTTTTTGGTTAATATCTCACCTTACCCAGCAAAATTGAGAACCCCCTGGAGGGCAGAGATCAAACGAATTGATCTTTATATCCCTGGGTCCTAACAGGGAACTTGCGTTTGGAGGAAGGCAGTAGATCTTCGTTGAAGTGAAGTGAATTCCTAGTCTATTATGGACTTCTGATTCATGATAAATGACACACGGGCTTCTTGATGATTCATATTACTATAGCCCTGGTGAGTGGTCTCTAAAATAATCTTACTGGTTTTATTAGACTCCAAAGTGAATACCTAGCATACTAAATTAAATTTTTATTTTAATGCATTTCTAGTGTAAAAGGCACTAGAGAGTACAGATTATGAAATCAAGCTGCATGGCTTGGATTCTGGCTCTGCCTTTTACTAGTTGTGTAAACTTGGTCAAGTTACTTACTTCCTCAGTTTCCTTATGTGGAAAATGAAAGAAACCACAGAACTAGCTTAGTGGGTTGTTTACAAAGTGTGAAAATCACTTGTAATAGTGACTGGTACATAGTGTTACATGAGTGTTATAATATCATACAATGAAATGATTGCAAAAAGGCATCTGTCTTTACACATGTCATTTTCTCTGCCTGTACCACTTTCCCCCATTCCTTACATTAACTAAAACACCCATTTCTCCAGCAGGTCTTTTTCTTTTAACCGAGCTCCAATTCTCATTTCTTTTAGAAGAGATCCTCCCACAGCATCTTTGCCTCCCCCTATCATAGCATTTGTTATACTGTCCTGTAATTTCCTGCTACTAATATAATCATCCAAATGAAGGTGAGAAACGTGTCTTTAGTCCAAGTTGGAACCCCAGACCTGCAAAGTACCTGGCACATAGCATATGTTCAATAAAAGTTGAATGAATGGGTGAAATTAGTAAAGAAAATTGAAGTTTAGGAAATCATCTTAGTCAAGTGAGTACTAATATAATAATAAGGGATATTAGTATAAAATGCAATCTAAATATATAAACATATACAAAATGTATATGTGAATATAATATTGAGGTCTATTTTCAATAAAATTAGAGAAGTCGAAAAAGGAAAGAATAATAAGTAGAAATAAAACATGAAATCCTACAGTGACAAAAGGAGCAACTGTTAATTTGTGGGGATTAGAAAGAGTAGAATAGGGCTTCCCTGGTGGCGCAGTGGTTGAGAGTCCGCCTGCCGATGCAGGGGACACGGGTTCGTGACCCGGTCTGGGAAGATCCCACATGCTGTGGAGCGGCAGGGCCCGTGAGCCATGGCCGCTGAGCCTGCGCGTCCGGAGCCTGTGCTCCGCAACGGGAGGGGCCACGACAGTGAGAGGCCCATGTACCGCAAAAAAAAAAAAGAAAAGAAAAGAAAGAGTAGAATAGCTTAGGATTTAGCATTTCTTAAAACTTCACTTGGATATTAAACACAGTAACCTCATGGTTGTCTATCTCACATAAAAAAGAAACGTCTTTACTTTTGACAACGCCTGTAATTTGGTATCTAATGGGGACATTAAAACATATTTGCTGGAAGGAATTATTGTGACTTACTTTAATTTGATGGTTTTGAATTTCTGAATGCTTAAAAATTTATTTTCTCCTTCTCAAGTTGTCATGCTTAATGAAATTGACCTATCTTTCTTGAATTAATTTTTCAAAGCCATAAAACAAAGAAAAATGGGAAGAAGTCTTTCAATTTATATTCTTACACTTATAGCTATATAGCACTTTTGCATCCCAAAAGGGATACTAAAGATACTAACTTGGTCTTTTCAATTTGTACACAAAGTTCTCATCACAAATTCTAAGAGACCCATAGGTTTAGATCTATTAGCAAGTGGTCATTTCATTAACTATACAAAGTGACATTTCTCTCTTAGATTATGTGTTACAATAAGAACTATATTTGGTCTTTGTCCCCCAGTTCCTGGCACAGAGCTGCTAAACCTTGGAATTTCCTGAGTGATAGGAGTGTCTTTTGTTCTAAATAAAGGTTACTAACATTAGTACTAAGTTTGTACTAATGAGGTGACTTAAGGTGAGGCCCCTAGATACCTCAGGACTAGTGCTGGTGATTAGAAAGGCCAATTCATTAGAGGGTGAAAAATTTCTGCCCACCCCTGACCTCTAGAAAGGGGAGTGGGGCTGCACTGGGGTATAAAAGGTCCTGAACAAGGCTATTCAGAGAGCTCCCTGGCTGGTATACAGTCCAAAGTGCTGAAAGCTCCCAGTCATCCCAGTTTTCCCACTCCCCACTCCATACCTTGCCATATGTATCTCTTCTATTTGGCAGTTCCTGAGTTACATCCCTCATAGTAAATGATTACTAGTAAGTAAAGTGCTTTCCTGAGTTATATATGTGTCCTAGCAAATTATCAAGCCCAAGGAAGGGGTTGTGGGAACCCTTGATTTACTGCCAGTCTGTCAGAAATACACAAGACCAGAGACTTGTAATTGGTGTCTGTAGTGGGGAGGTGTGTGGAACTGGGCCGTTCAACTTGAGGGATCTGATGCTAACTCTGGGTAGATTTTGTCAAAATTGAATTGAATTGTTGGACACACAGTTGGCGTCCAGAGAATTAGAGAATTGGTCCTTGGTATTAGAAAGCGCTCCAGAGATTATTGTGTGGGGAGTTATTCAATTGTTTATGGAAATGTTAGATATTCTGACAGCCAATGTTAGATATTCTATTTATTTTGAAAGATGTTGCCATTTTCCCCAAACATAACCAGATTATGTGGTTGAAGAAATAGGAAAATACATGGGAAAAACATTAATTAAAAGAAAAAGTCGGGCTTCCCTGGTGGCGCAGTGGTTGAGAGTCCGCCTGCCGATGCAGGGGACACGGGTTCGTGCCCCGGTCCGGGAAGATCCCACATGCCGCGGAGCGGCTGGGCCCGTGAGCCATGGCCGCTGAGCCTGCGCGTCTGGAGCCTGTGCTCCGCAATGGGAGAGGCCGCAACAGTGAGAGGCCCGCGTAAAAAATAAATAAATAAATAAATAAATAAATAAATTTAAAAAAATTAAAAAAAAAAGAAAATGTCTTTCAGTCCCAATAAATGTGGCCAGCTGAAATCAGAACATGTATGTTACAGCAGGTAAACACATGACAATTTGCTTCATGCAGTATTGAAATTATTGGTAGTTGAAATATATTTCATATTCAGTCTTACCAAATTTTGCACCAGAAGTTTTACTTGTCACTCATGTGAAACGTTTAAGATAAAGTTTACAATGGAAAAAGACATTATGGATGCTGTGGTTGCCAAATAGTATTTCAGAAATAACGTAGTAAAAGACAATAGAGATTTATCAACAACTAATGCAGAGCTGTTTCACCTGCCAGGTTTAGAATAGACATATTTCCCCTTTTAGTATGCAGTAGACATATTTATCCATTATTAATATTCACCAGAATGGAAAGATAAACATCAGTTAACTTCAAACCAAATTGATGGAGCTATAGAAGTGAAGAGGAAGATAAACTCAGACATCTGGAGTACAGTACATTCTGACAACAGGGTAAGGTGTAAGATGTAATTACTGGTCTCCTATTGGATTTTTTTTAGCCAAAGGTTTTATCTATGTCAATATATTTTATTAGAAGCACGTGCTCTTAATTTAAATAAACCAACAGAAAGAAGGGGAGGTTGCCAGGAGAGAGGGGGAATATCTGAAGAGAGAAATAAGCTTTTCTGTACAGCAAAGGAAAGCATAAACAAAGCAAAAAGACAACCTACAGAATGGGAGAAAACATTTGTGAACGATGCGACCAACAAGGCCTTAATTTCCAAAATACGTATACAAACAGCTCATACAACTCAACCACACACACACACACACACACACACACACACACCCCCCAACCCAATTGAAAACTGGACAGAAGACCTAAATAGACATTTCTCCAAAGAAGAAATACAGATAGCCAATAGGCACATGAAAAGATACTCAACATCGCTAATTATTAGAGAAATGCAAATCAAAAGTACAATGAGGTACCACCTCACACCAGTCAGAATGGCCATCATTAAAAACTCCATAAATAACAAATGTTGGAAAGGATGTGGAGAAAAAGGAACACTCTTATGCTGTTGGTGGTAATGTAAATTGGTACAGCAACTGTGGAAAGCAGTATGGAGGTTCCTCAGAAAATTAAAAATAGAACTACCATATGATCCAGCAATCCCACTCCTGGGTATGTATCCAGACAAAACTCTAATCCGAAAGGGGTACATGCACCCCTGTCTTCACAGTATTACTATCTACAATAGCTAAGACGCGGAAACAACCTAAATGTCCATCAACAGATGAATGGATAAAGAAGATGTGGTACATATATACAATGGAATATTACTCAGCCATAAAAAGGAATGAAATTGGGTCATTTGTTGAGACATGGATGGATCTAGAGACTGTCATACAGAGTGAAGTAAGTCAGAAAGAGAAAAACAAATATCATATGTATCCCTTATATGTGGAGTCTAAAATATGACACAAATGAACCTATCTACAATACAGAAACAGACTCATGGAAATAGAGAGCAGACTTGTGGTTGCCAAGTGGGAGGGGGCTAGGAGAGGGATGGAGGGGGAGGTTGGGGTCAGCAGATGTAAGCTATCATATATAAAATGGATAAACAACAAGGTCCTACTGTATAGTACAGAGAACTATATTCAGTATCCTATGATAAACCATAGGATATTCTTTTCCATGATGGAAAAGAATATAGAAAAAGAATGTATATATATGTATAACTGAATCACTTTGCTGTAAGCAGAAATTAACACAATATTGTAAGTCAACTATAATTCAATAAAAAAAGAAATAAGCTTTTCTTAATTACCCAAAAGGTAATTTATTGAACCTGTTTTTCAGTGATGCATTAATTAGAGCTAAGCCTTGTTGAGCACTTATAATGTGTCAGGCACTAATCTCTATGCTTTACATATAACTCAAATGATCCTCTCAGCAACCCTATGAAGTAGATATTCTTAATAAGCTCATTTTACAGATCAGAAACCTAAAGCATAATGAGCATGAAGAACTGGTCCAAAGTAAGAGTTGGTAAGCTGTGGAACTGGGAAATAATAAATGATCTCCCTCCAGAGTCTGTGCCCTAAAAATTATGTTGAGCTGAATCTTAGTAATGCTATTAATTTGGCCATGCCATTTTTAGTTGGATGTTTTTAGTTACATGAATTCAATTTGAAATTTAAAAAATAAATTACTAAAAAGTAAAATGTGACTGAGGGTCCAATACTCCATGTTTTAATTTTCATGGCCATTATTCTGAGATTAGTTATTGGGCATGTTGATTAACTAATAAATATTGCAGAGAAGTAGAAATACTTCTAAAATCTAAAGTACAAAAAAAGGTTAACACGCTTTTCTCAGTTAAATCGATTGTACTCCTTATTAAGTATAATCTGAAATTAAACAACTTTCACTTTTCTATGGCAAATGTTAAATCCCAAGTTGACTTCTTAACTTGTTAAATCCCAAGTTAACTTAACTTGTCAAAGTTATCATTCTCTATCTCTGAAGGGGACAAATAATTTTAGGAATAAAAAATAATTTAAACAATCAACTTGAATTGTGCATGATTAGAAAAAACATTTCTAGAAAGTATTTTATCATCTCTGGATTCTGTTTCTACTTAGATTTGGCAGAAATAACACTGATACTTGGGAAAGAATAAAATCCATCAGAGAAAATTGCTACTGTTCTGTGCTGACATTAAAGTGGAATACTTTGGAGACCAACTTTCCAATTCCCAGGTCAAAAACACTCCTATGTCAGTTATTATCACTATTGACTTTACTCACAGGAGCTCTAATGGAAGTTTAGGGAATTTTCTCGTTAGTGCTAAAACACACACACACACACACACACACACACGCATACTCATTATACCTGAGGGAAATAAGAGGCCATTCTGATTATTAGCTCTACTTTCACTTGTAAAATCCGAGTCATCGTAAGTGTCAGAGGTACTTCGGGAGTCAATGCTGAATTGGTTTACAAAGAAAGAAAGAAAAAAGATAGGACAGATATATGATGGATAGGTAGATACATAGCTAGATACATAGATATAAGATAGACAGGTAGGTATGTAGTAGATAGATTCCTGCAGCTTTATTTTCCATATTTTCTTCAAATCTGGGGAGAACACATAAAACAAAATCATAAGCCAATTTATATCTTAGTCTTATGCACCCATTTCTATACCCAAATTCTGTCTTGAGGATAATTCTAAAATATTAAAACATAGCAAATTTTACTTTTATGTTCTTTTTTTTTTTCACTGCTCACCCCAAACTCAAAGTCCTAACCTTCTCCAAACCACTGGGAAAAAGAGATGATTTCCTTTATGTGATAGGTGAAAAACTATAAATAACAGAAGATAGAGTTCAACAACTGTGCCAAGTGATTCTCCCAGCACAACACACACATATACATACACACATGTGCACGCACACACATGTTCTTCCACTTTGCCAGTGTTCTCACAGACAAAATAAAATAAATGGTGTTCACAGGTCCTGTAAGCAGCAGGAACCTTTCACTAGGATTTAATTGTTCAAATCCAAAACTTATTTTTCTTGTTTTTCCTAAATCAAATACTATATTTGCTGTTTCTTATTGCTTCTCTCAATCAGGTAAGACAATTAATGGAAACGAATGGCACAGATTTGCTGTCTATAACACTTACTGGTTCTGTGGCATTGGACAAGCCATCTCCCAGCACCAGTGGTGAAATATTGTAGATGCAATGGTTACAATGGAACGACATTCAACCATGGAATGAATTTAAGAGGTTTTAGGTGCAATGTCCATGATACTATTTTGTCTGTACAGCTCTATAAAATCAGTTTTCTTGACAAAAGTCATCCTCCTCAATTATAAGGTTAAAACTGCTAAAAAACAGAGTAATGATGAATTCTGTATGATCTCAAGTATTTCTGTAAAAGGTTTGGTTCTAATTCTCTTTGCTGAGATGCTTTCTTATGGAATAAGGAGGAAACAATATTTCAGTTTCTTAACCTAAAACATCTCGGAAATAAATAACTAGGAGTTATAGTAAAACGTACAGTAAATGAAATATTTTTCCTATAAATCTGAACTGCTACTTTGCACACATACTTTCATTCTATTTAGAAATGAATCTTAATCTGTAATAACAATTAATTCAATTAGTTCAATAGAAAACTCCATTAGAGTGCTGGAATATCTAGTACCTAATATAGAATTGGATGCACATTAACACACACATATATACAAATGTGTAAATATATAAATTTGTTATAGTATTTTAATCATGTGTTATCAAGTATTAAAACTTATTTCTGTTTTCTTTATAACATTTTTACCAAAAACTATTTTTTTTCCTATATTTTTAGTTATGACTAAAGGAAATGATAATAAAATTTTACTTTCTCAGATAGGTTATTGTCATTTTTACATATTATTTTTGTTTTTAGGTTATGTCATTAAGAAATCAAAATTTTCCAATTATGTAAGTAAACATATTTCTTACCTGTGAGAATCAATGTCAAAGCTACCAAGTTTCTAGGATAACATGGAAAATTTTAACTCTTGTCAAAATGCTTTCAAGCTTTTATAATAGAGAAATTAGAACATAAGAATTTTGCCATATCATAACTATCATTAATAAGATTAGGAGTTCCTACATTTTAGAAAAAAGAGCAATATGTAGGTAAATAATAAGTTTAGAGTACATATTCATTTCTGAGAAACATCATAAATTGAATGCCATTCAAAGCATTTAGCCAGGCCAAACTCAATAGCAGGGAAAAGAAGTTGAGTACTTTTTCTTTAGTCAATAACATTCAGAGACTCCACTTTAGAAATTATCATATAAGTGATCCACTATGCATGCTTATATTTGATTAGAATAATAAACTAAAGAGATGAATTATATAAAAGTGATTGATTTTTCTTTGTATATATCAGTGTTGTCAGTGCATTTTCATTAGCTGATCTAAACAATGATGACAGATACAATAAAAAGAAAATATTCTAGTAAGTGAGATAGACATTCCTGATAGAGTTGTCAGTGTGACAGAAAGGAGTTTGTTTAATAAGCATGTATTGCTAGTGGCCTGAATTTCTCTGTAATATACACAAGATTTTCCTTGAATCATACATGTATTCTGGTTTGCTGGAGGTGGCTCTTAATGATTCACAAGAGCCATTGTTAAATTTTCTTGAATTTTATGAGCTGGTTGATGTCTCATAAGTAGGCTGAAATTGGACATGGTGGGAGTGTTTACACTATGGAAATCAGCAAATGCTATAATCCAGGTTTGTCTGTTTTCCTAGAGAGCTGATTATTAAACATTTATTAGCACACACTGCCTGAAAAGAACCTCTACTGGTGAAATGCTGAGTAATTTTCTGCAACTATTCCACAACCAGTTTCTTAAGATAGTGAAAAGAACATGACATTTGGTATCAAAAGATGGATGTTTGAGACTAAGCTACTGTATGTACAGTCTCTGTAAGTCACTTAACCTGCCCAAATATGCATTAATGTCATTATTTTTAGTGAGACCTTTGATTAGATAATATGCAAAGTTTTCTCCAGTTCTAAGACTGTCTGAACCAATTGCCATATATGTTTATACCTCATTCTCCCCCCCATGAGTAGAACAATGAAACTAATGGTTAAGAGCTGGATAAAGCAGAGAACCAAGATAAGTTAATTAGGGTAATTGTCAGGATGGAAGAAACAAAGGGGTGTGTGTCTGGTGAAGATTGGATGTCTTCAACAACGCCTAGACACAGAAGACAGGACAACTCAGCTCTGGCTCACAGTTATCTTGAAGAAATGAAGGTCCAGTATTGCCAGATCTTCTGATATTTAAAGAATCAACAGAAATTGAAATTTTTATTTGAAAGCTCATGGCTCTGAAATATTAGCAAAAAATTTCATTTTTAAATATCTGTGTTGTTAAACAAGTCAGTGGACTGGTCAGTCATCAGTTTGATATCCCTATTCCATAAACAGGAAGAGGAACAGAAACAACAATAGGGTGTTTCTACAAGAGAAATGAAAGAAATCAGGTATTTTAATGAAAACCAACATTATATTACTTGTACCACTAACAAAGAGATGAGTGCCAAATAGACGCCGAAAACAATATATTTAAAAGAATCTGTCTTGACCAGAAATAATATCTAAATTATACTTTTCTCATTCCAGTCCAAACATTAGTACCTGATTATGTTGGGAATACTACAGGGAGCACTAGAGAAAAAAACCTGTTAAATTAAATACTAAAATAAAACAGTATAACAAGTTGTTTGCTTATTTACCTATAAGAATGCAATTAGTTTAATCTGAATTAAAAATAAATACTTAAAATAAAGACTTGAGTCCAGAGATTCAAGTCTAAGTCATCAACATTGTAGCTAGTTAGAATATATTCTCTGGTACTTTTCTCAGGTATATCTTCATGAACATTTGCTTTGTATGGACTAATAAACGTGTACGATAGAAAACATAATTGTCGCTAGGTAATTTCAGCAAATTGTGAAACAATGTCATCCACATTAAGCTTCCCAGCAAAACTGTTTAAACTATGTTGACAAAGCTAGTTCTTAAAACAGATTATTTTTTATTCCTATAGCCTTTCACCAACTTAGAATGTGCAAGAATTGATATTTAGTTATAATACAAATTTCACTGGTTCTCTGGACAAATGATTTTAAAGTTCCTTATGGTATTTCAAATTTCACTTAAAATAAAATATTTCAAATTTAGATGGTTTGAGTTTTACAAATAATATGGCACACCATCAATCAATTTCCTAGAAGAGATCTTGATTTTGCTCTGCAGATGTCAGCTGAAAGCCTGAGCAGATAAATGAACTTAAATTTAATGAAATGCTTCAGAACCCTCCTATAAGATTTGTGTTATCTCTTTTGGAGTTGGAAAAAAAATTGGAATTCTATTTTAGAATTACTTTAAAACTTGTGCCTGAAGTTTGGGGTATAAATCCTTAGCTAGACACAGTTTATTTGGTTGTTTCCTCTTCTTGTCTATGAAGAATAATTTTCTTTTATCTCCTGCCAGGAAACACAGGCCAGAAACAGCTCAAGATCTGTGATAACATATAAACAGGAATGAATTCACTTTCTGAATATCATTTTGGTAAAGAGTACAAAGCTACATAAATTAATAGGTTTTATTATATTGAAAAATCATACATCCAAAAGGAATGATAAAATGGCACAAATATTATCATACTAATATAAAGCTACACTTTTCTATAAAGATATGGGTGGAAAGTGAGCTGCTGGCATCAGCAGTTCTGGCTCTGCTACTATCTGCATGTCTAGCCTTGGATCAGACTGGCTCTCAATAGCCTGCTTTGTAAAATAAGGGGTTTAGCTCGATTATGTCAAGGGATCACTACAGTCTCTTCAAGATATATTAATTAGCTATGCATAACATATTTATATATTTTAAAAATTATATCCTTTAAATATTTTCACTACACCTCAAATCTTTTTTTAACTATTCCTGATCCCGAACTTTATATTATATATGGTTTTATCAGTGAGACACAGCAAAATTTTCTGATTGTGAAATGACAATCTTCAATGCTTTTTAAATGGGTTAAAATTTTCTAAGCAGTTATGAACTTCCTTGCACCTTTATTAACATTTTCAAATATTTTCTACTTATTTTAGGGAGGAATATAGTGCTATTTTTAAAGAAATCCAAAGCAAAGGATATACTTGCTTGATGAACATACATAAATACATGGTGATTTTAGAGGTTCCTTTAGGGTTAAAGATGGGGGATTTTCAAAGAAACTACAAAACTTGTTTTCAATGTATTACTACAATGAAATGAAGAACAAGCTATGAAAATGTTCCCTAATATCATCAACCATCAGCTTGTTTAGAAAGTCCCCAATCAAACCTAAGTGTTAAAAGGTCCAGAACACTGAGTGAGGATGCCAAATTCCCCAAGCAGGTCATTTCATTGTGAGTCACAAGGCTTGAGCAATGCAGTCATTTCCTAGCACACTAACTGCTGGAGAGGAAACTGCATGCCTCCATCATCTCCTGGCCAGTCAGGGCAGCATCACATTTGAATAGTCTGGTCTGCCTTTCAGTCTCCTTCCCAGAAAGCCTATGCTTGCCCTTGTGACTTTCCTGTCCCCAGGTTTCTTAAGGATATAAGAAAGCCAGTCTCCAAAGTTTTCCTATTATATAGATGCAAAAGAATAAAGTGAATGAAAATAGTGGTGTGTCACCTTTTTTTTCTTTTTCTTTTGTAATTGTTTCTTCCTCTTCTATTCTCCAGTACATCCCTGCCATCCACCTAATCTATTTGCAGTCCCAGTATGCCTCCTCTTCATATTCAGTGTCTCACACGCTGTGAAAAATCCAAGGACTTAGTTCCTGTGCACACCAAGTAAAATGAGAAAAACAGAACAAGGGAAATGTCAAACCCACCATATATCATGGTGGACAAAGAAGAGAGATTCATAAATCCATCTGAATAAAATTTTGTTCTGTTACCTTGAATTATTTCTAAACAGGTTACTCATTTTAGTAGTTGTATACCTGTTTCCTTTTATCACCTTCCATCCCTTTCTAGAATAAATTTTAGCATGTGGAATCACTGTTCAGATCTTGAAGCTTTTTGTAAATTGGGATTCTGATGTATAGTCTTTTATTAAAAATCAAGCCACAAGGTATCGAAGTCATTCTGTTTAGTTCTTTCAAAAGAGGACTATTGGGCTTCCCTGGCGGCGCAGTGGTTGAGAGTCCGCCTGCCGATGCAGGGGACACGGGTTTGTGCCCTGGTCTGGGAAGATCCCACATGCCGCGGAGCGGCTGGGCCTGTGAGCCATGGCCACTGAGCCTGCGCGTCCGGAGCCTGTGCTCCGCAACGGGAGAGGCCACAACAGTGAGAGGCCTGCGTACCGCAAAAAAAAAAAAAAAACAAACCAGGACTATTATGCAGTATTTAGCTATGATACAATTAGAGAACAGGCACTACTGTGAGTTCTTGGTCTATACGCCTAGCTAAGCTTTAATCCAGCTTGGAAACTGTTTTGTGCATCTCTGCTCAGTGATCCCGCTCAGCTCATATATCCCACTGGAGATATTCTAGGCATTTGCCAAATCCCTTGGGCTAGCATTTCCAAATTACCTTGTCTCTTCCTTAAATGAATCTCTGGATTATGAAGGAGGGGATTCCATCACTTGAGGAAGCCCATGCTTTTGTTACTTTCTCTGCAAGCTTCAGACCTAGCTCAGCTCCTGGCACAGGATGCATCTATAAGTGTTGAAGGGGTAAACATGCAGAAACACATCTATTCATATTTTCCAAATGTGGAATTAAGTAATTTAAAGTATTTTTCCACTTCAGTATAAACTTTTTAATGAAAAACTTTGTATTTCATTTTTTTGTGCACTCTGATAGGAATGCCATGCTTTCTGCATTACTAAAATATTTGTATGAAACATATTCTGTGTTAATTATTTCCCATAAAATAATTAGCTTACTAATTTGGAAACTGACAGCAATACTGTTGTAGGCATCTGTTCTAGGGAAAAAAGAAAGACAATATTTGCCAGCTGAATAAACTACAAAATGTGCTCAGCAGCACTGATTCTGCCTAGAAGTGACTTTTATTAACTGAGACCTACTGACAGATTATATGACTACAACACTGTGAATTCACAAAGTATCAATTTCTTTTTCATTAATGGTGACTACCAAGGAGCAAAAACAAACATGAGAGTTTTGGGAAAGTGCCCATGTTCCACCCCAACACTGTTCCTTTAATTTTTATTATGTTAAAATAGATGCTATTTATGACTGTACCATTTTCCCAAGCACTACAGAGAAACAGATATTTTAATGCAAGATCAGGCTGTCATATTGCAAAAATTTTATATATGGCTATAAAATAATATCTGCAGAAAGTTTGCAGAATTCTCTTGAGAAGAGTAAGATGATCAATGGAATAAAATGCAAAATTATAACTTTAGCTGTAAGTAATAATTTTACTTTAAGTAAGATCCATTGGAGCAAAGGGAAAAAAATGAAGTTAAATTCTATTAGACTAAATCATCAAAAAATATTAGTAGTGTAATACAGAATCCCTTGCACTTTAGATCATGTAAGAATATCCAGATGTCACATGATTGTTTTAGCTATTTAATTTCATCCAAGTCTGAGACTGGCACAAATACCATTGGATACCTGAAACAAGGAAGCTCTAAATCTGAACTCAGTTGCTTGGTGCTACAGCTTTATTAATTCTGGCCAATTTCTCTGATTTTATTGCAAAGGCCAAGGAACCCCAGTCCATATAATTCATTCAGTGGAATCTATACAAGCTAAGTATCCAAGAATTCCTAATTACTTTATTGCACTATTACTTTATTACATTTTATTTTTTAAAGAAGAAGAAATGAATTCTCCCACTGATTTTGCTATCTCTAGACTGACATCAAAGGACAATATTTTCTTCAAAAGCATGCTTTCAATGAGTAATTAGAGACTAGGACAAGCAATATGACCCATACTTTCATTATGAAAACAATTTGGTGTTGACAATGAAAATGTATACTGCCTGAAATAAAACCTGTTTCTTTTTAGTAAGGAATTAATGATAAGATAGCAACTGCCAGCCCAATCTCTCTGCAACACATTTCATTTGACTGCCAACATGGCCACTGGATGACGGTTTGGAGGATAAAAGTTAAAGCAGGGTAGGATTGAGTGATTGTAACTAAGTTCTTAATACACTAACATTCGACTGATATTCTCTCCAGGAACATTTAATCAGGGAATATAGCTAAATAATACCACTGCTGTGGCAATGAGATCTTATTCTGAAAACTCATGTAAAAGCAAGAATACAGCAGGCATTTAACCAATACAGAGCAGTGACTTGTCACCTACAGTTTTTTGGTACTGACCTTATCTGAGAGACCTAACTTCATGATCCAGCTGGATAAAGACGCACAGACAGGGTAAGAGCAACGTTAGCACAGAAATCAGCAGTACTGCTGCTCCCAATGTATATTCATTGGGCCTTTACGATTACTTTCTTTTAATCTCAACAACCTATTTGCCATTAAGTAAAAATTACTTATCAGTTATGTGTACCTTACTGCTTATCGAAGCTGCTCTCTCTCCTGAATATGTGAAGTTTAGGTGGCTATTTCTCATTGAGACAAAAATCTGTTCATATTGTACAGAAGTAAAGTCTTTTGAGGAATCAGGAATCTTTCATGGCATATACAAAAATTCTACCATATAGACGGAAACTTAATTTATGGACAAGGCGTAACAATGGTGTATCAGAAGGCTAAAGTTCTTAAGATATGATAAAAACTATCCGTTCTTAAGAACGGAGAAAATACTTTAGGATTTTACCTTCACTTAGGCCCATGAAGTGAGAGTCCCAGTATAATACCATTTGGAGGAAAGGATTGTGACAGTGAACACTGATCTGAAAAAATAAGTGTAAGAATTTGCAACCTATATAATGTGATTTGACTGGTTTTCAAAATAAACTACTGAACAATATTTCCCACATCTATCAACAAATATACATTGTGTTTAAATACAGTCTTCAGAAAACCATATTGAACCACGAATGCCCTACCTTCAAGGGAGAGCACACTCACTTATTAATACATAAAAAGGAACACCATTCAGCATATTAGTGGGGAACAAAGAACAGCCCTGGCTTCTTGGGATATGCATTGATGAGGACAAGCTGGCAGAGGTATCAGACTCAGATCACTGCCATGTGGTTTCCCTGCCTACCACTGAATATGGGTTGTTACTAGGGTTCTATGGTTTTGATTTTTCTCTTGTCTCTCTGAGCACTCTTCTTCACTTATTTCATCCATGAGGTGTGAAAATGTAAATGTCATTTCTGAAAAGTCAATCCCAGGTATCTGGCTGCAACTGGAATCCATAGGAAACAGCTTCCAGTCTGCCCCTGGCCTATGTGCTTTCCAATTCTTTGTTTGTATATAAACACAAAACCAGAAAGAATTGTTCAAGGGACTTTAAAAATATAGTCAAAAGTCCTTATTCTTGTACAACATCCTTACTTATTCACCCAAATTTTTACATGATTTGGGGGTAAGGCTGAGAAGAGAGAAAAAGAAGAGATGGCCTTTTCCTTGATCCCTTGCCAATAGGAATCATGGTGTGCTGGTGCACAGGCCTTTGAAATATGCAAAAGACTCTCTCAATAAGTTGTTTCCCACACGATAATTCTAGTGGTCAAGCCTCAAGTCTTTTGCCTTATTCTCTTTGTATACATTAGTGTTACCTAGTGTCATTTCAAAGACCTATAGCCATAATTTGGAAGTTGTAGCTTGAGGCTGTGATCATGTGATCAATCATATGAGGAGCTAGAGTTAGCTGACTATGATCAAACAAATGCAAACACTTAACCTAAACTATTTCCTTCAAGCTAAACCACATCTAAATTATTCTGAGGAGCTAAGAAACTGTAAATTTTAAAATATTTTTGGGATACCTGATTCAATAACAATTCCTCAGCCAACTTAGACTGTATCTAGTCATACGCACTGTTTAAAAATTTATTATTATATATTTGCCTTTTATTTTAAATTCACAACTAATTATTTTAATGTATGTAAGAAATCTCTGAATGTGGTCACTTCCAGATCACTTGAATTTAAATTACAATAGCTTTATGCAGATTAATTCAAGATATTCATATTGAATTCAATTCAAGACATTTTGCATACTGATCAGTGTTAGTCTTTTTTCCTTAAAGGTCAGAGAAACAAGGGAATTTCTAAAGTTATTTATGTACTTCCTACCACTCATTACAAGATTGGGTCTTGAGAGTAGAAAGGCAATAAAAGAACAAAAAGCATGTAATGAATACAATCCATGAAGTAAATTCATGAATTTTTCCTGTAGCTCTTAAATATAGCAGTATAAACCTTTGTTCTGAATACTAGATGTCAGTATATGAATTTTAAAAAATGATGAAAATAAATTTCTTTCCTCGGCTAACATGTTTGAAATAACCATTTTCTTCTAGAAAGCATCATAATAAATAAATATATATACAGAGAGAGATTTTGAAAGATAATAATTGAATAACATTAAGTTATTAAATTATGGAACAGGGCTTCCCTGGTGGCGCAGTGGTTGAGAGTCCGCTTGCCGATTCAGGGGACACGGGTTCGTGCCCCGGTCCGGGAAGATCCCACATGCCGCGGAGCGGCTGGGCCCGTGAGCCACGGCCGCTGAGCCTGCGCGTCCAGAGCCTGTGCTCCGCAACGGGAGAGGCCACAACAGTGAGAGGCCTGCGTACCGTATAAAAAAAAATAAAAAAATAAAAAAATTATGGAACAAAGGCAATTTTCTCAGGTGGCCAGGATGAGTTTGTATATGTTCAGTCTGGATGTTCCCAAGTGTCACACTTCATTATTATGATCCATTTACTTTTTAATTAGAACTTATATTTTGATCCTATCAACTTAGGTAGGTAAAATTTAGTAAGCATTGCTTTCACAGTGTTGTGAATACTGGGCACAAGTTGGTTCTTGATATATACCAGTTGATTAATTAGTAAATTGCTGTAAAGACAAGTTATTCACATTCTATCCTCATTATTTGAGATTCAAGCCTTCTTACTGGCATGGTTTCCTTCTGTTTCAGCATAAGCTGAATGGTTAATATGATTTCCAGTGGTACCCAGATTTATATTAAAAAAACCTTTCCTCCCTTCTGCTTGCTGCCTTGCTTCTTTGATTGCTCTCAATAACTAACCCTAAACCAAACTTCAAAGTCTTTTTCCAGCACAATTTTGCCCTTTTTTCATGACTCCATTCTCTACTCCCTTGCACCTGGGCCCCAGGCCCCACCATAGCAAACACAGGGCTTTCATACTTTTTCTTAGGTATATAAAGAGATGAATAAATCAACCTTTTCTCTCAAGAAATATACAATATAAAAAGACAGAGAAAAAATAATCATACATTTTGATGACTGTTCTGTTTGAAACATACATCCCTTGTGAAGAGAATACAGAGAAAGGATACCCAGGTTAATTTCAGAGAAAGGAACGAGAGTGAGGAACTGTGCCCAACTGGAACTAACCTTTAAACTGAAGAAGTAGGAATGATCTAGGTAGAGAAGAGAAAATAAAGCATACCAACGAAACCCCAGGATATGTCAATATCACTGAGTGCCATGAAGGCTTCCCCACTCCTCAGAAGACACTCTATATACTTTGCAAAAGCTTTTCATCTCAATGAGAGAGAACCAAGAATTGGGAAACATGTTGGCTAAGGGCAGCCTGGCAGGTCTGTTTCCCACAGGGTCCTGTTTGGGCCATACACCTATGAATGACTTCTCAGATGCAAGCCATTTGTATTTTCATATTCCACAATGAAATATGAATGATGGGAGCTGCTAGAAAATAATACCATGACTCAAGGGTAACTAGATTAAGATATCAAGAAACACTGCAGTGCAGAAGGGTGGATATCAGAGTCCCCAGTGAGGGAAGAAACATTCCATCATGGAAATATCATGAGGTTTAAAATACCTATTAAGCAGTTTCTAGCTACTCAAAAGCATTAATGAAGGACACACGTTTTATAAAGAAGTATTACAGCTGTGTTGCTCATTAGTCAAAATGGAAACCATATGGAAATGTTTTTGGAATAAGACTAAATTTAAAACAAGTAAGCCATTTTCAGAAAGCATTTGGAGTGAATCTCTCCATTTTCAAAGTTGTTTTTTAAAATTGCTTTTCCTTATGCAACTTTGAGTTGATTCAATACTCTAAAATAATCCACTTGAATAACAGAGGTAATTTACTCAAATTTCCTGAAGTCTACTAATGGTCTGTTTCAGCTTATATTTTTACCAGGGATTCTACTGGAAGTCTGGTCTGATTCAACTTCTTCTGCAAGTACATGCCATTCATATGAATTTAGCCTGCAGAGGATCAACCTAATTTTATACAGCCTTTTATCTCTATACTCATTTAAAAGTGGCAAATTTTCACATCTGAAATATAAGTTCAGAAACTAAAGTCTGAGATACAGTATTTTTGTGTTAGTCTTAAAACTGGAATAAAAGTTGATGCTGGAAGATGTATGAAAATACAACCTGTTTATTTGTAAGAACCGTATAGAAAATCATGCGCTGTAACAAAGAAACTAATGTGTGCTTCTTTTCTTTTAATAGAAAAGTATACTTGACCAATAAAATATTTTACAACAGACTGACAGCTACACAGATAGGAGGTGAGCTAGAGATGTCACTTGATATAATTTCTGTAAGGCTTGTTATTCCTTCCTACATTGAAATCTACAAGCTAGGAATTATGAACTTGATCATTACATTGAGAATCAAATACTCAGCTAGTTTACAGGCTGAATGATAAAAGAAAACATCAGTGATTCAGTAAAACCCTGGAAAACTTAGGAGGTTACATTAAGGGATATCCCATTGCTCAACATAATTTTATTTAATAACAAAAATGAAGAAATGAGTACATTGGACATGAAATATTCAGATTAATTAGAATATTATATGTTGAATAAGAGGAAAAAATTCAAGTTATTTAGACACAGTAATAGTATAAAAGAATACTCAGTCTCCCAATACAAGGTGAAATTACTAGAAATAATAAATTCAAGATAGCCAAAAACATAAATACAGAGTGGGAGATTTGCTGTATATTAAGCATGGCAAATAAATTTTTGAAAATCCAAGCGAGGACATGTTGAATATAAATCAACAATGTATCATCATTATAAAAAAAAGACAATGTATTATTGAATATTGTTTGATACACTCATGGTCTAGCAGAGCAACTTGCATGGAATAAGTTGTTATATATGTATATATCACTAGTATACTGTATTATATAACTGTGTATTATACATTATATAGTTCGTAAATATATGCAAGATCCGAATAGTATATTAAATATTGTATTTTGTGAGTAATATATAGCATATGTGTACGCTTTTACTTTTCATATATGCAACAAATAAACACTTCTCCAGAAATAATTTTCCATAATTTGCATTTATAGAAAGATCTATGCTTTTTAAAAACTTAATAATTGTAGAAATCCAAAGAAAGAATAACTTCAATAGAATGAATGGCCCCATAACAAAGATATATACTTATCTCTTCTATACCTACTTATATACATATATATATACACATGCACATATACATATTTGTGTGTGTATATGTGTGTGTGTTTGCCTGTGTGTATTTTTACTGTAAACAGGAAACATTTAGTGAGGGTGCGTTAGCTTAATTATGGTCTTGAAGAACGCGAAGAATATTCAAATTCCTAGACAATATTTAAATTCCAGACTTTAAAGCAGGAATATTTTAGTAAGCTACCTCAGTTAGTGATGATCAAAAGTTAAATGAACCTCCTTTAGGTTATAGAGAAGATATTCCTGAGGACGTTTATGAAAATTAAGTACAAATGTTTGTGGCATTTTGAATATTCATGTGAGTAAGAACAACTAAAGTACAGAACCAGTGAAACTCAAAGCCCAAGGGATCTAAATGATTATTTATGTCAATACCCACAATTCAAAGGCTACAAATCTGAGACTCAAGATTGTAAATAGTCTTGTCTATGGTCAGAATAAGAAGGGTTTGTTCTGACCTTCTTTGATCAAACTTTTAAGTCATTCTTAAAAATTCTGTAAGCCAGTGTTCTCAGCTTGGATCAATGTAAAAACACGTTTTAAAGGGAGTAAGAATATTTTTTCTCAGAACTGGCAAAATACATCTGTGAACTCCAATTTGAGAAACATTGCTGTAAGTCATGAGGGTTATATCAAGCATTTCAAATGAAATTCTTAATTCCAAGGAAATTTAAAGCAGTCATATAGTCAACTTATCTCACACTTGCACATTTCTTTTGTAGTTGTAAAATTATCCCTCTAATAAAAAAAAATTTGGAAGATTTGTCAAATACAAGGGTAGCATATGTATTCTAAACTAAAAGATAAAGAAGAAAGAAGTAGAACTCATATAGAAATTTTAAAAATCTATATGAATTGAATTTATCCTTTCCTTAAAAATCATTTTGGTGAAGATGTTTGTTTACAAAATTGTTGAATAACTCTAGAATTATTAACTATGAAGGAGGTGACATCACTGAACACTATGTGTTTTTATCAATCTCAATGATGACCAGTGAATTCTCAATCCAAGTATTTATCCTGATTAAAACAAAGTATTAGCTTGTCATTTTAATAAGTATAGTTCCTATTATAGGAATATTTATATTAAAACAAATTAATAATTAGAATGTGGTGACAAAATAGGGCAAAGACATCATTTTTGTCACAGTAAAATTAAAATAATAAAACTAATGGATCATAAAAATTTATAAAATAATTAAGGGAGATATTTTATCTTTGGTTTAAATACTTTAATAATAGTTCATAATATTTGCCAAGGGGCAAAGATTTCAAATAGAATTGTTTGAATATTTTTTCCAGAACTAATTATAAAGAAATCTAAAGTTTAAATCAATTAAGCTCTAGTATAGATACCTAAGTAGAGATAAGAGCATTATAATATAAGAGAATAGAGATGAGAACTACAAGAGCAAACTCCCCAAAGTACAAACTTCAAAAAAAATGCAGAAGAGTACACATGATTCTAATCTAGAACAGTTTACATATAATATATTTATGCATATAAAATATAATTTTAAAAATGCTTATTTGTCTATTTCCTGGAAGAATTCTTTTTTTTTAACATCTTTATTGGAGTATAACTGCTTTACAATGGTGTGTTAGTTTCTGCTTTATAACAAAGGGAATCAGTTATACATATACATATGTTCCCATATCTCTTCCCTCTTGCATCTTCCTCCCTTTCACCCTGCCTATACCACCCCTCTAGGTGGTCACAAACCACATAGCTGATCTCCCTGTGCTATGCGGCTGCTTTCCACTAGCTATCTATTTTACATTTGGTAGTGTATATATGTCCATGCCACTCTCTCACTTTGTCACAGCTTCCCCTTCCCCTTCCCCATATCCTCAAGTCCATGCTCTAGTAGGTCTGTGTCTTTATTCCCGTCTTACCCCTAGGTTCTTCATGACATTTTTTTTTCCTTAGATTCCATATATATGTGTTAGCATACAGTATTTGTTTTTCTCCTTCTGACTTACTTCACTCTGTATGACAGACTCTGGGTCTATCCACCTCACTACAAATAATTCAATTTCGTTTCTTTTTATGGCTGAGTAATATTCCATTGTATATATGTGCCACATCTTCTTTATCCATTCAACTGTTGATGGACACTTAGGTTGCTTCCATGTCCTGGCTATTGTAAATAGATCTGCAATGAACATTTTGGTACATGACTCTTTTGGAATTATGGTTTTCTCAGGGTATATGCCCAGTAGTGGGATTGCTGGGTCGTATGGTAGTTCTATGTGTAGTTTTTTAAGGACCCTCCATACTGTTCTCCATAGTGGCTGTATCAATTTACATTCCCACCAACAGTGCAAGAGTGTTCACTTTTCTCCACACCCTCTCCAGCATTTATTGTTTCTAGATTTTTTGATGATGGCCATTCTGACTGGTGTGAGATGATATCTCATTGTAGTTTTGATTTGCATTTCTCTAATGATCAATGATGTTGATGTTTCATGTGTTTGTTGGCAATTTGTAATATCTTCTTTGGAGAAATGTCTATTTAGGTCTTCTGCCCATTTTTGGATTGGGTTGTTTGTTTTTTTGTTATAGAGCTGCATGAGCTGCTTGTAAATTTTTGAGATTAATCCTTTGTCAGTTGCTTCATTTGGAAATATTTTCTCCCATTCTGAGGGCTGTCTTTTGGTATTGTTTATGGTTTCCTTTGCTGTGCAAAAGCTTTTAAGTATAATTAGGTCCCATTTGTTTATTTTTGTTTTTATTTCCATTTCACTAGGAGGTGGGTCAAAAAGGATCTTGCTGTGATTTATGTCATAGAGTGTTCTGTCTATGATTTCCTCTAAGAGTTTGATAGTGTCTGGCCTTATATTTAGGTCTTTAATCCATTTTGAGTTTATTTTTGTGTATGGTGTTAGGGAGTGTTCTAATTTCATTCTTTTACATGTAGCTGTCCAGTTTTCCCAGCACCAGTTATTGAAGAGGCTGTCTTTTCTCCACTGTATATTCTTGCCTCCTGTATCAAAGATAAGGTGACCCCTGGAAGAATTCTTAAGAAATTATCTATGGTAGTTGGTAGTGGAACTGATGATCTACTTTGTGCACTGTTTAATTTTTCTTACACCATGTTAAAAAAATGAGAAAATAAAATATAATCATCCCGTTATAAAAAAACAGCACTTGACTATTATGAATCAAATTATAGTAACTATAATTTTTTTGTCTAACATTATATATTTTGTAAAAATATATTTTAATACATCTTATATAACAATTTAATTGCATATTAAATGACATCATTGGGTTAAATGTTTTTTTCAGATTTTAGGTTATACGTTGATAATTTTGTTATCAATGTATAAAGAAAAAACCTTGATTTTTATATCTTGTAGTCACACATTTTTAAAGTTTCAACAAATCATTTTAATGTTTCAAAATCTCCTCTTCACTCTTAAAGTCTTATGAAAATTGTTCCATTCTTCACAAGAAAATTACAAAATAATAATATTAATATTGGACATTTGGGGCTTCTGAATAAATATGAATGAAAAGCTTGCAATCCTAAACCAGTGTAATACATTGATGTATTCACTTTAATTTGTAACTATAGTTTTTAAAATTTGTCCCCATTAGGCTACTCTTTCATTATTTGGTAAGATTGTTTTAAAATTAGAATCTTGCAATACCTTCCCTTCCTGTTTCACTTAACATGGCTTGGGAAGAATGACCATACATTAAAAAACATCATTGAGTTTTGTGATTGATGGTTATATTTTCAGAGCTTGAAAAACTCTACAATTAAATGGATGCTTAAAGTTGGTAAGCCATCAAAATTTTCGGAGAGGAAAAAGTTTAAATGATGAGGCTTGACGATATGAAAACTAAAGGATTCTCCTAGTGTTCAAGGACTTTTTTGCTTTCCAAATCACTTAAACTTTCTACTTGTAACTGCAGTATTTGGAAGGACCTTTGCATTTTAACATTGTGATTACGTGCACTGTAAAACGCATGGACTGCACGAGAGACAACAAACTCTACTAATCAACAGAGGATATGAAACTCTCTAAACTATTTTCCTGAACTGTATTAACCACAGGGTTTCAGAGACGTAAAAAAGATACTCAAAGAATAGATCTTTGGGGATTTTGCTCTTGCTTTCATATCATGTGAATCATCTTTGTTTCATCAGTGTTCCCACTTCCTTATTTTCTTTCTGAGTTTTAGTAGCTTAAACATTATGTTGAAATGCTACATTTGCATGTATTAATATGTTAATTTCATTAGTTCCATAAATGATATTACCTTTCACATACATCATGAGTACAAATTTCCAATGTATTTGAAAGGTGAAAGGCAAATTTAGAGCTACTTTTTATACCCTGGGCTGCCGTTTAGAACTCAATCACTTGACCTTTAGGGGAAAGATGTAGATGTGTAAGCAGGAAAGTTGCAAGTTAAGTTCTTTCTGGAGAATTCAAAATAAGTCTTCTCAAAAATACCTAAAATATAGTAATCAAAAGAAAGCATACCATTAACTTCACCAGTAGTCAGAAGTTTGGCCCTGTTGTTCTTTGGAATAAACTGTTTAGGAAATAGTGAAACAGTTTATATTTATAATGTTTATGGAAGAAAGTAAATAAGACAAAACATAAGAGAGTATTGATGAACTAATTAGTAAAAGGTTCTGCACTTTCTATATTTAAAATAAATGTAAAAGGGCGATATGAATTCACGGTTGTTAACATATATAATCCTATCTAGATTCTAATTTACTGAAAATGCTCTATTTCAACCATGCTTCTTATTGTTTTGCTGTTGGTAGTAAATGGAGAAATATAAACCAGAATCTAAGGAACAAAAGTACTAATTTCAACATTTATGCAGAGATGCAAAGACCCAGAATACTCAACACAATATTGATGGAGGAACAAAATCAGAGGACTGACACTACCCAACTTCAAGACTTACTATAAAGCTACAGTAATCAGGAAAATATGGTGCTGGCAAAGAATAGACAAATAGATCAAATGACACATGAAGAGCCCAGAAATAGACCCCCATAAATATAGTCAATTGATGTTTCAGAAAGAAGTAAAGGTAATACAGAAAAGGCAGTCTTTTTAACAAATTGTGCTGGAACTATTGTCCATTCCCATTAAAAAAATGAATCTTGACAAAGAACTTTACACCTTTCACAAAAATTAACTCAAAATGGATCACAGATCTAAATGTAGAGTGCAAAACTATAAAACACTTAGAAGATAATATATAAGACAATCTAGATATCTCTGGGTTTGGTGATGACTTTTTAGATACAATACCAAAGGTGCAATCAATGAAAGAAATAATTGATAAGCTGGACTTCATTAAGACAATGTGTACAGAATGAAAAGACAAGCAATGGTATGGGAGAAAATATTTGCAAAAGACATATCTGATAAAGGACAGTTGTCTAAAATATACAAGAAACTCTCCAGTAAGAAAACCAACAACTTGACTAAATTAATGGGCCAAAGACTTCAACATATACCTCACTAAAGAAGAGATACAGATGGCAAATAAGCATATTAAAAGATGTTCCACATCATATGTCATAAAAGAAATGCAAATTAAAACAATTAAATATCACTATATACCTATTAGAATGACCAAAATCACCAAAATGACAGTGAAAACACCAAGTGCCAGTGAGGATGCAGAGCAACAGGAACTCTCAATCATTACTAGTGTGAGTATAAAATGGTACAGCCACTTTGAAAGACAGTTTATCAATTTCTTACAACACTAAACATACTCATCATAAGGTCCAGCAATCTAATGAGTTGAAAACTATGTCCACCCAAAAAACCTGCACACAGATATTTTCAGCAGCTTTATTCATAATTGCCAAAACTTGGAAGAAATAGGTGAATGGATAAACAAACTGGTACATCCAAACAATGGAATATTATTAAACTCTAAAAAGGAATGAGTAATCAAGCCATGAAAAGACATGGAAGAAACTTAAACATATATTACTAAGTGAAAGAAACCAATGCGAAAAGGCTATATACTGTATGATTCCAACAATACGACATTCGGGAAAAGGCAAAACTATGGAGACAGTAAAAGGATCAATGCTTGCTATGGGTTAATGAGGAGAAAGGAATGAAGAGTCTGAACACAGAGGATTTTTAGAGCAGTGAAACTACTTTATAAGATACTATAATGGTGGATACATGTCATTTAACATCTGTCAAAACACATGGAATGTACAACTAAAAGTGAACTGTAGTGTAAATTATGGACTTTGGGTGATAATAATGTTTCAGTGTAGGTTCATTAATTGTAACAAATGTAGGTCTCTGGTGGAAGATGTTGACAATGTGGGAGACTATGCATGTGTGGAGGCAGGGAGTATATGGAAAATCTCTGCACCATCTTCTCAATTTTTTCTGTTAACATAAAATTGTTCTAAAAATAGTCTATTAAAAAAAGTACTAATCCACAGTAATCTTAAATTTTCTTATTAGTTTCCTATAGTCAAGGAGTACTTCAAAATATTTATTTTAACCTTAATAAGATATCACTGGAGTGTGTGTGTATATGTGTATATATATTTGTATGTGTGTGTTAGAGTGAGTGTGTGTGTGTGTGTGTGTGTGTGTGTGTGTGTGTGTAAGATAGGACAGAGTGACTTCTTTATTTTTCTATGAATCAATGATACTCAACGTTTAACATATCAAAAAAGAAGATGTGTGGAAAAATAAACATCTCACTAAAGGTAAATTCATGGGCAATTATAAAAGCTAGTATTACTGCAACAAGGATTCATAACTATTTTTTCATTTGTTTCTACATAATTTAGGAGACTAATACATTAAAAAAATCGTTAGTGTAAAATCTAGTATTACTGTAACTTTGGTTTGTAACTCCAAATCTTGTTTTCTACATAATTTAGGACACTAATGCATTAAAAAAATTATTAGTTTATGTTTTGGGACACACTATATATACAAACATAATTTTGTGATATCAACAATGGAAAGGGGTGGGGAAAGAACATTTTGTATGTCATTAAAGTTAAGCTGGTGTAAATTCAAATAAGAGTGTTATAACTTTAGGATTTTAAATGAAATCCCCATGGTAACCACAAAGAAAACAGCTCTACAATACACACAAAGGAAATGAGAAAGAAATTCAAATGTTTCCAGATTGGTTCAAGATGGCAGAGTAGAAGGACATGCTCTCACTCCCTCTTTCAAGAACACTGGAATCACAACTGGCTGCTGAACAATCATCGACAGGAAGACACTGGAATTCACCAAAAAAGGAAACCCCACATGAAAAGGCAAAGGAGAAGCCACAATGAGACAGTAGGAGGGGCGCTATCACAATAAAATCAAATCCCATAACTGCTGTATGGGTGACTCACAATCTGGAGAACATGGACACCACAGAAGTCCACCCACTGGAGTGAAAGTTCTGAGCCACAAAGTGAAAGTTCTGAGCTTCCCAAACTGGGGGTCTGGCAATGGGAGGAGGAATTCCTAGAGAATCAGACTTTGAAGGCTAGTGGGATCTGACTGCAGGACTTCAGCAGGACTGGGGGAAACAAAAACTCCACTCTTGGAGGGCACACACAAAGTAGTGTGCATGTCAGGACCCAGGGGAAGGAGCAGTGACCCACTAGGAGACTGAGCCAGACCTACCTGCTAGTGTTGGAGGGTCTCCTGCAGAGGCGGGGGGCAGCTGTGGCTCACCAAGGGACAAGGACACTGGCAGGAGTTCTGGGAAGTACTCATTGGCATGAGCCCTCCCAGAGTCTGCCATTAGCCCCAACAAAGAGCCCTGGATAGGCTCAAGTGTTGCATTGCCTCAGGCCAAACAACCAACAGGAAGGGAACCCAGCCCCATCCAGAGCAGACAAGCAGATTAAAGTTTTACTGAGCTCTGCCCACCAGAGCAACAGCCAGCTCTACCCACCACCCATCAGGAAACTTCCACAAGCCTCTTGCATAGCCTCATCCACCAGAGGGCAGACAGCAGAAGCAAGAAGAACTACAATCCTGCAGCCTGTGGAACAAAAACCACATTCACAGGAAGATAGACAAGATGAAAAGGCAGAGAGCTATGTACCAGATGAAGGAACAAGATAAAACCCCAGAAAAACAACTAAATGAAATGGAGACAGGCAATCATCCAGAAAAAAAATTCAGAATAATGATAGTGAAGATGATCCATGACCTTGGAAGAAGAATGGAGGCAAAGATCGAGAAGATGCAAGAAATATTTAACAAAGATGTAAAAGAATTAAAGAACAAACAAACAGAGGTGAACAGTACAATAACAGAAATGGCAACTACACCAGAAGGAATCAATAGCAGAATAACTGAGGCAGAAGAACGGATAAGTGACCTGGAAGACAGAATGGTGGAATTCACTGCTGCGGAACAGAATAAAGAAAGAAGAATGAAAAGAAATGAATACAGCCTAAGAGACCTCTGGGACAACATTAAACGCAACAACATTCGCATTATAGGGGTCCCAGAAGGAGAAGAGAGAGAGAAAGGACCAGAAAAAATATTTGAAGACATTATAGTCGAAAACTTCCCTAACATGGGAAAGGAAATAGCCACCCAAGTCCAGGAAGCACAGAGAGTGCCATACAGGATAAATCCAAGGAGAAACATGCCAAGACACAGCATAATCAAACTGGCAAAAATTAAAGACAAAGAAAAATTATTGAAAGAAGCAAGGGAAAAATAACAAATAACATACAAGGGAACACCCATAAGGTTAACAGATGATTTCTCAGCAGAAACTCTAAAAGCCAGAAGGGAGTGGCATGACATATTTAAAGTGATGAAAGGGAAGAACCTACAAACAAGATTACCCTACCCAGCAAGGATCTCACTCAGATTCAATGGAGAAATCAAAAGCTTTACAGACAAGCAAAAGCTAAGAGAATTCAGCACCACCAAACCAGCTCTACAAACAAATGCTAAACAAACTTTTCTAAGTGGGAAACACAAGAGAAGAAAAGGACCTACAAAAACAAACCCAAAAAATTAAGAAAATGGTAATAGGAACATACCTATTGATAATTACCTTAAACATGAATGGATTAAATGCTTGAACCATAAGACACAGGCTTCCTGAATGGATACAAAAACAAGACCCATATATATGCTGTCTACAAGACACCCAATTCAGACCTAGGGACACATACAGACTGAAAGTGAGTGGATGGAAAAAGATATTCCATGCAAATGGAAATCAAAAGAAAGCTGGAGTAGCAGTACTCATATCAGATAAAATAGACTTTAAAATAAAGAATGTTACAGGAGACAAGGAAGGACACTACATAATGATCAAGGGAAAAATCCAAGAAGAAGACATAACAATTATAAATACGTATGCACCCAACATAGGAGCACCTCAATACATAAGGCAACTGCTAACAGCTCTAAAAGAGGAAGTCAACAGTAAAAAAATAATAGTGGGGGACTTTAACACCTCACTTACACCAATGGACAGATCATCCAAACAGAAAATTAACAAGGAAACACAAGCTTTAAATGACACAACAGACCAGATAGATTTAACTGATATTTATAGGACGTTCCATCCAGAAACAGCAGATTACACTTTCTTCTCAAATGCGCAAGGAACATTCTCCAGGATAGATCACATCTTGGGTCACAAATCAAGCCTCAGTAAATTTAAGAAAATTGAAATCATATCAAGCACCTTTTCTGACCACAACGCTATGAGATTAGAAATCAAGTACAGGGAAAAAAATGTAAAAAACACAAATATATGGAGGCTAAACAATATGTTTCTAAATAACCAAGAGATCACTGAAGATATCAAAGAGGAAATCAAAAATACCTAGAGACGAATGACAATGAAAACATGATGACTCAAAACCTATGGGATGCAGCAAAAGCAGTTCTAAGAGGGAAGTTTATAGCTATACCAGCCTACCTCAAGAAACAAGAAAAATCTCAAATAAACAATCTAACATTACATCTAAAGGAACTAGAGAAAGAAGAACAAACAAAACCCAAAGTTAGTAGAAGGAAAGAAATCATAAAGTTCAGAGCAGAAATAAATGACATAGAAACAAAGAAAACAATAGCAAAGATCAATAAAACTAAAAGTTGGTTCTTTGAGAAGATAAACAAAATTGATAAACCTTTAGCCAGACTCATCAAGAAAAAGAGGGAGAGGACTCAAATCAACAAAATTAGAAATGAAAAAGGAGAAGTTACAACAGACACCGCAGAAGTAGAAAGCATCCTAAGAGACTACTACAAGCAACTGTATGCCAATAAAATGGAAAACCTGGAAGAAATGGACAAATTCTTAGAAAGGTATAACCTTTCAAGACTGAACCAGGAAGAAATAGAAAATATGAATAGACCAATCACAAGTAATGAATTGAAACTGTGATTAAAAATCTTCCAACAAACAAAAGTCCAGGACCAGATGGCTTCATAGGTGAATTCTATCAAACATTTAAAGAAGACCCACCCTTCTCAAACTCTTCCAAAAAATTGCAGAGGAAGGAAAATTCGCAAACTCATTCTATGACGCCACCATCACGCTGATACCAAAACCAGACAAGGATACTACAAAAAAAGAAAATTACAGACCAATATCACTGATGAATACAGATGCTAAAATCCTCAACAAAATACTAGCAAACAGAATCCAACAACACATTAAAAGGATCATACACCACAATCAAATGGAATTTATCCCAGGGATGCAAGGATTCTTCAATATATGCAAATCAACCAATGTGATACACCATATTAACAAATTGAAGAAGAAAAACCATACGATCATCTCAATAGATGCAGAAAAAGCTTTTGACAAAATTCAACACCCATTTATGATAAAAAGTCTCCAGAAAGTGGGCATAGAGGGAACCTACTTCAACATGATAAAGGCCATATACAACAAACCCACAGCAAACATCATTCTCAATGGTAAAAAACTGAAAGCATTTCCTCTAAGATCAGGAAAAAGACAAGAATGTCCAGTCTCACCACTATTATTCAACATAGTTTTGGAAGTCCTGGCCACGGCAATGAGAGAAGAAAAAGAAATACAAATTTGGAAAGAAGAAGTAAAACTGTCATTGTTTGAAGATGACATGATACTATACATAGAGAATCCTAAAGATGCCACCAGAAAACTACTAGAGCTAATCAATGAATTTGGTAAAGTTGCAGGATACAAAATTAATACACAGAAATCTCTTGCATTCCTATACACTAATGATGAAAAATCTGAAAGAGAAATTAAGGAAACACTCCCATTTACCACTGCAACAAAAAGAATAAAATACGTAGGAATATACCTACCTAGGGAGACAAAAGACCTGTATGCAGAAAACTATAAGACACTGATGAAAGAAATTGAAGATGATACCAACAGATGGAGAGATATACCATGTTCTTGGATTGGAAGAATCAATATTGTGGAAATGACTATGCTACCTAAAGCAATCTACAGATTCAATGCAATCCCTATCAACTTACCAAAGTTTTTACAGAACTAGAACAAAAAGTCTTACAATTTGTATGGAGACACAAAAGACCCCAAATAGCCAAAGCAGTCTTGAGGGAAAAAAACGGAGCTGGAGGAATCAGACTCCCTGACTTCAGACTATACTACAAAGCTACAGTGATCAAGACAATACTGTACCGGCACAAAAACAGAAATATAGATCAATGGAACAAGATAGAAAGCCCAGAGAAAAAGCCACGCACCTATGGTCAACTAATCTATGACAAAGGAGGGAAAGATATACAATGGAGAAAAGACAGTCTCTTCAATAAGTGGTGCTGGGAAAACTGGACAGCTACATGTAAAAGAATGAAATTAGAACACTCCCTAACACCATACACAAAAATAAACTCAAAATGGATTAGAGACTTAAATGTAAGACCGGACACTATAAAACTCTTAGAGGAAAACATAGGAAGAACACTCTTTGACATAAATCACAGGAAGATATTTTTTGATCCACCTCTTAGAGTAATGGAAATAAAAATAAACAAATGGGACCTAATGAAACTTAAAAGCTTTTGTACAGCAAAGGAAACCATAAACAAGACAAAAAGACAACCCTCAGAATGGGTGAAAATATTTGCAAATGAATCATCAGATAAAGGATTACTCTCCAAAATATATAAACAGTTCATGCAGCTCAATATTAAAAAAACAAACATCCCAATCCAAAACTGGGCAGAAGACCTAAATAGACTTTTCTCCAAAGAAGACATAAAGATGGCCAAGAAGCACATGAAAACCTGCTCAACATCACTAACTATTAGAGAAATGCAAATCAAAACTACAGTGAGGTATCACCTCACACCAGTTAGAATGGGCATCATCAGAAAATCTACAAACAACAAATGCTGGAGAGGATGTGGAGAAAAGGGAACTCTTGCACTGTTGGTGGGAATGTAAATTGATACCGCCACTATGGAGAACAGTATGGAGGTCCCTTAAAGAACTAAAAATAGAATTACCATATGATGCAGCAATCCCACTACTGGGCTATACCCAGAGGAAACCATAATTCAAAAAGACACATTCACCCCAATGTTCATTTCAGCACTATTTACAATAGCTAGGACATGGAAGCAACCTAAATGTCCATCGACAGATGAATGGATAAAGAAGATATGGTACATATATACAATGGAATATTACTCAGCCATAAAAAGGAACGAAATTGGGTGATTTGTAGAGACGTGGATGGATCTAGAGAGTGTCATACAAAGTGAAGTAAGTCAGAAAGAGAAAAATAAATATCGTATATTAACACATATATATGGAACCTAGAAAAATGGTATAGATGAACTATTTTGCAGGAGAGAAATTAAGACACAGATGTAGAGAACAAACGTATGGACACCAAGGGGGGAAAGCAGTGGGGGTGGTGGTGGTGGTGGTGTGCTGAATTGGGCGATTGGGATTGACATGTATACACTGATGTGTATAAAATGGATCACTGATAAGAAAAAAGAAACATAAAAAAAATACACTTCACTATGTCAGCTATGTTATTTTTTACGTTCACCATAATAATAAACCAATTTGTTAGACAATAACTATCTCAAAAAGTATATAATTTTTTTAAAGAAAGAAAGAAATTCAAATGTTTCACCATACACATACACAAAACCAAAAAAAAAAAATGATGGTAATACAAGAACAGGAGTGGCTATACTAATGTCAAACAAAATAAAATTTAAATTAAAAAAAAACCATAAGAAACAATGTACATTATGCTAAGTGAAATAAGCCAGTCATGAAAAGGCTAATACCGTATGATTCCACTTATATAAGGTACTTAGAGTAGTCAAAATCATAAAGACAGTAGAATCGTGATTTCCAACGACTGGGGGGAGAAGAGAATGGGAAGTAATTGTTTAACAGGTAGTATAGAGTTTCGGTTTTGCAAAAGGAAAAAAGTTCTGGATATCGATGTTAGTGATAGTTGTACAACAATATGAATGTACTTAAAAGCACTAAATTGTACACTTAAAAATGGTTGAGATGGTAAATTATGATATGTGTAAACTTTACCACAGTTTTTAAAAGAAGCAAAACTATAGACAAATTAGATTTTGTTAAAATTAAATTCTTGTTCATCAAAAGACAACATTACGAGAGTGAAAAGGCACACCACAGACTGGGAAAAATATCTGCAGTACATTGTAATCAATAAAAACTTAAAAAAATTAAAAAGATGTGTTCTTAGAACAACATGTTATGAACCTGCTCTCTATCAAGAACGCATCTTTTTTTTTTCAGACGCAAATTGTAATTTCAGGACTCTGTTGCTTTAAAAAATTGCTTATCTTCCAAATGCATTATTTTATGTTACTTTGTTGGAAATTCATGCCAAATGTCAAGAGAATGAATGTTGAATAACCAGGATCTAATTATAAGAATGCAATTTAGTTGCGTGCAGAATAACAATTCAAAAAACTGTCTCAAGGTTTAAACAAGGAAATGGTAAATCCTTGAAGGAAAATATCTCAATAACAAAACAAAACAAAATGAAAACACCTTAGTCCAGTCCCAGTGACAGTATATAAAGCAAACTATTTTTAACTCTGGGTTTTGACAGCTTTTTCTTTTAGGAGTTCTAGCCATTGTATTTACTTGGTCCCCTGAACTTGCCCAATCCTTTTTAGGTCCACTGCTTTTGCCCTATGTCTTTATCATCTTATGAGTAAATTAATCAAAAGTCTAAATGGCCTTCATATCTCTAGCATCTCTGCTTGTCAACAGAGTCTGTAGTTACAAGATTTACTCTCCTAAATTCACATATCTAATTGTGCTTCATGATTATCTTCCCAACCAGATCACAAGTTATTTTTCCAACTTTGTATTCCAATGCACCACAATGGACTCCATTATTCCACAAGTCTACAGTGTATTTAATTATTTTCTTGCCTCAGTTTGCGCTAATGATGCAATACATTTCCTTCTGGTTTCTTCTCTCTCTCCCTGTCTTTTTCCCCCTGAGAATCGCTTTAAAGTTCTTTAATATCATTTTCTGCTTTAAAAGTTTAGTTCAAATTTTAGATTTTTAGGACTTCTTTGCTAACCTGAAGAACAAATTCTACACTTCGGACAATATACCCCCTTACCATTTGTTTATACCTTACCTAGCTATACATGCCTCTGTTTCTACCATAAAGCCTATGCATTCCTTTAAAGCAGTGATCAGCTCTTCCATTGTGAATCTACAGCATTTGACATTAAGTAGATATCTAATAAATATACAGTATTGCTTATCTTTGTGTTACATATCTCACACACTTATAAGTATGCATGACTGAATTTAGCCTTTTGGTCATTTACCACTTTTAAACAAGAGTCTGCTTCTTAGGTCTTTCTTTTGAGCTTGTATTAATAAAAGGGAAATGTTGACTTAATTCATAAAAATGTCATCTATGACTTCTGGGGGGAAGCATTAAGGCATATCTCAGCCAGCCTTCTCTACCACTAGTTGGCCTCTTAACTACAGATGGGACTTAATTGCTCCTTAAATACATCTAACGTTTAAGCTTCCACAAGATTGCCCACTAGCCATTTAGCACTTCTGTTGGTAGTTTTTACCCCAAATTCATGAATTATACTATGAATTCTTATTACTCTTTAATGCAGCAAAATATAAAAATCAGTAGTTTCTTCATGAGCAGATATAAATAAGTGCCAAGTTCAAATATTTGCTTTTTCAAGAAAGAGAATGAGCTAAAATAATACAGCACATAAACGAAATTCAAGTTGGTAAACAGAGCAGCCATTATAAAACAATGGAAACATATATCCACTGGGAAATTACTGAGGCTCCTTCCTGTCTAGGGAAAATGTGTAGTTATGTGTACCATGTGCCAAGGACAGACTGGTCCTTTCCAGACACTTACCCTCTGACAGCATGAATAAGTCTCAGTGATGGATAGGCAGTTCGCACTTTCAGTTTATTCTTAAGGATTAACGCATTAACCCACTCCACGTGCTTCTCTCCTCCTTTGACCATGAAAGCAGGGATCCAAAGGACACTGTCATTCAGCATGGAAAGTCTATGCACAAATTTTTCTCTGTCACTCTCATTCCGAAAGCCTCCAAATGCTCTTTGTACAACTGATGGATTCATGGTAATAAAATCTGATTTAGTTCCCACATCTGCAGCAAACTCCACCACAGGGGCTAGATTACACCTGAAGAGGAAAAAATTAATGGACAAATGAAAAGTAAATATGAAACAGTCACTCCTGAAATGGTGTGCATGAAGAGAAGAATGGGGAATGAGCATTTTTTTTCACCAGGTGGAAAAAAAAAAAGATAATCTGCCTGGTAAAATTACATTTTCAGTAAGTCAACACACATTCAGGAATGCTGTCTTCAATAAAGATGTGCACTCCTAGTAATGGGGCTCAAATTGTCATTTATATTAATTCACTCTGCTGTCGAAGAATACTCATTGCTGTTATCTTCATAAAACCACATGATATGAATTCCTAATAGGTGAATTTATGATGGTAAAGTCACAAGAGCTCTGCCGTGTAGTAGGCAGTCTAAACCACATGCTGTTCCATAAGTAAGTAAACCACATTTGACCTGATACTCCAATCTGCACCACTTGTCAAGCTTAAGTCATTTCGACAAGCTTATGAACATAAGTAAGTGGAGATGGCTTTTCTGTACCCTGAGGTTAAGGGAAAAATATAACTCATGACGTTTTCCACAGACATATTTGTAATTGCCTTCTATAGGCCTAAATGTGAAGGAAAAGGAAGAAAAATGGAGTTATCACATTTAATATGCCTTTTGAGATGTTAACTAATGCAGAAAAGCCTCTCCTATAGGATCAAATATCTTTCTGTTCCTCAAAATGCCTGTTTTCCCTACTAAGAGGCCATGTGCGTTTGTGGAGAAGGGACAGAATTTGTTGCCCTGTTCTCACTACCAAAGCTCCAGGGCCTCAGAAAGTACCTGGGTCAGATTTTATTCTCGTAACCTGATTTCATTCCTGTATTACAAGAAAGCTTTGGAAAGCACCTTGAATTTTGCCTTCAACCAATTTGTGATGCTTCTTTGATTCTGTCACATAGACCTTTGGATTTGATGTAACTTAAAAAATAGCTTTTTAATTTTACAATATTTTAACTTGCTAAAAAGGGCACATTTTAATTAGTTGATAAGTGAAAAATTAGATTTTTAACAAACAAGACTTTACTAATTTGGAGAAAAACCAATTGAATCTATACATTCATGAAAACACTCACACACACAGATTTTTTTCTTTTCTTTTTCATTGTTTATAACAGCCTTTCAAGGGAAGGGAAGAGAAACTAATTTCCTCTTTCTGCATTTTTGCAGGTTTGACTGCATTATGAAAGTTTCTCACATTTCTCTTCCTTGTGCATTTTGCCACATTAATTAAATTCTCAAACAAGTTAAATTTAGTTAGAAAGTAAAGTGTGTGCTCTGCTATTAAAATTACTGGTTTATATATCCTTCCTTATCTCTCTTAATTAATATATCTTATTACTTCCTAGATCTTGACAACATTTATCTAACGCAACAAGTATCTTTCATCTCACACAATTAAGCAAAGTCTATGTTATCTAGGATAACCTACTGAGAGAAAACAAATAAAAGTTAACACATATTATTTAGAAACAATCATTTCAAGTCATATAACTTTAATTATACCCACTATATTATATGATAGAGTATTTATTTGTCTCTATCCATGATCCATGCACTACTGGAGATTAGTTATTATTCACTCACCTCACAGTAAGAATATTAGGAATGGGACTGCCCTGGGAAAGAACAGCTACATGTGAACAGAAGCAAACTGAACATCTTATAGTGGAACTCATGGAAGACTGAGGATATGATAATTTTTGAAGTCCTAAAATTTTGAAGTCCTAAAAACTGAACATCTTATAGTGGAACTCATGGAAGACTGAGGATATGATAATTTTTGAAGTCCTAAAATGTGCTCCACACCAGCTTTAAAAATAGTCTAAAATTCTAAGCAAGCTGATTATAAGATGAATTTGGATACTGTGAGGAAATGCTTTCTGAACAACATTGGTACAAACACTTCTCATTCCTCAGGTAAAAAATAAACAACACTTGTTAACATGACAGTTAACATATTCCTGTCAGGGGAGATGGCTTCAGACAGATCTTTTTGCTGTAATAATTCCTCAGTGATTCTTTTCAGAGGATTTCCACCATAGGAAAAAATATCTATACTTCATTTTCTCTATAATTATAAAAATAATCAGAGCCAACCCTGTTAAAGAAAGCCAAAATAACATCCCACTGAATTATCTTTTCAGGAAAAAAAATCACTTAATTACTTCATGCTTTTCATTACTTTTTCTTATGACATATTTAAAAGCCCCTCCACACCCATGTTTGCTAACACCCACTCTTTTAGGACTGATTCAGCATGTTTCTGAAACAGGATTGTCTGGCCATGTGCCATTTAAGAGCTAATAAGATAGTCATCAATAAAATTGGATGCTGAAAGACAGGGACTTTCCACCTTGGAAGCAAAAGGAAACGAACAGAATAACAATATTTCTGGAGAATAGGGTTGGATCTAGGAGAGGAGCCAATATATTTGATGTAGTCAAAGAATACTAAATGGCTGTGATGTAAACTGAAAGAGCACCAGGAGATCAAAGAGTAATCAACCCACCTGAGCTTTACTGTAAAGTTTTTATGACCTAAGCACAGCCCAACCAGAGTTTGTGAGGGATGGAAACAGAGGTAAAGGAAATAGCATGACAGAAGGACACACTGTAAAATATGAACTATGCTGGCTCCACAGCCTGCTTGTTCATTTTCCTTGGAGTGACTATGTCTAATTTTTCACTGGAAGGAAAGATTAACATCATGTCCACATGTGGCCAGCAAATTAATTTCTCTGTAGTTGAGTTAGATATCTAGTCATATAATTAGCTGAATGTCACATAATCAGGGCAAGCATTAAGGAAGCCAAAATAACCAACCAGCTGTGTTACACTCCAGCAATTCAGTAGACTTGTTGTGAACTTCACAGCGTTACTAGTAGCAATACTGCTGATTGAGCAAGATTATAAATAGATTTGCAATCACACATTCTTAACTTTCCTTTTTAAAAAATCTTCTCAGGGATTACAATCATCAAAAGTATCCAGAATGTGTAGCAAGCGTTTATGAAGCATTATTTCACATGTTATTCTTAATCTCATAAAAGTGAAGTGCCCAATTTTTAAATGATGGATATCTGTGAGTCAAAACTACTGAGGGCACGAGAATATTTAATACACTCAAGTTCTGTTTCTTTAGCCAAATTAAATTTTTGTACTGACCAACTATTTTGACATATCAAAAACATGAAAACATATACACAGAATTAGGTCTGATGGCCAAACTCCCTGTTTACTCTAAGTCACCCGATTTTCAATTTGTTTGTTTTTATTTTCCATCACTGATTAAAAATCCTTGGGAAGGCAGCTAGCTCCACTTGTACTCTAGACCAGTGGTCCCCAACCTTTTTGACACCAGGGACTGGTTTCGTAGAAGATAATTTTTTCACAGATGGGGTGGGGAGGGGAGGATGGTTCAGGCGGTAATGAGAGTGATGGGGAGCGATAGGGAGAGGGATAGGGAGCGATAGGGAGCTGCAGATGAAGCTTTGCTTGCTCGACTGCCACTCACCTCCTGCTGTGCGGCCCAGTTCCTAACAGGCCGTGGATCAGTAGCGGTCTATGGCCCATGGGTTGGGGACCCCTGCCCTAGACGTCTGAAATTTCTTCTGTGATCTCAAACTAGATGTGATTGCCTCTCAACATTCCTTTTATGCAGAACTGAAGGCACTTTCATTTATTTCACAGCCATATAAAATGTTTTTAATAAATTTTAATTCACTTAATTATTTAAGGAAAGATGTGTTTATTTCATGTATAATAGCTGAAGACCACTCAGTTCTCTAGCAAGACATATCTCTTAGATTTGTTAGTATTCTCTGCATGTCCCTTAAATCATGGCTCAACAGTCTAAGCAACTAGGAGGCCCCTCTTTCAATAGCTCAACAGATATGCTTTGAGAGTTCATTGTGCAAATACTGCACAGTACTCAGAACTCTTTTTCCAGCTATCTTACTATTTGTGCTAATTTACAATGATATAACCTGGCCAAGACATGATCTTGACAATTATTATTAGTAATAGCAATAAGATAATACTCATTCAATTAGCTACATGTTAATGTATCCCACATTTGTTCTACCTATAGAACTAGTCATCTGAGATACTGAGGTACGACAGCATGTACTGTGATATAGGAGGTGGTTAATTACTTCTTTACACATACAACATAGATTAAATGAGAAGGGAACAATACTGAGTGCACTACAGACTTATCTCTATTCTTTCTCACCATTAGTTAATGTTCAGACAAGTTCCCATCACACAATTTTCCAAACACATCCTTTTTTTGTTGGCCAATCTCATTGTGTATTTATCTGTACTAACACTGAAATCCCTCAGCCCAAACCATCGTTGCCAATGGAACCACATTTGTCAACTGACTATGAAATGAGAGATAACCTCTTCTCCATTCTGCCCTCAGAGGAAGCATATGGTTCCTATCTGCTCCCATCCTGTTTTTGAGCTTGAAGAGCCAAGAAAGAGAACAAAGAATCTCTAATACCTGGTTTTGTTTTAGGCTTTGTGGTTACCCTCTCAAAACTTCTAGGGGAAGCTGAAACATGCAACCTATGAGCCTCTTTGACTTTCTTGAGGTGAGGATAGTAGACCCGAAACCAATAATTTTCAATACTTTGAGGTAAGGAGTAGTATTATCTCCACTTAGAGGTAAGGAACTAGGTCAAGGTGATTAGGAAACATGTCCAAGGACACAGCACATATAAAATAAAAGCATAACTATTTAAAAATGACTCCAGGACAGGAGTTTTAATTGACACTACTTATACATTGATTTCTTTCAGAGTCAGCGAAAAACTACTTATACATTGATTTCTTTCAGAAGCAGCGAAAAATGTCTGTATGTTCATGTTTCACCCCAACCTTCTTGTAAGAGAAAGAATGCCTTACCATTTGGTCTTAAGCATATTATACAAGGCCATTCAGCCATGACATTCTCCAAATCCTGAGCAGTTATTAAACAATAGGTATCTAACACATAAAAATAATACTTATATTTCAGATCTCTTGAGGGAAAGGATTTTCAAAAAATGCTGGTAAAAGGACTGAATATCTAATTGATGTGACTTTTTGAAATATGAAGCTTAGGGTTAACAGATGACTTATATGTGGTATATCATTATGTAGTAAACAAAATAAACAAATCCTCAAGTTGATAGAAATAAATACAAAAATGACACATATCATGAAAATAACTAAGTGATTAAACAGAAGAGAGACGTTTTTCACAAACCCAGATTTGTTTACATATTTGGCAAGGGTGAGAAGAACAGTGTCATATTATTTCTACGGAAATCACAGAATGAAAAAAAAATTAAACTCATTCTAGAAAACGAAGATCCAAATACCAGAGAAATATGTTAGACTATGGCATTCCCACACTTCAGTCAAAATCAAAATAGAATCATTGGGCAAATTTGCTACAACTGCACAGATATTATTCAATAACTTAGTTTGTTTGGGGGGAGAGGGAAAGGTATGCCAAGGAATGGATATGTTGTGCTTAAATCAAATAAAGTTGCATGCACGTGATTGTTTTCTTTTTCACAAAAGTGAATATATATATAGTAGCAAGACTAATATTTATTTGAATTATTATAAATGTTAAGTTTCTGGAAAGTTCAAATAAAGGAATATTAAGGATACTCTCTAAATCCTTCCTTTGTAATTAAAAATGAAGGATCATTTTAACTTTTCTGAAGAGGGTATGAAGAGAAAATTCTGGCAGCTGTTGGAGAGAAATTTCCTGTTCATTGTCTTGGGTAAAAATTCATTATTGGGATATTTCAGACATGGGGGTGGGAAACCAAGCAAGATCTTAGAATGTATTTTCAAGTACTCTTGTCCTAGTCAGGGAACTGGACTACTCCATTGATCAGCAGTTGCTGAGCAGTTAGTATTGTTTTACAGAGGGAAGAGAACTGATTTAGCATGGAATTTATGGTCTTAAAAATTATGTTGTACATTAAAAGGAAAGAAACAGCATTCATGAACTATTATGGCTGATACTTTAATTACCCATGCCAGAAAACCAAGGCAGAAGGACTATAACATTTTCTCTTTGCAATTCATGGTGTTAATAAACTAAGTACAATGCGGTCATCACAGTGGCTGTGGGAAATATACTTGAGTTTTCTAACTTTTAGTGATTACACCAGCAAACCTGTCACAGTAACAGTGCGTTGACATTTAACTTCCTTGTTTAAGAAAACAAAAATATGTTTGATTTGTCACTCTAAATTATAAATTTTTTTCTTTTCATTTTTTGGAAAGTATAATCCAAGATTGAAAAATGATTTCTAATTTAGTATATATAATTTACTTGACACTTGGTCCTGGAAAGACAGTTGGTATAATGTTCAGAAGAGTTAGGTATTCTGATACCATCAAGCATTCAGAAAAGTATCATATCATGAGTGGATAAAAATGAATGTTTCATTTTCTAATATCACAAGGCAGGCCAAGGCAACTTCACATTCATTACATCATATATATTTTAAGTGGATCTTTCTCATACTCTGTTTAGTAGAAAATAACATTTTGACTGGCGGAAAGCCCTTGATCTCCATAATTCTTTCATCTTCCATATCTGATTCATCACAAAGCCCTAAAAATTCATCTCAGAAAATTCCTCCTGAATATACTCTCTCTTCTCTATTTCTATTGATATTTTCTCAGCTTAGGTACCACCATGTTTTTTTGAACTATCATTGGAATAATTTCCTAGTTAACTATTTTTCAAACTGTTAGCTGGAACAATTGGTGGATCATAAATTGATCCGCAACTTTTAAAGAATGAAAAAGAACAAAACTGTCTATAATAGAAAATGACAGTGTTCCATGCACATAATTTTATGGAAATTTATTTCAGATTTACATGTGTGTGTAGTAATTGTAGCTGAGGAAGCAATAGCAGGAGTATATCATGATATAAGTTGTATTTCTTGCTATGCATTTTTTTTAAACAGTACTGAAAAACATTGCTCTAACCAGTTCTGTAACACAAGGACTCCAGCTTGATCATTCTCTGTTTCAAGGATGGTATCATCTTATTAATATGCACATTTGACCACGATACTATCCTAACCAAAAACCTTCAGTGATATCAGTCCAAGGGCTTTCATAATTTGCCCCTACCCTTACTTTCCAGAATTTTCTCTCTATACGTTTGCCTGTCTTAGATCCCAATGGCATCAGACTACTCCATGTACTTTTCTGTCTGTGTCCCTTTATTTATGATGATACCTCTGCCTGAAATGACTACCTAATACACTCTGGCCTCCAATCTCAAAAAATCCTACTTTTTCTTAAAACTCAAAGGTTAATATCCATTGCAATGTTTCACATGATTTCTTTGGCAGAACTAATTGCTTCTGCTGCACTGTTTTAAAATATTTACTTATATCTTTATTCTACAATGTATGGAACTTGATTACATTTAGTTGCTTGTATAGGGTTGATATCTTTAATGCAATTAGTCAATCTAACCATAATAATAATGACGGTTACTCTGTGTAGGTGAATTGAGAATCTGTTTACAATGGTATTTGATCTCTCAGTCTTCTAGGAGCGCTGCTGAGCGTTTAAATCAAGTCCTGAAAATTCACAGGCCCCTGGACCACAGGTTAACATAACGCTGAAAAATGGGCAATTTTGCTGGGCTATTTCCCCATTTAAAGGGGACAGGCTTTCATGGGCTTGTGATGAAAAATGCGAAAGAAAACATATCTGCCACCTGGTTTGGGCCCTGAGGCTGTCAGTTTGTGAGCTCTGCACTAAATCTTCTGATTCCCTGAACAAACACTTCAATTTTTATTTTTAACATGTATGTTCTGTTAAACATGTTAAACATGTTTCATTAGAAAGTTGATACAATGTGTGTTTTGGGAGGTGAATTAAGGAACACAAAAGGTACTAATAAATATGTGTTAAGCTGAAAACTGCATTTTAACTGTAGTTGTTAAAATATTTAACTCTCAGAAGGTGTGCTAACTAAAATACACAAAAATTGAAAAGAGTCATCCTTTTAAGTTGGAATTATTTAAATTACAACAAGAAATACAATCTGTTTCACTAATGTGAATGTATGTACATGTTTAAAAGGTAAGTAGGATTATTGTTAATGATCTCAGTCATCGAAGCTTAAAAAGCATGAAAGGCCCATTCACACAATACTTCGGTAAAATGATGTATGCCAAGAATAAGGGCAAGAATATCCATACAAATATAACATTCCTGGAAAGGGAATTATTTTCCTGTCCCAAACTGAACTGCCTTAAAACTTAGCTTCACTCATTTTTATAATTAGTTCCTTCTGTCTCCCTGGCAGCAATGCTTTGTTCTTAGTTCTCTTATTACTGTCACTGTACTATTTTGTTATTCCTCCCTCCATGTCTGTCTCCTCCATCAGACTACAAACTCCAAACAGAACAGACCATGTAATTTATCTTTATATCCTTAATACCCAATGAAGCCCCTCAGAACTTGCCATCTAGTGGCTGCTTGATAATTGTTTGTTGAATGAAGAAATACTTGTTGAATTAATGGACTACAAATTAATGGAACCACTGTTTCCATTTTTAAACTTCAAATAAATGTATTTTATTTTTTAAAATCATCATATTTAGGAGCCATACATTTATGCCAAAGGATACCAGTACTTAAGAAATAATTATGGGACCCTAATTTTGAACTGTTTTTCTAAACAATTCTTAATCACAATAGAAAAATCCCTCTCAATTCTTTATAGGATCACATGCTTTTGACTCAAGACCATGTTGTTCAGTCTGATCACTTATATAATTCACTAACCATAATAAGAACTATCAGTTACTACCTTATGCAAGATATTATACATATCTAAGTTATTCAAACTTTAAAGAACATCCATATAATTAAGTATAAGTAATCATATTCTACAAATGAGGGGGAAAAATTCAGTTTACAAATCCTCAGAGCTGGGATTTAAATCCAACTTTGTATCTAAAACACTATGAATCCAAAATTTACTGCACGATACCACAGGTTCAAATGATTTTCATTGTCCAAAATACATACTCATTTTCTCCCTCTCCCCCCGCCCATGCACACATACACTACACTTGACACTAATGATAGAATACTCAGAACTAGACTACAAAACTATAAGTCGCATTTTTATGTGTTTGTTTAAACGAAAAACATATTTCCTGCTTAATATCACTCAGGTAGTGCTAGAGCTGTAACATGACCCCAAATCTCCTAACTCCCATATATATCACTCTTCTCATCGATACTCCAGAATTTTAACATAATTTTCAAAATTAAAATTGTTTTCATTTCCAATTTAAAAACAGTATTTGTGTTCACATACAAACACTAACAAAAAGAGAAGTTAAAATACTTTCAAATATAGAACACTTGTACGTCTCCCTCTAAAATATAATCACTATTAACATTTGGTACCATACTGACTTCTAATATGTTAAATAAAAGTTTCCAGTAATGGCATAAGTCAAGCTGTGGTTCCAAGAATTTTGGTGGATGCCAGTGAAATAGATATGGGAAGTAGGAGATCTTATCTCCCAGAAAAATGTCAAGGTCCTTTCCCCAAAACTATACTAAATGATGTTGCTATAAAACAATTTCTCTCCCTTTTGATAATGCTTGTATTCACTGGTTCTTCTTTATATATTTTGTTCATATGGTGACTTCCCAAGGCCCTGACTTCATCACACTTACAATAATTCATATGAATCATTAAAATGTAGTCTTGTTCCATAGAAAACAAGCTTATGGTTACCAAAGGGGAAAGGTGGGGAGGGATAAATTAGGAGTTTGGGATTAACATATACACACTACTGTATGTAAAATAGATAACCAACAAGGACCTACTGTATAGCACAGGGAACTATACTCAATATCTTGTAATAACCTAGAGTGGAAGAGAATGTAAAAAAAAGAATATATATATATATATATATATATATATATATATATCTGAATCACTTTGCTGTACACCTGAAACTAACACGACATTGTAAATCAACTATATTTCAACCAAAATTAAAAATAAACAAACAGACAGAAACTTAGTCTTGTTTTTCTTTGGCTAAGAAGTGATACCCTTCCCCTAATTTTAAGTTTTAACATTGGCTTGCATACATCAGGAGGAAAGGCAACACTCCTGGACCAAAGGAAACGAAAAGCCAGATTAGAGGATACAGTATTAAGTAGAGAATGCTATTTCCACAAGTTGACTGATGAAAAGGAAATTTATTCATAGAACATGGCAACCAGAAGGGAAAAAAAAATCACACAACAATGCAAGTTGACAGGCTCTATTCCAAAGTTGTCTACTGAATCATAAGAAAATAGAGTCATAGAGTTTCAGAGCCAGAAAGGTATTTATGAGTCCATCTAGTTCAATGGCTAGATTTGGCATATCAGGAAAACTGAAGCTCAAAATGGTTTATATTACTTGTTCAAAGTCACACAGCTATATTTAGTGGCAATACCAGCAAGAGGATCCAAGTTTCTGAATTCTCTCATGAGTATTATTTCAACTACACTCTTTGGGAGAATATATACTGATTAGCAACAATGACCATTTTAGTGTAAATATTTACATCTTCTGTGTACCTGGGTCACAGATATAATTTTACTACCATGAATATACAATACTACCAATACGTTAATCCTAAACCATCAAAAGGAAGAAAAATTTACATTTATTGAATAACTGATTTGTACTTGGATTTATTCTAGACAGTTTCACACACATTATCTCATTTACTTCTATACTCACAAAAAAGGGAAGATAGAGATTATTTTCCTCATATTATATATAAAGAAACAGGGGCTTAGAGAAGTAAATAAATCATTTAAGACTGAATATAAATTAGATGGAAAAGATGGAACTTGAAACTAGATTTACCTGACTTAAAGGTTTATCACATTTTTTTGGGGGGGGTGTTGTACACGGGCCTCTCACTGTTGTGGCCTCTTCCGTTGCGGAGCACAGGCTCCGGATGCACAGGCTCAGCGGCCATGGCTCACGGGCCCAGCCGCTCCGCGGCATGTGGGATCTTCCCGGACCGCCCCTGCATCGGCAGGCAGACTCTCAATCACTGCGCCACCAGGGAAGCCCCGTTTATCACATGAGTGATAAATGAGTCTCCTGCTTGATGATCTGTCTCTAGAATATTTTGACATATATTTTTGGCACATAGTAAGTGCTTAATTAAAGAAAGGAATTCTCACAGGATGGTCCACAGACCACAACTGGAGAAAATGCTAAACATTATAAAGTCAGCTTGGTGTTTATTTAATTTTTTACTGTTTTTTCCTAGCTTTATTGAGATATAATTGACATATAACATTATGTATGTTTAAGGTGTACAACATGATTATTTTATATATGTACATATTGTGAAATCATTGCCACACATAGTTACCATTCACACAGTTACCAGTTTTTGTGTGTGTGTGTGATTTTATTTGTTGTTCAATTTTTATTAGCCTAGACTTTGAAGAATGGCTGGTAGTTTGTGGAAATGTCAGACATTAAAATGACCTTCCCTCTTCTATCTTTCATGCTAAGTCACGAAAATTTGAAATGTACACTAATTAAGACCATTTCTCACTGGTCTTCACATTTCAGAATAAACGTACAACTAAAAACTTCACACTCTAGTGCGGCACTGACTGCTATTTCTAATTTAAAAAGATAAGTGTTTTCAATCTTCATTTGAAAATAAAGTATTGGACTTTGAGTATGAGAGAAAAAACTTCTGTTGTTACTTCCTTCTTCAACTTACCGTGTACACTCAGGAAAGTCACTTAGACTCTCTGTTCTATGGAAAAATGTGGTTTGTTAACCTAAGCCTAACTTCTACAGAGGAACCCCTAAGCCTAACTTCTTCAGAGGAAACAATGGGAACCAATTTGGATTATTCAAGATTCATTTTCCGTCATCCAAAAAATGTTACACTTTAAAACGTGGCATATTTATATTCACTATCATTTGCCCTTTCCATGTATTATATAATTCATAGAGTCCTTGATTTTCTTAAATTGCCTTCCACCGTCTATCCCCACTGTCTCTATCCTACTTTGCCCCTCATTATCTCCATCTTTAGACTATTTTCAGTATTCCCATCTTTGTCCCCCTGTAATTGATCACTTAAAAATCTTCCTGAAATTTAAATGTGATCATGACATTCCTCTTCTGAGTGGATCCACAGACTACTTGAAAAATTAAATCCAGTCTCCTTAGCAAGATACAATGGACTCTGCATAACCTGTCAGCTTCCCTCTCCAGCCTTACCTGCTTCTTTTGATCCATACAACCTTCTATTCCATCATACTGAAACTACTCACAGGCCCAGAAAAGCCACTCATTCCTATACCCAGGTTCCTTGGTGCATCATAGACTCAGTTTGGACTAGGTCTCACTCTCTTTTCTCTCCTTTCCTTACTTCTTCAGTTTTCATCATAATTTAACTTGTGTTGCTTCTCTCAGGAAATCATCCTTGACCATCCAGCTTATGTATCCTCTCTGCCTCATTATCAGTGCCTAGTTCTGTGAGTACCTCTAATAAAGCAATTTGTGCGTTATCAGTTCATTACTTTATTTTCTTTACAGGACTACAATCATCTCAGATGTAAAGAATTGATCTTCATTTTTGTATCTTCCTGATAAATAGGTGAATAAAAGAGTGAAGGAATTAATGAAAAAATTATAAGGAAGATCAAAGCTATGCTATGTATCACCTGAAAACAATAGGTCTGAAAAGTTCAATTGTGTTTGGCTTTGGAGTACATATTTTGGGCTGATGTCCACTTACAGATGAGTTTAATAGTAGACAAATAACAAATGCTTTAAACCCAAAACTGAAGGTATATTTTGAAAATCCATGGAATGACCAACTGCCCATTTGCTAATGCTCCTTTGATATCAGGAAAGGATGATTTCTACCATATTTTACATGAGTATGAACCTTACCACTGAAGTTTATCATCTTACTCTGTCCTATGATTTGGATTTCATCACATTTGCCTCCTCTAGTATCTTCCTTATTGAGTGTTCTTTCTCTTTCTTACCTTTGATTTATTTATTACCATGGTCCTTCCATCTGCAAATATGCTCATGCTTCTATACCTTTACATTCCTCTTACGCTTATAATAAGAACAACAACAAAACTCCAACAAGAACAAACAAATAAACCAACGAACTGTAAGGATCTTTCTTGGACTACAGGATACCATGTAAATCCTTAACATGGTGAAACGATCCTTCATTATTTAAGGCCAACATACCCTGCCATTTCCCCTTCCACATTGTCCTTCAATATGAACCTAATAGTAGAGTAGTCCCAAACACTGCCTTACCATAAGACCATTGAAAGCATTTGTCTTTGTGCTTACTGGTCCCTTTGCCTGAGATTCCTCTTTTCCATGTGTTGAATGACTAATCATCCAGATGTACAATGATTTACTCATCCTTTCTTGCTGTGTGTTATAAAATGCATTTATACTTCAACAATTGTTCACATTTGGGTAGATTCCTAGAACTAGAAATAGTAAATAAAGGAATCCACTATTTTTAAGGGTTGGGGGACATTATAAACCTGATTTTTGGAAAAGTTGTATCAATCTATATTTTTAAAAGCATTTCAAAGGAGTGCCAACATCAGTATAACTTTATGCTGAATACTAAGAATGTTAAATATCCTTGTTATATTGATAGATGAGAAACTGTAGTTGTTTATAATATTGCATTTTTAGAAAACAGTCACCCAAGTCCAGGAAGTGCAGAGAGTCCCAGGCAGGAAGCCCAAGGAGGAACACACCAAGAGACATAGTAATCAAACTGACAAAAATTAAAAACAAAGAAAAAATACTAAAAGCAACAAGGGAAAAATGACAAATAACATACAAGGGAACTCCCATAAGATTATCAGCTGATTTTGCAGCAGAAACTCTGCAAGCCAGAAAGGAGCGGCATGATATATTTAAAGTGATGAAAGGGAAGAACCTACAACCAAGAATACTCTACCCAGCGAGGCTCTCATTCAGATTTGATGGAGAAATCAAAAGCTTTACAGACAAGCAAAAGCTAAGAGAATTCAGCACCACCAGACCAGCTTTGAAACAAATGCTAAAGGAACTCCTCTAGGTGGGAAAGAGACTAGCAACTTAAAACAACCTGGTACATACATAGACTGCTATATCAAAACCTCACAGGAACAGCAAACCCAAAAACTACAATAGATACACACACAAAAAAGAAAAAGTAACCCAAACACAACACTAAAGATGGTCATCAAACCACAAGAGAAGAGAATAAAAGAGGAAGGGAAGAAAAAAGATATACAAAAAGAAACCCAACACAATTAAGAAAATGGCAATTGGAACACATATACTGATAATTACCTTAAATGTAAATGGATTAAACGCTCCAACCAAAAGACATAGACTGGATGAATGAATACAAAAACAAGACCTGTATACATGCTGTCTACAAGAGACCCACCTCAGACCTAGGGACACATACAGACTGAAAGTGAGGGGACAGATGAAGGTATTCCATGCAAATGGAAATCAAAACAAAGCTGGAGTACCAATACTCATATCAGACAAAATAGGTTTTAAAAATAAAGACTGTTATAAGACACAAAGAAGGTCACTACATAATGATCAAGGGATCAGTCAAAGAAGATATAACAATTGTAAATATATATGCACTCAACACAGGAGCATCTCAATATATGAGGCAAATACTAACAGCCATAAAAGGGGAAATCGACAATAACACAATAATAGTGGGGGAATTTAACACCCCACTTTCATCAATGGACAGACCATCCAGACAGAAAATCAATAAGGAAACATAGGCCTTAAATGACACATTAGATCAGATGGACTTAATTGAGATTTAAAGAGCATTCCATCCAAAAGCAGCAGAATACACATTCTTCTCAAGTGCACATGGAACATTCTCCAGGACTGACCACATGCTGGGCAACAAAGCAATCCTACGTAAATTTAAGAAAATTGAAATCATATCAAGCATCTTTTCTGACCACAACACTATGAGATTAGAAATAAACTACAAGAAAAAAACTAAAAAAACCCACAAACATGTGGAGACTAAACAATATGCTACCAAACAACCAACGGATCACCGAAGAAATCAAGGAGGAAATCAAAAAATACCTAGAGACAAATGAAAATGAAACCACAACAATCCAAAACCTATGGGCTGCAGCAACAGCAGTTCTGAGAGGGAAGTTAATAACAATACAATCTTACTGCAGGAAACAAGAAATATCTCAAATAAACAACCTAACCTTACACCTAAAACAACTAGAGAAAGAAGAACAAACAAAACCTAAAGTTAGTAGAAGGAAAGAAATCATAAAAATCAGTGCAGAAATAAACAGAGACAAAGAAAACAATAGCAAAGATCAATGAAACTAAAACCTGGTTCTTCAAAAAGATAAAGTTGATAAACTTTTAGCCAGACTCATCAAGAAAAAAGGGAAGAGGACTCAAATCAATAAAATTAGAAAATGGGATAGTCATTTTAAAACAATGTTTTAAAATTTAAAATGGTTTGTCAAGTCATTGTCATTTCCATTTAAAAAAAAAGTATCTCTTGTAGATAAAATCTTTTTTTTCCAAGGAGTGACATGATTGGAAGAAAAAGTTAGAGCCTTACCTCACATCACAATCCATAACAATTCCATATTTAGTTTTCAGTAAAATTTTAAAAACCATAAATAATTAGAATAAAATAGAAATTCTCATTTCTACCCAGAATATGAATTTTATGGTTAAAATCAATAGAAATAACAAAGATAATCCATTTTTTTAAACTATAAAATTTCAGATTAAAAATATGAATAAACCATTAAGTAAAAATAAGGTAGAAAATATATGTAGCAAATATCACATAAGCAATGTTAGTATTTCTAAAATATAAAGTGGTTATTTTAATTAATAAGAATTTTAAAATATCTTTCTAATGCCTGCACCAGTCTCCCTACCAGAAACTTAGTTGTTTGCAGTTAAAACGTTTTATTTAAGCACATTCTCAGTGAGAGTGCAAGGGAAAAAAATAAGGCCATTTCTGTGAACACGTAGAAAAGTAGGCATATTTTTTCTCTCCCAGAGAAGAGTCTATTTTTCTATAAAAGAGTTAGCATTCATAGAAGGTCAAAAAAGATGATTTAAAGTTTGCCATAAATTATCCACCAGTGAAGAATCAAACATTGAGTTATAAAAATGTATTGTATCAGTCAAGGTAAGTAAATTCTTCCATCTTTTTCTTTTGTGAAACATCTCATCCCTTCTCTTAGGAAGCTAGATCATCATAAAGTAAAACATTTTTATCTTATTACTTTGGTTTCCTGAAGAAATATATCTCTTCACTACAATTCTTTCTAATTTTATACACTTAGATTTTATAGACACTCCTATCTGAGTAGTGTTCCTGTGTCTTCACATTTCATACTATCTAATATGTTATTCAGTGTCAACTATATACACGTTTGAGATATTTGATAAATTTGAGGAAGGTTTGACTTCTTGTTTATATAAGACAAAGAGAATTTGCATTTCTAGCCAATGGTCATGGCTATTAGAAAAAGTGGTAATAAATTTAACTTTCAACTACAACATTTGACTCAAGCTAGGTGTGCTTTAATATCAGTCGACATTAGTTTAGATTTACAGTTTATGCATTTCTTTACTATTTATATTTCCCAACTGATACTTAGAAAATCACTTTGAAATAATAGGCCTATTATTATTATTATTAATATCATTGGATGTTGGAAATAATCATGTTTAGAACCTAAGGTATTTGTCCAATACTACATTTCCTGGCTTTATTTTTTTTTCATTTTATTTTTTATTGAAGTATAGTTGATTTACAATGTTATATTAGTTTCAGGTGTACAACATAGTGATTCTAGTAATTGTCAGGAACCCAGCTTTTCTGATTCCCAATATCTAGGACATTTCACTATACTACTCATCATATTTCTGTATTTTCTTTTTAATTTTAAGGGTTTAAATGACCATAAATGACCTTATATATGACTCCTCTTACATATTAATTTTGGAATCCAGTGTTGTATTCAGTGTCTAAGGCAAGAATACATGAACACAAACCAAAATTTTCTCAATTCCTACATTAATTCTTTCATTCAATAAATAAATAGCACATACTTTAATGTATCAAATTTGGTACTAGGTCCTAAAGATACAGGCTAACTAAATCAGACATGGTGGGGAGTCCCAGCTTCCCTAGACCATACTGTTTAGGCATATTGAGAATTCCAGAACATTGAAAACCTTAATGCACATAAGAATCACCTGGGCACTGTGATCAAATGCACATTCTGACTCAGCAGGTCTGGTGCAAGTTCTGACATTCTGTATGTCTAACAAGCTTCCAAGTGATGTTAATGCTGGTAGTTTAGAACCACAATCTGAATAGCAAGGATTTACTTATATAAATATGTATATATTTAAATGGCTATTTTAAGTGATCTTTCATTGCTGTTCCTATATTTTAAGAAAAAAAATATGAACCAAGAGGAAATTAGAAGGAAATTGGTCAAGCACTGCAGGAACTGAAGATGTTGATTAACAAAGGAAAAACGAGCAAAGTTGTCTAGGCTAGAAGAAGATGGGGACAAGAAAGAATGCAGAAAAGGAAGGTAGAAAGAGAGAAATAAACAAACAAAATTAAATTTGGAATTCCAACCAGCCAGAACAACAACAACAAAGTGTTTTGCAGCTCTTAGTTAACCATTTCTGAATCATTCAAGCCATACTCATTATTTCTAGTATCTCTGTTTAAGCACAGTGAGGAGTGGCATTTGATGGTCAAAAAATACCAGCTGCCAATTGCAACTGTTAAGTAACCCCTCCCCCAGTGTTCTCTATATAACATCAAAGCTAGTACACCGTGGGACCAGGTTTACTTTAGATGAGGCTGGACAAGATCCCTCTTCTATGGAAAACCAGTACTGACAGGCTGCCTGACATTTCCTACTATCCACAGACAGCCCAGAGAATGGAAAGAATGCCCCATCATTCTTACCTGGGGGGAAGAGAAGAGCAGGGAAGGTGGAATGAGGATTTGTTCTCCACCACCTTTCAGCATTAAAATTAGGAAATATCTGATTTTTTTGGTTCTCATTAGAAAACCACAATTGTTAAGTTTATGAAATTCTTGAGTATAGACAATACAGGTATTAGAATGTACGTTTTTGTAAATATATATGGGACTAAAATATCCAAAAAATGTGAAAAATAAAGGCAGGAAAATTGAAAAGCACTTTATATATCATTTTGCAAAATCCAAAACAATTTTCTCCACTAAATAGTTGTATTCTTTAATGTAAGATATGCACTGTTACAATAATTTTACACCTAACACCAAGTTAAAAAAAAAAAAAAGACCCAAGAAAGGATTCAAAGATACTTTTAAACAGATTGCACAAAGGGAGCTTTTTAACCCTGTTTTCCTTTACCTACAGTGATATATAAAGGACATATTATATCTTCAAAACTCTAGATTCTTGAAATATTATAGCAAACCTTTAGATAAGTAATTATACATGGGGTAAACTTAGGGCTGAGATTTCGTAGAGACAATTCTGTGGTTTCTGTGAGTAGGTAAGTTGTAACACTCTAAGGAAGAAAGGAATAGTTCATACAATAATCTCAGTTTCTAAATTAGAAAACTAAAGTACAGCAAGGCGTACAACTTCATCCAATATCACCTACAATGAACTCTCCTCGGACCCCTGGAACATATATTGGGTGACGGTTTTCCTCTGCAGCACTGACTCCATCTCTTTCCAATATTTAGCATATGTCAGGCCATCCAAATATAAAATATAGAATTTAATATCAATAGGACAGTGTCTCTAATGCTTACCAGGTGAGAGAAGGTTTATAACTGACACATCAATGCCAGATTAAACTAAATTTTTGCTTATCTGGAGCTGTATGACAAGATCTTTAACATCACAAGAACTTTATTATCCTTTATGAATTTTCCCTATCAGACAGAATTGCAAGTCAAGAAAAGCATGATATTTTCAACCTGAGTGAGTGACTGACCACCCATGTTTCTCCCTGGCCTCTTCCTTACAACATGGCACTCGTTGATTGAGGAACTATAGACTAACTGTCTTGAGGGTTGCACATATAAAAATCACTGATCAAGTGGACATAACACTATTCTTTGAATTATGATTTTAGGCATTTTTTATTAAGAAATAAAATTATTTCTCTTATGTCCAGTTTTCTGTTATTTAGGTACATATGAAACCTAGATTTTACAAATCAGTTCAATATTTAATCAGTAATTACAGAATCAAAGTAAGGCTTTAATTGATTTTCTTATCCTCATTTTTTTCCTTTAAGCTCCTATTTTGTATGATATCCCACAAAACCCAGCATTTAATTTAATTGATTAACTTATGATACAAACAGCCACTGAGGGAATATCTCTTCTAGGAGAGGAAATGCATGACATTGTGTGTGTGTCTGCATTTATGTATAGTTACCATTACATGGGCAAAAATACAACGTGAGCACTTTTCACTGGCTTATTTAAAAATATTGTGGGATATTAAAAATGACTTTCTCCAGAACTACACTTCACAGGACAATAATGCCATGTATCTGCACCTTGCCCTCCTCCTCAATAGCACAACTGTTTGGAGCAAGAGATTCCTGTGTGCATATGATAATGCATTCTGTACATCATTAAACAAAGAAGATAGCATTTTATTTCTTTAAAGTACTTTCAGAAAAAATAAAGTTTAAAATCTAACTAATGCTGAATAAAGATATTATCTAAAGATAATGCTTTGCTTTATAAAGTTAGAGGTCAACTTGAACATAATACCTGGGTGAATCTGATCCTTGAGGGGGTCACTGAATTAACAGTGCCCTCTGCAAGCAGATCAGGTGTCAGTTATCTCTCTCATAACAAACTTACTATCTAACAAGAAAAATGGGAAACAAACAAACAAACTGGGAACAACAGGTTACACATGCAACCAACCAACCAAAACTATCTATACCTATGCTGATATGCATACACACAATACAGCTCTGGGAAGGTGGGAAATTTGAAAGATTTTTAAAGATTGTTACTAAAATTTGTAACAATATTAACCAGTTTGACATGGATGGCAAACTATTTCAAGGAATAGGGCTTTGATTGAGGTTTAATGCAAAAGTCCTCTTTGATGTTCTAGAGTAGAATAGACACATGTACAGAAACAAAAGGTCATATACTCTTGGGGAAGGAAAAGATATTTGGCACACAGATGATGAGTCAGATGCCATGAGAAAGATTAGAATTTTAGGAAGGATGGAGGTCTGGTAGTGATATGTCATTGAAGTCCCTTGTGTCCATGAGACTCAAAGGGATGAATTTCCAAACTAGGTATTATTACAAAAGAAAAAGGTTTTTCTCCAGGGATTATTTGTTTCTAATGCAAAATGTATTCCTGCCAAAGTTTACCTGGAAAATCAGAATCCCAATCATGGGCTACACTTCCCTAGTATATACTTTAATCTACAACATTCCAACTTCTAATTTTGGAAAGCAGTAAAAATAGGAGGAAAAGAATAAAAAACAATTATGGCAATAATTTTCATGCCTTCATTAAGATGCTTATCCTCATTTCTTTATACTTCTTGGTAAGAGCATAACAATTATAGACTCAGGATTGGTCACTATTGTGCTCTTGTTAAATAAGTTTTTAAAATAATCATAGCTTAGAAAAGTATAAAGAACCTCTTGAAGTTCGATTATGCTCAAACACCAGTGAGTGACTTACAACAAACATAACTTCTGGAGATCTAATGCACTGCCTAATGATTATAGCCAACAATACTGTATTATCAACTTTAAAGTTGCTAGAATACTAGATCTTAACTGTTCTCACCACAAAAAAAGAGAGGAGATAATTATGTGATCTGATTGAGGTGTTAGCTGACACTACAGTCTTAATTTCAGAGTTAAAGGTGAGGCTGAATCTAGTGGGTTATGTAGATCCCAATGCTAAAGCTTAAAGGGGTGTAGGAACAAGGAGTCAGTCACATTCGGATCCTGTAGCCCTCCAGGATTAATCAACCTTACAAATTCTCTTCTTCACCTTGCAACAATTTCTACTGTGCTCTAAAATCTTTTCCTCTTCACTTAATCTGCCCCCTGATTTTAATCTCTTCAGAAATTCTAGAAGCCTTACTCTTCCTTCACAGCCATACTTCACACAGACTTCAAAGTTTGAAGCTCATTACTTCCACTTCCACTGTCATTCCCTCATCAAATATTTTTGTCTCCTCTTTGGACACAATTTTCTTGGTATATCTACATATTGACAAGGTTTTTCTTTCAGTTCAATCAATTTAAAAGTTCAGGTTTTTAAAGGCTCAACTGATGTGAAATCAATCTCTGACCCTGCATCCAACTGAGAAACGATAGTATGGCAAAATGTTTGTAGTTATATTCATTGTTATGAATTGTATTCCCTGAGAGTATTCTCTTATGATTTTTCATGGTTATTATTCTTTTATAAAAAACTGTTGCCTATTTATGATTAATACTTATATAATTGTATTTATTTTTAATACTATAGTTTAAAAAGATTTTTTTCAAGATCTATACTTTCAAAGGCTGGATTCCAGCATAGCTTCAAGACTTCAAGTTATTTGTCAACATGGCAAATCAGCATACTTTCCAATCTATCTTTATATTGCAGTATTTCATATTTCAAAATACACACTTCATTTATTCAGCAAATATTTCTGAAGAACTAAAACAAGCCAAAAAACTCTATTTAGATACACTGAAAATTAAAAAGTGCTAATTAATATCTGTTGTCATTACAACCTTAAGTCTACTGTTGTCTTTTTTTCAGTTAATCAAAAGCTAGAACTAAACACATGACTCATCAAATATCTGCTGACCATCAATGAAAAAAAAAATAGCTATGTTTAATTTTGTGAGAAAACTAAAAAACTAAAATATACTACCATACAGAAGTACCATGTATAAAGAGTGATGAAAGCAATTTGGTCCAAGGTATCAAATATAAACTTGTTAAATTATGTTCTTAGACTATGCTAAATAGTTGTCATTAAAAAAGTAAAATTAACTTATATCTGTTACATCATTGTATAGTAATGTTCATAATTTTATGAATAAATAAAATAATACAATTTATTGAATAGAAATAGGATTATGAATGTAATTAATTAAGTGAATTAATTCATTCACTAATAGAAATAAATTATTTCTATTAGTGAATAAAATAGTTTTTCTGTGTATTATATTTAATAAAATTGTCATTTGGCCAAAAAGGAAAGCTGGTGTGAATCTTATTGCTATGAGATCATCTTTTCTTTCAATGATATAATAATTTTAATTTTACATTCCAGGGTAAGTGTAAATTTGGATACTACACAAATAAAGACATAAAAGATAAATATTTGTTTGAGATTTCAATAATTCATAATATTAATATTAGATTTAAACATTTCTGCCAGTGTTCTACTCCTAAATAAAGGGTCTTTGAAGAAATTATAATCTTTAGGAACAAAAGAAAGCTCACCTTATTACAAAATTGTGACTGTCAATCTCTTTTCCACATTCACTATCTAGTAGAATGCCAGAATTTCCAACAACTGCACAGGTCTTAAATCTTCGATTTTTCATTGGTGAAACTTCAGGTAGGAGGCTATGCAGATCCTGAGAAATATTTAGTGTCCGGCGTCTGTCCAGCACATAGTGTATGACATCACCAGGCTTAAAACTGCTCTTGACCACTGAGACATCTCGTTCTGCATCTAGGAAACGAAGAATGTTCTTCCTATATTTGAGATACAAGCAAAGTTTTCCATTAATGACAACATGTCCAAGGACTGGTAATATCATTTACAAAGTAACATATGATAAGATATAAATTGGTAAATCACTAAACTTTAATATTCAGGTGGTAGCTAAACCAACCAATTAAGTAGATTCTAAAGGAAATAAAATATATTTTTAAAACGTCATTTGCACATAGTTTTTCAATGATTTTGTAAATAGATATATAGTATACACACCTATCTGTGGAGTGAAAAAGGCCCCCTATCAAAATTTATAGAAAAGTTTATTAAATGAAATACTATTGCCATGACTTGACTTTCCTTAGCTAGATAGTATTCTGCCAGCCTTAATTATCTATAATCATCTATTTTGTTCAGTGTTGTCTAGTTAAGGTGAATAGAAAAACTTGAAATTGTTTAGAATCATAATTTAGTTAACTCTATTAAAAGGATTGAATTTTCTAATAAAATTATTAACATTTATCGAAATCATGTATATATTATAATTATTTGAAGTAAAGTTAAACTACAGCACTATATATATATGTGTATATATGTGTATATATATACACATATATATGTATATATGTGTATATATATGTATATATGTGTATATATATGTGTGTATATATGTGTATATATATGTGTATATATATGTGTGTGTGTGTATATATATATATATATATATATATATATATATATATATACACACACACATATATATGAAAGTTTTCTTCCAAGCTCAAGAATCCAGGAAATAAGATGGCTATATTAGAGGAAAAGATGGACAGATAGAACATTGGACCTTGCAGGGCGGAGATAGCTAACTGTTCCTCAGTGTTCTTTCTTCCCTTCTTTCTTTTCCTATTTGAATCTTCTAAGTTTTACTTGGCCACACTGATGCTCAGCTAGAACATTTCCAAGTTTCCAAACCCAGGTGAAGCTGGGTGTGGTCACATGAATTAGTTCTCCTAAACAGGATATGAGTGGATCAAGTGCATCACTATAGGAGAAAGAAATAAACTTCTGATTTGTTTGATTCACTGTATTTTAAAGTCTCCTTTTTTATGGAAGCTTAGCCTATCCCATAACTAATAAAGAATCTGATAAAAAATATGAGATACTACATACACATATACGCACATATTAAGTTAGATGATGGAAAATAAGAAAATAGATATGGCTGCCTGGAAAGCTGGTGACTCTTGGCATGATACAGAATAGCACCTTATAAAACTGTGGTCTATAATAACTTAGGAGTCATACCCTATATGTAATAAGCTTGTTGCTCTTGGATAATTGGTTAAAAGGTGCTAGTATGTTGTTTTATGTTGGTTACCCATTTTAGCAAGGAACTAAGAGGCGAAGTCAGACATGAAATACCCAAGTTGCAAGTTGAGTGGAGGAGAATATCTCTGGCAACGGCCTATAATCTAAACTGTGTGAGAGTCCAGTAACTGGGACCTCCTAACTGACTCCAATAATCCAATTAGCAAGAGATACAACTATAAATCAGAGCCACGCCAGCAGCAAGAAGGATATTGTCTTCTCCCCTAATTCTATAGATTCAAACGTTTTAAGAGTAGCTGCCAATAAACTGTAGAAAAGGAGGGTTAGGTCAGAATAATTAGGGGAGAATCCGAAGGCTAAAGAACTGTGTTCAGAAGCAATCTTTAGGTGGGGTTATTCATACCAGGAACAAACTCCAAAGAAATAGCTCAGGAGCCCAGTAAGTTTTTGAGAGAATTATATTGACAAAGAAATCTATGAATCTGGCTTACAAAAGTTTGGGATTGCTTGATCCTCATGCTACCAAACATATACCACCCAGAAGTAATCTGAGAAAGCAGTCTTCTGGGTTGGAAGTTGGATAATACTTACTGAAGTGCTCTTAACGACAAGCTTGAATTTTCAGAATGCTCAAAACAATGTCATTATTATAACATTCATGATAGGATAGACATTTTCCTCTAATGCTATTACTGTTTAAGCTCCATCACTATTTATAAATTTTATTACTAAGCACAGAATATGATCTCTTCCTATCACTCCATCAAAAGGGCAATTCCCCAAATCATACTCATAAAGCAGAAGCATGACTAGCAAGGAGGGATGTAAAATAACTAACTCATCTTTCTTTTTGTTTTCTTTATTTTGGTTTGCTTTAAATAGGTCCCACTTTAACGTGTGATCTAATTAGGAAACCAGATGATTGAATACTTTATTTGGCCAGATTTTATACACAAGGAATACACCCATCAACTCTCTGAAAAAGAGACCATTTAAAAAAATTTTTTCTCGGGCTTCCCTGGTGGTGCAGTGGTTGAGAGTCCACCTGCCGATGCAGGGGACACGGGTTCGTGCCCCAGTCCGGGAAGATCCCACATGCCATGGAGCAGCTGGGCCCGTGAGCCATGGCCGCTGAGCCTGCATGTCCGGAGCCTGTGCTCCGCAATGAGAGAGGCCACAACAGTGAGAGGCCCACACACCGCAGAAGAAAAAAAAAAAAGAATTTTTTTTCTCAAATGTTTGGAATTTCAGGTTTGCAAGGAGTAAAATTTGTACAGCAAAATCTATATAAATGCCCTACAAATGAAATTTTAAAATTAATAGAAATTATCAGGCATTATAATAATCTTAACAAAGTACAGACTACATAAGAAGAGAATTGCTGGTGAAATCAGCAGCCATAGAGCATATGAATTGCAGAAAATTGAGAACTCTTTCATTATGTTAAGCACATGTGATTCTTCACAAAAGTTAACAGCTAGCACAAAGAGCAGCAATCAACTTTTGTACAAATTAACTACCACTTACTCGTTTGGTGAAAAAATTAAATAATGCCTGACACCTGTATTTCAACAAAAAATTTTTTTTCATTTCCTGTGAAAATGACAAGCTTGACTCTAAAATGAAGACTGCACGGATGTGGTCAGATCGCCAAACTAGATGGTGTTATTTTCCTTTGAACATAATTTAAAGGGGTTGCTGTAAGTATCTGAAGATGCCACTCACAAGTAGTGGCATGTTTGCAAGCATGAAGTCAATAGAGGTCCAGATTTCTAAGAAGACTCTTTAGCTTGGAAATCCAAAAAGGAAAATCCCCTTACTCATAAAGTTAACACTTAAACGCTTGTCAACTGATAGCAAGAGGGACTTTGCAATCACAGAACCTTTGCTGTGTTATAGAAAGTTAGCAGCAAAAATATTTTCAAACATATGTCTTCTAAATCTGAGTATAAGAGAACACCTTTAATTCATTCATTCTTACAGAAAATTGATATTTAAAAAGTGGACTGTAAGAGTTTAGGAAGAAAATAATGCTTAATGTGATAAATAAGTATTAAGTACAGATGATACTATTGTACGTATTACTCCAATGCTGTCTTACAGGCTCAACAGTAGTTTATTTTTTAAATGGAAGCAGTAAAAAATAGTAAAAGTATTTTCCAAGACAGAATACAAAATACCAATTCACACAGTCTAATCAAAATATAAAAATGTAAGTTTCTTAGAGAAAACTCAGAACAATTGTTAGTGTTGAATTTGCTTTTTTAAACTGAAAAGGGTGGGGGGACCTTGAATGTCTCTAGTTTGTCCTTTATCCTGCATTGAACCAAACTTTCGTTTCTATTTTAGGGCTTAAATCTATACATGGAAAACTATCTGAGCTAAGATTCCTGGTGTAGGATGCAAGAAAGACTGAAAATAATTACTATGAGTGAATATATTGATAAAATGCTTAATATTTTCTGGTAACAGTAAAGTTAGTTTTTTTTTTCTCCCTAGTAGGCTGTAGGTATTTTTAGATTATAGATTTAATGGACTGTAAAAGTTCTATGGATTTGCTAAGTCTAACTGTTGTTCATACTGTAAATCTATTAAAAAAAAAACAAAGAAGAAAACTAGTGCTTAAATGTAATTAACTAAATATCACTGGAAGCCTGAAAAACTCTTGTACTTATGCTGAACTGAAACAACACGTTAAGTACTACCAAGGAGAATATATACGCTTTGCTCAAAAGGTACTTGATATAAATGAAAACAGCAAGTTAAACAAAATTACTTTAGAATGAGAGAGATAGAAAGAAAACTCTAACTTCTGGGCTCTAAGGAAGCATGAATCAACAAAAGCCGATGTTCAATATGCAGGCTGTACCAGAATAAGTTTTTGTAATATGTGGTTGAGTTACTACCAGATTTTTAAAGCAGAGGATTGTGTTTTTTGTGTGTGACTTAAAAGAACAGTAACAACAAAAGATTCCTTACAGGTCTCTGTCATTCTGTTAAGCATAATGTAACTTTTGAAACCCTATTCGAAAAGCGAACACCTAAGTTCAGCAACTGTTTTAACGATAAAGATAACTGATAGAAATCAGGAAATATGCTTCACTTTTGGTAAGACTAAAAAATTAGTCATAAAGATTATATTTTTTGTTAGGCAATGCTGGCTTAAACTGAAAGACTGGTTTAGACTGTGAAACTGACAGGAATAGATTCTATACAGAAACTTTTCAGCTGAATTTTCAAGTAGAACTTCCCTTTCAACATCACCCACCACTTGAAATAGCAGCTGCAGAGTCCTGGGGAATTAATTTTCTAAACATTGTTTTCACTTGTGAAATGTTACATATAGCTAACCTATCACCAGGTGCCACTCTTTCTTCTCTGTAGGTTTCCTGTCAACAACAAGCACATGTGCTGTGGCAACTAAAATTTAATCTAAATGACATTGTTGACTCCATCAGCAAGTATTGTGAGGCAAATCTTACAGCTGGAATGCATCTCAAGTTGAGAAACAAATTAGGTAGTGATACATATATTAGGAATCAGTTTTTGCAAACTTTTGACTCCAGACAAAAATCAGTGAATCAGTTCAGTTGTTACTGACATAGTTTACTAAAAAGAAAAAAAAAAAAGTTTAAGAAATGCCAAGTGTTTCATTATGCCTACAAAAAGCAGACAGAACACAATTTTTTGTCTCAAGAGATTATTTCTGCAAGGCAATATGCCTCGAAGCTCTGAAAAAAACATAACCTATAGCTTATTAGGGCTTCTGAGCTAAGGGTCTTAGCTGTTATAGGAAAAATATTCTAGTTAGTATTAAAAGAAAAACCCTGAGCACAACCAAATGAAAAGGCAAAATTGTCTCAAAAAAGCTTGAAGAAAGCACTTTTTAGTTTACACCTCAGACAGACATTTGATATTTGGCCCAGCATTTGGTAATATTGGATGAATACTATCTTATATTATTTTAGAGCAAAAAAGTCAACTTCTCTGTACTTCATAAAGATGCATTTTAATAGTATTCATTTTTAGTATTAAACAATAGTCTTCCAGAAGATTTATCTCATAATAAGAGCTCTGGCTCCACAGTCAGGCCTGGCTTTGAAGCTTGACTCTGGGACTAACAAGCTGTGTGACCCACGACGTGTGCTATTGAATTGTATGTGGACCTTTTTCTAAAGTAAATCAATGCATGCAACAGCAAATTCTTTTTGACAGGTGAAGCACATATAAATTTGCAATTATGTTTAGTCAACCTGCAAACCTTATCTGGTTAAGAACTTCAATATATGATGACACTAAGAGTTGAAAATATTTTTGCTGACTAATTATGATGTGCTTATTCTGGTCCTGATGAGTAGCTGAGCTCATACATTTCTATACATCCATATCTGGTACTGTATGTAATTCTTTATGTTTCTATCCAACATATGAAAAATGAGGGGGAAAGAAAGAAACAATCCGAAGATGAAAAAAGTCAAGTCACAAGTGTTGGACATGACTAGATAATTTCTCAGTACAATGTTCACAGATATACTCACAACATCTGATACATCTTAAGTGTATCATTTCTTAGCTTACAATAATAAAGAACTACTACCAATAACATCAAGCCTTTAACCAAGCTAATTAGTTTAATTGTGAAGTTAGCTGTGGAATTCATGAACTTCCCTAAATCTTGATGAATTTTCAAAGTACAATGAACTAATACATGAAACCGTCTCTCTCAGACAACTCCCCAGAGGTACAGTTGTTTGATGAATATATATGAATCAATTCTTGATGTGCTTATGAAAGCGGCAGAGTGCATATAGGGCTGGAAGAATCAGTAATAAGAAAGAAAATCATGTCTACAAATATAGGGAAAAACAATTTATCTTCAGTGACTGTTTCACATTTTAATGCAAATAGATAAATAATTTATTAGGAATATCACAAGTGCATTATTAAGTTTAATGAGATTTTTTAAATGAGAAAGATTTGTAAGCAGAGTTCAATCATGTAAGATCAAAAATGATTAGTTGTAACATCTTAATCAAAAGCTTCAAAGTAGAATTTTGAAAACACTTGTAAAATATGCCCATACCCACTCATAGACACAAAATAATGTGGTTCTTCATAAATGCTATAGATGTGGGGAAAAAACAAAGGAAAATAACCAAAATACTTTAAGATTAGTTTCAAGTATGACTTAGAAAGAAAGCTAAGCCAATAATCAGGTATTTTTATATTATAAATTTTTTATTATAGGTGTCAAATTGATTGATACTTACTAGTCACTACAGCTATAGGCAATTATAATTTTTATGAACTGTTTGTACATTGTACAGTAATGGTTTTACAAATTATTATTTCCTTGTAAGGAAGTGACAACTTTGTATGTCTTATTCAATATTTGCTCACTGTTTTATTGTTTACTTATCTGTTAAGGAGAACCATATGAAGAGTACTAACATTTCATTCATATTATTAGCTGTTATAATTGAAAATAAATCACCCTCAAAGATATGAATGCAACCCTCATTAATTTGTAAAGTTGCAATAATAAATTGCTTGGGTCAATTTATGTTAAATACCCTTAGCTTGAATATCTTAAAAATAGCAATAGATATAGCCTCATGCACATCTATAGTATTCATTTTTTCATACATACTAGGAAGGCATGGCCAGATATATTGATTAAACTATTGTTAATTATGTATTTAATTTATTTATTAGACTTTATCTGATATATTATTTAGCATGGCTAGATATATTAAACTGTTACAATTTCTTACTTTACTTTACTTTCTTCCATTACTTTCCTTTACCTGATCTACAGAGCCTTACATAATTGACACCTTTCTTGCCAAATCATTCAAACTTGAAGGTTCTCTTTCTAGGCATCCTCAGAGATCAAATATTTTCTTTTTTAATCACCCATATTTCTCTCTTTCCAATCTACTTCTAAGAAACATAAATCCTTACTCTGTGCTAAACTCAACCACAGTGTATTTATGGCCCCATCTAGTTCCATATCCTGTAGCTTTTTCCTCATAATTATCTCCTCCCTTACAGGGTTTCTAAATTCAAATGTGGGTATAGGAGTATGAGTTAGTGAGGAAGACACTAGGTAGGTATCATGAGAAAAGGGAGCTCCAGGTGTAAAACTGTCAAACTGGAGAGCTCGTGGTTAGTGTTGGCTTCGGCCAAAGAGTTCTCAGGAGGAACACAGGTCCAGAGTTGTCACATTTTAAAATTTCTTAAGAGTATATGAAAATCTGTACTTTTATAAGGAATCTGATAATTTTTAGTACTGCTTTAAGTTTCTTTTCACCCAGTTGAAATAAATATTGCTTTCTGAACATATTCTACACAGAAGACACCAATTTATAAACTCTGTCAGAGTTGCACTACATCACACGCTACTCATCTCACTGTTCTTGCACTCTGCCTACAAATACACAAAGTTCACCCTAAACTAAAAACAGCCAAACATACACCACTTGACATTGCCATGGTTTGATTCCTGTCTCCATTCCAGTCACTTTGAAAGCTTTAAAACAAAGTAGTCTAACCATTCCTGCATTTCCATGGCACCCATTTCTTTTTGATTTCCAGACATTCTTTCAACTATATTTCAACATGTAGTGAGTGCCTTTGCTGCAATGCATTCTATGAATTGCGATGCATACTCTAAAGATGAAGGTAGTAGACTCTTCCTTAAAGGGGCTTATAATCTACATTATACGTACGTGTGATCCAAGAAGTGAGGAGGTAGAAACCCCAGCAGATCAGCAGCTTACCCTCGTAACCACTAACCTACTCTTACAAAATCTGTGTGTTCGTATCCAATCGTGGAGTAATTAGCATTTTGCCAATACTAGAAAAATGCAATGATTTTATTATGTAGAGGACGGCTGTTCTCTTGAACTTTTTTAAAGAGTTCTGATTTACTGAAATGCTGATTTAAACATACCAACCAATAGAGCAACGTAACTATAGAGAAAATGATCTGCTTGCTTCCTCCATAATTAGGAAGGTCTGCCCCTAACTTTCTTATTAGAGAATTATAATTGAAGAAAACAAGATATAATGGATATATGTAGGCACTGAGTTTGATTTCAAGAGCTTATCTAAGCGAAAATACCAGAATCTTACAGAGAATAAACCTGTACTCTAGAAGCCTTATTTGCTAATTGTTACCTATTTAGGGTATAATTATTGAGACTTTTATTATAGGAGCACACATAGAAATACCCCTTCATAGAATAAGTCAAATTTATTTATAATTGTTGGCTAAATGGCAGTTGAATAGGCTCTACTTATATCCAGTGTGAGAAAACACAAGATCAGTATGAAGACTTTAGAGAAGTTAAATATAATTCTCAAAATATACATCCATCCTGAGTAATAAAGAAAAGTGTGTTAAACATTAGGATTCTGTCGAACATTTTATTTCATTAGTATAAAGACAGTATATTAAAAACTCACATATTCATCCTTATATTTCTGGCTATATAATGATTTCAGTTTTATAGTTTCACATCCTTCAGTGAGAAACATTAACAGCCTGTTCATTCTTACTAAAGTATTCATACTTAAACTATAAATCAAGCATTCAATATAAGTTTGCCAAGCCCAATGTATTCTAGAACATGATATGAAATTTATTATGCCTTATTAAAGAAACTCACCTTATCTCTAGGACCAAAGAGGAATTGATTTTCCAACCTTCTAGAGAATGCTGGAAGACTGAAGAGCCAGACTTTCGAATGATTTTATCCGAACTATTGACAAGTGATCGACTCAAACACAGCTCACCATCTCTGAAACAAATCACAATGGCAGCTTTGTGAAAGTAAGAAGCATTTTGTATAAACAGCATAATACATAATTTGATTTAGATTACTGGTGACAACTTGTAGATACAACTTTTTCTACCTGTTAGAAGAAGAGGTGTAAGCATGATGAAAGGTATTATAAAGATTAGGTGAATATGACTTTATCAGGAGAATCATTTACACTTATTATTTTACTTATTATTTTTGAAATAAAACTATTTTTATCCAAAGAAAAGACCTTTGTAGTATTTCAGGAAAAAAATTCTCATCGCAGTTCTGTTCCCCTTTAGCCCCTCCCTCCCCTGCTGTGTTTAACAATAGAGACAGGATGTTTGGCCAATTCTCCTGCATCTGGGTAACTGTGACTCCTAAGATTGTCACAGAAGACATACAGACATAATGGAAAGAGCTTTTGTTTTGGAGTAAGAAGTCTTTGAATGTCAGGTGATCTGGGCATGTTTGTGATTCTATCACTTGCTAGCCCATATGTCCTTTGACAATATTCTCTTTCACGGTGGTAAAGCCACCGTGACTTTACCTTACCTTGAAAATTGCAAAAACATTATCTAATATGCTTTGACTTTGTGAGAAGTGGAGCTCTGCACGTGAAAGTAATTTATAAAACACAATTGAAGTGCTAATTCTAAAATTACATTGGTCTCAAAACATCTCAACAATGAGATGCTTCCCTGATAGTTGGTGGTGGGGAGATAGAGATTGCAATGGGGGGAAAACTCATTCAGTAGCCATTATTACTGGTATTTTCTGTTATATCAAATAATTAACTATGCTATCCCCACCAATTAATAGCAATAGGCAAGTATATCATGCTGCATGCTACTAGCAGGGGTGTTGGTGGTAGGCGACAGACACCTATGATCGCATTTATACCATTAGTACCTTTATAGATGAACCTCTTCATTGTTCAGTAGACTATTCCTTGGTACTTTATACAAGTAAACCCGGATTCAGAGAATAAAAAAGCCACCTCTCTAGGCATAGCCCTTTCAATATCTGTATTTCATTACATGTCACCTCAATTTTTTAGAATCTCAAAAACATAGTTAAAAAGTAACATGACTAGGGCTTCCCTGGTGGCGCAGTGGTTGAGAGTCCGCCTGCCGATGCAGGGGACGTGGGTTCGTGTCCCGGTCCGGGAAGATCCCACATGCCGCGGAGCGGCTGGGCCCGTGAGCCATGGCCGCTGAGCCTGTGAGTCCGGAGCCTGTGCTCAGCAACGGGAGAGGCCACAACAGTGAGAGGCCCGCGTACCGAAAATTAAAAAAAAAAAAAAAAAAAAGTAACACGACTATTTGCTCAGTCACAAAGTCTAAATCTGTGTTTATTATGTAGGCAATCCTCCCCTACTATCAATGGAAACATTGCCTGTGCAACAGCTGCTAGATGAATTCTGTAATTGGAGGCTGATAGTTTGGTATTTTGGTTTGCATTCTTTTTTAAACATGTAGTTCCAATTTGAAGCAACTCAAAGCATCAAATGCAACTACTCCCTGTGAAATTTAGAACTCTATAAAAATTAATATTTTAAACTGTCCTACTGATGAAAATGATACACTTGCATGCCTATGCATGGCTAATCATAGTCATTTTATAGAGGTCATTTAGGATGCAAGGAAACATAGGGTGCAATTACTACTCAGTAGCCCCGAGTCAATTATTACACGTCTAATGATAATAACTATTACATATGAATGAAAATGTGGATATACGGAGTTAACCTTCACACTTTTGGAGATACGCCTTCAAGAGTATGGACACAAACTCTCACCATTTCTAGGGGTAGGGACCTTCCCCATCTTCATCTTGTTAATAACTAACTGTCCTGTCAATATCATCTTTTTCTAACCACAGATTGCTACAATTAAAATAATTATTTTCACCACCAATAAACTTTTACAGAAGAAGTAAGCTGGCATTTTAAATATCTGTGGGAGATTGCTTTACTGACAGGTAGATAAAGATACATTTTTATAAGGCAGAATGATTGCTATGATATTGTATGGAGGCTTTTCAGAACCTCTAAGATTTAAAAAAAAAGTGCTTTAAAAGTTTAAATCAGTTTTATATTAATGAAATGCTACCACATTACTCTGCTCTTTGAACTGGTGATAAGTCAAATTTCAGACTTTTACCACTGGAAAGAATTTTGAATGAAAATAGCTTACAACTAGTCACACTTCTTGAAGTCAATGGAATTCATGTGTGAGAAGGCCAGGCTGCCAGCAACCTGAGGCTCTGGAGCAAATTTCTTTGTATAAGGTTAAATGAGTCCCAAGGGGTTTTTCTGCTTGTGACCTTGGTAGTACTCCGTCTGGAATAGGCTTTTCCTTCCTGTGAATGCAAGGCATGAAGGATGTTGCCACCCCCTACTAGTTTCTCATCCCAGATCAGAGACGAGTGCTAAACAGCTGCACTGAAAACATTTCTCTGATGGGGCTGTATACAGGAAGATTCAACACGTACTTCTAAAGGGATAATTACACAACATATAAAAGAAATAAAGCAATATATATTATAAAGTATCCCTGCTTATATCGAGCTAAGAAAAACCCAGTTAGATGGTCATCTATGCGATACCAGTGACAGAAGCTAATCAGCAGTTATATTACTAGTCTTTACAAATATTTTTCTTTGAAATATGAGTTGCCAGGCATCACTACAATTTATTCTATTAATTCTGAAGTACATAACGCACAAGATTAATTTTCGTTCATGAAATTAGTTCCCCAAAAGCCCTGCAATGAACCCCACTGTAAGCTCTTCTTGACTTGGCTTTGGAATGAATGTGTTCCCTTAGGTTAAACTTTCTATTTAATATAAAAATTTAAGTCATTTAAATGAAAAGAACTTGCATCAAATTAAGCCTGAACACAAACAGCAGGCAATTCTGTGTTTTCATTCCCTAAGTGCCAAACAACTAAAAATAAAGATGCGATGTACTACCTTAACTTACAGCCTATGGCTTTTAGTAGAATTCCAAATATAACATATGAAGTAACATGCAGATTCTGGTTTCCTGAGTTACAAGAGTGTGTTTCCACCCTAGAACAAACTGGAACTACCATTGCTAACAGTGATAATACTCTAAGTATGAATGCTTATCTCCACTGTCACTTCTATCATAAGTTTCAGAACTAATACTGCTGATCATCTAGTGAGACAACCTAAAGTACACAGTCAAATTAAAAATGAAATCTGTAGATAGTAAGGAAAGTAAGTTAAAGTGTCATTTAAAGTCACACAGGAAAACAGTATGTAGCAAGTTTTAAGGAATAATAATCAAAGCAAATGTCTATTTGGTATTAAAGTTTGTTACACTTTCAAATACATTATTTCATTAAATGCGTATACCCACATATTTTTACCTGTAGGACCCTTAAGTTAACATATTTCTAATTATACCAAAGAGCACACAGAGTCAGTAAAATTACAGGCCAGTGTGAGACAAGTGCCATTTTTCCCATTAAGAAAAAAATATCAATTAAGAATAGACCACTTCACACCCCTAATGCCCTTTCAGTTAAACTTCACTAGTCAACAGACCAGGCAATTGATAGGTTAGCTTCGAAGGAAACAGTTTTAAATGTCCAATTATTACTTGACCTATTCTCCAATAATTCCTTATTACAAACATGCTGCTAGTATTCCTCTGGAGAAACGAGAATGTGGATGGTTGGTAGGAAAGCTGGGCTGCTGTTCTTTTTCCTTCTCTGTGGAATGACTGCTCCATACTGCATACAAGAACCTTGTTACACTGACTCTAGATGGGGCCTCCAGTGTTAAAACGGAGGCAGGTCGAATAGATGAAGAAACTGCTGCCTATTGCAAAATGGTAGCAGGGAAGCTAAATATGAATCTAGGAGGATGTTCTAAGAATTGAATCCGCTGCCCACTGGCAAGGCACGCAGTGTCCCCCAAAAGGTCAGGGACTGCCGTTTACCTCACTGCTGATGACTGGCCTGGGTTCTGAGGCCAAACCGCCACTCTAGTTTACTCATCTCAAAACGAGTCCCTCCACGTGGCTTGGGTAGAAAGAGAGTCAAGGAGAAGAAGGCCGTTTGATGAGTCAACTCCTCCACCAGAAGCACTATTCTGGAGTTGAAACGAAATTATAAACTGGTATCACAAGCTTTTCCTCTGAACGTTTCATGTGAGGGAAAAGCGAAACAGCGCTCAGGGGGAACTACCTGTCCTCACGTTGCCCCCGGCAGCGCCAACCCCGAGGGCTCAGGGAAGAGCTGGCGGCGGCCGCCTCGACGCTGCGGGGCACCGGGAGACGCGCGCTGTCTCGCCTGCACGGCCGTAATTGCGGGATTTAATTAGGAAGGGGGAGCCCGGTTGCCGACTGAGCAGCAGTTATTATTATTATTTTTATTTTTAAAGGGGGCCTGATTCCTGCAGTAAAGGCTTCCGCGTCTCCTCACTCATTCTTCCACCCCCGCGGCCAGCTCTCGCAGAGCAGCAGTTGCTCCGCCGCGCACTTCTCCTTCTGTTTGATGAACCCGCGCCCACCCCGCGCAATCTCGAAGGAGCAGGGAAAGCAGGCTCAGCCCGAAAAAGGTGCAAGAGAATCCCCTCACCCCCAGCTGGCCCGACCGCCGCGCCCCTGCCTGCGCCCGCCTCCTACTCCTCCTTGGCGCCCTGGGCAGCGCCCACCGGCCGGCGGCGTCCAGGAAAGGCCACGGGAGGAACGTCGCCCGGGAAATGAGGCGCATCCCAGGTCGGTTATTTGACCCGGAGTACTCGGGATACGCTCCTCCTTCCTGCTGGCGGCTAAGGGAGGCCCGGAGAGGACGCCTGGGTGGCGTGTGGCGCCTCCTCTCGCCTGCCTCGTCCCTCCCACTCTCGCTCTCCAGGGTTGCCAGCCAAGGGCCCGAACCTCAGAGTCCTGGCGAGGCTTGGCCGCTTTGTCTGGGCTCAGGCATATCTTCGGAGCCCACCAGCCGGGAAGGGAACAAAGAGCCTCGACCCCCACGCCCCAGCCTCCGCCTCTCCCCCACGCGCCGGTTCACCACCTTCCTGAAGACCCCTTTGTCTGCCTGGGAAGCACAGGTCTCTACCGGGGGTGCCCACACCCCCGCCCAGAGTCCTTTTCTGACAATCGAGCTAGGCTGAATTTTCAACCCACCCACTCCCTGTGTTAACATCATACAGTTCGGCGTTTTTCCCCCCAACATAGACCATTTAGAGATTTGTTGATGAATAACAATCAGCCAGCCCATCCCTTATTAGCTTTTTCATTCTCTTCCAGTCGCTTTCGACTGTACTTCTATGTTAATTTTCTATAAAATAACAATTTCTTCTGTAAATTTAAGCCGGCGTCTTGCTGACTTAAATTCTCATTACTTAGGGAGGAGCAGGAATATTAAGTAACGGAGTGCATTAAGTTTGTGTGTGTGTGCACGCGCGCACACGTTTTAGCAGTCCTGTCCACCGCCCACCCCCGACCCCACCCGCCCCAACGGCAAGGGTTCTATCTTGGTTTTCATAAATCTTAGGAAAAATAAAAACCAGGCTGGCATCTCTGCCAGTGTGGAGTTTCCGATAGCGATAGCAGACGCCTCCGGATGAGGCAGGATTTCCGAAACAGGACTTTGAACAGAGTTGACAACCAGGTTCACATCCTCAGAAAACGCTTCCAAGCTATGTAAGCAACACAAAGTTGCCACCACCTCCTGGGTAAACTTCAAAGACACAGAGGCCAGGGGGGAGGGAGGAAGGAAGTGTGATATTTAGAGAACTTACTGGGGTGGAGGAAGATTCTGAACTCATCTAGACAAACTAAAGAGCAGAAATATAGTCTGTGTGAAGCTACAGCACCCAGTTTCCAAAACTGTAACCATGACGCCCATGGGTTTTACCCACGGACAGCAAATAAGGAAGTATAGTTGTTTGACCTGGAGTTTCTAATCAAATTATGATACACAGATCTACCCGACAACAAAGAATTGTAAAGAAACAGAGGAGACACATTTCCTGCTTTCTGAGCTTTAACTTCAGCCTTTCAGGAAGCCAGCTTTCTCTAGTACCTCCCTAGAGTGATAGGGCAGAGAAAGAAGGAAGGGCAACCAGATGGTGAATAAAGACATCTAGATTGAGTTCTGCCCTGGGACTAAAAGGACAAGGGCACCCATTCTTTGTTGACACTTCTGCAGTGACTTCTTTGGCGTGCGAGCCCCAGCACCAACACAACTGTCACTATCACCGCACAGGGCAAGTTGAACTCGTACTGAGAACCCGCTGTAGAGAATCACACACACCTCAACAACAGCCTTTGTTATTTAATTCACGAGACTAAACACTCACAAGCTGACATCAACACAAATACTACCCCAACCCTCACTCTGTCGTCTATATTCACATTTCATTTATGGCTTGACTTTTTATCATATCCTAAAATGAAGCTTTGCATTTACCCGATGAGTTGCGTCTCCTGGTGCTCCTCAGTTCTTGCTATTTCTTTTGTTTTATAAAAGATCAGGAGCAGACTTATCGTGCAGATCGTCCACCTCTTCCTAATGGAGCGCATCTTGGGTGCCCGGGAAAGTCCTGGTTGCCCCAGCTCCCTCACCTTCTTTTCATATAAAGGCTCCGTTTTGGGGAGATGTAGTCGCGGGGAGGGAGGGAGGATCTGTAAAATGGGAGGAGAGCGTGGAGCTGGGATCTCAGAAGCAGGTCTCGAGGGTCCTCTGCGGCCAAGCTCCCGCTGGTCCTCGAGCGCTGCCCAGCGCACTCTCTCGCGGTTCCCGCCAGCCCTAACCCGGTCGCTCCTCGCCGCCTCCCTGGGGCTCAGGTTTTTTTCCGAAGAGACACCTTGTACATTGGAGGTGGCGGCCGCTTCTGCAGCCGGGTTCGGGGGCGTCACTGGCCCTTCCCTTTTCCTAGCATGGAAATGATGAACAAAACCAGCCAATCACGGGACTCAGGGGCGGAGGCTGCTGTTGCCTTTCGTCGCTGGCGGCTGCTTGGAGAGTAACGTCGCCGGCCTTGCCTGAACTGTGCAGAGAGAGGAAGCTCACAAGCCCACAGTCGTGTACAAACACACGCACACACACACGCACGCACCAGTGCTCGCACACCGTGGGAAGAGAGCAGCGCACTAAGAAGTCAGGTCGCCCTCTCGGGACACCAAAGCGTTAGCTCTGTGGACAAGGAAGCACCGAGATAGTCCGTATCAGCGTGGAGAGGACACCTCAGCTGGGGACAGATCGGAGACGCCTGCTCTATCGGATAGAGCTGGTGGTGGGTAGTAAGAGGGGTACTTTCTTCCAAGCGTCTTTGCTAAATATACACACACGCGCGCGCGCGCGCACGCACACACACACACACGCACGCCCTCTTAAGTGGAGTGAATGCGGGGAGGGATAGGGAAGGAGTTTATATTCCGTGCACCGCTCAATCCGGAAAGTACAAATACACACGCGAGCAGATCAGCCGATCGCCCACTCAGCGTGGGTGGTGGATGACGACCCCGACTCAGGATTCTGCAGGAAACAACTGATGACAGAGGTGTCATTAGGAACTTCATGGATATTTATGTGACTCGTTCATTGCCATTTGGAAACTCCTCACGCAGGAGTCAAGGAACTCCAATCCCACTTGAACCTCCCTGCTGAGAGACAGGATTCTGAGAAAAGTAGGACCTCCTTTTCAAATGCAAGTACACCTATACACACACACAACACACACACACACACACACACGAAGGAAGGAAGGAGAAAAGAAATGAAGGAAGAGAGGAAGGAAGAAAAGAAGGAAAAAAATGGAAGAGCCAGCTTTTCTCTGAAAGTCTTAGTAATGTGCATTTAGCCTGATTTTCACCCTCTCCTCCCCTTTACTCTTTGTTTTTACTTCTATTGTATTGTGTGGCAGGGGCACTTTTCCTGTCCTAGGTTCTAGTTTTCAGAGACCTTCTCCAAGTCTTGAATCTCCGCCCTCACCCAGAGAGAAGCTTGCAACTCAGGTTGTACCATGCCTTGGCTTGGCTTTTACTGAGGGGTGGTGGAGGTGGGTCGGGAGCCACTCCTCGGGTGACATAGTGCCTGGAAGCCAGGATTTCCCCCATCTATTTGAGCAGGTCCCAAGCTCTTCACCTCCACCCCTTCCCCCAGAGCCTCTCAATTCATTTTCTTGTTCTTTCAGGTTGAGCGGTGTCTCCAGCTGTCATCCACTCTTGGCCCCTGGGGTTTACACCTTCCTAAACCCAGAAACGGTGAGGTTCACCCCCAGTCCTCTGCTGGAGGGGCGCAAGAGTGGCTGTTCCAATTTCCAGTCCCTTGACAGCTTAAAATAACAAGGATAACAGCCAACACCTTTGCTTGAAAACCCGAGAGCCCTGGCAATGTTTGACATTCTTCCCCTAAGATGTAGAAAGTTAAGAACCTCTCAGGTCTCTGCTCACAGCAGAGCGAATAGGAGGTTGGGTCTAAAATACTCAAAGGAGCAAGTAATTATGAACATTTATTGACACTACAAGTGGCCTACCGGGAGCGTTTCGAGTTTATTGATGTCTAGGCAAATCCCACTTGCATTAATGCAGCTCAATCACACTGCCTTCTCAATTAGCAGAAACTGCAAGAATAAAACAGCTTCTTATTTAAGTGAAAAGGGTACTGGGGTGCGGAGGGGGTGGGCAATGCATGGTTAGGATGCTAACTTCTCTAGGTGAACTTTTGATTTTTAAGCAGTAAACAAATATATTCTGGATTTCAAATAAAACATTACCTGCTGCTGCTGATGGAGTAATATGTATCACTTAATTAAATTCATCCAACATTTCTTAAGCAATTACTATGGGCCAGAAAATACATGTGGGCATGGGAACATAGAGATGAATAAAATACAGCATCTAACCAGACAGAAAGATCACGCACTCAGAGGGGGACAGATTGTGAAAAATAAATAAATAAAAATAAGTTGCAATATGGCACCATGAACTAACAGCAGCATTTGAAGTACATATCGTATATCTGGGTAAGCTACTGGATGGAAGCAGATAGAGTGTTTAAGTCTTGGGGAGCAAGGAAGGTGAGTTTCCTAGGAAAGGGCACACATAAACTGGGGTTTGCAAAGCTAAGGGGTAAGCCAGGCAGAGGGAGGGTAGAACACTGCAAGCACAGGAAAGAGTATATATACACAGAGAGGAATAAAATGCAGGAGCTTTGGGGTAGATCAGTACTGTTGGAACAGGGAATGGGAAAGGAAAGTAGTGGACATAAGTCTTCAGTGTGATCATAATAATCTATAGCTACACAATGTCAAATTGTCTTCTCTAATGGGAAAGTTGCAGCATGAAAATCTTCAAGAGCAAAGTGGGTTTAATTCATGTATTAAGCTATAAGTTTGGCGAAACGGTTCACATGGCCCAAATGAAACAAAACAAATCCACCAACAGCAAAACTAAAGCAAACCAAGAACTAGTTATAGGAATACATGGCAGATTTAAATGCCTAGGGAAAAAAAAAAAAAAAGAACTCTCCAGTCGTATAATGCTGCTGCTTCTGAATTTGTTAAGCATAGCACATTTTATTGATACATAGAAGTGAACACTTCTGAATGACTGATAATGGTTCAGTGGAACTCAAGAGATTCCCCTGCCCATATTTGAACAATTAAGTTTTTTTTAACATCTTTATTGGAATATAATTGTTTTACAATGGTGTGTTAGTTTCTGCTGTATAACAAAGCGAATCAGCTATACATATACATTTATCCCCATCTCTCCTCCCTCTTGCGTCGCCCTCCCACCCTCCCTATCCCACCCCTCTAGGTGAACACAAAGCACCAAGCTGATCTCCCTGTGCCATGCGGCTGCTTCCCACTAGCTATCTATTTTACCTTTGGTAGTGTATATATGTCCATGCCACTCTCTCACTTCGTCCCAGCTTACCATTCCCCCTCCCCGTGTCCTCAAGTCCATTCTCTACGTCTGTGTCTTTATTCCTGTCCTGCTCCTAGGTTCTTCAGAACCATTTTTTTTTTTTTACAGTTCATATACATGAGTTAGCATACGGTATTTGTTTTTCTCTTTCTGACTTACTTCACTCTGTATGACAGTCTCGAGGTCCATCCACCTCACTGCAAATGATTCAGTTTCATTTCTTTTTATGGCTGAGTAATATTCCATTGTATATATGTGCCACATCTTCTTTATCCATTCATCTGTTGATGGACACTTATGTTGCTTCCATGTCCTGGCTATTGTAAATAGAGCTGCAGTGAACATTGTGGTACATGACTCTTTTTGAATTATGGTTTTCTCAGGGTATATGCCCAGTAGTGGGATTGCTGGGTCATATGGTAGTTCTGTTTTTTAAGGAACCTCCATACTGTTCTCCATAGTGGCTGTATCAATTTACATCCCCATCAACAATGCAAGAGGGTTCCCTTTTCTCCACACCCTCTCCAGCATTTATTGTTTCTAGATTTTTTGATGATGGCCATTCTGACTGGTGTGAGGTGATATCTCATTGTAGTTTTCATTTGCATTTCTCTGATTAGTGACGTTGAGCATCCTTTCATGTGTTTGTTGGCAATCTGTATATCTTCTATGGAGAAATGTCTATTTAGCTCTTCTGCCCATTTTTGGATTGGGTTGTTTGATTTTTTAATATTGAGCGGCATGAGCTGCTTGTATATTTTGGAGATTAATCCGTTGTCAGTTGCTTCATTTGCAAAGATTTTCTCCCATTCTGAGGGTTGTCTTTTCGTCTTGTTTATAGTTTCCTTTGCTGTGCAAAAGCTTTTAAGTTTCATTAGGTCCCACCCATTTGTTTATTTTTGTTTTAATTTCCATTTCTCTAGAAGGTGGGTCAAAAAGGATCTTGCTGTGATTTATGTCATAGAGTTGAACAATTAAGTTTTGAGAGTGTAATTTAATGTCATTTATTTGATATTAGATTCATGAAATATGCATCCATAACAATTTGCCAAGTTTAAAAATACGTATAGACCAACACTATGGCCAAACTGAGGACAGTCTGGTTCAATATGCTATTAGGTACAAGAACTATAAATATATATGTTGGGTAAAAAGTCTTACCCACAGCAGTGTCTTTGGACTTACCTCCCTCCATTAGAATGCCTGTTTTGATGATCCTGAAAAATTAAAGTTGTTCCTAAATTTCCATGCTATCTTTGGACTGTAAGTTCTTCAATAAAGAGAACACATTTGTCTTTATTCAGCACAAATCTGCAATTACACAGTAGTACCCTTTGAATAAATAATGCAAGTAATGGCAGATGGTTTTAAAATGCTACTTTATCCTTTAACTTAATGTAAATCATGTTTTAATTGCTGGCTGTGCCCTCAACTTCAGCTGGAAAGAAATGAATAGACACTTGCAATCTCATAGTGGGGTTTTTAATAGCCCATGACATTTTTTAATAGGATATTTTTTAGAGCAGTTTTAGGTTTACAGTGATATTGAGAAGCAAGTTACACACTTACCCAGTTGGGAGGTGGAGATATCTAATAATATCCTCGAAACTGAAAAGGAACTTTGAGACCAAAAAACAAAGCAGGCAACTTCATAAAGTGCAACTACGAAGCTTATTGTGGGTAATTTACATACAGGCAGGAAGGATCCCCCACACAGATGATCCAGAGACAATTGTAGCTGCATTCAGCACCACCAGAAGGGGTACAGGGGGATTGAAAGGGGCCAAAGCTAAAAACAGAATCTGACTACCAAGTGAGAAGCACATCCACACGAACTGGAACTGGAACCAGGGGTTTTTCCTTCCCCTCAAGGTCTCATGACCATTAACCAACTGCATCAGCAAAAGGCATTCTTTCAGTTTTCATGTCAGGTGAAGGCAAGAGTAAATGTTGACAGGGTACTCATCTGGCTTGGGTGCATTCCCTGTGAGTAGACAAAAGTTGAGCCCTGAGGAAAGGGGGATGGGTAGGACTATGGGCCTAACATGGAGCTGACATTTGTCAAAGTCAGTGAAAGTACAGTGAAAGTGGCATCATTGTCACCCACCGTCCGTAGTTTACAATAGGGTTCACTCTTGGAATTGTATATTCTATGGGCTTTGACAAATGTACAATGATATCCACCAATATAATGATGGTATAATATCCACCATTATAATATCATACAGAGCAGTTTCACTGCCCTAAAAATCCTCTGTGCTCTGGCTATTCATGCCCCCCTCCCCAGCCAGTTCCAGGCAACCACTGATCTTTTTACTGTACCTATAGGTTTGCCTTCTCTAGAAGACATACAGTTGGAATGATAAAGTATGTAGCCCTATCATATTGGCTTCTTTTACTTAGTAATATGCTTTAAAGATTCCTCCGTATTTTTTCATGGCTTGAAAGCTCATTTCTTTTTAACACTGAATATTCCATTATCTGCATGTACCACAGTTTATTTATCCAAATGCCTACTGAAGGACATCTTGGTTGCTTCCAAGTTTTGGCAATCATAAAGGTGCTATAAACGTGCAGTCTTTTGTGTTTGTGCGTGGGCATGTTTTCAACATTTGGGTAAATACCAAGGAGCGCTGTTGCTGGTAAGATTGATGGTAAGACTATGGTTAGCTTTGTAAGAAACCTGAAGTGATTTCCAGGTGGCTGTATTATTTTCATTTCATCAGCAAAGAATGAGAGTTCGTGTTGCTCCACATCTTTACCAGCATTTAGTGTTTTTGGTGTTTTGAATTTTGTCCATCTAACAAGCATTTAGTGGTATCTCACTGTTGTTTTAATTTGCATTTCTCCGATGACATACAATATGTTTATTTGCCATCTGTATATCGTCTTTGGTGAGATGTCCAGATCGTTTGTTCATTTTTAAATTAGGTTGTTCATTTTTTAATTGCTGGGTTTAAGAGTTCCTTGTATATTTTAGATAACAATCCTTTATCACATATGTCTTTTGCAATATTGTCTTCCAGTTCATTCTCTTGACTTTCACAGAGCAGAAGTTTTAAATTTTGTTTAAGTCCAGCTTATCAACTATTTCTCACACTGATCATGCCTTTGATTTTCTATCTAAAAAATCATCATCAAATCCAAGGTCATCTAGATTTTCTCGTGTGTCATATTCTAGGAGTTTTGTACTTTCCCAAATTACATTTAGGTCTATTATCTATTTTGAGTTAATTTTTGTGAGGAACATACCTAAGGTATATTTGCATGTGGATGTCTAGTGTTTCAGCATCATTTGTTGAAATGACTATTTTTTCTTAATTTTTTTGCTTTACTCCTTTATCAAAGGTCAGTTGAATACACTTGTATGGGTCTGTTTCTGGGTACGTTATTTGTTCCATCGATCTATCTGTCTATTCTTTCACCAGTATCACATTGTCTTGAGTATTATAGCTTTATAGTAAGTCTTGAAATCTGGTAGTGTCACTCCTCCAACTTTGTTCTTCTTCAATATTGTGCTGGCTATTTTGGGTTTTTTGTCTTTCCATATAAACTGTAGAATCGGTTTGTCAATATCCTCAAAGTAACTTGCTGTGATTTTGATTGGAATTGTGTTGATCTGTTAAAAGCTGGGAAGAACTGACATCTTGACAATATTGAGTCTTCCTATCCATGAACCTGGATCATTTCTTCATTTATTTAGTTTTTCTGTGATTCCTTTCATCAGAATTTGATAGTTTTCCTCATATACATCTTGTACATGTTTAGTTAGATTTATACCAAAGTATTTCATTTTTTGAATGCTGATATAAATGTTTTTTTTCCATTTCAAATTCCACATCTTCCTTGCTAGTACCCATGACATTTTAATAATGAGAATGTTGGTGTAGTAGTCAGGAATCTCGAGAGAAAAAGAACCAATGGAATGTGTGTATATACAGATATAAAGAGATTTATTTTAAGGAATCAGTCACACGATTGTGGAGGCTGGCAATTTCTAACTCTGCAGGATAAGCCAGCAGGCTGGAGACTTGGGAAGAGGGAAGAGTTGATGTTGCAGCTCACATCCGAGGTCATCTGGGGGTAGATATCCCTCTTTCTTGGGGAACCTTTGTCTGTTTTTCCTTAAGGTCTTAAGCTTACTGGCTAAGGCCCACATTATGGATGGTAATTTGCTTTACTCATAGTTTATTGATTTAAATGTTACTCACATCTAAAAAACACCTCACAGCAACATCTGGACTGGTGTTTGATCAAATATCTGGGTGTCTGGCCTAATCAACTTGGCACATAAGATTAACCATCACAGATGAGCTGATTGAAGGTCTTGTTTATGACCTAGCAATATAGTGAGAATTATTCATACAAAGCCTTTTACCTATGAATCAATGATCAAGAAGAACAAGAAGCATATTAATGTGAAAATTCAGCTGTTCACCAACAGGTAACTCAATCTCTTTATTTGTTTCTGGACAAAATATCTAGTTTTTAAAAATTTATTCTAAATTAATTCATTTTGCCCATGTAAATATTCATAAAAGCTTCACATATTTTTCTGTATGTATGTTCATTGTCCTTTTGTTACTCTGTTTTTCATCCATAGTAACCAAATATCGTAGGCTTACAGCAGAAGGGTGATTTTGACTTTAGGTACAAGATATAATCATGAATCTAGTATAATTTCTGGAACAACAGGAAAAATCCCATCATTGCCATTCTCAATTCTTCCCCGTTATTTAACCCACGTCACTTACATCATCCTTTGCATTTAATACTTAATCTCTATTTAAACATGAATGTCCTTAGAAGAGACAATTCTTACATACTGTTAGTCAAATATTAAAAAATTTTTAATATCCATTTGAAATGTCCTCTGACATCTTGTAACCCCTGCCAGTTAAATATGCCTCATTCTGAAATAAGCACTTCAGCTGCTCACAAGTCCACATTTTAATTGTTTATCAACTCTTATCTCTTTCAGTTCTACAGTCCTAGTTCTTGGTGTTTTATTTCCTACTGCACACACCCCTGAAATGTTAAAATAAACAGGCACACTATCCCATACATGTTTTGGGAAGTCCTAGATGCCCTACCTTATTACCTACTGATTTTTTTTGTGTTCTCCTTTTGCTGTTTTTCTGTGCTTAACAGTGATGGGAGAAACTATCTCGTAGGAAGAGAATAACCATCAGGCTAAATATTACTCCAAACTGGTCAGCTATTGAATAGTGGTCACTTCATAGCCAATTGTGTGTGTCACTACCTAGGGAATTTACTGTTTGGGGTTTGTAATTTCTTCAATCTTTGTGTACCTTCTAAAAGTCTCTCTTGGGCTTCCCTGGTGGCACAGTGGTTAAGAATCCGACTGCCGATGCAGGGGACACGGGTTCAAGCCCTGGTCCAGGAAGATCCCACATGCCGTGGAGCAACTAAGCCTGCGCGTCGCAACTACTAAGCCTGCGCTCTAGAGCCCACGAGCCACAACTACTGAAGCCCGCATGCCTAGAGCCCATGCTCCACAACAAGAGAAGCCACTGCAATGAGAAGCCCACGCGCCACAATGAAGAGTCACCCCTGCTCGCCGCAACTAGAGAAAGCCTGTGTACAGCAACGAAGACCCAACACAGCCAAAAATAAAATTTAAAAAACAATAAAAATAACAGTCTCTCTTGTATCTGATTTAAACAATTTCTGTTCTCCTCTCTTTATTTTCTTAAATTGCCCAATCTAATCACCCACTTAATGTTTTCTTTAATGGAACCCCCATTCCTTTTATATTATTTTCAATGCATCATAATAAAAGCAAAAGAGAAATAGTAGTAAAACTTGTTCATGGCTAAAAAATTATTTCTGTAAATCTATCTCTTTCTAGATATCTATATCTATGTAACTTTTTATAGTTACAATAGTTACAGTATCTCTGGAAAATATTGCTTTGATATACATATACTGTTATAACGTGGAACAGTCCTATGTAAATTGAGTTTTGTGAAGCATTTTAAATGATTTTTAATGTTTGTCATTTGAAGATTTTTTTTTTTTTTTTTTTTTTTTTTTTTTTGCATTACGCGGGCCTCTCACTGTTGTGGCCTCTCCCGTTGCGGAGCACAGGCTCCGGACGCACAGGCTCAGTGGCCATGGCTCACGGGCCCAGCCGCTCCGCGGCATGTGGAATCTTCCCGGACCGGGGTACGAACCCGTGTCCCCTGCATCGGCAGGTGGACTCTCAACCACTGCGCCACCAGGGAAGCCATTTGAAGATTTTAAAGAAAAATAATATTGAGGTCATCACTAACTGGTAAACTGGTGATCGACATAGCCTGCAGAAGACATTTTGTTTTCCTGCAAGATGGATTGAAATAAAATACACACACATGCATACACATGCACACACACACATACACACACAATTAGTTGCCAGTACTTCAAATTTATTTTCAAAAATATAAGAAGACTTGTTAATACCAGATTCATCTACTCTGATGGTAACAATTAGGGGGAGTTGAGTAGCAGCTGTTTCATCTCTGTAATTTGTGATTATTCCAGAATTTTAATATTTATTTATACTTTAGCTTCTTGGCCCCTGCAGGTATTTCAGTTTGCAGCCCTTCAAGTAAGTAATTCTATTAGAAGATATACACTTCGTGATTTACCTGTGTAATGTATTGAAATTTAGATAATTTCAGCTTTTTTTGTAAAGTAACTAAATAAAGCCCCTATTAACTAAAATTTTGAATGCCAAGTCTAGAAGTGCCTAGCCTGTCAGCAGGAGAAAGTTGCTCTGGGAGAATGAATCAAGATACTCACTGGAGGAAACCTGTGGGAATAAAGGAAAAATAATGAGTCTAATTCACGCATGACCTGTGCCTCACAATATAAATAAATGATCTGTCTTCTGCATTAGCACTATAGTATTTCCCTACATTCCACCAGAAAACTTTATGTAAATAGCTATGGATACCGGAGGCATTGTGGCTAACCACATGCTCACAAATAGGCAGCTTATGCAAACTGTGATAGCTTATGTTAGTTACAGTTGTGATCCTATCATTAGAAAAATAAAGAAATGTGTTTTAGAATTCTACTGGGAAGATCAAAAATATCTGGGGATTTTACCCCTCTTGTGTGACCTAAATGTAAAACTATTTACCTTTTGACCACATGTCTTAGATGGAGATAGGAAGAAGGAAGTAGATTGGATTTATCCACTTAGCAACTTTTTGGCAGAGGAGTAGTAAATTTACAGAGAATTCTCAGAAGTGAGTGGATTATGACTATAACATTTATGGTGTATGGAATTCCTGTGGAGACTCACCTAGAACCTATGAAGATTTTGAATGTGTGTCCTTGGTATTAGAGATATCTGTCATAGCTCTGTTGAGGTGAGCAGAGATGTTTGGGCAGTTGATGATTCTTGTCCATGGATGCTGAGATCCCTTTGAAGATGAAGTCATGTATAGAGAGCATTAAAACTAGCCTTATATAGTTCTCTGATGACAACTGGTAGAACAAGCACAAAAAGACATGTCAAACTACCACTCCAACTGGTATTCAACTACCCACCTAATCCCATGATAGTTACTCATAACTTACAGTTAAGGGGTTAAAGAGATGAGTAGAATCTTTGGAAATCTAGTCAAAATATTTATTGAATAATTACATACTGTGATTAGTGTGTGAAGGAGTCAACAGGGCAATGTAACAGAGGGTAATAAAGGAGTTCTTTGAACAAGATGGTCAGGCAAGGGCTCTCTGAGGAGATGACATTTGAAATGAGACTTGTAGAATAAGAGGAATATAGCAATACACAGAACTGGGTTTAAGAGCATTATAGGCTAAGAGAATAGCAAGTCAAAAGGCCAGGAAGTAGAAAACGGCTAGGCAGAAATGTTAGAAAATAAAGAATACAATGGCAGTCATTATATCGTGCATAATAAATTAAGGGAAATAGAAGATACCATATAAGAAGGTATTTGAGGAAAACAAATTTCTGAAATATTTATACCAAAGTCTGTGAAAACAAACTTATTTAGGACATGTAATATTATTTTTAGGCAATGCTACTTCTCTATTTGAGGCCTGAGCTCATGAATTTAAGCAGAGACCTGTCAGTATGGTTATACGACTATTTCCAGTTGAGTTGAGTTATACAGGTTTCAGACACAGACTGTATATACTTGAGTTCAACCAGGGTTGAGGTTTTGCCAGACAAGATGGCAGAGGGAGAGAGTTGACAGCATTTAACAAGAGTTGAAAGGGCTACCAAATCTAAGATGGGAAAAAGGGTGTCAAAACAGAAGGGCACAGATGCATAAAGTCTACAACCCAATGGGATGAAATTTCAATACAATGAAATAATTTTAAGGGGCTATAGGAGAAAGTTAGCTGAAAAGGTGGGAGGTAGCACTCAAAGAGTGAGATACTTGCAACTTGGATTTCAGGGGGAAATAAGTTAATGGCAGTGCAAGATACAGAATTTCTATGGGAATGGGAGACTAGATTGAAGTAAAACCAAATTTTGCTAGACATGAGAAAAAATGCAGAGAAAGACTAGAGTTTTGGATGGATAATTTACACGATTATTTGAAAATCACCAAGAATGACAACAGGAGTAAGTATAAATTGCATGAGTTGAGCAGGCCTTTAATTACTGGGAGTGAGTAGGTGGTCTGTAGATGACAGCATGAGGGTTGGTAGAAGAGGATACCAATGATGGCATATGTGTCAAAGGAGATGGAGAGATGTTTTGTATATGTAATGGGGAACCAAAAAGGATATCTTTCCTATTACTGGCCATGATTTATATAACATGTCAAAGAAGAACAGCCTTCACTTGTGAGGACTTGTTGGAGAAAGAGAGACCCCTTCTCAAATGCTCTGAAGTAATCATTAAGTGATGAGAGACAAGTTACTTAAACTTAAATTATTATAACCAAAAGACAAAGAAAGCATTTTTTTTAGTAACTCTGGATGGTAGACGCTGTCATACTTAAGATTTTTTTCTTATTTGTATTAATTTTAATATTTTTGCTTAAGCAGTATATTCTTCATTCTTATGTGATACATCATCTAAAAAGGATTCACATTTGCTGTTACAGTATTTCATTTTGATAATCCTAATCCAGCATATGAATTTTGTTAGTTAGCTTTATTAATAACAAGTGACCCCCCCCCCCCCAAATCACAGTGACTTACAACAACACATATTTATTTCTTGCTCATGATAGATGTCAGTGGCCTGGGTCAGGTTCTGTGGTTCTGCTCCACATGTCTTCTCATTCCAGATTCCAGCCTCAGGGAGCTGGCCTTATTTGGGACATTCAGAAAGACAGCTGGCAGGAATTCCTGATGCCTCCTAAAGTTCCTTCTCAGATATTTCTGTATGCTATGTTCTCTCACATTCCTTTAGCTACAGCTTGTACTGTAGCCAAGACCCAAATCAATAAGTCAGTACTGTAGGGCCCTGCATGCCATGTGTCCATAATAAGGCAGGGTAAATCCCTTACTAGGAAGAGAGTGAAAATTCAGCAGAAAAATAAGATCTACCACTGGGAAATCTAATACCTCACACAAGATTAAAAGATATAATAATAAATCATTGAGACGAATACTCAGGAGATAAATCCACATTGGGCAGATAGAGTTGTGTCTGTCATGGATAGAAATCCAAGCTGACAAAGTCTGCAGGGTCCAAAGGGATAGGAGATTTAAAGACAGAATAAATGTCAACAATATTTTTTTTCTGCAAAAAATCACAGAAAATAAAAGCAGGTGAAGCAATGGGAATAATACTGTTAGAAAAGAAAGGTTATCTAGTCCATATCCTAAAACCCTCACAAACTGGCAACTTTTTCATGGTAAATTTTTCATGATCCAACACTTAGCCACCAAATTTACTGATCCTGATATATGAATTTTGTCGTCACTACACAAATGCTCTGTGTGTCAAAGAACAGACCCACATTATTAAAGCCTAGAAGCTAACAGCTTGTTTTATTCATCTCAGCATAGGGCTGGTTTTGCCAGTGGGCTAAATGTGTTTGAAGGCTGATGGCCAAAGCCCTCTTTCCATAGGACTATGCTTGGGCTGCCAAAACTTTTATCTTCAATTTTCTTTTCTGTAGTATTTCTGGTTTAATCTTGACCCTTTCTGATTGGCACATTTATTATTTAGCATTCTTATCCCATATAGTCAGGTTACATTTATGTATTCACAGCTATGTAGCTATCCTGTAATTCCAGAGAACCAACATGATATACACATATTCCTGAATTTTAAACCTGGAGAAAATTTTCCCTTGACTATATTGCCTTAGTAAATTAATAATATTTAAAGAGTAATATAAACATATTAACATAAATTAATGTTTATATCTTTTGAAGATAGGCTTCAAAACTCTTGAATATCAAACCAACGAACCTAAATAATTATCTGATCAAGGCAGAAAGACTTAATTAAACAAAGAAGCAATTAGCTATGAGAATTGAGGTGTTCATAGAGGCATAAAAATGAGTTAGCTATTCTCTCTCATGGTCCACTGTGGACTTTAGCAAGCATCATTTTTATTTCATTATCAATATATCATAATAACTGACATTCGGTGAAATGTACTATTATAAAGGGTAAAATTTGATGAGTTTGGTAAAGTCTATAAGGAATAACCAACACTCTGATCAAAGCACAGAACATTTCCATCTTCCTGGAAATGCACTTTGTTCCTCTCTCCAGTCAATCTCCATCTACCAAATGCAATGATTCTTCATTATTTATCTCACCATACATTAGTTACCTTGTTCTTGAGCTCCACAGGGATGGACTTACGCAGTACATACTCTTTCCTGACTTGGTTTTGAGAGTTTTCAGTGTTGTGTTACAGCAAACTGTATTCTGTTTGGCTTCTAATTTCCTGCATTTTAATTCAGAAAGTGGCATGCATTCAGAAAGTAGTGTGAACATGAGGCTCACCTTAAGCATTTCCCTTCTCTTAGGGATCACATATGCGTTAGTTCATTTCCTCTGAGAAGCAGACGCCAAGACAGGATTAGACATTCAAAAGATGTACTGGAGGAAGGGACTGTGAGGAATGCCAGGAGGCAGCCAGAGGAGGCAGGGGGTCCATCAGACTGTTATGCAAGTCTTATCTCTGCGAAGGAAGAGGGAAGGAAGGCGAGCTGTGCAGGAAAATAAATGTCAGGCTTTAGAAAAACTCTATGAGAGTTTCAGTCAAGGATATGAAGAATCCTTAAGACGAAGTTGCCCACTGGAAGACACTAGTATTTCTGCCATAATCACTCATTAGCTGGGAGCAGCCCATAGGAAGTGGGGTCCTGGCAGGAATGCGGCAGTGAATTCAGAGTGTAGCACCTGGGGTCTTCTACCATCTATGCTTTCTGTAGCAGGATATATGAGGAGGACATTTTCTTTTTCTTTTTTTTTTTGGAGTATAGCTGATTTACAATGTTGTGTTAGTTTCAGGTGTACAGCAAAGTGAATCAGTTATACATATACGTATATCCACTCTTTTTTATTTTTATCTCATTTTATTTTTTTATTGGAGTATAGTTGCTTTACAGTGTTGTGTATCCACTCTTTTTTAGCTGTGAGGGGACATTTTCATGACCACTCACCTCTACCCATCCCCACCTAGCCCCCCACCCTGGCCCAAGATTTACTTCTCCACACATGTTCAAGAAGCAGTCCTTCTATGATTACCATGGGCCTCTCTTTCTGAGGGGACCCTTAGAAGACAGTGGTTGGTAGAACAAATATAGCCCGTCACTGCTGTTGGTCACAGGGCCATATCCTGTACTCATGGTCTCCCTCCTCTCACCCTCAGCAGGCACCTTTGACGGTCTTGATGGCTTAACTAGTGGTTTGACTCAAACCTCCATTCATGAGGGCTCCAACCCCTTGGTGATCATGATCTTCCTAGAACAGGGTTGCTGCATGTGTCTCTTCCCAATTACGTTAGAGGAAAGGAGCAACAGAAGTGTCCAAGTGGGTCACATGAATTCCACATTTATTCCTCCCTGCCCCCAACAGGTGTATCATCACACCTGCAAACGTATTCTCTTCTGCAAGGCCATTTTTGCAGATCACCACTGGTGTGATTATTAGGGGTTGGGCCACACCTTGCACCAATGTCCCACCTTGCATTCCGGATTGCATTTTCCCTGCTTGCTGGGTTCCAAACCTTGGTCTTATCACATGTTTTTGGGGGGTTAATACCAGTACTATTTGCATTATTTCACATTGTCTGAAAGGTAACTCTCAGATAGGCAGCGCCTGTGGCAGCCACACCAGTTTTGCTACTCATTATGGCAGCCCGCTTTGCTTCTGATGGTTAGATGCTACCTTTGACCTCTAAGTTTTCAAGATTCCATCATCATTCTTACCTTCAGCAAACACAGTTCTATAACAGCACTTATTTCCACGAGCCCTACCAACAGACCACAGCTGCCCTTGAGCTTCTCAAGGATGATGGTGTTTCTTTCACCAGTGTATTACTATTGCTTTTGTAATTGAGGTGTATTCCAAGCTCTCCCTCAGAACATGGTTAACTGGTGGGTTTTCTGGCCTTAAATAATATACCCAGTAGCTTGGCAACTTTTGTGAATTTTTAAAATTCCTTTTTTCCATGTCTGCCATGGCAGTTTTGGCTTTTCTACTGTACTTATTATGGGCTATCACTTTCTCCAAGTTTCCAAGAACCATCTTCATAGTGTATCAGCACTATTTTCTGAGGTCTTGTCAAGCTGCCAAACCCTTTATCACAAGATAGTTCTCCCTTATCAATAAACTAAGGAATCCTTATCCCAACTCATGTTCTACTATTCTTGGTACAGGATCATCAGGATGCAATCTCAATAAGATTGTCCCAGCTCCATCCAGTGCATACTGACTAGCTCCTGCAGACCCACTAGAAGCCTACTGGGAGGTGCCCAAAGGGATCACAGGTCCTTATCTCCTTTAGCCTGCCCAGCACTTCCCCAGCTTGGAATCTAAACGGGGAGCTACAGCCAGGTGCTGAGGGGTGTTCATGTTGTCTTGTGCAGCAGTGATCACTCAATCATTTTCAAGCAATGGAGGCATGCAGGCCCTTATTAGGAAGGAGAAGGCCTCTTCTTCAAGTCCAAAGGATTCAAGGGATCTGGATCCCTTTGCTGTACAACCCAAATGTCCCCAGCTCAAGCCTCAGTATCTCACTCTTTCCAAACAGGAATCCATCACTGGCACAGTCTTTGCTGGAAAGACTGACAATTCAACCTCCTCTGGAAGGCTCTAGGCTATTATTGTAATTAATTCCCGGGCCGAATACTCAGTTATTTTCCTGTCTCCAGCTGCAAGAGATAAGAGCCCCTTTGCAAGCTGCAAAGGAGGCCCTCTAAATTTTACACTTCACCGTCAATTGGTGATTAATCACCCACAGCCTTTTATTGGTCTTCTCTGATGCAGCAAAGTCATTCAGTAAGAGACACCTGATGTGATTTCCTTCTAATACTTCCCTCAGCCATGCAAAAGCCTGAGATACTGCACCTGTCAATGCATTCATTTGCACCAGCATACCAAACCAATTCACCACCGGTGAGAGTTTTAACAAATGCACTGCTATAATTGTAGGGCGGGGCCTACTACCAGTGATGGAGTCCTCCTTGCCAGCTTGCTGGCAGGGCATCTGGCTTCAGTATCTCATATAAGAACTATTTACTTAGACCACTGCTGACACTGATTGTCTTAAGTCAGAACTTTGGAAAACAGACTTTGAGATTTGCACGTCGAAAGTGTTTGGGGCAGCACCCTCAATACCAATATTTAGATATAAAGGCACTAGAACTAGGCAAAGAGGAAAGCTGAACTTCAGTGAGTTACAAAGGATGAACTCATATAGTTTCATGGGAAGCACTGGAGTTGGGTTGGTCCTTTAGAGTGGCCTTGGCTTGACACCACTTTGGGATGGGACCTGACTCGAGCTTAGATGCTCACTTGAGCTAAAGGAAATTTCTGGAGAGGGACACAGCTGTTGGCATTCCCAAAAGGTGGAGGAATGAGTGTCTCAGTCTTGCAGGGGGAGTTTGGGTGGTCTATCGTATTATCTACTATTGAAAGTGATTGAGAATGACATTGTGTTTGTTGGTCACTCCTTCTTGATTTTTCATTCCTAAGAATTTTAGGACCTTTATTCTTTCCTATTTTTACTGTAGTTTCTGGGAGTATTGATTCAGGTTTCATTAGGTTTATTCTGTACTGTCATTAATGTTGATTCACGTGACAGCTATTTTAAGTTACCTATGTCGGAGTTTTGTTACTTTATATTTCTCTGAGAATGACAATATATTCCTTTCAAGAAACCCGGGATTTTATAGTAAAAAGGAAGATTATGTCTGACACTTCTTACAAAGGCTAAGTTCAGCAAGCTCAGTATCTCTGTAGGCTTTAGAAAAACTGGCTATTTAATTAATTCTTGGAGGCTTAAAGGAAAATAAAAAGAAGTGAAGAAAAAACAAACACCACCTACAGTTTTAAGTGGATTTTGTTCATCTTGCTGTGGGAAGCAGCCCATTGTTAATTTTAGAAATGATTTACAATATTTAACTTTCAGATCACCCTTAATGACACTGAGATATACTGTCTAAGTGAAACAATCAAAATAAGAGACAGTCATGTAAGTGACAAACACCTCTGCTCTACTTTCTCTTTGCAGTGGGATAATAAAGCTCAGGTCCGCTGATCCAGGCAGTGGTGTATAGGAGCATCCCATGGCTCATAGCACAAAATCCCAAAGATGATATGTGCAGAATCACACTCTAATATATTAAAAGCCCCATGGTAAAGTAATATGTAACATTATGGTTTGAAGAAAGAGGATTTTTTGTGCGAGATTGCACATTCAAACATAGTGAATGCTCAATGTGGCATTTATTTGGATGAGCAATGAAAGATTCATATAAATGTTCATGAATTATCACATGGTTGCCCATAATGTTCAGCTACACTTACCTAAATGTTTTCATATTGTGTGAGATAGATTCATCTATAAAGCCTGAAAGTCACATTTGAATGAATGATTAATGAAAACAGATCTAATTGATATTATCCTAGCATCACCTACTCACTCTAATGTTTCCATATGTCTTTGTATTGTTTCCAAACATCAAAATAAAATGTTGTATAAGAGCTATAAGAATAGTTTACAGGTTATTCTGAAGAATGAAGAAATAAAATGACAAATGAATTAGGAGCCATTTTATGATATCTTCATAGATTAAAGAGAGAGTGTTATTTTGTTTAGAACCTTGTGATAATGGAGGTGGCTCAATTACCTTTGAGTACTTGGGAGAGTGCTGTGTTTGACACGAAAGGCACAAGATTCTGTTCTTTATTCCCCATTTCACCCAGTGTGACTGCAGAGTTGAACTAAAATATTCCTAATCACTGGATAGAACACGTATCTTTGAGGGTGGAGGATAACAATCAAGGGAGCATAGGAATTTTACACATTCTAAGCATCCTGGGAGAAGAAGAAAGAAAGTAAGGTAGCCAGGGAAAATTCCTTACAACTAATTCAGGAACACATTCATTTTTTGGCTCTTGCCTTAGGACTGATAAGAGAGGTTCAAAAAAGCCAAAAAAGAAAAAAACATCAATCCAGTTGCTATGGATTGGGAGGCAGAAAAGGAACTCTTCCAACAAAGTTTAATTATTTAACTATTGCTGTGTATAATATTGCTTTCTGTTTAGGAATGTTTACACCAAAGGCTAAGGTTAAAAAATCTCTTAGCCCTTGTGTGATTAAAACTGCTAATTAATTGTCACATAAATTAATTGTAGGGTTTTCACATATGACTCTTTGAAGTATCTGCTGTCATTAGTTCTCACAAGTCTTCACAGCTCTCCTTCTATGCAACTGGCATGTAAGGCTTTGGGACATTAGGTACTTGATAGACATTCAATAATAGAATACAACAAATATACCACTTTTTCCTTTATCGCAACCTCTTGAGTATTTCCCATTCTAATGCATTTTCTTTAATCCACACCTTTACCTCCTTGCAACACCTCTTCTCCATTTCATCCTATAAAATGAGCATGTCTTTGTTAGCTTATCAAAAATTTTCATTGTAAGTTGTCTATCTTGTTAGTATCTTAATAGGCCTAAGGGATTAATATAAATGTTACTGTGATGGCTACTTTTATATGTCAACTTGGAAGGTGTTGTGGATGAAATTAACATTTAAATTAGTAGACTTTGGGTAAATCAGATGGCCCTCTAACCTGGGTGGACCTCATCAAATTAGTTGAAGACCTGAATAGAGTAAAAAGAAGAGCCTGCCTGAGCAGGGGGGGAATATTTAGCAGACTACCTTTGGACTTCATCTGCACCATTGGCTCACCCATGCCTTGAGCCTGCTGGTCCACACTGCAGATTTTGGACTCACCAGCCTCCATAACTGTGTGAGCCAATTCCTTATAGTGAATCAACCTCTCTCTCTCTCTGAACATATATACCTTATTGGTCTTGTTTTTCTGGAAAACCTTGACTAATAGAGCTATCATATGAAACTTGGATATTCAAATTTAGGTAAAAGTATATTTCAGAAATTTAATTGTGATTACATTGTTAGCTTCTCTCTATGGTTACATCTAGGCCCTTAAATACTGTCTGCTTGGATAGCAGAGCTTGCTTAATGGAGATATTACATCGCTAATTGCATTGCCAGGGCAGGTTTATGACTGCACAACAGCTATCTCTCTCAAGAAAGTGACAATAAAAGCAGTTTATTGAATATTTGAAATCTCAAAAACAGCAACAGCAAGCGGAAAAGGAAGAAAGAGGGAATTACATAGAGAAAGAGCTCTGGAGATCTACAGAAGGATCTCTTGGAGTCTTAGGCTGAATACCAATCTGCAGGTGTACAGTGAAACTCCATGAGAGCAGACACAGAAAAAATCCAGAGGAAAGAATAATTGCCAGGTACTCATAAGCCAAACAATTGCTATACATTAAAGAGGTCCATGGATCCTTCCAAAACCCAGAAACCAAAGGAAGAAACCTTATTAAATACATGAGCCATTTAGTAGAGATGCAAGAAAGGCCATGCTTTAGTAATTGGGCTGAACTACTCCTACAAAATAGATTATTCTAGACCAAGGTTCAGCAAAAAAAATCTGACCCACTGCCTGGTTTATTAAATAAAGTTTTATTGGAACACAGATATACTCATTCATTTATATTTTATCTATGGAGGGTTTTGTGTTACAACAACAGATTTGTTTAGCTGAGGTAGAGAACGTAGGCCTTGCAAAGCTTAAAATAGATGCTGTCTCATTCTTTACAGGAAGTTTGCTGATTCCTCCTCTAGAATTACCCTGATCAAAAGAACTTTCATGCAAAAGATGCTCATCTTTGCTAATTACTAGAGAAATGCAAATCAAAACTACCACGAAGTACCACCTCACTCCAGTCAGAATGGCCATCACTAAAAAGTCTACAAATAATAAATGCTAGAGAGGGTGTGGAGAAAAGGGAACCCTTTTACACTGTTAGTGGGAATGTAAATTGGTACAGCCACTATGGAAAACAGTGTGGAGTTTCCTCAAAAAACTAAAAATAGAGTTGCCATATGATCCAGCAATCACACTCCTGGGCATACACCCAGACAAAACTATAATTCAAAAAGATACATGCATCCCTATGTTGACAGCAGCACTATTTACAATAGCAAAGACATGGAAACAACCTAAATGTCTGTCGACAGATGAATGGATAAAGACGTTGTCATACACACACACACACACACACACACACACACACACACACACACACACTTTGGAATATTACTCAGCCATTAAAAAGAATGAAATAATGCCATTTGCAGCAATATGGATGGACATAGAGATTATCATATTATGCGAAGTAAGTCAGAAAGAGAAACACAAATACCATATGCTATCACTTATATATGGAATCTAAAATATGATACAAATGAACTTATCTATGAAACAGAAACAGACTCACAGACATAGAGAACAGACTTGTGGTTGCCATGGGGGAGGGGGTTGGGGGAAGGATGGATTGGGAGTTTGGGATTAACAGATGCAAACTATTATATATAGAATGGGTAAACAAGTCCTACTATATAGCACAGGGAATTATACTGAATATCCTATGATAAACCATAATGCAAAAAAAAAATGGAAAAAGAATATATCTATGTATAACTGAGTCACTTTGCTGTACAGCAGAAATTAAACACAATATTGTAAGTCAACTATACTTTAATAAAATTTAAAAAGAAAGAATTTTCATGATTTCCATGCAACTCAACAGCCTGTCAGAACAAAGTCCAACATTATTAAAAGTCAGACAACAAAATTCAGCAACCAACAATTTAAAATTTACAATGCCTGTCATCCAATCAAAACAATTTTCAGGTTTTGATCAAGATGGCAACGTAGGAAGTTCTCAAACTCCCTCTTCCCATGGATGAATGAAAAAATAACTTCAAAATGGGTAGGAAAGACTGAGGTCTTCCAGCACAGCCCCATACAACTGGGAAGGAACTCCCAACTCCCACCTTCACTGAGCTTTGTGTCCATGAAACCTACAAGGCTATAGCAAACAAGGGAGCAGTTGTTAATGAAGGCAAAGGCACACTCTCATTTCAGTGCTTTCCCGGCTCCACCCAGGGCTCAGTGTAGAGGGAACAGATAAAATCACCCACCTCCCAGTCTTTTCCTGAGAGGGGTCCATCTGCATACTTTGAAGGCACTATATAAGAGTTGTGTTTCTAATTTAGCATACATCTCTATCTCTATCTCTATCTCTCTATCGATCTTTTGTTTCCTATTTCTATCTTTAGATGTCAGGGCTTGTGATTTTTATTCTCATTTATATATATATATATATATATATATATATATATATGTTCCATAGTGATTTTTAAATGGAATTTGGAAGACAGAGAATGAAATACTCTTAGTAACCTACCTCATAATTGAGAGATTTACTATATATATATATATATATATATATATATATATATATATATATATATTTTTTTTTTTTTTTTTTTTTTTTTTTTTTGTGGTACATGGGCCTCTCACTGTTGTGGCCTCTCCCGTTGCAGAGCACAGGCTCCGATGCACAGGCTCAGCGGCCATGGCTCACGGGCCCAGCTGCTCTGCGGCATGTGGGATCTTCCCGGACCGGGGCATGAACCAGTGTTCCCTGCATCGGCAGGCGGACTCTCAACCACTGTGCCACCAGGGAAGACCTACTATATGTAGTTTTGATAGTTGTCTTATTGGCATCATCATTGTCTTAAATTTAATGGTTACACTGCTATATTCATCCTACTAAGAACTGTTCTCAAGTTAATAAGGTCCAGTCTGCTAAATAGACCGTTCCTTTTAGGTTTCTTTCCATTTTCCCACAGCATGTTGGAAAGGTAATCTGTATGCTCTGGCTGCATATTATTATTACAATTTTACTTTTAGATTGTTTAATATACTTACATGATTAGTTGTATTATGTTACATTTTAATATGACATTCTCATTTTCACTAGATTACATGAGTCAGGTACTCTTTCCTAAAAGATTTAGCTACTTATATATAAATTTTTGCCATAATTTTACCAACACTGTGCTGTCTGTAAAAATTTCATGGCACCTAACTGGTAAGTGATATACTAAATGACCTCAGACCCTGGTATGGAAGACATATTTTGAATCAAGTTCTAGCATTTTGTTAGAGCTATAACAATGCAAATTATAACACTGTACTACAGTTCTGAGATGTACTAAAAAAATAAGAGGTATAACACTAATTGTGCCAGGTGGTGCCTTTCATTTGCAGTGACAAAGCTGATTACTCTACAAAATGAGTTTACTGTAAAAGAATGTTAAAAATTTCTATCTAGTGCATCACCAATTTCTTTAATTATCTACTGTTAATGTACCTTCAATAGCAATACATGGTGCAGACAAGCTACCAGAATTAAATATTTAAACGAAATTGTGCATTTTTTATTAAAGGAAGTATTTAAATAAAGCAAAAGTAACTTTATATCTAATAAGCCTCACTTATGTGAATGAAGATTAAAGCAGTTCATATTCTCTCTTAGGGAACTTGATAGCAATTGCTGAATTTCTTTAATAATGAAAAATTGGATTCAACAAAATTTAAACAATACAAATAATCATATATTTTAGTGTTTCAACATTTTAGTGTGTTAATTACCTTCAAAGATACATTCTGCCTCAAAGCCTCCTTACATGCTGAGGAACATATTGAAGAATTATAAAGGTGTCGTGTAATATGTTGTCACATATTCTGCAGTAAGTGGGTTTCAGAAAAACCTGCCCAAGGCTTAAGGAAAAAATAAAAGAGTTTAAAGTGTTATCTGTCTACAACAAAAGCAGTAGCTCATCACTTAAATGAATTATGGTAACTTTGTGAAATATAGAAATTAAGATGCATCTGTGTAAAAGAATAATGTGTAACCAGTAGAACAGTATAAGAATACCTGAAGTTATTAAAATATTCATGATATATTAAATAAAATGCAGTTGGTATAAAACAATATGTACCTTATGGTAAAAAGAGCATGGGTAAATGTAGTATGTGTGTGTACATGTACATGAAGAGTGCATGTAGAAAATGAGAGAAAGACTGCTAGTTAGCATCCTGAAAGAATGATAATTGAATGGTAACAAGCATCATCTGGGTAGTGGGGTTATGCGTTCTCATTTCCCTTCACATGCTTTTAAAATATATTTAAAGTTTTCATTATGAATGTGTATGACCATTATAATAAGACAGTGATAATTGCAAGAGAAGTATTCATTAATGATTGTAAAAAATTGTTATTAACTATTTAATACATACTATACTAATAATTGCTTATTTCAACAGAAAAAATAGACACAAATATTAACCAATTACTAATAAGATATTATTATATCTTAAAATTATTATAACTCCTAGATTTATCTGCTCCATTTTATACTTATTTTTCTATATACCTCCAAGAAAGGAATCCTGTTCTTTCTTTTACCTCTTGTTTCTTCTATCTTGTCTTTTCTTGTTACTCTCATAAATGCATATGAAGTTTGTGGTAGATGTTGGGTGTGCCCCAGGAGGCTCATGCCATTCGAAACAGGGAGTGTTGCATGACGGTTGCTGGCAGCTGAGCACTTCCCTCAGAAATGCCTTTGTTTGAAGAGAGTTGAGCCACCCGAGATTTGACGAGCCCTCCCGTGGAGTGGCCAGAGTCCAATGATGGCTAATGTGGGGCTACAGGTGGCCAGCCCCTGTGCCTTGGTTCAGGACTTCTCTCAAGGGCCTTCCCCATCTCAGGTTCCCTGTTGGGTTGTCTGAAGCTTCTGTTCCTTCTACATCCAGTTGCTCCCTCTTCTCTTCCCAACCTTGCCTCATGTCTTCCCTCACAAATACTGTCCCTCAAAACATGGCCCCACACAGTTACCGCTCACACCTCTCTGTTTCTGGGTCTATTTTGCAGAGAACATGTCAAACTGACGATACAGAATTGCTTCCAGGGAATAATTTATTGGGAAATGTAAGGCCCTATGTAAGAAGAGGAGCCCATTTTCAGTTCAAATCCCTCATGAGAGAAGTCTCTTTCTCTTGCCCTCACACTTAACATAGGAAGGGAATTTCAGAATAGACAGAGCTGCAGCCAAAGCTGCCAGACAGACACTATTCCTGTGGAAAACAAGTCAGGCTGTTAGTCGGCATATTGCAGAACATCTCAGGGGGAAGCAAAGTCTCTGTGGAAATCAACTGATGTAAATTCTGCTTAAAGTGAACTGTGGTCTTTTATGATTTCAAAGGCTAATTTTTAGTGGTAATGGCTCATAAAATCATTGTTAGAAGGAAAAGGATCAGCAGAGTTAGGATAATTTAATTGAATTCAATTAAAGCAATACTTATTAAATTCTTACTATATTTTTCTAGCACTGTTCTGATGCTGGGAACAGAGAGGCAGTGCACATAGCATAAAATAAAAATCTTCTTCATTACTAATGATAAACGTTAAGGAGAAAAACAAAGCCAGGAAAAGAAATAGGTAATTCTGGGTGGAGTTTGGGATTTCAACAGGATGAAGAAGGAAGAAGTAGGTGATATTTGAGTTAACACCTGAATGAGTTGACAGAGTGAAGCATCTAGTTATCTGGGGAAAGAAAATGAAAAATGAGTTTTAGAAAAGATTATAATAGAGATTTTATGGTGAATAACATGGGTTAACATCTCTTTACTTCCATAGTGAGGTGAAATGCAGAGCTCCTTACCTGTCCATTCCTCACCCACTTCTCATTGTTCAATCCCTTCGCTTGCTTACCTTGCATTCTCTCTAGCACTCAGCCAGTCCTGTCTTACATCCCCACAATTCTTGAAACCTGATAGCTAAATTTAAATATTATCCACCCTTAGAAAAAAGAAGGAAAACCTGCCAGTTCTGACAACGTGGATGAACTTGGAGGACATTATGCTAAGTCCAAATAAACCAAATAAACCAAACACAGACAAATATTACATGATATCACTTATATGTGGAATCTGAGAAAATTGAACTTAGAGAAACACAGAGAAAAATGTTGGTTTCCAGGGGCTGGGGGTTTTGGGGGAGACAGGGAGATGTTTGTCATAAGGTACAAACTTTTAAGAGGAATAAGTTCTAGAGATCTAAGGTACAGTATGGTAATTACAGTTAATAATCTGTTGCATATATGAAATTTGCAGAGAGTAGATCTTAAGTGTTCTCAACACATATGCACTCAAAAATGGGAATTCTGAGGGTGCTCTTGTTGCCAGGTCAGAAATCTTCCTTTCCTTTTAACGGCATGATGCCCACTCATCTTCAGGTCCCAGCATTAATGTCAGATGCCTTGAGAGACATTTCCTTGACCTAAGAATAAGGTAGTCCCCATTGAGGAAATGTGTCCTTAGCATCCTGAGTCTTCTATAATCTTATTTAATTATTCTATTAATCAGTGGATCATTTGGGGTTAAGTCAGGAAAAGAATCTACATGACACAATTTATGGAGGTTTAGAAGAGCTGAGAAGACAAAAAGAGGATAATAAAGCTAACAAGATATTAGTAGCAATTGGAATCTTGAGGAATAAAAGGAAAACGTGGTGCTAGGAGAGCTCAAAATCCAGGATGACCAGTTGAGAGCCGAAAACATGCAGAGGAAGCTCTCATGAGTCCATGGTCTCATCTGGGACCATGCTCAGAGTGGCCCTTGGAAGAAGTGGGAACCACTGAAGAGGTAGAATAACAGCAACAGAGGTAGAGTACGAGGGCAAAGAATATCCTACCTTCTCTCTCCCTCCTACTTCCCACCAGTGCTTCTCTGTGGCGGGACCCAGACTGGTGACGTGGGAGCCAGGGAGATGCTGTCTGAGAGCATCAGCCCCACTGTGGTACAGAGAGTGAGGGGAAGAAAGGGGATACAAATGATGAGCACTGACTGTATGTTTTGGGAGCAGAAAGACTGTTTTCCTTGTTTCCTAATTGATTTTCAGAATATGGCCTTGTGCCTAGTTCACAGCAGGTGCTCATAAATATTTATTTGAAAGATTAATGATACCAGTGTCCCCATATATATGTATTTTACCACACACATAATTTATTTCTAGGATTTCAGATATTCTCAATAAACCTTTTTTCTTCACAGCACACTGTTTAAGAAATTCCTCTAGACAGAGTTCGATAGTTTCCTGTTCTATATCTGAAACATACTTGTCTATGAACATTCAAAATTCAGGTATCTGAAATGGATAAAACCAGATAAGCACTACTGCTTTATATATGCCATCTTAATTCAGGTTGTTTCTGCCTGAGCTTCTTATGTCTACACAATTTACTTCGCTTCCTAATGTATCCTTCACTATCTCATTCCCTCTTTCATCTATTTCTTTGGGTGATTTTTGCATCCTTAGTGAATGCCATCCTTGATACTTTCTTTCATAAGACTCGTGTTGGCTTGTGGCCCAGGATACAGCAAGTTATACTGGGTTTTTTAATGTATTTCAAAAGCTCTGAATTGCATCTTGACATCAAAGGGCTATAGAATGATAAAATGACAGCCCTAGATTGTACTTTGAGAAATCATCTAGTTTAATCCCTCTCCTAAAAGGTTAATAACTGCAGTCCAGGTAAGTCTATTGTATACATTTTTATCTTTTCCTTTTACTCAAGCCGAGATGGATGGCATTCCACCATGTCACAAGTTACCCTATTCCAATATTTAAATACTGACAAAGAACTACTTCTTTTTCTTCTCCTCCTTCTTTTAGGCATACTTGCTGAGTATTTTCTCTTGTCCAAACATTCCGAAAACATGAGGAACAACTTGTCAGTACTGCTGTCATATAATGGTACTAACTTTATAAGTTATGTGGTCAATATAAGATGTCCATTATTGTATTGAGATGTCTTCACTGGTAGAACTGGTGCAAAGTTCGTAGTCTGCAAAGACAAATTGCCAAAGTAAAACTTTGTTTTTCATAAATGTCCTTAGGTATTGCATCCTAATTTCTGCTTTTATTAAAAAATTAGTGCCCACTTAAGGTAAAAGCAGTTCTCTCTGTCTCTCTCTGTCTAAGTCTTCCCCTCCCTCCCCGTCCCTCTCTTCTAGAGATTAGACAATCAGTCAATTCAGTACTTTCCATTCTCCTTCATTGTTTTTTCTCCTCTCTTCCGAGTTTGGAACGTGAGTGAGGTGGGCAGGGACTTACATGCCAGCCATTGAACTGTCCTCACATTTGTTCTCCAGTTACCATGTCAGTGTGGCTACCTTTACCCATAGAGAGGCCTCCTCATGCCTACTTTTCTGCTCTCACCCAGGTCCTGTGGATGCAGAATACTTGGAGATGTTCTCCCACGCTATTTCAGATTCAAAAGGAAATGGTGGTGGTGATAGGGGAGAGTGAATTTTTAAAATGTCTTTGTTTTGCTTTATTTGCTTTTTAGTTTTGTTTCCTCAATTTTCACATGGTATACACCTTTCTTTACCCAGAATCCTTAAAAAATTATATGGATTTATCTCCTGAAACCTACTTCCCTAATAAGCCCAAAGGATAGGGGGAGATGCAAGTTTGCTTTCTGTATGAACATCCACTTTGATCCTCAATCTCTTGCCACATGTCAAGCTATTTTCTCTTTTGGGCTTGGCAAAATGACCATACACATTACCATAAATTCTCACATTACCATAAATTCTCCTTCAGGCTATGGTCTACAGCAAAAACAAATTTTTTTGTGCTGAATCACCCAGATCTGAGAGCGATATGAGTACTGGCTAATGTTCTGCTCCCACGGACTCCACAGGGGTCTGCAGTCTCTGGTCCTGGGAGCTCCAAACCATCATGAATTTTGGCTGTATGGCCATGGGTTCTTCTCCCACGGTCTTGCTGTTTCCTCAAAGTACTGTCTCTTCCAATTTGCCCAAAGTCACCAACTTTACAATCTGAAATCGTTTTTTTAGTATTAGTATTTCTTTTCTATTAAGACATTCTGTTCCGTTAGCTCTTCAGACTTTCAGATAGAGACTATACATCACCAAGACTCAAGATAACTTATCTCTATGTACACGTTTTTTGTTTTGTTTAACTTTGTTGTGTTTTGTGGTGAAGTTATGCTTTGCATAACAATTCTTTTGAAAGCTACTGAGTTCCCTTTAAATGTCACAGTTTATATCTCATAATGAATTACAGTGGCACAAACTCAGGGGTAAAAATGTTGTAGTCATTTCTGTATAACTGAAATAATGGTTGTATAACTTTTAAGCCTTTATTTTCCCTAGAAAGAAGGAACTTAATCTATTAATTTCCAAACAAACATTGGGCAAATTGAAAGAATTTGAGGAAATAGGAAGACATTTGAAAACTTGTTTCCTTTTTTTTTTAAAGTTTTCTCTTTATTATACAGAAAACTTTTTATTATTTTCTAGCTTTGAATACATTTATTTTAACATGAATGAAATAGACTTAGTATATCCTGTATTACGTATATGCTATATAATGTATACTATATTTCTTTATCTCTGTCTCAGTCTCTCTGCCCTGAGCATGTCTGACTCAGATGGAAAAGCTACAATCACTTTGGTTCAGTCTCCAGTGGTGCTGGTGTCAGTAGAATGCAGTCCTGTAGTCCAGAGTCATTTCAAAAAACTTACATTCTTAATTTTTTTAAACTTCTCAAACATTCTAGAGGAGAAACACTGTTCATTTTATTTATCCTCCTTTGCTCTTACTCCAAAGCTGTTCTCCTTCCTCTTGTTTTACTCTTTCCTCTCTCCCTAAAGAAAGACACGTCAGCACCCACAACCCCAGCCTTCAGGGCTCAACCTGAGGCACTCTGTGCTCTTAGTATAACATTACACTGTTTTTGTACACATTTCAAGCTATATTTATAACATTAGCTTTATGAGGTAAGTACAATCAGTGACATGCATTTTCTCTTCTGACAAAGTGAGAAAAGGACTGCAGGTCTAATTTTCAAAGTAAAACTTTGAATTTGAAACAAAATAGCATATTTTTTGGGCTTCTCTGGTGGCGCAGTGGTTGAGAGTCTGCCTGCCGATGCAGGGGACATGGGTTCGTGCCCCGGTCCGGGAGGATCCCACATGCCGCAGAGCGGCTGGGCCCGTGAGCCATGGCCGCTGAGCCTGCGCGTCCGGAGCCTGTGCTCCGCAACGGGAGAGGCCACAGCAGTGAGAGGCCCGTGTACCGCAAGAAAAAAAAAGCATATTTTTTGTAAACGGATTACTGAATAATGACCATGGCTGATCATCTGACCATGGCTCAGATTTTTTTATTCCAAAGCAATTCTGAATTTTTAAAAATTATTTTCCTATATGTGAGTTGCAGACATGATTTACGGTGACAAACTATTTCACCAACGCCTCTTCAAAAAACTTCAAAAATGTTTTGAATTTTAGTAAGAAAAGCTTGCATACCACTTTTTTTTCCCCTACAGATAAAGAATTGAAAGAGAGGGAAATGTGTTATAAAAATTTTGGCATAGCAAATGAAAGATAATTTATCTTAGCTTATTTTAGTCATTCTCTTCAGTTAGATTGGTGTCAGTAGCTTGCCTGTGATGCAGCAAGACCCTGTAAAGATTTTCTCTGATTTTTACAAATGGATTTTCTTGTGAACATTGCCAAAAAAAGCTGTGTGTGTGTGTGTGTGTGTGTGTGTGTGTCTCCCCTCCATTGGTACTGACAGCCACTGGCATTTTCCTTATCCACTAGCATATCATTTATAGAACTATTCTTAATCTCTTAATCCTTCAGTATTGCTTCAAAAATATTTGCCAGACTGGGCATTTTGCTAATTTATTTTCATTTTTATTACTTGTACAGCATCCCAGAATGTACTGAAAGAGTATCTGAATATTATTAATTATCCTTATACTTTAGTTTAATATTAATTTTTATTCAAAAATATTGCAGGGAACCTCATGGCGCTCCAGCTCTTCCTTTAAACTAGTTTTAGTTATCTTTTAAGTTCTTACTTCTTTAAGAAAGCATCCCTACCTAAGAACAACTGTTGCTGCATCCTACAGTTTGGCCCCTCTCATTCTTCTCTAGCAACTGCGCTACGTCTGCCTGAAGGTGTGTATGATCAGACCCTCATCCCTCAGGAGTCTGAGACAATGACATTCTCATACTAAACCTGTTGTACTTATCTGTTGACAGTCAAAACTGGGAAAGGAGGTAGAAGAATGTACCCTAAAAGCTCTTTTCCCCTCACTCACTGTGTGACAGCAGCCCAACTTCCTCCCAAGGAGCCGAGATGGTGGTTCCTTGTCCTGCCTGCTGGCTGCACAGGATCCTGAAGCGACCAAGTAGTAACCATGGCTCAAGTCTTTATGGGAATCTTGTGGTAAACTGTTGAAAATATTCTCCCTCTGGAAAATAACATCTCTAAATCCATAAAAGCCAAAGGTTCAGGGACTGGAAGCACAAAACAGTCACTGGGAGTGATGGTAAGCCGAGTGTGGAGGCAGGGATTTGGTCTCCATGATCTTCACCCCCTAGTATTACACCACTGACAGTTTACAAAGCAAAGCGTAATTAAAGTTGCAGATAGTTCAGAGATTCTAGGCAACTGGCTGAGTAGCAAAACTATCTGTCTTTGGGAAAACGTACACAAATAAATCATAATTAACTGTTCAAGAACAGTTTTTTTCAACTTCTGTTGTTTGGCAATTTGGTATAACTTGTAAAACATCTAAATGTATCAATTTTAGGTAGCACTTTTTTGTTTTTACCTAAAAAATAAACACACAAATATGTGTGTTTTCATTGCAGAGTTATTGACTTATAATTCAGCAGACTCTTTTAAGTCACTGAATTACTTTGATTAAATAGCACCAATTAAGTGATTAAATGGTCACCAGGGGTCTGCAAGACTCAATATAAATTAGCTAAAGAATAGTTCACGTTAATTTCACTGTTAAATCAATCTTTTTTTTTTTTTTTCCTGGCTCAGTAGAGGGACAAATCACACAAAAGCACAACCACCCCAGAAATTCTATGATGCTAGAAGAATCAACATTATTTCAAAATCACTGTTAAAGTTTAAATAAATGTAAACAGAATGCTCCCAATAAAAACATATGGCTTCAGACTCTGTTAATAGTTTAGTACAGCTGAGCCCTGGAGAAGAAGTTCTACAATTTAACAGTGAGGTTAGAAGTACTTAAATGATAAAGATAAGATAAAAAGTATTTAAATGTTTTCTGATCAGTTTTTAACTTTTCAGCTTTATATGCAATTAACGTCATTTAAAAACCTTTTTATATAAAGGCAGTATGGATAAGTGCATAAATAGAAAGATACTTAATATTTTAATGAAATTAAAATGAATTTTACCATTCTGTTTATACTTAAAAGATCTTTAATTCTCCAAGTTTCTAACTAAAGTGAGCTAACTTGACGATTAAGTTTGGTTAGTCTAAATCGTCAACTAACTAAAACTTTAGGATGTGTTTGGTGCAAATGCTATTTTAAATCATTAGGATAATTAATCAGGTTAATTCCATAACTTCCTAAATCTGCAATTCATACTATACTATAGAGAAATAACCTTAATGATACATACATGGTGTATACTCGTACAAAATGTCAAATGGAAGGAATATTCAAAGTTCTATTCTTATTGAACTAATATTTAATATAATTTCAAATTTAAACACAATTATTATAAAACAAATTTTAATGATGGTTGGATAATTTTATATAGCGTTTATTGTTATTATGTTAATTCAAAGTTTATTATGGATATTAATGTTTTCTTTTATTATTCAAATTTATTATTAAATTTCTTGTACAATTTAATTATATTTTTACTCAAAATTTTATTTCATAGGATGAATTCTACTTTAAAGTTTCATCTTATACTTTATTAAGAAAAAAACATTTTGCATTGATTTACTTTTCTCCAATACCCTTTTCAAAGAAAATAGATTAGTATTATATTCCTTAATTTACAAGGTTCCTGCACTTCACTCCCAAATACCACCACCAAGAGCAGTCTGCCAAGAAATCATAGTAAGGTAGAGATTTTAAAGTATTCTCCCGAAATCTGTAGTTGATCTGTCTTAGATACAAAGGTAGAAAATAATTGTACCAATTCCCTGCATGTGGTGTGTATCATTCAGTGTAGTCCTTTAATAGATGAAGGCACAGACATTGAAGAATATAAAGTAGTTGTATAAAGAACCTACAAATAATTAGTATTCAAACTAAGAGTTTTAGTATAATGGTCAATATTTTCCCATGGGTGTGTTTTTGGGAAAAAGGGAGATAATATTTTAAAGAGTACCGTGGGCTTACTAGAATGATTTTTAAATCAAGCAGCACATTCAAATATGTTATCTTATTCAGTGTAGAATTTGCTCCAGATACTTTTGGGCCTAGGAGTTGGGTGTGTCCTCTCTGCTTCTTTTGTGATAAATATCTATTTTATTGAATTTGTTACTTATCTGTGTACAGTGAAAAAATAAATATTAGGCTGTCGAAAATGAAAATTAAAAAAAAATTCAACTTGCATGTTCTATCATTGGTTGATCTAGAGCTAAAAGTAAATACTAAGTTGTTAAAATACACACACTATAGATAAAAATCTTTGATATGAAAATAATCACTTTCAGATCTTATAGGTTTTAGGCCATTGACATTGCTCACCCTGGCTCACATATAGGACAACTTAGCACATGTTCATTGTTGTTCATTACAAAGTCCTACGGAAGCTTTTTTTATTTAGGTAGGCACTCACTCCATTAAATTTGAAAATAAAATGTTGGTCTTTTGATCATAGGATTTTTTTCCAAAGGATTTTTTAAAAAAATTTTAATGCATACAGAGATCAGTGTAGCTATAAAAAGCAAACACATAAGACCACCTATTCTATGTCTAGAGAGAAAGAATTTTCACTAAATAAAAGGTAAAATTTTAAATTTATAATTAAAATATCAAGTCTATTCCATATCTGAACACAGGAGAATTATTAGGGCTTAACAAACTCAAAGAGGCCATTTAATGACTAAGCATAAATATAAATATGATTCACAATAGCTAGGGCTGGCTGACCATTGTGGACACATTAAAAGTCATAAGTTCCAAAGACACAGGCCAGATTCTGGAAGAGTCAAATCATTGTCATTCCCTTCAGCATTCAAAAAGTTCAATGTACAGCAAAAGAACAAAATGAAAAACTATACAATTCCACTTGGGTATTATCTAGGAAATCTTACTTAACATATCTTTTAAATGCTATAAAAAAACATTGCTTTTTGGATGTCATTTCTTATTTTGAGAGAAAGAGATAGAGATATTCAATTCTTTTATAATTAAAGGGCATTATTACAACTGTAACCAAGATTTTTTAAAATGGGCTCTGATTTTTTTAAATAAAGAAATTGATATTAAAGTAAACCATTCATATTTTAACAGTTATTCTCTTTTACCCTATACCTAAAATGCACTTCTATAAATAAGTTATAGAGTTAGCTAAAGAAAAAAATGACTGGAAAAAATAGAAAATGGAAAAGGTAGTATTGCTGATATTTCGGTGTTTGATAGTATTTTTACTCTCTATATAGGAGTTCTCTGAATGTATTCTCCTTTTCTCTAGAGGTATTTCACATCATGTTTAAGTATTACAAACTTATGATGGGCAAGACTAACAGGAAATGCAAACCATACTTTCTTTAAAATCAAGTCCAAAATTTGATGTGGACAGTATGACCTACGATCCATGAACATGTTGATGTGGACAGTATGACAGTAACAGAATGCTCTCATTTTAACTTTTTACTTTGAAATAATTACAGACACACAAGAAGTTGCAACCATATCACAGAGAAGTTTCACACACTCTTCACCAGCTTCCCCCAATGTAGCTTCTGTTAAATGATAAAGTACATTAAAATTTTCAAGAGTTTACTTGAGCACACATCTATTTTGAAATTGGGCACTGTCAAACTGAAAGTGGTTAGGAGCTCTCTGTTGGCAGGAGCTAGGGGAAAGTTTTTATATAGCAGACAGGGAAGCAAAGTAAGGAAATAATTTGGCTTTAGCTTTTAAAAAGTTACCTTATTTGGGAAAGGGTATTTGGCTGTTTGTGATTGGTTCTTCTTAAATTTTGTTTTCTTGGGTATGAGTGTACTGACCCTGGCTTAGGTTTTAGTTTTCTTACATAGACTATGAAGGCAACAGAACCACCTCAGTTTCATGGCCTCTTTCTTTAATTACTTTAACACACAGCCTACATAATAATAGAGCGTTATCAACAATAGAAAATTAACACTGTTGGACTACTATTAACTAGACTGCAAACCTTACTAAAATTTCACCAGTTTCTACATGCACTGGTTTGTGTGTTTCTACGAAATATCAACATTTTCACATGTTTAGATTTACCACCACAATCAAGATACAGAACTGTTCCACTACCAGATAAGAATTCCAAATTTGCCAATATCCAGGTCCTAAAGATTTTTTCCTGAAGTTTTTTTTCTTAAATCTTTAGATTTATGTACATTATCCATTACAAATTTATTTTTTTAAGAACTGAGGTTTATTTTTTCCATACAGATAGCTGTTTATTCCATCATTCATTTCCCCCATTGCAATACTTAAGAGGCACTTGCTGAAACTCAATTTATCTTTAATTTGTGGGGCTATTTTTGGATTCTGTTCCATTCCATTTATCCATATAGCTTCCATGAGGTTAGTATCACACTATCTTGATTATTGAAGCTTTATCCTGATATCTAGTAGTTTGAAATGTACAAATATATTCTACTTTATCAAATTGTTTTAAGTATACGGTATCCTTTGCATTTACATATAAATTTTAGGTTCAGCTTGCCAATTTTTATAGAGTGGTACCTGCTAAGATTTTGACTGGAACTGCATTAGATCTACTGAAAAATTTGGAGAGGATTAACAACTTAACATTAAGCCCTACGATCCATGAACATGTTGCATCTCTCCATTATTTAAAAAATTCTATCAGGCATGTTTTACAGTGGGGTTTCATATATCTTGTGAAGTACAGACTCAAGTACTTCTTAATTCGGACGCTATTGTAAATTGTATTTTATAAATTTCACTTTCCAAATGTTTGCTGCCAGTATATAGAAGTACAGCTAAGTTTTATAAATTGGTCTTCTATCCTGTGACCTTTCTTAACTCATTTATTAGGTCTAGTAACTTTTGAAATAGATGTATCTAGATTTTCAACATACACAATCATATGTCTTATAAACAAAAACCATTACATTTCTTTCTTTCCAAAACGAAAATTTTTTTCTTGCTTATTGCAATTGCCCCCTAATATACTATTGAAAAAGTGGTAAGAATAGATACTGTTGTCTTTTTCCTGACATTAGATGGAAAGTATTTATTGTTTTACCAGTAGGTATGATGCTCCATCTAGATTTTTCTTAGATGTCCTTAAACAGAATGAAGAAATTCCCCTCCATTTCTAATTTGCTGAGATTTTTGTTTTGTTTTTATAAATTGTTGCTTAATTTTTTCAGATTATTTCTATGCATCTATTAAGATATATAAATCTTTATAGATTATTTCTCTGCATCTGTTAAGTTATAGTTTTGATCAAAATTTGAAATTATTCCTTTATTATTTTATTTTATGCTGTTTATATAGTGAATTGCATTAATTTATTTTCAAATGTTATATCAACGTTGAATTTCTAGGATAAATGTCACTTGGTTCTGATTTGTTATATTGATTATACTTTGTTAGACTCAACTGGGTGAAATTTTATTAATGATTTCTGCTTCTGTGTTCATGAAGCATATTGGCATGTAGTTGCCTTTCCTTGTAATGTATTTGTCTAGTTATGATATCAGCGTAATCATGAATAGACAAATACATGAGTGTTTATCTCATAACATGAGTAAGCAAGTTGTATGCAAACAGAGTTGATTTCAGTTTGCCTGCTGAAACCTTGTTCTTATCTCCTGAGCAACCTGAAGTCATAGTGCTAACCCTTGATTAAACTTGAAATAAATGTACTATTAAGTGATTAATATAATCCTGTGTTAGGGTATGAAATAGATCAGGAACAATTTATGTCTTTTTATCAGCATTTAACTGATTGCTATTTTGCACCAAGTTTGTTTTATGTATGCTTCCTGCTATTGAGCCTTATCATGCAGCCTAGTTTTAGTTACGTGACTAAAAGAGTATAAAAAATCTCTCTTTGGATGAGACTGTGCATCCCCTTAAACTAAGGTGTTTCACATACACCTGATGGTTCAAAATATGAAGATGAAGTTGTCTTGTGTAACTGAGAAAGGACCCAGGGAGCTGCGCCCAGAAGAGTTGTTTGCCTGTGATTTATTTCTCCTGTTTACCACATCTATTACCTTTATTAAAACATTACATGAGTGTAGCCTGTGAAGTTTCAGTAGTCTTTTCACTTATCCAATACTGTGTAATTACTGAAGAATTGTTCCTTCCTGTTCTATTATCTGAAATAATTTGTGTAGGATTGGTATTATTTCCTATAATTTACCAGTGAAGCCATCTGTGCCTGAAGATTTTTTTGTAGGAAGGTGTTTATACTATGAATTTGTCTTTTTAAATAGATACGGCACTATTCTTGTTTTCTATTTCTTCTTGGCTCTGTTTTGGTAATTGTGATTTTCAAAGAATTCTTAAATTTTGTCAGATTTGTTGGAATTAAATTGTTTATAATATTTCCTTAAAATTTTAATGTTTGTGGAATCTATAGTGCTGTCTGCTCATTCATTCATTATATTGTTGATTTGTATTCTTTTTTCCTTGATCAATCTAGCTAGACATTTATCAACTTTATAGATAGTTCAAAAAAGAAATCAACAGTGGTCTCTTTTCCCTTCTTTTTTCCATATACTCTTTCATTTTCTTCTGCTCAGTTCTTTATTATTTCCTCCCTGCTTTTCTTTTCTTCACTTCCTAAGGTGGATGGCTAGATCACTTAATTGTATCCATATGCAGATTCCTGAAGCTTCTTATATGCATAACTACCCCATCTCTTGTTTTCTGCCCTGTAATTTCTGTTTCATGCTCTCAAACCTGATTATCTTTTTCTTCAACTCAGCAATACTCACATGCTTTGTTTGGGATCACTGCCCTAGCACCATGGTCTAGAACTGCCTCTAAGCAGATAGCAGGGTTGATAAAACAGCTTCCTTCTATTATTTCCTCTATCTGAGGTACAACGTCTAAAAACATTGCTTCATTTCTTTTGTCCATTTTGTTGTTGTTTACACTGGCTGGAGAAATTAGCCACAGTGAATCTATCATAGCCAGAGGTCGCTCTAAATAATATTTGAGAAACCATGGAGATTGAGAGTTGCCAAAACGAAAGATAAAGTAAATGTCTACACTTCTATATCTGGGGTGTAGACATGTCCCAGAAACTATACTCCTCTCAGCTTTAATTCACATGCAAACATTTTAGCATAGCATATTAAACTGATAGTTAATACAGGAAAAGAAGATGATCACTATGATTATTTCACTAAGAATAAACCAGGCAAAGTAACTCATTTAATTTTGCACTAGGGTTACTAGATTTGTTGTATGTATGTTCTGTACTTGTATCAAAGTTTGATAAATAATATGATGCTTTGTTTGAGGGCATGTTGGAACAGTAAAGGAAAAATGGTGGATTTCTACTGGGTTTACATATTAAGAGTTGACAATCACATGAGGGAAAAACTGATGATTATTAAATGTTTGGTTTTAAAACATTAGAACTCTGCTGTGCTGTATAAGCAAGCTAAGTGCTCATGGTGGATCTAGGGTAATTCTGAGAGGTTAGATTTTCTCTTTTGTGTTAGGGACAATTCCCTTTCTCATCAACAGTTTTCCTTCCATTGAAGTCTTCCTTCTTTGGGGCAGGTTAGAAATGCGACCAGAAAACTTAACTGCATCATTTTGTACATAAAATATCACTCTTTGTATATAAAATATTCATAACTTTAAGTGATTCAATGGTAATAGGATACAAGAAAGAGGGTATTTCAAGTTGAAGAATTATTCATACTGGTCATTTGCCAAACAGGTTATGAGCTATGAGTTAAATAACTCTTAAACACTTTAGAGCTATTCATATTATCAAACTTCTCTGAGTCCTCTGAAAACATGCTGGGGAAAAAAAATGACGCTTAGAAGCATCTATTTTGCCCATGTAGTTCTGGTTGGAAGTATAAATAACAAAAAGGCAGTGAATAAACGGCCAGAAACGAAGAACAGTGAGATATACTTTAGGAATTATTTATGAATGTACTCAATCTTAGGACATCGTGAATGAACATGTTTCCTAGCATAGTTTTATAATATGTGTATATTTTATATTTATGTAATATTTATAATTTATGTCTAGTATATGTATATATGTAGACACACAGCATGTACAACCTTAATAAAAATAGGCAATAAACTCTTATCCACTAAACCATGACTTCAAAAATAATGAGTACTTTGTGGGGCTTAAACAGATGTAATAACAAAAGTTACCAGTTTTTAAACAACTACTGTATTCAAGTACTGTGGTAGGCACTTCATGGACACTAATTGTGTCACAAAACCCTTCAAATGAGATGATAACAACCACTTTTTTCTCAAATGGAGAACAAGCTCACTTAGACATCTTGGCCGTAATAAAGCCAAGATAAAGATACAGTCTTCTGGGGCTCTGGTTTGAACGTTTACAACCATTTCACCTCCAAATACCACAGATGTGACATAGGTTTACTTGATTTTTGATTTTCTTTTTTTTTTTTGACTCTCCATACAGTTTCACAGCATGCTTTACAGAGGCCTGGTGGCTGTCACTGAGGTCAGGGGATTTTCAACCCATACTTCACTTGAATAAAGGAAGCTGTAACAAAATACTGCTTCTCTCAGAAGTTTTGTGCCAATTTTGAACTCTACCATTGTTACTTTCCTTAGATTTTTATCAGAACCCTTGGTCTACTATAAACCCATGCTTTAAAATGTGACCAACTCAGTCATACAACACTCAGTTTATGCTCTGGCTACTCTATTGTATCAATTTCTATTTCCTTTTATTAAAATCATTTTATTTTTCTTTTGTATGCTGAAGACGACTTATAGCAATATTTTGAAAATTAATGAACTCTGAAGGTTATCATCATGTCCCTAATTTTTTCTCTCCTTTCTCATCTTAAAATCACCATAGTAATACTGAATCTAAAAACTGCAAGTTAGGATCCTGAGCAACATTTTCATTTCAAATTTCAGCACCATTTTCCTGTTTTGAAACCACTGCATTCATTTCAAAAATAAGATTTTTACAAAAATATTGACCATGGGGCTCTGATCTCTAGCCATTGTCTTTGAGTTTTCTAGATTTAGATTAAACATCTTTAGTTATCATTATCAACCAGTTATCCAGTGATTGACATTAATAAAATTTATGGTGAAAAAAACATTGCCCTTACACCATCTGGAAGATGGTATCTGTATTTCACATTTTAATGTAATTCAGTGGATAAGTGACTTTGTGGTTCTGCATAGGAATATTTTTTCTGGAACTATACTTCACTAAATGTTCTTGTGGTTACTAACATGACCATTGTTGGATTTAAAAAGGTAATTTTTCTTTTTCTGCAGTGATGAGCCACAGTTGTAGTTTTATCAGCATTATGCCACATTATTCCAACTGATTGTAACAATTAAAACAGTTCCGGGTTTGGACTGGATATGGTGATATTTATATTCCATTCTGACTTATTTTGATATCATGCCATGATGATAAACAGCTGCTTTTATTAATAATAAGTTACATTCTACACACAAAATGAGGGTGATGTCTTTATAAACCCATCTCTGATCCTTTACAGAAAACAAGTTTGATTTGTTGACACTGTTTCAACCTGATTTACAGGCGTAGAGAGGGTCATTTTTTATATCTTCATATTTATGTTTTACCCTTGCTTAAGATTTCATAAAGAAATTCTTATTTAGATACACGCTGGTAACAAGAACATTTTAAAAATCAATCTGCAAATAAATTGGGAAATTTAGATTAGAAACTATAGAGTGGCACTACCAAATGTAAAATAGATAGCTAGTGGGAAGCAGCTGCATAGCACAGGGAGACCAGCTTGGTGCTTTGTGACCACTTAGAGAGGTGGGATAGGGAGGGTGGGAGGGAGGGAGATGCAAGAGGGAGGAGATATGGGGTTATATGGATATGTAGAGCTGATTCACTTTGTTATAAAGAAGAAACTAACACACCATTGTAAATCAATTATACTCCAATAAAGATGTTTTAAAAAAAAATTACAGTTGTGTCATGTCAACAAATTGATATTGACTTTGTAGATTTTTAAATTCTGATACAATCCACAAAGAAAGAACAAATTAGATGCCTGTAATTTCTCCAAACAACAGCAACAACAATAATCCCAATAACAATAACAGTTTGGTTTAAAACTTTTTAAAAAGTTTCTAAGTGCCAGGAACAGTACTAAGCCCTTTATATACATATAACTCACTTAATTCTCACAAGTCTATTCCTATTCCTATTATTATTTTGTATTCAGAGGAGAAAATTGGAGACTATAAAAGTTATGCTATTTGCCAAAGTTCTCAAAGGAGAAAGAGCGAGCTAAGAATCTATCTTGGATATATTCAGTATTTAACCCCAAAATCTATGGTCTTGACTTCTGGGTTAAAATACATTGACCACAACTAAGTATCAGCAAATGTCTAGTGGCTATTTCATAGTTATTTTAAATGTAGTAATTGAAATAAAATAAATTAAATATTTAAGAGTATTTTCCTACTCACTTTTTTAAAAAAAATTAATTAATTAATTTTTGGCTGTGTTGGGTCTTTGTTTCTGTGCGAGGGCTTTCTCTAGTTGCGGCAAGTGGGGGCCGCTCTTCATCGCAGGGCGTGGGCCTCTCACTATCGCGGCCTCTCTTGTTGTGGAGCACAGGCTCTAGACGCGCAGGCTCAGTAGTTGTGGCTCACGGGCCTAGTTGCTCCGTAGCATGTGGGATCTTCGCGGACCAGGGCTCGAACCCGTGTCCCCCACATTGGCAGGCAGATTCTCAACCACTGCGCCACCAGGGAAGCCCTCCCCTGCTCACTTTTTAATATTACATTTATATATTACAATATGATTACCACTGTAGTGTTAACTAACACCTCTATCAAGTTATATGATAATAATAATTTTCCCTACCCATTCTTTTAACTATAAATATTTATTGACATTTTTGCATAGCTTGAGATTGTTCTTCATTGATTGTGTCATTTATGCAATTGATTTGAAAAATAGTTAAACTTAACATATTTTTTATACCCAGAGTTTGAAACAAACATTATTTACTTTTAAAAACTTTCAATGATAGAGATTGATAATTTATTTGCTACAATTAAGAATAATCATGAAAATATTCTCTGTCAAACTTGTATACATAACTATCTTTTTGAAACCTTCCAAACATAAATCAAGGTATGGTTAATATTGCCCTTAAAAACGGCTGTGTATTGGGCTTCCCTGGTGGCGCAGTGGTTGAGAGTCCGCCTGCCGATGCAGGGGACACGGGTTCGTGCCCCGGTCTGGGAAGATCCCACATGCCGCGGAGCGGCTGGGCCCATGAGCCATGGCCACTGAGCCTGCCTGTCCGGAGCAATTGCTGTGTATTAATAATATGCATAATTGTTTACTGAGCTCTCTTACTTTTTTCCATGATAAGTTAAGCCGTATATTGTTTCTACTGCAACAACTGCAAGCACCTCTGGCTAATTTAAACAGAAAAATAAATTCAGGGATGAATATAGGATTGTCAAAGGGAGAGGAGAAAAGCTAAATAAGCAGGTATCAGAAAAAATGGCTCTGGGAATTTGGAAGCTGACACAGGTGGGTACTATTTTTATGGTAATGTTTGAGGATTTAATTATTGTTGAACATTTTGAAGACCTTCAAATATATATATATATTTTTCAAAATATAATTTTCAAGAAGAGAGTGTCTGACTGATGCATTTGGGGTATGCCCCTATTAGTTGGCCATGAAAATATATGTTGTATTTTGACTGTTAGTTCCAACAAAACTGTATTTGTAGGGTTATAATAGCTCTCCAAAGGGAATCCAAGTTGTTGTTATCATGGATACTGGGTAGAGAAATCAATAGATATCCATTAAACTAGAATCACCCATAATTATTTTCATCACTAACTCTCCAAGTAGATCACATCCAAATTTAAAAGGATATTTTTCATCTAGCTTTAAAAACATCTTTCTTTTCTGTAAGAATGTATTTTTGGTCCTAAAATTTCCAATGGTAATATTATCAGCCATTTAGATTTAACTACATATAACTCAAGATTCATTACTCACCTTTTTCCTTTTTACTTGCTTCATTTCCTCTGTAATGAGGTCTTCTCTCTGAAAGATTTAAATTTTGATTACAATACTTTTTCAAGTACTTTCCTAAGACTGAGTATGCAGGTAACACAGTCTAAATCTTTTAACTCTGATAGTTGAAAAATAGTTTGGCTGAGTATAGGATAGGATTGTAGTCTTATTTTCCTAGTATGTACCTAGTGTTGCTTTTTCTTATAGTTTCTAATGTTACAGATGAGCAATCTAATTTCAAGGTGTTTCTTCCTCCTTTATAAATTACTTTTTCTTTTTGCTGAATAGCTTGTGAAAATTTCTCCATACAACTTGACTTTTCCTCATGTTTTGTATCAATCATTTAAATGGACTCCAAAATTATATAGATTATACATGATCAAGCAGTCAAAAAATGAAACACCTTCTAGAACAATAAAGACATCATTGCTTCATCCCCATGACAACTCTAGCAGTGCTACACAAGAGTGTGTTAAAACATTTCTGAATCTTAAATAACAGATTTAGATAAATCTTATTACATCTCCATTTCCAATAGATTATTCCGTTTTACAACTCTCTTCAACTAATTGAATCTCAGGATTTCCTCAAAAATAAATAAGTTCTGGTATTTAAATATCTGAGATGTCCTTAAAAATTGGATGTCTTCCTGTTTCTTCGTTGGCATATGGTAAGACTGTTTTCTTAAATGTTTCAGCATGCAATATAAAAAACCTGAACCAAACACACAGTATATATGCCAGTCTCAAATTCTCTCTATGTTGTACAGTCCTAATGTTTATTTTTACACAATTATTTCAACAAAGTAAATCGCACATCTAATCGGGTACCAGAATTCATGCTACACATGTGTTCCCTGTCCTCTAGGACTAGGAATGTCACTTAAGAAGATATGTAACATACTGTGCTCCACAAGGACCATTATAATTCAGCATTTCCATCCACTTCTGTGTTCTCCTAGATACAACTGAGTATATAAAGCTAAAAATTATATTTCCCAGTTCCTTTTTTTTTTTTTTTTTTTTGCGGTACGCGGGCCTCTCACTGTTGTGGCCTCTCCCGTTGCGGAGCACAGGCTCTGGACGCGCAGGCTCAGCGGTCATGGCTCACGGGCCCAGCCGTTCCGCGGCACGCGGGATCCTCCCAGACCCAGGCACGAAGCCGTGTCCCCTGCATCGGCAGGCGGACTCTCAACCACTGCGCCACCAGGGAAGCCCCCCAGTTCCTTTTTGTCTAGGATTCTGGCTGTTTATATAGTTTCTGCAAATGAGATTTATTCTTTTAGAGTTGGAAGTTGGAAGAAGTCTAGACCAAAGCTGTTCCTGTGTCAGCTGGCAAGCAAGGTTGGATATGACAGTCGGCAATGGCCAGTTTCCATGTTCCAGGGTCTGGTGATCAGCTCAGTGAGTATGTGGTGGCTGTGGTGGTTACAGTAGTAACAGCAGTAGCAGTTTCCTCTTGCTACTTTACTACAGCATTGACTTTAAAACCAAATGCCACTTACTTCTCAAACAAGTCCAGTGATATTTTGACTTAATTATTGTTACTAAGTTGCTTTTTATTGAAATGCCCGGAGTAGTTTGTATTTCTTGAGCTGAATCCTGAAAGATACATAATGTATATATTGTCAAGACTTCCCTGGTGGCTCAGTAGTTAAGAATCTGCCTGTCGATGCAGGGGACACAGGTTGGAGCCCTGGTCTGGGAAATTCCCACATGTCGCAGAGCAACTAAGCCCGTGTGCCACAATTACTGAGCCTGTGCTCTAGAGCCCGTGAGCCACAACTACTGAGCCTGCATGCCACAACTACTGAAGCCCGCGTGCCTAGAGCCCATGCTCCACAACAAAGAGAAGCCACCACAATGAGAAGCCTGTGCACCGCAACGAAGAGCAGCCCCCACTCGCCGCAACTAGAGAAAGTTCACATGCAGCAATGGAGACCCAATGCAGTCTACAAAAATTAAGTAAATAAAATAAATAAATAGAGTCAGTCAACCCTGGGATTATATCCACAATTTACTACATACTTCCCACTTGAACTGGCTGAGCCTCAATTTACTCAACCTACAACGTTTATAATATGTTTATTATGCTATATTATTGTATGGATTAAATAGTGAGATATATGTAAAATACCTGCACCAAACAACAGCAGTAAATAAACTGTGACAGGCAGCAGGGGAGTAGTTATTGCCATGATATGAGAGTTGAAATTATGGAACTCTTTGATTAGTTTCTTCTTTTTCCATAAAATTATTTTTTGTTGTTTACATATTTTATTCACTCTACTGGCACTCAGTAAATGGATTCATTGAAAAACAATAAAAAAGGAAAAACAGATGTGTGATTTTCATAAGTACTAGGATATCATTGTGACAGGTAATAAATAAACTAAACACAGTAAACAGGAAAATGTACTTAGGTAACTAAGCAGAATTTTGTTTATGTGTGAACAAATGGCTTGTGTTGCTAAAGAGTAAACCACATTCAACTTAGATGTAATAACTGAAATGAATATGCATTGAATTCATGGAAATCAGCCTACTTTTAGGAAAAATGCTTTCATTTTAGTAAGACAGAAGCTAATCAAGGCATAGGTGCTATTCTGAGTAAATTAAAATAAATTAGTTTAAATATTCATTTTTTGTAAATATGCTGTTATTTTGAAAAGTTTCGAGATTTTGTCTCAGTTTTAACAAATTTATCCATTAGAAAAATATTTCCCTCTATTTGTGTAATTTACATTTTCCTTCACTTTCTCTGAAGAGTTTGAAAGAAAATCTGCCTGAATTAAATTTCTTTGAATTGATTTTACTACAAGTATATTATACTTTACAAAAAGCTTTAACTGTGTCTTTTAAACATTTTTCTTTAGTTGAAAGACCAAATAAATGAAAACAAGATGATTTGATGCCATTTGCTACTTTCCTAGTTACACTAAATGATTATTTTATGATGATTTGAACAATGCAATTTTTAAAAAATTAGGTTCTTTTATGATCCACCACATCTGTAAATATAACCAGAAAATAACAGAATAAAGGAGACTGTACGGTTTCAATCCACAATTAATTTCAAGTGAACTTAATTCTCCCAATAAATATTTTCAAATATTGAGATTTTGACAGTTTACTGAAGTTGTAGACACTCGATCTTTGATTTATAATTTAATTCACAGATTAAGATTTATAAAGTTTAAAAATTATAGTTTTAACATTCTGCTAATTCTATTAAAATGCTCTTTTTTTCATTGCTGTTTCCTCATTGATAATATCATAACTTTTAAAACCTTTGATGTTCATCTCAACTTTCCACATATTTTACACATTTTCAACAGTAATTTAATACTCGGAATTCTAGATTTTATATACTGATGGGTGTTTAAAATATCATTTAACATTATTATACTTTGAAAGAAGAATGAAGAAGCAGAGTAAAAAAAACAAAGCCTAACATTTTAACTAATATTATACTATGGAAATTCAGACAGTAGGGGATGTGGCAGTATCATTACTGAAAAAAAAGATAATGGAACTTGGGACTCAATTTGTGGGTAGGTATAACACAAGCACGTGTGTGTGTCTGTGTGTGTGTGCGTGTGTCTGTGCGTGTGTGTGTGTGGTATATGAACAAACTGTCCAATTTGACGGATAACTTTAAATGTTGTTACTTGGTCTCTGTTAACTCAGCAAAAGATTGAAGTTTGAATTACTTTGGTAATCTAGCAGAAGCTTTGTATCACAATGGTGACAGTGTAATGTTTACTGGTGAAAGCTTGGCGTATTCACTTTGAGGCATCTACAACAATAGGTACCAAATCACTGTATCTTCTCATCATTTAGTCACTAACAACTATTCACCTTCTATTTTATGCAGATCTTCAGTTCAAATTGGTCAAAGTAGAAAACTTGAAAAAAATCATCAAGAAATTGGTGGAAATTGCCATTGTGAAAAGGGGATTAGGGACAATTTACAACATCCCTTAACATAGCAGAAGTTAGAGAATGTTGGCTCCCAAGTCAGATGGTTTGAGTATGAATATTTGTATTTTCAAATCCTAGTTTCTTAGAGATTTTATCATTCACCTTCTGTGGTTACATTTATACTGCTTTTCTTCATCTTTTTCATCTTATTTGCCTGAGAGAGAGGAGAAGTGACACGTTTGTCCAAGATCCTTGTTCAGAGTTAAACAGAAATTGCTTTGGGTAAGAAGAAAGATTTCTCAAAATTCACTTTATGAGGCAGCTAAGGAAGCTTCTCCAAACTACTGGTCCCAGAATTGGAACCCATATACATTTCCAGACTGGTCTGTACCACATGGATTTTGATGACCAGGTTTTTGTCTTGAGGTTTCTGGGAAGATAAGGATTAAGTCAAGAGTAATAAAGAGAAGCAGGTGCTTTATAGAGGCTACTAATTATCAAAAAGTGCAAATTTCTCTGAGTTGATCAAATTTTTATTAACAGATAGGGCTTAATAAAAATCATAATGGCTGAGCACTTCTTTTAACTCACATTTTCCAGAAACTCGTTTCTTTTTCCTGAGCAAAACGAGAGTGAAGGTTTATGTTATCTATTTTATTCCTGTACCTAGTCAAGAAAGAAAGAAAATATCTTACATATTTTATTCCTCTCCTTGGGGAGGGGAAGGGAGGGGGAGGGAGGGTGGTAGGAGGGGAGGAAATAAACAGAGGAGTAAATATGCAAATCTCTATATGAATAAATGCATGATGAGAAAAATGTATAGACAACATAAGCTTCTGATATATGAAAAGATTAGTTTCTTTTTTCTAGCACATTCTTCTTAAAGAAGAAACTTGTGTGAAAATAAGGAATATATTTCAAGATATTAACAGCTAGTTTTGTTATACTTTGTAGTATATATAAATTTTCTTTTATGGAAAATTCTTTTCTACAAAATGTTAAAATCAGCAATATGGAACTCAGGAGTTACTGAGTCTTCTCTTAATATTCTTAGTATTATTCTATTCATTGAAACTCTAATTGAACATTTTAAAGTACACGTTGCATTGCATTACTGGACAAAATTCATGTTAATTTGAGCTAATATCTGCTTTCATTCACTTTGTTTTCTTTTTCTGCTGAGAACCATTATTTCAGGATAGCTTAGTTTGAGTTTCTTTCTGGCAGTTTAATATGTGAACTCATATTACATGTGCATAGTCACAACTGGGCATGTAAAGATGGTTTCACATTACTATCAATGACATCGGAGACATCAGCCTATAGGTACAGATAGTTTGGTTCCTATAATTGTAAAGGTGCATGTACTTTTAAGAAATAATTTATCTATTGTTTTATTGAGCTTTTATTTAAATTGTGATTTTTTTTTACTTAGTGAAACTAATTCAAGCTCATTAAAAAGAACAATGGAGAAAAATACAAGAACAAACAAATAATTCAAAGACCTGAAGGTAAGGATCAACTTTAAGTAAATATTTGCTCATGACAAGAGTGATTGTTATTTGGCTATCATTTTGATGGATTTGCAAAATTCATAAGCTAGCAAGGGGGAAATGCTTTTTTCTTGCTCAAATGTCTCAAATAGGAAAAAGTATATAAAATGTCAGAAGAAAATAGACACAAAAACAAATTCATTGTACTACCTGGCTCAGTATTATTATATTACTTTAGGAAGAAGAAGAACAACAACAAAAGATAGTGAATCAAAGAAGGTGCTTAATAATTATTTGTCCTAAAGAAGTGAGTAATAGGAGTGTGGAAAACTCCTAAAGGAACATACAAGTCAGTTTCCTATTAAGAAAACACAAACCACTCTAAGAATTTTGATCAGAGGATACTTAACACAGAAAATTGATTACATAGGTGATGGAAGAAATAAGTTACACAAAGGATGTTGAAAAAAGACAAAGTTGAGCAATAGCAAGACATCAGTACCACTCTAGGCTGGAGGAACACTGGAAGACTATGTGGTCACAAGTACCCAGTATGTGGACTGTATCAATGTCAACATTCTGATTGTGATATTTTACAATGGTTTTGGAAGCCTTTAGCATTTTGGAGAAACTGGGTCAAGTGTACATAGGATTTGTCAGTATTTCTTACAACTGCATGTGACTCCATGATTATCTCTAAACAACAAATTTAATTTTTAAATATATTAAATAATAAAGGGAAAGAAATGATTATTTCTGAATCATGAGTTATAAAAGGTAATTAAATTAATCATACATATTTTAATAAACTGATTCTGCCATTGAGATCAGGAACTCATTCCAAATTTCATTTTCAGAAAAATAATTGCTATGAGACATGAACATAATTTTCTCTTATATTTCTTTCTATCTGTCCCCACCCCCCAACTCCACCTATGTAAAGAACATAGAAATCAGCGATGAGGGTATTAACAGAATCATAACTAGGCTTGGCTAAACTACATGAAACATGGACTAAACATTAATCAGTAGAAGAGATCACTGTTTAAAAAAATATTACTTTGCAATAGGCTATATAAATTCTTTAGATGTCAAAATCACTGTGATGGCTTTGGAATGGGTCGACTTAGCTAGGCTGAACTCCATTTCCCAGAATCCATTTCTTCTATGTTTCCATATTGGTGGTGGACAAAAGAGACATCCTTGCTAGATTTGGAGGACCGAGGGAGCAGTAACCATTGTATAGTGCATCCATACGCGTGCACACATGCGTGAATACATGTTGCGTATTTGCCGATTCACTTTGTTGATGTGAAGCAGCAGTGGGCCTGCAATTGCTCTATCTTACCTAGATCTTCTTTCAGTTTCTTTAACTACTGGGCCAGGTGTGGGTTTAGTTTTGCTGTGGGCCAGTGTCCTTAGATAAGGACACTGATTTCTTCCGGATAACCTTGTCACCAAGGTCAAAGGCAGTAACAATGAGCACAGATTTTATTCCATCCTTTTTGAGCTCCAGCTACTGCCTATGGGTTCCAGCCTACTCAGGGATCTTCCTCTCCTCGTGTCTGTCTTGTGTATTTCAAACTTCAGTACCTAAAGCTGCAACACCAGCCTTACAAAAACTGCGTAACTAACACCCACAATTGTGTAAAGCAATTCTCTGTAACAAATCCCGACTGTATCCCCTACTGGTCTCTGACTGATACAATCGTAACTGTACAAAGAAATTTTAAATAATTATTACCTTTTTATAAATTTTTCAGAGAGATGTAAGTATATATTTGACATGTCATCACTGACTGAGACATACAGCACTCCTCTGCTATATAATAATGGTTTATCCTGAGATAACTGAAATATATAGAGGGGTTACAAAATAAGCACTTAAGGAGTTGGAAATATCTGTAGTACCAATTTAAGTTGGCAATCATTCTGTAATTTTATTATTCATATATGCAATGACTTCATTTTAAGATATGAGCTAAATTTAATGAAAAGAATAATTTATTACTTGCAGAGTATAACAAGATGTTAATTGTTTTAAATATACAAGCTGTCACAATATTAAAAAGATGCCAACTCTGTATTTATGAAACTCATTGTCAGTCAGACTCAAAAATATTAATTTTGAAAAGCTTACAGGCAGAACTTCAAAGGGAGACTTATTTGTTTCATAGGAATGCTAAAATTCCAAAATAGATATTGACTATCCTTTGTTTCATTTTACCTTGCTCTGAGCCACCATCTAAAAATGTGAATCATAAATTGAGCATCATAAACAATGCACAGTTTGAACATGGAATAAATTAAACAGGAATTTTGCCACAGTTCTGCATATTTGGTGCATCAGTAATTCTGTCTTCTCTCTAAGACCAAAACTGTAACACTTTCACCTTCAGACAGTGTGGGAGGCCTTGACTTTTTTAGTAATCCTCTGGTGAAGTTTGGACTGAATTTCAAATGACTGGTAACAAACCATACACAGTCAAATACTAACTTTACTGTAGTTTCATACCTGTAAGCAAATGGACTTTTACTATGGGCTCTGCTTCACTGTGTGATCAGAAGAAGGGTTACATTTTGATTATATTTTTCAGTAATATTTGATTGAACAAGGGAACAGCCAATGTTTGTTTCAAGCTTCCTGGAAGGACTGACACATGATTTACCCATACTTAACCAAACTATTCAGAACACAGCCCACAATATGTGGGAACATCTAAAGTGCTCTTGTATAATGCAATTGTTTCCTTTTCTTTCCCTCTAAAATGTCATAACCATCTGTTTTTCCACTCTCAAAACATCCATTTCTTCATTTTAAAATCACGTCTGTCTTAAGAAGCTGTACTGGGGACTTCCCTGGTGGCGCACTGGTTAAGAATCTGCCTGCCAATGCAGAGGACACGGGTTCGAGCCTGGTCCGGGAAGATCCCACATGCCGCAAAGCAACTAAGCCCGTGCGCCACAACTACTGAGCCTGCACTCTAGAGCCCACGAGCCACAACTACTGAGACCACGTGCCACAACTACTGAAGTCCGTGCGCCTAGAGCCTGTGCTCCGCAACAAGAGAAGCCACCGCAATGAGAAGCCCGCGCAACGCAACGAAGAGTAGTCCCCACTCTCCGCAACTAGAGAAAGCCCGCGCGCAGCAACGGGGACCCAACACAGCCAAAAATAAATAAATAAATTTATATATAAAAAAAAGAATTTGTACTGTCCTGCAAGACAATAACACCTTGAACGGCAAAGCCCCACATTCATCTTTGAATCTTTAGCAAGGTGGTAGATAGTATGGGTTTTAAAGTAGTTGTGCAATGATAGAATAATATGAATGAACAAATAAGATTAGTTGTTTCTCTGATTACCTAGAAATTATCCCCTCCTCCTCTGAAATCTCTGTTAACTCCTCTGTGGTATTTTTGTGTGTGTGAACAAACTCAATTAACTCTTGCAGGAGCTCACATTCACCTACTGTTGAGGGCGTAGGCACATTCACCTACTGTTGAGGGTGTAGGCACATTCACCTACTGTTGAGGGCGTAGGCACGTTCACCTACTGTTGAGGGCGTAGGCACATTCACCTACTGTTGAGGGTGTAGGCACATATAAAATGTATGTACATTTACGTTTAGCAGTTTAAGGACTCTCTCCAAGATCAATCTCCTAAGTCTCTTTTTTGTACCCTTTCTTTTTCTGATGGTTTATTTCATTTTTCTCTTCTGTTATCCTTGGATTCTGCTACTCCCCCACCCTAGTTTTTTTGTTGTTTTTCCTGATTACCACACTGGGAATACTCAATAAACAAGTATGACTAAGTTTGTCCTCAGGGAGCTTATATTCCAGTAGAATATATTAGAAAATGTGGTCTAATTACACACAGTTAGTAGTAAATTGGACTGTATTGATATAAAAGGACTAGAATTAATATAAGCAACTTGGTAGCACAAAGAATTTTTAGACAGACAAGTAATTATTACTTTGGACAAAAGTCACAAACACATATAAAAAAAAAACCTGATAGACTAGACTTTGGTAAATTTTGTTGGTAAGTAATACTTCAAAAAAGCTGAGAGGGCTTCCCTGGTGGCGCAGTGGTTGAGAGTCTGCCTGCCGATGCAGGGGACACGGGTTCGTGCCCCGATCCGGGAAGATCCCACATGCCGTGAAAAGGCTGGGCCCGGGAGCCATAGCCGCGGAGCCTGCGCGTCTGCAGCCTGTGCTCCGCAATGGGAGAGGCCACAACAGTGAGAGGCCCGCGTATCGAAAAAAAAAAAAAAAAAAGTTGAGAAAATATTTAATTTGCATAGATGACCTGGGGAATTGTTTGGTTGTAGATTCTGCTTCAGAAGGTCTGAGGTGGGCATTCTGAATTCCTAAAAATCTGCCAGGTGATGCCAGTGCTAATCTTATAGTATCAAAATCCTAGGACACCAATTTTGTTTTAATGTAGTCAAATAAAAACATAAAATTAAAAAAATCCTTAGTTTACATTTATATTTTATATAAATATATCTTAAAGTATATCCATATACATCTAATATATCTAATACATCTATCATACATATCTAATAGATGCTACTAACATAATAAATATTTAACTATCTAATATAGTATTACAGATATATTATACATCTATCTCCAATAAAACAATTACAGATGATTTTAATGTTAATAGAAATAACATGCACAACCCAACATTCAATATTAGAATCAAATTTAGATTTACATTTCTTTATTCAGTTTTCACCTATATCATATTTAGTTTTTTAGAATGTTGTTTTTATGTGTTTCAGGTTAGGTTTTTCAGTAGAGTACACTGAAGTAAAAGATTAGAGAAAAGATAGTCTTATATCAGTCCCTCTGTTAAAGGTCTTCTATAAAAACACAGGAGAAATATACTAGAAATGTATTTATAATAATCAGTTGAGCATCACAATGATGTAATATGAAAATGTTAATAGCTTAGAGTTCCTTGGACTACCTTTTCTTCAGTTATTCATTCATTCTAGTGATTTTTCTTTCCTTTGTGGTGTCCCCCACATAATCAAATAGTAATAAGTAGTTCCTGGCTCAGCAAGAAACCAGAGCTCCACCTAGGGGTAGAGTCCCAGGCTGAGATCTAGAAAGTGAGTGTTGTAGCCTACACAACATATTTCATGTAATTTACAGATAGAAATCGTTTGGGGAAAATAAAATTGTATATGAAAAATCACATTTTACCATTTTACTTTCTTTGCCTCTACTTTGAAAACAAAACAATTACTACTGTGATACACTGTTTAAAAAAAAAAACTTATCTGTGTAAACTTTTCAAGCAAAATACTTTTCAAAATAATTAAAACAATACACCAGAAATGATAGGTTGCAATTTCTCGTTACTAACAATGACAAATTTATAAAATTCTAGGGTCATCGAACTTACTAACACCTTACAAATCCTACTGAAAATTATGTATTATCATGAAATTAAGGTTTTGGAACCAGGTGTTAACGTATACTACCTAAAGTGTTATTTACAGCTCATGTCTTTACTGTAGACTGCCTTGAGAAAACAAATGTGTAAGCCCTCTTTGTATTTGTCGAATTGATCTGTAATGCTGCACATTTCTCAGAACAACAAGATTCGATGTTTGTATATACTGCAAAATGATCACCACAGTAAGTCTAGTTACCATCCATTACCACACTTATTTACAGTTTTTTATTGTAATGAGAACTTTTAAGATCTACTCTCTTAGCAACTACATACTTAGAATCTATTTTGTTTTACAAATACATTTTACCTGACCAAAACATATTCAGAGAGGGAAGTGTCTTAGATTAAGTGTAAACAACAACAAAATAGCTGGCCTGTAAATCCCAGGACGAGGCTTCATTTCCTACTTTTAATTATCAAGAAATTCCAGTGAATGATTCACACACTGGCATGCTGCATCTTTCTCTTGGAGATCATATCACTCATTTGTACATTATAGACTCTGAGCTATCTGGAGTCAGGAAGCCTGTTCAACCTTTTCTAACACATATTGTATAAACTCTTTCACAAAGGAATCCATAATTTGTCACACCTATTAACGTTCTTTAAAAACAGTGTACATTGCATACAATTTTAAAACTGGAGTAGAACAGAAGCACATAATAGCCATTACATTATGAAGTAAGAGATGAATCATTGCAAAGGAGCAGGAAATAAAGTAGGCTTGAGAGTGCTGCTTTAAGAAATGTCAAGTAGCTTTATATCCTCAGGGAATAAGAGCAAAGTACAGAACAGATTAGCAAAAAATTATCAAGAATACAGGGAGGAGGAGTTTATCATCTAATCCTTTATTTTATCGCTAATTCTCATGTTAGAAAGGCAAACATTTCCAGGCTCACCTTAAAGGGCTGAAACCACAAAGCTAATTGAAAGCTATTTTGTTTCTGACACAGAAAAGAAAAACTGAGAAAAAATGCAAAGTCCTTTTAATTTCTTTAGACAGATTCAGAATTGGGTGATTTAGTATTGCTTAATATTATTAACTTTAGGTATGAGGTGTGAATGGTAATGCAGTTCAGATGTGTATTTGTAATGCTCTATTTATATGGTGTGACTGTAATTTGTAGTTTTCAATACTTTTTCAAGCCATAATTCACTATGGATACCTCGTGCTATATTTCCAAGAAAGGTATAAATTTAGAATAGTACGAAGCCACCAAAGTTCTAGATCTTCACAGGTGCAATTTTCAGCACATAACAGCACATTTTCCCCAATGTACAACTGTATATATTTTTGAAATTATAGACTCATATTTGACTTAGCTCAAATAGAATCATTTCTTTTTATAGTTTTTATAAAAAATGTTTATAGCGTGGAATTCAAGTAAATAATATCTATCATCTTATGCTAGTCAAGCATATTCTTCTAGAAGACCATGGAACAGCTGGAAAAATTTGTGAAAAATCAAACCATTTGAAAATATTTTAATGAGAAGGATTATTTGTGTGGTCCTCCAAAGAATGCTAAAAAGAAAATTTCTCCTTTTCTGCCTCCTGATTCTCTGCCAAGTAACTAACCAGACCTCCCCTTGCTCACTCCACCTCCTCTTCTCATGCTTGACCTTGTTTTAAACTTTGACCTGATAAAGGAGTTGCCAAGAGGAAAATCACCTTCAGCAACCACCTTCATACTGTTCAAAAGTATTAGCAGAATTCTCCAAAATGTGTCCAAAAACATATTCAGAAGTCTAGGAGACTAAAGGGCATATGGGTGCAATTTTCTTTGTTGAACTTACTAATTCCATTCAGATTTATGTAGGCTCTGAGGAAAGGATGATATGGGCTAAGGGAGCATGTAAGAATGGTAACCTTAAAATGGCTCAGCTTCAATCCTTGTCTTCTCTCAGTACTTTGTTTATATCCTGAACAGTTTAACTGACTGAATGCCCAAAGTAGCTGTTTTCCTGAGACAAATACCAAGGGAGCTCTGTGAATCACAATAGTTAATGACAAAACAGCATGCAGTTCCACCTGCTAATTTGTCCCTTTTTAGTTCATTTTTCCTTTCAGCTTCAGCTGCCAATTTCATTTTCAGTTATCTTGTCCTTCAGGTCCTTGTTTCTTCCTTCTCCAATATATACTGAATCTGAAGACTTTAATGGTGTTTCTCTTCAGTCATGTTATTTTTCCCAAATATTCCTTTTTAATTTACTTAGGTAAAAGTGGCAAAGTGGTAACATGATTTAAATGTATGAATAAAGTAAATATTTTGAAAAGGCCATAATACCAAAAGCCAATTGCAGGTTCTGTGCTGAGTTGTGCTTTCCATAGCAGTTAAAGATATCGGTGTTGATAGCAACAAATTATATTAAATATATATACTTTCGGTCCCTACATTTGCTAAAAATTGGTGTTAAATCCTAGAAAGTAAAACATTCTCTGATTAATCAAACTATTCTTAGTTTAGAGTCTTGGGAAATATAATTCTTTATATATTGTCAAGTACAAGACAGCCACACTTTTTGCTAGGAAAATTAATAGTACAATGAAAAGAAAATGAGAATTGGACCCAGTTGCCATAGATTTGTGTTGTAGTTCTACCACCTACCATCTATATGATTTCATTGAACATTTCTACGTTCCATGAACATGAATTTTTTTCAGCTATAAAAAGGAACTAATAATAATATTTTCCTTACCCATGTTCACAAAGTCTGATAAGTTAATGGATGTATATACATTAAGTAAACTTTGAAATGGCATACCACTGTTCTTTATCAAAATATAAAAAATTATGGGAATGTAGTTAGGATCTAGACAGAAGTTAATAGATGGAAGGAGATAATTTTGAAATCACAGAGCAGAAAAAGAATGGGGTAGAGCTGCAACTTATCTCTCATGTAGGAAAGTTTGGTTTGGCAGCTGGTTAAGAGACTTAGCCCTGGGTCTTCAATCATAGCCAAGCTGCTGTCAGACTCAGCACTAGGTCTTCAATCAGGGCCAAGCTGTTAGTCAAGCCTAGATAACAATGTCCTATGTGGCAGAATAATAAGGAATTTATGTATCCATCTTTCTGATGGTCTGAGATTGTACTGGCCATTAATTTTTATTTGACAATGTTTTTCAGCCTTGTAAAACTTGCTTCAAGAAATTTCCAGGTTTGTTTCATAAATTTCTGTGAAGTAATTAACAGTGTTGACCAATTAGTCAAGTATGATAGAGTAAGAACATACCCAATCTGCTCTTAAATTTTTACATTTTTGCTCTGCAAAAGGGCTAGCTAGAGGAATTTTGCTTTGATGCCAGGATTACTGTCTTAGATTTTAGAGAGACAGTAAAACATCATCAGGATCTTTGTTCAGAAAAGGTAAATCATAAATCAATGTCCTGGTGCATTTTTTTGTTTGCCTCTGATTTTTCAAGGTCTCTTTGACCTAGAAGCAGAATATGTCTGAGGTTTCCATGCCTACTCACCTCTCATGGTCAGTTAGCACACAATACTGATAATCAAGAGCTATAATATTGCTGATCAAATTGGTACATGCAGTCACCTCATTTTTCTAGTTACTGATTGGTTATGACAAACACTGTTAAAATCTTTCTTCTGTATTATGCACTTCTCATACTTTCTTTAAAATATGGCTACTTCATGAGTTCAGGGTGATCTCTTTTGGCCTATATATATTGGATAGGGGAGATTTAAATTTATTATACACTTAGCAGCTTACCCAACAGTCTTCTTGTTAGAGAAATCTACAGAGAAAAATTATAGATATGGTCATAACTATAATCTGACTATGGCCCAATAATAAAAGTCAGATCTATGTAATTTTTCATTAACATAAAAATTCCAAGTTGTTGAAAAAGTGCTTCTTATTCTCAAATTTTAAAAAGTCAATGTAGATATTTCTTAAGCATTGCCAAACAGTAATTGTGGCATTGAAATCTATTTTTCAGTAGAACTGGCACAGTACAAATGGCATTGGAACTTGCTCTGTTGAAAATGATTGAAATTTTGTTGGGAACAAGATACTTCAGTTTAAAAGAGTTTGACCTATGCTATTCAATTTACAGAAGCTCTAAGTTTTGTGTCAATTTTGCCATCTGTGTCTTCTCTTTGTTACCACTCAAAAACTCATTGGCTTATTCATCTATACTTGTTCATGTGAACAAAACAAAAGCAGAGAAAATATATTAAATAAAAAATTACAAAAAGAGAAAGTGTCTATAAATCCATGCACATGAGCAATGATATTATTATCTTACATGGTGATGCATTTGTGGAGGTCATCACAAATGTTTTCCTTATTATTGATATTCTGGGAATAACTGAGTCTAAAAACCGGGTAAGTTGAATTTTATCTATTCCACCTGAATGACTTTATGACCTTTTTCTTATATGTGCAAAAGAGAAGAGCTCTGTGCTGCCACATGTTCTATTATCCCAAACTATTACAAATGAAATAAGTTGCTATATCCTAACAGCTGGAAAACAGTAAGCATAGCCTAAGGTCTAAGATCCAAATATAGTAGAGAAATCAAGCCCTGGATTCCAGTGTAGTGCACCCTATAGATGTTACAATTACTACAGAAAAGCAGACCCAAATTCCCACAAACTTTCCCATCAATAAACTAAAAACATCATGGCTGTCATTTTAAACTGGGCACCCAGGGATGAAAGAAAGTGTGGAAGTATGGCAGTGTGCAGGATGTGATCATGCAGAGTGTGACTCCCTGACGTTCATCGTTTTCTCCCCTGCTTCTTCAGTGAGAAAGGAGAAAAGGAGATGAATAGAGGAGGAAAACAGGAAAGACAAAGGGAAAAAAAGAAGACAATTTTAATAATAATAATTTCTGGCACATTTTTCTCATTTTCTTTAGACGCAATTGTAAATATGTAATCTTATGGTTGGAAGCAACCTTGACATGCATCTAGTCCAAATACATCAAAGTCTTTGTATATTGTATATGTTTTTAAAAGCTGTCAGAAGGAAAGCACACTGGAGGTAGAGTAATAATATCTCACTTGAACTATACCAGGCCATGGAAATGTCACCTATTCTTTCCGGTCCTTGCTTATGACACTGGTAAAACAATAAGGAAAAGGGTATAAGTTATAGACATATCTATCCAGATTGTTTTGAAGGTGCCGGGAAAAATATTTTGAAATCCCAAAGTGCTATCCAAACGTGAAATGCAATTATTATTATTTTCCTTCACTTGTAGCAGAACTCAGAATTAAAACATCAGTATGTCAACTATAAATTTAGTTAGCTAAAGCAGAAAGCTTTATAGCTGTTTCAGATTCAGAAAAGACCTAGAGAAAGAAAGGATATTATTAAAAGGAAATAATGAAAGCAACAGTGCTTAAGCAGACACTCACAAAGAGGAAATAGGTTAAATAATAAGATATTCTACCCAATTATAGGACCTCTGTGGGGGCTGAAAAATAGATCACTCAAGATGAAATAAAAACAAGAATGCATTTTAAAAAAACAATGAAAATGGATGTTGAAGTTTAAAAAATGTTCTAACTGCTAGAAATAAAGAACCAATACTATGCTCAACACTGAACACTAAAATGAGAACACTTAGAATTTTTTAGAAACATAAATAATGTCCATGGAAAGAATAACATCATGATGTATCAATAAACATTTATATAAGAATGTTTTCTGGCCCTGAACCAAGATGGCGGAGTAGAAGGACGTGCTCTCACTCCCTCTTGTGAGAACACCAGAATCACAACTAGCTGCTGCACAATCATTGACAGGAAGACACTGGAACTCACGAAAAAAGATACCCCACATCCAAAGACAAAGGAGAAGCCACAGTGAGATGGTAGGAGGGGCACAATCACAGTAAAATCAAATCCCATAACTGCGGGGTGGGTGACTCACAGACTGGATAACACTTACACCACAGAAGTCCATCCACCAGAGTGAAGGTTCTGAGCCCCACGTCAGGCTTCCCAACCTGGGGGTCCAGCAAGGGGAGGAGGAATTCCTAGAGAATCAGGCTTTGAAGGCTAGCAGGATTTCATTGCAGGACTTTGACAGGACTGGGAGAAATAGAGACTCCACGCTTGGAGAGTACACACAAAGTAGTGTGTGCATCGGGAACCAGGGGAAGGAGCAGTGACCCCAGGGGAGACTGAAACAGACCTACCTGCTAGTGATGGAGGGTCTCCTGCAGAAGCTGGGGTGTGGGGGCTGTGGCTCACCGTGGGGACAAGGACACTGGCAGCAGAAGTTCTGGGAAGCACTCCTTTGTGTGAGCCCTCCCAGAGTTCACGATTAGCCCCAACAAAGAGCCCAGGTAGTCTCCAGTGTTGGGTTCCCTCAGGCCAATCAATGAACAGGGATGGAACCCAGCCCCACCCATCAGCAGTCAAGCAGATTAAAGTTTTACTGAGCTCTGCCCACCAGACCAACAGGTAGCTCTACCCAGCACCAGTCCCTCCCATCAGGAAACTTGCACAAGCCACTTAGATAGCCTCATCCATCAGAGGACAGACAGCAGAAGCAAGAAGAACTACAATCCTGCAGCCTGTGGAACAAAAACCACATTCACAGAAATATAGACAAGATGAAAAGGCAGATGGCTATGTATCAGATGAAGAAACAAGATAAAATCCCCTTCATTTAGAAAAATAACTAAATGAAGTGGAGACAGGCAACCTTCCAGAAAAGGAATTCAGAATAATGATAGTGAAGATGATCCAGGACCTCAGAGAAAGAATAGAGGCAAAGATTGAGAAGATGCAAGATATGTTTACCAAAGACCTAAAAGAATTAAAGAACAAACAGAGATGAACAACACAATAACTGAAATGAAAACTACACTAGAAGGAATCAATAGCAGAATAACTGAGGCAGCAGAACGGATAAGTGACCTGGAAGACAGAATGGTGGAATTCACTGCTGCAGAACAGAATAAAGAAAAAAGAATGAAAAGAAATGAAGACAGACTAAGAGACCTCTGGGATAACATTAAACGCAACAACATATGCATTATAGGGGTCCCAGAAGGAGAAGAGAGAGAGAAAAGATCAGAGAAAATATTTGAAGAGAATGTAGTCGAAACCTACCCTAACATGGGAAAGGAAATAGCCACGCAAGTCCAGGAAGTACAGAGAGTCTCATACAGGATAAATCCAAGGAGAAACATGCCAAGACACACAGTAATCAAATGGGCAAAAATTAAGGACAAAGAAAAATTATTGAAATCAGCAAGGCAAAAACGACAAATAGCATACAAGGAAACTCCCATAAGGTTAACAGATGATTTCTCAGCAGAAACTCTACAAGCCAGAAGGGAGTGGCATGATATACTTAAGTGATGAAAGGGAAGAATCTACAACCAAGATTACTCTGCCTGGCAAGGATCTTATTCAGATTAGATGGAGAAATCAAAAGCTTTACAGACAAGCAAATGCTAAGAGAATTCAGCATGACCAAACCAGCTCTACAACAAATGTTAAAGGAACTTCTCTAAGTGGGAAACACAAGAGGAGAAAAGGACCTACAAAAACAAACCCAAAACAATTAAGAAAATGGGAATAGGAACATACATATCGATAATTACCATAAACGTGAATGGATTAAATGCTTGAACCAAAAGACACAGGCTGCTGAATGGATACAAAAACAAGACCCATATATATGCTGTCTACAAGAAACCCACTTCAGAGCTAGGGACACATACAGACTGAAAGTGAGGGGATGGAAAAAGATATTCCATGTAAATGGAAATTAAAAGAAAGCTGGAGTAGCAATACTCATATCAGATAAAATATACTTGAAAATAAAGAATGTTACAAGAGACAAGGAAGGACACTACATAATGATCAAGGGATCAATCCAAGAAGAAGATATAACAATTATAAAAATATATGTACCCAACACAGGAGCACCTCAAAACATAAGGCAACTGCTAACAGCTATAAAAGAGGAAATAGACAGTAAAACAATAATAGTGGGGGACTTTAAAACCTCACTTACACCAATGGACAGATCATCCAAAATGAAAATAAATAAGGAAACACAGCTTTATTTATTTATTTATTTATTTTTATTTTTTGCGGTATGCAGGCCTCTCACTGTTGTGGCTTCTCCCGTGTGGAGCACAGGCTCCGGACGCACAGGCTCAGCAGCCATGGCTCACGGGCCTAGCCGCTCCGTGGCATGTGGGATCTTCCCGGACCGGGGCACGAACCCATGTCCCCTGCATCGGCAGGCAGATTCTCAACCACTGCGCCACCAGGGAAGCCCGGAAACACAAGCTTTAAATGACACAATAGACCAGATAGATTTAATTGATATTTATAGGACATTCCTTCGAAAAACTGCAGGTTACACTTTCTTCTCAAGTGCGCACAGAACATTCTCCAGGGTAGATCACATCTTGGGTCACAATTAAGCCTCAGTAAACTTAAGAAAATTGAAATCATATCAAGCATCTTTTCTGACCACAACGCTATGAGATTAGAAATGTATTACAGGGAAAAAAACGTAAAAAGCACAAACACATGGAGGCGAAACAATATGTCACTAAATAACCAAGAGATCACTGAAGAAATCAAAGAGGAAATCAAAAAATACCTAGAGACAAATGACAATGAAAACACGACCATCCAAAACCTATGGGATGCAGCAAAAGTAGGTCTAAGAGGGAAGTTTATAGTTATAGAAGCCTACATCAAGAAACAAGAAAAATCTCAAATAAACAATCTAACCTTACACCTAAATGAACTACAGAAAGAAGAACAAAAAAATCCCCAAAGTTGGCAGAAGGAAGTAAATCATCAATATCAGAGCAGAAATAAATGAAATAGAAACAAAGAAAACAAGAGCAAAGATCAATAAAACTAAAAGCTGGTTCTTTGAGAAGATAAACAAAATTGATAAACCAGTAGCCAGACTCATCAAGAAAAAGAGGTAGAGGACTCAAATCAATAAAATTAGAAATGAAAAAGGAGAAGTTATAACGGACATCGCAGAAATACACAGCATCCTAAGAGACTACTACAAGCAACTCTATGCCAGTAAAATGGACAACTTGTAAGAAATGGACAAATTTTTAGAAAGGTATAACCTTCCAAGACTGAACCAGGAAGAAATAGAAAATATGAACAGACCAATCACAAGTAATGAAATTGAAACTGTGATTAAAATCTTCCAACAAACAGAAGTCCAGGACCAGATGGCTTCACAGGTAAATTCCATCAAACATTTAGGGAAGAGCTAACACCCATCCTTCTCAAACTCTTGCACAAAATTGCGAAGATAGAAAAACTCCCAACTCATTCTATGAGGCCACCATCACCCAGATACCAAAACCAGACAAAGATATTAGAAAAAAAGAAAATTACAGACCAATATCACTGATGAACATAGATGCAAAAATCCTCAACAAAATACTAGCAAACAGAATCCAACAACACATTAAAAGGATCATACACTATGATCAAGTGGGATTTATCCCAGGAATGGAAGGTTTCTTCAATAAATGCAAATCAACCAATGTGATACACCATATTAACAAACTGAAGAATAAAAACCATATGATCATCTCAATAGATGCAGAAAAAGCTTTTGACAAAATTCAACACCCATTTGTGATAAAAACTCTCCAGAAAGTGGGCATAGAGGAAACCTACCTCAACATAATAAACGCCATATATGACAACCCCACAGCAAACATCATTCTCAATGGTGAAAAACTGAAAGCATTTCCTCTAAGATCAGGAAAAAGACAAGGATTTCCACTCTCACCACTATTATTCAGCATAGTTTTGGAAGTCTTAGCCATGGCAATCAGAGAAGAAAAAGAAATAAAAGGAATACAAATTTGAAAAGAAGAAGTAAAACTGTCACTGCTTGCAGATGACATGATACTAACATGGAGAATTCTAAAGATGCCACCAGAAAACTACTAGAGCTAATCAATGAATTTGGTAAAGTTTCAGGATACAAAATTAATGCACAGAAATCTCTTGCATTCCTATACACTAATGATGAAAAATCTGAAAGAGAAATTAAGGAAACACTCCCATTTACCACTGCAACAAAAAGAATAAAATACCTAGGAATAAACTTAGCTAGGGAGACAAAAGACCTGTATGCAGAAAACTATAAGACACCGATGAAAGAAATTAAAGATGATACCAGCAGATGGAGAGATATACCATGTTCTTGGATTGGAAGAATCAGTATTGTGAAAATGACTATACTACCCAAAGCAATCTACAGATTCAATGCAATCCCTATCGATTACCAATGGCATTTTTTATGGAACTAGAAAAAAAATCTTAAAATTTGTATGGAGACACAAAAGACCCCGAATAGCCAAAGCAACCTTGAGGGAAAAAAACGGAGCTGGAGGAATCAGACTCCCTGACTTCAGACTATAGTACAAAGCTATAGTAATCAAGACAATATAGTACTGGCACAAAAACAGAAACATAGATCAATTCAACAAGATAGAAAGCCCAGAGATAAATCCACACACTTATGGTCAACTAATCTATGACAAAGGAGACAAGGATATACAATGGAGAAAAGACAGTCTCTTCAATAAGTGGTGCTGGGATAACTGGACAGCTACATGTAAAAGAATGAAATTAGAACACCCCCTAATACCATACACAAAAGTAAACTCAAAATGGATTAGAGACCTAAATATAAGACCAGACACTATAAAACTCTTAGAGAAAAACATAGGAAGAACACTCTTTGACATAAATCACAGCAAGATCTTTTTTGATCCACTTCTTAGAGTAATGGAAATCAAAACAAAAATAAACAAATGGGACCTAATGAAACTTAAAAGCTTTTGTACAGCAAAGGAAACCATAAACAAGACGAAAAGACAGCCCTCAGAATGGGAGAAAATTTTTGCAAACGAATCAACGGACAAAGGATTAATCTCCAAAATATATAAACAGCTCACGCAGCTCAATATTAAAAAAACAAACAACCCAATCCAAAAATGGGCAGAAGACCTAAATAGAGATTTCTCCATAGAAGACATAAAGATTGCCAAGAAGCATATGAAAAGCTGCTCAACATCACTAATTATTAGAAAATGCAAATCAAAACTACAATGAGGTATCACCTCACACCAGTTAGAATGGGCATCATCAGAAAATCTACAAACAACAAATGCTGGAGAGGGTGTGGAGAAAAGGGAACTCTCTTGCACTGTTGGTGGGAATGTAAATTGATACCGCCACTATGGAGAACAGTATGGAAGTTCCTTAAAAAACTAAAAATAGAATTACCATATGACCCAGCAATCCCACTACTGGGCATATACCCAGAGAAAACCATAATTGAAAAAGACACATGCACCCCATTGTTCATTGCAGCACTATTTACAATAGCCAGGTCATGGAAGCAACCTAAATGCCCATCAACAGATGAATGAATGAAGAAGATATGGTACATATATACAATGGAATATTACTTAGCCATAAAAAGGAATGAAATTGGGTCATTTGTAGAGATGTGGATGGATCTAGAGACTGTCATACAGAGTGAAGTAAGTCAGAAAGAGAAAAACAAATATCGTATGTTAACACATATATGTGGAACCTAGAAAAATGGTACAGATGAACCGGTTTGCAGGGCATAAGTTGAGACACAGATGTAGAGAACAAACATATGGACACCAAGCAGGGAAAGTGGTGGGGGGGGTGGGGGTGGGGGGGTGATGAATTGGGAGATTGGGATTGACATGTATACACTGATGTGCATAAAATTGATGACTAATTAAAAAAAAAAGAATATATAGCTATTGGCCATGCCTTCCAAATGTCAATCATTTTCAAAAACAGTATTTCAAACAAACACCACCCATCGTTTTTATCTTAAGGTACAGCCTGGAAATTTAAGACTTTTGCCGTCCAATTCCTTTGTCTCCTTTGATTGTCTTAGGAAGGAACGCTAATCTGTTCTATATTTACCACATTCTTTCTGTATAAAGAGGTTGGTGACAGTCACAATGGTGATGGCCATCATTCTCATAAGAATGATCAAAATCCTGCCTCTCCTACCCCCACCCCCAACAACTAGTCAACTTTTTTATCATCTGGGCAAACCTTGGCTTTTTATCTATGGATTGAATTTAGCAATTTCTGGTTTCCCTAAAATTACAGTTACTCCAAGAAATTGTTGATATTCATTGCCTTTCATTGTCATTTAATACTTTGAGGCAGAAATCTAGCCATTTATATGGAATTTGCCACTGACATACAGTCAATAAAAGGTATCCACAAAGAAAAAAAAAGTTTTCTTTCTTTGTGGAAAATTAACCAAACAATCGTATTTTCTTAGACTAACGAGGGGTTTCACTGCAGACCTGAACAGACATTTTGAGACACAACTGCAGCAAATAGAGGGAACACAGCCTCGTCATAGTTAACCGTGGCTGAGTGAAGGCAGCTGATGAAAAGCGTACATATAATTAAGTGTGATATTTATTGGAATCAAACATCTTAATACTACAGTAAAAAACAGTATAAAGATAAGTTGGGATTTTATTGAAAAAAAAACATATTTTTTTGCTGTACATGGGCCTCTCACTGCCGTGGTCTCTACCATTGCGGAGCGCTGGCTCAGTGGCCATGGCACACGGGCCTAGCCACTCCGCATCATGTGGGATCTTCCCGGACCGGGGCATGAACCCCTGTCCCCTGCATTGGCAGGTGGACTCTCAACCACTGCGCCACCAGGGAAGCCCGAAAAATATTTTATACAAAGCAATATTTATAGGGTAACTATGATGGGCAATAAGCTATGCCAAGCACTACGGAATTTATGCTATTGTTTCTTTCTCTTAGTTGAGCTACAAATAATTGACATATAACATGGGGTAAATTTAAGGTGTAAAACATGTTAATTTGATACATTTAGCTATTGCAATATGATTACCACTGCAGCCTTGGTTAACACTTCCATCAAGTCACGTAATTATCATTTCTTTTTTTGTAGTGAAAACAAATTTCTCTGCTGCACCTAAACACTTAAATTTCCTTAAGTATTCCACTGTTTTCCAAGTTTTAATCAGTCTTTCAAGAATTTCCATTTTATTGGTATGTTTTCTGATTATTAAACCTGATTGGCAACTGGGTACCTCGAAAGTTATTTCTGCTGTTGTTGGCTTACTGTGACTCAATCAGGTCCTTGGACTATTCTAAAAGAAAGGACTTTCATTTTGGTTCAAAGCCACCATCAACTTCTTACTAACTCAGTTACCTTGGTTATATAAATTAATCTCTCTTTATGTCAGTTTTCTGCTCTGTATAATAGGGGAAGTCATCATATAAACTATGTAAATTTGTTATAATAATTTTATGTATATATAATAACAACAGTATATGGCACCTACAAATAATTTTATTTATTTATATTTATTTTTTTTATATATTTTTAATTTTTTAATTTTTTTATATTTTTAATATATTATATATATATTTATATATATATTTTTAATATATTTTATATATATATTTTATATATATATTATATATATTTTATATATAATATATATTATATATATATATATTTTATATATTTTATATATATATTTTATATATATAAAAATATATATATAATATATATAATATATATATTATATATATTATATATATATTTTATATATATATAAAATATATATTATATATTATATATATATTATATATATATTTATATATTTTATATATTTTTTATATATTTTTTAATATATTTATATATATATTATATATTATATATATTATATATATATAATATATTATATTTTTTTATATATTTTTATTATTTATTTATTAGGTTTTTAAAGACTTTTTTCCAAATCATTATATTTTTATTAAAATTAGAGATTAGAAATATCAATAAAATGGAATAAAAAGATATTATATTATTAAAAGTAGGTTTTGCTCTGGTAAGATAGCAATTAATTCTTGTTACTTTTTAATGCTGATATTAATTTTCCACGTTTCCTATGTAGACATTTTACTTTTACAATCACATAAAAAGAAAAAGCAAATAATCGTTACTATATTCAAATTTACAACTGTAATATAAATAGTCTTATGTTGCAAATATTTCAATGCATCAATAGGAGAATCACTTCCTTATAAACATAAATTAATGTTTTTGTATTTTTTTTCCTCAAACTTTCAGACATTTTAGGCATTAATAGTCATCTTATTACTTGTATGTTCTGAACTTGAATATCCTCTTGGGTAAGAGAAATGAACAGTTTTTGGGAGATGGCAGATTCATCAATTTTGTTGCCCTTTTTGATTTCAAAAATTTATGTTATTAATTCAATGTAAATACCAGTTTTAGGTAATGTTTTAAAGTTTTTTTAAACCTTGGTTGTATGGAGAAGAATTATGACTGAATATTTGTAAAATGAGTGAATGAAATTAGAGAATGAAGAAATCGTACACAGAGCCAAATATTAGGCTACATTTTCTCTGAGATTTGTGAAGTGCTCATCACTTCAGATTTTAGAGCTATAGCATGTGAAAAACAGACGTGTTTTGTTTTTTTTTTACCTTGAAACGTAATGCCATTAAAGAAGTAATCAGTAATTTATAGGAAACACGGCCATTTTGAGTAAAGTGGAAATATTTTGGTTTTAAGCAAACATCAAGGGAAAGTGAGGTGCATAGTTTTCAAAGAAGTGGCTAATTATTTGCGTCATGAAAACTGCATTATAGTTTTTGTCATTTTTCCTCCCTTTTTCCTATTTAGAATGAATAGAAAGACTATTCAGATTAACATCCCTGTCTTCACTTTAGCTTTAATAACACATTTAGGGGGCTTATCAGTTCCAAATAGCCTTCACTAAAATCATTCCATATCACCCATTTAGCTATTATAAAACTACAAACCTTTCTTTGATTATACTAAAATATAAGGTAAGTTCCAGTGACACAGGAATATTTTCACAGTAAGCCTGTTTTGTACCTGTTATATTAGAAAGGAATCCATCTTGCTATCCAAAATAAATATAATCATTAATTAAAAGATTGTCATGTTGTCAGAGTTATTAATGAACGTTAAAATTTTAAGGGGAGACTCTGCAGATGGCATGCCATTCTAACACCAATATGAAGCCATCCCTGGCAAGTATTTTTAATATTTAAAATAGTAGGATTTTTGTTTGTTTGCTTCTAGCAGTTTAAAATTGGGGAAATATATATCTGAGAATTAGAAAACAAGTCATAGTTACAATGGCATGATTAATCTAGTGTAACTAATGTGTGACTTTAATATTTACAGCACTGAGCATGAAAATCTGAACCTTTTTGTATATATTATGGGGAAATAAATTCTAAGGGCAATGCAAACCTTTATTAGCAGGAACACATTTCAAAGACAGCCCCACCACCTCTGTTCTTAATGTTTCCTATCAGGTTTTAAAGTCAAATCAGTAGAATTAAATCACTAACTTAAACACGTCATAGGATTAATAGCTTAACCAATGGCTTTACTTCTAGAAGAACATTAACCTTAATTTCTCTAAGTTCATTAATTCAGACATGTACAATAATTTATTTCATTAGCCAATTTTAATTTTTTCAAAAAGTTCACTTATGGATTATACAGAATACTTTTTAGAGTTTGCATGTGTTTATTTATTATGTTATTGAGTTATTTAAATATTTGATTTTCTCCTTTCAAGCTTTGCTTTTACAGTATAAGCAAGCTATGACTGGAAATGGAATTCTTATCATATAAAATAAAATGTCAGGAAATTGAATTAGCAGAGGGCACTGTGAGTCTGGATGCAATGGCACAAGGAAATGAAAGATGAAAAGTTTAGACCCCAAATACACCAAAGAAAAATTTGATGAAACACAAAGGGAACACTTTTTTTTTAAGTGCCATGTGGCCTATTTTTAATTTAAGTTAAATGTCTTATGTCTAAAGACAACATTTCAAATCTAGTCTCACAGGCACATTATTAAGGAAAAATTACTATAACTGAAGAAATTCCAAGTTGTTCCTACAAAGTAAAACAAGATAAAAACCCACTCCTTCAAGAACATTCATCTCTTGTAAATTTTTGATGCTGTGTAAAATATTTGAAAAAAGTCATTAAAATTGATGTAGACACTTGTATTGGAAGCTCTGCTACCATTCTCATGTTATTGCCAATACCATAAAACAGAAATTTAGATTCAGGACAGAAATTTGCTTGAAATTTCGTAACAGTTCATCCTAGGACAAAAGTAGTAGAATCCTTTAACCCTTGGGAAGTAAGCCCTGTCAAATGTAAAATCTACATTTTTCTTATAGGAACTTTTCCATTCTGTATTTTTTTCTTATTTAATGTTGAAATATCATTGAATATCATTTTGTCATAGAGGCCAAATATCACATATCTGACAAACCTCTATCCTGAATATGTAATAAAAATGGGCATATACTGACATTAATTGTGTTTTTCATAATGTCTATATCATAATTGTGACATGTATGCTATAATAGCCTTCATAAATCTGTTTGTTTATATGGTGCTTTCTTGTCTCTACTCATTTAATACATGAGTATTTAAAGGACTCCTGAGAAATCGGCGGTGATAGAGAAAGAAAAAATGTACAAAGTGCCTGTTGTGCAGGCTGAACTTCATCATCATCACCACAGACTCTCAGTATGCATCCATGATGCTCTGTTACAGATACCTTCTTTTCCCAATATCACGGTAATTTCTGAACATGAAAATTATTCTCTTTTCTCTATGTGGGTCTGGATAAGTACCTCTATCAAAATTTAAAAGCTGGAAGAAACTTCAGTTTCATGTATGTAATCAAATACTTTCGTTGTCTAGATGAGGGCCTCAAGGATTATGGACACTTACTAAATGGCCAAGGTTATATACAACCAGTTGGTTACAGAAAAAACACTGTACAAACAAGTGTTCAGACTAGAACTGTGGTGCTCTCTCTACTTTGATCGATGGCTCATCTCCTACAACACTTCCATGTACTCCTTTCCACTCAAGACACATCAGCCTCCTATGTCCTCCTAAATTATTACAGCTAATGCCCACCTTGGGGAATAAAAAAATGTCATGAAGAACCTAGGCGCCAGTCAGGAATAAAGACAGAGACCTACTAGAGAATGGACTAGAGGATATGGGGAGGGGGAAGGGTAAGTTGTGACAAAGTGAGAGAGTGGCATGGACATATATACACTACCAAACGTAAAATAGTTAGCTAGTGGGAAGCAGACTCATAGCACAGGGAGATCAGCTCGGTGCTTTGTGACCACCTAGAGGGGTGGGATAGGGAGGGTGCGGGGGAAGGAGACGCAAGAGGTAAGAGATATGGGAACATATGTATATGTATAACTGATTCACTCTGCTATAAAGCAGAAACTAGCACACCATTGTAAAGCAATTATACTCCAATAAAGGTGTTAAAAATATAAGATAAAAAGAAAAGTAATTTTACCTCTAAAAAAAAAAGTAACCACACCTGATAACTAAAAGTACAGATGAATAAAGATGAATAAACAAAGAAATTAACAAATAAAAGTGAAGCATGAGGATTTGATGACTTATTTGAGGTAAGGTTCAAAAAGAGAAAAAGAGTGAGTCTAAAATTTATCTGGGTTTTGAGCCTATTGTCATCCAGAGAATGGTGGGGCCAAGAGGGGATTGATATCTCAGGTTGGGTATCCTAGAAGCAGAGTCTGAGTTAGAGATTCAGGATCGTGTGATTTACTAAAGCAGTGCTCTTTCAGAAAACGTTGTATTGGAGTAAAGGCAGCAGGAAAGGGAAGGAGAAGGAAATGATGTAGCCTCATAAAATCTGGCCTTGGCCCGATTAGGGGTGGGGTTGGGTGCTCAAGAGCATAACGCTCACTGTAGTTATTCCATAAGAGCAATTCTCTAGAGAAGGAGGGCACATCTGTGAGCCTATCATCATAAAACTCCCATTAACAGGGGGTGGGTCCATGGCAGGGCAAACAGATCTTAGGTAGGGGTATCAAAATCATCTTACTACAGTAGAGGATCAGTTTTACCAGGCATATTCAATTTAATGTTCTAGTTGTTCATCTAAGTAGAAATGTCTAGTGTGTTATTGAAAATTCAGGAAAACACTGGGAAAATGATAAAAGCTACAATTAGAGATTTAGATTCATCCACTTATTTTTTCATTCAAAACAGTATCACAGAAACACTGAGGCAGAAGCTTGAGAGTAGAGAACTTATATTAGCAAAGTCATAAAAATACCGATTGGCTATAGAACCTCTTTTGTAGGCTCCATTAAAATTATATCAAATTTATTTTTTAAAGCATTTTTTGTAAAAAGTTGGCAACTTAACTTTTTTATTTTGCTATGGGAATTTTTGCTGCAGACAGGGGAGACAACAGTCCTGAAAACACAACTGAGGACATTTTGAAGCAATTAAACAAGGAGAAAAAATCAATGTGAACCAAGCTGTGACAATTCTTTGGATATTTTGGCACCATCAATAGAGGTCTCCTCTGGTCCCTTGCTAAGTTACATAAATTTAGAGAGCCCTTAAAAATTATTTTCCAAATGATGAGAATAAAATTGAGAACTGCAAATAATTATGCTGGAGCAAAATGTATAAAATAGAACTGCCCTGGGCAAGCTAAGATTTAGGAACAAATAAATTATCACGTTAGTGTTCATGATATGAATCAGTCTCTCCAGTCCTAAGTGACTTCATAATGACAATTAACATTATTGCGCTTCATTTTATATATTTTCTGTTGTAAACACAGAGGAAATGTTTGAAAGTGAATACCAACCAACAGAAAAGCATTCTTAATTCTTCTCTGAATAAAGACACGGCAGAAAAAGGAAAAGCAGAAGTGATGGAAAAGGGGAAAAAAATCTTAAAGTAAGAATTTTGGTTTAGAAAAAGACAAACTTCCAGACCAGTCAATCTATCTCATGTTAAATATAGCTCTTGGTATCAGTAAGCTCAAGGGCAAAGTTCCACTTGTCTGCTAACATGTCAACTGTGAGTCTGAAATAATTACTTTAGCATAAAGACAATGACCAATGTAGTCAAAATAAAGACAAACATACATATTTTATATTAATGCTCAAATATTTTACCACATAGTTGAATTGTATATTGATAAGAACCATTACCCAAATAACAATAAACAAACTATGATGACTCACAGGGATTCAATTATAAGATAAAGTGCATAAACACACATTCATTCATTTTCCTGGCAAGTAAGCAATTAACAGTTCTCTAGGGTCTTGTCTCCATAGGCAACCAAGCAGGTAATCAGTGAAAGCTATGCTAAAAATCCACTTTACCTGAGTCACTGTTCCTTCCTGATCTTCTGAGTTACAGCAAGAAATTCCTACAGCTGCTGCTTTTGGATTTACATCAAATCTCCAGAATAATCACTGCCCAGTTTTAAGGTGCAGCAGAGTCCTACGCAGCCTGAATCAATTCTACATGTCAAACAGTCCAGATGGAAATTGACCTAGATGGGTGGGATGGGCGGGGAGAGAGGTCCAAGAGGGAGGGGACAGATGTGTACATACGGCTGATTCACTTTACTGTACAGCAGAAACTAACACAACATTGTAAAGCAATTATACTCCAATAAAAAAATAAATTTAAAAAAGAGGCTATCTAAACTTTGAGGCAACTTTACAAGACTGAATACTGTGGATGATCAAACTGCAAAGGCGGCAAAGTACGTGACGAGGAAGGGAAGACCTTAATCCTAGCCTTGAGTCTGTCATTAATTAAAGAAGTCACACCTGTGACCTTGGACAAGGTGTATGTCATATCTGTGCTTTGGTTTCCTTAAATAAGCATAGACGAGATGGACTACCAGATAATTAAGTTCCTTCCAACTTAAAAAAATTCATCCAGCTGCCTTAGATTAGCTGTTTTTTAAAGATATGTTTACACAAGTTGGAAAAATGTGCTCATCTTGCCATAAATAGTGCCCATACTACCTTCTTTCCAATTGGTTACTAGCAAAGAACATAGGCATCTCTTAGCAGTCTAAAGCCCCAAACCTGTAGACAACACCTAAACTTGTGTGTCTGCTTTCTAATACTTTTCTCACAGTTGCTAGCAGCCACATTTGCAGTAGTTTCAAATTAGTGGTTTTCTAAATCCTGGGGGCAATGAAAGTATCTAAGACCATTGTGAAAAGTCATTAAAGTCATGTGGCCCATCTCCTATATTCATACAACATGTACTAATAATTCTTCCTTCAAGTTTTTTTTTTTTTTTGGAGTTTTGTCTTTCCTTTTATCTCCCCAAGGACTAGTTAATTTAAGGTTTCAGTTTTGTCACTGAGGCTGTTGGAATAGCTCTCTACCTCAATTTCTGACTTAATAACTTAAAACCTGTTTGACCATAGGCGTGGTACTGAATCTTTTAAATCTTAGTTTCCTCATCATAGAGCTTTTTGTCAGGAGTAAATGTATAATGCATATGTAAGTGGTTTATTTGATGATCTAATTTGGTAAGGTACAAGAAAGTAACTTCATTTTTTGTCATAACTGCACTCTGAAACCCCTCTATATAATATTCCATTCCTTTATATGGATAAATTCTTGGCTAGAACCCACACTTTTCTTGTAATATTCAGAAATACTGACAAATAATTTCATTTTTGTAGCTATTATTAGTCAAATCCAATCTAATATTTCATTTTATCATGTTTCCCACTAGATTTTAACCTCTTTTTAAACAGCGATCATACATTGTTATTAATGACAATTTCTAACATTTCCACAGATTCTGTTACTTCTAGGTAGTAATAGAGAAAATAAAAGTAGTTGACGAGTAGGCACAAGAGTGGAGAGGCATGTGATATAGTGGTTGAAGTATAGAGCCAAAGGTCTATAAACTGGTTAAAATTCTATAGAACTAGTTACAATTCGAGTTCTAATGTGTATTAGATGTGTGGCTTTTAAAAGTGACCTAATGAATCTGTACGTTAGATTTTAATCTGCATTTTGGAGATGATGATAGCACAAGCCTCATAAAGTCATAGTTAGAATATAACAAATCATTACAAATAAAGCACAAAGAATAACAAATGGCACTCAGTAAACACTATAAGTACTTCTATCAGGATTACTAATATTGATTGGATTCTGAATGTATTATGCAGAACACTTAATTGTTCTTCTCAATTTGAATTTCTTTAAATATATAAGCTAGAATTATGATTATACTCATTTTTATAAGGAAACTGGGGAATCAAGTGTTAAGTACTTTGCAAACAACCCTCAGATTCTAAATAAGAATGTGAACTTGAACATCAATTTGCCTCACACCAAGTCTGTATTTTTAGCTTAATGCTATATGTACGTATTTTACTATACCAGACTTCTATAGCTTTAAAATTATTAGATTAAAGAATGAAAGAATGCTGAATTGAAAATAGCTTATTTTAAAGAATTTCCTGGAGGTCAAGACAAAAACTTGTGAGGGCTGAATTCAGTCATTTGCCTACCAGTTTGTGATATTTGATTACTAACTGCTACAGAAAGAGTAAGAATAAAATTTAAAAAGAAAATAGAACCCAAAGTCTCCAGACACATAGTTTAATTTGTCCCTTTAAACCTTCAAATGGTTAAGGGGGATAATCTGTTGTCAGGGAGGCAACTCCAGGTTGAAATCTCGAGAAAAAGATAGTTGTTCTAGATGCATTCTTGTTTTGGACTACAAGAGCAGTATTACAAGGTTGGCTTCCCCCAAATATTCTCAAAGTGTAAAAATGGAAACTGTGACCAGAGAGGTTGTTGTAATGATGTTGTGATTATGAATCATATACATATATGCTCTAGTATGTGACTACCACTCTTTTTTCTCTTTCACCAATGAGATTATCTCTCTGTAGCTAACAACTCTTCATGTCACTGTTACTATGAAGTCACAGCAGATAAACTTTTTGGGGTTTGCTTAGAAAATTCTATGATTGAATTTTAAGACACTTTGATAGACTGCCTAAGATAAACTTACCAGAACAAACAGAATAATAAGTTCTCACAGAAGCGCCCATGCCTGTGTATTGGGGTGATTATCAATGTTTCCTGTACTTGTGCCTAAACATTTGTGCCCTCTGAAGGGACTGATTTCTTTACCAAAGACATATTTAAATCTTATAAAAATTACCAAAGAAGATATCTCATTTTTCAGTGCAATATCTCAGATTGGTTACTGACACTTCATAGTTGATGACAATGTCATAAAAGTTTTGACATCTGAAGTAACATATTCTTTCTTTGATATGCATAAGATTTTTCTCACCCTGGCACTGTCATTTCTCCTGGAATATCTCAGTGATGCGCTCCCCTGATATATAAATATCAGCGCCATATATCTGGTATTACAATACAGTATTTTAAAATCAGGTTTCTAAAATCTTTATCTGTGTCCTACTCTACATGATGAAATGTTTTTAGTTTTGGTCAATTTATAAATGTCTAAAATCTGGCACTTGAAACATCGAAAGCAAGCACACTAATGGAGATTTTTGTACAAATGCAAACACATTAAGACAGCAGGAAAGCAGAGTTTGAGTCAGTTTGTTGCATGGAAGACATCATTTTCCTGAAAACAAATGGTGTGTTAAGTTCACCTGCCATCACAGTGACTGGGCAGACAGCTAAAGACAGAATTATTGCTAAGAGTTTCACTTTACGTGTTAATGATAGAAAGGAAATTTACTGTGTTACCATTGAGAAACGTAGGTTTTTAGAGCTTTTATTTTCCTAAAAGAAACAGCTACATAAAACAGTAATGTGCATTCATGCTTTCAGTAGTATTTATTTTATTAGGTAGCAAAATAGATCATAAAAACAAAAATAATCTGTATTTCATTTTATTCATGTCTTTCAATTTGGGAAAAAATCTTTTTCTGGAGACACAAAAGTCAAATATTTGAACTTTTCCTGTCTCAGCCACACAATTTAAGAAAGGCTAAAAAATCATTTTCCTGGTCATATGCTGTTTTGTTCTCTATCCAGCTGGAAGCAAAATATCTTGGGAGGAGATAAGATGTCAAAATATGTGCCATGGTTGAGGAAAATGCATAGAGTAGTCGTGGCTTTCCCTGGCTTTTTTTGAACATGGTGTTCCATGTATACAAGTTAGCAGGTTTATTTATTGTCCTTCTTTATTTTTAGCCCTTAAGGATTGAAATAAGATTTTCAAGTTTATTTCTTGCTATTGCTATTTTAAAATGAAATATTTCTAAATCTCTTCAGGATATTTTGTCTCATTTTTTTTGTTCTATTTAATAAAAATCCTTGAACCTGAGGTATTTAGAAAAGTGTTAGTGTGTACCCGCTCATAATAACACATATGTGTGTACACACACACAGTAAACTGGGAGACGAAAGAGTATTGTTCAACCTATGTCTTGGGCCATAGTTTGGAGGTTATTGTACCAGAGCCTTGCAAAAGTTAAGCTATACTTCAGGTAATACAATTTAACTTTATTTAAAATCCAGGAGATAAAGCTGGAACAGATGAACTTTTGCCTGCCTCCAATATAAAACAACAATAACAACAAAAACACACACACATATATATAGTTACATAGTTATCAGTAACATTTTTTCATGTATCACTCTGTTGAGTATAAATTTGCTTTCTTATATTATTGAGGCCACCAGTCTTTTCAGAGAGGCATTCTAAGGTGTAATATTCATTAATCAGTATCTTTCTAAGGGATTTAAAGATTAATTGGAGCTAGCTCTCTAACTAAAGAAATAAATCTCAAGTTTCAAGGAACGATGACAGATGCTCAGTATAATCTATTTTGACAGAGAGTTCTCCTGAGAATCTTTCAAATTCAAATTCTTTTATGTGGAGAGTTAGTTATCTTTCTTGTGTACAATGCCATCAAAGAAGTCATTATCCAATATATTTCTCTTCCATAGTTTCTGCTTTTTCTCCCCCAGTTTCATTATCTACGTAGAAGATTTTCATTTGTAAGAGCAAAGCAGACATTTAAAATTTAAGCAATAAGATATAGATGCCCTGAGATCAACCCCATAGGAGCCAATCGCTTAGGACAGCTATTCAGGAAACTAGGGGAAAAATGAACCCTGAGATCAAATATGTGTGGGAAAATTGGGGGGTTTAAGAAGCTATTTTTATTTCCTATAGGAATACTCATCACTTCTGTGATAAAGAGTCTTTTGAATTTATAATACGTCTAATACTCTACCTTTTCCTTCTCCCACAGAATGCCTATCAACATACCGAGAACATTTATCAGGGTTCTCATGAGTTCCATGGCTACTGGTAATGCAGAGTCTTCCCTGTTGTTCTCTGTTGAGGAAAAAATTTGCCTAATCTCAGAACCCAATTATTTTCACCAGCCACAAACCTTTAAGTGCTTAGATAAAGTTCCATTATATTCCTCTATTACCTGCCAGGTCATTATGCTCAATGTTCTGAGAGAGATAATAAAATTAGTTTAATTCATCCATGACTCAAGAACATTTCTAGTCTGTGTTTTTTGTTAGCTGTAGTGTTGTTAGTAGGCAAGTACAAGTATTAAGGCAGTTTCAGTAAATATAAATTTTCAACATATATAGCATCTGGTATTTAGGCATGAACAGATGGCTCAAGTACAGATGTTTTTAGATATTGGCTACTATTTCATTGTAGATCATAAATCATGGTTACATCCAAAAGTTCTTAAGCTAAAGAAAATGGATGTAAAGGTCTTTAATAGTAAGTTAAAAAACAAATAAAACAAAGAAACCCAACAACTAAATCTCCATTATTTAACTAGCTAGTTTTCACTAGTTTGATTCACTATAATTCACTATTTGATTATACTCAAAAGGGGAATATGGGACAAATTAGCAAATCAAACATATTCTTAAAAAGATGAATATATTCATGATAAACATAACTAATATTTATTATGTGTGCCAGTCACTTCTCTAAGTTATAGATATAGATTATATATATATATATATATATTCTAGAGTTTGCTGTGTTATAAAGATACTGTGTAATGTGACTTCCAAAAAACGGCTTTTAAGTCATAATTTGCATGTTTCATTACATGACTACATGACTGCCATTGTAGATACAAGAACAAAAGATGGATGGATAGCAGAGATGTTCTGAGGGTAGACAGACAGTGACTTAAGAATGTCTTAAAGTTCCATTAAGACCTTCAGTCTTACAAGTGATTCATACATGATTTATATAATGTGACATTATTATTCAATTTTCATAATATCCTGATGATCTCAATGCTGCTCTCATCTCTCATATTTCTAACCATTATAACCTAAAATATCTTAATGACAGTTTAAGGATCTGGGAACATCAAATCTTTGGCATTCATAAGGTAAACTTCCAAAACCTTTTATGAATAAGAAGTGAATGAGAACATTGTAGAAATCATGTTTGCTGGTTAAGTGCTATTACCTCCTTAACCCTTCCTTCGCTTTCATTATGAGCACGGGTATTTATATGAACTTATTATACCTGCCACATGGGAAAAGTTCACGAAGTAAGTCAGAAAGAAAAAGACAAATACCGTATGCTAACACATATATATGGAATTTAAGAAAAAAAAAATGTCATGAAGAACCTAGGGGTAAGACAGGAAAAGACACAGACCTACTGGTGAACGGACTTGAGGATATGGGGAGGGGGAAGGGTGAGCTGTGACAGGGCGAGAGAGAGGCATGGACATATATACACTAGCAAACGTAAGGTAGATAGCTAGTGGGAAGCAGCCGCATGGCACAGGGATATCAGCTAGGTGCTTTGTGACCGCCTGGAGGGGTGGGATACGGAGGGTGGGAGGGAGGGAGATGTAAGAGGGAAGAGATATGGAAACATATGTATATGTATAACAGATTCACTTTGTTATAAAGCAGAAACTAACACACCATTGTAAAGCAATTATACCCCAATAAAGATGTTAAAAAAAAAAAAGGTTTCATTGATTTTAGGACCAGCTGACTAAACTCTCAGTAAGTTTATGCATGCATTACTAATTTCACAAACTCTGGAAGTACACAGTGGTGAAATCATGAATTTGGGGGGTGTTGGGAAGAAGGGTCTCAAGCATGGGTTGCATAAGGTGGCAAATTGGAGCCACTAGTCCAAAACAAGGGCACAGGCAAGTTTTCTTTAGATTTCATAGCTTAAAAAAGCATTAATTGGGAGGTTTCAAATAAAAAATCTAGATTTCTGCTTTCTCAGGAAAAACCAAGAGATCTGGACACATGGGTATGCTTGTCTATAGTTGGAAATAAGTAACCTTTGCCCTCTTTAGAATGGTTTCCAGGTTGGAAGATTTTGGAAGAAAATCTTGAAAATTTTGGAAGACTGTCATGCTCAGGAGAGGACACGGAAGCTCCTCAACCTTTCCCCATACCTTGCCCTGTACATATCTTCCATCTGGCTGTTCCTAAGTTATATCCTTTTATAATAAACCTGTGATCTAGTAAATAAAATGTTTCTCTAAGTTCTGTGAGCTGCTCTAGCAAATTAATCAAACTTAAGGAAGGAGGGAATCATAGAAACCTCTGATTTATAGACAGTTGGTCAGAAGTACAGGTAGCGACCTTGACTTGGGCGTAGCACCTGAAGTCTGAGGAGGGGCTTGCGGGAATCCCCATCTATAGCTGGTCAGTCAAGTACAGTGACAAGATGGGCTTGTGACTGGCTTCTGACATAGGGGGAGAGGGGACAGCCTTATAGGAATGAACCCTTAACCTGTGGGATCTGACAGTATCTCCAGTAGATAGTGTCAGAATTGAGTTGAATTGTAGGACACCCTGCTGGTGTCCAAAGAATTGCTTCTAGGTGGAGGGAACCCCCCCCCAGTGTTGAAATTGGGTCCAGGAACCCCAAAGAGGCCCATTCTAATGACCTCTGTTAAGATCTTATCTCCAAATAAGGTCACATTTTGAAGGTACTGAAGGTTAGTACCTCAAAATATGAATTTTGGGGGAAAATACAATTCAACTCATGATACCTACCCACGTGCATTACACTATCAAAGATTTTCCCCCATCCTTTGTTTATTTGTGTGTGTGTGTGTGTGTGTGTGTGTGTACACTGTTTAGGCTATTTCAGGAGAGGATAAATGAGCACGAAGTCAAACCAGAACAGACAATATGGTCCTAACATAGACAATACGGTCCTTAACAGTTGCTTTTAAGAAACCACCACCCTGAAATTTGGCTAAAAAAAAAAAAATCTCTGAAATCTTACAAAACGCATTAGACCAGAAGGCAACAGAAATCTCTATGGTAGCATAATTCTGTTTGATTATATCATTAGATTTTACCAAAGACAGAATTAGAAACAAAAATCTCCCACTTTCTGTTCTGGCAGTGACTAAGCATACTATCATTTATAATAAAGGCAAACTCCCTACTAATTCCATATATTATACATCGTCATACCAAACCAAAAGCGAGGTTTCTCTTCCTATTTCCTTATAATAAAAATTCATTTCCATCTGTGCCCCAGCAAGGCAGAGCTTTCACTGTTTTATGCTAAATTTTGACAGCACTTATACCAGGGATCAATGGATAAAATAACACAGCGCCATATGATTATCATATATTTCACAAATAGAAATAACAATTTCAGTGCATTGGAAAGGAAGAACACTTGAAAACAAATGCAGGAAAGGAAACACGCATATGCAAAAATATTGGATACTACTGTATTTAAAATATTCAGCACATCTGTTATTAATCTTTCTCTGCTATGCAAAAAAATTATATTAGCTACTGAAGAATTAGGAAAAAATAGAATCAGAATCCAGAGGGATACTGTAATACTCCATAAATATTCAGACCAGCTAGGCCAGTTTCACAGGCTTTGGGAAAAGCAAAACTTTATGTCTACTGTGAGTTTGGTGCTATTCTCCTGATAAGTGACCAATTAAAGGGGTGAGTTAAATAAAAGTGCAAACAACAGAACATATAATCCACTTTTAATCCTGAGGCCAGGGCTTCTATGTGCTAAAACTTCCAGGAAACTTGGCAAAGAATCAATAATATAATAGCTCCCTGCTCCCAAAGTGTCTGAGCTATTATAAAAGACAGACCCCAGGATCATGGAAATGTCTTTAGCATAGTTCCTACTAGAGATAAATGTTTTATATTGAGTAAAATAAGCTATATTCTAGTGGTAAATAAAACTCCATGATAAACCTTGATTTATGAATTTTGTTTTCAATTTTGGAAAGTAAGTGTGCTGACAGAACTGATAGAAAGTCTATTAAAAAAAAAAAAAAAAAGAAGCAACATGCATATAGTACTTTTCCAGCTACCAGAATTTCAAGTCAGATTTTTTATGCCTTTCAAGACACTTATAATATTAATAATAAATTAATGATAATATCTTTAATCCTTAAAATTACTTAAATGTGTATCCTGGTCTTTTGTGCACACAGAATGGCATGCTGAATGTGTTCTGCAATATGCAATTTTGCAGGTGCAAGTTCATTGGGAATTTTTGCTAGCAAAACAAAAATCGCAACATCATGGTGCTACAAACACCCTCAAATTTAAAACTGCTTAATTTGGGCTTTTTTTTTTTCTTTTCCAGAATCACCTGGGAAGGTTATACAACTCATGGATGCCATTTGTAAAGAAGTTTCATAACTACATTTGTATTCCTTCCTTTTTTCCTGTGACAAAGATTCTCTTGACCCAAATATAATCAGCCTCCTCTGAGCTCTTTGCAATGAGGTCTCAACTTTTAGACTTCTGTGTTCACCTCTCTATTGTCCAGTTTTATTAACAGAAATGCTGCTATGTCAGTTTAGCCAGAATCCCCTACCCTGGATATCTGACCACCCTTGATATCTGACCAGATTCCTCATCCTCTACCACCCCCTAGATGATAGTTGATCACCCTGCCCTGCCTTCAGCAAGAATCCTTTTTTATCTCTTTTGCCAGAATCCTCCACTTGCCCTTGATGTTTCCTCTTAATTAATTTTCTATCCACTGCACACTCCAACCCCACTCCCAGCTCCTTGGCTATAAATTCCCACTTTTCCTTGCTGTATTCAAAGTTGAGCCCAATCTCTCTCCCTCACTGCAAAACCCCATTACAATGGTCCCTACACCTATCCTGATAGTCCCCTGAATAAAGTATGCCTCTAACAAGTGTCAAGAATAAATTTTTTCTTTAACAGCCCTTCTTTCCTTCCTTCCTTCCTCCAATCTAGTCTTCATTCAGTCTTTCCTTTCTTCCCATCTTTTTCTCTTCCTTTCTTTTCATCTTTCTTGTCATTAAAATAAGTGTTTATTAAAGGTTAATTTTCCACATAGTAACTATGGGTTACTACGTGAGAATTTTTTTTCTGTTTTCTTTTTTTTTTGTGGGGGGGGGGCGGGCTAAACATTTAAAACTTGATGTAGTAGATTTAACAGATCATGGAACTACTGATAGAGGAAGTCACATTAGGGAGATGGTTTGTACTAATATTAAGGGGCCAGAATCTGATTAATGTGTTCTAAAATATCTTATTCCAGAGAAGGAGTACCTGTAAATTCATAAGTTGATTCCCATCCAATATGACAAGACAATAAATGTAAAATTTGTCGTTTATTTGTGTACAATTTAATCTAATTTCAAGGTTAAATGCTTTTCTAGAAAATTAAATTAAATAACATTTATCAAAACCTACAAATGCTCTCCTGTGAAATTATATCTTGGAAACTTAAAGAGGAAAAGGATTTCAGGAGTCATCAATCCAGCCAGAACTCCACATGAAACAAGAAGAAAAGCATTTTATGTATTCATAAACCAATTACTATTTGATGTGCAAGATATAAGGTACAAGGTGTGGTATAAATATGAAGCCATGTAATTACACAGAAGTCCTCTATCATATTGTATAAGTGGGGACAGTGAAAGAAAAGCACAATGAAGCTCATTTCCAGCATAAGGCAATTTATGACAATTACCAAATAATAATAGGGACAGTAAGTACTGCAGAATTCAAAGGAAGAGGACATCTCTGTGGGTCAAGCTGTCAGGCAAATAGAGACAGGGCTCGAGTTAGAATTTTAAGAATTGCTAAGATTTTGTTCATAATTTAAGTCAAAATATATTTTAGGCAAATTAAGAATATTCTTACACTCTACTGTAAGCTATAAAATAGCAAATTACCTGTTGCTTCCATCACCACCTTCAGTATATTTGCATGTGCAAAATGGTATATGTGATATAATAAGAAATATACATATATATTGGCCTCTGTCCCCAGTTTCTGACATAGAGCCCTTGAAGCCTCTGTAAATTACTAAGTGATAGCACTAGGAGCACCTTTTGTTCCAATGAGGTGACTCTGGGTGGGCTCCTGGATGGCGGCTGTTCACCGGAAAGACAAAAGCCACGATTAGAAGCTTGAAATTTTCTCTATATTGAGGAGAGGGTCTAGAAATAGAGTTAATACTTCCCTGAGTTCTGTGAGCTGTTCTAGATAATCAGATCTAAGGGGTAGGAGGTCATGGGAACCTCTGATTCATAGCAAAGTCAGACAGAAGTTGTGGGCAATCTGGGGACCCACAGCTTGCAGTTGACATCTGAAGTGGGGGGCAGTCTCCTGAGACCAAGTCCGTAACCTGTGGGGTCTGATGTTCTCTCTAAGTAGACAGTGTCAGACTTGGTTTAAACTGCAAGACAGCCAGATAATGTCTCAGAATTGCCTGGCGTGAGGAAAAAATCCACACATCTCAAGTCAGAAGTATTGTGAGTGTGGTAGTAGTGAGACAGTAAGAGAAATACACGGAAGGAGAGTGGGGTTGTCCAGCTCAGCATACAAATTAGGGGTATCGTCTCTTATTCAGACCCTCCCCCAAAGCCAAACAAACTAAAACAAAAGTATTTTGCTCTCATATGTCCATAATCTCTATCGTCTTTCTTATCTCAATAAATTGCTCTCTCAAAGCAATCTAGAGTGTCTAGGCTTTGTCACACTTTTTCTGTGACAAATGTGTACTGTATTTATATAGGGTTTATTTATGATTATGCTTTAGGTTGGCTCAAGGTAGATTACATGATAAGAGAATGAAGCTTTGTAGTATTAAAAATATGCTGAAATATTTTTATAGAATACTTATAAATTTTTATCTTATTTATTTCAGAGGATTCCTCTAACCTGTGATACTTTTATTTCTTTAAATACCCTTTTAAGCACTGAGTATGATTTTCTGTAAGATACTCTTTCTTTCATGATGCCTTTATAAGAATAGAATACATCACTAGACAAAAATGTACTTCCATATAATAGACAAGTATTTTATCATATGGACTGACATTTATAGTTTCCTGTCACCAAGAAAAATCTACATTGGACAGGTATTAAATAAATAGCTGATGGAGAAAACTGAATATCCCTCTTTCAAAATAAAAACTCATCAAGGAGGTGAAAAAAGTTGCTCTTGTCCAGTGACTACTTATTTATCTGTTGGATATTCCACATATATCCCCCCAAACCATGCCACCTGGGTGTCAACATAAGTAAAAGAGTTTTCCAAAATATACTAGGGATAAATAGTGGTGGTTACAATTTGAAGCTCATATGTGCTAAGTGGCACTATCATATTGCTTTGGGTCCACATGTTGATTTCTTTCAGTTCTGTAACCAGAGATCCAAACTTTCATCTCCAATCTCTCATATCACTCCCATTTACCTTGCCGCATTTCACCTTGAAGGCAAATTTAATAACTGAGCTTTAAAATTGAAAGCTGGGGCAGGCCTTACCTTTAGCAACATGAATAACGTCATAATTCTCAAAACAAGAAAATGCCTTCAACTCAGACAGCAAGATTAAATTATATATTTACTCTGGGTTCTGGACATAGAAAAAGTCAATGGGCTATTTCAAATCATCTTTATTAGCCATGCTATAAACATGTCATCCAGTACCATGTATTGTTGATGTCTTTCTTTATTGCTTTCTTTTCATACTGTGATCAATAACAGTAATATGAAATTCCCTGCCAGTTACTTGGCCCTATGGGATGACATAGAAAACTCAAGAAGATATGTAATCGAAACATTATATATCAGGATGTATCCTTTAGATGGTGAGCTAATACAGTACTCTTCTCTTGATTTACTAATGACATAAAAGTCATTGAAAGAGGAATAGCAAATATGCACTCAGAGTATATTTCCACAGCTTTTCTTTTCCCCTGGCTCATCATTTTATTACTGAACTGGATGGCAAAGACTAAATAGCCCTTGATTCTGCATCAGCAATTCTATAGCTACTTAAAATACATGTTGCCCTGCTCTTATTTTATTTTTGATCATAACCTTTTTTAGGTTCTGAAATAAATTTGAGGTTTTCTCACTGGTGATCAAAGGAGCTGAATCTTCCTGGAAGAAGAGAGTGCCCTAGAAACATGAGGGTCAAATCACAGAGTCCACAGATAAGCAAGAGTTTCTTGAGTCAGTTATAATTTATTATTTGAAAAGTATAGTATCTTACTAAGACTCTCTTGGTTACATATTAGAGAAACATACTAAAGCTGATTTAAACTAAAACCATGGGAGTTACTAGGTGAACTGAGAAGTATCTTCTGGAATACAAGGAAAGAGATGAATCATTCCTCAGATAGACTGAATCTAGATGGAAAGTAATCAGAAATATTAGATGCACTTTCTCTCTGCTTTTTGGCTTTTTAATTTCTTTTTGCACACTGACTTCTGCTTCTTGGTGATCTTAGCCAAATTTTACCACTACACCACTCCTGAATTTACATACCTCAGTCCCAGACATGCATAGAGACCAACTGGCTTGCTCTGAATCCTGTTCTTAAATGCCATAATGTAAATGCTCTCTATTAGGACTATGCTCGCCTTTTCAAATTCATCCGGTTTAACTTATCCGAAGGCATTACTTAACTTTTATGCTTTTATGATTATTATGAGATTTTATTGATTCATATAATGTTAAATTAGTAAAACAATTGTAAAGAAAATGTGACTGAGATATTTGAACTGGTTTTAGTTTGAACAGTGTGTTTATATAATAGTTACATTTATTTGTATATTCATTTCTATTTTTACATATATATGTAAATATATATTCAGAAAAATATTTTTGAAAAGTATATCATATACATGATATTGGCCATGTAAATGAACTTCAAACTATGAACAAGTGGATTAAAAAAAGATAAAGTATACTGAATTTGTTTTGATGAAAATATGAGATCATTAAGCTCTTCAGAAACGTGGATTTAAACTATACTTTGTCAACATGACATTTATTACACTGACTACTATATAACTAAAATGACATTTATCCTTGAATAAAATTCTATATATTTGAACAAAGATACAGTCATTTCCCCAAAATCAGCATAATTCATATAATTTAAGTATTATAATTAGTATAATTATAATTAATATATGTATTATAATTAATATAGCATTATAATTAGTATAATTATAATTAATATAATATATGTATTATAATTAATATAGTATTATAATTAATATAATTTAAATATTGATAATTAATATTTTGGGGGCCCAAACTCTTGTACACAAAGAGTGTTAGGAATTCTATTAATCCAGAAATTCTCCTGAATTAATATATTTGTTTAATAATTAATACAAGAGAAGTCATGAATTACAGCTGTAAAATTATAGAAAGGAAGATAAATAATATTTGGTGGTGTTTCAGCATTGATTAATTAAAATAAACATACTTAGGTTGTTCAATATAAATATTAATGTAGAGAAAATCAGAGTTCAAGATCATTCACAATCAAAATGCTAATCATGTTACTACAGGCAATTTAATTATTGTGGAAAAAAACAGAATGCATGTGTAGAAAAGTCCTGAGAATACCCTAAGCATTCACCTCTAGCTGATGCCTTGGGTCAATGCAAGCAGAAAAAGGAAGACTAAGGCAGAATTTTAAAGGGCTTGGCTAAATACTGAAGGAGTGTCCCAACACACAGCCAGTCTACAAAGACAGGGAGAGTATTTTCTTATCTTTCCTTTCCTTCTTTCATTTTTTTGCTACAGATATTTAAGGAAATCTCTATCAAACTTCTTTTTTGCAGTTCTTCTCTCTCTCTTGGTTCTTGGAGTCCAAGAAAATACCTGTAAAAATATCTGAACACAAGGTAAAGGAACAGATAATTCAGAGACCGCACGTGACAAAGAATACAGACTTTTAAAAAATAACTTATGAAAGTTACTTAACAAAGAAACAGCAACAGCCTATAGCAACCAACAAAAACAAGCACTGGAAAGAGGAAATTTCTGAAGTCACTATATTATAATATTCAAACGTCAAGTTTAAAAATATAGCAATTTGCAAAAAATGAAGAATGTATGGCCCATCCACAGAAGAAAGTAATAGAAACTGTACCTGAAGAAGAATAGGTTAAAATTGCTAGTCAGAGACTTAAAATCAACTGTCTTAAATATGTTCAAAGAGCTAAGAAGACCATAAACAAGGACATACAGGCAACCAGCAGAAAAATGTATAAACAAATAGAAAATATCGACAAAGAGAAAGAAATGATAAAAGAGACCCAAACAGAAGTTCTGTGGCTGAAATGTTTGATAACTGAAATGAAAAAGTCACTAGAGGGTTTCAATAGTACATTTGAGCATACAGTGGAAACAATCAGTGACTTGAAGATGGTCATTTGAAATTATCCAGTCTTAGAAATAGAAAGAAAAAAATGAAAATAATAAATAGAGTCTAAGATGTGTGAAATACCATCAGTGAATCAACAGTAACAGAATCAGAATCCTGAAAGAAGAGGAGAGAAATAATGGCCAGAAAGAAGATTTGAAGAATTAAGGACTGAAAATATCCTAAATTTGACCAAAGGTATGTATCTATTCTTTCAGGAAGCCAATGGACTCTAAAAAAGATAAACACAAAAAACCCATACAGCACTGAGGCACATTATAATCAAATTGTTGAATGTCAAGAACAAAAGGAGAATCTTGAAAGCAGGATCAGTTACAAGAATTCTTCAATAAGATAAACAGCAGATTTCTCATCAGAAGCCATGGCGGCTAGATGAAGGTGAGATGGCATTTTTAAAGTGTTGAAAGAAAAGGGGGAAAAGAGCTTGTCAAACAAGAGTTTTGCATGTGGCCAATCCATCTTTCAAAAATGAAGGATAAATTAAGACATCTCAAGATTAAAAAAAAAAAAGAAAGCAAACTAAAGGAGTTATTTACAAGTAGGCCTGCTCTACAAGAAATGCTAAATAAGAGTCCTTCAGGCTGAAATGAAAGGATACTAGACAGTAACTTGCAATCAGATGAAGAAATAAAGAACTCTAAAGGTAACTATTTAGTAAATATGAAGTCTGGTATTATTTTACTTTTGGTCTGTAACTTTTTATTTTCCACATGATTTAAAAGATAAATATATAAACCAAGAGTTATACATCTATGATAATGTGACAGTAGTGTATAAAGATGTAATTTGTGACAGTAACAACATGAGTTATGTGTGAAAGGACATGGATGAAACTTAAATGCATATTTCTAAGTGAAAGAAGACAATTTGAAAAGGTTTCTGTGTGATTCCAACATTCTGGAGAAGGCAAAACTATTGAGACAGCAAAAATATAGGTACCTGCCAGGTGTTAGGGAGGATGGGGAGAAAACAGGTGGATCATAGAACATTTTTATGCAGTGGAACTATTCTGTATGATAGTATAATGGTGGATGCATGCCATTATACATTTCTCAAAAGCCATAGAATATACATCACCAAGACAGAACTCTAATGTAAAATATGGATTTGGGATTATAGCATTGTGTCAATAATGTAGGTTGATCAATTGTAAGAAATGTACCACTCTGGTGAGGGATTTTGATAGTGGGAGAGCCTGCGCTTTCGTGAGGGCAGGGAGTATTAAGAGAAATCACTATATCTTCTGCTCACTTTTGCTGTAATCTTAATACTGCTCTAAAATACAAAATATATTTAAAAATATGCCACATAAAGACAAAACAATGTTTTATGAAGCTGAAGTAAAACTACAGAGACAAATAACTGTTACACTTTAGTGTTTTTGTGACCTTCTTTTGGTAGCAAGGAGAGAGGGATTTCATGTAGGCAAAAGGTAGAAGAGGCGGAAAAATGGTGCAGAGCAAATGAATCCCTCTCATGGAAGGAGATGTTGGTTTATACTCAATTCAGGGCAACAAAGGCAATTGCAGATTCCCTAGTTTCAACTCTGAAAGCCAAACATATATAACCTATTGTGAGAGAAATGAAACAATCTTGTCTCTCATTGCTGTCAGCCTTCTTTCATAAAACCAACATCAAGTTGAAATCAAAAGTACACTAGGTTGGAAGATTTTGAGAATAGGACCCTTCTTCCATAGCAAGACAAAAGGCATTGTTTCTACTGAGTTTACCTTGGGAACAGCATATTCTCAATAGGCACCGTAGTGGCATGTACCTTGTCCTTGTACCCCAAAATTCAATCATTTCTGAGAGGCTACCAAGTCAGAGATAAATTCTTCTGTCAAACATCATGTCAGAGTGGTGGGATTTGAAGATATAACCTTTGTTGTTTTCCCAGTGAATTCTTTCCGAGATTCAAATGCCTACTGGGTCATTATAACAGCAGTATGCTTAAGGAAATGTAGAAATACATAATTAAGGAAAAAGCTGACAGTTATCTTTCTCTTAGATTTACACAGCTGTTTTTTGGAGTAGCGGTGGACCTCATGCATCAATTTACAGTTGATTTCAATCAACATTGATTGCCCAGTCTGGACCATTAAGTACATAAGCTGATTTCAGAGAAATGAAATATGATGGATGTAGAAATCAGTGCAGGGAAGCTAAAGAACAACAGGAAGAAATCAAGGGTCCTGAAGTAAATAAACCCATTTACAACTGTCTGCTAATTAGCTTTTTTCTTTCTTTTAAGTTGAGCAGTTTTGTTGAATCTGAAATGCATCTAAGGACTGTGCATCCTAAGGACTATGTAATGGTACATAAATTCATTCTAGTAGCATTCCCCAAGTTAATGACAGATCTACATACACAGGGACATGGGAAAAGTGGGTACTTCTGAAATGCCTCAAATACATAAAGCTGGATTCGAGGGGAGGGAGCACCTAGAGATTTGGGGGCTAATGAAATTTTTTATACTTCAGAATAATCTTTTCATTTTCCTCATAACCTGAAATCTGAATGTCCTTTTTAAAGCCAGTCAAGTTTCCTTCCTACTTATACACTTACTGTTTTCTTCAAAGAACAAGGTGCAACTGAAACCCATCATCCTTCTATTAACAATCAGTAATAGCAAGAATAGAAAATGAAAGGCATTAGGAGTTTGGAACTTAAGTAACTGTCCTCTGAAATTATATGCACACAAATTATTCTGGTTACCTTGTATATTTTGCCCTATTTCCAAACAAGCTTAAAACAGCAATGGCGGGAAAAAATGACAGTCTACAAATTAGGTAAATGGCAGGAAAGAAAGGGAGAAACACTGATATTAAAAAAGGGAGACTGTTTAGATAGCAAGCTTCATATTTCCAACTGAACTAGTATTTTAACATATACAAGAAGTAGAAGATCCATTTCTTTTTCTTTCTTCCATCAAAGAGCTTACAAACTATTTAATGGTTTACAAGAAGCCATTTCAGTACTTTTATTCCTATGTGCTACAGGCTCTATGGCCTTCTGGATATTTCCTTCATTTCATTAGAAAAGATAGTGATTCTTTACTTCCATGCTAATATTGTATTTTTAATACTTTGTTTATATTCTCAGATCAATGAATGTTCTTAGCCTTTGATTCCTTATTTATGTAATATAGAGCATATGTATTTAACTAAAGCCATAATTTTAATATTTATGTTGCATAATTATAACACAATTTTAGTTTAATGAACCATAAAATCTTGAACAGCAAAAGGTATAGGCATATTTTTGCAAAATGTATTTGTGACTCTTCATTGAACATTCAAAATATGGATTCAAAAACTGCAGTGGGATTGCAGCTCTACTGAAATAAACTCAGATATATGCAGAAAAAGAACATTTTCTTTTCTCCAGAACTGAGCTGATCTCTTTTATAAGCCATCACAGTGCTCTGTAGTGGAGAAATATGTCCTTGGTGTTTTAAATAATCTTTTTATTTGAAATATTCTTCTTTCCATGTAAACAATTCTTTTGGATAACTGGTTATGTAGTCAATTTCTCAAGTTCTATCCTTTCCATTTCTCCAAAATGGCAGATAGGTATATGACGTGAATCACGTGACTAGTGATTGGTACTGACCATTGCCTGGAAACTTAAGTGGAGGGGATGCCAGTCAAAGCACCTACACCTGGCCTCTCCACATTGACATGACTTCCTTAAAACTTCATGGCTGAGTACAAAGTTTATTCCAAGAGGGAGACGATAAGGCAGAAGTGGCTTTGTCTTTTTGAAGGCAGCTTTGAAATTCACAAATCATCATTTCCATGACATTGACTAATTAGAAGCAAGTCATTAAGACCAGGCCATATTCAAAAGGAGGGAAATTAGAATCCACCTTTTGATGGGAAGAAATGCCAATGAGTTTGCAGACATGTTTTTTAATTACCATAATCTGCGAACTACTTATATATTCTTCTCACATGTAAAATACAATTCCCTCTCCCATGACCCTAAGAAAGTCTCATATATTATGGAATCATGTTCAGCTTAAAGTTCACCATTTCTTTATCTAAATTAAGTCCAGATGTGGAGGAGTCTTTTTCAGGTACAGTTCCTCCACTATAGCCATTCCCGGACAATTCCCCTGTACCTGAAGACCTGTGAGCTATAAAGACAAACTAATCATCCCCCACTCAACACAAATAACACATCATGGTGATATTGGCCTAGGATGACATCTCACTCAAAAAGGGAAGGAAGTGAGGCACACAAAAATCACATGTATTAGCAAACTGAAATCCAGCGAAGACCATGCTGCCAACTTCTTGATTAGTTAATTAATCTTATGGCCTGGGCATGATTCTGGATGGCTCTGGGATCCACCTTTAAGGTTGTTGATTCTACTATCTGAATTCGCATTTCTTTTCCATTAAATGGTTGGTATTTGCAGCTGGACAGTTTTCTCAGCATATTCCTTTGCCCACACAAGTTCAAAGGTCTAATAGATTCTATTTTCTTCTGCCTCTGTCCCTCTTAGTCCAAGCTGGCAATATTTCTGCAAATATATTCTCTTAAAGTTTTTGCAGGTTTTCCATGAGTATTAATAGTATTTGTTCCACTAGACAAAAGCCACACTCACAAATCTCATCAAGATAAGTCCATCTCTATTGTTAAAATGTAAACTGAGGCACATTAAAATGCTGAAGAGTTTATTTGACCAACAGGAATTTGAATTGGGAAGCACCAAAGGGAAAGTGGTTAGGAGCGCTCCACTGACAGGAGTTAGGGGAAAGATTTTTATACAGAAGATATAGAAGCAAAGCAAGGAAGTTATTTGATTGATTACAGCTTAAGCAGTTGCCTTATTTGAGAAAACCTGTGATTGGTTGTTCTTAATTTTCACTTTCTTGTATTTGAGCAGATCTTCTCAGGCTTAGGTTTTGGTTTGCTTACTGGGGCTACCAAGGCGTTGACTACCACTTCAGTCTAATGGCCTCCACGTTTAATTACTTTAACACTGCTTTCCAGTAAGGTTGTGTGGAGAAAGTCCTCAGGATTTTGAGAGTCTCTATTATTTAATAACGAGGATCAGTGGGGTGTGACATTAAGATGTTTAGAGGAAGCGTTGTCTGTTTGAAATACCAATACATATTTCTGTGGTTGTAACAAAGGGTTTTATAGTCACGGCTTTAGTCTTCAAGACTGTATTTTCCTGGCAGTGCCCTGAATTTGATCTCAGCTCAGAAAATATTTTTAATTTTTCAGAGTCGTTTGCTAATAGCAGAGTGTGTGGATAACAAATGGCTTTATTGTCAAACCCTGAAAGTTCTGGTTCATTTATGCTAAAAAAAACTGTTTGTTTTTTTTAAAATCCTATCTCTCTTGTTTCATATTTTAAAATGAGCAACCAGAAGAAGCCAGATGGCAACTTTAACACTCTGTCTGGAATATTCTTAATTAGATCATCAAGTTCATTTTTTCTATTTTTCATGTTAACAAAGGTGACAATACCGTTCAACTTTCCACCTTCCAATAACATTTTTCTCATGTTCCTTTAGTCTCCCACCAACACCCTCCTGAAGTGCCACCAAGCTTCCACTAACAGTCTCTTTAGGCTCTTCAGGCTGTCACCAACGCTCTCCTCAATGTCCTTCCAGTTTCTCCCACCACCTGGGCTTAAGCCACTCTAACCTGTTCTCGGTGTTTTACTGTAGAAGCACCACTCCTGGTACCCAAATCTATCTTAGCTATGCATTGCTTTAAGACAAACCAGTGCAATATTTAGTGTTCAGAACAAAACATTTTTTCTTTTTGCTCACAAATATGTAATTTAGGTAGGGCTTTTTTTTTTGCGTTACGCGGGCCTCTCACTGTTGTGGTCTCTCCCGTTGCGGAGCACAGCATCCGGACACGCAGGCTCAGCGGCCATGGCTCATGGGCCCAGCTGCTCCGCGGCATGGGGGATCTTCCCAGACCAGGGCACGAACCCGTGTCTCCTGCATTGGCAGGCGGACTCTTAACCACTGCGCCACCAGGGAAGCCCTTGGGTAGGGCTTTGAGGGTACAACTTATTTTTGTCTCACTTGGCATTAGGTGGAGATTATTGGATGCTAGAAGCTGGATGCTGGAATGATCTGAAGGCTGATTCAATCACATATCTCTTGGCTGACGTTGGCTGTAAGTTGTTAACTAAGATAGTGCTATTGGGTAATCTGACTTGTGCCTCACCATGTGTCTTGGTCACCTCACAATATGATGGTTGGGTTGCCAAGAAGAACATCCCAAGAGAAAGAATCAGATTTTTTCTAACTTAGCATCAAAAGTCAAGCAGTTACTTTAATATTAAGTCTATTTATTTGCAGAGGTTCACAAAAGTTGGCCTATACATAAGTGGAAGAGAATTAGTCTCCACTATTTGATGGACAAGTACCAAGCGGTTTGCAGGCATATTTTAAAATGAAACTCCTAATCTCGACCATAGCATACTTCTCTCTTTTATACTTCCAATCCTGGTTCATGGTATCCTAAGCAGCATAAAGCATTTAGAAAATATCTGTCCATTAAACCTCACTTTTGAAACTCTTCAAATTTCTCTCTTTTTTGTAATTAAATTTAAAGCTTGACCCATTCTCTCTTTTTATATTTCTGCTATAAAAAAATAAGCACAGCACATCCCCTCAGGAAGACAAGCAGATGGTGCTGAGAGGCGATCATTTAAAAGAAATGGAAAGGATAAATATACAATAATATATTTTAATATATATTGCTCCTGTCAACAATCCAAGCATAATCCTCAAAAACATGACAGAGAGAAAAAAAGCAGGGATAGATGATTGAATGTCACAATCTGTGGATGGGTGTTTTCCTGCGCTCTGTAGTTTCCAGACAGTTGGGATACTAGTTTGAATCACAGAGACTGATTTTACGATCCTCTTTTAAGATACTGTAGAAATGACAGTGTGAGATAGGTAAATGGATAGATATGTAGATCTGTGAAACCCAAGAGTAAGTTCAAAAATAGGCCAATGCAATATAAGGGTGCCACTACAATTTTATGGAGGAAGGAAAGTCTTTTCAACAAATGTTGCTGGAACAATTGGATTGCCATATTGCATAAATGAACTTTGATCTCCTACCTCAAGTCACACACACACACACACACAGAGACACAAACACACGCACACAATGATGGCAGGTAGAATATAGATCTACACGTAGAAGCTAAAATCATTAGTCCTCTTAAAAATACTATGTCTTACGTGAAATAGTAAAAATATTAACCATAAAAAATTAGATTTTATTAACATTAAAAACTACTTGTCATTAAAAGACAACATTGGTAAAATAAAAAGTTAAACCGTATTTATAGTCCATATGTCAGACAATGAACTTGTACTCAGAATGTATAAAGAAAGCCTACAAATCTGTAATAAAATGAAATACAAACACATTCGTTTAAAACATGAGCAAATAATTTGAACAGAACTTTCATACAAGGAACAAATACACACATGGCCAAAAATCTCACGCTAAAACTCATGATAGCTGCATTAATTGTAATGAAAATGTAAATTAAAACTATGGTTAACTTCCAAGTTATATTAAAAAGAATGATAAGGATGGAGTGCTATCTGAATTCTCATACATCGCTTGTGTGAGTGTAATAAGCACAACCTCTTCATAAATTTTTTGGCAATTTCTAATAAACACTGTGCCTATTGTATAACCCAAATTTCATTCCTAGGTATTTACCTAAAAGAAATGAACAAGTGCACAAGAATTTATGCAAGATTGTTTAGAGCAACTTTAACAACTTCCAAATAATGGAAAAGAATAAATATCCATCAACAAAAGAATGGATAATCAAAATATGATAGATTTCTCTAAAAGAATATTCTTCAGCAATAAAAAAAGAAGAAAATATCTGTGAATGCAACAACCTGGATGAATCTTAAAAGCTTCCTGCTGATTGAAAGATGTCAGATAGAAAAGAGTACATATTGTATAATTTCATTTATATGATATTCCAAAGCAGGCAAAACTAAGTTATAGTCTTAAAGTTCATAAGAGTAGTTGTTTGTGGGGACAGTGACTGGAGAGGTGACCCAAGGCAACTTTCTGAGAGAAAAGAAGCATTTTATTTCTTGATTTGGGTATTGTTTGTATGGTTGAATCTGTTAGTGAAAAACACAGAAATATAAATATTTAATGTATATGTTTTTCTGCATGTAAATTTTATCTTGTTTTTAATTGAGGTGAAATTCATATAACATGAAATTAACCATTTTAAGGTGTATAATTCAGTTGCAATATATTCACAGTGTTGCACAACTACTGCTTCTACCTAATTTCAAACTTCTTCATCACCTCAAAAACAAATTACATACTCATTAAGCAGTTAACTCCGAAGTCCCCATTCCACCCAGCCCTGTCAACCACCAATACGCCTTCTGTCCTATGGATTTACCTGTTCTGCATATGTCACATCAATGGAATCACAGAATATATGTGGTTTTGTGTCTGACTTCTTTCACTTAGTAAAACGCTTTCCAGGCTCATCCATGTTGTAGCATTAATCAGTACTTGGTCCTTTTTTACGGCTGAATAATATCCCATTGTATGCATGATGGTTAATTTTATGTGTCCACTTGGCTGGGCCACAGTACCCAGGTATTTGGTCAAACATTATTCTATATGTTTCTGGAGGAATTTTTAAAATGAGATTGACATCTAAATCAGTAGACTTTGAGTAAAGCAGATTATCCTTTATAATGTACGTAGGCCTCATCCAACTAGTTAATGGCCTTAACAGAAAAAGACTCACTTTCCCAAGCAAGAAGAAATTCTGCCAGCAGACTGCTTTTGGACTCAAACTGCAACTCTTCCCTGGGTCTCCAGTCTGCCTGCCTACGCTGCAGATTTTGAATTTGCCAAGCCTTCACAAATTTGTGAGAAAATTCTTTAAAATAAATCTCTCTCTCTCTCTCTCTCTCTCTCTCTCTCTCTATGTATATACACACACACACACAGACACACACATATATACTATTTGTGTATCCATTAACCTGCTGATGGATTTGTTTTGTTTCTATATTTTGGGATAGTGTTGCTCTGAATACATGTGTGCATGTATCTGTTTGAGTATCTGTTTTCAGTTATTTTGCATATATACCTAGGAGTAGACTTACTGGGCCATATGATAATTCTACATTTAACATTGTGAGAAAACCCCAAAATGTTTTTAATAGTAGATGAAGCAGTCTCACCAGCAATATATTAGGGTTCTGACTTCTCCACATCCTTACCACACTTGTTACTTTTTAAAATTACAGTCATCTTAGTGGGTGTGGAGTGATAATTTTCAACACTCTAATAACTACTTATGCTTATTGGAGCTCACTGCGATTCCATGTCAATTTGAGGACTGGTCTTTCTGCAAAAAAAAGGCCACTGGAATCTTAAGAAATTGCATTGAATCTGTAGATCAATTGGTTAGTATTGCCATTTAACAATATTATGTCTGCCAATCCATGAATATGAAATGTCTTTCCAGGTATTTAGGAATTCTTTCAGTGATGTTTTGTAGATTTCATTTTATAACACTTTCGTTTCCTTGGGTAAATTTACTTTCAGGTATATTATTCTTTTGGATCCTCTTATAAATGAAATTGTGTTCTTAATTTCCTTTTCAGGGTGTTACTTTTTGGTGAATGGAAGCAAAAATAATATTTGTTTATCAAATGCAGGTCAAATGCAGGATAAGAACCAAGGAGTATTTTATGGCCATTTGCACTCTATATGCCAGCCATATTGAACTATCTTTGAACTTGCCTTGCCCTCAAATAGATGGTCCTCAATGGGGTGTTTATTTATCCTTCAATATTTAGCTCAAGTATTACCTGTAAAAGCTTTTCTGAGCCCTCTTCCTTCTGTATGAATTTAAGAGCTCCTTCAACGTCTAGTTTTGATAATATATACTATCTATCTACCTACCTCTATCTGTCTATTATCTACCTATATTTATCTTATACCTATATCAATATTTGACTTTTTACTTTTCTCTTCTCCCTAGCCTAGTTGAATTCTTCAAGAAATGGGACTGTATCCCAGTTATTTTTGCATCCTTGTTGCCTCCTTCAGTGGCTAACTGATAGTGGGTGCTCAATAAATATTTGTTGGAGAAGCAATTGAATAAATACCTTTTAGAACTAGAAATACCATTTAATACACTATAATGTTTGCTCCTTATTATTTCTTTTAAATGACAAAGAAAATTCTTCTATAAATTATTGGACTACATCATTTCCCTCTACCTGTCATATTTTAAATATCATAATAGATACCACAATTTCTCACATTGGGTTCAATAATCTTTCTCTTGACCATCTTTAATTGAATCAATTTTATAGCTACATTTCACAGTGTATTTTTCACAGTTATTGTAGGGCTTCCATTTTTATGCCCAGTAAGGTCTCCAAAAGGGGGCATATCTATTTAGAAGGATGTATTATACTCTTCAGTTGTCATACTCCATTCCTTTATTCCAATAGCCAAATAGCCTCCAACTCTGTATTTTGACAGCTTCAATTACACAGAATATACCTGGCTTCATCCATCGTGTTTTTAGAAGTTTTTGTAAATTCAGAGCACATCAGGAGGATTAGGCCTTTTAGGTTATTTCAGCTATTTTGCATTGAACAAAAACACACATTCATCAAATTAAATGGACACTGTCAGAGGCAACAGGAGGCTATGCCAAAAAAATAAGACTAACTAAAATCTCATATGAAAAGAAACATTTTATAAAAGTTTGTCTTGCTCATTTACCAAGTAGGAAAGAAGATACAGATATTTTATCCCAGTGTATGACAGCTATTATAACTTTCTAATATCTCATCTGCTCTACACAACCAATTTCATTTGACTACTCTACATTTATTTTTGGTATCCGAATAATATTCAACAATTTTTATTGTTGTAACATGCTACAAATCTACTTGAATACTGAGAAAAAATTGTAGTACAGAAATGGCATTCTCCCACTCTCATTATATGTATTCTATCTTATGAGACCATTATCTATTTCAGATTGGATTTATGTTGTTTCATCCATTCAGTCATGATTTTGGTTTCTATCTCTTTATCCATTATTTATTAAGAAAATATGCTCATAAGTGTCTAGAATCGTATACATATATCTGGATTCAATGATATAAAATATACAGTGTACATGAATGTGTTTTTTTTCTTTCACATAAGCATATCTTCCCCTGGGATTAGATGATGTTATGAATACCTCTCTTTATTCCTAATTCAAAGGACAAAGTTGAACTAATTTAAATAAAAATTGCTAAGCATTACTCAGAGTAGACTGAGAATATAGGTATTTCAGGATCAGAATTGCTAGAAATGTGTCTTGAATTGAATTTTAACAGGTGTCACAGGGAAAATTTATGTATACAAATTTGAAATTTTGAGGGTCATTGGTGTAAAGGGTAGGTCAAGTATGCAAGTAGGCAACATGATGACAGCAGAGATCAAAGCAAGTACTAGATGAGGAAAACTCTTGAAGTAAAGAGAAGAGTCAATATGGATATAGAACTAAATCAGAAAAATATAAAAGGAACTTATTATAAATACAAAATTCTGATTCATCCAGTGGCTTTTAAACAGCTTCTTCTATGGTGCAGGCCAACTTGGCAGGAAGGCTGCCTTAGGTAGCAAGTAGCCTTACCCCAGCTCAACATATACTCAGTTTTCTTCACGAGTCTGTTAAAGATCTTGGTCAGAGGACAGAAGAAAGAAGAGACATATGAAGGAAATGTGAAAATAATAAAAAACTAAAGGTAAACTGAGTTGTTTAAGGTAGGTATCTGACAGCAGGGGAGAGGAGAAATCTGAGCATTACAGATGGAAAAAGATAAATCCTTATCTCTATTTCTATTTCTGTCACTGTTTGTATCAGGACTTCCCAGGTGGTGCAGTGGGTAAGACTCTGTGCTCCCAATGCAGGGGTCCCGGGTTCAATCCCTGGTCAGGGAACTAGATCCTGCATGCATGCTGCAACCAAGAGTTCGCATGCTGCAACTAAGAAGTCTGCATGTCACAACTAAGAGTCTGCATGCCGCAACTAAGAGTCTGTATGCTGCAACTAAGAGTCTGTATGCTGCAACTAAGAAGTCTGCATGCTGCAACTAAGACCCACTGCAGCCAAAATAAACAATAAATAAATAAATATTTGTTTATATCATCTATATGTAGTGGTAGAAAGCAAACAGTTGAGGGAATGAGAGAGGGTGGGTGAGAAGAGTGATTTAAATCCTCTTTATGGAGTTGATAACATGTGTTATTTGATCAGTGAGGCACTACAGTTGGGAATAATAACTAAGTTGTGAAAATTGCTTCTAGTATCATGTCAATTTTAAAAAAGAATTTTTTCTACTATATTGAAGTCTAATGCAAAGTCTGTTCAGGTTCATTCTGTGCTTATTGGACCTTCCTAGGTCTGAATTTCTAATCAATTGGGCAATAGCAAACGTAGGTGTAACAGCAGTGAGACAGTTGCCTAGCAGCTGATGGCTGGCCATAACTCTAGTACATACAGTAAAGGAGCATTAAACATTGCCTATTCTTAATATCCTGTCAAGGTATATTTTGTTCTTTCTTTTCCTTTCTTTTCCACTAGAATGTGTTCCTCTTACATTGTTGAGCTCTTACCTGTGTTTGGTTAAAATAATGTATTAGGGGAACCATGTTAGTATGGCAAGACCACGTCTCTGTAACATGCCCTCCCCCCACAAAAACCCCCAACTCTTTTATAGGTCAGTTAACTTTTCAATGTGGCCAACAATTAATTAAGGGCAGGTGTCTCAAATCAGACATCACTACTGGATATAGCACTCTTTACCTTGTCTTGGTGTAATGGATTAATAACATCATTTTGGGAAATGCAGCATTAATAAATTACGTGATGGAAGCTAAAATCATGTAATGTGCTTAAAGATGAACATATTACCATAAGAAGCTACCTGTACACATACAATGTAACATATTCCTGCCTTCTCAAACTTTTATTATAAATGTGCCTTAAGAAACAAAAAACTGAGAGTGTTTAATTTTATTAATTGTGTATTCCTATATTTTTATGCATAACATTACCTATAATTTCTTTTCATCACTGGGTATGCTTAAGGAAGTGAGGAATAATGCAAAGTAACAACATTCATCAGAGCTGCCTGAATTTGTTAGAATTTAAATAGTGAACATGTTGGTTCATTTTAAGTTTGAAAAATTATTCAAAAATAAAATCCGATATCAAATATCATTTATATTTAGGTTATCGTACTTGAAACTACAAAATATTGCATCTGACATTTCCTAAGCTGACTACCTTTTTAAAAATAATAATACCAGATAGCTGACAAATACAAGTTTTAAGATTCAACATTATTCTATATCTAAAATGCAAAAACATACGTAACAACTTTACTTTTAATCTTGGGAAGAAGGGGTATCTAGGTGGTTATAACCTAACATCTCCCATTAAATTAATGGCTTTACCTAATTCTTATGTCTGCTGAATGCAGCTCATTGAGCTTTATGTTCTTTTATATTCATTACAATAGCACTTTGTGAATTTTGTGGGTTTTTTCTTTATGATCCTCCTATAAATCATTTGATAGGTGAGGAGGCTTAACCTACTTTCCCAAAGATAAAAATCTCTTCAAATAACTGGTCCAATATAATCTTGAAAATACTGTCTACTAGCGCCTAGAAGATTTGCATGGACATAAGGTAATATTTTAGTCAGCTTGGGCTGCCATAGCAAAATACTATAGACTGAGTAGCTTAAACAACAGAAATTTATTTTCTCACAGTTCTGAAGACTAGAAATCCGAGATCAGGGCACCAGTATGGTTGGATTCTGATGAGAACTCTCTTCTTGGCTTGCAAATGGCCACCGTCTAGATGTGCGCTCACATGGCCTTTCCTCTATGTGTGTATGAAGAGGTGGAGAAAACAAACTCTCTGGTGCTTTTTTTTATAGAGACACAAATTGTATCAGACAAGAGCTCCACCCTTATGACCTCATTTAACCAAAATCACCTCTTTAAAGCCCTAGCTCTGATACAGTCACATGGAAGAGGACAGAGCTTCCATGTATGAATTCTGGAGGGACATAATTCAGTCCATCCTAGCATCACAGAATGACTGATACCACTAAGAAATCACCCTGGGTGTCCCTTTATAGTAGTTCAATAATTAGTGACCCCATTCCATTAACTCAACAAGTAGTTACTGTTCCAGGTACTGTTGCAGGGCTAGGTATAAAGTGATAAACAAAGAACTGTTGCTCTTTTATATGTGTATGATACATGCTTATAAAGGAAAAGTTCTTGATATGAAAAGCTTGTGGGATGAGGAAAGGCTTTTCTGAGAACATTGAAGGTGAGACTTAGGATGAATTGAAGGATGTTCACAATGCCCTGCTGGACATTCACTCAAGAGGCTGGACCAGGGAGATTCTGAGCCAGGTTTTGCTGCTGCACAGCCTGCAGGAGCGCCACCAGCAGGTATCCTACCTGCATATCAACCTGGAGCTGCCAGAGTGCATTTGTTTTTCTGGTGTCTGCTTTCGAGATCCCCTACGTGGCTGCCATGGATTTTGGGGAGACACAAACATTCAGTCTACAGCAGCTATCTATTTGAAACTTCACCTAACCTATATAAGAAAGAAATACTGGATTTGACATGGTTTAAATTTCCTTTTGAAGAACAGAACTCATAATCTTTGAGTAAATGATAAACACAAACTTTCAGTTGTTTAAGTTAGATAATTGCATGGGGGGAAATGTAAAAATGCTGGAATCTTACAATGTTTGCCCATGACCCTGAAATAAAGCAATTATTTAAAAAACATACATACAACATATGCATATATTTATATAAAATACTAATGATGTTTGATGTCTTATTTGCTTTTCTTTAACCAGATATCAGAACAAACTGGAACTGCAAAGCAGCTATCATGAAGGGCTTCACTGGTCCCTGCAATCAGTTGCTAGTACAATGAGGGTGCTAACAGGATATATTCATAATCTACCTTTAAATTCTGGGAAGAACTGACAATTGTGAATAGAAGGAATTGAGTCCCATAAAATCTCTATTGTGTTTAACACTATTTATTTGTTAAAATGAATTGATAAAAAATTGGATTGCTATTCACCTTTTAAAGAATAGTGGACAATTAAAAATGGTTGCAGTAAATGGTCAAGACTTCCTTTAATCTCTTTCCTCCACTCATTTGACAGTGAAGTATTGACATCTGCCCATTACTAGCCTGGGTTCTCTTTATTTTATGCACTAAATTTCAAATACCACAAATCTGTCATTTAGAGAATAAGCCTGGGACAGTGACAAAGGTTGACATTTGGAGGTAAATACAATAAAGTAGGTTAGCAAAGGATCCTTTTAGGATCCTGTGGTTCTTATTTCCACAGGAGTGAAAGGGCACTAGATCATTAATTCCAACAATAACCTGTTAGTAAATATATCTTCATTTGTTTTGTCCATTTCCAAGTTTGCTCCCTAGAGAAGAAATTAAAATTATATGATCTGAAACAGTCTGAAACAGCATGACAGTTCTCTTTTAGAAACTTTCCATTAATTTGAAGGATTCACATTGGTCTCATAATCTAGAAGTGTGGTTTCTGAAGCTCAACATTGAAAATAATGGGTCAAATATGTTACAAGCATCAAAGAAACAAGAACGGAATTTTTTGTCTAAACTCAGTAAATGAATTAAGAGAATGGGTTTCAAGAGATGAGTAATTTAAAGTACAATTAGTTCCACTATAATGCTTGTTTGGAAAATGGAACTTGTTCCATTGCAATTGATATAATGGGAACAGTTTAAACATAGGATGAATTTTATGTTTGCTTATAATTTTCTTCGTGAGAAACATGAGGTGAACACAGAAAACTGCAAAAAAGCTGAACCCAACAGCATAGTAACACATAAACATACACATCTACCAGCTACTTCAGGGTACCACATGTGTTATGAGCCCCACCCATCCATATTTGGTGTCATAACTTTCATTCCGATTTCAGATTACCCTACTTCCACCACTTCAGTAACTCAGGAGTTTCATCTCTTCTGATGCCCATTTCCACAACTAAATTACAGTTCTTTTTCAAGGCAAAGAGACATATTTATTATAGTATTTATGTACTTCTTAAGAATTTAACATATATGAAACTGTGCTACCATTGTTATTAAGTTTCTATTTTCCTCTCTGTAAACCCAGAGTATTTTATTGCTCAATATTTCACAGCCAGCAATTTTAGGACTACATACGTAGGGTTATAGGAAAACTGACTGTATTATATTTAATTAATTAAAAACATCAATTACACTTGATAGGAAAAGAATAAATGAGGATAGAGTTTATACTTATCTTAGGGTCTCTGAAGAACAAAAGATTAATTAGCATCATTAAAATTAGCTGTAGGAGGACGAGGGAAAGATGGTGGAAGAATAAGACGCGGAGATCATCTTCCACCCCACGGATACACCAGAAATACATCTACACGTGGAACAACTCCTACAGAACACCTACTGAACACTGGCAGAAGACCTCAGACCTCCCAAAAGGCAAGAAACTCCCCACGTACCTGGGTAGGGCAAAAGAAAAAAAAATAAACAGAGACAAAAGGATAGGGACGGGACCCGCACCAGTGGGAGGGAGCTGTTAAGGAGGAAAGGTTTCCACACACTAGGAAGCCCCTTCGCAGGTGGAGACTGCGGGTGGCGGACGGGGAAAGCTTCGGAGCCGCGGGGGAGAGCACAGCAACAGGGGTGCGGAGGGCAAAGCAGACAGATTCCCGCACAGAGGATCAGGGCCGACGAGCACTCACCAGCCTGAGAGGCTTGTCTGCTCACCCGCCGGGGTGGGCGGGGCTGGGAGCTGAGGCTCGGGCTTTGGTAGGAGCACAGGGAGAGGACTGGGGTTGGCGGCGTGAACACAGCCTGAAGGGGTTACTGCACCACGGCTAGCTGGGAAGGAGTTCGGGGAAAAGTCTGGACCTGCTGAAGAGGCAAGAGACTTTTTCTTCCCTCTTTGTTTCCTGGTGTGCGAGGAGAGGGGATTAAGAGCTCTGCTTAAAGGAGCTCCAGAGACGGGCGCGAGCTGCAGCTAAAAGCACGGACTCTAGAGATGGGCATGAGACGCTAAGGCTGCTGCTGCCACCACCAAGAAGCCTGTGTGCAAGCACAGGTCACTATCCACACCCTCCTTCCAGGGAGTCTGTGCAGCCCGCCACTGCCAGGGTCCAGGGATCCAGGGACAACTTACCCGGGAGAACGCACGGCGCACCTCAGGCTGGTGCAATGTCACGCCGGCCTCTGCCGCCGCAGGCTCGCTCCACGCTCCGTGCCCCTCCCTCCCCCCAGCCTGAGTGAGCCAGAGTCCCCGAAGCAGCTGCTCCTTTAACCCCATCCTGTCTGAGCAAAGAACAGACGCCCTCCGGCAACCTACACTCAGAGGCGGGGTCAAATCCAAAGCTGAGCCCCTGGGAGCTGTGAGAACAAAGAAGAGAAAGGGAAATCTCTCCCAGCAGCCTCAGAAGCAGCGGATTAAGGGACCACAATCAACTTGATGTACCCTGCATCTGTGGAATACATGAATAGACAACTAATCATCCCAAATTGAGGAAGTGGACTTTGAGAGCAAGATTTATGATTTTTTCCACTTTTCCTCTTTTTGTGAGTGTGTATGTGTATGCTTCTGTGTGAGATTTTGTCTGTATAGCTTTGCTTCCACCATTTGTCCTAGGGTTCTATCCATCTGTTTTTTAAAAAAAAATTTTCTTAGTAATTATTTTTTATTTTAATAACCTCATTATATTTTACTTACTTTTTTACTTTATCTTCTTTCTTTCCTTCCTTCCCTCCTTTCTTCCTTCCTTCCTTGCTCCCTCCCTCCCTCCTTTCTTTCTTTCTTTCTACTTCTACTAATTCTTTCTTTCTAATTTTTCTCCCTTTTATTCTGAGCCGTGTGGATGAAAGGCTCTTGCTGTGGCAGCCAGGAGTCAGTGCTGTGCCTCTGAAGTGGGAAAGCCAAGTTCAGGACACTGGTCCACAAGAGACCTCGCAGCTCCACATAATATCAAATGGCAAAAATCTCCCAGAGATCTCCATCTCAACACCAGCACCCAGCTTCACTCAACGACCAGCTAGCTACAGTGCTGGACACCTTATGCCAAACAACTAGCAAGACAGGAACACAACCCCACCCATTAGCAGAGAGGCTGCCTAAAATCATAATAAGTCCACAGACACCCCAAAACACACCACCAGATGTGGACCTGCCCACTAGAAAGACAAGATCCGGCCTCATCCACCAGAATACAGGCACTAGTCCCCTCCACCAGGAAGCCTACACAACCCATTGAAGCAACCTTAGCCACTGGGGACAGACACCAAAAACAATGGGAACTACGAACTTGCAGCCTGCAAAGAGGAGACCCCAAACACAGTAAGATAAGCAAAATGAGAAGACAGAAAAACACACTGCAGATGAAGGAGCAAGATTAAAACCCACCAGACCTAACAAATGAAGAGGAAATAGGCAGTCTACCTGACAAAGAATTCAGAATAATGATAGTAGAGATGATCCAAAATCTTGGAAACAGAATAGAGAAAATGGAAGAAACACTCAACAATGACCTAGAAGAACTAAACAGCAAACAAACAATGATGAGCAACACAATAAATGAAATTAAAAATACTCTAGATGGGATCGATAGCAGAATAACTGAGGCAAAAGAATGCATATGTGACCTGGAAGATAAAATAGTGGAAATAACTACTGCAGAGTAGAATAAAATAAAAAGAATGAAAAGAACTGAGGACAGTCTCAGAGACCTCTGGGACAATATTAAACACACCAACATTCGACTTATAGGGGTTCCAGAAGAAGAAGAGAAAAAGAAAGGGACTGAGAAAATATTTGAATAGATTATAGTTGAAAACTTCCCTAATATGGGAAAGGAAATAGTTAATCAAGTCCAGGAAGCACAGAGAGTACCATACAGGATAAATCCAAGGTGAAACACACCAAGACACATATTAATCAAACTATCAAAAATTAAATACAAAGAAAACATATTAAAAGCAGCAAGGGAAAAACAACAAATAACACACAAGGGAATCCCCATAAGGTTAACAGCTGATCTTTCAGCAGAAACTCTGCAAGCCAGAAGGGACTTGTAGGACATGTTTAAAGTGATGAAGGAGAGAAAACTACAACCAAGATTACTCTACCCAGCAAGGATCTCATTCAGATTTGATGGAGAAATTAAAACCTTACAGACAAGCAAAAGCTGACAGAGTTCAGCACCACCAAACCAGCTTTACAACAAATGCTAAAGGAACTTCGCTAGGCAAGAAACACAAGAGAAGGAAAAGACTTACAGTAAGAAACCCAAAACAATTTAGAAAATGGGAATAGGAACATACATATTGATAATTACCTTAAATGTAAATGGACTAAATGCTCCCAACAAAAGACACAATTTGGCTGAATGGATACAAAAACAAGACCCATATATATGCTGTCTACAAGAGACCCACTTCAGACCTAGAGACACATACAGACTGAAAGTAAGGGGATGGAAAAAGATATTCCATGCAAATGGAAACCAAAAGAAAGCTGGAATAGCAATTCTCCTATCAGACAAAATAGACTTTAAAATAAAGACTATTAGAAGAGACAAAGAAGGACACTACATAATTATCAAGGGATCGATCTAAGAAGAAGATATAATAATTGTAAATATTTATGCACCCAACATAGGAGCACCTCAATACATAAGGCAAATACTAACAGCCATAAAAGGGGAAATCGACAGTAACACAATCATAGTAGGGGACTTTAACACGGCACTTTCACCAAGGGACAGATCATCCAAAATGAAAATAATAAGGGAACACAAGCTTTCAATGATACATTAAACAAGATGGACTCAATTGATATTTATAGAACATTCCATCCAAAAACAACAGAATACACATTTTTCTCAAGTGCTCATGGAACATTCTCCAGGATAGATCATATCTTGGGTCATAAAGCAACCCTTGGTAAATTTAAGAAAATTTAAATTGTATCAAGTATCTTTTCCGACCACAACGCTATAAGACTAGATATCAATTACAGGAAAAGATCTGTAAAAAATACAAACACATGGAGGCTAAACAATACACTACTTAATAATGAAGCGATCACTGAAGAATTCAAAGAGGAAATCAAAAAATACCTAGAAACAAATGACAATGGAGACACGATGACCCAAAACCTATGGGATGCAGCAAAAGCAGTTCTAAGAGGGAAGTTTATAGCAATACAATCCTACCTTAAGAAACAGGAAGCATCTCGAATAAAGAACTTAACATTGCACCTAAAGCAATTAGAGAAAGGAAAACAAAAAACCCCCAAAGTTAGCAGAAGGAAAGAAATCATAAAAATCAGATCAGAAATAAATGAAAAAGAAATGAAGGAAACGATAGCAAGATCAATAAAAGTAAAAGCTGGTTCTTTGAGAAGATAAACAAAATTGATAAACCATTAGCCAGACTCATCACGTTAAAAATTAAGAAGACTAAAATCAATAGAGTTAGAAATGAAAAAGGAGAAGTAACAACTGACACTGCAGAAATACAAAAGATCATGAGAGATTACTACAAGCAACTGTATGCCAATAAAATGGACAACCTGGAAGAAATGGACAAATTCTTAGAAATGCACAACCTGCCAGACTGAATTAGGAAGAAATATAAAATATGAACAGACCGATCACAAGCACTGAAATTGAAACTGTGATTAAAAATCTTCCAGCAAACAAAAGCCCAGGACCAGATGGCTTCACAGGTGAATTCTATCAAACATTTAGAGAAGAGCTAACACTTATCCTTCTCAAACTCTTCCAAAATAGGACGGTCAGTCCCAAACTCATTCTACAAGGCCACCATCACCTTGATACCAAAACCAGACAAGGATGTCACAAAGAAAGAAAACTACAGGCCAATAGCACTGATGAACATAGATGCAAAAATCCTCAACAAAATACTAGCACACAGAATCCAACAGCACATTAAAAGGATCATACACCATGATCAAGTCGGGTTTATTCCAGGAATGCAAGGATTCTTCCATATACACAAACCAATAAACGTGATATACCATATTAACAAATTGAAGGAGAAAAACCATATGATCATCTCAATAGATGCAGAGAAAGCTTTTGACAACATTCAACACCAATTTATGATAAAAACCCTGCAGAAAGTAGGCATAGAGGGAAATGTCCTCAACATAATAAAGGCCATATATGACAAACCCACAGCCAACATCATCCTCAATGGTGAAAAACTGAAAACATTTCCACTAAGATCAGGAACAAGACAAGGTTGCTCACTCTCACCCCTGTTATTCAACATAGTTTTGGAAGTTTTCGCCACAGCAATCAGAGAAGAAAAGGAAATAAAAGGAATCCTAATCGGAAAAGAAGAAGTAAAGCTGTCACTGTTTGCAGATGACATGATACTATACATAGAGAATCCTAAAGATGCTACCAGAAAACTACTAGAGCTAATGAATGAATTTGGGAAAGTAGCAGGATACAAAATTAATGCACAGAAATATCTGGCATTCCTATACACTAATGATGAAAAATCTGAAAGTGAAATCAAGAAAACACTCCCATTTACCATTGCAAAAAAAAGAATAACATATCTAAGAATAAACCTACCTAAGGAGACAAAAGACCTGTATGCAGAAAATTATAAGACACTGATTAAAGAAATTAAAGTTGATACAAACAGACGGAGAGATATACCATGTTCTTGGATTGGAAGAATCAACATTGTGAAAATGACTCTACTACCCAAAGCAATCTACAGATTCAATGCAATCCCTATCAAACAACCACTGGCATTTTTCACAGAACTAGGACAAAAAATTTCACAATTTGTGTGGATACACAAAAGACCCTGAATAGCCAAAGCAATCTTGAGAACGAAAAACGGAGCTGGAGGAATCAGGCTCCCTGACTTCAGACTATACTACAAAGCTACAGTAATCAAGACAGTACGGTACTGGCACAAAAACAGAAAGATTGATCAATGGAACAGGATAGAAAGCCTAGAGATAAACCCACGCACATATGGTCACCTTATCTTTGATAAAGGAGGCAGGAATGTACAGTGGAGAAAGGGCAGCATCTTTAATAAGTGGTGCTGGGAAAACTGGACAGGTACATTTAAAAGTATGAGATTAGAACACTCCCTAACACCATACACAAAAATAAGCTCAAAATGGATTGAAGACCTAAATGTAAGGTCAGAAACTATCAAACTCTTAGAGGAAAACATAGGCAGAACACTCTATGACATAAATCACAGCAAGATCCTTTTTGACCCACCTCCTAGAGAAATGGAAATAAAAACAAAAGTAAACAAATGGGACCTAGTGTAACTTCAAAGCTTTTGCACAGCAAAGGAAACCATAAACAAGACCAAAAGACAACCCTCAGAATGGGAGAAAATATTTGCAAATGAAGCAACTGACAAGGGATTAATCTCCAAAATTTACAAGCAGCTCATGCAGCTCAATAACAAAAAGCAAACAACCCAATCCAAAAATGGGCAGAATACCTGAATAGACATTTCTCCAATGAAGATATACAGACTGCCAACAAACACATGAAAGAATGTTCAACATCATTAATCATTAGAGAAATGCAAATGAAAACTACAATGAGATATCATCTCACACCAGTCAGAATGGCCATCATCAAAAAAATCTACAAACAATAAATGCTGGAGAAGGTGTGGAGAAAAGGGAACACTATTGCACTGCTGGTGGGAATGTGAATTGGTACAGCCACTATGGAGAACAGTATGGAGGTTCCTTAAAAATCTAAAAATAGAACGACCGTATGACCCAGCAATCCCACTACTGGGCATATACCCTGAGAAAACCATAATTCAAAAAGAGTCATGTACCAAAATGTTCATTGCAGCTCTACTTACAATAGCCCGGAGATGGAAAAACCTAAGTGTCCATCATCAGATGAATGGATAAAGAAGATGGGGCACATATATACAATGGAAAATTACTCAGCCATAAAAAGAAACAAAATTGAGCTATTTGTAATGAGGTGGATAGACCTAGAGTCTGTTATACAGAGAGAAGTAAGTTAGAAAAAGAAAGACAAATACCGTATGCTAACACATATATATGGAATTTAAGGAAAAAAGTATGTCATGAAGAACCTAGGGGTAAGACAGGAATAAAGACACAGACCTACTAGAGAATGGACTTGAGGATATGGGGAGGGGGAAGGGTAAGCTGTGACAAAGCGCGAGAGAGGCATGGACATATATACACTGCCAAACGCAAAGTAGATAGCTAGTGGGAAGCAGCCGCATAGCACAGGGAGATCAGCTTGGTGCTTTGTGACCGCCTGGAGGGGTGGGATAGGGAGGGTGGGAGGGAGGGAGACGCAAGAGGGAAGAGATATGGGAACATATGTATATGTATAACTGATTCACTTTGTTATAAAGCAGAAACTAACACACCATGGTAAAGCAATTATACTCCAATAAAGATGTAAAAAAAAATAAAATAAATAAAATGGAATATTCATTACTGACAAAAAAAAATTAGCTGTAATATGTATTAAGTCCTTGTACTGTGCACGTTTGTAAGTAGAGTATGTTTAGTAAAAAAGTTGATTTATATAAGTTTATTTTAAAAAAGTATATAATAGTCCCAGTTATCTGGTATTTATCATTCTTTTTGTTTTTACTTGTTTTTCTGAGTTAAATTTAAAATAATTGTGATATATATTAATAAAATAGTGTTTTAGAATATTTTATTTCCATAAAATTCTTTATGCATTAACACCTAACTAAATGTTCATATGCAGATGCATATGTAAGTCCATTAGATTCACAAATGTCATTGCTTCTTTTGAGCTGGTGTGATATTTGTGTTTAATATTTCTTTTTTGGGTATCAGCAGCTGCATCACCAACCATTAAAATTACTGGTTTAAGATAACAATAATTCACTATTTCTCATGATTCTGAGGATTTCCTTGGATGATTCCTCTGCTATTTTTCCTGCATTTATCAAAGGGTCAGCTGGGCTGGACAAGATTTCTGATGTCCTCACTCACTTGTCTGGCAATTGTTGCCGCTTATCAGATAGTGAGCGTTGGTTCTCCTCCATGTGGCCTGTCATGATCCAGTAGTCTAGCCAGTCTCCTTACATAATACTCAGTGCAGCACTCCAAGAGATCGAAAACAGAAGCTACAAGTCATCTTAAGGCCTAGGCCAGAAAGTATGACTTCACTTCTGCCTCTTTGTATTAGAGTAAGTCAGAAGACCATTCCAGATTCAAGGGGAGTTTAGATAGACTCCACTTCTTGACAGGAGTGTGGCAAAGTCATGTTGGAAAGGATCATTAGGGGAATTTTTTCACTCATATTTGAAAACAATCTACCATTACATGTATTTTGAAATATGTTACTGGAGAAAATTGTATGAACCTTTTAAAAACAGAAACAGAAAGAAAGATTGTTATAGTTAAAAGAGTTATGAGTTGAATTGGTTAATGTAAACAAAATAAAACAAAAATATAAGTAGCTGACCCAAACTGGAATTCATACAAACTATAAGTTTGTATGCAAGAAGTTCCCAACGTATTGCTATATTGGAACAAGTACAGAATGGTGTAAAGAAATAGATGACATAATTTTGGTAGAGTGATGGAAGTTTCTCATCTGGGATAGTATAAAATGAATTTTGCAAAATTTCAACTGTCTTAATATGTGAATTTATTGACTTGTGGCAAAAAATCTAACAGCGGTACAAATTGCAGGCAGTTTCAATCAGGACTTCTGTGTCTTTTTTTCCTAATTATTTCAGTTTTCCCTCTTGTATATATTAATTTTAACATGAGATTGGCTTCCCTTATGGTTACAAAAGGATACTCATAACAATCAGAACTGTATGGTTCTTGTATACATTTGGTGAGCATCTTAATCAACTTGGGCTAGTATAATAAAATACCATAGACTAGGTAGCTTAAACAACAGACATTTATTTATCACAATTCTGGAGTCTGGGAAGCCCGGACCAAGGTGCTGGCAGAATAGGTTCTTGCAAGAGCCCTCTTTCTGGACTGCAGATGGCAGCCACCTCACTGTGTGTTCACATAATTTTCTTTGTGTGCATCTAGGAAAAGAGAGTTCTCCTATCTCTTCCCTTTATAAGAGCACCAGATCTTATCATAATGGCACTATGTGCATGACCTCATCTAAACCTAATTGCCTCCCAAAGGCCCCACCTCCAAATCCCATCATATTGGGGATTAGACTGACAACAAAATTAAACTTTACAAATATCATGAAGCTCAGATGCAGAATTTTAAAATATCCATAATTTTTCTATTCCACAATTATATTTACTATAATACTTACATAAATACACACATTTACTATAAAATTAGTTTTCTTTTCTTGTTTTTCCTTTCTTGAGCCAATCTACTTAAGCATAAAACAAAGGGAAAAAGTTGGTCACAGAGACAATTTTATCTTTAGCGTTAATAAATAAAACATTTAAAAATTTTACAGCAATACTTGGTAACTCATATTGAGCTTAACTTCCTTTAGTTATCTCCTATTATTTATGTTGAATTATAACGCACTTACTGACTTTAGTCTTTACCTACTCATTATTGCAGGTCCAATGTCAGTGTCTCAACTGTGATAGGTTGAGATATATGTTAGACAGTTGATGATTAATCTATTCACAGGTGACCAAATTATTGGGAACAGATTCAGGATGAACCAAACTCAAAAAATAGTAATATAAAAGAAAAAATGAAATGCCTAATTTGGCATTTTAATGAAAGACTTTTAAAAAATATAAGCAATGGACATGTTCTCTTTTCCAATGATCAGTACATTCTCTCTGCATAGGACAATCTCTATGGGGTTTGCTTCCTTTAGTGGACTTTTGTTACATCATTTCTGTGAAGGCTGAAATCATTTTGCTATTCATGCCAATGTTTTGAATCCTTGAAAACACCCTACCATTTCTTAGTCCATTATAAGAGTAACCAATCTCATTTTCCAGATCCATAAGTGAGTCCTTACCTAGGCTTGGACAATAATTTTAACATTTTTCATCCCTTATAATAATATTTATGGAGTACCTATAATGTGACAAGCAGTATCTTATGATGCTGGGAATACAATGATATAATAAGACAGATAAGGCCACTGATGTCATGAAGAATACACTGTAGTAGAATACATGTGCATTTTACTCTTCCCCCTTACCCCCAGCTCTAGCCATGGAGTTCAAGGATGGGCAAGTGATTCAAGCTAGCCAAATGAAATGAAGCTCTGGGATTTCTGATAGAAATATGGGAAAACAAAATGACCTCAGCCACTCCATTCAGTGTTTAAATGACCGAATGTAAGCTAGTGTTCTTGCTGCCAAATAGTATGAGGCTGCCTGAATGGAGCCAATTATAGTCAACTGGATCCAGCTGTTCCTGAAGCCTATCACTCAGATTTTCTGTTATGAGACACTGTTTCTCTCCTTTTTTTTTTTTAAACGAAAAAATAGTTTGATCTTAATTTCTTTTACCTGCAACTGACAATGTGGTGAACAAAGAAACAGAACAAAGGATTTAGTGAGGTAATCTCAATGTAGAGTGACACCAGGATACAACCACCAAATGCCCTCAGTTAAAGTCTTATTTGCTACAAAGGCCCATACACTTCCTCTCCTCTGCACAGTACTGGAAGCACTGACACAGACTCTTTTATGCTTCTTTCCCTGATCAAACACTTTTAATTTCTCAATAACTTAATTTTCATTCAGATATGTGAATTATATCACATTCAATTTAAAGTTACTTAAAGTCTTGTATTCTAATGTGACCCTGTAATTTATGCTCTAGTCCACACTACTTATTTCTTAGTTAAACTCTCATAAAATCAATCTTGTACATTTATTCCTAGAGTTTTTAGGCCCTTCCAAGGGATAGCATTTCCTATAGCCTTATACAAACTTAGCCCCTTTTTTGACTTGACTTAGAGATTCCTGTATAAAGGAATGTTTAAAAGAAATGAGCAGCAATTCACACGTGGAGATATCAAGAAGCATCAAGAGACTGATCCCTAGTGAAGAGTATCTAGGGGATATGTAAAAAGTTGGAATAAACAGTAAGAAATCTTAAGAGATTTTTTTTTTTTAATTGGCTATGGTAGAAGGAAAAAAAACTTTTCCATTTCATATACACATTTCAGAACAGTATTCTACCAAAGGTTATTTTCTTTCTTTTTTGGGTCATGAAAATATATTCCTCCAAGTGGAAATGGTAAGGTAGATATTTTCAAATTCAATTACTAGGTTAGGTGGGTTATGTTTATATATATATGTTTATATATATAAATGTTAGACAGTTGATTAGACAGTCTAACATTAGACAGTAAAATAATTTCTCTTTACTTTTATACAGTGACTATATTCGCTGGTCTGAGGGGGAAAAAGTATTTAACGGCATGAAGAATGAACAGAATTTTATTATACAGAGTGTAGAATTTAATTATATTGGAAATAGGGATAATTTAATTATCAGGCTCTCATTATTGACTTTAATTAAAATGTGAAAATTAAAATACTATATATCATTAGTAGAGAAAAATGAACTAAAATTGTTAAAATTAACTTTCCTGAATTAATATAGCCTTCCAAAGAAAAGTGAATTCTGGTTGTTCTATAGTAATATGGCTAGTAAAGAGTGATATGCAGAGTGATCTTTCTCTTGAATGTACAAAATTGAGTATTGGAAGGTCCATATTTTGCTGATATAGTTTTTTATATATATATATATATATATATATATCAGTATTGAAATATGCATGTGAATAAATTTTTTTAGAAAATCCCAAATTGAACTATGTTAATGGTCTAGTGGTCTTTTTAAAAACAAGTTTGTATGGGCAGATTTTCATTTTGATTTGCTTTACACACGCTCAAAAACAAGCATGTTAACACTTTTGCAAATACTTCTAGTATCTAGAGAATATTTCAGCACTTCTTTTTGGTAATCATTTGAGAAATAGATCCACATCAAAAAAATTCTCATGACATTTATAGTGAAAATGATTTTGTCTTTTGTTAGAATTTATCTTATCTTGACTAATTTCCTCTTTATTTTAATAGTCTAACTCAAATCACTGGAACATCATCACTTGATGAAGTGCAGGAATAAGTATCTCTGCTTAGAACTACGTTAGTTTATAATTTGATTTGAAAAGAAGCTTATTTTTGCTAAACTTTATTTCTATCCTTTTCCATTCCTCTACCTTGTTTGTCACATTTATTTTCTTCTTCTATTTTTATATTTCCTCATAATATTTGGTTTGAAAATTCAAGCCCCTACTTGAAACTGATGGAATGAATTCACATATTTACGCTTATTTCCTCCCAATGTCAACACAAATAAAAATAAAGGGACACTTTAAAGCATAAATCTGAAGGACAGAAAACAGGGGAGTTGATAAAAGTAAATATTGGAAAATAGATAGCAGAAAAGTAAATGCTATTAACTAGGGATGGTAAAACAAAGGGTCAATTTCCTAGGAGACAACATAAAATTTTGAGGGCAGCCTTGTAATTCTAAAAGAATGAAATTAAAGGAAAGTGTGTGTTAAATGCTCAATCCCCCCTTCTACCACAGCTAACAAAATCCTGGCTGTCTGACATATTATCTAGGCAGGAAATGTGTGGATTCTTCCATGTGGGCTCTGACCACTATAAAAAGGACCACTGACATTAAAAGTTCCCCATGAATTGGTCTGTTCAAATAAGCATATGATTCTCTGCACAACTTCTCATGCAGCCCTCCAGTGTGCACAGAGAATTTAAGACTTTTGAGTACCATGATCTTAAATATGAGCACAAATCCAAGATCAACAAACATCTGAGGAAAACCTCTAATACTGACAGAGACCAAAACAAACAGTAAAAAAGTAAAACTTGGAGGGATCATAGACTACACAGGGAGAAACAAAACAAAACAAACAAACAAAACCCCGAAAAACCTATTAGACATTTGCCCAGGAAGATTTAAAAAAGATACTGTGTCCATTAAACACGAACTAGATATTATGGGAAAAAAGGACAATCTGAGAATATGAAATATATTTTGTAAATTAATATGAAAAAAATAACTCAAAAGGAAGGTTGAAGAAGTCCTCAGAAAATAAACAGAATGAGGAAAAGGAAAGTAATAGAGAAAACAGTAGTAAAAGAGAATTATTCGACAAGTCAGATATCCTACTTATGTGGATTTGAAAGAACAGACCAAATGGAAAAGAAGAATTATTCACAGAAATATTCAAAAAAGTTTTCCAGATTTGAAGGACATGCATTTCTAGATTGAAAGGATCCATTTAATCCATCACAATGTGTGAAAATACACCCATATCAAGTCATGACACTTACATTCCTGAACACAGAAGAATATCCTAAAAGTTCCAGCAAAAGTGGGAGGGAAAAATCACATATACAGTAGTCCTCTCTGGTTGCGATTCTTTTCTCTGTGGTTTCAGTTACTCAGGGTCAACGACAGTTTGAAAATATTAAATGGAAAAGTCCAGAAATGATTCCTAGGTTTTAAATTGTGCCGCTGTTCTGAGTACCGTGATGAAATCTCGCGCTGTCTTGCTCCTGCCCGCCTGTTAGTCGCTCAGCTGTCATCTTGCTTACCAGATCTACTGTCGAGGTATCGCGGTGGCAGCGCTGTGTTCAGGTAACTCTTATTTGACTTAAAAATGGCCCCAAAGTGCAAGAGTAGTGATGCTGGCAATTCAGATTTGCCAAAGAGAAGCCGTAAAGTGCTTCCTTTAAGTGAAAAGTGAAAGTTCTCGACTTAATAAAGAGAGAAAAAATCATGTGCTGAGGTTGCTAAGATCTATGGTAAGAATGAATGTTCTGTTCCTGAAATTGTGAAGAAGGAAAAAGAAATTCATGCTAGTTTTACTGTCACACCTCAAGCTGCAAAAGTCATGGCTAGTGTGTTATAAGTGTTTACTTAAGATAGAAAAGGCATTATATTTGTACAATAAGGTATTTTGAGAGAGAGAGACTATTCACATAACTTTTATTGCAGTATGTTACTATAATTGTTCTGTTTTATAATGAGTTATTCCTGTTAATCTCTTCCTGTGCCTAATTTATAAATTAAACTTTATCATAGGTATGTGTGTATAGGAAAAACAGTATGTATTGGGTTCGGTACTATCTGAGGTTTCCGGCAACCACTGGGGGTCTTGGAGCATATCCCCCGTCATGAGTTGGGGAACTAATGCACATTACTTTGAACTTTTCAACCACATATCTGGAACACAGAGGACTTGTGTTCTGTGGTTATCGTGTTTTACTAAGAAATTTTTGCCTTCCCCAAGGTTAGACATATTTTTCCTGTGTTTCCTTCTAGAAGTTTTATTATGTTAGATTGTACATTTAAACTAATCTTTTTCAAGTTGATGTTTGCATATAGTATGAGGTAAATTCTTACAAGGTTTCGTTTTTCATGCTGTGTTTGATCTTCTGTCAGATAATCCATCCATTTTCTTTAAGGAATATATCCATTTTGTTTATGTTTTTTACTTGATTTGCATAAAGTTGTTCATAATATTCCTTTGTTATTCTGACCAGGTTGTTCTATATCCTCACCAGAAATTGGTATTGTCACTTTTTTGTGTGATTTTTTTTTTTTAACTTCTAGGCCTTCTATTAGGGTTATAGTGGTATCTCACTGTTGTTTTAATTTGTAATCCCCTAATAATGAATACTTTAGCATCTTTTCATATGATTATTTACTGTCTGTATATCTTGTTTGGTGAGGAGCCTATTATATCTTGTTTGGTGAGAAGCCTATTAAAATCTTTCACCCATTTTTTAAGTGGATTGTTTTCTTATTGTTGAGCTTTCAATATTTTTTCTATGTATGTATTTTGGCCATATGTTCTTTATCATATACATGTTTTCCAAATATTTTCTCTCATTCTGTGGCTTTCATTTTATTAACAGTGTCTACTACTGAGCAGAAGTTTTTAATTTTAATAAAGTCCAACTCATTATTTTTTTCCCTCATGGATCATACTTTTGATATTGTATTTATAAATGCATTGCCAAACCTAAGATCACCTAGATTTTCTCCAACACTTCTACTGGCAAAAACAGAACAGGTTAAGAAAGCTATTCACCTGGAAACATGGGTCATTTCTTTCAGAAAATGAAGGATCACTCCGAGGTTAAATCTGGGAACCTTGAAGAACAATTGCCTGGCCACAGAACTGGGTCTGAATTAAAAGAATTGGTGACTGGTTGCTTTTCAGAATCCTTGTGGAGTCGTAACTACTATACTGTATACCTCCTATTATCTACCATTTTGAGTGGAAATAGCTATTTTGTTGTCTTTGTTACTGGCTCAGCACTATGTTTTGGGTTTCTAGAAGGCGTTTATTTGCCTGTTAAGTTTACTGGTCATTAGGGCAAGAGAATCTGTACTTGAGGAGCTTCATTGGTATACCTAGACCTGATTTAAATGATGAAATCACAGGCTTCAAGCCTGAGCTGATGCCATAATGGGTTGCTGCTTTGGGGATATTGGAAAGAAGGTAAATGAAACATTAATCATTAGGGGCTGTATCTCAGCCTACAGCAGACTGTTGGTTTGTTGACCCCTAGGAGACATGCTTCAGGGTCTACACACAATGGTTTAAACTATCCCTTTGATTATGGCCTGGCCCTGTGACTTGTTTAACAAATGGGAAGTAGCAAATACAACACTGTATCAGTTTCTAAATTAAGACTTAAGAAAGAAGGTCTGGGAGCTTCTGCTTTTGCTTGCTGTGGGAAACCAGCCAACATGTAATAAGTATAATCCACTTGGGAACACTATGCTGTGAAAAGCTTATTTACCCAAATTGATAATCCTTACGCAAAAGAACTGAAACCCAGACCAAGTCCCTGGTGAGGTCTCACCCATCAACCAGAACCAATCTGCCAACCATATGAGTAAATTCATTTTGTGGGTGGATCTTTCAGCTCTATCTGAGGCACCCCTGTTACTGCCAAGTGGAGGAGAGACAAGATATCTCCATATAACCCTGAGAAATTTGCATAATCATGAGCAAACAAATAAAATGGTTGTGTTAAGCCACTGAGCATTGGGATAGTTTATAACACAGCCTGAAATAATTAAAACACTATTTTTAATTCTTTTTCTGTTCTATGTCCGTTTATCCATTTGGTGGCTTGTAGAAAAAATTTCAGACTAGGTATTTCTCACTAAAACATCACAAACAATTGAACATCCTATCCCTATCACTATTTATTATTAACATATTATCTTACTCTGACACACACATACACACTAATGTAGATAAAGATATGTATAAATATATTTTTGACAATTAACTATCTAATATTTTAAAAATAAAATTATTTGTTGATTCAGTAGCAAATATGTAGTGATAAAGTTAGGATGCTACAGTGTGATTTTTTAAGAAATAAGAAATGACATTCAGAAGAAGATAGAAGTGACAAACATAATCAGTTTTGCTACTTAACAGTCAACACTTATATTTATGCATGGTGATTTGTTGGGAATAATTTGTCACCAGTATTTTCCAAAACAAAGCATCACATTACAGATTCATAGAGTTGACTCTCTGAGAGTCCTCATACATATCTATGCTTTTTTGAAGAACTGTATATAACATTCTCACCCTCTGCCAACCCAAGCAATTAAAACCCTCAATAATCTCATTATGTAGAAGCTTACTGACTGTTAATTTGAAATGATCTTACAGATTATTAATAGGTATTTTGGTACCTATTTATCATATATAATAGAAATTATTTGTGATTTTGGCTATACTTTTTCATGGCAAGACATTGAAATGAAGAAGTTGATTCTGTTATCTTTTCTATTTGCTCAATTCCTATCTTAAATTATTAATTATTGGATTCTTTAGGTTCATTAGGTTATGAAATGATAGAATCATTTATCTAAATTCAATGCATATGGTAAATATTAGTTGAAAATATCTTTGTAGAATACAATGGGAAAAATATATTCTCCTATGTAAATAATGAATCCATGGGTAATGTCTCATTTAAACTGCAGTTCTAGATATCTCAGAAGCAAATATTTTTGGACCTTTTCTATGGTAATATAGACAATTCTATTAACTTCACTCAACAAATCTCTGCCTAAATCTGTTCCCCAATATGCTATTTTGTAATTTTCTTTACACATCAGAAAGTGCACATCTCATAAATATACAAATTAGCAAACTTTTAAAAAGAGAGAAGAGCTATGTAGCCACCAATGAGATTAAGGACAAGAATGCAGGCTACTCCATGCATGGCACAGGGAGACCAGCTCAGTGCTCTGTGACCACCTAGAGCGCTGGGGTAGGGAGGGTGGGAGGGAGACGCAAGAGGGAGGGGATATGGGGATATATGTATACGTATAGCTGATTCACTTTGTTATACAGCAGAAACTAACACAACAGTGTAAAGCAATTATACTCCAATAAAGATGATGTTAAAAAAAAGAATACAGGCTACTCCAATCACCTGTTGTGCCCCCTTCTTAACATTACCACCCCCCCCCGAAACATCTACAAAAAGAAATCACTGTCTTAATTTCTAACACCCTTATGGGCTGTAAAGTGTACCAAAGTAGAATCATCAATAAAGTATTCTTTTCTCTCATGTTTCTTTAACTTAACATTATATTTGTGAGAGTCATCCGTATTGTTTTATATAGTTATAATGTATTCCTTTTCATTGCTGCATAGCATTCCATTTTGTGAATACACCAAAATGTTTTCCTTTCTATTGTCAAAAGATATGGATATTTTATATTTCAGTGCTTATTAATAGTGCTGCTATTTGTAATCTGATATATGATATTTTGTGATAATAAGCATGCTTTCTTCTTGGCATACACCAGGGTATGAAATAGCTAGTTCTACAATATGTTACCTCTATAGTGTAGTTTTCTTTATGGTAGATTTTGGTATTTGGTAGGGTAAATTCTCCAAATTTGTTGTCCTTCCTCAAGACTGCCTTGACAGTTTTTTGTCTTTAACATTTCCATTTACACTTTAAATCAGCTTGTCAATTTCCATGAAAAAATATGCTGAGATCTAGATTAGAATTGCATTGTATCTAAAGATCAATTTTGAGAGTGTTGATATGATAATATTACTAAATCTTCCAATTTATAAATTGGTATGTTCCTCCATTTATTTAGTTCTTCTCTAATTTTTCTCAATGATATTTTGTAGTTTTTAAGTATAAACATCTTACACCTTTTTGCTATACTTATGCAGAGGAATACAATGTTTTAAATATTATTGCACATGGTATTTTATATCAATTTTATTTTTCTATACATATATGGAAATAAATTAATGAATAATTCACCAACCTTGCTAGATTAATCCTTAATTTTATTATTGTACAGATACTTTTGTATTTACTGTGTTTAAAATCTCAAATAACAAGAGCTTTATCTCTTTTCCAAAATACCTCTTTTTTATTTCCCTTGTCTTTGATTTTTTTATATCCCAAAGAATTATAGTCTCTTTTACTCTAAGCTGTAACACCTTCTTTGATTTAGCTCTCCCATTATTATGTGGTATTTCAATAAATTTGATTTCAGTTTACTCTGTCAAAAACCACATGCACAAGTCTGGTCTCTATGTCTGATGCAGCCCAACTCCGGTAAATTTCAGAACCCAGGCCAGGGGGAAAAAAGTGCTCAAAGTCTGAAAGTTCTTAACACACAAGCCATGGATGGAGGATTGGAGTGAACTTACCCACCTCCTCCAGAGGCGGTGAGAAAGCAGCGACTCAAGGGGCTCTGCAGTAGACCTTCCCCAAAGAGGGAATTTACGGCAGTCTTATTTCCCAGAAGTTACCTGGATCTTCGGATGACCTGTTCCTTCTGTTCAGTAGATAAAATTCTGCACATATGAGGATGGGAGAAAGGGGCACTGTCCATGGAAAAAGAAAGCAAGACCTTCAAAGGAGATGTGCTGCACACATGGTCTGCTGAGCTTCTACAATCCTGCACAGCCCTCTTCTCCTCCATGCACAGTGGTTGACCTTGCCCAACAATGCCCTGCAACCTTGTCAGGCAGGAAGGCTTAACACATTTCAAGCCATGTGGCTGACAGGGTCTTGGTGCTCTGGCCAGGTGTCAGGACTGAGACTCTGAGGTGGGAGAGCCAAGTTCAGGACACTGGACTACCAGAGACCTCCTGGCCCCCGTAATATCAATCAGCAAGAGCTCTCTGAGAGATCACCATCTCAATGCTAAGACACAGCTCCACTCAATGACCAGCAAACTCAAGTGCTGGACACTCCATGCCAAACAACTAGCAACACAAGAACACAACCCAACCTATTAGCAGAGAGGCTGCCTAAAATCATACTAGGTCCACAGACACCCTAAAACACACCATGGGACATGGTCCGGCCCACCAGAAAGACAAAATGCAGCCTCATCCACCAAAACACAGGCACCAGTCCCCTCCATCAGGAAGCCCACACAAGCCACTGAACCAACCTTACCCACTAAGGGGCAGACACCAAAAACAATGGGAACTATGAACCTGCAGCCTGCAAAAAGAAGACCCCAATCACAGTAAGTTAAGCAAAATGAGAAGACAGGGAAATATGCAGCAGACGAAGAAGCAAGGTAAAAACCCACCAGACCTAACAAATGAAGAGGAAACAGGCAGTCTACCTGAAAAGAATTCAGAGTAATGACAATAAAGATGATCCAAAATCGTGGAAAGAGAAAGGAGAAAATACAAGAAATGTTTAACAAGGACCAAGAAGAACTAAACAGCAAACAAACAATGATGAACAACACAAAAATGAAATTTAAAATTCTCTAGAAGGAATCAATAGCAGAATAACTGAGGCAGAAGAATGGATAAGTGACCTGGAAGATATAATAGTGGAAATAACTACTGCAGAGAAGAATAAAGAAAAAAGATTGAAAAGAATTGAGGACAGTCTCAGAGAACTCTGGGACAACATTAAATGCACCAACATTTGAATTACAGTGGTCCCAGAAGGAGAAGAGAAAAAGAAAGGGACTGAGAAAATATTTGAATAGATGATCATTGAAAACTTCCGTAATATGGGAAAGGAAATAGTCAATCGAGTCAGGAAGCGCAGAGAGTCCCACAGAGGATAAATCGAAGGAGAACCACGGCAAGACACATATTAAATAAACTATCAAGAATTAAATAAAAAGAAAAAATATTAAAAGCAGCAAGGGAAAAGCAACAAATAACATACAAGGGAAACCCCATAAGGTGAACAGCTGATCTTTCATCAGAAACTCTGCAAGCCAGAACGGAGTGGCAGGACATATTTAAAGTGATGAAAGGGAAAAACCTACAACCAAGATTACTCTACCCAGCAAGTATCTCATTAAGATTCGACAGAGAAATTAAAACCTTTACAGACAAGCAAAAGCTAAGAGAAAACAGCACCACAAAACCAGCTTTACCACAAATGCTAAAGGAACTTCTCTAGGCAAGAAACACAAGAGAAGGAAAAGACCTACAATAACAAATCCAAAACAATTAAGAAAATGGTAATAGGAACATACATATAGATAATTACCTTAAATGTAAATGGATTAAATGCTCCAACCAAAAGCCACAGACAGGCTGAATGCATACAAAAACAAGACCAGTATATATTCTGTCTACAAGAAACCCACTTCAGACCTAGGGACACATACAGACTGAAGTGAGGGGGTGGAAAAAGATATTCCATGCAAATGGAAATCAAAAGAAAGCTGAAGTAGCAATTCTCATATCAGAGAAAATAGACTTTGAAATAAAGACTATTACAAGAGACAAAGAAGGACACTACATAATGATCAAGGGATCAATCCAAGAAGAAGACACAATTGTAAATATTTATGCACCCAACATAGAGGCACCTCAATACATAAGGCAAATGCTAACAGCCATAAACGGGGAAACTGACAGTAACACAATAATAGTAGTGGACTTTAACACCCCACTTTCACAAACGGACAGATCAACCAAATGAAAATAAATAAGGAAACACAAGCTTTAAATGATACCTTAAACAAGATGGACTTAATTGATATTTATAGGATAGTCCATCCAAAAACAACACAATACATTTTCTTCTCAAGTGCTCATGGAACATTCTCCAGGATAGATCGTATCTTGGGTCACAAAGCAAGCCTTGGTAAATTTAAGAAAATTGAAATCGTATCAAGTATCTTTTCCAAACAGAACGCTATGAGACTAGATATCAATTACAGGAAAAGAACTGTAAAAAATATAAACATAGGGAGGCTAAACAATATGCTACTAAATAACCAAGAGATCATTGAAGAAATCAAAGAGGAAATCAAAAAATACCTAGAAACAAATGACAGTGTAAACATGATGGCCCTAAACCTGTGGGACGCAGCAAAAGCAGTTCTAAGAGGGAACTATATAGCAATACAATCCTACCTCAAGAAACAAGAAAAATCTCAAATAAACAATTTAACGTTATACCTAAAGGAACTAGAGAAAGAAGAAGAAACAAAACCCAAAATGAGTAGAAGGAAAGAAATCATAAAGATCAGAGCAGAAGTAAATGAAATAGAAACAAAGAAAACAATAGCAAAGATCAATAAAACTAAGAGCTGGTTCCTTGAGAAGATAAACAAAATTGATAACCCATTACCCAGACTCATCAAGAAAAAAGGGGGAAGACTGAAATCAACAGAATTAGAAATGAAAAAGAAGTACAAACTGACTCTGCAGAAATACAAATGATCATGAGAAACTACTACAAGCAACTATATGCCAATAACATGGACAACCTGGAAGAAATGGACAAATTTTTAGAAAAGCACAATCTTCCGAGACTGAACCATGAAGAAATAGAAAATAGAACAACACCAATCACAAGCACTGAAATTGAACTGTGATTAAAAATCTTCCAATAGGGGCTTCCCTGGTGGCACAGTGGTTGACAGTCTGCCTGCCTATACAGGGGACACGGGTATGTGCCCCGGTCCTGGAAGATCCCACATGCCGCACAGCGGTTGGGCCCGTGAGCCTGTGCCTGGCCACTGAGCCTGTGCATCCGGAGCCGGTGCTCTGCAATGGGAGAGGCCACAACAGTGAGAGGCCCGCATATTGCAAAAAAAAAAAAAAAAAAAAAAATCTTCCAACAAACAAAAGCCCAGGACCAGATGGCTTCACAGGCGAATTCTATCAAATATTTAGAGAAGAGCTAACATCCATCCTTCTCAAACTATTCCAAAATATAGTTGAGGGAGGAACACTTCCAAACTCATTCTAGAAGGCCACCATCACCCTGATACCAAAACCAGACAAAGATGTTCCAAAAAAGAAAACTACAGGCCAAATATCACTGATAAACATAGATGCAAATATCCTCAACAAAATACTAGCAAACAGAATCCAGCAGCACATTAAAAGGATCATACAGCACGATCAAGCCAGGTTTATCCGAGGAATGCAAGGAATCCTCAATATATGCAAATCAATCAATGTGATACACCATATTAACAAACTGAAGGATAAAAACCATATGATCCTCTCAAAAGAGGCAGAAAAACCTTTCAAAAAAATTCAACACCCATTTATGAGAAAAACCCTCCAGAAAGTAGGGACAGACGGAACTTACCTCGACATAATAAAGGCCACATATGACAAACCCACAGCCAACATCGTCCTCAATGGTGAAAAACGGAAACCATTTCCACTAAGATCAGGAACAAGAAAAGGTTGCCCACTTTCACCACTATTATTCAACACAGTGTTGGAATTTTTAGCCACAGCAATCAGAGAAGAAGAAGAAATAAAAGGAATCCAAATCAGAAAAGAAGAAGTAAAACTGTCACTGCTTGCAGATTACATGATACTATACATGGAGAATCCTAAACATGCTACCAGAAAACTACTAGAGCTAATCAATGAATCTGGTAAAGTAGCAGGATACAAAATTAATGCACAGAAATCTTTTGCATTCCTATACACTACTGATGAAAAATCTGAAAGAGAAATAAAGGAAACACTCCCATTTACCATTGCAACGAATATAATAAAATGACTAGTAATAAACTTACCTAAGGAGACAAAATGCCTGTATGCAGAAAACTATAAGACACTGATGAAAGAAATTAAAGATGATACACACAGATGGAGAGAGATAACATGTTCTTGGATTGGAAGAGTCAACATTGTGAAAATGACTATACTACCCAAAGCAATCTACAGATTTAATGCAATCCCCATCAAACTACCAATAGCATTTTTCACAGAACTAGAACAAAAAATTTCACAATTTGTATGGAAACACAAAAGACCCCGAATAGCCAAAGTAATCTTGAGAAAGAAAAATGGAGCTGGTGGAATCAGGCTCTGTGACTTCAGACTATACTGCAAAGCTGCAGTAATCAAGATAGTATGGTACTGGTACAAAAACAGAAATACAGATCAATGGAACAGGACAGAAAGCCCAGAGATAAACCCATGCATATATAGTCACCTTATCTTTGATAAAGGAGGCAAGAGTTACAATGGAGAAAATACAGCCTCTTCAATAAGTGTTGCGGAAAACTGGACAGCTACATGTAAAAGAATGAAATTAGAACACTCCCTAACATCATACACAAAAATAAACTCAAAATGGATTAAACTCAAAATGTATGGTCACCTTATCTTTGATAAAGGAGGCAAGAATATACAATGGAGAAAATACAGCCTCTTCAATAAGTGGCACTGGGAAAACTGGACAGCTACATGTAAAAGAATGAACTTAGAACACTCCCTAACACCATACACACAAAAAAAGTCAAAATGGATTAAAGACCTAAATTTAAGACCAGACACTATAAAATTCTTAGAGGAAAACATAGGCAGAACACTCTATGACATAAATCACAGCAAGATCCTTTTTGACCCACCTCCTAGAGAAATGGAAATAAGAACAAAAATAAACAAATGTGACCTAGTGAAACTTAAAAGCTTTTGCACAGCAAAGGAAACCATAAACAAGACAAAAAGACAACCCTCAGAATGGGAGAAAATATTTCCAGATGAAGCAACTGGCAAAGGATTAATCTCCAAAATATACAAGCAGCTCATGTAGCTCAATATCAAGAAAACAAACAACCCAATCCAAAAATGGGCAGAAGACCTACATAGACATTTCTCCAAAGAAGATATACAGATTGCCAACAAACACATGAAAGGATGCTCAAGATCACTAATAATTAGAGAAATGCAAATCAAAACTACAATGAGAGGTATCACCTCACAGCCGTCAGAATCGCCATCATCAAAAAATCTACAAACAATAAATGCTGGAGAGGGTGTGGAGAAAAGTGAACTCTTTTGCACTGTTGGTGGGAATGTAAATTGATACAGCCACTATGGAGATCAGTATGGAGGTTCCTAAAAAACTAAAAATAGAACTACCATATGACCCAGCAATCCCACTACTGGGCATATACTCTGAGAAAACTCTAATTCAAAAAGAGTCATGTACCACAATGTTCATTGCAGCACTATTTACAATATCCAGGACATGGACGCAACCTAAGTGTCCATCGGCAGATGAATGGATAAAGAAGATGTGTCACATATATACAATGGAATATTACTCAGCTATAAAAAGAAACAAAATTATTTGTAGTGAGGTGGGTGGACATAGAGTGTGTCATACAGAGTGAAGTAAGTCAGAAAGAGAAAAACAAATACCGTATGCTAATACATATATATGGAATCTTAAAAAAAAAAAAAGGCTCTGAAGAACCAAGGGGCAGGACAGAATAACGACACAGACATAGAGAATGAACTTGAGGTTACAGGGAGGGGGAAGGGTAAGCTGGGATGAAGTGAGAGAGTGGCATTGACATATATACACTATCAAATGTAAATAGCTAGTGGCATGCAGCTGCATAGCACAGGGAGATCAGCTACATGCTTTGTGTCCACCTAGAGGGGTGGGATAGGGAGGGAGGGAGGGAGACACAGAGGGAGGGGATATGGGGATATATGTATACATATAGCTGATTCACTTTGTTATACTGCAGAAACTAACACAACATTGTAAAGCAATTTTACTCCAATAAAGATGTTAAGAAAAATCTACAAACATAAATGCTGGAGAGGGTGTGGAGAAAAGTGAACACTTTTGCATTGTGGGTGGGAATGTAAATTGATACAGCCACTATGGAGATCAGTATGGAGGTTCCTAAAAAACTAAAAATAGAACTACCATATGACCCAGAAATCCCACTACTGGGCATATACCCTGAGAAAACCATAATTCAAAAAGAGTCATGTACCACAATGTTAATTGCAGCTCTATTTACAATAGCTAGACATGGAAGCAACCTAAGTGCCCATCGACAGATGAATGGATAAAGAAGGTATGGCACATATATACAATGGAATATTACTCAACCATAAAAAGAAACGAAACTGAGTTATTTGTAGTGAGGTGGACGGACCTAGAGTCTGTCATACAGAGTGAAGTAAGTCAGAAAGAGAAAAAGAAATACTAACATATATATATATATAATCTAAAAAAATATATATGGTAACATATATATATGGAATCTAAAAAAAAGAAATGGTTCTGATGAACCTAGGTGCAGGACAGGAATAAAGACACACACATAGAGGATGGACTTGAGGACACAGGGAGGGGGAAGGATAAGCTGGGACGAAGTGAGAAAGTAGCATTGACATATATACAGTACCAAATGTAAAACAGATAGCTAGTGGGAAACAGCTGCATAGCATGGGGAGATCAGCTTGGTGTTTTGTGACCACCTAGAGGGTTGGGTTAGGGAGGGTGGGAGGGAGACGCAAGAGGGAGGAGATATAGGGATATATGTATATGTATAGCTGATTCACTTTGTTATACAGCAGCAACAAACACAACAATGTAAAGCAATTATACTCCAGTAAAGATGTTTAAAAAAAACAAAACACATGCACAATTTTCTTCTATAATCTCTCTCTCTCTCTCTCTCTCTCTCTCTCTGCACCCTACTCCAACTTTCCTGTATGTAATTATAGGTACTTTGGGCATATAGACTTCCAGTTCTCTTTCTAGAGTCTCTTTGAAGAGCTTAAAGAATTGACTAGTTAGCAAAATAATACTTTCAGAGGTTTTAACAATAAGGTTAAAGCATTCACTTAACTTTTTTGTTCTGAGGCTTTCTCATAATAGCCGTACAGTGGATTTCATCTTTGTCTCAAAGCTGTCTTTGTGACAAGTTTAATTTGATGAGAAGCATTTTCATGTATTTAATGTTGAAATTTCAGGAACTAATAAACTTTCTATTTTACATTAATTACGTTTGCAGACTGAACTCATTTTTTCTTGTAATACTTTATACATCAGATAATAAAAGTCAACCTCCAACCAATATTTGGCCTCAAAACTTACTTGTCCTACTAAATGCATTTTTATTTTATGCATTTTTATTCCCTCCAATTTGTTACAGGTGGTATTTTTACCAAATGTTTCACCACTAACATATGTATGCACCAGCAAATGTAAGTAACCATTCTGCAGTTTCTCACAACAGTTTCCTTATACTTTCCACCCAGTTGTAAAGCTATTTTTTTTTTGTTTATTGAAGTACCTCATTTCTAGGTGCCAAATCCTGTTTTAGAAATTTGTTGCTCTAAAAATAGCCTATAAAATAAACAACTTCAAGTATCACAATGATAAAACAAGTATTTATATTTCATTCACAGGTCTGCAGAAGGCTAGGAGGTCAGTCAATCAAGACAGACCAGCTAGGATTCTATGCTTTAGGCTATGTATTGATTGGACTTGGCTTAGTGCTGAAGATTAGGGTTTAGAACTGCTCCATTAGAATTTTTGTAACTCAATAATAAAAAGAAAACTATCTGAATTAAAAATGAGCAAAATTATGAATACACAGTTAACCAAAAATTATATGTAAATGGTAAACAGGCATGTGAAAAGATGCTAATCATTGCTGGTCATCAAGAAAAGACAAACTGAAACCACAATGGGATAACCACTACACTCTACAATGGGTAAAATTTTTAAAAAATTATTACTTAGTGTTAGTGGAATTCTCCAATATTTCTGGCAAAAATATAAAAATGGACAAGTACTTTAGGAAACGGTTTGGCAGTTTCTTATAGTTAAATATGCAGTTACTCTTTAAACTAGAAGTTCTGTGATATGTGTTCTAGGGCTTGCTCACACTGGCCTCATGAGTGCTTTCCAGGCATATCTCTTCTTGACTCTGCCTTTAAGGAGTAATGTTTGTTCTCATTCATGGTGAGAATATTTACACTGTGGCAGTCAGCAAAGACTACAATCAAAGTTTTCTCCTTCGACATCCAGAAAGCTGGCTGTTAAACATTTACATCATGCCTCTACAGCAATTCCACTCTTAGGTATTTGCACAAGAAATTAAAACATATATCCACAAAGACTGTACACAAATAATATACAGCATTATTAATAATATGAAACATGTAAAGAATACCCATCAAGGACTTCCCTGGTGGCGCAGTGGCTAAGAATCCTCCTGCCAATGCAGGGGACACGGGTTCGAGCCCTGGTCCGGGAAAATCCCACATGCTGCAGAGCAACTAAGCCTGTACGCCACAACTACTGAGCCTGCACTCTAGAGCCCATGAGCCACAACTACTGAGCCCATGTGTCACAACTACTGAAGCCTGCGCACCTAGAGCCTGTGCTGCACAACAAGAGAAGACATGAGAAGACCATGCACCGCAACAAAGAGTAGCCCCTGCTTGCCACAGCTAGAGAAAGCCTGCATGCAGCAATGAAGACACAGTGCAGCCAAAAATAAGCAAATAAAATAAATAAATTAAAAAAAAGAATGTCGATCAAGACATCTATCAAGAGGTAATGTCCATTAAGAGGTAAATGGATAAACAAAATGTGGCATAATGTTCTGCAATAATAAATGGCAGAGAATAATGATGTAGAATGCAGCAGTAATAAACAATGGTTGCAGGTACATGCAACAACATAGATGAATCTAAAATCATTATCCAAATTAGACAATCCAGACATTTGGACTATATACTATATATGTCCACTTACATGACATTCTAGAAAAGATAAAATTATAAAAATATAAACAAGAGCAGTAGTTGCTAAGGGCCAGGGCTTGGGGGAAAGCATTGACTGAAAAGTGTTCCCCAAACTTTTTGCGGTGAATGAAATGTTCTAGCTTGATTTTAATGAAGTTTATATGCCTATGTACACTTTATTAAAGCTCATAAAACTCTACTCTTCAAATGGTGTATTTTGATACAAGTAGATTATATTTAGACTAAGAAAATATTTTAAAAATTTAGCACAGTCTAATCTTGGGAATCTAAACAATGAATTTATACTGCATACCTGATAGAATTATAATTTATGTACAAGTGGAAAAATGGTAAACAGGGGAAATTATCTAGGCAATTTACAATAAAGAATTACAGAAATAAAATAAATTTTTTAAAAAGTGTAATTAAAATGTTAAATGGTCCCTGAAAATATAATCATTTTTGCCTGTGTTTATTTATATATAGAAAAGATTTTCGTTCTATGAATATATACAAATGGCCTCTAGATTTGATTTACACCAAAGCACGACTCTGTAATTTAGGAAAAAATTTTACTGTTAAAAAATTTTTTTTAAAAAGCCCTGCATGTTAAAAGGGAATTAATTTGAGAAATAACACTTTTTTTCTTTATGTGAAAATAGGTCCAGTGTCACAAAATCATAGAAGGCTCAGTCAGTATTTGTAGAATAAATCATGTACTTAATATGAACTCCTAAAAAGTATTCCTAGATTCACATTCTCCTTATTAAATATGAAAGATCATGTAAAAAATCAATACTGGACCTAAAATGTTTCCATTAATATATTTGTGAAAGCAGTTCTTATGCTTCACAGTTCAAGAGATGCAATAGGCATAAAGAAACTCCCCAAACCATGGTGGAATTTGCTTTCAGTCCATTATCAAATTATCAGCTGTATACAATCATTATTACATAATCAGCATAATGATGTTTACTTACTTTCCCAACATGACTATTAAGAATCTAAGTATTCAGTAAAATGATTTTTTTCCTTTAGAAATACATAAGTATTAGTTATGAAACTGTTGATGTTACAGTCCTTTTAAAAAGTTACATTACTAGAAGTGTTATCAGAATCTCACGTTAGTGATCCAATTCTTATACAGAGTTTGATATAGTCTAAAATAAAAATGAAATAAAAATATAATAATCATCCCAGAAAAATCTACTCTAACAGTTTCTCTTAGTTCATGGTGCTTCTTGTACTGCAGTAGATACCCAAATTCCCTTGGTTTTAATATAACCATTTAATTTGGCTATTCAAATTTGTATACACTAATCTTTAAATTGATAAGAACTACAAATTTGAAAGAAAATGTGAAAAGCCTCCTTCTTAGAGATGGGAAAGTGGGCAATACACAATGGAATTACCAAACCAAAATCGAATTAGGGTAAAACTTATTAAGTAAGCTAAAACTGATATCATTTTTATCCTGAATAGCATTGCAAAGTCTGGTTACATTTTTTAATGTAAACATTTCTATTAACATATTATATACACAAAACAAGTTAAATATTTTAAATATACAGTTTGTTGAATATCCACAAAGTCAACATACCCATGTAACTAAAATCCAGATCAAGAAACAGTACATTACCAAAACATGAGAAGCCCTCTCCTGCCTTCTTAGTCACTACCTGGCTTACCCTTCCAAGGGCAACCATTGTCCTGAATTCTAACACCATATATTAGTTTTGCTTACTGTTAAACTTTATATAAAAGAAATCATTCAGTATGTACTTACTTGTGTCTGACTTATTTTATTAACTGATATATTTGCCATGTGTATTTGTAGTTTGTTCATTCTCATTGCTGAAGAGTATTAAGCTGTATGGCTACACTACCATTCTACTGTAATGACGTTTAGGTTATTTTTAGTTTACACACTCTGAGAATAATGTTGCTATAAGGATTACTGTACAAACCTTTTGGTACAAATGAATATGTTTACGTGTATATAAGTGGAATAGATGTTCTTAGTATTACACATATTTATTTTTAGTAGTGTCAAGAAATTTTCCAAAATGTTTGCATGATTTTTATTCCCACTAGCAATGTACAAGGGCTTGAGCTGTTCCACACTGGGTATGGCCTGTCTTTTTCAATTTAGCCATGCTGGTAGATGTCTAGTGGCTCTTACTGTGGCTTTATTTTGTATTTTCCTGATGACTAAAGAAATTAAACACTTTTTTCATATGTTTGTTTAATTGCCAATCTGTTATCCCCTTTGGTGAAATTTATTACCTTTTAATACATTTTCTTCTGTCCATTTTTCTATTTATTTCTCTGCTCTTTTCTTACTGATTTGTAAGAATTTTCAAATATTATTTACACCAGTCTGTTGTACTGTATATACCAGATATCTGTATTACAAGTACCTTCTTTCAATCTGTGTGTTGTTTTTTCACTCTATGAATGGAGCCTTTTGATGATCAGATGTTCTAAATTTTAATGTAGACTACTACAGCAGATATTTTTCTCTCATGATGTGTTTTGCTCATTTCAAGGTCATAAAGATATCTTCTAATATTTCTTTTATATTTGTTGTTTTAACTTGCACATTTATATTTGCAATCCATCTGCAATTGACTTAGAAAAAAGTTTAACAGGTTCTGTTTCTTTTTCCCCATATGAATATCCAATCAACCCAGAATTATTTGTTGAAAGACTATCCAGACTAACCTTACTCTCAAAAATTTAATGGCACCTTTATCCTAAATCAGGTGACTATAAATATGTGATCTACTTCTGAATTTCCTATTTTGTTCCATTCCTCGGTTTATCTATCTATGTATAATGGATTGTAAGTTCATTTGAATTCTCTGCATTTATGTCATCTCTGAATAACAACTGTTTTATGTATTCCTTATCAATAATTATTTTCTTTTTGATGTACTCCAGTAGTTATGTCCTCTAATAAATTTTTTTTAAATAGAGGTAGCAGGAATATTTGTCACATGCCCAAACTCAGGCAGAAAACTCAATAATTTGTCATTTTATCTAATACCTAGTAGACAGTAGATGCTCAATAAATATGCAGATATGAGTCTCCTCAAGGGAGCAGTGCTGCATAATAATTTGTAACACATCCTGAATCACAGAGATATGACTATGAATACTATATCACTTTAATTTATGAATTAGAGGAAATTACTTTGATCTATGCTTTGGTCAAACATTTGTAAGACAGGTATAATAACTAGTAACCTGTTTCTTAGAATTTATGTTATAATTAAAATGTGAAATCCTTAGCTTAGTACCTGTCTAGAGTAAACCCTCACTGTATGTTAGTTTAAATACATTTATATTTACATGGTATGTTTATATACATAATGATTCTAAGATGAATATGTGAACATAGTAGTCAAATTTCAAAAATAACTGAATTTTTAAATATGAAACCCCTTTCTCACAAAGAATAGTACCAGGTTTATAACAGAACAATAAAAACACATTTGAGAATTGAGATTCTATTTCCCCTTCAGACTGAAATTCATCTGCCACATTTTGATGTAATCCAAAATTTGGTCTCATTTTGACCAATTTCCAAGTACATTCCTTGCTTTTAGACAGCTGGTTTACTCAGTCTCTTCTTAAAGTAACCTGTACTTCTCTGAAGCAATTCATCCTACCTAGAATACCCTCCTTTCTTTGTTTTACTTCTGCAAACTTCATATACACTTGAATAAGACCAAGATCAACCCTTATATTAAAACCTTCCATAACTCCTAGGCTTTGTAATAAACTTTTCAATTTATGATACCCCATTAGCACAAGCTTTGGTTGAAATATCATCTTCTCAATGAGATTTCTAAAGACAACTCATTACTTTCCATTACTGCCATTATTGGCATATTAATACCCCTTACTCTTTCCTGCTTGTTCCATAGCACTTATTCCTTTTCAACACACTCATAATATTTATGTATGTATATCATTTCGTATTGTCATAGTTAGGTAAGTACATGTCTATATCTATATAGATAGGTAGGTAGGTATTTATTTGGTTTACTTTTTTATCTGACACTTCCACTAGAATGCAAGCTACTACAGTGCAAGTATTTTGTCTCTTTTCCTCATAATAATTCTCCCCAGTTTATGACATACAGTTGATACACAAGAAATATTAGTAAAATGAATGAATAAAAGAACATATATTAATCTTTCCTCGTATGTATGTTACAAAATGACCTGATAATAACCACTGTGTTTTTTTATTCACCTTCACAACAATAAAATTAAATCCCTCACAAAGTAGAATTCTTTAGGATAGTCACCATTTCAAAAAGAGACACATCAAAATCTCAAAAATACAGTGGGGTCAGGATGTTGGTGTTTAATGGTAATATAGAGAAGATGGGAAATGGGGTAAAGGATGTAGTAACAATAAATGTCAGAAAGGCCTGAGAATGTAGCAAAACCCCTAGCCTTTGCAAGTCTGGTTTCAGGATTGATCTATGACTCAGAATATGCTGGGCTGTGGATACTTGCAAGACTGAGTGAATAAACAGCACTGCAGTTTGGGAAGGGGAGTGGGCCAATATAATGCGATGGTTCAGAGAAGAATTATAATACCAAGTTCAAATCCTGTCTCTGTCACTTATTTGTAGTGTGAGCTTGGCAAAGTCGATATTCCTCCTCTGTTCCACATTTTCCTCAATTGCAATAAGAAGATGAGAACAGCACATGTCAGTTCTTTTGTGTATATATCCAGAAATGCAATTGCTCTATCAAATGATAATTCTATGTGTAAAGTTTTGAGGAACGATCATACTGTTTTCTGCAGCAGCCACACCATTTTCAATTCCCACCAGCAATGCACAAGCGTTCTAATTTCTCCACATTTATGTCAACACTTGTTTTCTGCTTTTTCTTTTAATAATAGTCATCCCAATGGGTGTGAAGTGTTATCTCATTGTGGTTCTGATTTCCATTTCCCTAATGATTAGTGATGGTGAGCGTTTTTCATGTGCTTATTGGCCATTTGTATACCTTGTTTGGAGAAGTGTCTATTCGTCTTTGCCCAATTTTGAAATGGGTTGTTTTATTGTTGTTGAATTTTAGGAGTTCTTTATATATTTTACATATTAATTTCTTCCCAGATATGTGCTTTGCAAATATTTTTCCTCATTTTGTGGGTTGCCTTTTTACTCTGTTGATAATGTCTTTTGATTCATAAGTGTTTATACTTTCGATGAAGTCCAGTTTGTCTTTTTTTTTTTTCTGCTTCTGCCTTTGGTGTCATACCCAAAAACACAACATGGCAAAGCTATTCTCTAATTTGTTGGCATAAATAACACAACAATCCTGGAGCCAGAGTTGCAATTCCCAAGTCTTTCCATATATTATTTCCAACCTATAGTTATCACTGACTTATAGGTAAGGCAGACTAGTACTTGGAGTAATATGGGACACATTACACAGTCAAAGTTAGGCCAAGGGAGTGAGTGTCATATGTATGTTATATATTACAGATTTCATGAAGGCATTAGGCATGAAATGTACAGGATTTGAAGCCCAACAGACCAAAAGCTAGTATATCTATTCATGGCACCTTGGGCAAGCTTTGAAATCTCCCAGTCCCAAACCCCAAGTACCCAAACTCTAAAAATGACAATAATACTTACTCAGAGTTATGTAAATAACTTGTGCAGTTCTTGGAATCTACTACTAGGAACTCTACTGATGGTAGCTAAAACAACCATTAAAAAATGATACGTACGTCTCAAGTATTCTCCCATTCTGTGTAGCATATTGGTTGACATATAGGAGTTAAATAAAAGCTGTGGTTTAAGTATATGTATATCACGAGCTCACAGTGAAATGACTCTACTGCCTCTATCCAGAGAAAGGAGACTCGATTTCTCAGTTATCACCTATGCTCTGTTTGAGGTCCTTATAGTATGCATGTGAAAAACATATGATCTAAAAATACTTGAATTTGCTAGAACAAAAGATGACAAAGTATAGTTGTAATAATCACAAAGTCATTGTAGTTGTATGCTTTCTTAAATACCAAAACAATTTTGCTGCTTAAACTGGAGGGGGCATTTGGGGACCACACAAATAATACATAGAAACAAAGGAGGAATTTAACTTGATGCAAAATTGCATTGAATTTGGATACTTTACATTTGCTTTTTAATTGAACAGAAACTGACACTTTTAAAGAAAAACAAATATAAAGCTATTCATTGGGCTTCCCTGGTGGCGCAGTGGTTGAGAGTCTGCCTGCCGATGCAGGGGACACGGGTTCGTGCCCCGGTCCGGGAGGATCCCACGTGCTGCGGAGCGGCTGGGCCTGTGGGCCATGGCCGCTGGGCCTGCGCGTCCAGAGCCTGTGGTCCGCAGCGGGAGAGGCCACGGCAGTGAGAGGCCCACGTACCGCAAAAAAAAAAAAAAAAAAAAGAGAAAAAGAATAAAAGATATTCATTAACATTTTATCTGAAAGCGGTATGGGAATATAATCCAATGTCTTCTTTTGACTGTTATTTTTGCTAAGAACAAGTGAATTGTCTATTTCTTTATAAAGCTTAAACTGCTTTTTAATCAGAGGACTATTTTAAACATGGTGAATTATTTTTCTTATTGTAAAAGTAATATACGTACATTGTTGAAGAGAGAGGAGTGAAGAATAATAAAAAATAATAAATAATAAATAGAAAATAGTTGGTAGTGACAACTATTAATGTGTTAGTGTGCCCTCTTTCATTTTTCTTCTTTTTATAAGTTTTAACATTTTAGTATCAACTAATAGACTCATATTGTTTGTATCCTCAATTTTCATGTAATATTATAATGTAAACAATTTCCTAGGCCATTATTTTTAAAATCTGAGTTTTCATAGTTGCATAAAATTCCATTATATGAAAGTGCCATAGTTTACTTACTATGCTAAAGCTGGAATTTCACTTTTGTTGCTATTACAAATACAACTGTGAATTAATCAAAGTCTTATTTTTGAGCAACAGAAATCTAACTCAAATCAACTTAAGCAAGAAGCAGACCAAAATTATTTTATTTGAAAAATACTAGTATATCTCCTGCAGATGAAGGATGACTTCCACCAACAAACCATAACAAATATATGAGTATGGCAGGGTCTCATGAATCACTGGGACTAGGGTTTCAATTCCTCCAAGATCCATCTCTCACTCTGTATGATATTGTGATTTATAATAAGAAATATATATTTGGTCTTTGTCCTTGTTTCTGGTACAGAGCTCCTAAAATCTTTGAAATTTCCTGAGTGATAAAAGGTGTGTTGTTATGTTAATAGGGTTACTTTTGGACCTGTGGGAGCTGGTTGCCAGGAGAACCAACCACATGATTAGAGGGTTGGAAATTTCAGTTCCACCCCAGATCTCTGGGAAGGGGAGAGGGACTGGAGGTTGAATCAGTCAACAATGGCCAATGATTTAATCAATGATGCCTATGTAATGAAGCCTCCATTAAAAACCCAAAGGGAGTGGGTTTGGAGACCTTCCAGGTTGGTGAACATGCGGTGATTTGGGGAAAGTGGCATACTTGGAGAGAGCATGGAAGCTCCAAGCCCTTTCCCCATACCTTGCCATATGCAACTCTTCCACCTGGCTGTTGCTGAGTTATATTCTTTTATAATAGACCAGCAATCTAGTGAATAAATGGGTTTCCTGAGTTCTTTAAGCCACTGTAGCTAAGTAATCAAACAGCAAGGTAGCAGGATACAAGATTAACATACAGAAATCAGTTGCATTTCTTTACACTAACAATGAAATATCAGAAAGGGAATGTAAAAAAAAAATCCCTTTAAAAATCACATCAAAAACAAATACTTAGGAATAAACCTGACCAAGGAGGTGAGAACTATCAAACATTAATAAGGGAAACTGAAGATGATTCAAAGAAATGGAAAGATATCTCAAGCTCTTGCATTGGAAGAATTAATACTGTTAAAATGGCCATACTACTCAAAGCAATCTACAGATTTAATGCGATCCCTATCAAATTACCCATGACATTTTTCACAGAACTAGAACAAATAATCCCAAAATTTATCTGATACCATAAAAGACCCAGAATTGCCACAGCAATCCTGAGGAAAAAGAACAAAGCAGGAGGCATAACCCTCCCAGACTTCAGACAATATTACAAAGCTACATTAATTAAAACAACATGGTACCAGCACAGAAACAGACATATGGATCAATGGAACAGAATAGAGAGCTCAGAAATAAACCTATGCACCTATGGTCAATTAATCTTTGACAAAGGAGGCAAGAATTTACAATGCAGAAAAGACAGTCTCTTCACCAAGTGGCATTGGGAAAGCTGGACAGCCACATATGTAAATCAATGAAGTTAGAACACACCCTCACACCATACACAAAAATAAACTCAAAATGGCTTAAAGACTTAAATATAAGATGTGACATCATAAAACTCCTAGAAGAGAACATAGGCAAACATCCTCTGACATAAATCATACAAATGTTTTCTTAGGTCAGTCTCCCAAGGAAATAGAAATAAAAGCAAAAATAAACAAATGGGACCTAATCAAACTTACAAGTTTTGTACAGCAAAGGAAACCATAAAGAAAACGAAAAGACAACCTACAGAATGGGAGAAACATTTGCACATGATGTGGCTGACAAGCACTTGATTTCCAAATATACAAACAGCTCATACAACTCGACAGCAAAAAAACAAGCAACCCAATCAAAAAATGGGTAGAAGTCCTAAATAGATATTTCTCCAAAGAAGAAATACAGATGGCCAACAGTCACATGAAAAGATGCTCAACATCACTAATTTTTAGAGAAATGCAAATCGAAACTACAATGAGGTACCACCTCACACCGGTCAGAGTGGCCATTATTTAAAAATCTGCAAATAACAAATGCTGGAAAGGGTGTGGAGAAATGGGAACCCTCCTACACTGTTGGTGGGAATGGAAATTGGTGCAGCCACTATGGAAAACAGTATGGAGGCTCCTCAGAAAGCTAAAAATAGGATTACTATATGATCCAGCAATCCCACTCCTGGGCATATATCCAGACAAAACTATAATTCAAAAAGATGCATGTACCCCTATGTTAACAGCAGCACTATTCACAATAGCCAAAACATGGAAACAACCTAAATTTCCATCGACGGATGAATGGATAAAGAAGATATGATACATATATACAATAGAATACTACTCAGCCATAAAAATGAATGAAATAATCCCATTTGCAGTAACATGGATGGAACTAGAGATTATCATACTAAGTAAAGTAAGTTAGAAAGAGAAAGACAAATACCATATGGTATCATATACATGTGGAATCTAAAATATGACACAAATGAACTTATCTACAAAACAGAAACGGACTCACAGACATAGAGAACAGACCTGTGGTTACCAAGGGGAGGTGGTAGGGGAGGGATGGATTCGGAGTTTGAGATTAGCAGATGCAAATTATTGATATTATATATAGAATGGATAGACAACAAGGTCCTTACTATATAGCACAGGGAACTATGTTCAATATCCTATGATAAACCATAATGGAAAAGAATATTAAAAAGAATGTATGTATATATGAATAACTGAATCACTGCTGTACAGAAGAAATTAACACAACATTGTAAATCAACTATACGTCAATAAAATAAATTTTAAAAAAAGAGAATGAGAACCAAAAAATAAAAAAATAAAAATAAATATAGCCAGTAAGTCAGAAGTACAATTGATAATTTGGACTTGTGATTGGCATCCTGAGTTGGAGGGGGACATTGGAACCTCCAGTTTGTAGTTGGCTGGTCAGAAACACAGCTAACAGCCCGGGCTGGTGACCTGTGTCTAAAGTGGGTAGCAGTTTGGTAGGACTGAACCCTAAACTTGTGGAACCTGATGCTATCTCCAAGTAGGTAGTGTCAGAATTAAATTGACTTCTCCGGCAACCTGCTGGTGTTTGAGAGTTGTTTGATGTTGTAGGGAAACCCCCTCTTCCCAATGGAATTGGTACCAGTACCCTTTTATTCGCTCTCCTGTCATCTTGTTTCCTTCCTTTTTCAGTTTTTTTCTTACCAAATGCAGACTGATTTCCACCACATGGCAAGATGTTCATTGATAGTATCAAGCCTTATTTTCCTAGTTTCTTCCACAAATAAACAACCCAAACTGCTTTACACAGTTTTGGTGAAGGATTTTAATTGGCTTATCTTGGTTCTAGGCAGATGCTACCAAAGCCATGAGGAAGTGAGCTGTGGTGGGGAATGGTGTCTAGGAGAAATGAAGGGTACACTGCTGACCACAGTATAGTGATCCATATATATATGCTGTTTGTGATGCAAACAGCATCTTGTGCACTTATCTTTCCCCATATCCATGATTATTTCTCAGGATAAACTCCTAAATGGGAACTACTCTTTCAAACCGAAAGAGTGCTTTTAAGGCTTTTGATACACATTGCTAGGTTGACTCTTAGTAATGTGTCATCAATTTTATACTCAGTAAAAGTGAGTTTATAATGAAAATTTCACCAATGACATCTTAGCATATTTAAAAATTACGTCAGATTGATAGAAGATATTTGTGTATTAGTTTTTTATTGCTGAGTAACAAATTATAACAAACTTAGTGGCTTAAAACAATTACTTGTTATCTTACAATTCTGTACGTCAAAAGTCCAGATGTGCTTAGGGTCTCTCAAGGCCAATAATAAGATGTGGACCAAGTGGGACTCCTATTTAGAGGCTCTGGGAAGAACTGCTTCTGAGGTCATTCAGGTTGTTGATACAATTCATTTCCTCATGATTGTTGAACTGAAGTACACGTTTTATGGCTTGATGTCATCTGGGAATTGCATTTGGTTCCTAGAAGCTGTTCTTCAGTCTTTACATGTAGCTCCCTCAGTCTTCTAGCCGGCAGTGGTATGAGAAATCCTTCTCATATGTCAAATCTGTCTGACTTCCCCTTCTGCCACCATCAGGAGAAAGTGCTCAAGCTATTAAGGGCTCATCCAGCCCACCTGGGTAATTGATCTATATTAAGGTCAACTGTGACATACAAAATTAACGTAATCATGGGAGTGATAGCTCATTATATTCAAATTCTAGGGACCAGAGCTGGGTATCTTTGGGGAAACATTTTAGAAATTCTGCTTACAGGATACAGAATTTTACAGGTTTAAATACATAGTTTTGTGAAAAGTAATACTATAAGGAAGTCAAGATATTTGATATCTAGATCTGACATATCCACTAGTTATATGTGTCTCCATGAGCAATATATTTACCTGTCTAACCTAAGTTTTCTCCTATGCAAAAAAATTGTATTATATAATTCCTAGCTTTCTTTCTATTCAAAAAGAGCCTAATATTTGAAAGACTAATATGGATCAGTAAACTAAACAATACACTATAGATTCTATAGGCTGTTTCTTTGTCTTCCAGAGATATATCCCTACACTCTAGTTTGACCTATATCACAAAGCTGGACTTATCCTTCCAATCGGCTTTCTCTCCATAGTATTATATCTGCCAGTATATCCATCTCTTCCTTTGATATCCAACTCCTATGCCACTAACTTCACTTCTTATGATGATTTAGTAGTAGGAATCTCAGATTCTTTACAGGTCATAAATGGGCAAAAAAATCTTCATCAAGAGGGGAGTGTTTTGTTCTGGCTAGCTGTGGGAAGAGAGAGAATTAAGAAAACAACAGATCAGGAGATAAATGAAGAAAAAATGAGGTCTCATTGTTTAGACCCTATTCCATTTGGTGACACATCGAGAACTTGGCAGGAAGGTGACAAATTTCTAAAACCGATTCATCAAAATTTTTATGAGTTGGATACTCTTAATCAATTAAGTGATGCCTCTGAAAACTGTATGCAGTATTGCACTCCATTTCAATATATTCTTTATGCATTAGAATAAATTCCTTATTGTACTCTAGAGGACTTGAATGAAATTTTATAAGACTCTCCTGACATAAGTGGTACACAGGGCTCTTATCTCAAATATTAGTACATCTCGATTAAATGTAAAATGAAATCTTAGAACAAGTGGGATATCTTATATAGAGAATAGGTCCGTATACCTTCTATGAAAAACTAGGGGTGGATTTTTTTGAAGAGAAGCATTCTATAATTAGAACTTTGTAAATGTATCAGTATGTTTCCTTTGAATAGATTAGTTTTGGTAACTTACATAAATGTGCAGAGGATGGTATGTTTGTGCTACTGTTCTGAAAGCAAGGGGATATTCTTATTAGCTTTATCTCCATCTGTGTATAAAATAACCAGACAGCACTTGTTAATAATGTCAAATTATCTTTGTGAAAATTTGACCAAGGAGCTCTCTTTCAAAACCCTTTAGCTAGTATCTTTCAGAAAACTGAATGCCATCTGCTGATGTGAGACTATGTAACATAGCAACTACAGCTCTTTAGCAGGAAGATACTACACTAGTCAGACAGCTGACTTTGGTTGGGTAATAACAATACCATTTATTTTTAAGAGAAACCATGTTCAAATATTTCAGTTATTTTCATGCTTTCCAGAAAATTATCAGACTTATGGCATCTAGCTTGTATCCCTTTAACTGGGAATGTATTATATTTATAGAACGAAGAAAATCATTTAACACACATAATTTATCTACTTTTATAATTCAGAGTATTTCACTGTACTTGCATTTAGAATTCAATTCCAATACAAATTATGAAACCAAAAATAATTGACTTATCAAGAGCTACCTGAATGTGCCAATAGCTATATTTAATGTGCCCTGTGGATCTCTGGACTGCAGGAAACAGATATTCCTCTATACTTCATCATCTGAAAATAACAGATTATATTACGACTCTTTGGTCTGGCTGTGGTTGGTCAGCCTATCTATCTATCTATCTATCTATCTATCTATCTATCTATCTAGAAAGAGAGGGATAGGGTTTTACAGATTTACACAAGATGAACAAAAACATATCATGAAGAAAAAATACATATTCAATAGCATTGATTCATACTGAGCCTGCTTAGCCTACTCCTACCTTAAAATCAACAGCAGAATTTTTTCCCGCTATTCTTGCTTAAATGTCTGTTTTCCATTCTCAACTCATGCTTACTCAACTATTTTATCTCTTCGTGCCATAAATTAACACTTGAAAATACCAGTACATTACATAACTGATAAGTATATCTGGGTAGTATTTTCCACCAATGTCTTCTTCTAGCACCTTCACAGACAGCATATTTATTGTGTAAAGAAAAAGAATGAAAAAAAGAAAATAGACAGTTGTAGCCATATTTATTGTGTCTATGTGTACCGATTATCAAGTCATAGAGAGTGAATGTCCTTTTAATGGTGCCTATATTGAATTAGAGAATAGCGACGGGACAAAGCAAATCTGGCAGTATAAAATTTACTCTGATAATAATTTATCCTAATTGCTAGGCTACCACTTAATCCAAGTGGTCTGAAAGACTTACTGCACTTCTTTATTTATATTACTCTCTAGGAATAAGTCATAGCTGTATGAAAGAGTTCTTAAATTTTAAAGAACCACAGAAGAGATCTACCCAACTTATTTTGATCCAGAAAATGATTATTACAACTACAGTTGATATATATCAGCTTTGGTTGTCTTTGATTATGAAATAAGACATGTTCATATATTTGCTAAATTTGCTAAATTAAAACTATTTGAAGCTCTCAACAGGTTTACTCAGAAACTAGCCCAATTTCAAGGGGCCCTTTTATTTTGGGGGGCCCCTAAGACACAGTTCACACTTCTACAGGTCAGTCTACCAGCTGCTCCCACCACATTATGCTACACTTGATAACACATTTTCTTTATTTTTTAAAAAAAATTATATATTTTAAGCTATACAACAAGATGATTTGTTATACACATACATAATGAAATGATTACTGTAGTCAAACTAATTAAGGTGCTACTACAGGAGTGGTTTTTATGGTGCAAGTGTGCCTCAGCTTTTCCTACCATTTTGATGTGGGTATTTTCTTAGTAGCCCAGTGTAGGTGTGTAGAAGTCTCTCAACTAGTTCTGGATTTCCCTCAGAGGGAATTGATCTATGCGTAGCTGTGTATTCTGTGGGTCCCTGGGAACAGGGTAAGTCAGGAGCCTACTATTCTGCCATTTTCTTGACCCATTAATGTATTTTGTTTTCTTGCTTCAGCTACTATTTCTTTAGAGCCATAATGCAGATTTGAGGGTTGAAGATTTGAAGAAAATTGTTAAAAATAAAATCTCCTGCCAATCCAGTAAGAGCTCCTCACAAAGAAATAGAAAATGAAACAGTTTTATTATTAAATAAGCATTAAACCAGACCATTATACACATCACAGGCAATCTTCTAAAGAGATTACAAAAAAAAAAAAAAAAAGGAAATCTTACACTTTCATATGGTCAGGCAGATATAATCTATTACATATGTGTTAACTGTCTTTATCCAAAGGAAAGATAAAACTTCTTCATTTTCGCCACCAGCAGCAGACTACTACTTGGAGCCTGGCATCTACACTAAATTCCCACAATGACAAGGAGACAGGATGCCAGTCTCTTTAATAAACATACTTAAAAAGATGGTTCTATGTCCCCCAAGAATGACATTTCTGGGATGCAGAACTGGCAAGAGTCTTATTTAGCTTTTGAAAAGATTTACATACAACTTAAAGGGACAGACAAAATATTTACAATATCAAGTTCTCTAAAGAAAATACGAAAAGAAAAAGGAAGTGGAATTCCCTTTCTCTTTTGACAACAGAAAAAAGTTCTTTATTTGTTTGTTAGTTTTAGATTTGTATTTTCCCTTACATGATCCTTTCACCAATCTGTGCTATAAATATCACTGGAAATGAAGCAGTTCTGCTTAGGGAGGTTTACTCAAAATTATACACAAAACCATTTAGTCAGTTTATATGCTTAATTCTCCTAATTTGGGGGGTTGAATTAAGGTCTTGAGGCAGATAGTAAAGAGATGCCCTTCTGTGTCCTCCTTTTTCCTCTTCTCTGCACCAAGTCAACTTACCTCCTCCTGTGGTTACAAGCCCCCCCCCGCATGACGCTGGAGTCAGGCTATAGTGGTGGGGGTCATAGGATCACAGACCCAAGAGATTACCAGCCTAAATATGCTATTAGATGTCAAAAAGTGGAATAAGGCATATTGGTATATGGTGGAATTTCAGTCCTTTTATAAAATCAAAAGGTCTGTAAATAATTTATGTTACTGAATGTGTGATTTCCTATTTAATGTCAGTTTGTATGTGTGTGTGAATGTGCAGAAAAAATTACTTTACTTTGAAAATATGTATAACTCTTCGTTTCCTGTAACTGAGTTCCTCATAAGTCAAATATTGGTCTCAAGACTCCTAGTCTACTCTGTTAAGAACTACTGCAGTACTGTCATTTATTTAATCAAAACTACAGTGAGGTACCACTTCACACTGGTCAGAATGGCCATCATTAAAAAGTCTACATATAACAAATGATGGAGAAAGTGTGGAGAAAAGCGAACCCTCCTACACTGTTGGTGGGAATGTAAATTGGTGCAGCCACTATGGAAAACAGTATGGAGGTTCCTCAGAAAGCTAAAAATAGAGTTACCATATGATCCAGCAATCCCACGCCTGGGCATATATCCAGAAAAAACTAATTCAAAAAGATACGTGCACCCCCTATGTTCATAGTGACACTATTCACAATAGCCAAGACATGGAAGCAACCTAAATGTCCAGCGACAGATGAATGGATAAAGAAAATGTGGTACATATATACAATGGAATACTACTTAGTCCTAAAAAAGAATGAAATAATACCATTTGCAGCAACATGGATGGAACTAGAGGTTATCATACGAAGTGAAGTCAGAAAGACAAATACCATGTGATATCACTTACATGTGGAACCTAAAATATGACACAAATGAACTTATCTACGAAACAGAGATGGACTCACAGACATACAGAACAGACTTGTGGTTGCCAAGGGTGAGCGAGTGTGAGGGAGGGATGGAGTGGGAGTTTGGGGTTAGCAGACACAAACTCATATATAGAATGGATAGACAACAAGGTCCTACTGTATAGTACAGGGAACTGTATTCAATATCCTGTGATAAACCATAATGGAAAAGAATTTTAAAAAAGAATGTATATATATATAATAAATATATATAATATATATAACATATAATATATTATATATAAATATATATATTATATACATTTATGATATATATTTATATATATATTATATATATATTATATATAAATATATAAAAAATATATATAACTCTTCTATGTGGTAACTACCCTCAAACAAAAATCGGGAGCATTCCAAAATGTAATCTGGAAGTATCTTAAGCAAAACTTAGTAATTTTTAGGCACAGGAACAGTTAGAAACACATTCAGTATATTTAGACATTTTATTTTACTTCTTCTGGAGTTAGTTAGAACAGAAAAACTGAAAGCAGACCCTTTATGTGAAAGGACTTACTCCTGATAATTTTTGTTTTCTTGTACCCTCATCCCAAAATAGATGGCATTTTTGCAAAAAAGTAAGCTAAGTAAGTCAATAACAAAATGAAGGGAAGGCTGAAGAGAAGCTAAACATATTTACCCCTCACTGGAGATCACACATGCATAAAGACAATGAAAGAAGTTTAGAGCTAGAAAGGAAACCAGTGACCAACAAATTTGATGCTTTCATTCTGAATATGAGGAAAACAAGACCCAGGGTCATTAAATAATAACTAGAAATTTTAGATCTGACTATTGCTGTGTCCAAACCTTATCCCCATTTATCCTTAGCTTGGGAATCAGAATTGATGGTTCAAAGGCCCTCAGAGATACCAAGGGTTCTACAACCTGGCTGCATATTAGAACTACTTGAGGATCTTTTAAAATTAACTATGATTGGCCCTGCTCCTTGAAATTGTTGTTGTAGAGTGAGGCGGATATATCCAAATATTTCAAAAGCTTTCCGTGTTTCTCTAAAGTTCAGCCAGAGTTGAGATCCATTTCCAAGGGACCTGAAGCCTTTTTACACCAAAGTGGTCACCAACTTAGAATTAGTGATCTATTAGCTCAAGTTTGATAGTATTCATAATTTTTGTAATCTTTAATACACAACATATTTTTCTTTGTGGAACCCAGTAATTCATCTAGATATACTGGATTTTACTTTAAAAAAATCTCCATTCAAAATCCATTACCTGTTTGACACATTATTTATAACATCAGACTCTGATATGCTGGGTTGAAGTTCAAAATATTTATCAGCTGATAAACTTCCATGATGAATGAGACAGGAAAGAGAAATCTTGCACAAACAGCTTTCTCCCTCTGTTCATAAGCAACACTGTCTTTTCTTCTAGTAGATTATAAAGATATATCAAAACAATTTGCCAATAAAATATACCTGAATGATATAATGTTGGCATATGGCCAAATTATATTGAAAAACTAAATATGGTTGAGAAAATTATTATTCCCCAACCTTGAAACCTTTACAGACTGTTGAACACTAAAATAGGCCAATATTTCTTTAAAATAGCTAAGAACAGTAAGTAAAGTTAAATAATATATCCTCCATCAGCTCTCAAGGGAAAATAAATCTGCTTTGTCAATTCACCTCAAGGGAATAGTTTAATTATATTTCCATTGTAGCTGTCCTTTCTGAGGTTATCATATCTGAAAGAAACTAGCCATAAAGCCTGAACTAGGCATCTTCTGGGAGCCCTAAAACATACGAACATGTATACAGGAATCAATGAGATTTCTTTCCTGATCCACACTCTTTCCCAGAAAGTACAAAATAGTGCCCTTATATTCCAAACACTGGAAAATGTAGTTTCTTTTTAATCAAGATATGTCTTCAAGCAATAAAATGCACAAGTCTTACATTCAGGTTGATGAAATTGACAATTACATAGCCCCAAATAACTACCATGCAATAAAAAATATAGACATTTGCATCACCCTGGAGTTTTCCTCAATGTCCCTTTATAGTTATTTTGCCCAACCTTGTCCACCCAGTGGCAGCAACTTTCTAATCTCTACCACCAATAGTTAGTTTTACTTGTTTTCTCAAGTTTGCCTTCTTTCATTCAAAACTATGTCTTGAGGTCTTGAAGTTCAGTCATCAGAAGTTCATTCCTTTATACTGTTAAGTAGTATTTCATTGTATGGTTGAGCCATACTTCATTTATCTATTCTCTTGTTAATGAACAACTGTTCTTCTGTTTTGTTTTGCCTTTGTTTCTGCAGTGCTAGCTCTTATGAATAATGCTGCTATGAATGTACTGTTATGAGCATATATTTTCATGGAAATTAATTGCAAAGTATAGTGTAAACATATGTTTAAAAGAAACTGCCAAAGAATTCTCTAAATTGTATTACCACTTTTACATTCCCAGCTGCAGTACATGAGGATTCCATTTGCTCTCTATCCTCACCAACATTTTGCGTTGTAAATCTTTTTGACTTTAGCCCTTATGTTTTGCAATGACAGGGAAGACTTAAGAGCTGCTATAATGTGCAGTTTTTGTGCAGGTATTTTTGTGCAGATAGTATTTTTTTGCAGCTTTTTCTATAGAAATTGGAACACAGTAGAATGTAATATATTTTTTATATCAATTATTACTTAAATAAAAAGTATTACTCGTGGCAGGAGAGAATTAAATATTTGGAGCATAGCTAACATTTTCAAGATTTCTTAAACTATGGGAGTGGGATATAAATATTTCTGACTTTAATCATGTGGGTGTGTATTTTTCTCCTCTAGTTGTCTACAGCTCTTATTTAGAAATTGCTGCCACGATTACGTGAATCAAAGTGTTAAAATAAGCATATATTTCCAAAGCTAAAATATGTATTCTGAAATACTTCTTTGCTCTTACCACACAGGACACTAACTCACTAATAGCAGTGACTTAAGCAAATTACTGTCAAAGCCTGTTGAGCACCCTTAGCAGATAATTTTGTTCTTAGGAGAAGTCACAAGTGCGCTATAAAAGACTTCTTCCCTTTGTGCACTGATATTTCTTGGCTCCACTTTCTGTCCCAAACTGTGGTACTTTCTTAATGACCTCAATTGGGGAATATTTGCTTTGGAAAGTTGTTTTTCTCTGTTTGTCCAGTGTGTTCTGTATTTAACATTTTGTCCTTTTCCCTTTGGTTCCAGAACCTACTTATAGATTTTCCCTTTTAATGTGTTGTCTAAGGTCATAGGCTAATTCCAGGATACACCCTTGTCTAGTCACTCCTTCTGTGAACAAATGCTGGATCACAGATTTTCCGTTCTTGCTTGCCTGAGAGTGAAGTATAGAGGTTTTTCTCTGAAGCCAGGGTTCTATGTCTGGTTACAGAAGTCACAAATGGCAAGCAAGGTGACCTTAATATTCCTTAATTATAATACTACCCTTCATCTATAGATTTTCCATATGCAGCTGAGGATACTTTTTGCTAAAACTGACTTTGCATATTCTCCCAACCACTGTACCCTCTCTATGGAAGGCGACTGGAGGCATGGAGCCGTTGAACTAATGTTCAACTTAGACTACTCTCATGCACTTGACACAGAAAAAACCTTCAAGTTCATGACGCTGTCAGTTCTTATACAAGTTATCCTTTAGGACTTATTCTCACATTGTGAGTATGATGGTGTGAGTAGATTCAAGCTTTCTTTCTATGACAACTTACTCCCCTTCTCTTTTCAACTTTTTACTGAAGTATAATATACATATATAAAAGTACACAAATCACAAGTGTGTATAGTGCAATACATTTTCACAAAGTAAACAAGCCTCTGTAACTGCTAATAAAAGCAAGAAATTGAATATCTTCATTGCGCAAGCAGTGCTCCTTGTATGCCTTCTAGTCAACACTCCTCCCTGCCCCAAAGATAATCCTAAATTAACTGGGACACCAACTATTTGATTTGCCTCTTTACTAAATTATAAATAAAGGAAATCTTACAATATGTCAAGCTCCTTTTAGTCAACATTGTTTTTGAAATTAATCCATGTTTTAGTAGAGTAATAATTAGTTTATCTCAATGCTATACAGCAGAGGTCAGAAAACCTTTCCTGTAAAGGGCCAGATACTAAATTTTGTATGCTTTGCAAGCCATATAGGTTGTGTTGTAATTATTCAACTGCTGTTGTAGCACAAAAGAAGCTGCAGACATACGTAAACAAGAGTGTGACTGTGTTCTAATAAAACTTTATTTACAAAAACAGGTAGTAGGCCAGCTGGGCCAGATGGTTTTAGTTTGCTGATTGGCAAAATCCCCTTGAAGGGGGACTGCCCAGTCCCCTTGAAGGCCTGGTTTCTGAACTGCCTTGGCAGTTACTTGGCTGAGTGATGAGATGTGCAGTTCAAAAGGAGTGTGGCAGGTACCGCAGACAGGACCAAAGCAAAACAAGTCATTTTTTGGAGGTTTATCCTGCCAGGATCTGGGTTGATTTTAAAGACTGCTCAAAAAGTCTCATACTGAGACCACTGCCAATTTTCAAGTAGTCGATAAAAAAAATTTTATAGAGTTTTATGGAAATAAGGCAGAAAAAACATATGTATTGATTTTTAGAATAATAAAGAATGAAGATACCCCACTACCTTTATAACTAGCTAGTTCCTTTCATTTTTTTTTTTTTTTTTTTTTTTTTTTTTTTTTTTTTTGCGGTACTAAGGCCTCTCACTGTTGTGGCCTCTCCCGTTGCAGAGCACAGGCTCCGGACGCGCAGGCTCAGCGGCCATGGCTCACGGGCCCAGCCGCTCCGCGGCATGTGGGATCTTCCCGGACCGGGGCAAGAACCCGTGTCCCCTGCATCGGCAGGCGGACTCTCAACCACTGCGCCACCAGGGAAGCCCTCCTTTCAATTTTTGAAAAGCTATATAATAAATCGTATTGCCAGATTTGTTTGTTGATGTTGAGTTAACATGAGCAAAAGAAAACTATTTGTTCCATCATCAAATTGCTGAGCTTGAAATATTTACTTCTATAGAACACACAAGCCTATGCTGACCATGGGTAATTGCCTATTTTATGATTTGAGTCACTCTGATTAACTTTATAATTGACTAGGTCACCCTAATATAAAGTTTCAGCTTTTTAAAAAAGTCTAACATTTTTTTGTTTTAATTATAGTTTTACTTCATATCTCAGGGGAAATTCCTAGTCCTTTTTTTAGTTCCATATTATTTTAATTATATTTTATGTTAGAATAATCTATGTAGAATACAGTCAATGCTCTTTTTCTAAAGTTTTTAAAATGACTTAAAAATGTCTGTATTAAAGATCAAAAACTTGAATATTTATCCATTTTCATAGTTAGTTTTAAAATACATCAAAGTATTGAATGACATGTGAAAAACACTAAGCAGAGCTCATCATTATTATCTTTCTGTTTCATGAATAAATTAGCAAATGAAAATTAAGTTTCATGAATTAATATCAAAGGATTAGTCTGTTCCTGACAATAGGTTAATAGATGGCGGAGTAAGCTACAAAGACCTTCCTTTTAAATAATTGGTATCATCTATTGTATACTTAGATATAGGAATTTATTCTATGAATATATTTCCTTGGAAATCTACTGAATCAAATGTAAAGATTTATGTTGCAAGATGAATTATTTTTTCCTTTCAAATAATTTTCAAATGTACACATCATATAAATCAATATGAATGGGTTACCAGTTACCATCAGTTGGCAAAATAAAATGTATTAAATGTCATAAAAGGTAGGCAATACAGTAAAATATCACTGAAAGCAAGACATAAAAATTAATTTGTTACTCTAACAGCTATAAATTATAAAATAGTTTTCAATGCAATCATATCAGTAAATACTTACACTTCATCTGTTAATGTAATCTCCTAAAGTACTTGGACAAGTTTTTCATTGTCATAAAAGGTTTAATAAACATTACTGTAAACATATTTATAAAACTCAATTGCTGAGTAAAACTTGTAAAACACATGGAACAAATCCCAAGATGAACTAGACTTTCCTGTTCTGTTTTAGTTTTCTACCAGAAGACTGAATTGATGCTGCTTTATTATTTATACAGTTTTAATTCATCTGTATCAACTATACTTTCTTAAAGTTGCTTTAGTTCCCAAACATTATATCTAAAGAGTTACAGACCTGGTATTTTGAGCTTTCCAGTTCTTCACAGGAGCTTATAATTAAAACATAGAGCAAAAACTGAAATCAAGGACTACTCTGGTAACTCAGTGTCCAAGAACCTCCAACTTGCTTTCTGAGAAAAGGAAGGAAACAGTGCACTAGACACAGTACATTGGAGGTGTCTCTGGACTTGTATTTTCTGCTAAAGGAGCTCAGAACATTTAGGAAGAGCCACTCAATCATTCATGTACTATGGGCCAATCCAACACCACCTCTGACATTGATTAATTAAAATAATTTCTTTTTGTTTCATTCATATGTTTAAGCACTTATTTTTTAATAATGTTTTTAATAATGTTACCTAATAATGGAAATAATGGAATAGAAACTAAGGATTTTTCTGTTTATTTATGCATTTCAGAAATATTTATCCAGGTGAACAAGCTCATGGATAACTACATTTAACTTTACATTTAAATCTCTAAACAATGCATAAAACAAATATATTTCTGAAAAACATTTTTTGCTTCTTTATTTCATTATTTATAAATGGAACAATAATTTTTTGTATACATCCTGGCTATCTATAGATCATAGATTTTATTGACTCTGATCAATAGTAGCCATTAAATTATTAATTTTCTCTGAAAGTAAAAGAGAGTGATTATCAAGCTAGCATTGATAGGTTCACAATAAGTGAAAATATTGGAAGCTGATTTAAAAGTGAAATGACATAAGTTGTGAAAAGACAGATGTGCAATAATTTGGAAGAAAAAATTACACTTAAGTATGTGGAGAGCATGCATAAAATTTTTTAAAAGTCATTTCTGGGCTTCCCTGGTGGCGGAGTGATTGAGAGCCTGCCTGCCAATACAGGGGATACGGGTTTGTGCCCCGGTCTGGGAAGTTCCCACATGCTGCGGAGCGGCTAGGCCCGTGAGCCATGGCCGCTGAGGCTGTGCGTCCGGAGCCTGTGCTCCGCAACAGGTGAGGCCACAACAGTGAGAGGCCCGCGTACCAAAAAAACAAAAAACAAAAACAAAAAAGTCATTTCCACATAGGTTCAAATACAGCATTTTCTTTGCAGAGAGTATGAGTTAGTACTACATTTGTTTTTTAAACATCTAAAAATAGGCTGGTATCCTGTTAGTAAGGACTGAAGTAAGCCAACCTCTGTTTTAGCTGCCATGATAATTATCAGAGAATAATGTCGCAGTTTGAGACCCTGCATTTTAATAATAGCAGAGAACAGCAATCATGATTAATGACTTAAGAAACAAGACCTATAAGATAGATAAAAAGAACTAATTTTATTAATCTTGGAGGCAAAGAAAGAAAATATATATAGGTGAACCTGAAATACAGGTTAAACAAAATAATTTCCTTGGTCAAAAAAGATATACTTGAATAAAAATAGGTAGGATTCAGCTCATTATTTATCATTTGTAGGAATTTTTCATTTCAGAAAATATTTATTTAAATAAAACTAGCTTCAGTTTTTCCATAGTTGAATATATATTGACCTTAATGTGCTAGTTCAGAAACTTAATCTTAATGCAAATAAATCAGTGAATTTTGAGTTTTTTTCAGTGAATGACACATTTCCTGTTCCTCCTTTTTGTTTCCTTGTACTTGAAGTTCTGGGTGATTTGGACAGAGAAGGGCAACTGACAATTAATCATCATATTCTCTCCTTGCTGGATTTGACTGACATTTCTATGCAACCCTCTTGTTCCCATGCAAGCCATTATGCCTCCTGTTAATCCCAGACATGACCCTTCTTAGATCCCCTGGTCCTCTCTCAGATACTTCCATACTCCTTTAACAGAAATATTTAGATAATCTCTTATAACAGCAGTCCCCAACCTTTTTGGCACCAGGGACCACTTTCATGGAAGACAATTTTTCCATGGACCAGGGGTGGGGCGATGGTTTGGGGATGATTCAAGCACATTACATTTATTGTGCACTTTATTTCTATTATTAGTACATTGTAATATATAGTGAAATAATTATACAACTCACCATAAGGCAAAGTCAGTGGGAGCCCTGAGCTTGTTTTCCTGCAACTAGATGGTCCCATCTGGGGGTGATGGGAGACAGCGATACCCGAGGTGTGTTGCTTATGTCCAGTCTACTCCATAAAATGCAGCTTAATTGTCACTTGCCACTCACTGATAGGGTTTCAATATAAGTTGGCAAGCAATTTATTTATTGTGGTCTCTGGGCAGTCAAACCTCTCTGCTAACGATAATTTGTATTTGCAGCCGCTCCCCAGCACTAGCATCACAACCTCAACTCCACCTCAGATCATCAGGCATTCGATTCTCATAAGGAGCGTGCAACCTAGATCCCTTGCATGCGCAGTTCACAGCAAGGTTCATGCTCCTATGAAAATCTGATGCCGCCACTGATCTGAGAGGAGGTGGAGCTCAGGCAGTAATGTAAGCGATAGGGAGCAGCTCTAAATACAGATGAAGCTCCACTCAGTTGCCTGCCGCTCACCTCCTGCTGTGCAGCCCAGTTCCTAACATGCCACGGATTGGTACCGGTCCATGGCCCAGGGGTTGGGGACCCCTGTCGTATAACACTCTGAGGCATGAGCAACTTGTAAGGTGTCTCAGACCTTTCTATTTCACTGAGCCAGGAATGTATTTCTAGCCTTCTGTTGCTACAATGGAACTTTGGGAAAGGGACCAGTGCCTCCCAAGTTTTACATTGAAAGGGAAGCACCTGTTGTCATTGTTGTTTCATTCTTTCCATTAACAGATTCTAAAATTTAACTAGGATTCTAACTTTCCCTTATTCCAAGTTGTGGATTAATGAGATGGGTTTGGTAAAAAAGATGTCTTCCCTCAGGGACAACAATACCTTGCTTTAAATCAACATTTATCCCCTCTCCTATCAATGCCCACCATTTCATCACTGAAATAAAACAGAATCTTACACCATTTTTCCAAATATTTGTTTTTATGCCATAAATTTCATTTGTGAAATCCTTCAGATATTTTCTTTTCTAATCAGATGGCAGGCTGTAAAGACTCAAATCCTCCTCTCCCCCCAAAAAAAAAATCAAAAGAAGATTAGTGAGTTGCACTCAGTGTTTTTCTCAGAGATGCAAGTTAAAAAATATTTGAAGTTCAATTATATAATTGACTACATTAACAGAATTAGGGGAAAAAAATAAAAGATTGGCTTCATTAGGGGCAGAAAAGGCAACTGAAAAATCCAACATTCATTCATGATAAAAAGAAAAGAAATCTTACAGATTTGGATTAGAAGGAAATTTCCTCAACCTAAAAAGTGACATCTAAAAGATGTTATAGATAAATTATTCAATAATTGGTGAATTATTGAACTATTTGAATCCTTCTAAGTTAAGAACTAGTCAAGGATATCAACACTCCCTCTCCTATCCAACATTATAAAGAGATCTTAGTACAGTGAGAAAAAGAAAAAATAGTATAAACTTAGAAAGGAAGGCATTAATCTGTCTTCATACAACATAACAGTTCACACAGAAAATCTAAAAGGTTTACAGAGTTTGAGGTCAAGATTTAAAATCATTAATATTGCTGTATATTAGCAACAGACAATTGAAAAATAAAATTTTAAAAATTCTATTTACCTCAACATCAAAGTCATAAAAAATCATATGCTTAGCCAGCTTTACCAAAATATAAATAACTTTATTGAGAGAAATTAGGAATGAAAATAGGTTAATGGTTCGAAAGAACACTCTTCATATGTCAATTTCCTCAAACTGATTTATAGATTCAATTCAATTTCAATGAAAACAACAGACTATTTTGTAGAAATTGAGGAGCTGAATCTAAAATTTACAGATTAGGGAAAGCACTGATTTTAGACAATATGATAGGATCATTCCCTGGTGTTACCCTAAATATATATTTTATTCTTTTGTCCTTTGCAGACAGAACTCTATGCCAGGTGACTTGAAGAAAGAAGTAGTGTGGACATATTTAAACAACTCTTTTAAGACTTTATAAGACTACCAATTCAAAGACATATTTTCTTTTATTTCTAAACTTGATCAACTTAATTATGATTTGACAGTTGTAATAACCCCAAAGTTACAAATCTCCTCCTTATATTTTCTTGTTCTAAGGTTATATAAAATATGATTACTGCAACTCATACAGACTGTTAAAATTAGGAAATTAAACGTTCCTATGGTCAGAGCACTTTGGGATAAAAAAAATTCTTCAACATTTTGAGAGTTTATATTTCATTTGATAGGCTATTAATTTTTAATAGCCTTAATATTTGAACACAGAATTTGCTCAAAAAAGGTATTCAAAATGAGAAAATATTACATTTGGAAAGACAACTAATTAAATGTTGATAAAATTTATTCTAAATGTTATAGTTTGTGAAATTAGCACAACGCTGTAAATCAACTATACTTCAATTAAAAAAAGAGAATAAGAAAAATAATTTTTAAAAATTATTAACTGAGCACCTACTAATGCTCATGTACAGTTTTAGCCCCTAGGCTTCAGCTCGTGGAGGGCATGGAGTGAAGGAGATGACCCCTATTTATTCTTTAACTCAAGCACTTAACTCATTTGCCAAATAGCGCTATTTTTTCCAGATAAATTATTCAAACCATATTTTTTAAAGTATATTTAGTCATAAGGTTAAGCATGAACTGATGTGGGATAGAAATGCAGACAATATGGGGCAACACAAACAAATCCCCCCAAATGAAAGTATATTTTGGAAAGTCCATGCAATCTTCTCTCTCTGAATTCCACTTACAACTAACATCTCTGTATTTTCACTATTCTCAACTGTTCAGGGTATAGGTTTGATATTTACACAACTTACTGGAAAAACATCTTAAAATGTGAATTTTTTTTGTTTTATTCAAAGAACATGACACTGAAAGATGAGAATTCAGCAACACCATCTTGCTAATCTGAAACAATCATACTAATTTTGGAGGGGAAAATCTGGTTACTTGAGCTCAGAAAAACAGCATATTTACCACAAAAATTCAGAAGGCATACTTTAAGCAGATAACATGCATGTTTTCATTCAAACTTTTCCATATTTTCCATAATTTGAGTAAGTGCATGTCTAATAAAAGATGTGTGTGTAAATACGGAGTTTAATTTCATATTGCACTGCTCCACTGACTGAATATTCAAGTGATCACCTGCTCAGGAATTTCTGGTTAGCTCATTTGAGAGCTTCTGACCTATGAAACTTATTAGAGAAAGCTGAATCATGTGGCCCAGAGTGGCAGTATTAATTAATGTCCTCATAATGATCATTGGCTTAATCACACATATAATTTAACTTTAAGAAGTCCTGTGTCAGCTTTTATCAAGGTGTTTAGAGTTATAACACAGAGTTATCCATGCAATATTTGATTAGTAATCTCTAACAAGCTCACTTTTTTCTTTAATTTTTTTCTTTTCAGATTTCCATTTCCATTTGAGGTTTCTTCCAATAATAAAAGGCAAAAAACATTGTAAAGGTAATAATGATGAACAAATACATTCTTTATTACTGTACCCATGTTTCGTATCAGTCAAATCTGTCCATTATAAATAGGTTAATACATAAACAACATTGCATATATACTTAAATAGATATTTAACTAATCAAAAAACTAAATACATAAAGAAATTTTAGTGCCATCCATCAAGAGCATACTGTCAGACACTCTGTTAGGTGCTTAATATATATTATGTTTAATTCTCACAGCAACTCTACAAGGTTAATGAGAAATCTCATTACATATAAGAAGACTGCTTGAGCAGTTAATGGAAACTCGTTTGAGCCCACACAGCTAACAGAAAAGAGGCCCAATTAAAACCAAGTCTTTTGGCCCCAAATCCTGTTCATCCTGTTATGTTATGTTGCTATCAGGTGCTATGAGGTCAAAATGCAACAGATTAACTGTTTTACATGTTTTATTTTGTTTTATTGAGAACAAGGTTTTCAAAGTCCAGTATGTGTTCACAAAAATTAGAAACAAAATGTTCATTTTGCATAATGATACAAGGACAGTAACCCCAGCACTCCTTTAAGTGGCAGTATGAAAATTATGCATTCCTAAGGTGATCCCCAAAATTCGTAGTATTAGGACTCAAAGCCGCCTTCTTTTTTTTTTATTTACAGCTCCACTGCATAAAACCAATACCCACCCCTACCTGCTCCCAAAATGACCTTGATAAGAAACAGATATATTAACAAATACATTTTCCCTCTTCCTATCTTCTAAACTTTCTACTCAGTTGCTTCTATTTTGAACTTTGCAAACAGGGTTTGGGCTTTCTGTGTTGCAGGACTGGTAGAAAAATGAGAGGAACAGAAATAAGAGAAAGCTCTGGTGAATGCTATAGAGAAAAGTTGAGTGAGCAAAAGAAGCTAGAAATTCTCAGCATATAGAAGGTATGGAAGTGGATGAAGTTCAGTGGGGTGAGGTTAAAGTGTTGAGATGTCTGTGAGAACACAGCCTGGAACATGATTTTCTAGACATTGAACAGTGAAAATCTTAGACACTTGGAAGGAGAAAGAATTTGTGAGTTAAGAAAAAGGGATTTTTATAAGTTCCATGGATTACATGTTTGGTTCTCTGGGTCACAGAGCCCTTATAACTGTTTGATGGGCCAAGAAATTGTTCATTTTCCCAGAGGCAGTGCTTTCTCCATCTTCGCATACCTAAATCTGTTAACCATCACTGAGAGAACCTGTTTAACAAGTATGCTTTGTAATATCTCTGTTAGAGAGCAGAGGGTGCCTACATCTCAAACCCCAAAGAGAAAAAAAAGGTTGTATCTGGTTATTATTTCTGCCAATACCCTAGCATATAAAAGATGGAAATGAGTTACTTCACTGACAGAGGAGAAAGCAGTGAGTAAATCTGTTGGGTTGGCCAAAAAGTTCAAAACCTGAACGAACGTTTTGTCCAACCCAGTATTTGACTGTCCTAAATCAGTGCTATGGGTGGAGAGTAACAGAATTGTTTGAATCACTGCTCAAATTTCTGTTAACTGTTGAAGAAGAGTGACCTCATCAGTAGAGAGCTGAAATACCTGTGTAGGTCAGAACTGATACTATCTGCTAAATTAAGAAATTAAATATTACTACGGTCAGAGGTAAAAACGTTTTTCAACATTTTGAAAGTTTTTATTTGATGAACTGTTGTTAACTTATTTTGTAATTTCCTATAACATTTCAACAAAGAATATTCTCAAAAATGATGCTCAATATGAGAAAATAATGACACTTTGAAAGACAACGAATTAAATAATATATTAATAATATGTATTAATTCTATTGAATTATGAGATTTTTTTTTTTTTTTTTTTTTTTTTTTTGCCGTACGCGGGCCTCTCACTGCCGCGGCCTCTCCCGCTGCGGAGCACAGGCTCTGGACGCGCAGGCTCAGCGGCCATGGCTCACGGGCCCAGCCGCTCCGCAGCATGTGGGATCATCCCGGACCAGGGCACAGACCCGTGTCCCCTGCATCGGCAGGCGGACCCCCAACCACTGCGCCACCAGGGAAGCCCCGAATTATGAAATGTTATTGCATATTTCTTCTCTGTAGGAGATGCCAACATTTTATTTACTGACTTGTTTTAAAAATAATTATTAATTAATGTATATCATAGCAAAGAGAAAGGAATCTCTTCTGATCTCTAATTTGAAAAAATGTCCAAAAATAATCCTTTTAATCCTTAACATAGTATATTTTGTTAGCTCATTTGAAGTCAGAGTCATTAACTTTGGGGATCTTGAAGCTTGTATCTTAGAAAATACACCTGACTCAGAGCAGTTGGAGGGCAGCACCTCTGTCTTTGGAATAACTCAAACAGTCAGGGTGCAGATATGGCAGATATAACATTTGCTCTGTCTCATCTAGTTTGGCCTATTCATTCATCATCATATAAGTGATGACCAAAACTTAATCTACAGTTGTTTTCAGAGGAGACATAAGGAAATAGATTTTGCAGCACTCAATAAAACGGAATTTCATATTAGCCTAATTTTCAAGGTTAGTAAGAGTAAAATATAACAAAATCTTCCATAAAACACTTGGAAAAGCACAAGCTTTATGAAAGTGGTTGATAACAATAATTTTCTTTTTGCTGAAAGGAATATAAACAAAGCTATGTTTTTAGTGCATTAAAATAACATGCACACTCTGGTCCATTGGAAGTCCTACATTCAGCAAATTAATTGGGACAAACCACTTCAGGAAAAAAAACCAGTATGCTGAAAATTATTTTATTTCCTTTTAGTTATGCTTGAAAGACACACTGATAAAAAGGTTTTCCAAAAGCAAGGTTGTTAATTTCCAGGGTTGTTCTGCTCTCAGATCACATTTAAACTGCAATTACTCTAAAAGCAAGAATATAGTTACTGCAGTTGCCCAGTTCTAAACCTATATCAACGGGAAGGTTTTATAAGTATTAAATGGATTGTGACTTCACTGTTTTCTCTAATTATTTTGTTTATTTGGGAAAGGAAGATAATTGTCATAAAATTAAATGTCTAATCACATAGGCTCAACTGACAACTTGCAACTAAACTATTTTGTAGACTAAAACGATTTTACAAATGCACTTGGTCCTAAAAAATAATGTCTGTGTTGTATCTCTCAGACTTCAATACCATTCTAAAGCAGAAGAAGATTGTATCTTAAAAAAAAATGGGGGAGGAGAAAATATGGTTATAGTAAGTCAATTTTCAAGGTGCTCATCGTGTTCTGTGACGGACTACACTGCCCTCATGAGTTCATGGGAAATTTCTTACAAATTTTATAATATTTTCTTTATAATATGTTAGGATATGGAGAAAAAATGTCACATGAAGAAAAAGTCAGTAATCTGCCTCTCTTTTACATCATAAAAACAGAAAAATGCCAAGTAGAGCAAACTAACACTTCTACCTCATTGAGAAAGTATCTTACCAAACTTAGACTCCACAGTTCTGAATTATTTTACTACGTTTTACTATTAGTTGTAACCTTGAGTTTATACCTATTGTATATGTTTGGTGGACATGTTATATTAAATGGTCTGCTACTGCACTTATCTTTGCAACACCATGGTCAGTGATGTCACAGTGATAGCTTGGAATCTGCCATGGTGGAGTATTTATATTACAAAAATTAACAAATGGTACAAATCAAGGCTTAATTTATTGTCTTGGTTCTCCAGACTTTCAAAAGTGACAATAATGCAAGATTAAACTTAAAAGTGTATCCTGTCTGTAACTAGTGCATTATGAATAGCACAAAATTTTAAGAAAATGTTCTTCCAGCATTTAACAACTATCACTTAATTCAGCAAAGAAGTTGTTCACATCATTGACAGAAGAGTAAAGGTGTGACATATGTTTTTTCTTACACTGGTCTTATAAATGAAAATATCAACAAACATTTATGTTAGAATTATACTTGTTCATCATTTGCAATCATAATTTGGCTCCAGATGTAACAGTCTGGCAAAAAGCAATGATGGCATTTAATGAGAATAAATTGGCTATGTGGAATTTATTGTTTTGTAGAGTTTAGTATTAAAATTTAGTATTATTTAAAAATTGTATTCTACATGTCTTGTATATCAATACAGTTTACAACATAAATTATATATACATATATAAATTACATATGTATACACATGATTTTTTGAAAGGTGATTGTTAAACATTTAACAACACACTGCTGATCCCAACATATTGTATCAATAATTACATAAGATATGAGAAGACAAAAACCTCATTTAAAAGACAAAGATGGTCAGAGTTGATCGAAAATAATGTGGAGCCTACTATATACGTCTTTGAAGATATTAATCTTACAAATAGTTATATAAAAATAATGAAAGTAAAAATATGTTCAAAAAAACATAATATGCAACACTTAAAGCAGTATCAGGCAGAACAGACTTGAATGCAAGAAGTATTATTTGAAAAAAAGAGGAAATTTTTGTTATATGAAAATAGACCTTCTTCCTGAATTTAAATGCTCAATTAATGTGCAACAAATAACATACTCATACAATATAAAAGAAAAATTGGCAAAACTAAAATAAGAACTATATAACCCTCAAAAATAAGAGACTATTTTAAGATACTGTTCTCCAAAACTAATACTGAAAATGTGGAAAAAAATCAGTGAGGATATAAGAGATTTGAACAATAACATGGGCAGAATTGGCACAATGGCTATATAGTTAACAGAAAATTCATCAATAGCAGAAAAAAACCTTATATAGGTACACATGTGACTTTTACCATAATATACTATGGCCTGAGCCAAAAAGCAAGTCTTATGGAAAGTAAAAGGATGAAAATATATTATAGAACATATTATTTGATAACAATGGGATTAGTGTATAAATCCATAAAAAATATGTTTAGAGAATGATCAAATGCTTGGAAATTTAAGAACAATACAATTACAAATAAATCAGGGGTCAAAAAGAAAGTGGAAATGAGTTTTGTTGCTCCCCTGCCGAACACTGGTGGAAAGAAACAAACAAATGAACCAACAGACTCTGCTATAACCAAATATCATAGCCTGGGGGGCTTATAAACAACAGAAACTTATTTCTCACAGTTCTGGAGGCTGGGAAGTCCACTTGATGGCACTGGTACTTCCCAGTGTCTGGTGAGAGGCTGCTTCCTCAGTACAGGGCCTTCTTCTCACTGCAACCTCACATAGTGGAAAAGACTAGCTAGCTCTCTAGGGTCTCTTTTATTAGGTTATTAATCTCATTAGCAGAGCCCCAGTGATTGAGGCCTCTTGACCTAATCAACTCCCAAAGGCCCCACCTCTAATTATTTCACGTTCACCTTGCAGGTGAGGATTTCAGCATCTAAATTTTGGGGTGACAAACATTCAGACCGTAGCACACCTCCTGCCTCCACACCCCACCAAAGTTGTATATTCTATATTTGCCGCAAATGATGAGCCTACATTTACACATCATTATCACGCAGAGTCCAAATGATAACTAAGGGAGAAAAGATGAACAAATTGTATAAATTCCTTCTGTGGGACATTACGGACATTTAAAAAGAGAACTTTAGATTTATTTGCATTATAAACACATGCAGGGTGTGTCTATGTAGATATGTATACATACATATATATTATGGACTTTTTGTGCATATACACAAAAAATTGTAACATATACAGTGCTGTCACTTTTTTAAAAGTCAACTGAAAATAATGGGTATAGTTTAATCCAATTTTTGCCAAAAATTACAAAACAAAAACATGTAAAACAACTTAAAGACATTAATGTAGTACCTTTTGTGAGGATGAACATAAAAAATATGTAAGTGAAGTGAAAATGCATCAATAACCTTTAAATTTGGCACATAGTGACATCATCTGGCCTTCACTAGAGGCCAAGGCATCATTTCACTTAAATATTAAGACAACTCCTGTTTTTATTTGCTTACAATAGTAAAGAATTTTTACTTGGCACCAATATAATTATGTAGAAAAATGAAACCACAGGCACTGAAAGCACGTGGCAAAACTCAGGTACCAGGTAGTTCTCTAAAACATTTATAAAATGCTTATATTATTGTATATTTTATCATAGATAAAAAGTGCAAAAACATTGAAAAATAATCTTACTGAAGGAATGTCTCAGATCCCTATATCTATTTGTTTACCATCTATGTTCTGCTTATCCATTTGTGAGAAAAAGAAACATTTTAAACACATATTCTTTTATGCAGAACCCAGCTTCCAGTTATGTTCACCTTAGGTAAAATTATGGAGAAAGGTTTGTCCAGTTTACTGAGAAGTCTCAAAAAGTAATACATGAAACTCAGTGAGTTTTTTTTTTTAATTCCAAGATAAATGTCTTTACTGCCATTTTGTCCAAACTCCATACTTTTTAGCATCTTAGATTAAGAGGAGGATCTTACTCTATTATTTAGGACTCAACTGAATCCATTTTCAATGCTCTCTCTGCCCCTCAGACACGATTATAACTCAGAAGATAGGAAGTGGACTGGAAGAGAGACATGGTTAGTATTTTAAATGTCTGTAGTCAGTTCTCTTTAAGGCATTAGATCCACAGATGTTGAGGGAGGAGGAAGAAGGAAAAGAAAAAGAGAAGGTGCTCTTACTTGAATGGCAAGGTGTTAATCCTCTGGGACTCCTGCTATTTTCTGGCTAACACTGACTGGCTTTCAAAAACCCATAAAGGCAGGATTCTGAATGCATTTTCACTTGGGCGTGTATCTGTGAGTACTTTGGAAAGCCCAATGCAGGACTCTACTCAGCAGAGTTTCTTAATGTAGAAGATCCTGCTGGAACTCATCTCCATGCCTGTCTCAGTCCTATCCAAATTTGAAATCTCTTTCCAAAATCTGGCCTCCTTTCTTCCAGCTATTCCACTGTACTGTTTGGGGAATGAGTACCATGATGATGCTGGGACTGGTTCTAGCACCTTTTAAAGCAGCTCTCTATAGAAGTGGCTGAGCCCACTGATTAAGGACTCTGAAAACTTTGATTTTGGCTACTGAGCACTTTTTCTCTAACATTGGGCTTTAGTCACAATTCTGATGTGGTTGGAAAAAAAAAAATCCCCTGAACATAAAACTACAATAAATATTAACACTTCCAAATTCCTCTGACTGCATGTAGTAATTTTCCTTATTTTAACTAGCTCCAAGACCACAAATTGCCTGATATTCTCCTTCTGTCCTATTCTATCTGGTACATAAAATACATAAAAACAATATTTCTTAATAAAGATACTTCTAATCATGTCCCACATTCAGCCCTATGATTTGTGCATTATTACATGCATTTTGCTTTTAGCTTTTTCTGTGTTTTGACTGATATTTACTCATCTCCCCCAACTCTCTTAACATACAGTTGGTATTTATTCACTAATCAAAATTTATGTAGTTCATCCCATGTACTGTGTACTGGCTTAGAGAATATAAAATCAACAATGAGCAAATTAGATACTGTCCCTATTTTTATGGTATTTTTTTCCTTCAATTCTAGAGAGTGTTAAACTAATTTAGGGTTAGGAGTGTCTCAGAGAGTGCTAGTATTGTATAGTAAAATGATAATAAAAAGATTTTTATCAGAGCATTAAAATGAGATATTTACAGCCAACATAATCCTTAATATCCAAGGATAAATGCAAATATAGCTTCATTTATTGTATCTTTCATAGCATTACTATTTAAAAATGGCTTATGCCATTTAATACTGAGCAAAAGGGAAAATCCAAGCTCTCCTTAATAATTAGCACTTTCCATTCAATCATTTATATGTACCAGATGAAAAGTTTATCTCCCTCGCACTTTGTAAACGTAAAGTAATGAAGAATACTTCTGAAGACTATGGACTTTCAGAAATGTTAGTCTTTATCATAATACTGTACTGTAAATGAAATTCAGAACCACAGCAAAACAAAGCTGTATTACATCCTTGATAAGAAACGGGCACAGTGGCAAAAGAGCAAGTATGTGGAGGGGGAGTTTTCTAAAAAACGCTGGTAGTATGAGCAACTGTGGAACACGAGAAAGCTTGTTGTTAGTCTGAATATAATGCAATCAAGAAAATGTTAAACAGAGTTAGACAGATTAGAATTTTTACCCAGTTATATACCATGCAGAATTGTATTGCTTAAGGTATTAAAGTCCCTGCATCTATTTTAATGACAGAAATTATTATATGCCTTATGCAATTCAAAGGGGTTCTCTGAGGCACCAATGTACAAATGTATGTAGAGTTCCATGTGCTATAAGAAATATTGCAGTGCATAGTATTATTATCAAGTATATACATCTTCTTTGTCATTTATTAAATAGAAAACATGAGCCAAACATTTATGTGCTTGAATTATTTACAGTATAAGTTGAATATAACTGGTATAATTAAAATCGCTTGATTTTTCAGCAAGTATTTACCTAAAAACATTCTGTCAAATGTAAAGGAAGCTTAACAATGCTTTAATCACTGCAGAACAACCATATGGAAGCCAGGGACCTTACCTTCTGACACATCTTGAAAATTTCCAGGAGCTAATAAGTATTTTTTTCCTGCTAATATTCCTAATCAATGTGTCTATTAATACAATATTCCATTTGTTGCTTCGCTTGCAGCTCTATGATTATCACCATATCAAGTCCACATTCTTAATTTTTTGGCTATATTTATAACAACATTAACTAATGTAGCAAATAAACTAAGAATATAAACAAGCAAACAAAATCTCCTCAAAATTAGAATGGAGTAAATCCTCACTGTTAAACAAACAATGTCCTTTGATGTTTTCAGAAGAAGAAGGCAGTCTTTAAAAAACGTAGCAAAATGTGTGGAATACTGTTTTTCTGTGTTGAAGGGTGTTACTTTAAAAAAAATTTGTTGATGATTTAATCACATCACAGATTTAAGAGCCCTTTGAAAAGCAGTGCATATAGTGTACATATATCCATAAGTGTCCATTAAAATTACCATTATTTTTACTAGTACATACACTACAAATAAGTAGAAATAATGTGCAAGTCTTTTACCCTCACTGAGCATTACTTTCTCCAGCACACTTCCACAAAAATAATGGCATAGATATCATGTCTAAAAAAGAAAATGAATCATCTAACAAATGTGTATATTATATACCAGTTACTCATTGTCTAGGCAGTGCTAATATACCAGTGGCCATGTAAAGAAAAATCTCTATTCTCACATAACATAAATTACGTTAAATTAGATAAAAAACTAATTGGGCACATGAATAAGCAAAATGAATAAAAATTTAAAGTAGCGAATGCAAAGCAACACAATAATGTGAGGAAGGAGGATGGGACTAATCAAGCATAAGAGAAAAAAGGGTTACCTAGAGAAGGCTTTATTGAACAGATGACATTTTAGTGACGATGTGCAAGAAGTATGAGAACAAGCCATGCTAACATCTGGGGAAATAAAATTACACTCAAGGAAAACAGCAAGTGCAAAGCCCTGAGGTAGGAGCTTGCCTGGCGTGTTTGCAGACCAGCAAGTTGGCCACTATGGTTTGATCAGAATGAGGAGGAGAGAGAATTATAAAGATGAAGTCAAAAAAGTAATAACAAGAGCTTAGAAGACATACTTGCTTATACATCATTTTAAGGAGGTTGGCTTTTACTTTTAGAGAGATGGAAAGCCATCAAAGGGTTTTGAGACAAGACATACCAGAATATGACATATTTTAGTAGATTCACTTTGACTGCTGTATTGTGCATAAATTTAAGGGATGGTGAATAAAGGCAGTTTAGAAGTCTATTAGAATAACTAAGGAGAGAAATTTTACAAAGTTGGGCTGGAGTGGTTGCAGGAGGAGAAAAACCAAGACTGTCATGACTTTAAAGCTAAAGTGAAGGAAATACTTCAGGCAACAGTTGTGATAAGCTGTCTCAAATGTTGATGAGTCAAAGAAGAGGGTAAAATATTGGCAATTAGGAGTAGCATCATATAGATCAACTGTGACCTTGCCTAGAACAAATAGTTATGAAGAGTCAGTATTTCCAAAAGTAAACTGAGTAGATCATATAATTAGCCACTGCTTTGAGACATCAAGTTTCAAAGAAAATTTTAAGAATTAGGTTTTTCATTAAAAATACCTCAAAATAATTTCTGAAACTATAATTTTATAGCAGAGCTTATATCAAAATAACTCAGAAATATGATTTTACCATCTGAAGTGGGTCATAAATTTTCATTTTGGTTTATTTTTTTAACATCTTCATTGGAGTATAACTGCTTTACAATGGTGTGTTAGTTTCTGCTCTATAACAAAGTGAATCATCTATACATATACATATATCCCCATATCTCCTCCCTCTTGCGTCTCCCTTGCACCCTCCCTATCCCACACCTCTAGGTGGTCACAAAGCACTGAGCTGATCTCCGTGTGTTATGAGGCTGCTTCCCACTAGCTATCTATTTTACATTTGGTAGTGTAGGTATGTCCATGCCACTCTGTTCATCCCAGGTTACCCTTCCCACTCCCCGTGTCCTCAAGTCCATTCTCTACCTCTGCATCTTTATTCCTGTCCTGCTCTAGGTTCTTCAGCACCTCTTTTTTTTAAAATTTAGATTCCATATATATGTGTCAGCATACGGTATTTGTTTTTCTCTTTCTGACCTACTTCACTCTGTATGACAGACTCTAGGTCCCTCCACCTCACTACAAATAACTCAATTTCGTTTCTTTTTATGGCTGAGTAATATTCCATTGTATATATGTGCCACATCATCTTTATCCATTCATCTGTTGATGGACACATAGGTTGCTGCCATGTCCTGGCTATTGTAAATAGAGCTGCAATGAAAATTGTGGTACATGACCCTTTTTGAATTATGGTTTTCTCAGGGTATATGCCCAGTAGTGGGATTGCTGGGTTGTATGGTAGTTCTGTTTTTAGTTTTTTAAGGAACCTCCATACTGTTCTCTGTAGTGGCTGTATCAATGTACATTCCCACCAACAGTGCAACATTTCTCCACACCCTCTCCAGAATTCATTATTTGTACATTTTTTGATGATGGCCATTCTGACTGCTGTGAGGTGATACCTCACTGTAGTTTGATTTGCATTTCTTTAATGAATAGTGATCTTGAGCATTCTTTCATGTGTTTGTTGGCAATCTGTATATCTTCTTTGGAGAAATGTCTATTTAGGTCTTCTGACCATTTTTGGATTGGATTGTTTGTTTTTTGGTTATTGAGCTGCATGAGCTGCTTGTAAATTTTGGAGATTAATCCTTTGTCAGTTGCTTCATTTGCAAATATTTTCTCCCATTCTGAGGGTGATTTTTTCATCTTGTTTATGGTTTCCTTTGCTGTGCAAAAGGTTTTAAGTTTCATTAGGTCCCATTTGTTTATTTTTGTTTTTATTTCCATTACTCTAGGAGGTGGGTCAAAAAGGATCTTGCTGTGATTTATGTCATAGAGTGTTCTGCTTATGTTTTCCTCTAAGAGTTTTATAGTGTCTGGCCTTACATTTAGGTCTTTAATCAATTCTGAGTTTATTTTTGTGTATGGTGTTAGGGAGTGTGCTAATTTCATTCTTTTACATGTAGCTGTCCAGTTTTCCCAGCACCACTTATAGAAGAGGCTGTCTTTACTCCATTGTATATTCTTGCCTCCTTTATCAAAAATAAGGTGACCACATGTGCCTGGGATTACCTCTGGGCTTTCTAACCTGTCCCATTGATCTATATTTCTGTTTTTGTGCCAGTACCATACTGTCTTGATTACTGTAGCTTGTAGTATAATCTGAAGTCAGGGAGCCTGATTCCTCTAGCTCCGTTTTTCGTTCTCAAGATTGCTTTGGCTCTTCGGGTTCTTTTGAGTTTCCATACCAATTGTGAAATTTTTTGTCCTAGTTCTGTGAAGAATGCCAGTGGTAGTTTGACAGGGATTGCATTGAATTTGTAGATTGCTTTGGGTAGTACAGTCATTTTCACAATTTGATTTTCTTATCTAAGAACATGGTATATCTCTCCATCTGTTTGTATCGTCTTTAATTTATTTCAACAGTGTCTTATAGTTTTCTGCATACAGGTCTTTTGTCTCCTTAGGTAGGTTTATTCCTAGGTATTTTATTCTTTTTGTTGCTATGGTAAATGGGACTGTTTCCTTCATTTCTCTTTCAGATTTTTCATTATTAGTGTATAGGAATGCAAGGGATTTCTGTGCATTAATTTTGTATCCTGCTACTTCACCAAATCTATTGATTAGCTCTAGTAGTTTTTGGTACCATCTTTAGGATTCTCTGTGTATAGTATCATGTCATCTGCAAACATTAACAGCTTTACTTCTTTTCTGATTTGGGTTCCTTTTATTTCTTTTTTTTCTCTAATTGCTGTGGCTAAAAGTTCCAAAACTATGTTGAAAAATAGTGGAGAGAGTGGGTAACCTTGTCTTGTTCCTGATCTTAGTAGAAATAGTTTCAGTTTTTCACCATTGAGAATGATGTTGGCTGTGGGTTTGTCACATATGGCCTTTGTTATGTTGAGGTACGTTCCCTCTATGCCTACTTTCTAGAGGGTTTTTACCATAAATGGGTGTGGAATATTGTCAAAAGCGTTTCCTGCATCTATTGAGTTGATCAAATGGTTTTTATACTTCAATTTGTTAATATAGTGTATCATATTGATTGATTTGCATATATTGAAGAATCCTTGCATTCCTGGGATAAACCCCACTTGATCATGGTGTATGATCCTTTTAATGTCCTGTTGGATTCTGTTTGCTAGTATTTTGTTGAGGAGTTTTGCATCTATGTTCATCAGTGATATTGGCCTGTAGTTTTCTTTCTTTATGACATCTTTGTCTGGTTTTGGTATCAGGGTGATGGTGACCTCGTAGAATGAGTTTGCGAGTGTTCCTCCTTCTGCTATATTTTGGAAGAGTTTGAGAAGGATCGATTTTAGCTCTTCTCTAAATATTTGATAGAAGTCGCTTGTGAAGCCGTCTGGTCCTGGGCTTTTGTTTGTTGGAAGATTTTTAATCACAGTCTCAATTTCAGTGCTTGTGATTTGTCTGTTTATATTTTCTATTTCTTCCTGGGTCCGTCTCAGAAGGTTGTGCTATTCTAAGAATTTGTCCATTTCTTCAAGGTTGTCCATTTTATTGGCAGATAATTGCTTGTAGTAATCTCTCATGATCCTTTGTATTTCTGCAGGGTCAGTTGTTATTTCTTCTTTTTCATTTCTAATTCTATTGATTTGAGTCTTCTCCCTTTCTTTCTTCATGAATCTGGCTAATGATTTATCAATTTTGTTTATCTTCTCAAAGAACCAGCTTTTAGTTTTATTCATCTTTGCTATTGTTTCCTTCATTTCTTTTTCATTTATTTCTGATGTGATATTTATGATTTCTTTCCTTCTACTAACTTTGGGGTTTTTCATTCTTCTTTCTCTAATTGTTTAGGTGTAAGGTTAAGTTGTTTATTTGAGATGTTTCTTGTTTCTTGAGGTAGGATTGTATTGCTATAAACTTCCCTCACAGACTGCTTTTCCTGCATCCCATAGGTTTTGGGGTGTCATGTTTTCATTGTCATTTGTTTCTAGGTATTTTTTGATTTCCTCTTTGATTTCTTCAGTGACCTCTTGGTTATTAAGTAGTGTATTGTTTAGCCTCCATGTGTTTGTATTTTTTACAGATTTTTTCCTGTAATTTTTATCTAGTCTCGTAGCTTTATGGTTGGTAAAGATACTTGATATAATAATTTTCTTAAATTTACCAAGGCTTGATTTGTGACCCAAGATATGATCTATCCTGGAGAATGTTCTATGAGGGCTTGAGAAGAAAGTGTATTCTGTTGTTTTTGGATGGAATGTCCTATACTTATCAATTAAGTCCATCTTGTTTAATGTATCATTGAAAGCTTGTGTTTCCTTATTTTCATTTTGGATGATCTGTCCATTGGTGAAAGTGGGGTGTTAAAGTCCCCTACTATGATTGTGTTACTGTTGATTTCCCCTTTTATGGTTGTTAGCATTTGCCTTATGTATTGATGTGCTCCTATGTTGGGTGCATAAGTACTTACAATTGTTATATCTTCTTCTTGGATTGATCCCTTGATCATTATGTAGTGTCCATCTTTGTCTCTTGTAATAGTCTTTATTTTAAAGTCTATTTTTCCTGATATGAGAATTGGTACTCCAGCTTTCTTTTGATTTCCATTTACATGGAATATCTTTTTCCATCCCCTCACTTGCAGTCTGTATGTTTCCCTAGGTCTCAAGTGGGTTTCTTGTACACAGCATCTATATGGGTCTTGTTTTTGTATCCATTCAGCCAGTCTATGTCTTTTGGTTGGAGCATTTAATCCCTTTATATTTAAGGTAATTATTATTATTATTTTTTTTTGCAGTACGCGGGCCTCTCACCGTTGTGACCTCTCCCGTTGCGGAGCACAGGCTCTGGATGCGCAGGCTCAGTGGCCATGGCTCACGGCCCAGCCGCTCCGCGGCATGTGGGATCTTCCTGGACCAAGGCACAAACCTGTGTTCCCTGCATCAGCAGGTGGACGCTCAACCACTGTGCCACCAGGGAAGCCCTAAGGTAATTATTGATATGTGTGTTACTATTACCATTTTCTTAATTGTTTTGGGTTTGTTATTGTAGGTGTTTTCCTTCTCTTGTGTTTCCTGCCTAGAGAAGTTCCTTTAGCATTTGTTGTAAAGCTGGTCTGGTGGTGCCAAATTCTCTTAGCTTTGCTTGTCTGTAAAGGTTTTAATTTCTGCATTGAACCTGAATGAGATTTTTGCAGGTTAGAGTAATCTTGACTGTAGGTTTTTCCCTTTCATCCCTTTAAATGTGTTCTGCCACTCCCTTCTGGCTTGCAGATTTTCTGCTGAAAGATCAGCTGTTAACCTTATGGGGATTCCCTTGTATATTATTTATTGTTTTTTCCTTGCTGCTTTTTTCTTTTTTTGTGGTATGCGGGCCTCTCACTGTTGTGGCCTCTCCAGTTGTGGAGCACAGGCTCAGGATGCCCAGGCTCAGCAGCCATGGCTCACGGGCCCTGCCGCTCCGTGGCATGTGGGATGTTCCCAGACAGGGGCACGAACCCGCGTCCCCTACATCGGCAGGCGGATTCTCAACCACTGCGCCACCAGGGAAGCCCTCCTTGCTGCTTTTAATATTTTTTCTTTGTATTTAATTTTTGATAGTTTGATTAATATGTGTTTTGGCATGTTTCTCCTTGGATTTATCCTGTATGGGACTCTCTGTACTTCCTGGACTTGATTGACTATTTCCTTTCCCATATTAGGGAAGCTTTAAACTATAATCTCTTCAAATATTTTCTCAGTCCCTTTCTTTTTCTTTTCTTCTTCTTCTGGGACCCCTATAATTCGAATGTTGGTGCATTTAATATCGTCCCAGAAGAGACTGTCCTCAATTCTTTTCATTCTTTTTTCTCTATTCTGCTCTGCAGTAGTTATTTCCACTATTTTATCTTCCAGGTCACTTATCTGCTCTTCTGCCTCAGTTATTCTGCTATTGAATCCTTCTAGAGAATTTTTAATTTCATTTATTTTGTTGTTCATCACTGCTTGTTTGCTCTTTAGTTCTTCTACGTCCTTGTTAAATGTTTCTTGTATCTTCTCCATTCTATTTCCAAGTTTTTGGATCAATTTTCATTTATCTTTATGTTAAAATATTATTATTTTAAAATAATATTAGTCCCAGTAAGCTTCTGAGTATTATTGATCTTATTATTTGTATAAAATATTGCAGAGATGCTTTAAAGTAAATTATTAAAAGGTACCTGAGAAATCTGTTGCAAAGAGATATTGCCTGAGGTGAGAAAGTGAGTAGTAAGAAAAGGTGAACTAGTAAGCATTCCTGTAACCCATGCCTTCTCTATTCCAGAATTCCCAGGGAAAAGGAATGACTTTTGTCAAATTTCCTTGTAAACATGCCAGAAAACAAACATAAATGGTATTTACCAGCTGAAAAATAATAGGAAATCTTCACCTATGAAATATCCTTGGCAGGATTCATTTGATCTCACTAGGTTGCATAGGATAAATTAACCTGAAATTTATTGACTTGTGGGGCATGTTTGGTAGAGACTTTCATGCAAGCTGAGTATTTAATAGGATAATGACAGAAAGATGTTCCATAACTGAAACATCTCTCTCTGTGAAGGCAATATTCTGCATGTATGACTTAAATATTGCATATTAAATATGATCCAGAATGTATCCTAAAGCATAAAAGAAAGAATTTTTAGAGTTTTTATTGACAGTCTAGGACTTCTTTTGCAAGAAGAGAATGCTTTAGAAGCCTCAAGATGGCCTGTATACTTTGAAATATTAATAAAGTTTGTCACTGGTTAATATTTATGATTCATGTAATTCTGGTTTAGCATTCACTAGACATCTGTGTTTTTTATTTTATTTTTTTGTTTTTAATTGAGGTTTAATTATACAGAGTAAAATGCACAAGTCTCAAACATACATGTGAAAATGTATACACCCACGAAAGCAACAGCAAAATAATATAACATTTTTTCTGCCTAAAAAGTTCCCTTACAACTATTTCATTTTAATTCACACTTCGCTAATAATGAGCTATACTGAGCACCTTTTAGGAATTGCAGAGCAATCTGCATTTAGTTTGAATTGTTGATTCATCTCTTTCGTCCCTTTTTTCTGTTATTATTTTTGCAGCTCAGATTTAAAGAGATCTTTATATATTACTGATACTGGCCTTTTGTTATTGTATTTTTCCTAGAATTTTATCATCTTTTGTCTTTGCCTATGGTATTATCTTTTTCATGTAGTTTTTCTTTTTATTATGTAGTAAACATTTATATTTTCTATCATTGACTTGGGGTCAGTCACAGTAATAAAAGATTTCTCCATTCTTGTCTTATAAACATTTTCCTTTAGATTTTGTATAATTTTCATTTAAATATTTGATCAATTTACCTTCCAAAATGTTATTTTGTATATTTACATTTGGATGTTAAATTGACATATAGAAGGTATATACATTTGTCATGAAAACTCAATTTTCCACCCTAGAACAAAATAGCTTATTACATTCTTGATTTTTATAGTGAAAATAGGTGATAAAAAACATTTTTGTTACAATTAAAATTGACTCTAGAGTAATTCATGGGGCCTTAGAGATTATGTATGACATAATCTGTTCAAATAAAACCCACCCAACAACACTGACTGAAGACCATAGGCCTCAATGAACATTTCTAATTATTTGAAAATATTATTTCAAAGAGATCATATTTCACTGCTGGAAATACTACATGATTATTCCTTTAGTAAGCCAAACTTTATTTCCTTTCAGTTCTCATCTTTTGATCTGAGTTTTTGTTTTTCCATAATATTATAAGAATAATCCTACCATTTAAGTGACAAATTAACAAAAATTTCAAGTCAGCTGGTAAATATTTTGTAACGTTTTCTTTACTAACTTAATCTTTTCCAATTAATACAGTGATTTCTCATAAAATATTATTTCTAGTCCCTCCTCACCCTGATTATCCTAACCTTGTACACTCTAGTTTATCAATGTGCCTCTTTTAATACGTTGCTATATCTAAGCCTAATTCAGCGTAACCATTACTTTCATTGTACTTCTATTAACTAACACTGCCTAAAAGTTCATTTGCATTTCTCATATTGTGACCTTTTTGTTGTACCTAATTTGCTCTGTATTTTCTTCATGGATTATAACCTATTCAAAACTTCTACATTATGCTTTTAAAACTACATGCATGACTTTTAATTATATGACAAATTCATTTAAGCAACTTCTTGGTTTATGTGTGCTAGAGTATGACCCCTACAGTTCATGTTCTAGTCTCAGAGCCACATCTCTTTTTTGTAAAATTGTTAGCACATTTAATAAATAAATGTTTTCCTCTTGAATTAAAATCTGATCTTCATTCAGAAGCTTATTTCAATACCTGCCTTCGGAACAATACAGAATAATTCTATTTTTCCATATCGTTATCCATTAAATATTTATTTATTTATTTACTTTTAGAATATTTTAAATCTAAGTATGAAGAAGGCTTTTATTTATTTATTTTTTACTTTTTATTTTATATTGGAGTATAGCCAGTTAACAATGTTGTGATAGATTCAGTTGTACAGCAAGGCGACTCAGCCATAGATATACCTGTATCCATTCTCTCCCAGACTCCCCTCCCATCCAGGCTGCCACATAACATTGAGCAGAGTTCCATTAAATATTTAAAAACCACTTTCAGGGACTTCCCTGGTGGTGCAGTGGTTAAGAATCTGTCTGCCAATGCAGGGGACATGAGCTTGTACCCTGGTCTGGGAAGATCCCACATGCCACCAAGTAACTAAGCCTGTGCTCCACAACTACTGAGCCTGCACTCTAGAGCCCACAAGGTATTAATACTGAGCCTGCGCCACAACTATTGAAGTGTGTGTGCCTAGAGCCCGTGCTCTGCAACAAGAGAAGGTCCCGCTCACTGCAACTAAAGAAAGCCCATGAACGGCAATGAAGACCCAACACAGCCAAAAGTAAATAAAATAAAAAAACATATATATATCTAAAAAAATAAAAGTAAAAGCAAAAACCACTTTCAAGATAAAATTTGCATATAAATCATTAAAATTATATAAAATATTAGGCTAAAACTTACTAAGATAAGGATCTTAGTTTATCTAATTCCCTCAGAAAATCTATGCTTATCATAGTATTATATTTGGATTTCATACCATTTTATATTGTGCTCATAAGTTTATACTTTTTTAGAGTTGACCAAATAATTCTGACTTCATAATGACTGATTAGCAGTTGAGATATATAATTTTATTTATCTTAAGACAGCTGTAAATAACTGTTATTTCCTATGTATCATCTTCTAAACATTAGCCTATTTCTGTTCATTATTCTCTTTAATTTCCCTGATGCAAGAATATCCTAAATATATACAAAGCAGTGATCACTGGTATAGTAGGCATAGTTTTTCTTTGACTCATAGCTAAATAGAATATCTTTATAGATATTAAAGATCAATAATGATCCTATATGAGCTACAGACAAATGGTATGTAATCAGAAACTTGTGTTCGAGAAAATAAACATGCATGAATAATTCCATTTTAGCTAGTCAACTTTAATTAAAATGAGTCTTCTAACTAGCTAATTTTTATCATGTTTGCTCAGTAAATGGCAGCATATTTAACTGGAATTTGGGTTACTAATAAAGTGATAACATTCTCTTCTATAATTGAGGTTTGAGTTATCTAGTAACTGGTACCTAAATGAATAAATACTTCTAATTTGTCCAATGGGCTTAGGAAGGAAGCATTACCATATCAGTTGGTAGGGGGATTTAGATAAATTATGACAGCTTTATAAAGTAAAAAGAAAATCAAATCTACCTACAATTAAAAGGAAAGAACTGAAATTTTTTTAGAGCATAAATGTCTTGCCTACAGTGATAGGAACAAATAAACTTTACACTCTAGCAGAATAGTTGATTCTGTTGGAATGATGAAATGCAATGGTTGGTTAAGTTCCTCTGAGAAAATATACTAGTCTAGACAATAAATCGATCATTTCATTATATCAGTCACCACTACAGATTCTTGAAATACACACACATACATCTCACAATAATCAGGATTGAAGTTTACAACAGAGTATGTATAAAAATAGAACTCAAACATCCTACTTAGTGAAATATAGCCATTCAATCCAGATTGTTGAAAGCTTCTGACATGAAAACAAACTGTTATGGTCTGAATGTTTGTTCCTCTCCCCCAAATTCACATGTTTAAATCCTAACCCCAAAAGATGATGGTATGTGATATTATTCATGAATGGGATAGTGTTCTTATAAAAGAGACCTCACAGAGATTTCTAGCCGTTTCCACCATGTGGGGACACAGCGAGAAGTCACTTACTATGAACCAGGAAAAGGGCCCTTACCAGAACAGGCCCATGTTGGTGCCATGATCTTGGACTTCTCAGCCTCCAGAACTATGAGAAGTAAGTTTCTGTGGCATTTTGTTATACTGGCGCCAAGCAGACTAAGAAATGTACCCTCTGAGATTCTAGATAATGAGGTTTTTTAGTCACATAGTGGAATAAAAAATAAACATTAGAATGTGGAGAAGTAACATCTATTGAAAAGTTAATATTATTTCGAAAACAATACTTTCCTAACTTTTTATTCTGAATTGTTAAGAGTGTGTGTGTGTGTGTGTGTGTACATGAAGTATGTTAAGACATACACCTTGAATTCACAGTAGACCTTCTGTGTTAAAGTGACTAACAGACATCCATCAAAGTTCACATGTTGGGTAGATATTGTAGAAGAAATGCCAGGTATTTATCAAAACTTAAAAATGTTAGATGAACTTTTGCCTTTTTGTGGTCACAATAGCTAGATTCTGTCCTGGATTTTGTTAAATAGCTCTAATGCCTTGCATAAATCATTTAATCTAATTGGGCTAGAGTTTCACACTATAAAATGAAGATGTTTCAGTAATTTTTGCAGTACCTTGCAGTTCTAAAATTCTACATTATATGATATATCTCTTGTGTGATGGTAATTGTCTTAATTTAATCCATAGACTATGGAAAGTCACTGTTCCTAAAATTTTATTGATTATATTTTTAGATCACAAAGATAAGTGCTCTTGAAATTTACCATAAATGTTTCCTGAAATGTTTTATTGTGATGAATCAAAGAGCTTATTAACTGGCGTAAAGGGAGATACTCAAGTTTTTTCAATTTTTTACACTCATCCTCTGCATGACAGTCTCTAGATCCATCCATGTCTCTACAAATGGCCCAATTTCGATCCTTTTCATGGCTGAGTAATATTCCATTGTATATATGTACCATGTCTTCTTTATCCATTTGTCAGTTGATGGGCATTTAGTTTGCTTCTATAACCTGGCTATTGTAAATAGTGCTGCATTGAAATTGGGGTGCATGTGTCTTTTTGAATTATGGTTTTCTCTGGGTATATGCCCAGGAGTGGGACTGCTGGATCATATGGTAATTCTATTTTTAGTTTTTTAAGGAACCTCCATACTGTTCTCCATAGTGGCTGTATCAATTTACATTTCCACCAACAGTGCAAGAGGGTTCCCTTTTCTCCACACGCTCTCCAGATTTGTTGTTTGTAGATTTTCTGATGATGCCCATTCTAACTGGTGTGAGGTGATATGTCAGTGTAGTTTGATTTGCATTTCTCTAATAATTAGTGATGTTGAGCAGATTTTCATGTGCTTCTTGGCCATCCGTATGACTTCTTTGGAGAAATGTCTATTTAGGTCTTCTGCTCATTTTTTGATTGGGTTGTTTGTTTTTTTTTAATATTGAGCTGTGTGAGCTGTTTATATATATTGGAGATTAATTCTTTGTCTGTTGATTTGTTTGCAAATATTTTCTCCCATTCTGAGCATTGTCTTTTCGTCTTGTTTGTAGTTTCTTTTGCTTTGCAAAAGCTTTTACACGTTTCATTAGATCCCATTTGTTTATTTTTGTGTTTATTTCCATTACTCTAAGAGGTGGATCAAAAAATATCTTGATGTGATTTATGTCAAAGAGTGTTCTTCCTATATTTTCTTCTAAGAGTTTTAGAGTGTCCAGTCATACATTTAGGTCTCTATTTCATTTTGAGTTTATTTTTGGGTATGGTGTTAGGGAGTGGTCTAATTTCATTCTTTTACATATAGCTATCCAGTTTTCTCAGCACTACTTATTGAAGAGATTGTCTTTTCTCCATTGTATACCCTTGCCTCCTTTGTCATAGATTAGTTGACCATAGGTGTGTGGGTTTAGCTCAGGGCTTTCTAACCTTTTCCATTGATTTATATTTCTGTTTTTGTGCCAGTACCATATTGTCTTGATTACTGTAGCTTTGTAGTATAGTCTGAAGTCAGGGTGTCTGATTCCTCCAGCTCCACTTTCTTCTCTCAGTACTGCTTTGGCTATTCAGGGTCTTTTGTGTTTCCATACAGATTGTGAAATTTTTTGTTCTAGTTCTGTAAAACATGCCACTGGAAATTTGAAAAGGATTGCATTGAATCTGTAGATGGTTTTCGGTAGTATAGTCATTTTCACAATATTGATTCTTCCAATCCAAGAACATGGTATATCTCCCCATCTGTTTGTGTCATCTTTGATTTCTTTCATCAGTGTCTTATAGTTTTCAGAGTACAGGTCTTTTACCTCCTTTGTCAGGTTTATTCCTAGGTATTTTATTCTTTTTGTTGCAATGGTGAATGAGATTGTTTCCTATTTTCTCTTTCTGATCTTTCATTGTTAGTGTATAAGAATGCAAGAGATTTCTTTGCATTATTTTTGTATCCTGCAACTTTACCAAATTCATTGATTAGTTCTAGAAGTTTTCTGGTGGCATCTTTAGGATCCTCTATGTAGAGTATCATGTCATCTGCAAACAGCGACATTTACTTCTTCTTTTCCAATTTGTATTCCTTTTATTTCTTTTTCTTCTCTGATTGCTGTGGCTAGGACTTCCAAAACTATGTTGAATAATAGTGGTGAGAGTGGGCACCCTTGTCTTGTTCCTGATCTTAGAGGAAATGCTTTCAGTTTTTCACCATTGAGAATGATGTTTGCTGTGGGTTTATCATATATGGCCTTTATTACGTTGAATAAATAAAATTCCTCTATGCCCACTTTCTGGAGAGTTTTTATCATAAATAGGTGTTGATTCTGTCAAAAGATTTTTCTGCATCTATTGAGATGACCATATGGTTTCTATCCTTCAATTTGTTAATATGGTATATCACATTGATTAAATTGCATATATTGAAGAATCCTTGCAAACTTGGGATAAATCCCACTTGATAATGGGTTATGATCCTTTTAATGTGTTGCTGCATTCTGTTTGCTAGTATTTTGTTGAGGGTTTTTGCAGCTATATTCATCAGTGATACTGGTCTATAATTTTCTTTTTTGTAGTATCTTTGTCTGCTTTTGGTATCAGGGTGATGGTGGCCTCACAGAATGAGTTTGGGAGTGTTCCTTCCTCTGCAAGTTTTTGGAAGAGTTTGAGAAGGATGGGTGTTAGGTCTTCTATAAATGTTTGATAGAATTCACCTGTGAAGCCATCTAGTCCTGGACTTTTGTTTGTTGGAAGATTTTTAATCAAACTTTCAATTTCATTACTTGTGATTGGTCTGTTCACAGTTTCTGTTTCTTCCTGGTTCAATCTTGGAAGGTTATACCTTTGTAAGAATTTGTCCATTTCTTCCAAGTTGTCCATTTTATTGGAATAGAGTTGCTTGTAATAGTCTCTTAGGATGCTTTCTACTTCTGCAGTGTCTGTTGTAACTTCTTTTGCATTTCTAATTTTATTGATTTGAGTCCTCTCCCTCTTTTTCTTGATGAGTCTCGCTAAAGGTTTATCAATTTTGTTTATCTTCTCAAGGAAACAGCTTTTAGTTTTATTGATCTTTGCTATTGTTTTTTTTGTTTCTATTTCATTTATTTCTGCTCTGATCTTTATGATTTCTTTCCTTCTACTAACTTTGGTTTTTGTTTCTTCTTCTTTCTCTAGTTCCTTTAGGTGTAAGGTTAGACTGTTTGTTTGAGATTTTTTGTGTTTGAGGTAGGCTTGTACTGATATAAACTTCCCTCTTAGAAATACTTTTGCTGCAACCCATAGGTCTTGGATCATCGTATTTTCATTGTCATGTGTCTCTAGGTATTTTTTGATTTCCTCTTTGATTCCTTCAGTGATATCTTGGTTTTTTTGTAATGTATTGTTTAGCCTCCATGTGTTTGTGTTTTTTACATTTTTTCCCCCAATCAATCAATCAATTTTCTGAGATTGATTTCTAATCTCAGAGCGTTATGGTCAGAAAAGATGCTTGATATGATTTTAATTTTCTTAAATTTACTGAGGCTTGATTTGCAACCCAAGATGTGATCTATCCTGGAGAATGTTCTGTGTGCACTTGAGAAGAAGTGTAATCTGCTGTTTTGGGATGGAATGTCCTATAAATATCAATTAAATCTCTCTGGTCTATTGTGCCATTTAAAGCTTGTGTTTCCTTTTTAATTTTCTTTCTGGGTGATCTGTCCATTGTTGTCAGTGAGGTCTTAAAGTCCCCCACTACTACTGTGTTACTGTTGATTTCCTCTTTTATACCTGCTAGCACTTTCCTTATGTATTGGGTCCATATATATTTATAATTGTTACACCTCCTTCCTGGATTGATTCCTTGATCATTATGTAGTGTCCTTCCTTGGCTCTTGTAACATTCTTTATTTTAAAGTCTATTTTATCTGATATGAGTATTGCTACTCCCACTTTTTTTGATTTCCCTTTGCATGGAGTATCGTTTTCCATCCCCTCAGTTTGTCTGTATGTGTCCCTAGGTCTGAAGTGGGTCTGTTGTAGACAGCACATATATGGGTCCTGTTTTTGTATCCATTCACCAAGCCTGTGTCTTTTGGTTGGAGCATTTAATTCATTCATGTTTAAGGTAATTATCAATATGTATGTTCCTATTACTAATTTCTTACTTGTTATGGTTTTGCTTTTGTAGGTCCTCTTCTTCTCTTGTGTTTCCCACTTAGAGAAGTTCCTTTAGCATTTGTTGTAGAGCTGGTATGGTGGTGCTGATTTCTCTTAGTTTTTGCTTGTCTGTAAAGCTTTCGATTTCTCCATCAAATCTGAATGAGATCCTTGTGGGGTAGAGTAATCTTGGTTGTAGGCTTTTCCCTTTCATCACTTTAAATATATCATGCCACTCCCGTCTGGCTTGTAGAGATTCTGCTGAGAAATCAGCTGTTAACCTTATGGGTGTTTCCTTGTGTGTTATTTGTCATTTTTCCCTTGTTGCTTTCAATAATTTTTCTTTATCTTTAATTTTTGTCAATTTGAGTACTGTGTGTCTCGGCGTGCTTCTCCTTGGGTTTTTCCTGCCTGAGACTCTCTTCACTTTCTGAACTGTGTGGCTATTTCCTCTCCCATGTTAGGGAAGTTTTCGACTATAATCTCTTCAAATATTTTCTCTGGTCCTTTCTCTCTCTCTTCTCCTTCTGGGACCCCTATAATGCGAATGTTGGTGCATTTAATGTTGTCCCAGAGGTCTGTCAGGCTGTCTTCATTTCTTTCCATTCTTTTTTCTTTATTCTGTTCTGCAGCAGTGAATTACACCATTCTGTCTTCCAGGTCACTTATGTGCTCTTCTGCCTCAGTTATTCTGCTATTGATTCCTTCTAGTGTATTTTTCATTTCAGTTATTGTATTGTTCATCTCTGTTTGTTCTTTAATTCTTCTAGGTGTTTGTTCTTTAATTCTTCTAGGTCTTTGTTAAACATTTCTTGCATCTTCTCGATCTTTGCCACCATTCTTTTTCCAAGGTCCTGGATCATAATCACTATCATTATTCTGAATTCTTTTTCTGGAAGGTTGCCTATCTCCACTTCATTTAGTTGTTTTTCTGGGGTTTTATCTTGTTCCTTCATCTGGTACATAGTCCTCTGCCTTTTCCTTTTGTCTATCTTTCTGTGAATGTGGTTTTCCTTCCACAGGCTGTAGAATTGTCATTCTTCTTGCTTCTGCTGTCTGCCCTCTGGTGGATGAGGCTATCTAAAAGGCTTGTGCAAGCTTCCTGATGGGAGGGACTGGTAGTGGGTAGAGCTGGGTGTTGCTTTGGTGGGCATAGCTCAGTAAAACTTTAATCCACTTGTCTGTTGATGTGTGGGGCTAGGTTCCCTCCCTGTTGGTTGTTTGTCCTGATGCAACCCAGCACTGGAGCCTAGGGGAACTTTGGTGGGTCTAATGGAGGACTCTGGGTGGGCTCATGTCAATGAGTACTTCCCAGAACTTCCGCTGCCAGTGTCCTTGTCTCCACAGTGAGCCACAGTCACCCCCCTGCCTCTGCAGGAGACCCTCCAACCCTAGCAGGTAGGTCAGGTGCAGTCTCTTATGGGGTCACTGCTCCTTTCCCTGGGTTTCAACGCACACACTATTTTGTGTGTGCCCTCAAAGAGTGGATTCTCTGCCAGAACCTTTTTTAATTCATTGAATCTTATGCTAACTTAAGGTCTCCTAGGAGTTATAAGGATTAAGAAAAAACCCTCTTTGTTAAAACAGAGTCCAGTAATTCACAAAGAATAACAAAACCAAAATCTAAATTCTATAAGTTTGGTTCAGAACATATCTTCTTTGAGCTATAATATCTTTCATAATATTTTTTTCCTGTAAAATACTAAATTTTTATAAGAAATAGTCCTTTCCTTTATTTTAATAAGTTATCTATCTTCTTGTTTCTGGACATACAGAAATGAGATTTATGTTATACCAAAATTACATTTTTGTTATGCTATGGGTGTAATATTGAGTCAGAATATTCTTCCTCCTCCAAATAACTACTTTTATTGAAAGAGCTCAACATCTCTGCTCCCTGGAGTATAGATGGTTAAAGTTGTAATTTGTTTACATTTTCTGTGTTATTATTTTGCTGAATAAAATTGATGATATTAGAGCTCACAATTCCAACAATTTAGAAAATATTATTTATCTTATTGAATATTTTTTCTTAATCAGCATGCTTGGAAATACCAGTCAATTTATTTATATAGTGACTTAACTGCTAGCAATTTAGCAGTTACTGTATAATATGAAATGATAAAAATATATTAAATATTTGAATTCTTGTCCTCTATCCTTTGTCAGAGAAAAAAAGAAAATTCCAGTAACTATTTTTTTTGAAAAAACATTTAAATGAGACTATATGCAATACAGTATATTTATACTTTGTTCTCTATTTTTAAAAATATGTTGTTGATGTGTTTAAGTATTATTCTGCTTCCCCTTTCTTTCCTCTGATCCATTTTTTTACAATGTCTGTTTTACCACATTAGAGTAGACTTGACAGTTGTTTACTTCTTATCTGTCAAATGTTCCAAAGAAAGTACAAAGAAGTAACTGGAGATTTCCTTTGCTTTGTTAAAAGTTTTTGGCAAACACTTTATCTTAACAATACCCATCTCTACTTCTTCCTTGAAAATAGAATCTTTATTTAGTTTAGAGTGTCAAAATGGGAACGAATCATGGTAATCACACCCTGATTTCTCACTTTTCCTGTAAAAAAGGTGAACTTGAGGTATGGTTTTGCCTAATGAGAACCACTGAGAGAAGCAGTCATCAGGAAAATCTTTCACTTTTCTTAGACAGCAGGTATGACCCATTAGCATCATTCTCTGGTGTTTACTTCTTCCTCCAGCTTTAAATGCTTCTGTAGTGACTGGAGCTGCACCAGACATCTTGCAGACTCAGGGGAAAGGCCAAGCTAATCACAGGTATATTGGCCCTACAAATGCTAGCAACTTCCTACTTACGTAAGAAAAATACATTGTGTTCTTTTTTTTAACTTCGTTCTTGATAATGTGCACAATGAGATATTTTATCTGTTAGGAACACATTCTACTGTATGAAGTAGTGAACCTGACTGATAGTGGCTTAAACAAACAAGTATTTATTTGTCATCACATGGCCAAAAATCCTTAAAGTAAGAGAGCTGCTGCTTTTTATTCAGCTTCAAAAGTACTACCAGGGACCCCATTATTTTACTTTTCTTCCACATGGCCAATCTGCCAACGTTAGTGGGATAGCCTTCTGATAATTGATACCTCTCAGTTGCAAAATCCTTGCTCTAGTTTAAAGCATCATGGATATTTTTAAGGCAGGAAGAAGGGAAGCAGGTACTGGCACCAGTTGTCACCTACTCTTTAACAAGGAAAGATAGAATTCCACATGCAATGTTTTCATATGCCTTATTGGCTAGAAGTTGGTTACATAGGCAACTGTAGCCAAAAGGGAGTCTGGGAAAGTGGTTGTTTAGTTGGAAACTTTGCACTGATGAATCTAATCAAGTGGGAGGGGGGTCAAGGAAAATGGTAGGGGAGGGGTTAATATTAAGCACCACACTAATAGTTTCTTTTACAGGAAGCATTTTTTACTCTTTGATTGTTTTGTATCATCTACCCAAATATTCATTATAGACATAGCTTTATGTTATTTAATTCCTATCTTTCTAACCGTACAGTCCTCTTTAACTATTCCTCAACTTTTCTCTCCTAGGTAACTCAGGAGTATTATTCCAAAGGTCTTAATTTTTGTTAATTTCTGTATCTCATTTAAGGCTTCACTGGAACAACCTCTACTTTAGGCTGCTTTTTACCTCAATTTCCAATCTTCAATCCCACTCCTCTGTTTTTAATAATAATCTCAAGAGAAGTGACATTGCAATATGTGTGTGTGCATATAAATTTTCGTTTTCCCCAAAATAAAAAATACTGGAATGTATTTGAATATACTAGAAAAATATAAAGTCTAGTAAAGGAAAATATAAAAGTGAGGTGTGTACTTAAAAGAAAACCCTAGGGCTTCCCTGGTGGCACAGTGGTTGAGAGTCCGCCTGCCTATGCAGGGGACATGGGTTCGTGCCCCAGTCCGGGAAGATCCCACATGCTGCGGAGTGGCTAGGCCCGTGAGCCATGACCACTGAGCCTGTGTGTCCGGAGCCTGTGCCCTGCAATGGGAGAGGCCACAACAGTGAGACGCCCGCGTACCGCAAAAAAAAAAAAAACAACCCTAACAAAAAATTGTAAATCTTATCGTGTTGAAAATGTTGGGATTATCAGAAGATATTGATGATTTCTAAATATATAAACACAAAAGGGACAGAAAATAATTACTTTGACAAATTCTACAAAAATACTTCTTCTTAGAGAGATAACATTAATGGGCCTGTCCAGAGGAGAAGGGAACCACAGATGCCCCAGACAGAAATCTCTGACAAAATACCAACCCTCCCCTCTTCTCCCCATCCCATTCCTCAATCTTCAAGCAATGCTCCCATTAGTCAAACCACCCAGAAGCAGATTACACCATAGCCCAGGAAACGCAATCTACAGAGATCTGCACTTCTGAAAGAGCAGGGAAAGGTGAGGAAGAAAGATGTAAGGGGTAACAACCTCAGGTTCAGCTTGAATTCCTCAGCCATTTCCCACCAGGTTTTGAAATTAAGCTTGTTGGGGTTAAAGACGGGGAAATAACACAATAAATAAACTAAAATAATAAATGGAGATTTTTTTATATATTTACTTAGATTTTGGAAAATTCAAATCTAGATTCTTAAAGATTAACAAATATCTCTTAATTGGATGCTTAATAGCATTTAACACTTCAAAATAACAGGCAACAACAAAGACATATTTTCAAATATGTGTTGTATTTTTTTCTATCCAGAGGATGTTCTGAAAATGAATGAACTCGTAACATTTTATTTTGCTTAACTTAAATCATTTATTCTGAAAAAAAAAGAATTAATATGAGCCCAGGCCAATTTACATAGTTAATTAGCCAATTATGTTAAATCATTATATTTACATTCTAAGTAATTTAAAAATGCCTGTTTGTGGGGAATAGTGATACCAAGAAACTGGAGGCTACTCAAGAGGTGAACTGAAATTTCTTTCATTGCTGAATGAGTCAAAATTTAGCTGATTGTTCACCCTGGGTTGTATAACATTAATAACCTACCATAATTGGAAATTATCATGTCCTTCAAACTCTCTTTAAATAGAAATTAAGTCAATGGAGTAAAGTGGCATTTTCTTCCAAAGTCCCTATACATAAACATAGTTCATAATAGTGACCAACTTTATAATAACTTATTCATCAAAACATCTGTATTAATATTTTCTGAACTCATACTTAAAAATAAGAAGAATTAATTGCTGAAAAATATAGTAGCACAAGCATATTTATAAACCAAGACCCTAAGAATATAATGTAGTGTTTCAAGATTTTTACAGTTTTAGAAGAGAGGTCGCAGAGATATCTGTTGTAGTTCAAAATGGTAATGATATAGTAAATAATAAAAATAATTTAATCTTGTAATTGTGTAGGTCAGTGAAATTCTGATGAAATGGGTCTAGAAGCTAAACATCATATATATCCTGAATTACTTTTGTCTTATCAGTGAGACCTAGAGCTCCCAGGGCTAACTCTTAACTTAACCAAAATAACTGCATACATTTGTAAGAAATTATGTCCCATGAACCATATTTTTCACAATTTTACTAAAAGAAGTAAAAAATGTGTGTTTGACACAAAGGTTATGTTATGGGCTGAACTGTGTTCCCCAAAATTCAAATGTGACTATATTTACAGATATAAATCTCTTTAAAGAGATGATAAGGTTAAAATGAGGTCATTAGGGTGGACTCTAATCCAATGTGACTGGTGTCCTCATAAGATGAGGAAATTAGCATACAGACATGTACAGAGGGAAGACCGTGTGAAGACTCAGGGAGAAGACAGCCATCTAAAAGCAAGGAAGCGTGGTCTTAAAAGAAATCAACACTGCTGACAGCTTGATCTCAGACTTCTAGCATCCAGAATTGTGAGAAATAAATTTCTGTTACTTATGTCACCCAGTCTGCAGTAAACTTTTGTTATGGCAGCCCTAGAAAACTAATACAGATTGCAAACAAGGCATTTTAAAAAATCAAGTAAAAAGATAATTGTCATATTAGTAGTATATTCTTCTGCCCTAAATTCATTTCTGTCCTTGACTTAAATCTGCTAAAATGGAATTGTCAACCAGGAGGACTCAATTCTAGGCCCAATTTTGGCATAAAATTCAACTCTGCACTAACTAAATATTTGTTGAAGGAAGATACACTAAAATACGGAGCAATTATGCAAGATGTGAACATTCTTTGGCCTTTAGTTCCAATTTTCAGATCACCATAAGCTACTGAATATTTCTTTCCAGTCTTTATATTTGCATGTTATCATCTTCTTTTGTATTATTTTCTAGGTCATTCTGTATTTTCACGTAGTGACTGTCTTATTGAAAGTGACTTTTACCATATGTGGAAAAATGTAGGATTATTATTTCTAAAATTCATGACTTGTTTATAAAAGAAAAATACCATTTTTCTTTTCTTTTTAAATTTCATGTATTTATGAGTATAATACATTTTAAGTTCTTTTTTAAACAGCAAGGTAAGATGAAGAATTTAAAGGCAAATGACATACAAATTATAATAAGATGGAAGATGATAGCAGCACTAGTTATATAGAAGAAGGGAAATCATAGAAACATAAAATCATTAAGTCATGTATATTCCAGTCTATAACCTCGACTTCCTGAACCCCATTTGATATTATTTTACCCTCCAGCTCAGGAGATGTACGTGAAACAAAGCAGTTGTAAAAGACTGGAGTTTTGAAATCATGTTGCTGAAGCACAGGTTATATATGCATTAGATTTATTTATTTTTTATCTGTTTTCCCATAAATAAATCTTTTGCTCCAGGCACACTAGTCAGTCCACTGTCTCTATAGAATTCTATGCATATTGCCAACAACACTTTGTCTAAATCAGAAAGCTCCCCCCTTCCTCTGTCATCTGTCTAAATGCTACTCAACCTTCAAGGCTCTGCTAAAGTCTTATTTCTTCCAGAAGCCACTCCAGATCATATTGAGATCATGTAAATTTTTCACTCCTCTGACTATCAAGCCCCCAGAGTCTCTAATGCACAAAGTAGTGCAGGATGGCTTCATCTGACACTGGAACTTCACCCATGAGATTTTAAGTAGTCCTAGGATAGAAGAAAAATGTCTTTTTTTACGTTTGGTGATGTCTCAGAGTAATGTCAGCAAAATGGTGGGGTAGGCAGCTCCAAGCTCTCATCCATTCATAGAAACATTGAAAAACAAGCATAAACTGTCAAAACCAGCTTTGACAAACCCTGGAAAATAGTCAAAGGTTTATAGCAACTAAGTAAAGCTGAATCAAGGAAAAACAAGTTGAAAATGCGAAGAAACCTTTGCGGTTCTTTTACCACACTACCTCCCTGGTGTAGCAGCGGTCTTGAAGTGGCAGCAGCCCATGGTTCTAGTCTGGGATCTTAGTCTCGAGTTCCAGAGAGAGCAGAGAAGACCTTATTCACAGGTTATCGTGTAAGTCTGTTCTCACTGGTCTGGAGGGATACCTGAAGGACTGACAGGCAGTGTCTACCTCTGTTTTGTATAACTTGGAACTCACACTGGAAAAGTAACATGTATTGCTCAAAAATGTTGTAAGGTGAACTAACAACAGATTGATGGAACAGAAGATACAAATATTACATGATATCACTTATATGAAGACTCTAAAAAATCCAACTCATAGTAACAGAGAGTATAACGGTGGTTACCAGGGGCTGGGAGGTGGGGGAAATGGGGAGTTCTTGGTCAAAGAGTACAAACTTACAGTTACAAGGTGACTAAGTTCTGGGGATCTAATGTGCATGGTGATTATAGTTAACAATATTGTATTATATACCTGAAAGTTTTTATGAGAGTAGATCTTAACTGTTTTCAACCAAACAAAAGGAAACTGAAATTATTTAAGGTGATGGAGGAATGACCTAACTCAATGGTTGTAATCATTTTGCAACATGTAAGTGTATCAAATCAATACATTGTACACCTTAAATGTATACATTTTTTTAAAGGAAAACTATATCTCAATAAAACTGGGGGGGGGGGCAGGGGAGAAAACAACTTCACAGACACACACACACACAAAGAAATAGAGAACTGAACAACGCTGTAATCCAACTAGCTCTAGCAGGATACACTTTATTTTCAAATGCACATGGAATATTCTCCAGGATATACCATATACCATGACAAAACAACTCTTCTTAAGTTTAAAAAGTGTGAAATCATATATATATATATATACACACACACACACACACACACACACATACACGCACACATATATATATATATATATATACACACAAAGGAATGAAACTAAAAATCAAAAACAAAAGGAAACTGGAAAATATACAATGTGAATATTAAACAATATATTCTTAAACTACCAATGGGTCAATGAAGATCACAAGGAAGACTAGAAAATACTTAGAAATGAATTAAAATGAAGTACAAAATATTAAATACTTATTGGAGGTAATACTGGCAGTGCTAAGTGGGAAAATTATACCTGCAAATACCAATGCAGAAAGTAAGAAAGACCTCAAATTACTAACCTTAGTTTATAGCTGGAAAGAAAAAGGAACTTTATATATTGAGGTACTCTCAAACAAATAAATGAACAACAACAACAAAATCAACTAGGAATTAGAAGAGAAAACTAAAGCTGTCATAAGGAAAATATTAAAAATTAGAGTGTTAATAAATAAAACAGAGAATATAAAAACAGTACAATCACTGAACCCAGCAGTTGGTTCTTTGAAAAGATGGACAAAATTGACAAATCTTTAGCTAGTCTGTCAAGAAAAAAGGAAGGAGGCATAAGTAACTAAATTCTGCAATGAATGTAGTGAGATATTATTACTAACTTTACAGAAATAGAATAGATTGTAAGAGAATGCTATAAACAACTGTACACTGACAAATAATCTAGATGAAATTTACAAATCCTAAAAATACACAAATTACCTAAATCGACTCAAAAAGAAATAGAAAATAAAAATCTCAATAGTTCTATAACAAGCAAATCTACAAGTAAAAAGATTAAATCACTAACGCAAAACCTCCTAACAAAGAAAAATCCAGGATCAGATGTCTTCACTGTTGAATTCTACCAAACATCTAAAGAAGACTTAATAAAAATTCTTCTCAAATTCTTCAAAATAATAGATTAGGAGCCACTTTAAAACTCATTCTATGAGATTAGCAATACTGACACCAAAATCAGATTAAAAAGTCACAAGAAAAGAAAATCACAGAACAATATCCCTTATAAATATAGATGCAAAATCCTCAGCAAAATATTAGCAAATCAAACCCAAAAGCGTATTAAAAGTATTATACATCATAAGCAAGTGAGATTCATCACAGGAAAGCAACAGTAGCTCAATATAAGCAAGTCAACCTATGTAATAGATACATCATATGAACAGAACAAAGAAAAAAATTATCATCTTAATTGATGTAGAAAAGAATATTTGATAAAATATAATAACCTTTCATGATAAAAAGTCAGAAAACTAGGAATAGAAAGGATCTTCTTGAACATGATAATAAGCATTTATGAAAAATCCATACTTAACATCATGCTCAATGGAGAAAGACTGAATGCTTTTACCCAGATATCAGGAACAAGACAAAGATGCTGCTTTCATCACTGCTATTTGACATTGTACTAGGAATTCTCACCAGAGCAATTAGACAAGAAAAAGAAAAAAATTGGAAAAGTCAATTATCTGTATTCACAAATAACATAATCCTACATATAGAAAATTACAAAGAATCCAAAAGGAAGGTACTTGAGCTTATAAACAAATTTAGCAAAGTTTCATGGTAAAGATCAGCACACAAAAATCAGTTGTGTTTCTATAAAGCAGCAATGACAATTTGAAGAATAAATTATAAAAGCAATTACATTTACAATAGTGTCTATAAAATACAATAGAAAAATATCTATGAATTAACCAAGTAAATGAAAAACTTGTGCACTAAAAATTACAAAGCATGGTTGAAAAAAATTTAAAGAAAACTTAAATGAAAAGACATCCCACCCCGTGTTCATGGATAGAAAGACTTAATTTTATTAAGATGTCAATACTACTCAAAACAAGCTACAGGTTCAATACACACCCAATCAAAATTTCAACAGCTTGTTTGCAGAAATAGAAAAGCTAATGCTCAAATTCATATGAAATTTCAAGGAGCCCCACATAAAACAATCTTGAAAAACAAGAACAAAGTTTGAGGACTCACACTTCCCAATTTTAAAATTTACTACCAAGTTATTGTAATCAAACAGTGTGGTGGGACTTCCCTGGTGGCACAGTGGTTAGGAATCTGCCTGCCAATGCAGGGGACATGGGTTCGAGCCCTGGTTCGGGAAGATCCCACATGCCATGGAGCAACTAAGCCTGTGTGCCACAACTACTGAGCTTGCGTGCCACAACTACCGAAGCCCTTGCACTAGGGCTCATGCTCCACAACAAGAGAAGCCACTGCAATGAGAAGCCCGTGCACAACAATGAAGAGTAGCCCCCGCTTGCCACAACTAGAGAAAGCCCATGTGCAGCAATGAAGACGCGATGTGGGGGAGGTACAAACATTCAGTCTATAGCTAACTAAACAACAAAAAGACAAACAACCTAATTTAAAAATGGGCAAAGTTGAGTAGACATTTCTTCAAAGAAGATATACAAATGGTTAGTAAGCACATGAGAAGATTCTCAACATCACTAATCACTAGGGAAATGCAAATCAAAGCCACAATGAGATACCACTTCATATCCTTTAGAATGGCTATTATGGAAACAACAAACAAAATAAAAAGTGTTGCTGGATGTGTAAAGAAGTTGGAATTCTTGCACATTGCGGTAGGAATGTAAAATAGAGCAGCAACTGTGGAAAACAGTTCAGTAGTTCCTCAAAAAGCTAAACATTACCATATGACCCAGCTATTCCACTATCTCAAAAAGCTAAACATAACATTACCATATGACCCAGCAATTCCACTCCTAGGCATAAAATCAAACGAACTGAAAACAGGGACTCAGACAGATATCTATATGTCAGTGCTTATTGTAGCATTATTAACAATAGCCAAAAGGTAGAGATAATCCAGTATCCATCAACAGATAAATGGATAAAGAAAATGTGGTATATACATACAATGAGGTATTATTTAGCCATAAAAGTGAATTAAATTCTGATACATACTACAACACAGATGATCCTTGAAAACATTATGTTAAGAAATAACTCTGACATGAAAAAAAATATTGTAAAATCTATTTACATGAAATATCTAGACTAGGAAAATTTATAAAGACAAAAAAATGGGTTAGAGGTCAGCAGGGGCTGGTGGAAGAGGGAATCTTTTAGATAATAGAAATTATATATAAATTATATATGTCTCCACTGGCCTAATAATAGAGTGGATGAAGGTCTGGATCAGGACCCAAGTTTGTTAGGTCAAATGACAGAACAAAGAAGAGCAATCAACTGAACTGGTCTATTTTAAGAATAGAGAGGGTATGAAGAGCGAGACTGTTTGTGTTGTATACACCTCTCTTCCCTAGTTTTCCCTCCCTCTGAGCCTTTCCTTCTACCCCTGACTTCTCTGGCGTGCTGCCAGCCTTTTTCTGTCATGTTTACGAGGAGGAAAAAGAAAGTTAGGCTCCTATACTTTACCTAATTGAGCCACTACGAGGTTTGCTGGCAACTTTGGCCATATTACTCGTGAGGTGACTTTCTTTTTTGTGTTCAGAGTGACTTTTGATTCTGATCTTTATGTGTTTTGTATGCAGCAGTACTTTGTGTTTTAGCAGAACTGTTCCTCTGTACCCTTTATGGTTTTTCCTTGTTTTTGTTTCCTTTTAAAACTATGCATAGACTTTTTGTGTGTGCAATAAAAGCCTTTATTAACCTTGAATAAAATTTTTATACATAATAAAGATTAAGTATTATAACATATACATGTAAAATATTATAAAATTATGTGCACATAGAATAATTCTTAATATTCTCAACTTTTGTGACACTAATTTACAAAGTTGATTGTCTCTGTGGCTCCACTTTGTGTTTTCTAGAATTAGTTTAAGACTAGGCAACAAACATGCAACTTGTCATTTTCTTTTGCAGGGTATATTCACACACCACTAGACATGAAACACTCATGATTCAATGTGATACATTTTTAAATATATCACATCAAGATAGTTAGACCATGCCCATTCTTTTGAATCTCAATGAGTCGTTACGACTGCCTTCTCAAATAATACGCTGTGGAAGTGATTCTTAGTGACCTGAAGCTAGGATAGAAGATGCCATGTACCTTCTGGGAGCCTCAATCACAACGTAAGATGGTCAGTGACTATGTGGCTACTATATAAAAAGACTACAGGAAGTGACAATACAGACAAAGAAGGAGGGGGAGAAAGAGGAAAGAGGGAGTGCGAGAGAGAGAGAGAGAGAGAGAGAGAGAGAGACAGAGAGAGCGCGAGAGAGAGGGCAAGAGAGAGAGAGGGCGAGCGAGAGAGAGCTACTGAATAACTCCAGCTGCTTCAGTGTCCAGATGTTTCTCAGCCAGGCACAAGAAAAGTGACAGAAGAAGCCTTCAGGAGGACTGTAGGCACATCTGACTACAACTGTATGGGTTACCCAAAGAGAACTGCCCATCTGATCCTAGGCATGTCCAGGTTCATGAGCAAAATAAATGAGAGATATTGTTTTAAGTCACTGACTTGCAGTAGTTTGTCAGCCATAGATAACTGAGAGTGAATTTATTTAGAATCATCCCTAGGACTGTTACTGCATTTAGATACATAACCTTTTGTTCCAACTAAGTTAATAGCCTTGAATCTTAAAATCTTTGAAGTGATAATGTTTCTGTGATCTCTCTGTATTTTTTTCTGAGATAGTCTTTCTGTGTATCTCAAGAGCCCTTACTTTTATTAACAACTAAATTTGTCAAAATTCCTCTTTCTTCATGAATTCAATTGACTTGCTTATAGTAATGGAAAACAGTTTTGCATGAATCATCTTTCTAAAGCCTTCACTTGAGCAAGTTTCCTGGTAAATCCCCTTCATTTGCTTGGGTGTCTTTTGACAGAAGAAATTTGAACTGTGATGTTTAAGTCAACACTGTGCTCTCTATATTTTAGGTTTTTTTTTTTTTTTTTTGCGGTATGTGGGCCTCTCACTGCAGTGGTCTCTCCTGCCGCGGAGCACAGGCTCCGGACGCGCAGGCCCAGTGGCCATGGCCCACGGGCCCAGCCGCTCTGCGGCACGTGGGATACTCCCGGACCGGGGCACGAACCCGTGTCCCCCGCACCAGCAGGCGGACTCCCAACCACTGCGCCACCAGGGAAGCCCCTGCTCTCTATATTTTAAACAGCAAGAAAAGCTCTAGTCAAATGCTTTAATAACTACAGACTATTGTCTTCATTTCTTGGTCATCCTTTTCCTTTCAAAACCTTAGACAAAGTATGTAGTATTTAACTATATCAAGCAATAGGGATACCGGAGTCCATATTACTAAATTCTGTTTTGAGTCTTACTACAGATTCACTATAGAAACTGGAAAAATTGCTTAAACTTGCAGGGCATAAAATAACACATCTGAGAAATATGTCCTTCATTTTCACCAGTGCTTATTCTTCCAATATTAACATCTGAGTATATTTGAGAAATGCTTTTAGAAATGCCTAAATGTTGAAGTACAGCAACTTCTAAATGTGACATCATCTCAAATCTCAAAAGCTGAAACAGAAGTGAACACTTCAGCCAAGAAGTTCAGAAATTAAAAAAAAAAAAGTACCCATTGCATATAGAAGTCATTGAAAGCTGCCATTAAAAAATGGGGAGGTAAACTTAGCTCTCCTCCTTTCACCTCTGTGGTGACTTGATTCTCAGAATATTCTCTCCTTACAAGATTTGTTTTTGGCTCTTTCCTGACTTCTGACATCACAAATTACAGGCAGAAAAGAAGAAAGAATACTTAAGTAATAGTGTCAGGAAATGGAAGTAAATTTGTACTTTAACAGCTGTGTGCCATATACATAGTCAAATAAAAACTGAATTAAAATAGGAAACATATTTCATAATACTTCCCATTATTCTCATACTCTAAATTGATGTTAGATATATTAAGATTTTAAACATTCCTTGATCAACTCATTTAGTTATTTTATCAACCCATTCCTTAGCCAATTTATTAATTTTTCCAACTTTTTAACAATAGGCTATCTGAAGACCCTAGGAAATGGAAATAGGATGCAAACAGTTATAGTTATTTACATCAAACTGTGCTACTAGAATTTTAAACATGGATAAAACAATTAAATACCTATAAAATCATGATGATTATTAATTCATTCTCAATAGAGGATGCCAAGTGTGAAATTCCTTAAAATTCTGGAAAATCATAAGTAGCCTAGAGATCAACCAATTATGAATTAATAATTAAATTTTAGTACCCAGATGCAATCAGTCATCCATTAAGTGATTAAACAAATATGCATTCACATGAAATAATATTAATTGCATATTAAGTGAAAAAAAATTTTTAATTTTAAAACAATAATGAATTATACCTTGTTCTATGAAATAATGAAATAGCAGAGACTAGATTTACCCTCCAACATTAAAATGAAAACCAGAAAGCTGTACAAATTATATAGAAGAGCAGTGTTTACACACCGGACATCATGCAGAAAAGGACTGTGATATCCAGAGAAAGACTTAAAGGCAAGCCCAGAAGCTATTAAACTGATGACTAAGTTTAAATGCATGCCAGGACAATGTCAAAACTAATTAAAAGAACACAACAAAACCCTGGAACCAACAATGTAAAATTGACAATGTACATTACCCAATCAAAAGTGACCAGGCATGCAAAGAAACAGAAAAATATGTCTTTTCACCAGAAGAAAATCAATTACTAGAAATAGAGTCAAAATTATAGAGATAACAGAGTTACGAAACATAGATGTGGGTAAAGAAAAACTTTTATAACTATGTTCCACACATTTAAGAAAGTAGAGGAAAAGATGAATATGATGATGAGTGACATAAAAGATATGTGGAAAAGTTCAAATGAACTGCCACAAATTTAAAATTTATGAAATGAATAATACACTGGATTGGACTGACAACAGATTAGACACTGCAGAAGAGACTAGTGCTATTGAAGACAATACAATAGAAAATATCCAAAATGAAACATAATAGAGAAAACAGGAGTTGAAAAAATAAACAAAGCCTTGTTAATCAGTGGGACAATATCTCACCATCCAATATCTATATATGCTCCCAGTAAAAGAAGAAAGGTAGGGGAGGACCAAAAAATGGAAGAAATACAGGGTTTAGCAAAGCTCTCTTCATTTGTAGGTGATATGATGGTCTATATAGAAAATCTTAAGTAATCTACAAAAATGCTATGAAAAATATTAAATCATTTCATCAGGTTGTGGGATGGAAATAAATGAAAATTTATATCAACAAAAATCACAATTAAAATCAGTAGCATCTGAAACGTGAGAGAAAAACATAAAGAGGAAATAACTTGTGGAGTATGTTGAAAAATTCAAATGCAAAGAGGATTATCTTAAGCAATATATTTTCATGTCCCATAAAGGAATATATGTCAATTGCCAAGAAAGGGCTATGTAAAACCTACACACTGTGCTTAATTTCCAGAGCCATGTTTTCTCTTTTCATGAGGAAAAGCCCCAATTTATATGTGAACACTCTGTCTGTGGGAAAAGATTTGCAATGAAACATTCTCAGTTAGGTGTGTCCTGTGCTTGACCTGACAGGAAGAAAATGAAGATCAAAATAAAATCATCTCATGAAAAAAAAAGTTTACCCTCTCATCTCAGTGAATATATCCCTCCTAAAAGGAAATGAGGACAAGGATTACTTTGCCTGAAACGAAGAGTCACTGAACTGTATTAAAAACAAAGTGCTTTCCACAGTTGTAATACTTATCTCTCAGCTAAATAACAGACTGCTTTGTTTAAAGGACTACAGACAAACAAGCTTATTTTCTCTCAGAAGCATATTTTTCTTTATTAAAATCACTAATTCAGTCTGGAATATCTGTTCACTGATGTCAGTGGGGTGTTAAAGTCTCTTACTATTATTGTTTTTCCATTAATTTCTCCCTGTATGTCTGCTAGTTTTTGTTTTATGTATTTAGGTGCATGCTTCCAGACAGAAAATCAATAAGGTAACAGAGATCTTGAATGACACAATAGAACAGTTAGACTTAACTGTTATTTTCAGGACATTACATCCAAAATAACCCCGAATATACATTCTTTTCAAGTGCACATGGAATATTCTCCAGGATAGACTACATCATAGGACACAAAAGAAGCCTCAACAAAGTTAAGAGGATAGAAATTATTTCAAGCATCTTTTCTGACCACAATGGCATGAAACTAGAAATCAACCACAGAAAAAGAAAGGAAAAAAAAAACGAATAAAAAACATGCTCCTAAACAACCAATGGGTCAATGATGAAATCAAATTAAAAAAATACCTTGAGATACAAGACAATGAAAACACAAACATACAAAATCTATGAGGTGCAGCAAAAGCAGTCCTAAGAGGGATGTTCATAGTGATATAGGTCTTCCTCAAAAAACTTCTAAATAAACAACCTGACCTACAACCTAAAAGAATTAGAAAAAGAACAAAACCTAAAGTTAGCAGAAGGAAGGAAATAATAAAGATCAGAGAGGAAATAAATAAAATAGAGATTAGAAAAATTAAGAAATCAATAAAACCAAGGGCTGGTTTTTTGAAAGGGTAAACAAAATCGACAAATCTCTGGCCAGTCCCACCAAGAAGAAAAGAGAGAGAACCCAAATAAACAAAATAGGAAATGAAAGACGATGAATAACAAATGATACCACAGAAATACAAAAAAAATAAGAGGATACTATGAACAAATATATGCTAACAAATTGGACAACCTAGCAGAAATGGAAAAGTTTCTAGAAATAGCCCACCAAAACTAAATCAAGAAGAAATAGATTACTTGAACACCAATCACTAGAAGTGAAACAGAATCTGTAATTTAAAAAAATGCCCTGGGGCTTCCCTGGTGGCGCAGTGGTTGAGAGTCCGCCTGCTGATGCAGGGGACACGGGTTCGTGCCCTGTTCTGGGAAGATGCCACATGCCACGGAGCGGCTAGGCCTGTGAGCCATGGCTGCTGAGCCTGCGCATCTGGAGCCTGTGCTCTGCAACGGGAGAGGCCACAACAGTGAGAGGCCTGTGTACCGCAAAAAAAACACAACAAACCAAAAATGTCATGTAATCAAAAGTCCAGGACTGGATGGCTTCACTGGGGAATTCTACCAAACGTACAAAGAAGAACTTATACCAATCCTTCTCAAACTCTTCCAAGAGACTGAAGAGAAGGGAACACTCCCAAAGTCATTCTATGAAGCCACCATCACCCTGATACCAAAAACAAAGACACTAACAAAAAAGAAAATTACAGCCTGATATCTTTGATGAATATAGATGCAAAAATTCTCAACAAAATATTAGCAAACCAAATCCAACAACACATATAAAAGACCATACACCACGACCAAGTTGGATTCATCCCAGGGTCACAAGGATGGTACAACATATGCAAATCATCAATCTGATACACCACATCAACAAAAGAAATGACAAAAACCACATGATCATCTAAATAGATGCAGAAAAAGCAGTTGATAAAATTCAACATCCATTCATGAAAAAACTCCTACCGAAGTGGGTATAGAGGGAACATATCTCAACATAATAAAAGCTATTTATGACAAACCAACAGCCAACATAATACTCAATGGTGAAAAGTTGAAAGCTTTCCCACTAAAATATGGAATAAAGCAAGGATGCCCACTCTCACCACTTCTATTCAACACAGTATTGGAAGTCCTAGCCAGAGCAGACAAGAAAAAGAAATAAAAGGTATCTAAATTGGAAGAGAAGAGCTAAAATTGTCATTATATGCAGATGACATGATACTACATATAGAAAATCCTAAAGGCTCCACACAAAAACTACTAGAACTGTTAAACAAATTCAGCAAGGTAGCAGGATATAAGATTAACATTCAGAAATCTGTTGCATTTCTTTACACTAACAACAAAATATCAGAAAGGGAAAGTAAAAAAAAAAAAAATCCCTTTTAAAATCACATCAAAAAATAAAATACTTAAGAATAAACCTGACCAAGGAGGTGAAGGACTTACATGTTGAGAACTATAAAACATTGACTGATAAAGTAAACTGAAGATGATTCAAAGAAATGGAAAGATATCCCACACTCTTAGATTGAAAGAATTAATATTGTTAAAATGGCCACACTACCCAAAGCAATCTACAGAATTAATGCAATCCCTATCGAATTACCCATGACATTTTTCACAGAACTAGAACAAATAATCCTAAAATTTATCCAGAACCATAAAAAACCCAGAATTGCCAAAGCAATCCTGGGGAAAAAAGGACAAAGCAGGAGGTATAACCTCCCAGACTTCAGACAATACTACAAAGCTACAGTAATCAAAACAGTGTGGTATTGGCACAGAAACAGACATATGGATCAATGGCACAGAATAGAGACCTCAGAAATAAACCCACACACCTAATGGTCAATTAATCTTTGACAAAGGAGGCAAGAACAATGGAGAAAAGACAGTCACTTCAGCAAGTGGTGTTGGGAAAGCTAGATAGCCACATATCAATCAATGAAGTTAGACACTCCCTCACACCATACACAAAAATAAACTCAAAATGGCTTAAAGACTTAAATATAAGACAGGACACCATAAAACTCCTAGCAGAGAACATAGGCAAAACATTCTCTGACATAAATTGTACCAATGTTTTCTTAGATCAGCCTCCCAAGGCAATAGAAATAAAAGCAAAATAAACAAGTGAGACCTAATCAAACTTATAAGTTTTTGCACTGCAAAGGAAACCATAAACAAAATGAAAAGACAACATACAGGATAGGAGAAAATATTTGCAAATGATGCGACTGACAAGGGCTTAATTTCCAAAATATACAAACAGTCCATACAACTCAATAACAACAACAAAAAAACCCCCAGACAACCTAATTAAAAAATGGGCAGAAGACCTAAATAGGCATTTCTCCAAAGAAGACAAACAGATGGCTAACAGGCACATGGAAAGATGCTCAACATCACAAATTATTAAAGAAATGCAAATCAAAACTACAATGAGATATCACCTCACACCAGTCAGAATGGTCATCATCAAAAAATCTACAAACAATAAATTCTGGAAAGGGTGTGGAGAAAAGGGAACCCTCCTACACTGTTGGTGGGAATGTAAATTGGTGCAGCCGCTATGGAAAACAATATGGAGGTTCCTTAAAAAAACTAAAAATAGAGTTATCATATGATCCAGAAATCCCACTCTTGGGCATATATCCAGAGAAAACTATTAATTTGAAAAGGTACATGCACTGCATCCCAATGTTCATAGCAGCACTATTTACAATAGGCAAGACATGGAAACAACCTAAATGTCCATCAAGAGATGAACAGATAAAGAAGAGTTGCCATATATATATGAATACTACTCAGCCATAAAAAAGAATGAAACATGCAGCAACATGGATGGACCTAGAGATTACCATACTAAGTAAAGTGAGTCAGACAAGGAAGGACAAATATCATATGATATCACTTACATGTGAGATCTAAAATATGATAAAAATGAACTTATTTACAGAAGAGAAACAGACCCACAGACATAGAAAACCAACTCTGGTTACCAAAGGGGAAGGGGGGAGAGGGATAAATTAGGATTTTGGAATTAGTAGATACAAACTACTATACATAAAATAGATAAACAACAAGGTCCTACTGTATAACACAGCACAGGGAATTATATTCAATATCTTGTAATGACCTAAAATGGAAAAGAATATGAAAAAGAATACATATATATATATATAACTGAATCACTTTGCTGTACATCAGAAACTAACACAACATTGTAAACCAACTATACTTCAATTTAAAAGAATGAAAAAAATCACTAATTCAGAAAAAAAGACTTCAAGGAAAGTTCTAGAGATGACAAAGAAATGTCTGAAATTTAGAATAAACAGCATAAGATTCTATAAGAATATATATAGGTAGAAAAAAGATTAGTGAACTTTCATGCACAGCAATTGAAACTATCCAACATGAATTACAGAGAAAAAATTGAAAAATAAAGAGCATCAGTGAATTGTGGAAAATTTTCATATGACTGAATATATGTGAAATTTGGATATGAATAGGTTCTGAATAAATAATGGCTGAAATTTGTTGAAATTTGTTGAAAACTATAAAAACATTTCCAAGAAGCTCAAAGAACCTCAAGAACAAGAAATATGAAAAAAATTACATCAAGACACATCATAAATAAATTTCCTAAAACAAATGATAAAAATTATAGCAGCTACAATAACTACAACAACAACAAAGGTTTATTGTCAGGAACAATGAAGCAAATATCTTTAAAGCAGTGAAGGAAAAAATAGGTCAACTAGCTCATTCTATGCTCAACAAAAATACATTTAATTCAAGGCAAAATAAAAACTTTTCCAGATGTACAAAGGCTGAAAGAATTCATTAGCAACAGATCTTTGCTACCAGAATTGTTAAAGGGAGTAATCCAGACAAAGTCATTTACAGTATCATCAAAAAACAAAATAATTAAGGATAAAGCTGACAAAACATATGAATGTCCTGTACACTGAAAACTGCAAAACACTGCACAAAGAAACTTAAAGAAAAATAAAAGAACAGATATACTGTGTTTATGGATTGGAAGACTAAATATGGTTTAGATATCAATTACCCCCAAATTGATCTATAAATTAAACATAATTCTAATCCACATCCTGGCAGGCATTTGAAAAATTGTATCTGATTTAAAAATTCATGTGGAAATGAAAAGAAAATTGAATAGTCAGAGCAACTTTGAAAAAGGAAAGCAAGCTGGAGGACTTACACTGCCTGATTTCCATACTTACTATAGAGCTATTCCAAAAAAAAAAAAAAAAAGGAGGATATGTGTGCTTGTAAATTAACACTAAAGTCAGGACATGTATAAAGAAGGCTCTATTAGTGGTTATTTCTGAGGAGGAAAATATGATTGAGGATTCAACAGAGCTTCCAATTTATTGAGAAGGTTTGACTTCTTTTTTACTAGAACATTGTGTATGTATATTATTTGAGCAATTATAAATACATTTGAAGTAAAATCAAAAATTTTCAATGCCATTTTTTCTTATTATAATTGCATTTATTTGGGACTGCAGTTATTTAGCAAAGACTGGATCAGGTTTTATATTCATTTGACAGTTGGAAAGGAAAAATACTAATACCAAAGAATTAGATAGTATTACTGAAGGTATTTAACACGTTAGGTTATTTTTCTTTTATTCTATAAGTCACAGTCAACAAGTTATGGTAGTTTCTTGAATAGATTTTAAGGAATTGTACAAAATTGCATATAAGAGGATTGCAATTTTAGGTGATATTGCATGAATATTTTACCAATTGGAAATTCTTGAGACCACCATCAATATTTTAGCAATATACTGCAAATTCATTTGATATAAAAGGGGATGGGAGAGTCAGAAGAGGCTCACCCGAAAATCACAAATGAGAATTTAAAGGAATGTACTTTTAACTTCTACTGCTGTGCTAACTTTAGTTCTGATGAGTTTTGAGTGTATAAAGTACTTTCAACTATGTTTGACTTTAATATATGACAAGCATTTGATTTTGCTATTCATCTCGCTATATAATAACTATGCCTGAAGGCCATAACATGCATCTATTTTAGAGTCTCAAATATCAGTCATAAACTCAAGTTATTAAAACTCAAAGAGATAAAAGTTTCTATATAAATTATTATAATACAAAAGGGAAATGAGTCCGTAGCCTGGTTGGAAGATAAGCTCTACATTTGGGAATAGGCTTAGAGAGTTTAGTAGCATTGATGCATTTCACATTGCTCTTCACAGAGAAGAAATTGCCATAGAAAACTCCGGAACGTAAATGAGACAAAGGCTGCATCCTATGCATCTCACTTTTAAAAATGTCTAATTTAGGGCTTCCCTGGTGGCGCAATGGTTGAGAGTCCGCCTGCCGATGCAGAGGACACGGGTTCGTGCCCCGGTCCGGGAAGATCCCACATGCCGCGGAGCGGTTGGGCCCGTGAGCCATGGCCGCTGAGCCTGCGCGTCCGGAGCCTGTGCTCCGCAACGGGAGAGGCCACAACAGTGAGAGGCACGCGTACCGCAAAAAAAAAAAAAAAAAAAAAAAAAAGTCTAATTTAAAAGATTTTAAAAGCTGTTCAATTTAATTAATAACGAAGCAAAAATTTTCTTCTATGATTACAGACTGCTTCCTTCCTGTTTCCTAGGAGAAATAAAGCCTAGTGAGATATTCTCACTTTAGGGAAAGAACTTATTATAGGTTCATAGAATGTTTGCTTCAGAAAAAACTCTCAGATCTTAGTTTTCTCATCTCCACATTTTACAAATTGGAAATTAAAAAGATGTTTCTTCAAAAGGCAATAATCCCCCTTATTTTACCTAACCATTATTCAAGAAGTCTTGGCTAACTCCAAAAGACTGCATTGTTTTCTTGGTTACATGTACAGGTGACTCACTACTCAGTCATGAAGTACAGGAAAGGATCAGCTGGAGGATTTTAGGAGACAGTAAACATGCGGATCATAACTCAAGGCAGAATATGGCTTTTATCCTTTTTCTTCTGGGAACAGGTTACAGAGGATCCAAAAGAACAAGAACAACATCAACAAAAAACAAGCAGAGAAACAAAAGAAAAAAGAGGAAAGAAGTACTGTTCCCACAAATAACCCTCAATAATCAGTATTCTATTGTTCATAGTGAAAAATATATACTATAGAGGAACATGATATTCTGTGGTTTTGAATGCATGACCATTTTTATTTTGAGATTTTTGAGTTAGGTCCTTTTAATGTTGTTGCATCATATATTCTTAGCTTCTATGGTAACAGATATTTATGTTCAAGAATGGCATTTTTAAAAAGCCAATAAATACTATAATTAACGATGTTTTCAGGTGATGCTCAGAATTGTGAACTATTACACAGGGCTGGATCAAGTGTCGAGCCACATCATTGATGAGCCACCTGACCAGCAATGAGATCCTCAGAAAGTTGTCTTTATTAGGACAAAACCATGCTGTGTTAAAGATGACATGATGAAAACCGGAATGTGAAAGGTGCTATGCAGGATGCCCACAACTCAATTGCTAGCCACCCTCCTACACAATGTACAATCCCAACCAGTTAGCTAATGTTAATACAAGACAGAGACAGCCTCATATAAAGTAGGAAGGGAAACTCATTTCTAAAAGAGAACATAATGGAACTGTGTGCTGTTGTCAAGGTAAAAACCCCATGGCAGTATGAAATAGAAAGAATCTAATTAGAATATGCAGTTTAACTTCTTACTAACTTAAGATGCAGTTCCCAGGGAGGGGACTTAATCCCTAATTTTAGTCAAAGGGCAAATGTACAATTAAGCTAACACAAATGCCTCAGCCAATCATTTAGGAGAATTCTATTAGTCCTGGACTCCCTAACCTGCCACAGCTTAATAAGAAGTTCCAACTGCACCAAATTGCTGTTTGTCAGGCTGAAAAGAGCACAGCCCAATGCACTGCTTTACAGACACTTTGCTCTGAACAGAATGTGAATATAAAATAGAGTAAAGCATGCATAGTTGCTAGAACTGAAAACATACTTCATTTCTTCATGCATGGAAAATACCTCATTTAGTTCCAACCCCCAAGTTTCCCTGCCAGCCACTGTTGGAGCCACCACATACAGCCAGACTTTGGCCACCAAATGAATTTGAAAATAAGTAAGTATATGAAATCACAGGCTTTATTTTAAAAGTTTCCAGAATAAGGAAGTTCATAATTATAGGAATGCTTGTGCCAGTACCTCCGGTGGCCTGAGTCTGCTTATGTGTTAACGGAGAGGTATTTCTAATCTACAGAGCTGGTGATGGGTTGAGTACTGTTGGTTCACATTGCTTGCTCCTGTGAATAAGTATCTTACCCTTCCTGATGATGAAGCTTGTCTTTTGACTGGTGAGGGTTCACTAGCCCCTCTTCACCTCCTGCAAAGGACCCTTTAGGAAAAGGAAATAATGAGGGAGCTTTGAAAATTAAACCTGATTTAAGAAAATGGTCTGGCCTTAGCTAATATGATGCACTGCTTCATGGCCTCTACTCAACCAATTTAAATTTCAACTCAAATGCACTCAGTTACGTTTATCCAATACTTTTAACATCCACATATTAAATTTGATGTCATCAAGGTTTCCGGGAATGCACAGGAAAACAAAACAGACTCTACACTCAAACTTCCAGTTTATTAATGAAAATTAAAAGTTCACAAATAAAAATATCTCGAAGAAGAATATAAAACTATGAAATAGTACAAACAACATCTCAAGAAGAATAAAATAAAAAGGTATCAAACGCACCCAATCATGTATATCTGCCCCTGCGCCTCCAATTGGACATACTAGGAAAATTGGTTCCTTGCTCAAATCATGCTACTGTTACTTGCTTAAAATTTGTCACAAGAATCTTCCATGATTAGAAATGTGAAAATTACCTCTAGAGTTGCACTCATATATCAGAGACATGGAATTTTGAAAAGAAGCATTAAAAAGTATCACTTGCAGATAATATTATCATTTACTTAGAAAATCTAAAATCTTTTGGTGATTACTGACAAACTATTAAAATTGCTCTGGAGTTCAAAAAGATGGTTGTTTACAGGTCAACATGCTATGTATCAGTGTCAGAACTGTACCCGGAAAAAACATCTAGTTACATAGGGAAAGTATTTGGGCTAGTTTTTGGCAAAATTGTTGGGTAGTAATTAACTAATTTCTCCAATGATCATATTAGACAATGTAAGTTACTCAGTATTCAACTGTTTACCAAGTGTTTACTGAATGTTTATTGTTTTGGTACCTTACCAGGGCAACTGCAGTAAATTACAATGCAGGAATTAGTTACGGACTCCAAAGGCCAAAGGCCATCTGCTCCTATGCATAGATACATGCTTTGACTAAAATCGACATGAAACCTGTGTGTGTGTGCGTATATGGGTGTGTATGGTGTGACGGTCATTTATAATAGTTTGCATAATATATTTTCTAATTAGGAACTGAAGAAACAAATCAAAAAGAGATGCATTTATTCCCCATTTTTAAATTATTCTTGAAACACTGCTAAACTGAGATCTTTGTTCTCTTTATATTTTCTTTGTGATTGGCAACATTCTGTGACTCAAACTTCAGGTTGTCATATTATGTAACTTTGGACTTCACAAAGAACACATAACGATTAGTATAAAATTATTACCACTAACATAGTGGTAAAATAAGCATAATAATTATATCACAGACTTTAGGTATTCTTTAGTGTTTTGGGGGTTTTTTTGGCCACACCCAGAAGCATATGGAATTTTACTTCCCTGGCCAGAGATTGAATTTGTACCCCCTTCAGTGGAAGTACAGAGTCTTAACCACTGGACCACCAGGGAAGTCCCTAGTGGTTTTTATATTAATTTCTAATTACACATTTCTAGACACTTAAGCATATATGGTTAGGAGTATTATCTCTCTGGTCTAGATTTCTCTTCTTGTGCCATCCAGACCATGTCTTCTCTGCCTCTTCTTTAGGTTCTGAGTTCTTGTTATTATGTGACTCTATGCAAGAATGTTATTTTTTGCAGGGCCATTGTTATGAAGCACAGCAGCATTATTTAAAAAATCTTGTGTGCAATCAGACTTCACATTCTTAATTATTTTTGAATCCAGTGAATTTTTTTTTTTTTTTTTTGCGGTACGCGGGCCTCTCACTGTTGCGGCCTCTCCCGTTGTGGAGCACAGGCTCTGGACGCGCAGGCTCAGCGGCCATGGCTCACCGGCCCAGCTGCTCCGCGGCATGTGGGATCTTCCCGGACCAGGGCAAGAACCCGTGTCCCCCGCATTGGCAGGCAGACTCTCAACCACTGCGCCACCAGGGAAGCCCTTCAGTGAATTTTTAAGAGGACACTGCTTCTCTTAATTATCCTGTTGAACACGTGCCATTTTCTATTTACTTTAAGATAAATATTTTGTCTTTGGGTTAACCTGCAGCTTTTGATTTCTCTTTCATCAGTCATATTCTGGTGGCTGCTTCTGAGTTCGTTTCTCTAGTCCAATCCCATGCTCTCTTTGTATATATATGTGGAGGGTGATGTCAGGAAGTGAAAGAGGGACAATTTATCATGGATTTAGTCTGGTTTATCCTGGTTCCTAGAAGAAAGTAGAAGTAGATCTAGAATGTATTCACACAGAATGTAAATCCCTGATCTGGCCAGAAATGAAGACACCATAATATTCCTAATGTCATGTTATCGTACTTAACCGTGGGCTGCACTGGCTCAGGAATTTACTATTATCAAATCATGGTAATTATGAAAGTTTGGGGGACTTAATAATTTATCAACTTTCTCCTCAGGCTGACATACACAACAAGCTAGAAAAGAGTCAAAGAATAGCTTCGATTTTATTAGTGGCCATACTGTGCCTATAAACTTGCAAATACAAGGATTTTGACATATACTGTTAGAAGTAATGACCAGGACTTGAGGCCAAAATGAAGTTGTCTACTGCTTACCCCCCAATCTAAACTTTAACACCTGTTATTGTATTTGTGGGGTTAGGAATTTACCCAACTGGCCATTTGGAAAATATTGGTCTGCTTCACAAACCTGGCATCAGAGCTGCATTATGACTTCCATAGGCCCTAGACAGTTTGCTTTCATGGCAACAATATGACTGCATTGATATAAATATAAATATACTATACTGTATGTTAAAATATTTCCTCAGTTTAAAAGTTTATTATTTTCTTCCAATTTTAAAAGAAGTTAAACCATTTTTGGGGGCCCCTAAAACATTTTTGGGGGCCCCTAAAAGTATGCCCTAGACAGTGCACCTACTATGCTTAATGGATAATTCAGTCCTGCCTGGAAGAACAGAGATTAGCAGAGAAGGCTGTTGTTGTTGTGTGTGTATGCGTTTGTTTGATGTTTTGTGTGCATAGGAAATCTTTCATTGATTAACATGGCCTAATGGGTGTCTGGCTCTCCTCTAACATCATAACTTCTCCCCTGAGAAAATTATAGCTTCTCTTACAGAGAGGAGAAAGTGAAAGGATTAGAAGGGAGAAAAATTATCATTTCCATACTACATTGCCCTGCAAAACAGAGTGAAGGTTCCCTCTTTTCAATGGAAAGGTGTGCAGCAACAGGTAAGCCTCCCCTCAAAGACAGGAGGGTCTACATTTGACTCTCCCCATTTCTATAGAGTACAGTACAGATACAGTAGGACAGACATGGTTATCATTTATGTGAAAATGTATGTAAGTCACATTTGATCATTTCAGAGGAATGTGGGTTTTCTGCTTTTTCTACTTTTAATAGTGTGTGTCTTCCTTCAAATTATTGAATGCTGGTCCCTAACATCATATTTGACACTTGTAGGTACTTCAGCTCCCCTGTGAAATAAGTTGTCAAATTCTAGAGTCTTTTCTTAAACCATCTCTTACACCTAGGTCTTTATTTTTAAATCCTTCAAAATATTTTTTCTCCCAATTAACTTATTCTAGATTATAGGTACAAGACCAAAAATTCTACTGAGCTCTATCAAAGATATGAGGCTGACTGTGGGAGTGATGCTAATTTCCTTATCATGAGAAAGATATTCCAGATTACAAATCCAAAGTTAGCTGTGAACCAACCTTCTGGGAGAAAGAAACAGTTAAGACCACAGAATTGTTAAAAGGGGAGAAAATGGAATGTGATCCCAGCATAAAGATAATACAGACAGGTAGTTAGTGCATGTCCAAAAAGCATGCAGTTAACAGACAGCTTTAGAAAATATAAAGTATTTATTTATATATCAATAGTATAGATAAATAATGATTTTCAGTGAGATCCGGATGCAGTTCTCAAAATAAGAATCAAATCTCCAGATGGGAAAGGACATCAGACAGGGAATGCAATTCACTAGAGGGCATTAAAGAAAACACACATATCCCTCTTTGTTTTACATGCATCCTGTACAGTCTTGAAAAAAAAGTTTTATTTTGACCTTACTGCCATTTTCCCTATAATAAAGTTTTCTTCTTGTTATCATGAGACTATCTTACTTCTTGATGTATCTATCCCTCTGTAAATGAACTATTTATTGTCTTAATTATTATTCCTCCAGTAGTCAAGTCCTTAAAGAATTAAGATTTCTGGGAAAAATTAGGTGCTATGGTCAAGTCAGTAGTGATTTCAAGTTTACAAGGTAACTTAGGGCTGCATGGATGGCGCTGGCCTAGGGTCAAACCTGGTCTCACATTCCAGTAAGGAGTTAAACCTACTGATGGAGGTTAATTAGTTGACCTGTGAAGGGTAAAGGAACTTAAGGCAGGAAGTCTGCATCTTTCTCGTCTCTACTTCTATGTCACATTATAAAGCAAGTATGTCTTAGAAGTTACTCCCTTGTTATTCATTCTATAGACCAATATATTTTTTTTCTTAATTGTGAATAATCGTGTTTAGGCAAAAGCCTCCAACTTTATCTCAATATTTCAAAAGAATCAATATTGTCCTACATTTAATGTACATTTCATTGTCCTAAATTTCACGTTTAGTGATTTTATACTTTGAGAGTATATTTTTAGTTTATTAACTCATTTATTCATTCATTTGATAAATATTTATTGAGCACTTGCTCCTTGTGGATACCGTAGTGAACAAGACTGAGGATCCCTTTTCTTATGGAGTTATCAATGATGGAAAGAGATAAAATAAAAACAATTCACTGCCAATCACATATCCTGAGATGTGATGTGCTACAGCACACATATTTTTTTAACCAATTTACCTACAGAAAATAATAATAATTAGTCACTTTATATATTGCTTACAATTTCCCAGGCATAATCTTACTTAATTACTTACAACAAGAATGCAACAGATGAAATACAAATCTCTGGGAAATTAAGTGACTTGCCACAACTCAAGAGTCAGGAATTTTCAATGCTGGACTGAGATACAGGTTTCCTGAAGTCAGACGCTTAATTAACATAATATACTTGGTCTATTCATTTTCACAACAGATGTTTGGACAGCATGAACTCCACTTTATATATCCATTAAGACTGTATTGACTGAATCATCAGGTAAAGAGCACATTTCATTAAATGTAGCTCTAAACAAATTCATTACTCTTTGGGGGAACCCACTTTCAGTTAGGTTACAACATTTTAGAAATCACAGAAGAAAGTCAAAGGTAAAGACATTAATGATGAATAAAATGTCTTTGGAGAATTAAAATGGTAATTTACCTCAAAACATGTGATTTATAGATTCCAAATTACATTTCTCATTACACAGAACAATTTGTAAAGGATTCATTTTATGAAGCTCAATGGATCGTAAAAGTCAAATAAATAGGGTGATTTTACCACTGAGATTTCTTACGTATTTCCTTTATTGTTCCAATAGCACAAAATATTAGGATTTTTCTCTCAATTAAAATTATTATTGTTTTTATTCGTTATAAAGTCCCTATGGCTATCTTTGACAAAATTTCAAAATTCAGCTACTTACCTATTAAAACTAACGTTTCGGTTCTCAGAATGTCTTTTCTCAAATCACCAGAAAAAATAATGCCTAAAAACACTACCAAGAAAGTTCCTTTATCTTGATTGCAAGCATTTAAAAATAAAAATAAAACCCTCAATTTCAAGTGATAAAATTCTTCAAATTTTAGACATGGAAAATGTGATCCTATATAACCTAACACACCATTTACCCTCTGGACTACTGCTGCTGAACACTTAATTGTGACCCAAATGAATGTTCTAACATTTTAGAAACCATTTTCTTTTGAACAATAACAGCACTAAGATTCAGGTGGCTGGAGAATACTCACAATAGATGGCTTCTAATTAAATGGTGGTACCCTTGAAAGCTTTTGTGTTTAGGCAGCAGGGTGGGAGTTATTTATTAGCCATATACTAGCCACTCTAAAAAGAGGAGGTCAGGCCATTGCATAATACACTCACTGTTTTATTTCTGCTTTTTGAAAATATGTTGAGCATCAGAACAGTGATAAAGAAAACCATTTATAAGTAAGCATCAGGAACCTGGCACCAAATGGATATAAAATAGATATATTGCATCCCTGGAACTTTATCCCTTATTTCCGACACAGCTCTCATTGTTAGGATCTCCGTGAGTACTGTATGATTACTGCTTTTCACACAGTTCAAGGAAACAACCATGTGGCATCGTTAAGGCATTTCTGTGCAGAAACTTAAAAAGAATTCCCAGAGGTGAACACTGATAAAAAGGATGGATAAGGATAGGTATTAGAGGGAGACCTGTCTAGAAAAGTTAGGTCAAGTCACCTCTGGTCATGTGGCTAGAAGAAAAATAGAGTGTGCAAACCAAGAAGCCATTCTATGTCTCCCTTTACCATTCTTCATTCTTAATATTTTTTCACGTAGACATTTAAGATCATCAGGACTCAATTAAAAAACTGTATTTCTCACGTGGCTTCTCAATCAGAGTAATGGAAAAAAGACAACTGTGTTCATTATTTGTCTAGTCTGATTTATATCCTAGAAAAGTCCATGGGAGTAGGTGCATATGTAAATTCTTTCTAGTCATAGTTATTTAAAAAATATATAATGATAAATAAAAATGACATCTTCAGTAGTACAAACAGATAGCCATACTGTAAGGTGCTATTTTTATTCACTTGATAATTCTAATGATTTCTATCTGAATAATTTTAATAAATTACTTTAAAATCTCATATATAACTGATTCATATAAGAGAAGTTTTTACAGAGTAGCATAAGTTCAATGTTAGTTATTAATTATTGACCATATTAGAGTTATGACTGACAACTACCATCATGATTTGAATGTTGATATTTGATTCCTTTAAACACCATTGATATATAGGAAATATGGGAAATCCTGGAAGAGTTTAGTTATTCAGAGCACTTGGCAACGTTTTTCCCATAGACAGTAATTCAAGATGAACTTTCTTATGTTAATATAGCTTTTTGATCAGATACTACAGCCAGGAAATCAATTAAAGATGTATTAGACATAGAAATCAGTGAGAGCACAAAATAAAGGCACTGTTCCTTCTCTGAAGGAACATACAGTCTACTTAAGGGGATTATACACAGATCCATAAAATTACAACTAAATATCTCTATGTGAAATTCAAGTTACAGACAATAGCAGAGAGAGAAGGGAGATAGCCATGAAGGATGTGAGGGTGGGGGGTGGTAGAAGCCTGAGAAAAAAGTAAGATACATATAAATGAAGAGCAATGGAATCCCACTGTAAGCAAGTATTAAGAGGTGAAAGTGGATTTTGCATATACAGAAAAAAAAAAAAGCTCCTGGGCTTCCCTGGTGGTGCAGTGGTTGAGCGTCCGCCTGCCGATGCAGGGGACATGGGTTCGTGCCCCGGTCCGGGAAGATCCCACATGCCGTGGAGCGGCTGGGCCCGTGAGCCATGGCCGCTGAGCCTGCGCGTCCGGAGCCTGTGCTCTGCAATGGGAGAGGTCACAACAGTGAGAGGCCCGTGTACCAAAAAAAAAAAAAAAGCTCCTATTGACTCTAATGATTGAAGAGTTCAGATTAGGAGACAGAAAGAAGTCTGGAAATTTTGAGAAACAAGTTCAAAGTGATCTTGAATACCAAGCTAAGTAGCACAACCCTTCTTGTCAAAATATCGGGTTGTACTGATGTCGTGTGTGTGTTAAGAGAATGACATGAAGAAAGTAATCTCTTACTATGGTCTAATCGGGCTGTAAAACAGAATGGATTTGGATGAATGAAGAAACTACTCTGGTGGTTAGGATAGAAGTGTTAGGACCTGCACCACAGTGGTTTTTATGTGGAAGGACATTTTAGATTGAGATTATATTAAGAAAGAGGACCATAAAAGGCTTTTGGATCAACCAGTTATACAGAATAAAGTAGGTACAGGTTACAGATTTTGCTTGTCTGATTTATGAGCAATTTAATCATGAAAACCAAGGAAAAGCTTTCTTTATTTCTTCCAGACCATATTTGCCCTTAACCTAAGGTCAAAATTCCCCATCTACTGTTAATTCAAACAATAAATAAATAAACTAGACATCTGAAAGACAGTAACTGATAAAGTGATAACAGCAATCTATCATAACATCCTGCATAAATCATTTGAACCTACCTTTATCCAATATTTTTCAATTAATTATACAATTACACACATTTCTTTTCATTGGAAAGTGGCTGGTTACTCATGCTACTGCACTATTGGAATTAAGCAAGATCATTTCAGATACTTTCCTAAGTTAAGTGTCTAAGCTCTATAAGGCATCTCTCATAGTTTCATAATATGCAGTTGCTTTGTTTCTCCCCCTCCCAAGAAGAGTTTGATTATGTTCAGGTCACTTTACATTTACTATATCTTAATCCTTTAGCACTTTCAAGGTAATTTAGTCATACCATCCCTTAATATTTAGCCTGGGCAGGGAAATCCCTTCTCTGTACAGCACAGAACAAACTACCTCCCATGTGGAATTTTCCACATACTGGAATGTAGATTTGAAGTATTGGTCACGAAATGATAGCACATGGTTTGGGGTTGGGCAAATCTGAGTTTAAATCCCAACTCAAACTTATCTAATAATTACCTAATTCTTTAAGGCCCAATTGTTTCACCTACATCATGGATATAATGACCTTAAATCTAAGATTTCTTGAAGGCAGCAAATGAAGAAAAATATGTAAGACACTTTTGGCATACCTGGAATATAGAGTTAATAAATCAGAAAAATAATAATCATCATTACATTTGTATATTCATTGAGAGAATATATGGATTTAAATTTCTGTTGTGCCACTCACTAATTTCATGACTTTTGTAAGTTATCTGATCCTGGTTTAATAATACACACTTATAAGGCTTTAATTTTTTTTTTTTTTTTTTTTGCGGTATGCGGGCCTCTCACTGTTGTGGCCTCTCCCGTTGCAGAGCACAGGCTCCGGACGCGCAGGCTCAGCGGCCATGGCTCACGGGCCTAGCCGCTCCGCGGCATGTGGGATCTTCCCAGACCGGGGCACGAACCCGTGTCTCCTGCATCAGCAGGTGGACTCTCAACCACTGCGCCACCAGGGAAGCCCCTAATTTCCAATATTGACAAAGTGTTATCCTAAACAATCCAGAACTTATACTATTGTTACTATTTCATATTGAAAATATTTGCAATTATATGAGCCAGTTAATTTTATTTACTTTTTTCACTATTCTGTATATTTTGAACCCCCAAAATGCAGTATTAAATATAACCATTACTATAGCAGAAAGAAAAGACAATTTGGCACAAATAGTGAGTATAACTAATTCTTTGTAGATAATGAGAGTGTATCTGGGAGGCAAAGTTGAAAAAGGTGCATCCCTCTCTGTAAAATGTTGAATTCTAAAATATTTTATATATTACAGTACACATACAAAATGAATTTTTCCAATTATAAATATACACAGGTAAAGTATTATATAAAATAATATATATTCTGATTAAAATATTTCCCTTCCATTTTTTAGAGGTGCAGCTGTATATAATATCACATACTACACTACTGTCAAAGCAAGAAATTCCATATGATCAATGTGGATTTATAATCCTGGTGAAGATGACAATGTAGCAGAAAATGTCATCTTTTGTACTGTGCAAATAACCAATATTTAATATGTTTACATTAGTTAAGTGGTAACGAATAAAATATCATTTAAATGTACATTATTAGTGAAAAGATTGGAAAAATAGAGCTTTGAAAGTTCAAAGGAGAAATCAAGGTGACTATCACAATAAGAAATTCACTTTTAAAACATAAGTTCAATGATATTCAGAAGGAATTAGAAAGAAAAGGACTTCAAAGGTCTCATAAGCATAAAGAAGTCAAAGAAGGTCAATCTTGAAACTGCTGCTGGAGGGGATCAGAGAGATAAAACTTAAGCCTCATAATTACTGTTAGAAAATTAAAGGAATAAAAGTGGCTGACATCAAATCAAAAGCTTTCAAACTGGAAGAGGAGATTCCTGAGAAATAGCAATAAAATCCATCTGGACATAGTGATCAGAATTCACATTAAAAGATGATTAAAGAAAAAAACAGCCTTTATCAATACACTATCAGAAAGTCCCGAGAAATCATTCAGAATAAGTAGTAAATGACAGAAAATAGGAAAGATGACATTTTCCTGAGTCATGGAAAATTAAAAACCTTGAGAAAAAGAAATAAAATTCTAAATTTGAAATCTAACAAGACCCAAGTCAAGGATGAGCTCCTGAATGGCATTAGTAAATTCAACTGAAGCAGCTCTGATTCTGTGGGCAAACGGTCCAGTGACCAAGTAGATCAGAAAAAATTTAATTTATGTGGTTCTTTGAGATAGCAATTTGTATACTATTCTCAGTAATCAAGTATAGAAACTATGAATCAGTGTGAGTTTTTCTACTTTCTGAGTAAATTCCACCAGAAAGCATTCATATCTACAGGAAATTAATCATACTTAGTAAAAAAGCTTAAGTAGTGTGAACCCATTCTGACAAAATACTGAGTAAATAAATAAATGAAGGCAAATAGACCCATTTTCCTGTGCACAAGAATTCCAAGTAATTTACATATACACTCCATACTCAAGGAGGTAGAGCATAACTCCCCATCCTTTAAGTGTGGGCTGTGCAAGGAGACTTCCTTCCAAAGAGTACAGCGTGTAATGGGGGAAGGAGAGTAATGTTACAATGGAGAAACCTGACATAACACTACCTCAAGTCAGATAATCAAGGTCAACATCATCAGTGGTAAGTTATATTGATAGTGTGTACCCTTGATAGGACGAGATGAGAACGGTACTTGGCCTCTGTGCTCTTCCTCCCAAAACCCATAAACACAGTTTAATCATGAGGAAAACATCTGGCAAATTCCAACTGAAGGACATTCTATAAAATATCTGGCTAGTGCACCTTAAGCTGTCAAGATCATCCAAAACAAGGAAAGTCTGAGAAACCATCACAACCAAGAAGAGCCTAATGACACGTGACAACTAAACGTAATGTGCTATCCTGAGTGGGATCCTGGAACAGAAAAAGGATGTGAGGTAAAACCTAAGGAAAACTGAAAAGAGTATGGACATCAGTTAATTAAAACAAAACAAAACCAAAAATCCTTATCAGGGTGATATTAAAAACTATATAAAATATCTTCAATTTTTAAAACTATTCACATACAGGGAATTACTATCTATAAGTCCTAAAAATTAGGCTATAGCCAAAAGATGACACTGTAGTCGAGGGGTGCAGACATCTCTGATTCCACAATTATTCATTCACCTTAGGTTGTCTGCCAATATAATAATAAAGCATACAAGTATAATCTTAACTCTGTGGAAACAGAGATTCAAAAACTGAGAGGTCCAAGTAGAGTGAATTATAAACACAAAAAATTTTATCACTTGCCTTGGGTTTGTCATTAAAATGATTTAAACAATTTTCAAACACTAATTCACAAATATATTGGTGGATGCATACATGTGTTAGTAATATTCTTAAAACTGGGTGAGAAAAACTGTTAAATTTTTACATAGAACCTGTTTAATAGAATTTCTTCCAGAAAATAACTTAAACTATACACACATACACATAGGTACATTCACATGCACATACGCACATATATATACACAAGTATTTTGTTTTCAATTATTAACACATGATTCCATTAAACATCAGCTACTTGGAGCAAAACTGTGCTACTGTGGAAAGTATGTTTTAGCCTTATCTTTAATGGTGGGTTCTGTGATAAATACACTATTTTACTGTCATATTGATGCTATTAACGAAGGTGTTAGTACACATCAGTAATAGTATTTAAAATGACACAAGACAATCAAATGGAGTTCGAATGTTTCTTCCAGAGTAAAGTTGATAAAAGATTAAGGGTTTTGTCTTTATGAGTTTAATGAGTAGAGAAGAATTATCACATAAAACAAAGTAGTATCTAAAAAAATGTGCTAGGATAAACTTCTATAAATAAACACTTTAAAATTGAAAGTTATAAATGCTCTTCTGATACAAATAGAAAAATTTTATCAATGAGAAATTTAGTTTTGAAGAAAACACTCTAATCAACTATTATAAAAGCAAATGATCAACAAATTGAAAATTATCTGTAAGCATGATAGATCAGATATATTATACTCTGTAGAAAGTATTGACTAAGAAATATTAATAATTCTAATGCTACTTCTCTATCAAGCCAACATCACCCTCTCAAATGATTTACTGTAACAGCGTTCTAGATGTTCTCCCTACTTCCATGTTTGCCTTTCTAGAATCTATTTTCATATAGCAGCCAGAGCGATGTTGGTAGAATATTAGATCATTTCACATCTCTATTCAAAACTATCTGATAACTACTTGCTTCTTTCAGAGTGGAGGCCAAAATCTTTACAAAGCCTAGACGGCCCAATGGACCGTGACCCTTAATTAACTCTGTGATGACTACTCTCCCTCTTCCTATTCCCCTCCCCCTCACTCCTTTTGCTCCATCCATATGGAATATCACAATTGAATCTGGTCCTTTTTAATTATTTTTGTTCAGAAATCTAAAAGAGGAGTTATTAGGACCTTGAAAAGGAAACGGAAGGAAGTAATGTAACAAGGTAAAAAATATATTAAAGAACATATCCTACTGAAATGAAAAGCAACTCAGCAACCCAAGAACTAAGGAAACTTTATAACTCGGATAAGCTGATGTCTGTGGCATTCAGACAGGTAAGAACTCTTCCAGGCCCTACATTCTACCCATCAAAATTGAGAGTATATAGAGAAAAGCTGTTAGGAGGATTGGTTCTGGAGTCATACTTCCTGGCCTGGAATTCCTGCTTCTTTGCTTTAAGAACAAGCTATTTTATTTATTTTGCTTATTTTGCTTCAATCCCTGCTTAGCTCATACACTTTATTTATTTATTTATTTATTTATTTATTTATTTATTTATTTATTTAATTTTTGCGGTACGCGGGCCTCTCACTGTTGTGGCCTCTCACGTTGCGGAGCACAGGCTCCGGACGTGCAGGCTCAGCGGCCATGGCTCACAGGCCTAGCCTCTCCGCGGTATGTGGGATTCTCCCGGACCGGGGCACGAACCCGTGTCCCCTGCATCAGCAGGCGGACTCTCAACCACTGCGCCACCAGGGAAGCCCTTTTTTTTTTTTTTAAAGAAGATGTTGGGGGTAGGAGTTTATTAATTAATTAATTTATTTTTGCTGTGTTGGATCTTCGTTTCTGTGCGAGGGCTTTCTCTAGTTGTGTCAAGCAGGGGGCCACTCTTAATCACGGTGCGTGGGCCTCTCACTATCGCGGCTTCTCTTGTTGCGGGGCACATGCTCCAGACGCGCAGGCTCAGTAGTTGTGGCTCACGGGCCTAGTTGCTCCGCGGCATGTGGGATCTTCCCAGACCAGGGCTCGAACCCGCGTCCCCTGCATTAGCAGGCAGATTCTTAACCACTGGGCCACCAGAGAAGCCCCCAACAGTGCCTATCTTTGTCAGATTTTTCTATCATTCCTAGATTTACTTCATAAAAATAAATGGAATATTTTCCTTCCATTTGCAGTAGTTGTCCCACCATCTCTTGAACTTTCATAAGATGGAAGTTCATCTTATGTAGTCTTCTTGATTGGGGATCAGGAAAAAATATTCTCTTTGTTCACCTAACTTCAGGACTGTTGTCTACAGCAATTCTGTGTGAAACACATTTTAGCCAAACATAAAATGCAATTCTTGCTTCGTCTTTCTTTCCTTGAATGAATTTGCAGATTTTGCAGACATGTTCCAATAAGTGAGTGTTTTTATTGAGAATTCTGAAATTCAACCTGATATATTTCATTTTATAGGTGAAAAAAATTTGTTTTATTGTGTAAACAATCTGAAGTTCTAAAAACGTAACAGGTTATGCCAAGGTGTTGACTTTGTATTGACATTCCAAACAATTTGTCCTGTTATACACTATGACATACTAATAAGTCTAATAAGTATCCTTTTTATTGCAGAGAATTCTTCTACAAATACATCTTTAATTTTTGGTTACTTCAAGTGTTCTGGTTTTCTTTTTTGGGTTCTCTAATTATGTGTACATATTAAATGTCCTTTAGGTTCACTGCATTTTTAAATATTTTTAACCCACAATTTATTTGTATTTCATGCAGTTTGAGTCCCTCCTATGCTCTTTTTGGATTAGCAACAGGATAGGATAGAAATATCGATCAATCAATAAAAGTGAACATTAGAAACAGACTCAGAAGTAGTCACAATAATGATGCTTATTAGATAATTATTTTAAAATAAAAAAGTCAATATATTAAAAAATAACATTGATTCAAAATATTTAAAGCAAAAACTTGACAGAAGTGAAAGGAGAAAAAAAGACATATTGATCATTAACATAGGAGATTTTAGTACTTTTTCAATATGTAATAGAAAAAGAGAAAAAGTCAGTAAGAGTACAGAAGATAAGAAAAATAGAAGTAACAGATTTGGACTAATCAGCATGTGCAGAACAGTACACCCACAAAAGGCAGAAAAATAAATACATATATATATATGTATATAAATGGCAAATGGCTCTTTTCAAGCACACATGAAATATTTTATAAGTACTGACTATATTTTGGGCCAAACAACAAAATTTAAAAATTAGAAATCAAACCAATCAATGACAAAAAAATCAAATAACAGAAAGTTAAATTAAGAAGTATACAAATATTTGAATGAATGTAAAACAGTATACTTCAAACATGATTCAAGGAATAAATCTCAAAGGAAATTAGAAATTTTGTACTGAAAAGATAATGAAGATGTGACATATAAAAATATATGGAATACATCTAAAATTAATAGGAAAATATTTGGCTTTAAATACATATGAGATAAGAAGAAAGGCTAAAATTCAATTATTTAAGTATGAAAGTAAAGTTTAGAAATGAGCAAGAAATCAATCAAAAGAAAGTAGAAGCATATAGTAATAAATAAAATAACAGAAATCAATAAAATTAAAAGCAGTTGTGCAATAGATACAAATCACCAAAAGTTAATGTTAGTTCTCCAGAAATATTAATAAAATTGCTAAAGTCCTAGAAAGACTGATCAAGAAGAAAGACATAAAACACAAATTTCCAATATTAATAATGAAAAAAGTGGACTTCACTATAAATCATACCTACATGAGAACAACAGCAGAATAACATAATCACAACTTGGTGCAAATGTATTTGCTAATCTAAATGAAATGGGAAAATTCCTTGAAAAACATCATTTATCAAAGCTAAAAATAGAAAAATCTCAATAGTATTATATTCATTAAAGATATGTGCAATTCCATTTTTGTTTTTTTTAAATCAGTTTTATTGCTGTATAATTTATGTACAATAAATTACAACCCTTTAAAGTTTATAACTGAGTGAACTTTGAGAAATGTATTTAGCTATAGATCCCTTGTCAGAACTAAGAACAGTTCCATCACCCCCAAAAGTTTCCTCATTCCCCTTTGCATTCCATCATTTCCTCTCCTACAGGCCCCAAGCAACAAATGATCTCATCCTTGTCACAACAGATTAATTTTATTTTCTAGAAGTTTACATAAACGGAACCGAACTTTATGTACCCTTCTTGTCTGGATTATTTCACTCAGCATAATAACTTTTAGATTCATCGACATTATATCAGTAGTTTGTTCCTTTGTTGCTAAAGAGTATTCAACTGTGGTAAATATCACAAAGTCTTTACATATTTATCTATTGTTGGTTGTTTGGTTATTTCCAGTTTGGAGCTGTTGTGAATAAAGCCCCTAACAGCAATTGTATCTGAGCCATTCTCTGGAATATATTCCTTTTCTTTGTTACAAGTACCTAAGAGAGGAATGGATGGTATGGTGGATATAAGCTTAAATTTTAAAATTCTGTTAACTTTTCAAAGTGCTTAACATTTGCATTCACAATAGCTGTGCCTGAGGGTTCCAGATGCATTATATTATCACCAACTGTTGATATTTTTAAAAGCCTTTCAATTTTTACTCATTTTAATGAGTTTGTAGTGATATTTCATTATACTTTTAACTTTAATATTCCTGATGACAACTGATGATGAGCATCTCTGTGTGTGCTTACTGGCTTGTTGTACACCTACTTGGTAAGTTTCTGTTCAAATCTTCTGCACATTCTTTTAACTTTTTAAAAATTATTTTTTATTGGAGTATAGTTGTGTTAGTTTCTACTGTACAGCAAAGTGAATCAGCTATATGTATACATATATCCCCTCTTTTTTGGATTTCCTTCCCATTTAGGTCACCACAGAGCATAGTGCAGAGTTCCCTGTGCTATACAGTACGTTCTCATTAGTTATCTATTTTATACATAGTATCAATAGTGTATATATGTCATTCTCAATCTCCCAATTCCTCCCACCCGCCATTCCCCCTTGGTATCCATACATTTGTTCTCTCCGTCTGTGTGTCTACTTCTGCCTTGCAAATAAGATTATCTATACCATTTTTCTAGATTCCACACATACGCGTTAATTTACGATATTACTTTTTCTCTTTCTGACTTACTTCACTCTGTATGACAGTCTCTAGGTCCATCCACGTCTCTACAAATGACCCAATTTCATTCCTTTTGATGGCTGAGTAATATTACATTGTATCTATGTACCATATTTTCTTTATCCATTCCTCTGCTGATGGACATTTAGGTTGCTTCCATTCCCTGGCTATTGTAAATAGTACTGCAATGAACATTGGGGTGCACATGTTGTTTTTTTTGGTTTGTTTTTTTACCTCTTTATTGGAGTATAATTGCTTTACAATGTTGTGTTAATTGCTGCTTTATAACAAAGTGAATCAGCTATACATATACATATATCTCCATATGGCCTCCCTCTTGCATCTCCCTCCCACTCTCCCTATCCCACCCCTCTTGGTGGTCACAAAGCACTGAGCTGATATCCCTGTGCTATGTGGCTGCTTCCCTATCTATTTTACATTTGGTAGTGTATATATGTCCATGCCACTCTCTCACTTTGTCCCAGCTTACCCTTCCACCTCCCTGTGTCCTCAAGTACATTCTCTATGTCTGTGTCTTTATTCCTGTCCTACCCCTAGGTTCTTCAGAACCTTTTTTTTTTTCAGATTCCATATATATCTGTCAGCATATGATATTCGTTTTTCTCTTTCTGACTTACTTCACTCTGTATGACAGTTTCTAAGTCCATCCACCTCACTACAAATAACTCAATTTCGTTTATTTTCATGGCTGAGTAATATTCCATTGCATATATTTGTCACATCTTCTTTATCCATTCATCTGTTGATGGAAACTAAGGTTGCTTCCATGCCCTGGCTATTGTAAATAGAGCTTCAATGAACATTATGGTGCATGAGTCTTTTTGAATTATGGTTTTCTCAGGGTATATGCCCAGCAATGGGATTGCTGGGTCATATGGTAGTTCTATTTTTAGTTTTCTAAAGAAACCTCCACACTGCTCTACATACGGCTGTAACAATTTACATTCCCACCAAGCATGTATGAGGGTTCCCTTTTCTCCACACCCTCTCCAGCATTTATTGTTTGTAGATTCTTCCAGCATTTATTGTTTGTAGATTCTTTGATGATGGCCATTCTGACCAGTGTGAGGTGACACCTCATTTTGGTTTTGATTTGCATTTCTCTAATAATTAGGGATGTTGAGCATCTTTTCATGTGTTTGTTGGCCATCTGTATGTCTTCTTTGGAGAAATGTCTATTTAGGTCTTTAGCCCATTTTTTGATTGGGTTGTTTTTTCATATTGAGCTGCATGAGCTGTTTGCATATTGTGGAGATTAATCCTTTGTCACTTGCTTCATTTGCAAATGTTTTCTCCCATTCTGAGGGTTGTCTTTTCATCTTGTATATGGTTTCCTTTGCTGTGAAAAAGTTTTTATGCTTCATTAGGTCCCATTTGTTTATTTCTGTTTTTATTTTCATTACTCTAGGAGGTGGGCCAAAAAAGATCTTGCTATGTTTCTTTTTTTTTTCGCAGTATGCGGGCCTCTCACTGTTGTGGCCTCTCCCACTGCAGAGCACAGGCTCCGGCCACGCAGGCTCAGCAGCCATGGCTCACGGGCCCAGCCGCTCCACAGCATGTGGGATCCTCCTGGACCGGGGCACAAACCTGTGTCCCCTGCATCGGGAGGCGGACTCTCAATCACTGCGCCACCAGGGAAGCCCCTCTTGCTATGTTTTATGTCAAAGAGTGTTCTTCCTATGTTTTCCTCTAAGAGTTTTATAGTGTCTGGCCTTATATTTAGGTTTTTAATCCATTTTGAGTTTATTTTTGTGTATGGTGTTAGGAAGTGTTCTAATTTCATTCTTTTACATGTAGCTGTCCAGTCTTCCTAGTACCATTTATTGAAGAGGCTGTCTTTTCTCCATTGTATATTCTTGCCTCCTTTATCAAAGTTAAGGTGACCATATATGCGTGGGTTTATCTCTGGGCTTTCCATCCTGTTCCATTGATCTATATTTCTGTTTTTTGTGCCAGTACCATATTGTCTTGATTACTGTAGCTTTGTAGTATCATCTGAAGGCAGGGAGCCTGATTCCTCCAGCTGCATTTTTTTCCCTCAAGATTGCTTTGGCTACTTGGGGTCTTTTGTGTTTCCATGCAAATTGTAAAATTTTTGTTCTAGTTCTGTGAAAAATGCTATTGGTAATTTGATAGGGATTGCATTGAATCTGTAGATTGCTTTGGGTCGTATAGTCACTTTCACAATGTTTATTCTTCCAATCCAAGAACATGGTATATCTCTCCATCTGTTTGTATCATCTTAATTTCTTTCATCAGGGTCTTATAATTTTCTCCATACAGGTATTTTGTCTCCTTAGGTAGGTTTATTCCTAGGTATTTTATTCTTTTTGTTGCAATGGTAATGGGATTGTTTCCTTAACTTCTCTTTCTGATCTTTGTTGTTCATTTCTTTCTTTGTTCTGATTTCTGTTGTTAGTGTATATGAATGCGAGAGATTTCTGTGTATTAATTATCCTGAGACTTTGCTAAATTCATTGAAGACCTCTAGTAGTTTTCTGGTGGCATCTTTAGGATTCTCTCTGTATAGTATCATTTTATCTGCAAACAGTGACAGTTTTACTTCTTCTTTTCCAGTTTGGATTCCTTTTTATTTCTTTTTCTTCTCTGATTGCCTTGGCTAGGACTTCCAAAACTATGTTGAATAATAGTGGTGAGAGTGGACACCCTTGTCTTTTTCTCGAGCTTAGAGGAAATGCTTTCAGTTTTTCACCATTGAGAATAATGTTTTTTGTGGGTTTGTCGTATATAGCCTCTATTATGTTGAGGTAGGTTCCCTCTATGCCCACTTTCTGGAGAGTTTTTAATCATAAAAGGGTGTTGCTGTTTGTCAAAAGCTTTTTCTGCATCTGTTAAGATGTTCATATGGATTTTATTCTTCAATTTGTTAATATGGTGTATCACACTGATTGATTTGCATATATTGAAGAATCCTTGTGTCCCTGCAATAAATCTCACTTGATCATGGTGTATGATCCTTTTAATGTGTTGTTGGATTCTGTTTGCTAATATTTTGTTGAGGATTTTTGTATCTATGTCCACCAGTGATATTGATCTGTAATTTTCTTTTTTTGTGATATCTTTTTCTGGTTTTGGAATCAGGTGATGGTGGCCTCATAGAATGAGTTTGGAAGTGTTCCACCCTCTGCAATTTTTGGAAGAGTTTGAGTAGGATAGGTGTTAGCTCTTCTCTAATGTTTGATACAATTCACTGTTGAAGCTATCTGGTCCTGGACTTTAGTTTGTTGGAAGATTTTTCATCACAGTTTCGATTTCATTACCTGTGATTTGTCTGTTCATATTTTCTGTTTCTTCCTGGTTCAGTCTTGGGAGGTTGTACTTTTCTAAGAAAAACCTGTCCATTTCTTCCAGGTTGTCCATTTTATTGGCATGTAGTTGCTTGTAGTAGTCTCTTACGTGCACGTTTTAAAATTGGGATGTTGGGCTTCCCTGGTGGCGCAGTGGTTGAGGGTCCACCTGCCGACGCAGGGGACATGGGTTCGTGCCCCCGTCCGGGAGGATCCCACATGCTGCGGAACGGCTGGGCCCGTGAGCCATGGCCACTGAGCCCGCGCGTCTGGAGCCTGTGCTCTGCAATGGGGGAGGCCACAACAGTGAGAGGTCCGCATACCACAAAAAAAAACAAAAATAAAAAACAAAAATAAAATTGGGACGTTTATCTCCTTATTGAATTGTATGAATTCTTCTATATTCTGGACCCCATTCGTCTGACAAAGTATTTCTCTTGCAGTATTTTTCCTGTTCTTTGGCTTTCTATTTTATATCACTTTTAAAACAAAGTCCATAGGTCATCATAAGTAATGTAAGTCCATATCAGTGATAATCAGAACAACAGGGCAGTTAAAATATAATAAAGTACCTATTAAATAGGTATTTCTACTTTGGTTGTTAAGACTAATTGTTATTTTCATCAAATGTTTCTATCACCTGGAAACTCAAGGAAAGTGTGATTTCCCAAGAGATTAAAAAAAAAGTTGCATAGCATCAGCATCCATGGAATGATATAAGAAGGCAGATGATCATTTTATATTCATTCACTATATGAAAAGAAATATTCTAATATCAGAATTGTCTGAATGCTAAGCTTTTTAAAATAAGATAATTCATTCACTACATGTTGACATAAAAAACACACTTTTAAAAAATTTAAAATACTTTCCAAAGCAAAATAAATTTTTGAAAATAGTAGCCTTGTTTTACTCTTTTTTTTCCTTTTGGTCTGGCTTACTGGAAGATAGTGGTACTCTCGTATAAGATTCTACATTTAATCTGTTACAATACATTGTTCCAATTGAAACATACAATGAAAATCCAGCCCAACTTTTCAGATAAGTCTGGATATACTTTGATACTACACCAACACTTTAGGTGCGATGTGGTACTTGTTGCAATAATATTTAACTCTGAGGTAAAAATGGAGGGAAATGGAAAGAGAAGAGTGGTAGGGAGTGGAAGTGTATTCAAAGAGCTCACATTTATCTGTAATATTCTGTATATTTTACTTTAAAAATCTGGAGGATATCTGAAAAAAATGCTAATGGATATCTATTCCATGAAGTCTCAAAATCAGCATCATAGATTCTCTATTACTTTAAATTTTCTCAAAGTAATGTTTGAAAGTATGGCTTTGATATATGGAAGGTAAACCAGTAACTACTACTTCAGAAAAATGTTCCTTGAAGATTAAAATAATCAAATAAAACGATTTTGACAATTTACCTAAGAAATTTTACTCTGTTTTTTCTAAAGAGTATTTTTTTAAATTCATTTTTAAAATCTTTAATTTATTTTATTTTTGGCTGTGTTGGGTCTTCATTGCTGCATGCAGGCTTTCTCTATTTGCGGCGAGGGGAGGCTACTCTTTGTTGTGGTGCGCAGGCTTCTCATTGTAGTGGCTTCTCTTGTTGCAGAGCACTGGCTCTAGGCATGTGGGCTTCAGTAGTTGTGGCATGTGGGCTCAGTAGTTGTGGCTCGTGGCTCTAGAGTGCAGGCTTAGTAGTTGTGGCACATGGGCTAAGTTGCTCTATGGCATGTGGGATCTTCCCAGACCAGGGCTCAAACCTGTGTCCCCTGCATTGGCAGGCAGATTCTTAACCACTGCACCACCAGCAAAGCCCTTACTCTATTTTTTATGTAATAATTAGGGAGATTAATTGCAATGAATTTAACAGAATAGAACTCTCATGTAATGAAAACCCAGAGAAGTATGATAGCATTAACAAAAGACGCTTAAGTTCTAAATATGAAAACATGGAGAGATATAGGTTAATGTACACATATTTAAAAATTGTGAATACAAAAAACTAAAAATATAACTTTTTTTGCATGATATATTCAAGAGTATTTGATAAAATTAAATTTTAATATTATATGAAAAACCAGCCAGCAGCGAGAACATGACCAACTGTAATGAAATGACTGATTCTCCTACTTTCAGGGCTGATTAGTTATGTGATTTGGATGACCTATTGTGTGCTCCTAACATGTTCTGAAGCGACTGGGAAAAATGATTAGAGTTATGACTCCTTATGTTTCCTGGAGTAAGTTGATCACTGCCAGAGCTAAATAACGAATTAAATCCACAGTGCTATATCAATAACTGATTCAGCACCCTGGAACCACAATTTATTTGTTTCTTTCCCATTTAACAGAGGAAAAGAAAAGCTTTGTAGACTAGTTTGTTAAAAGTTCACATCCATACACCAGAGACAGACAGGCAAGGTACAAATGAGCACTACTCCCACCAGCTAATCCTTCCTGAACATTTATCCCTTCTCCCCAGTAGCCAAGTTGCATCTGTGTCTCTTCTATGAAACTGCTGTACAATGCTGCTGGGAGAACACTTACCCAATCCTTAGGCAAGAAATCTTTTGAAATGGTTATTTTTGGTATATCTCTTCTCATTGTTACTTGACAGGCAGAAGGATTTCAGACATTTACTTATTTTGGTGGAGAACTTAAGCGACCACTTTGATCAACAATGTCAATGAAATCTCACTTTTGTTAACATTTTAATGCTTTCAAGAGCTTTTACCTACATTATTTCATTTGCTTTTTATCACATCTTTGGGGGGATGAATTTATTTTAAAGTTTGAGGAGAATAAGACATTTAGAGACTTTCAGAAGCTCTTAAGGAAATACTAACAAAAGAAGAACTGGAATCACAGTTCTTTTGAGCCCTTTCAAACACTCTTCCCATGATACCTTGTTTCTCATGATAAGCAGTGCTAGGGGCACTTGAAATAATACTTCTTAAAAATAACAACCCCAGTAGAATGTTGCCCTAGAAACTTTATTTGCAAACAAACACATTAATCCAGAATTTGTCTTTCAATAGACAATCACTTATTAAATCATGATTAACAAATCTTTGTATTAAGTTTCCCCTGTTTAGTCTAGTGTGTGGTTTCTGTTTCTTGCTTAGACTGACCCAGGCTGCTAGAGCTCTCAATTCACACAGCATGAATGTCAAACTTGTCAAATGAGAGTGATCCCAGGCACTTGTTTAAATTCAAAAACACAGAAATTTTTTCAAATTAATTCATTGCTTTCTCTATCTCCTTTGTTCCAGGGGTACCATCTATATACAAGGCATACTAATGGGTTCTCACAGCTTAAGAGAAAATACCTTGTTTGATATTAGCATCTGTTTAAACTTAGGTCTATTCAATTATGCACTTTCAAGAAATTCTAAATTCCTCTTTTTCTGTCTTACTCTTCTTTCTCTGCAGGAAACACTCAACAAATATTTGTGGGAAGAATACAAAATAAGCAGGGAACTCTGTTGTGTATGCTTGGCCCCACATTCTAGTAGTCATGAAAAATGATAAAAATTGCAGGAAAAAATTTGCAGATTCTTATTAATTACTTAAAGAATTTTCCCAATAACTGAATGTATTAATGGTTCGAAAGACAGTACACATACCCTAAGTTTATTCTTTCCTTGCTCATCCTCTATGACACTGTATATATCTTTTTCTTGAAAAGATTTTCTTTTTTTTTTTTACAAAAAGAAAGAACATATTTTTTTCTTCACGTCCCAAAACTACATGCACACATTTAAGGTACCCAATGCTAAAATAACAATGTGTTTCAAGGGTGCATATATTTAGTTGCATCCTGTGTTTTTATGAGCTTATTGACTACTTCAAATCAAACCACTTAAATCATTTAGCAAATATCTACCTGCCTACTCATTTGGAGTATGTTACTATGTATTTGTGCTCCAAGAAGTAAGAAGCTACTGAATTCATTAAGTTATTTAAAATCTTTTTAGGATTAGAGGGCATTAAAACAATTTTTAATTAGTATATATTTTTGTTATTTATTTACAACACTAACTTCATAACTGTGACAAATATTTCCCTTTAAAATGCTCTTCTATTAACTTTGAAATTTTTCACTATATAAGTGAGAGAAAAGTCATTATTTCCTAATTGTAACACTTTTCCTCTTTTTAAACTTATCAGGATGACAATATCATTTTGTCAACATTTTAATCAAACCTGCATGCATGAGATTCATGTCTGGTACCCACAAAAATGGCCATATATAAATCTGTCCTTGAATGACTACTTCCATGCTCTGTACCCTCAAGATGGGTATCAATGTTTTAGATATAGAAAGTATTGTATCTCTTGGCCTGGAAGAAGTCCAATTATTTAAAACTGTATACATGAAGTTAATAATACTTCAGGATGTCATTAAATAGTTCAATATATGACCAGTCCCACCCATCAGGAAGCTTACACAAGTCTCTTAGATAGACTCATCCACCAGAGGGCAGATAGCAGAAGCAAGAAGAACTACAATCCTGCAGCCTGTGGAATGAAAACCACATTCAAAGAAAGATAGACAAAAGGGAAAGGCAGAGGACTATGTACCAGATGAAGGCACAAGATAAAACCCCAGAAAAACAACTAAATGAAGTGCAGATAGGCAACCTTCCAGAAAAAGAATTCAGAATAATGATAGTGAAGATGATCCAGGACCTTGGAAAAAGAATGGTGGCAAAGATCGAGAAGATGCAAGAAATGTTTAACAAAGACCTAGAAGAATTAAAGAACAAATACATAGAAGAATTAAAGAACACACTAACAGAGGTGAACCATACAATAACTGAAATGAAAAACATACTAGAAGGAATAAATAGCAGAATAATTGAGGCAGAAGAATGGATAAGTGACCTGGAAGAAAAAATGGTGGATTCACTGCCATGGAACAGAATAAAGAAAAAAGAATCAAAAGAAATGAAGGCAGCCTAAGGAACCTCCAGGACAACATTAAATGCACCAACATTCACATTATACGGGTTGCAGAAGGAGAAGAGAGAGAGAAAGGACCCAAGAAAATATTTGAAGAGATTCTAGTTGAAAAATTCCCTAACATGGGAAAGGAAATAGCGACCCAAATCCAGGAAGCACAGAGAGTCCCAAGCAGGATAAACCCAAGGAGAAACATGCTGAGACATATAGTAATCAAATTAACAAAAATTAAAGACAAAGAAAAATTATTGAAAGCAACGAGAGAAAACCGAAAAATATCATATAAGGGAACGCCCATAAGGTTAAGAGCTGATTTCTCAGAAAAAACTCTACAAGCCAGAAGGGAGTGGCATGATATATTTAAAGTGATGAAAGGGAAGAACCTACAACCAAGATTACTCTACCTGGAAAGGAACGCATTTAGATTGGATGGAGAAATCAAAAGTTTTACAGACACGCAAAAGCTAAGAGAATTCAGCACCATCAAACCAGCTCTACAACAAATGCTAAAGGAAATTCTCTTTTTGGGAAACAAAAGAGAAGAAAGGTACCTACAAAAACAAACCCAAAACAATTAAGAAAATGGTCATAGGAATATACATATGATAATTACCTTAAATGTGAAAAGATTAAATGCTGCAACCAAAAGACACAGGCTCACTGAATGGATACAAAAACAAGACCCATCTATATGCTGTCTACAAGAGACCCACTTCAGACCTAGGGACACACAGAGACTGAAAGTGAGGGGATGGAAAAAGATATTCCATGCAAATGTAAATTGAAAGAAATCTGGAGTAGCAATACTTGTATCAGATAAAATAGACTTTAGAATAAAGAATGTTATAAGAGACAGGGAAGGACACTACATAATGATGAAGGGATCAATCCAAGAAGAAGATATAACAATTATAAATATATATGCACCCAACACAGGAGCACCTCAATACTTAAGGCAAATGTTAAGAGCTACAAAAGAGGAAATCAACAGTAACACAATAATAATGGGGGACTTTAACATCTCACTTACACCAATAGAGAGATCATCCAGACAGAAAATTAATAAGGAAACACAAGCTTTAAATGACACAACAGACCAGATAGATTTAATTGATATTTATAGGAAATTCCATCTAAAATCGGCAGATTACATTTTCTTCTCAGGTGCACATGGAACACTCTCCAGGATGGATCAAATCTTGGGTCACAAATCAAGCCTCAGTAATTTAAGAAAACTGAAATCATATCAAGCATCTTTTCTGACCACAACGTTATGAAATTAGAAAACAATTACAGGCAAAAAATATGTAAAAAACACAAACATATGGAAGCTAAACAATACATTACTAAATAAGCAAGAGATCACTGAAGCAATCAAAGAGGAAATCAAAAAATATCTAGAGACAAATGATAATGAAAACTCGATGATCCAAAATATATGGGATGCAGCAAAAGCAGTTCTAACAGGGAAGTTTACAGCAATACAATCCTACCTCAAGAAACAAGAAAAATCTCAGGTAAACAATCTAACCTTACACCTAAAGGAACTAGAGAAAGAAAAACAAACAAAACCCAAAGTTAGTAGAAGGAAAGAAATCATAAAGATCAGAGCAGAAAAAAAATGAAATACAAACAAAGAAAACAAGAGCAAAGATCAATAAAAATTAAAGCTTGTTCTTTGAGAAGGCAAACAAAACTGATAAAACATTAGATAGACTCATCAAGGAAAAGAGGGGGAGGACTCAAATCAGTAAAATTAGAAATGACAAAGGAGAAGTTACAATGGACACTGCAGAAATATAAAGCATCATAACAGACTACTTACAAGCAATTATATGCCAATAAAATGGACAACCTGGAAGAAATGGACAAATTCTTAAAAAGGTGTAACCTTCCAAGACTGAACCAGGAAGAAATAGAAAACATGAACAGACCAATCACAAGTAATGAATTGAAACTGTGATTAAAAATCTTCCAACAAACAAAAAGCCAGGACCAGATGGCTTCACAGGTGAATTCTATCAAACATTTAGAGAAGACCTAACACCCACCCTTCTCAAACTCTTCCACAAAATTGCAGAGGAAGGAACACTCCCAAACTAATTCTATGAGGCTACCATCACCTTGATACCAAAACCAGACAAAGATACTACAAACAAAGAAAATTACCAACCAATATCACTGATGAATATAGATGCAAAAATCCTCAACAAAATACTAGCAAACAGAATCCAGCAACACATTAAAAGGATCATACACCATGATCAAGTGGGATTTAACCTAGGGATGCAAGAATTCGTCAATATACGAAAATCAATCAATGTGATACAGCATGTTAACAAGCTGAAGAATAAAAACTATATGATCATCTCAATACATGCAGAAAAAGCTTTTGACAAAATTCAACAGCCATTTATGGTAAAAACTCTCCAGAAAGTGGGCATAGAGGGAACCTACCTCAACATAATAAAGGCCATATATGACAAACCCACAGCAAACTTCATTCTCAATGGTGAAAAACTGAAAGCATTTCCTCTAAGCTCAGGAACAAGACAAGGGTGTCCACTCTCACCACTATTTTTCAACATAGTTTTAGAAGTCTCAGCCACGGCAATCAGAGAAAAAAAAGAAATAAAAGGAATCCAAACTGGAAAAGAAGAAGTAAAATTGTCACTGTTTGCAGATAAAATGATACTATACATAGATAATTCTAAAGATGCCAACAGAAAACTACTAGGGCTAATCAATGAATTTGGTAAAATTGTAGGGTACAAAATTAATGCACAGATATATCTTGCATTCCTATACACTAACAACGAAAGATTAGAAATAGAAATTAAGGAAACAATCCCATCCACCATTGAAACAAAACGAATAAAATCCCTAGAAATAAACCTACATAAGGAGGTTAAAGACCTGTACTCAGAAAACTATAAGACGCTGATGAAAAAAATCAAAGATGACACAAACAGATGGGGAGATATACCATATTCTTGCATTGGAAGAATCAATATTGTGAAAATGACTATACTACCCAAAGCAATCTATAGAATCAATGCAATACCTATCAAATTACCAATGACATTTTTTATAGAACTAGAACAAAAAGTCTTACAATTTGTATGGAGACACAAAAGACCCCACATAGCCAAAGCAATCTGGAGGGAATAAAAGAGAGCTGGAAGAATCAGACTCCTTGACTTCAGACTATACTACAAAGCTACAGTAGTCAAGACAATATGGTACCAGCACAAAAGCAGAAATATAGATCAATGGAACTGGATAGAAAGCCCAGAGATAAACCCACACACTGAGGGTCCAGTAATCTATGACAAAGGAGGCAAGGATATACAATGGAGATCTCTTCAATTAGTGGTGCTGGGAAAACTGGACAGCTACATGTAAAAAATGAAATTAAGACACTCCCTAACACCATACACAAAAATAAACTCAAAATGGATTAGAGACCTAAATGTAAGACTGGACACTATAAAACTCTTAGAGGAAAACATAGGAAGAATACTCTATGACATAAATCATAGCAAGATCTTTTTTGACCCACCTCCTAGAGTAATGGAAATAAAAACAAAAATAAACAAATGGGACCTAAGGAAAGTTAAAGGCTTTTGCACAGCAAGGGAAACTATAAACAAGATGAAAAGACAACCCTCAGAATGGGAAAAAATATTTGAAAATGAAGCAACTGACAAAGCATTAATCTCCAAAATATATAAACAGCACATGCAGCTCACTATTAAAAAAACAAAAAAACCCAATCAGAAATAGGCAGAACCTAAATAGACATTCCTCCAAAGAAGTCATACAGATGGCCAAGAGGCACATGCAAAGCTGCTCAACATCACTAATTATTAGAGAAATGCAAATCAAATCTACAATGAGGTATCACCTCAAACCAGTTAGACTGGGCATCATCAGGAAATCTACAAACAACAAATGCTGGAGAGGGTGTGGAGAAAAGGGAACCCTCTTGCACTGTTGATGGGAATGTAAATTGATACAGCCACTATGGAGAACAGTATGGAGGTTCCTTAAAAAACTAAAGATAGAATTACTATGTGACCCAGCAATCCCACTACTGGGCTTATACTAAGAGAAAACCATAATTCAAAAGACACACGCATCTCAATGTTCACTGCAGCACCATTTACAATAGCCAGGTCGTGGAAGCCACCTAAATGCCCATTGACAGATGAATGGACATAGAAGTATGGTACATATATACAATGGAATATTACTCAGCCATAAAAAGGAACAAAATTGGGTTAATTGTAGAGATGTGGGTGGACCTGGAGACTATTATACAGAGTGAAGTAAGTCAGAAAGAGAAAAACAAATATATTAATGCATATATGTGGAATCTAGAAAAATAGTACAGATGATCCAGTTTGCAAGGCAGAAATAGAGACACGGATGTAGAGAACAAACCTATGCACACCAAAGGGGGAAAGTGCGGGGGAGGTGGTGGTTGTCGTGGCATGGATTTGGAGATTGGGATTGACATGTATACACTAATATGTATAAAACAGATAACTAATAAGAATCTGCTGTATACAAAAATAAATTAATAAAAATTAAAAAAATACAAATGTTTTAAAAAAATAGTTCAATATTCAATGAACAGTTATGGTGAATAACTTTTATTCGCTCTGTATATTCATGAAAAGAGTAGTTTATTTTTAGAATGCTACATATTATTTACATGGTTTATCAAAGTTATATATGTCTGTAATATGTAACTGATTTTCTTGCTTGGAAGATTCCATATGAAAAATTACATTGGAAAACTGATATATCAATACATTAACATCACTAAAACTGAGACTTTAAATTTTAAATGGCTTAATGAGCTAAATTCTTCAGTAAATAACTTAAATCTTGGAGTAAGTCACTTAAGTCATCCCTTTAGTTCTTTCAAGCCATTACAGGTTCCATTTCTGCTCAACAGGCTTATTATAAGCATTAGTAGAATTCTTTTATGATTAAATCATTGCTGTCTCTATGACTCTTCTCCTTTGTTTTCTTCTTGCTCTCTACTTGACTGTGGACTGTGAAGGACATGGAAGATCTTCCAAGACTATTCCACTAAGATCTTAGGTGTTAACTCAATATTGAAAAAAACAACAAAATTAAAAAATGGGCAGAAGACCTGAAGTGACATTTTTCCAAAGAAGACATACAGACAGCCAACAGGCATATAAAAAAAAGCTCAACATCACTAATCAGCAGAAAAAGGTAAATCAAAACCACAATGAATTATCACCTCACACTTATCAGAATGGCTATCATCAAAAAAACCACAAATAACACGTGTTGGCAAGGTTATGGAGTAAAGGGAACCCTTGTACACTGTCGGTGGGAATGTAAATTAGTGCAGACACTGCAGAAAACAGTATAGAAGTTCCTCAAAAAACTAAACATATAACTACCAGCAAGTCCACTCCTGCGTTTATACTCAAAGAAATTGAAAACACTAATTCAAAAAGATACAAGAACCCTAATGTTCATAGCAACATTATTTACAATAAGCAACCGAAGTGTCCAACAGATGAATGGATAAAGAAGATGTGGGATATATATGTATATAAAAAAATACTACTCAGCCATAAAAAAGGATGAACATTTGCCATTTGCAACAACATGGATGGACTTGGAGGGTATTAGGCTTATTGAAATAAGTCAGACAGAGGAAGACAAATACTGTATGGTACCACTTATACGTGGAATCTAAAAAATAAAACAAACTCATGAATATAACAAAAACAGAAAAAGATTTGCAAATATAGAGAACAAACTAGTGGTTACCAGTGGGGAGAGGGAAGCGGGGAGGGGCAAGGTAGGGGTAGGAGATTAAGGGGCACAAACTACTATGTATAAAATAAATAAGCTACCAGGATATATTATACAGCACAGGGAATATAGCCAATATTTTATAAAAACTTTAAATAGAGTATAAATTATAAAAATTTTGAATCCTATTTTGTACACCTGAAACTAATATAATATTATAAATCAACTATAGCTCAATAAAAAATTAGAAATTACATATATATATATATATATATATATACACATATATATGTATATATATATATATCTCAGGTGTTACATTTTTCACTCTGGATTCCTGAAGTCTTTCTACCATGTCACCAGATAATTATAAATTTCACTTCTCCTTATATAAATTATACATGGTACTGGTGCACAGCACATTTTAGTGGTAGGTCTACATTCTTAATGAAGACATATGCTACATTCAATTAGAAGGTTCTTGAAATGGAGAAAGGAAATTATAGTAATAAAGTATATTATGTTATAAACCCATCTGTGCTTTAAGGTAGGGTAAGGCAATTAATGTATATGTAAGTGTGCTATGCAAACATTTAGCTGTTTTTGGAAGTAGAGAATTCATGGATGTGATTTACCTGTTGATCTTTCTAATAACTTTTTCAGAACATTAAACTGTATATATAGATCTGAAACTAAAACCTGATGGTATAATGGCTAGCCACATTAATTGTTTGTGTCTTGGTTCTCTATGTACATATACCATCATCTATATTTCCTGATATCAACATGAATTGAATCTAGCTTTTAGAAAGTTTAATGAAAAGAGTGGATATGTATCTGTTACCTACCATCATGCTTCAGAAATCTAGCAAAACCCCACTTAGTTCACAAGTAGTAGTTATTATTCTTGTAACCTCATATCATACTGCTCTCCATTTCACTTTCAGCTTCATGTAAACTGACACAGTTCTTGTTTAGGGTTTTGAATTTGCTTTTCCTCTGCCTAGGAAGTTCTTTTTCTAGATGTACCTTGGCTTATTCTTTCACTTCCTTCAGATATTTGCTCAAATATTACCTTCTCAGTGAAGTCTTCCCTAACTACCTTATCTAAAATTACAGTCCCTTCTCCCTGATATTTCCTATTCTAAATACCTGATACATTTTTCTCCATTGCAGTTGTCATGTTCCAATAAAGTTTGTATGTGTTTATGTATATGTTTGTGTGTGTGTGTGTGTGTGTGTGTGTGTGTGTGTGTGTGTGTGAGTGTTAAGGTTACCAGATAAAAAGGAGGATTCCTGTTAAATATGAATATGAGATATAAGTATGTCCAAATACTTTATGGGATATAATAATAATAAAAACATTATTTGTTGTTTATCAAAAATTCACATTTAGCTGCATTTTAATATGTAATATATGGAACATACATTTAAAATACAATATATTGTACATTCCTTAACCATGCAATATTTGGGATGTATTTATACCAAAATTTATTTGTTGTTTATCTGAAATTAAAATTGTTATTTTTGTATTTTTTTTATAAATTTGGCCATCTGTGGGTACATGTACACACAGTGTGTTACCAACTAGAATGTAATCTCTACAAGCAAATTTTTGCTGTTTTGTTCCCTGACGTAGAGGTGAACAAATAAACAGAGGTGCTCAACAGTATGTATTTAAGAATGAATTTAGTTACTTAACCCTTTATAATCTAGGTTTCATTATGTGTTAAATTAGGACAACAATATCTACCTACAGAGTTTTGGTATCATTTAAAAGAAATAATTTATGTAAATAGTTTTTCACAGTACCTAGCAAGGTACTAATTTTTTTTTTTTCCATACAGGTTTGCTTTTATTTCCACATTCAGCCTGTTGAGACAATGGTAGTAAGTATTTGATGATTATTTATTCTTTTGCATTTGTTATTAATATAGCCATTATTATTGTTATTGTTCTTAATCCCAACAAGGGCCCCTAAATATTCAGGGTAAAAATTTCTAAAAATCTGCAAGTTTTTCATTTAGAAAATGTCATTAAATGCTTTCCCTAAGATTGAGCTCAAAAGAGATTTGCTTTGCTTCTGAAAGACATATGCAGTGTCTATTGAGTCACTGTTGGAGTTCAAGAATATTTTTCTATTTTTCAAAGGATATAAAAATAACAGATTCTTTTCTTTCCTCATTTGGGAAGAAATAAGATGGGTCAAAGAAATCTATAAAGGTTTGGACTGAAGCTATAAAATGACACTTCAAATGTTATATCTCATTTTCAAGTAGAAGTCTGTTGTAGACAGGAGGATGGTATGGGTGGTGGGAACTGCTTAAAAAGCAGCTGCAACGTATTTTTAAATAGCACCATTTCAAAACTTGCAATTTCCTTGTTTTCTGAAATAAGCTTGATAAGAGGTGAACACATCAAATGCACTTTAATGCATTATGTGCTGATTCTCTTTTATAAGGAGACACCTAAGAAGCTGAGTGTGCTGCAATGGGGCAGGGTTGGGTCCTCTGGAAAACAGAGGGCTACCTCCTCTTTAACAATATAGAACCACAGGTTTTGTACATGTATCAGACATTGGGGCTTTTGCTTTCAGTTCATCATCATGGCTTCTTCAGAAATCAGGTTTACATAAGTTTAAGCAATAGATGCATGCTTGAAAAGATGGTTGTAAACTGATTATTTTCTATAATGCATCTTGTATATCAAATTTCTCTTAGAGGATTTACCATTTAAAGAGACATTTTAGTGAACATTCTTGTGAAGTGAGAAATATTTGGGGATTTCATATAACCACACACTAACTTATCTGTTTTGTAAATTTGGACAGTCACAAAGTTATTTTATTTTTCATGTTGGAAAACAGCTAGTAAGCATCAGATAGACTTAAAGCCTGATACTAGAATTTTGTTGTGATTATATCACTGACAAAATTAAACAGATATTTAATGTCCCATTCGGTGACACACATTATTCATAGTACTCTATTGAGCAAAAGACACCAAATTAAAAAGGGATATACTATTACTAAGATTTATATTTGCATTTTTATAAGTACACTTACATACCAGAATCCTCATGGTTCCTAATTGGGTATAAGAATAAGCATACACTTGAGTTTTCACATAAATGACTTTGGTAATAGACATGTATGGAGACACTCTATTTTTGAATTTGCCAATGACTATTTTCCGTGGTAGAAGCAAATAAAGAACAGAGGTTATAAGCAAGGACTTTAGAGTTAGGCTCCTGTTTAGCCCCTTCCTACTCATATAATCCTGCAAAAACTACTTATTTTCAAGGCCGATGCTCACTAATTTAATTAATGGGGGACTATAATAGTACCAGACTCAAAAACCTTTTGCGGTGGTATAGTGACATAGTTCATGTAGGGTGCTTACCACCAAACCTTCTATATAGTATAAAACACGTAAATTGCAATTCTTACTATCATTTCATATCATATCATGAAGAAATGTGTATAACCACTGTAGGGGAGCAAAATTTGCCACCCCAAAATGTCTCTTTGGTATGAGGATTGTTTCGAGCTGAAAACAATCGAGGCCCAAAAGACTCAGGAAGAAACTTTGACCTTCCCCCTAACTGTCTGAAAGAATGTAGATAGAGGAACTGTTCCAGGAAGGGAGCTGCCACCATAGATAACTACAGTATGAACTAGGTGTGATAGGGAGGAACCTAGCAAAGTCTGCTTGTTAAAAGTCCTCTCTGTGTCCCATTGTCTCTGCATGGCCCCCGCAAACACTTTACCAAATACTTGCCTTTCCATCTCTATGTGAATTGTCTTATTCCTCTTTGAAGTCCTAAACCACTATCCCCAACATCCTCTTTTATCGTTAGCTGAAGAGGTATTTAAAGGGAGGGTTTTGGCCATTTTGGCAAGTACTCAGTTTTCCTGGGTCTCTCTTATGTGTACATGTTATTAAACTTTCATTCGATTTTCTCCTGTTAATGCATCTCATGTTAATTTAATTCTTAGACCAGCCAGAAAAACCTAGAATGGTAGAAAATGTCTTCTTCCCCGACACCACTTTGAATATGAAGAACTCATGACCCTCTTGGCAGTTATTACCATTACTATCATCATCATCATTATTTTAGTTGTTATTAAAGATATTAAGAAGTTTTTGTGTTACAGATGATCCTTTTACACTATACAAATATATATATTCATATTTTCCATTCCATACACACATATATTTTACATGCCATGCTTACATTTTTGAGAAGAGAACTGTCAAATTTTAATAGCATCTTCATATTTTAAAGTAAGGAGGACAAATAGGCTACTTAAAAATTACTTCTCTCCATATAATTTGCAGAATGGCAATTTCTACTCTTTATTTAGTAAAGTTTTATATTTTGTGTAATACTACTGTACTTACAAAAGCTTGTGATTTAAGTAACATATGTAAATGAACTTAAGTGGTATTTGCATACTGACTCATTTAATCATAATATTCATAATCAAATGAAAATCATTTTAGGTAAGCATAGCCCTAAGGAATGTAGTGAATTAGCTTTAATTTGCAAATGAGGGCTTTTAAATAATGCTTTTAAAATTTGACTTCATATCGAAAAAACATTGATCATTCTTTTCCAACTTTAAAGAAAATATTGGAAGCTGACTAGTTTAATTCAACCACTCTTTGTTTCTGAACAAAAAGTTTTATAATATGTTATTGACCTATTGTATAATAAATAACAATGTAATTAGTCAAATGACTGACTAAACCTTTTAAAATGATAAAATTCTAACTTCCAGTTAGTAACCATCTCATCTATAAAAGCATCTTCAATTGAAAAATAAATCACAAGATACTGTACAACTTACATTTCCTGGAAAATGGAGCCAGTATATGCATGAATATAATACATATTGGTTTCTTGTACTCAGTTTATCAGGAAAATTAATAGGAAGTATCCAACAGTTTCTAATTTTTTGAAAGCAAAGGTTTAATAAACAATTTTAATAAGGCATAACTCATTTTATTGCACTTCACTTTATTGCTCTTTGCAGATAATTGCTTTTCTTTTCTTTTTTTTTAAATTGAAGGTTTGTGGCAACTCTGCTCAAGCAAGTCTTCTGGTGCCATTTTTCCAACAGCATTTACTCACTTCATGTCTTTGTGCCACATTTTGGTAATCCTCGCAATATTTCAAACTTTTTCATTGTTATTATATTTGGTATGGTGATCTGTGATAAGTAATATCTGATGTCACCAGTTGTTTGGGGGTGCCGTGAACCACGCCCATATAAGATGGCGAACTTAACTGATATATGTCATATTTGTTTTAACTGCTCCACCAACCAGCTATTCCTCCATCTCTCTCCTTCTCCTTGGGCATCTCTATTCCCTGAGACACAACAATATTGAAATTAAGCCTATTAATAACTCTACAGTGGCCTCTAAGAGTTCAAGTGAAAGGAAGAGTCACACAAATCTCACTTTAAATCAAAAGCTAGAAAAGATTAAGCTTAGTGAGGAAGACATGTCAAAAGCCAAGTCAGACCAAAATCTAGGCCTCTTGTGCCAAAGTTGTGAATGAAAAGGAAAAGTTCTTAAGAAAATTAAAAGTGCTACCCCAGTGAACACACGAATGATAAAAAAAAAAAAAAGAAAAAAGAAAAAATAAGTGAAACAGCCTTATTGCTGATATGGGGAAACTTTTAGTGGTCTGAACAGAAGATCAAACCAGCTACAACATTCCCTTAAGCCAAAGTGTAGTCCAGAGCAAGGCCCTAACTCTCTTCAACCGTATGAGGCACAGAGAGGTGAGGAAACTGCGCAAGAAAGGTTTTACGCCGGCACAGGCTGGTTTATGAGGTTTAAGGAAAAAAGTCATCTCTATAACACCAAAGTGCAAGGTGAAGCAGCGAAGGACTGGGATAGAAGCTGCAGCAAGTTATTCAGAAGATCTAAGATAATAAATGAAGGTGGCTACACCAAACAGATTTTCAGTGTAGATGAAACAACCTTCTATTGGAAGAAGATGCCATCTAGGACTTTCATGGTGAGAGAGAATTCAAAGCCTGGCTTCAAAGTTTCAAAGGACAGGCTGATTCTCTTGTTAGGGGCTAGCAGCTGGTGACTTGAAGTTGAAGCCAATGATCATTTACCATTCCAAAATCCCTGGGGTCCCTAAAAACGATAGTAAATGTACTCTGCCTATGCTCTAAAAATGAAACGACAAAGCCTGGATGACAGCATGTCTCTTTACAACATGATTTACTAAATATTTTAACCCTACTGTTGAGATCTACAGCTCAGGAAAAAAAAGATTAATGAACCTGGTCACTCAAGAGCTCTGATGTAGCTATACAACAAGATTCATTCTGTTTTCATGCCTGCAAGCACAACATTCATTCTGCAGCCCATGGATCAAGGGGTAATTTTTTTTTTTGATTTCTTTATCAGTATATATATATTTTCTAACATCTTTATTGGAGTATAATTGCTTTACAATGTTGTGTTAGTTTCTGCTTTATAACAAAGTGAATCGGCTATCCTTATACATATATCCCCATATACCCTCTGCGTCTTCCTCCCACCCTCCCTATCCCACCCTTCTAGGTGGTCACAAAGCACCAAGCTGATCTCCCCTATTACGCAACTGCTTCCCACTAGCTATTTTACATTTGGTAGGGTATATATGTCAATGCTACTCTCTCGCTTCATCCCAGCTTACCCTTCCCCCTCCCCGTGTCCTCAAGTCCATTCTCTATGTCTGCATCTTTATGCTCAAGGGGTAATTTTGACTTTCAAGTCTTATGATTTAAGAAATACATTTCATAAGGCTATAGCTGCCATAGATAGTGATTCCTTTGTTGGATCTGGGGAAAGCCAATTGAAAACTTTCTGGAAAGATTCACCATTCTAGATGCCATTAAGAACATTTATGATTTATAGTAACAGTTCAAAATAGCTACATGGGGCTTCCCTGGTGGCGCAGTGGTTGAGAGTCCGCCTGCCGATGCAGGGGATATGGGTTCGTGCCCCGGTCCAGGAGGATCCCACATGCCGCGGAGCAGCTGGGCCCGTGAGCCATGGCCGCTGAGCCTCACGTCCAGAGCCTGTGCTCCGCAATGGGAGAGGCCACAACAGTGAGAGGCCCGCGTACCGCAAAAAAAAAAAAAAAAAAAAAGCTACATGAACAGGAATTTGGAAGAAGTTGATTCCAACCCTCATGGACGACTTTCAGGAGTTCAAGACATCAGTGGAGGAAGTCATTGAGACGTGGTGGAAAGAGCAAGGGAACTAGAAGTGGAGCCTGAAGATGTGACTGAATTGCTGCAATCTCATGATAAAACTTTAATGGATGAGGAGTTGCTTCTTATGGATAAGCAAAGGAAGTGGTTTCTTGAGATAGGATCTACTCCTGGTGAAGATGCTATGACGACTATTGAAATGACAACACAAGAATTAGAATATTGCATAAACTTAGTTGATAAAGCAGCAGCAGGTTTTGAAAGGACTGACTTCAATCCTGAAAGAAGTTCTGAGATCAAAATTCTATCACACAGAGTTGCATGTTACAGAGCAATTGTTCATGAAAGGAACTGTTGATTGATGTGGCAGACTTCATTGTTGTCTTATTTTAAGACATTGCCACAGTCACCCCAAACTTTAGCAACTACCACCCTGATCAGACAGCAGCCATCAACACTGAGGCAAGACCCTTCCCCAGCAAAAAGATTATGACTCACTGAAGGCTCAAATAATGGTTAGCAAGTTTTAGCAATAAAGTACTTTTAAATTAATGTTTGTACATGCTTTAGACATGATGCTATTGCACACTTAATAGACTACAGTTTCATGTAAACATAACTTTTATAGGCACTGGGAAACCAAAAACTTTGTTTGTGACTTGCTTTATTGCAATGTTAGATTTACTGTGGTATTAGATTTATTGTGGTGTCATGAATCCAACCCACAGTACTTCCGAGGTATGCCTATATATTGTAACCACCTGTCTATACGTGAAGGTAAGATAATATAGTTTTTAAGAATATGGATATCTGAGTCAGAAGGCCGCTGTTCCAATTCTGGTACCACAGCTGCTGTGTGACCTTGGGCAAATTATTTAACTTCTCTAATACTTTTCTCATCTTTAAAATAGCAATGATAACAGTACCTAATTCATATATTTATTGAATTATGTAACATCATACTTGGCAATCTTTTAAAAAGTAAAAGTACTTAATATATACTAGCTATTATCACTATCAGTACTGTTATTTGCTAGAAGGAAAAGCTTATCTTTATATACTTCTTGATATTTTGCCCACCAATATGGGACCTGTTTAAGAGAAAAATTACAGGGTATGGCAGACCTCCTACAACAACCAGAAACAGATGAATAATCTCCTCTGTATCCACTCCTGGAAGAATCACATGAACCCTGTGGCTTCCAAACCTGACACTTCCAAACCAAAACTGTTTGGCCTGCCCCAGGTTAGATTATATGTGCTTGGAGCACTTAACTAACAAACATGTGTCCCATAAAACTACTATGGCTCTCACCCTCCTCTCACTTCCTCACTGTGAAACCTAATTTCCACACCCATATTTAGATGTTACTCTATTCCACTGGTCAATCTGCAATACAGCAGATATCTATAAGGAGACAACCCAGTTTCCTGTACTTTCAAACAAGTTAAAAGTGGTTTATGCCCATAGATTTGTGCAGTGTCCAAATTAAACTGAGCTGAAATACAAACCCATTTCAAAGTGACTTATTGTCATGCAAATTAGTTTAGATTACGTATTTTCTCATCCTATTTAAAAACATATTCCAAGATAAACTATTTTAGTAGTTAATGTTATTACACCTGAAAATTTAAAAATTAACTTATTTTAAAGGCTTCCACATCACATTGGCGTATTTGCCTCTCCCAAAAACCTTGTCAAAGAGACAGGGCATAACTAACTGTTAGTTATATTTTATAAATGAAGATCAAAGAACAGGAAGACACTGAGGTACAGAAGAAACTAAATTCAAAGAGTTGGATTGTAAGCAAAGGATTCTTGTTTTTGGACCACTAGATAAGCGCGTGTGTATGCACGCACGTACACACCCCTAAACTGAGGGGATAATAAATATGTGGTAGGCAGGTAACAGTCTCTACCAATTCAAAAGTTTAATTTTCAACCTATTACAAATCTCTATCCTCACAGTAATCATTATGAAGTAACTAAAAATTCTACAGATTTGTCCATAAACTTGAAGCCCAAATCTTAATGTGTCACAAGGTTTTCAAATCATCCCAATTTTTTCACAAATTTTCAGTGAAAATATTTTTACATTTTACCTAAGATATTTATAAATAGTAGAAATACAGACTACATACAGTCTACAGGCTGAACAAATGAGAAATATCTTCTTTGGGCAATAGATCATAGTGACCCTTCACATCAAAGTAAGTTTTTTTTTTTTTTTTGCGGTACACGGACCTCTCCCCACTGTGGCCTCTCCCGCTGCGGAGCACAGGCCCTGGACACGCAGGCCCAGCGGCCATGGCCCAGTGGCCCAGCCGCTCTGCAGCACGTGGGATCCTCGCGGATTGGGGCACGAACCCGTGCCCCCTGCATCGGCAGGCGGACCCCCCAACCACTGCGCCACCAGGGAAGCCCACATCAAAGTAAGCTTTACAAAGACTCATTATTAAATTGACCATGTAGAGGAGTTGTTAATTAGGAAACGAATACGCACAGCAACTCACACACAGAGAAAGACATACACTAGAACTTGCTTGAATCTTCTAGTCTGATAGCTGAATAGACCAATAATTCTGAAGTAGAAAATAATTTTGAATTTTAATAAATACGAGGTAAAAAAGAGAGTTTAGGTTTATTAATTTAAAGGACATTCCTTATGTTAGTTTTGAAATTTTTGTGCATTATATGAATTTCACAAAGATTTTTCTTTTGTCTTGTTCAAATTTGATTCTTGAGATAGAGTTACCAGTGTGTTTATTTTCAAAATGTTGCAAAACAGAAAATGCTGGTATTACTTAAATATTAATAGGGAAAGTATATCCAGTTAAATAGATAAAATTAGTTAAAGCCATTGCTTTAAGCAAGAGGAAGACTCTACTTTAGTTAATATGGATCAGACCCATCTTCAGTTATATCTTGCAAACATGACATTTCTAACATCGAACTAATTCTGGGAGCAAAATATAAACATTTTATCTTTCCTCATTTAAGAAATGTTGGCCAAGTTGCTAGGTATGATACATAAGCATTATTTCTTCTTTACTTAATATTTGTTGCTAGAGCACAGACCTCCAAAATGCTGGCAAATACCTCCTTCATACCTAAAAGCATTTATCTATGTACTATGGTGTCAGAAGTGTTATCATACCAAAGGTGTAAATTTTATTGTTACCAGGTTGTTGCTAAGGGGGAATTTGTATATTCTTGAAAGATAATGGTTATGGGACTTTCAATATTTTTTCCCACATCACCCATATAATTTAGCCAAATAATTTATAATTAAAATAGAAGAAAGATATTTAAACAAATCAGCCTTACTAAAATTTTAAGAAACTACTGACAAAATTGAATGGGCCTTTAATCTATGGCCTGTAAACCACCTCTCAGGATATCAAAACATACAGACAAGAAGATTAATTAATGCAATAGTGAATATCTGTCTTGGATGTTTTAAGTATTGCTGGCTTGAAGGCAGAGATGTGGGCTCATGATTTCAGTCTTTTCAAATTCTTAAATATAGTGACCTTTGAAAAGCTGCACTGTGAGTTACCATCTATTGATATATTTCACTGTGATATGCAGAGAAAATAAAAACCTACTTTTAAAAACTTATGTGTCAACTTTTTAATAATGCAACACTTTAGTGTATATTATAGCGAGCCTCTAATTTTCATATCTTGAAGATAATTTACTGATTGCACATAAGGATAGTAGTGCCTAATCTAAATGTGCTTGCCACCATCCTGACCACACACAGACCCTGGGGAAAAATAAATAAATAAATAAGCCTATGAGCCTGAATGAGCCTTAAAGAGTTGGGGGCGAAAGGGAGGGAAGGAAGATGAAACTAAAAGTATATTTCTATGCATAATAGTGTCCATTTTTGTTGTTGTTGTTATGGAAGTGAATATGAAGTGGAAACCAGAGCTGGAGTCTCTAAAAAGTTATGTCAACTTAACATTTTATTAAATACTTATAATTTGTCTTCCACTGCACTAGACACTTAGAATTCAAAGTTGAAAAAATGAGGCATTTTGCCCCCTCAAGGAGCTCAGTGTCACAATCAGTGCGAGATGAGTAAAATGGTTCTGGCAGTATGGTGACTGATGTGCTAACCGCACAAACATACTACCATGAGAATACAAATAAGAATTTGTTCATGTTGAGCAGAGGGAAGACTTTGCTGAAGGAATGATGTATGAGTTGGACCTTGTATTGTATAATACAGTAGTTAAGCATGGAAAGTAGTGAAGCATGATGGTATAAACTGAAAGATTCACAAATGGCACTATGGTCATGCATACAGAATTTTGACTCCTTGGCTGTAATTTTTTCCATAAAATTGAAGTACTGTTACATGCAATGTCATATTCTAGATCAGATCCTGGGACAGAAAAAGGACTAAAGTGAAAAAACTGGTAAAATCCAAATAGGGTCTGGAGTATAGTTAATGGTAATTTATTACTGCATTTGTTTTAGTCAGTTATATTGATGAGGGTCACAGTCACTTTCTTATAGTACTAGTTTACTGCTGGCTATCACACTATAGCAACAGCTTGCAAGACTACTCCTACCTATAGTGCACCTTGCATCTGAGAAGAAGATGCCAGCCAAACACTTTTTCCAATTTCAGTGGGTTCTATGGGACCTAGTAATGGAAATATTTGGATTGTAGAGGCCCCAGAATTAAGCTGATAGTAAATTCCTTTAAAGCATGGAGTTTATAAATTTAAAAAAACTTTATAAATTAAAAAAAAACTTTATAAATTTTAAAAACCTTTTCACTACATTTGACAAATTCCTAAAAAAGAAGCAACATACCAATAAAAAGTTGTGAACCTAAAAGCAACTTTTCTAAGATATCAATAATTAAAACAAATTCTTATAGATCATGCCAGAGGAAATCTTGAATTGTCTTTCTATTTGCTTTATAGAAAATAGTATTTAAATATTGTCAGCAATCAAAGAATATTCAGTCAACATACATAAAGCATTATGGAAATGGGATGGCAATAATAAAAATGTTAATTTTCTCAATTTTGGATTATTTTTATAAATATATATTTATATAAATCCTTTTATGTCCTTTTTGCATATTGTACCTTATTTTTAAAGTTATGATTTTTGTAATATATATCATAAAATGACTCCTCTAAACTTTGTAAGCTAGAGGTCACAAAAATTCCTGGATTCATCTCTGTAAGTAGAGTCGCTAAAAATGACTGATGGGAAATTAAAACAATGGCATTTGTTAGAAAAACTCAAATGCCCATAATTACAAAATGTGCTTTATGAGGTATATTCTGCATACAAAAAGTAAAGGTGGTCTAAGTCTGATGAACAAAAAAGTCTGTGTTGTGTGAATAAATGGCAAAAAAGGAGAGGAATTACATGAGGCCTGTGCTGCTTGTCTTCTGTGTGAGGAATATTTTCAGAGATTGAAGTAGGTGTATACCCGTCCCTTAACCCTGATGCATCACCTCCTAGAACCCTGAGGGTAACTACAGATGAGTTATTGAAGCTGCTTACAGAATGGTTCACTAAAAACAAACAAACAAAAACAAAGACAATAAAACAATAAGGATTTTAACTCAAACTGACCTGGGTCCTGAGTTGCCTTCAAGCCTGCAGTAAGTATACTCTATAAAACTCTACTCATAGATCACTTCCTGACAACACTTCTCAACTGCAGACATGACTCTTTAAGAGGGATGCTAAGTCCTGGTTTTTACAGAAGAACAGAGCCATTATGGAATAGTTTATCATATGGCTGAGAAGGAAGAACAGATGGTCTAGTGGTCAACATGCAATCTCTGTAGCCAGATTGCTCAAGCTCATATGTAAACTCCACCACTGAATAATGCCAGGGCATTGAACAAGTTACTTAGCCCCTCTGTGACTAGATTTCCTCATCTATACAATGCGGATAATGATATAACCTATCTCAAGTTGTTGTGATGAGGATTAATTGAGTCAGTACTCATAAAGTACTTAGGATAACGCCTGGAAGATAATATAAAACTTATTTAGTTAAAAAAAATCACTAAACAAGTTGTTAATCTGTAGGCAGAAAGAAGCAAACTTGGGAGACAGGATCATTATTTTGAAAAATCTAAATTTTCTTTCTACAGAAAAGGACCTGGTCTAATTGTGATAAAAAACAGAAATGACAGTATAAACTACATGAGATTCAGAATCACATATGGTAGGACTTTTGAATCTCTTTCTCCAAATCATTCTACCCTCACCTAGGCAACTACTCTAATGTGCTTAATTAATATTTTATTTTGCGAAATTGGCATCATTGTTTTATGTGTGCATGTTTTTAATTTGCAAAAATGGTATTGTATCATATGCCTTATTAAATATCTTTTTTCAATAATCCCCATGCTATGGATATTTACCAATGTTGTTTTCTGTATCTCTAAACCATTTCCTTCAAACACTAATACTTCATGGTGTGCATTCAGTCCATTTTACCCATTTTGCTCTTCGAGTGACAGACATACAGTCTAACTGGCAAACATTTGAAAAATGTGCCTATTGTTAGTAAGGACCAGAAACTGCAAGAACATCCATACACTCTGGTTAAAGGACAGATTGATATGGGCATTCTGGGAAGTAATCTTTTACCAACTATTCAGTTTAAGTAATAGCTCCTTATTTCAACATGCATGTATCTCACAAATGATTATTTTATGCTTTCTTCACATATGTGCTTTCAGATTTTTCACTTTTTTTCTGAAGAGTCTACTCATGTCACTTAACAAATTTTTCTACTAAAATTTCCCCTTTTGAAACAGGTTCTTGAATATTTTACATAATAATCCCCAGCTTATTTTAGACATTGAAAGATTTTTTCCTGTCAGTCATCTATTTCTTAACTTGGTCTGTGGTATCCTTGGTTAAGGAGGCGTTGATTTTCTTAACCTTTAATTTCAAATTCACAGAAAAAGCTATAATAATACTCAAATTATCTCATATGCCGTATACAAGTACGCATCAGTTGTTTACAATTTGCTTTTGCTAAATTATATATAAACCTACATATATAAACACATCCACAATATCATAGATATATATTTGTATTTTTTTGTCAATCATTTGAGAGGAAGCTGCAGAAACTATGCTCCCCTACTTTTAAATATTTCACTGTGTGTGTCCTAAGAGCAGAATTTTCAAAGTCAGAGAATAACATTGATTCAATATTTTCTAATCCACAGTCTACATTTAAATGTTGTCAGCTATCCTGATAATGTTCTTTAAACTTCTTACCATTCCCAATCTGGGATCACACAACATATTTTGTTATTTTGTCAGATGACAAAAATATTGCAATTAAGTCATGTGTTTAATGACCTTTATTCAAGAGAAAACAACCTATGGTTGGGGAAGTGCAGTGGCTCACAAGCAGTGGAGCACTGTTCCTGAGAGAACTACATTATCTTCAATTTGCTTTTTTAAATCAGGGAGAAGATCTTCAACTAAAATGGAAATCAAAAGATCTTGTATTCTAGATTTAGAGCTGTTTGTCTTTGGAATGTTTTTCTTTCCCTCTGAGTATATAGTTTCATTTAAGCTTAGGGGAGAAGGCCTAAAACAAAAAGTTCTTATCAGGCTCTGAATATCAGCTTCCAACCTGGCAAACTTCTGACCATAAAGCTGTTTAAAAAAGCCTTTCAAATATTTTGTCAGGTTTCAGCTGGTACAAATAATAAATATACCTGGTGGTACTGAATAAACACATGGAGGAAAAAGGCATCCTCAAAGAGGGTGCAAAAGATACTATCCTCCCAAGATCCAGAGCCACTCCAAAAGATAGCCAAAAGAAAAAAAAGACTCAGACAACTCCCCTGAGAACTGGCAACAGTTGGTATGACCCTACCTGCAAATGGAGTGAAACCCACATTTCTGTCTGGCCATATTTTGGGGGTCCCAAACCTGATGGTTGAGCTGCCTGCATATGCAAGAACCCAATAACCTGTGTGCCCCAGGCAGGGTAGAAAGCCAAGCCAAGCTCTCAGAGCACAAAAAGGAGACAAACATGAAGGAAACTGCTGTTCCTGGGAGAGAAAGAACCGAAAAATGGGCACCGCAAAACCAAATCCACAAGAGTATAAATTTGGAAAGGAAGAGACAATGTGAAATTTCACCTTTTCTAGGTACTACTAAGGTCTGGAAGAGCTGACCCTGGTAAGAACTCTCACCCTTCACTGGCTTCTGCCAATTTTCCCAGGATGCCATCTGTAGGCTCTGGAGTGAGTGGTATTTAAAGAACAGAGTGTAGCTCTGGTATCTACCAACATTTAGCAAGGTTTTTTATTATTATTATTTTTTTTTCGGTACAGGGGCCTCTCACTGTTGTGGCCTCTCCCGTTGCGGAGCACAGGCTCCAGACACGCAGGCTCAGCGGCCATGGCTCACAGGCCTAGCTGCTTCGCGGCATGTGGGATCTTCCCGGACCGGGGCACGAACCCATGTCCCCTGCATCGGCAGGCGGACTCTCAACCACTGCTCCACCAGGGAAGCCCGGTTTTCTATTAATTTTAATTTTAGTTTCCTCTTGGTTGCTTAAGGGAATAACTGGTAGCAGTTTACCACAGAATCCCTGGAATTTCCACCAACCCTGAGAGGGGAACCATAAACTTTCAAGGACAATCTCTTTTTCCAGTATCCTGGTTGATGGCAAATGAGACAACAATTTCTGGGCCAGGGTTTTGATGATGCACGCTTGGTAGGGTACAACAGGGGACACTAGATCTTTAGTTTAGGTTTCTGGCCTTGGAGCTGTTGTAGTTGTCAAGGCACTAACTTGATGGACTTTGTTTACAGTTTTGTAGTCTCTTCAGAGTGGAGAGGCAATTCAGTTAGAGCAGGGGTCCCCAACCCCCGGGCCATGGACCAATACTGGTCTGAGGCCTGTTAGGAACTGGGCTGCACAGCAGGAGGTGAGCAGTGGGCAAGAGAGCGAAGCTTCATCTGCTGCTCCCCATCGCTCCCCATCACTCCCATTAACTGCCTGAACCATCTGAACTATCTCCGCAGCTCCTGCATCCGTGCAAAAATTGTCTTCCGTGAAACCAGTCCTTGGTGCCAAAAAGGTTGGGGACCGCTGAGTTAGAGGATTAGTAGGTTGAGTGCTCAAGAGAAGGAGGCTAGAAGGGGTAATTAGGAGTCAAGTCAGTTTTATAGTCTTTTGTTTTAGGTACTTCTTGTGTCTTTAATTTTTCATTAGCCTTTCGTAATGAATCTTTCAACAAAGCTATTTTGGAATCTTGAGGGCTTTCGGAGGCTTCTGCATGCCAGTTAAAATAGGTATCCCATTCTGTGTATTGATTTGGGAACACCTGCTTTCAAGTACGCTTCTTAAATAAACAATCTTATCTAACTGGAACATTCCCCATAACAGCCACTTTGTAAGATTGTGCCATATTTGTAGATATATACAGTTTCTAGGATCACAGTTCGAAGACATAAAATATGCAGGTGTGCTGGAAGGTGGTACGCTCATTTCTTTGAAACTTGAGGATCCTGTTTCTTTAGCTAAGTGTTGGATCTCTTGGAGCCAAATCAATACCTAATAGGGATGCGCCACTGGGTTGGGGATTTTGTGGTGTTTTACAGTGCACCTTGTTGCACAGAAATTTTCTTGAGGTTGGGAGGTGCCTAGTGTCAATAGAACCCATTCCATGACCAACTTATCCTTGCCTGGGAGTCTTTACAATTAGGTAGCAAGAGTTCTAACAGCTTTTAAGCACTAAACCCACTACCAATTTTGTGAGATGTGGCTTCTTAGATTCCCATTAGCAATATATCTCTTATTCTTTCCATGAGAATATTTCTTTATAGTGGTAGATTCCCTAATGGCTTTGAATAGTCTGACTTGTGCCTAGTTAGATTTTGATGTGCCATTGGTCAAAAAACCTTGGACTTCTTGTCTTAATTTATTTCCCAAGTCCCCCAGTGGTTTCTGCTATGGACTTAACCTCCAGGCTTTGTGAGTCTCCTAAAGGCTGCCATCTTGCTTTCTTAGATTTAGGGCTACCCATTATTTTCCCTTGAAATAATCCTCCATAATTCAACCAGACTTACTGTTTCTGGATGCCTGTGCACAGTTCTTAAGAACTGAAAGTGTCAAAATGAAAATCTGGAGTCTCTCACACTCCAATATACACTCTGTGAAAATGTGGAGTCTCTCACATCCCAATTTTCCACCCAGAAGGATTAGGACAAACAAACTCAAAGAGCTCAGAACGCAAAATAAGCGGAGCTGAATTCAAGAGAAACTTACCAGAGACTCTGGAGAATAGCCAAAGAGGCAGCAAGCCAAAGGGGGTCTGTGGGTATCTTCACCTGCATCTAGGAGCTGTCCCTGGAATCTTCACCAGCTGTCTTCGAGTACCATCTCACCCCCAAACTATCAAATGACAAAAATAATACAATTTAGTAATGAGTTTCTTGTCCGTTATTCAAGGGAAAACAATCTATGGATTGGAGGAATACAGTGCCTCACAGGCAGAGGAGCACTATTCCTGAGGAATTTGGGCCAAAAGTAAGTTGTATAGAGTGTTAGAAGTAGAAACACAGGAATAGGGCATGATTGGCTAGGAAGTTGAAGATTTCCTTACAGGGCTAGCAGGTCCCATTTTCTAGGGTAAGGTAAGCTAACTAAAGCTGAGTTGGAGGATTGTGATTGGTATATGTTAGGATTCCTTCACAGGTGTTTCCCGTAGCATAGGCTGACATAGATTTAGATTTGCTATGTGGCCTGGGCCACTGGGGCGGCCTCCATTTTGTGGGTCCCAATATATGAATTAACTATATCACTCATGACTATTCTTCTTTAATATAAAACACTTTCTCAACTTTTCTTTGATTTTTGACCTTGATATTTTTGAAGAGTATGGGCTAGTTGTTTTGTACAATGTTCTACAATTTGGGCTTGATTGATATTTCTTCATGATTGGAGTTATGCACTTTTGCAGGAATAACACAGAAATGATATTGTGCCCTCTTAGTGCCTCAAATTGGGAGGCACAATATTGTTCCAATATTAGTGATGCTAGCTTTGTTCTCTTGGGGAAGGAGGTCTCGGCCAAATCCTCCACCATAAAGTTATCAATTTTTCCTTTACAATTGAAAACTCATTTGTGAAGAGGTACTTTGAGTTCACACTACCCTGTTCAGAGTCAATATTCTTCCCACTAGTTTTAGCATCCTTGGATGATTTTTTTTAACCATACAATTCTTCCTTATTAGTTAGCATTAAAAGGTAAAACAGCTTAGACTTCTTCCCTAATTATTTATTTATTCACTTTTTATATCTGTATGGATTCATGGATTTTTATTTTATTCAATGGCTATAATATATTGCTAACTTTATTTATTTTGATGCTCAAACTGTCCCAGATTTGGCCAGTGGAGGTCCCTTTGAGAAGGCTCCTGTGTCACTTTGACATGGGCCTATAATTTTTTAAAGAATTTCCTTACTTTCTGGAAATATGGCATTTGGGGCTTATATTTCCCCTATCTCTGCCCTGAAATTAGCCATTCCTCCAAGGAGCACTAGATTCTTGTAGTTGAAAATAATATTTAGAATCCAAGATCTGAGCAAGCTAGATATGCTCATTGTGACTGATGAATCATTGCATCTAGGCCTCTCTATTATGTATATTAAATATACATATTAAACAAATATATATAAATGAAAGCCAAGTTTTTCACTGATGAAAGAGTTTCAAATATAAAAAGAAAAAGAAACTAGGTGGAATCCTGAAGTAATGGAATGGAACTGGAGGTTTCAATGAAAACTCATGCTGTTATAGTTAGGTTGATGGGGGATATAAAAATAGACACAAATAACAAATATACTTAATCACACACATATATATATATATATATATATATATATTTGTATCTATTTTTATATCTCTCCATTGATCCATCCAATAATAGTATTTTACAATGTGTTAGAACAAGTCCTTCCCTCTTTCCTTTAGATTGAATGATCTCTTTGCAGATCTTATTCCCTCTGATTAAATCTTAGAGTAAGTTTATTGTGTCCCTCAAAAAAATTCAACAGGAAAAAACAAATTCAACAGGAAAAAAGAAATTCAACAGGAATTTTGATTGGGATTGCTGGAGTATGTTTATAACTATATGAACGTAGAATTAGATAAGTCCTGAGACAAGAAGTCAAAAGATCTGGATTTGAATATTGGCTATATAATTAGCTGGATAAATCATCAAGGGCAGATTACATTCTAAATAAGCTTTCCTCTTCTCATCTGTAATATGCATATAGTAATATATATTATAAACTATTGTCAAAATAAACAAATGAAAAATTATGATTATTGTTTATAAATATATTTTTCTTCTCCTTCCAAATTATTTTCCAGTTATTTCCTAAATACCACAGAAAGACAAATTCCAATAAGCTGGAACTAATTAAATAAATACACTCATAGGATGATGACTTCATTTATTTTAATTTACGTTTAACTGATATGAATTGTAGCATTCCAATTATGGAGCAACTCAATATTCAGATCCTTATCCTTAAATTTTGATTAAAAAACTTTAGCATTTTTAAATTATAATATTTATATTATAGATTTTATCTGTAAAGCTGTGCTTTATAAATCTAGATAAAGTATGAATTAGATACACATATCATTATTTTCACAATTTTAGAAATTATAACAATGGAGAAGTAACAGAAGAGACAGACCCACTAAATTAAAAATAACAAATAGAATATTTTTTTGTTTGTTTTTAAGTGTTCCTAGTAATCATTTTCTAAAGTTCTTAGTGACTAAGAAATTTTGTCCTTAACATCGCTGGGTCATTTTTGTCATGGTAATGAATGCATTTAGTCCTCAAATTAAAAAAACAACAACAACATATATACTGTTTCCTTTTATAATAAGATTTGTTTTTATTATGTAAGTCCTTTGTTAATCTTAACTAGGAGACGGTTTTCATTCAAATATTATTGCATCCACATTTAGGAGGGCCTGCTTTACAAAGTACTGTCTGATAATGTTTTTCAATCAACAAAGCCCTTGAAACTGTTTGGCTTGTTAGCCATTTGCTGTTGAAGAGTGCATCCATCTCTGAAAACAAGATGCAAGGAAACACAGTCCTCATTTTCTCCAGTAGTTAGCTGTTCAAAGGACTGTAGCCATTTCAAGAGGTGCTAGATATGCATGCATAAGGCTTGATAGAGCTAACAATGAAGAAGTATAATGAGCATTTATGATTTGAATTGAAGAGTTTCAAAAGAATGCAAATCAGTATCTTATCTAAAAGGATAAAATATATCCCAACAAGTTAAAGAGCAGTTTTTCAGATTTTAAGCTTACCATGAGTATTTAAAAAACAACCAGTGTTTACTACCCTGCTGAGAGTACATCATATCAGTTCATTTCCCCAGTGGGAGAGTGCTTCAAAGATATCAAGGACTCTCACAAATCTTAACAAAGTACACAAGTATGGAAGGGGTTCATGATAATAAATGGGAAATGTTATCTGAGAAAACAGAGTACTGTATACATTTAACTGTCAAAGTTAAGAGAAAGGAGATGTCATTCATATTTATCTTTATTAGTTTTATACTGCTGTGTAACAAACTACCACAGACCTACTGGCTTAAAATAACACCCAACAGTTTTGACTTAGTTCTGCTGGTGAGAAGTCTGGGCAGACTTGGCTGGGCTCCCTGATGAGGCATTCCGAAAGCCAAAGTCAAGAGGTCAGCTGGGCAGAGCTCTAATCTGGATGCTCTGGGGAAGAATCTATTCCCAAGCTTATTCCCAACTATGTCAAAATTCAGTTCCTTACATCTGTAGGACTGAGGAGGAACAGAAGAAAAAGAAGTCACCAAATCTCTCCCTAATAAGATAGGATAAGTGAAGGGTAGCAAAGTATACCACCCAAAATATGCCTCATTGGCATACTGAGTATTTTGAACTGGTTATTTTTAAGAAACAGACAAAATCTCTGAAAACCTAGTAAAAGTTACCCTTTTGTAAGAGACATTTACATTTATAAGGGAAATCTCCATTGGTAAGGGTCTCCCTCTCTGTACCAGGAAGAAGAGGATGACCAGATCTCAAGAAACTCATATCAGTAGAAAAGCAACACTTAAATCTGCCTAACAACCCATACCCTTGTTTACTGGGCTTTTCCTGGTAACCTCCCATAACTGACCTCCCACACCCTTAATAGCTTTCTTCTGGCTTTAGCTGGAGACGGTATTTAAGGTGGTGCCTTGGGCCATTTTGAGGAGTTACTCAGTTTTCTGGAGTTTCTCTCCTGTACACAGGAGGTATGCATGTTATTAAACTTCTGTCTGCTTTTCTCATGTAATATGTCTTTTATTACAGGGGATCTTAGCCAAGAACCTAGAAGGGTAGATGGAAAGTTCTTTTTCCTCCCCTATAACAGAAATTTCTTATTCTTCCCTCATTCTTCCTTCCTAACTTTCTTTTCCTCAGATACTCCCTTTGACACCTCTACAGGAGCAATTGAATGAATGACACTCAATAACTTTCCTTAATGTGAAGGACAAGATTATAAACATACCTTCCAGTCCAGGTGTCTATAGAAAGCTATGCTCAGGCAGGCACATATCGAGCTGCTGCAGTGAAAAAACCTCCTGCTCCTATATACCATGTCTATTTTTAGTGACACTACCTAAACATCAATTCAGGAGTTGATAAAAACTAAATAACTTCCCACAACGTTACCACTAAAGCATTTTATGCTACCATAAAAGACATACTAATTAGCACACAAAATCAGGGACGGTTTTGTCTTTCCTCTAAATTATAGAAATCATGAAAAATTCTATATTTAGTATCATTCTTCTTGTATGTTATTTAGAGAGAACTATAGACCACTTGTAAACTTTTGCAAAGCCCACAAATTCACAAATCATTAATGACATGTATTTACACTGTAAGAATTTTTTTAAAAGGATATACTGAGTTTATTTTAGACAAAACTTTTTTTCATTTTTGCTACATAATCATAAAAAGGAGTTCCATAAGTGGGTCTCCAGTTTTCTACAAATATTCCACATCAGTAACAATAAAGCTTTTCTGCAAAAGTAAATGGTTTTTTAAAAATGACAGATTCAAACGAAATGACTCAAAAGTTATCTTTGTCTTCCACATGCTAAACCTGGACACAAGAGGACTGAGGAGCATCATTTTATTTCATTTTCACAAATTACTGTCTAGAATGTGCTACTCAAAATGTGCTTCTGATGGAGACCTTCAAGATGGCGGAAGAGTAAGACGTGGAGATCACCTTCGTCCCCACAAATACATCAGAAATACATCTACACGTGGAACAACTCCTACAGAACACTACTGAATGCTTGCAGAAGACCTCAGACCTCCCAAAAGGCAAGAAACTCCCTATGTACTTGGGTAGGGCAAAAGAAAAAAGAAAAAACAGACAAAAGAATAGGGACGGGACCCACACCAGTGGGAGGGAGCCATGAAGGAGGAAAGGTTTCCACATACTAGGAAGCCCCGTCGCAGGCGGAGACTGCGGGTGGTGGAGGGGGGAAGCTTCGGATTCACGGAGGAGAGCACAGCAACAGGGGTGTGGAGGGCAAAGCGGAGAGATTCCCGCACAGAGGATCGGTGCCGACCAGGACTCACAAGCCCGAGAGGCTTGTCTGCTCACCCGCCAGGGTGGGCGGGGCTGGGAACTGAGGCTCGGGCTTCGCAGGTCGGATCCCAGGGAGAGGACTGGGGTTGGCGGTGTGAACGCAACCTGAAGGGGGTTAGTGTGCCACAGCTAGCCGGGAGGGAGTCCGGGAAAATGTCTGGAACTTACTAAGAGGCAAGAGATCATTGTTTCCTGGTGCCCAAGGAGAGGGGATTCAGAGCACTGCCTAAAGGAGCTCCAGAGATGGGCAAGAGCCGCGGCTATCAGTGCGGACACCAGAGATGGGCATGAAATGCTAAGGCTGCTACTGCAGCCATCAAGAAGCGTGTGTGCAAAAACAGGTCACTGTCCACATCTTCCCTCCCGGAAGCCTGTGCAGCCCGCCATTGCCAGGGTCCCACGATCCAGTGACCACTTCCCCGGGAGAACACACGGCGCGCCTCAGGCTGGTGCAATGTCATGCTGGCCTTTGATACCGCAGGCTCACCCAGCATTCCACACCCCGCCCTTCCCCAGCCTGAGTGAGCCAGAGTCCCCTAATCAGCTGCTCCTTTAACCCCGTCCTGTCTGAGTGAAGAACAGATGCCCTCAGGCAACCTACACGCAGAGGCAGGGCCAAATCCAAAGCTGAACCCCAGGAGCTGTGCGAACAAAAAAGAGAAAGGGAAATTTCTCCTAGCAAGCAGCCTCAGGGGCAGTGGATTAAATCTCCACAACCAACTTGATGTACCCTGTGTCTCTGGAATACCTGAATAGACAACGAATCATCCCAAAATTGAGGCAGTGGACTTTGGGAGAAACTGTAGACTTGGGGTTTGCTGTATGTGACTGACTGGTTTCTGGTTTTATGTTTATCTTAGTTTAGTACTTAGAGCTTATTATCATTTGTAGATTTATTTATTCATTTGGTGGCTCTCTTCCATTTTTTTAATATATATATATTTTTAATATATACATATATATATATTTTCCTTTTTCTCTTTTTGTGAGTGGGTATGTGTATGTTTCTCTGTATGATTTTGTCTGTATAGCTTTGCTTTTACCATTTGTCCTAGGGTTCTGTTTGGTTTTACTTTTTTTTTTTAAATATAGTTTTTAGAGCTTGTTATCATTGGTGGATTTGTTTTTTGTCTTGGTTGCTCTCTTCTTCCTTTCTTTCTTTTTTTCTCCCTTTTCTTCTGAGCTGTGTGCCTGACAGGGTCTTGGTGCTCCGGTCAGGTGTCAGGCCTGTGCCTCTGAGGTGGGAGAGCCGAGTTCAGGACGTTGGTCCACCAGAAACCGCCCAGCTCCACATAGCATCAAACAGTGAAAAATCTCCCAGAGATCTCCATCTCAACGCTAAGACCCAGGTCCACTCAATGATGAGCAAGCTACTGTGCTGGACACACTATGCCAAACAACTAGCAAGACAGGAACACAACCACATCCATTAGCAGAGAGGCTGCTAAAAATCATAATAAGGTCACAGACACCAGGTTAAAACACACCACCAGACGTGGACCTGCCCACCAGAAAGGCAAGATACAGCCTCATCCACCAGAGCACAGGCACTAGTCCCTCCACCAGGAAACCTACACAACCCACTGAACCAACCTTAGCCACTGGGGACAGACACCAAAAACAATAGGAACCTGCAGCCTGCAAAAAGGAGACCCCAAACACAGTAAGTTAAGCAAAATGAGAAGACAGAGAAACACATAGCAGATGAAGGAGCAAGGTAAACCTCACCAGACCTAACAAATGAAGAGGAAATAGGCAGTCTACCTGAAAAAGAATTCAGAATAATGATAATAAAGATGATCCAAAATCTTGGAAACAGAGTGGAGAAAATACAAGAAATGATTAACAAGGACCTAGAAGAAGAGCAAATAAAGAGCAAACAAACAGTGATGAGCAGCACAATAAATGAAATTAAAAATTCTTTAGAAGGGATCAATACCAGAACAACTGAGGCAGAAGAACGGATAAGTGAGCTGGAAGATAAAATACTGGAAATAACTACTGCAGAGCAGAACACACAAAAAAGAATGAAAAGAATTGAGGACAATCTCAGAGACCTCTGGGACAACATTAAACACACCAACATTCGAATTATAGGGGTCGCAGAAGAAGAGAAAAAGAAAAGGACTGAGAAAATATTTGAAGAGATTACAGTTGAAAACTTCCCTAATATGGGAAAGGAAACAGTAAATCAAGTCCAGGAAGCACAGAGAGTCCCATACAGGATAAATCCAAGGAGAAACACGCCAAGACACATATTAATCAAACTATCAAAAATTAAACACAAGGAAAAATATTAAAAGCAGCAAGGGAAAAACAACAGATAACACACAAGGGAATCCAGATAAGGTTAACAGCTGATCTTTCATCAGAAACTCTGCAAGCCAGAAGGGAGTGGCAAGACACATTTAAAGTGATGAAGGAGAAAAACCTACAACCAAGATTACTCTACCCAGCAAGGATCTCATTCAGATTTGACAGAGAAATTAAAACCTTCACAGACAAGCCAAAGCTAAGGGAATTCAGCACCACCAAACCAGCTTTACAACAAATGCTAAAGGAACTTCTCTAGGCAGGAAACACAAGAGAAGGAAAACACCTACAATAACAAACCCAAAACAATTAAGAAAATGGGAATAGGAACATATATATCGATAATTACCTTAAATGTAAATGGATTAAATGCTCTGACCAAAAGACATAGATTGGCTGAATGGATACAAAAACAAGACTCATATATATGCTGTCTACAAGAGACCCACTTCAGACCTAGGGACACATACAGACTGAAAGTGAGGGGAGGCAAAAAGTTATTCCATACAAATGGAAATCAAAAGAAAGCTGGAGTAGCAATTCTCATATCAGACAAAATAGACTTTAAAACAAAGACTATTAAAGATACAAAGACAGTATATAATAATCAAGGGATCAATCCAAGAAGAAGATGTAACAATTGTAAATATTTACGCACCCAACATAGGAGCACCTCAATACACATCAGGCAAACGCTAACAGACATAAAAGGGGAAATCAACAGTAACACAATCATACTAGGGGACTTTAAAACCCCACTTTCACCAATGGACAGATCATACAAAATGAAAATAAATAAGGAAGCACAAGCTTTAAATGATACATTAAACAAGATGGACTTCTGTTATTTATAGCACATTCCATCCAAAAACAACAGAATACACTTTCTTCTCAAGTGCTCATGGAACATTCTACAAGATAGATCATATCTTGGGTCACAAATCAAGCCTTGGTAAATTTAAGAAAACTGATATCATATCAAGTATCTTTACCAACAATAAAGCTATGAGACTAGATAACAATTACAGGAAAAAATCTGTAAAAAATACAAACACATGGCGGCTAAACAATACACTACTTAATAACCAAGAGATCACTGAAGAGATCAAAGAGGAAATCAAAAAATACCTAGAAACAAATGACAATGAAAACACGACAACCCAAGACCTATGGTATGCAGCAAAAGCAGTCTAAGAGGGAAGTTTATAGCAATACAATCCTACCTCAAGAAACAAGAGACATCTCAAATAAAGAACCTAACCTTACACCTAAAGCAATTAGAGAAAGAAGAACCAAAAACCCCCTAAGGTAGCAGAAGGGAAGAAAACATAAAGATCAGATCAGAAATAAGAGAAAAAGAAATGGAGGAAACGATAGCAAAGATCAATAAAACTAAAAGCTGGTTCTTTGAGAAGATAGACAAAATTGAAAAACCATTAGCCAGACTCATGAAGAAAAAAAGGGAGAAGACTCAAATCAATAGAATTAGAAATGAAAAAGGAGAAATAACTGACCCTGCAGAAATACAAAGGATCATGGAGATTACTACAAGCAACTATCTGCCAATAAAAGGGACAACCTGGAAGAAATTGACAAATTCTTAGAATAGCACAACCTTCCGAGACAGATCCAGGAAGAAATAGAAAATATAAACAGACCAATCACAAGCACTGATATAGAAACTGCGATTAAAAATCTTCCAAAACACAAAAGCCCAGGACCAGATGGCTTCACAGGCGAATTCTGTCAAACATTTACAGAAGAGCTAACACCCATCCTTCTCAAGCTCTTCCAAAATATAGCAAAGGGAGGAATACTCCCAAACTTATTCTATGAGGTCACCATTATCATGATACCAAAACCAGACAAGGATGTGAGAAAAAAAGAAAACTACAGGCCAATATCTCTGATGAACATAGATGCAAAAATCCTCAACCAAATACTAGCAAACAGAATCCAACAGCACATTAAAAGGATCATACACCTCTTCAATAAGTGGTGCTGGGAGAACTGGACAGCTACAAGTAAAAGAATGAGATTAGAACACTCCCTAACACCATACACAAAAATAAACTCAAAATGGATTAAAGACCTAAATGTGAGGCCAGACACTATCAAACTCTTCGAGGAAAACATAGGCAGAACCCTCTAGGACATAAATCACAGCAGGATACTTTTTGACCCATCTCCTAGAGAAATGGAAGTAAAAACAAACAAATGGGACCTAATGAAACTTAAAAGTATTTGCACAGCAAAGGAAACCATAAACAAGATGAAAAGACAACCCTCAGAATGGGAGAAAATATTTGCTAATGAAGCAACTGACAAAGGATTAATCTCCAAAATTTACAAGCAGCTCATGCAGCTCAATATCAAAAAAACAATCAACCCAATCCAAAAATGGGCTGAAGACCTACATAGACATTTCTCCAAAGAAGATATACAGATTGCCAACAAACACATGAAAGAATGCTCTACATCATTAATCATTAGAGAATTGCAAATCAAAACTACAATAAGATATCATCTCACACCGGTCAGAATGGACATCATCAAAAAGTCTGCAAACAATCAATGCTGGAGAGGGTGTGAAGAAAAGGGAACCCTCTTGCACTGTTTTTGGGAATGTAAATTGATACAGCCACTATGGAGAACAGTATGGAGGTTCCTTAAAAAACTGAAAATAGAACTACCATACAACTCAGCAATCCCACTACTGGGCATATATCCTGAGAAAATCATAATTCAAAAAGAGTCATGTACCAAAATGTTCATTGCAGCTCTATTTACAATAGCCAGGACATGGAAGCAACCTAAGTGTCCATCAAGAGATGAATGGATAAAGAAGATGTGGCACATATATACAATGGAATATTAGTCAGCCATAAAAAGAAACAAAATTGAGTTATTTGTAGTGAGGTGGATGGACCTAGACTCTGTCATATAGAGTGAAGTAAGTCAGAGAGAGAGAAACAAATACCGTATGCTAACACATATATATGGAATCTAAGAAAAAAAGAAAAAAAATTGTCATGAAGAACCTAGGGGTAAGACAGGAATAAAGACACAGACCTACTAGAGAATGGACTTGAGGATAGGGGGAGGGGGAAGTGTAACCTGGGACAAAGTGAGAGAGTGTCATGGACATATGTACAGTACCAAGCATAAAATAGATAGGTAGTGGGAAGCAGCCCCATAGCACAGGGAGATCAGCTCGGTGCTTTGTTACCACCTAGAGGGGTGGGATAGGGAGGGTGGGAGGTATGGAGATGCAAGAGGGAAGAGATATGGGGACATATGTATATGTATAACTGATTCACTTTGTTATAAAGCAGAAACTAACACACCATTGTACAGCAATTATATTGCAATAAAGATTAAAAAAAATAGTCCAGCTTGGAATCACAAAAGAAAGGAGTAGTGCCTAACAGATCTGACAATTTTTAAAGACAGAGCACTAAGAGTCAGCAGGAGAAATCTGAGGACTAATTTGCCTCTGGTTTGAGAGTAACTTCCTCGTAGTACAGCAACAAAAGACTAATTTAGGGAGTCTGGAAGCATGGCATCATGGAGTGAGCACTGAAAACAATCTAGAAATATTTAGATGGTAAAAGGCTTCAGGCAGAAAATGCTTTAAAATGAAGTGTCTGAGAGAATTGTTACTTAGATAGCTATGTAGTTTTAGGCAATTTAACTATTAATGACATAAGAAAGAAGAAATAGGTCATGAGGTAACAAAATAACAACTAGAAAATTCAGACTACTGGTAAATCCGTAAAAAAGTAAAATAAAATAAAACTTTAATGGTTTGACTAGAACATCAGAAGAAAGCTTAGTTATAATTCTTTCTTTTAAGTAAATATCTACCTAGCATAAAAAAACTGAGGTAATATAGGGCTAAATAGAGGGTAAAAAGTAATTAAGAGTTAAGGTATTAGGACCTTGTTTATAATATTGATTGACAGTAAAATTGAATAAAATATGCAAATGTAACTGATCAAAATCAGTTCAGATTAAACAGATAATATTTTTGAGCAAGAACACAATTGCCTACTACCCAAAATGAATTTTACATTATTTTGAACCCATAATTTCTGTATTTTAAAAACTTAGCCCATTTCTTTACTTTTTTTCCCTGGCCACAGCAAATCTAATGTTGCACATACATGACTTCTATGCTTCCAACTCCCACACCTCCACACACAAATACTTAAGCTTCTACGTATGCCTCAGAATATCTGAATTCCAGTGCAGCTACATTAGCATAGAGACAGGTCTAAGCACAACGTTGTGCTCTGTAAGTCCTATCTCAGGTACAGCCATTTTTCCCCCTTGAGTCTGCATTTTCTAAGTCACTGATGATATCCGTTATGCAGGAGGACTTTACTAAAGTCTTGCTTCACGTGTGAAATTTATTGCAATTTTAGACATAACCATATTTCTCACTAGCTGTGCCATCAGAATAAGTGAATGGATATGAAAGTATGAATAGCCTATAATGGCATAGTAGGATATTTCATCAGAGCATTTGTGTGGCATTATATTGAAGATTCCTGTAGCTAAGAGAGCAGCTATTTTTGAGTGTCTATGATTGTACAGAGGCACTCTTCTGATACTTTACACAAATTATCTAATTTAATGTTCACAAAAAAAAAGCTGTTAGGTAAAAATTATTATTTCTATCATACAGTTAGAAATTTGAGGAAGAGAAAAGTAACTTCCACAAAATCATAGTATTCAAAAACTCATTTTGTCATAGCCAGGACACAAGCTTTATTTTATCTTTCTTCAAAACTTATACCTGGAACCACTCTGATACCTGTGTACAGAGAAAGAGGATAGCCGAAAAGTAAGTGGCTCACAACATAATTTCACCTAAGATCAGCCTTCTCCTAATAGGATGTTAGTTGAAGCCAAGATAATTATCATTACTGAAAAATATCTATAAAATGTTCTAACCTTGATATGCCTCAAAAAGAAGAGGGACTCTAGCATATTCTGCAAAGGGGAGCTATCACTTGTCAGTAGGTCTAAGTGATAATTAATAAAATGTAATTCTTTAAAACAGTGATACAAATCCCTCACTCAACTGGGTTCATTTATATCTCACTAAACTGGCTTTCAGATAGGGTATCACAACATAATAGTTAATTCACAGTGTTAAGCACAGAATTCAAGAAACAGATCCATGAATATTTTTAGCTTCTTAAGAGAACACTTTGTACCTTAAACTAATTTTATTTGTATATTTCAGGAAGATTAAGAAAAGGCATAGTATAAATATACTGTTAAATATAATAATGTACTGAGATCTGAGTATATTCTGCAGTTGTTACATTGCATGATAAAAATAAAAAGTAGCTGGTTAAGTGAAAGAGACAAAGGGATATCAAAGGATAAGGCAAAGAATAATACAGCAAAACAATAAGGAGAAAGTGGAAAATTCAATCTGTTACTTGCTAGGCAAACAATAAACACCAAGGAAGAACTTCACATAACAGCACTCTGAGAGGGAAAAGTCAGGAGATATTAAATGGCAGAAAGGAGGAATTCATAATCCTGGTCTTAATTAATCATTTAAAACTAGTTCTCCAGATGGAACAGAATGAATTACTCGTATGTTTATATTCGAGTGAAGGAGTCCATTTGTTCATTGGAAAGCATCTTCAGTTCAGGCCAGCAATGATTTCCCAGATGATGTTACTCAGAACCAGTCAAAATGAAGCAAAAATTTCCAGGATTTTTAGAAGTAAGCCAGCCTTTAAAAATGTTATAACAGTTTAAGATTTACATAAAACTTGTGAAAACTGTAGTTCCAACAGAACCTAAACCCAGTTTTCCTTATTATTAAAATCTTACATTAGTATAGTATATTTGTCACAAGTAATGGACCATTACTGATGCTCTTGTTAACTAAAGTTTATACTTTATCTAGATTTCCTTAGAACCCCATGCAGGACTCCACATTACATTTAGTGGTCCTGTCTCCTTAGTCTCCTCTTGGCCATAACAACTTCTCAGACATTCCTTGTTATGAATGACCTCGACAATTTTGAGGAGTACTAGTCAGATATTTTTTTAGAATGACCCTTAACTGGAGTTAGGCTGATGTTTTTTCTCGTGGTAGGACTGAAGTTAGGTTATGTTTGGGATAGAAACTGCAGAGACAAGTGTCATTCTTGTCACACCCTATCAAATGAACACAGTATAACCTGGTATCACTTTTGAGGTTAATCTTGACCACCTGGTTGAAATAGTGTTTGTCAGATTTCTCGATTGCATAATCACTCTTTTTTTTTTTCTTCAATGCCATATGGTACTCTTTGGAGGGTAGCCTATGTACACAGCGCATTTAAGGGGTAGGGAGATATGGACCACCTCCTTGAGGGCAGAGTATCTACACAGATTCTTTGGAATTCTTCTACTGGGAAGAATAGTGTATTTTCTCCACTTATATATCCAATCATTTATTTATATAAGTATGGACTTAAATATTTATTTTATACTATAGATTATAATTCAGTATTATTTTATTTATTTTGTTGCTCAAATTATTTTAGGTTTAGCTATTGGGAGCTCTTTCAGTTGGCTCCTGTGTCTTTCTGAAATATCTCCATGGTCACATTGGTTTGCTTTTGTGAGCACTTCCTTATCTTTCTGTCAATATAAAATGTCACTGGCACACCTTGTGCATTTGCAGCAGCAGTCGTGCAATCAGTCATTTGCCCAAGGGTACTTGGTTTTGTTTTGTTTTTTAATGAAGAATATAAAAATTTAAAAATATATACAGTATATATAATACACATGCATATAAACAGATATATTTTAGATATTCTATATATCATATATATATAATTTCATATGTGTATTTAGATTTTTATATATATTAGAAACAAAAACTGGACACTAGTGTGCATGTTGCTACAGGGATTTAGTACTTCTAGGCCCTTTCAGCTGACAGAAAAAGGAAATATTATGTGTGTATTTTAACACACACATACAAACATTCTATATGTATCAACATGTATCTACATAACATTAAACATGAGTTCATACTGATGTCTCCAACTCTAACCAATTACTAGATGGACCATTCTAACCTTTTCCCCTTCATGGTCTCTAACTTCTCATGGCCACAATAAGACACCTCGCCCCAGCACCTGCCGTTTATTTAATTAATTGTTCAATTCCATTATAAATATATAGTGGTTTCAAAATTGATAACCTTACCCCCATAGGATACAACTTTATCAACTAAAGTACAGCGCTTACTTATAGTCCTTTTGCCTTTAGTCTTACAGCTGCAACTCATTTCCAAAGTTACATAGGTCAGCATGTTTTCCTCTACTCCATTTAGTGAGGTTACTTCATGCACTTGTATTACGATTAGATTGTTTTGTTCTGTCACTTTTTACAAAATGGGATCCTCTGTTCTCCCAAATGTTTTGTGTCGTTGTTTTTAATTACTCTACATTAAAGTTCTCTCTTTGTGTTGTAAAGTTTTATAGGTGTTGATAAATGCATGTCATATATTCACGAGCATCATTCTTACCAAATAATTTCAACCCCCTAAAATATTCAAAGTACTGGTACTTCACATATTCAGCCCTACCCCCAAACACCAGGCAACAGCTGATCTCTTTAAAATTCATTTAGTTTTGCCTTTCCAAAACATCATATAATTGGAATCATGCAATATGTAGCCTAGCTTCTTTCACTTAGCATTTAGATTCAGCCAAGTTTTCGCACAGATTGACAAATCATTATTTTTATCTCTGAATGGTAGTCCACTGAATTGATATAGTAAAGTTTATCCATTCACTTATTGAAGGACATCTTGGTTATTCCAGATTTTTGTGATTATGAATAAAGTTACTATAAAAATTCACATGCAGGACTTTGTAAGTACCTGGGGGATGATTTTTATATCATGTGGTAAAACTATGATTTGTTTGGGAAGAAACTTCCACACTGTGTTTCAAAGTCCTGTATCATTTTTAATTTCCACCAGTACCGAATGGAAGGTTCTGATGCTCCATATCCTTGGCTGTCTATTTCTGGATTTTAAGCATTCTAATATGTGTGGTGTTTCACTCTTGCGTAAATTTGCAGTTCCCTGATAAGAAATGATGTTAAACATCTTTTTAAATACATACACGCCATCTATATATTTTCTTTGGTGAGCTGCCTGGTCAGATCTTTTATCTATTTTTTTTTTAATTGGAGTATAGTTGCTTTACAAGGTTGTGTTAGTTTCTGCTGTATTTTATCCACTTTTTAATTGGGCTGTTTAAATTTTTTTGTTGAGTTCTAAGAGTTCTTTGTGTACTGTGGGCACACATTCTTTATCAGAGATGTGTTATGAAAATATCTTCTTCCAGTATGTGGCTTGTCTTTTCCTATTCTAACACTGTCTTTTATAGAGCAATGTTATTTATTTATTTATTTTAAAATTTATATTTATTTATTTATTTATATAGGGGTATAGTTGTTTTACAATGTTCTGTTAGTATCTACTGTACAGCGAAGTGGAGCTCCCTGTGCTATACAGCAGGTTCTCATTAGTTATCTATTTTATACATGTTAGTGTTTATATGTTAATCCCAAACTCCCAATTCATCCCACCCCCTTTCCCCACCTTGGTGTCCATATGTTTGTTTTCTACATCTGTGTCTCTATTTCTGCCTTGCAAACTGGTTCATCTGTACCATTTAGTGGTTTGTATTGTAATAAAGTCCAAGTTATTAATTTTTTCTTTCATGAATCAGGCTTTCAGTGTGGTATCTAAAAACTTATTGACAGGGAATTTCCTGGCAGTCCAGTGGTTAGGACTCTACACTTCCACTGCAGGGGGCACAGGTTCGATCCTTGATCAGGGAACTAAGATCCTGTAAGCTATGAGGCATGGCCAAAAAAATTAAAAATAAAAACTTATTGACAAAGACAAACCAATTTTTCTCCAATGTTTTCTTTTGCAAATTTTAATATTTTTGCATTTTACATTTAGTGTTACTATCTAATTCGTAATAACCTTTGTGTATGACGTAAGGTATATGTCTAAGTTCGTTTTTTTGTAGACAGTTGTCCGATTTTTCCAGTATCATTTATTGAAAAGCTATCTTTCCTCCTTTAAACTGCCTTTGTGCCTTTTTTTTTTTTTTTTTGCGGTACGCGGGCCTTTCACTGTTGTGGCCTCTCCCGTTGTGGAGCACAGGCTCGGGACGCACAGGCTCAGCGGCCATGGCTCACGGGCCTAACCTCTCCGCGGCATGTGGGATCTTCCCGGACCAGGGCACGAACCCGTGTCCCCTGCATCGGCAGGCGGACTCTCAACCACTGTGCCACCAGGGAAGCCCCTGTGCTTTTTTTTAAATTACTTTTTTTATTGCAGTTTAGTTGATTTACAATATATTAATTTCAGGTGTACAGCATAGTGATTCAGTATTTTTACAGATTATACTCCATTAAAATTTATTACAAAATAATGTCTATGATTCCCCATGATATACAATATATCCTTGTTGCTTATCTATTTTATGTATAGTAGTTTGTATCTTTTAATCCTATACCCCTAATTTGTCCCTCCCACCTCCCTCTCCACTTTGGTAACCACTCCTCATTTTCTATATCTGTGAGTCTGTTTCTGTTTCACATATTCATTCATTTGTATTATTATTTACTTTCCACATATAAGTGATATCATACAGTATTTGTCTGACTTATTTCATGAAGCATAATATTCTCTAGGTCCATCCACATTGCTGCAAATGGCAGAATTTCATTCTTTTTTATGGCTGAGTAATATTCCATTATATTTATACATACACAGATACATGCATACCACATTTTCTTTATCCATTTGTCTGTTGATGGGTACTTGGATTGCTTCCACATCTTGGCTATTGTAAATAGTGCTGCTCTGAACATTGGGGTGCATGTATTTTTTCGAATTAGTGTTTTCATTTTTTTCCAGATACATATATACACCCAGGAGTGGAATTGCTGGATCATATTTTAGTTCTATTTTTAGTTTTTTGAAGAAACTGAATAATGGCTGCACCTGTTTACATTCCCAGCAACAGTGTACAAGGACTCCCTTTTCTCCACATCCTCTCTAACATTTGTTATTTGTAGACTTTTTGATAATAGCCATTCTGACAGATGGGAGGTGATATCTCAGTGTGGTTTTGATTTGCATTGCTCTAATAATTAGCCATGTTGAGCATCTTTTCATGTGTCTGTTAGCCATCTGTGTGTCTTCTCTGGAAAAATGTCTATTAAGGTCTTTGATCCATTTTTTGATTGGGTTTTTGTTTTTTTTTTAAAAAACATTGAGTTGTATGAGCTGTTTATATATTTTGGATATTAACCTCTTGTCAGTCATCTCATTTACAAACACGTTCCATAGGTTGTCCTTTTGTTTTGCTGATAGTTTCCTTTAAGGTCCCATTTGTTTACTTTTGCTTTTATTTATTGTGCTTTAAGAGACAGATCTAAAAAAATATTGCTATGATTTATGTCAAAGAGTGCTCTGCCTATGTTCTCTTATAAGAGTTTTATGGTTTCATTCTTATATCTAGGTCTTGGATTAATCCATTTTGAGTTTATTTTTGTATATGGTATAAGGAAATGTTCTAATTTCATTCTTTTACATGTAGCTGTCCAGTTTTCCCAGCACCACTTGTTGAAGAGACTGTCTTTTCTCCACTGTATATTCTTCCCTCCTTTGCCATAGATTAATTGACCATAAGCGCATGGGTTTATTTCTGAGCTCTCTAGTCTGTTCCATCGATCTATGTGTCTGTTTTTGTGCCAGTACCATACTGTTTTGATTACTGTAGCTTTGTAATATATAGTTGGAAGTCTGAGAACCATGTTATCTCCAGCTTTGTTCTTTTTTCTCAAGAATGCTTTGGCAATTTGGTATCTTCTGTGGTTCCATGTGAATTTTAGGATTATTTTTTCTAGTTCTGTGAAAAATGCCATGAGTATTTTGATAGGGATTGCATTAAATCTGTAGATTGCTTTGAGTCGTATGGCCATGTTAACAATATTAATTCTTCTAATCCAAGACCACAGGATATCTTTCCATTTCCTTGTATCATCTTCAGTTTTCTTCATCAATATTTCACAGTTTTCAGAGTATTGGTCTTTCACCTTCTGTCTTTGTGCCTTTGTAAAAATCAATCAATTATATTTGTGTAAGTCTATGAGTTCTCTATTATATTATACTGACCTATGTATCTATTCTGTCACCAGTAACATGCTACCTTGATTACTAAAGTTTTATATATTAAGTCTTGAAATCATGCAGTGTGAGTCCTCCAACTTTGTTTTCCTTCTACAGCAGTGTGTTGACTCTTCTAGGTCTTTTGCCTTTCCATAGGAAGTTCAGGATCAGTGTGTCAAGACCTCTAAGATAGCTTTCTAGGACTTTGATTGAGATAGTTCTGAATATACAGATCAAGTGTAAGAGAATTTATACCTTAAAAATACTGTTTTCCAATAATACACATGTAATAACTCAATTTATGTAGATCCTCTTTGATTTCTTTGATCAGCATTTTATACTTTTCAGCAAACAGATCTTGTACATATTTCATTAGATTTACACTTAGGTTACATTTATATTGGTGCCACCATAAATGATTTCTTTTTAAATTACACATTCTGATTGGGTATTGCTGGCCTATAGGAAAGTAAGGCTTTTGTATAGTGACCTTATATGTTTCCAGTGAATGTGCTATAATTACTTGTTAGTTCCTAGAGATTTCAGGTAGATTCTTTGTTTTCTACGTAGATGATCACTCTCTCTGCAAGAATAGTTTTATTTCTACCTTTTGAATCTGTATTTTTTTTAAATTTCTTCTTCTTTATAAAATTTTTGTCCTATTGCACTAAGTAGAACTTCCAGTAAAAAGTTAAATAGGCATGCTGATCTTAGGAGGGAAGTGTCCAGTCTCTAACCACTTAGAATCATCTTAGTGCTAGGTGTTCTGTAGGCAGGGTTTTTTATTTGTTTGTTTTTGTTTTGATCAAGTGAGGAAGTTTCCACTTATTCCTAGTTTGCCGAGAGTTAGTATCATGAATGAGTACTGGCTTTTGTCAAATGCTGTTTCTAAATCAATTGATATTTGGGTTTTCTTCTTTAGCCAGTTACTGTGGTGAATTACACTGATTGATGTTTTAAATGCTGAACCTACTCTGCTCCCCTGGCATATATCCCATTTGGTATATAATTTTTTCTCACATTTTTGGATTCATTTGCAAATATTTTATTTAGAATTTTTTTGTTCTCTGTTCATGAGAATTTCTGGATGATAGTTTTCTCCCCATGTAATGTCTTCATCTGATTTAGTTTATGGTAGGACTAGCCTCACAGAATATAGTAGGAAATGTTTCTTCTGCTTCACTGTGTTGGATGGAATATTCCATAAATGTCAATTAAATCAAATGGATTAAAAGTGCTGTACAGGTCATCCATATCCTTACTGATTTTCTGCCTGCTTTATAAATTCATTACCAGCAGAAGGGTATTGGCGTCTCCAACTATAATAGTGTATTCTGTCTCAAAATAAAAGTTAAAAAATGGAAGAGAAATCAACTTAAAAAAATCAGCAACTAAAATATCAGAATATGGAGCAGGAAAAGAGTAAAAATCCATCAGGGCTGTGTTCTGAGTACTGGGGAAAGTGTGTCCATGAATATTTAGTCCTTAGAAGGCCAGCTGTGGCAGGTTCATGTTTCCCGTTTGCAGTAACAAATTTGGGGGAAGGAATTGCTCACTTGGAATCACATTTCCCAGCCTTCCTCCAGCTTGAATTTAGGTAGGTTCATGTGACCCTTTCTAGGCCACAGAATGGTTGCAGAAGTGAGGTATATATATTTCAAGCCACAGTTTGTGAAAGACCTATAACTTCTTCACCTTTTCTCTTTTCATTTCAGACTTGATGGCAAAACTCAGGGCAATTTGGGGAGTTACTTTTCTAGATGGCACAGCTTTTGTAGCTGGAACCCCAAAGACTGTGTGGAACAGAACATGGCTCACCCACCCCTGGAATGTCACATAACTAAGATTTTTTTTTTACTGTGTTCAGCCACCGAGTTTATCTATATCTGTTACAGTGCGTATTGTTACCACAACAAATATGATAATCTGCTGTCCATCCCTTACCATAAGACTTGGAGGGATAGAAAAAAGGACAACAGACAGCTGCAGAAAATGACAGGCAACTTACAAAAGCAAAATAAAACAAAACTACAATAATAATAGCAAATTTTTAAAATGCAGGCTTATTTAGGACTGTGATTTAAAGAGAAAGTAATATTTCTTGCCAGCCATGAAGAATTAGAATCTAGTGATGTGATGTTGTAACTACTTACCTAATTAACTTTCAAGTTTCTGGAAAACCACAAGTGAAAAACTCCCTCACTAAAAGTAAATAACAATATATTCTTACCTGAATGTACAGTGTTTTGTTCATGTCACCCCCATAACCACAAAATGAGAAAAGGTATAAATTCTTTTCCACTGAAGTAAAATTATGCACTTTAACATTTTTAGTGTTATTTTTAAAAAGCATAAACCATGAGTTGACAAATAAAATTGCATAAGTTCATTTTCAAGTAATTGGGAAAAATTATCTCCAAAACCAACACATGCACACACATACACACTCACACACACACACGTACACATACAACAATTTTCCTTCTTTTCTAGGAAATAAAAACAAGTTATGGAAGATAATTCTCCACATATTCCCACATTTAAACAATATACCATCAGATAAAACACAAAAGATTAAAAGGGAATTGAAACTTGACAAAGTAGCTTCTTTAGCATATCAAAACATAACTAATACAAATATGAAAATAAAATTATAGTTCAAAATTTTTTTCCGAGGTGTAAAAAATGACTGAAGGAAATGAATGAGATTCACAGATTTTAGAAAACAACAGCCCTGAATTACACAGTCCTTCATGAGCTCTGTTAGCATTTACTACCTCTCTCAAATTACAAAATTTTCATTTGGTAATTAGAAAAGAGTATTTGTCTTTAAATTTTATATGGTATGCCTGTGTTCAAATTCAGATCTCTAATTCACATTCACGTCATAATATATTAAAATAAACAATTGTCTTGGGAAATTTTATTAATAAGGATGGGTGTATTTTCAGCCTAGTGCATATGAGTAAATCTGAGCCACAAGGCTCAGAAGAAAAGGAAGAATCAAAAAAGGGAAAAAAATAATAAAAAATAATTAAGTAATATAAAAAATAAAATTAAAAAAAGGAAGAGAGCAACCAAACCAATAAACAAATCCACCAATGATAACAAGCACTAAATACTAAACTAAGATAAACATACAAATCAGAAACAAATCAGTCTCAGAAAGCAAACCCCAAGTCTACAGTTGCTCCCAAAGTCCACTGCCTCAATTTTGGGAACATTCGTTGTCTCTTCAGGTATTCCACAGATGCTGGGTTCATCAAGTTGATTGTGGAAATTTAATCTGCTGCTCCTGAGGCTGCATGGAGAAATTTCCCTTTCCCTTTGTTTGCACAGCTCCTGGAGTTCAGCTTTGGTTTTGGCCTCAATTCTGCATGTAGGTCGCCCTCAGGTGTCTGTTCCCCACCCAGAGAGGAGCGGGTTAAAGCAGCGGCTGATTAGGGCTCTGTTGCTCACTAAGGCCGGGAGGGGGTTGGGTACAGTGGTCATAATTGGAATGTAGTCTGAGCCTGCAGCGGCAGAGGCCAGCATGACATTGCAACAGCCTGAGGCGCACGCTGTGTGTTCCTGACCTGTGCTTGCACACAGGATTCTTGGTAGCAGCGACAGCAGCGTTAGCATATCATGCCCGTCTTTGGGGTCCAAGCTGACAGCTGCATCTTGGCCCATCTCTGGAGCTCGCTTAGGCAGTGCTCTGCCTTCTGTGCGCAGACAGGGAAGGAATCCCCTCTCCTCTTGCACCCTGAAACGATGGCCCCTTGCCTCTCCAGCAGGTCCAGACTTTTTCCCGGACTCCCTCCCGGCTAGTTGTGCCGCCCTAGCCCCCTTCAGCCTGTCTTCAAGCAGCCAACCCCAGTCTTCTCCCTGGGATCTGATCTCTGAAGCCTGAGCCTCAGCTCCCAGCCCCCACCTGCCCCGGCAGGTGAGCAGACAAGCGTCTCAGATTGCTGAGGTCGGCACCGATCCTCTGTGCGGGAGTCTCTCTGCTTTGTCCTCTGCACCCCTGTTGCTTCACTCTCCTCCGAAGCTCTGAAGCTTCCCTCCTTCCCACCTCGCATCCCTGCCAGTGAAGGGGCTCCCTAGTGTGTGGAAACTTTTCTTCCTTCACAGCTCCCTCCCAGAGGTGCAGGTCCTGTTCCTATTCTTTCGTCTCTGTTTTTTCTTTTGCCGTACCCAGGTACATGGGGATTTTCTTGCCTTTTGGGAAGTCTGAGGTCTTCTGCCAGCATTCAGTAGGTGTTCTATAGGAGTTGTTCCACATGTAGATGTATTTTTGATGTATTTGTGGGGAGGAAGGTCATCTCCACATTTTACTCCTCCGCCATCTTGAAGGTCTCCCATGTGGGCGGTGCGTGCAGCTGCCATGCACTGGAGGAACTCAGGTGTCCAGTGGTTCCAGAAGTCTCACTCTGAACCGCTCCTTTTCCTCTCAAGCTTTACCAAAGTGCCTCTTCTCATGGCACTTGAGGGGCTGGGAGTATGGTGCACAGGGCAGCAGGCACTGCGCTCCATCACGTCTGGGCAACCCGACTGGCTATGATGATTCAGTGAGTTAAAAGAGTGCTTAGAAGACTGCCTGGTAACTTGTAACATTTAAACAAAAATGAGTGAATGATGGTGATGATGATTCTAATTTGCTGCCTAAACTTTCTGTACTACCACACATGGTGGCAAGAGGGTATAAATTACAGTTAATATGTACTATTTGCACAGATAAAGGCCAGAGTTGGGAGAGTAAAAATGCTATGTATTGCCATGTGACAGGAGCTAAGCTAAACAATGGAGATGGTGATGAAATGGTGAACAAAATATATGAGTAAATTAATAAGAGTTAACCATCTAGTATATAAAAAGGAAGTATATAGGATACGATATGAACATGCTACATGATAATAACTTGTGCATACACATACATTTTGGTCTCTTCTCTGATCTCTTATGTATGGGGTATGTATCTTATAAAATTTGTTGAATTCCGTTGATTTTTGTGTATGAGCTACAATATCTTACTTATATGTTTAATTCTAGGAGCACAGTTCCATGCCTTCTATATTTCTACCACCCTGCACTTAATTATATCTCAACTTTGGACCTGAGTGTCTTAGCACCTAGGATAAAATTATAGGATAAATTCTATAAATTTCATGTTTAGCTAATGTGAGATTTTATGCATTTCTCTGAGAACCTTGAGAAGACACTCCTTTATAAAAATTAGCACAACCTTAAAATAGAAATGATAGGAATTATAATCATATTGCAATGATTAGAGACTGAACTGCTGACCCTCAAACTTTGCAGATCTTCTTGAACTGAAACCTATTTCTTTCTTGAAAAAGACATATATAGTCCAACACTTCTCCGTCATGAACCAGGGAGCAAAGCAATAAATCTCCACTTCAGAGGATGGCAGAATTCATTCTCCTATGAATGGGAGAAAGAGTCCTGGCTGAATTCAGCCTCAAAAGCCACTACAGAAAACACAGCTTTGAAAAAGTTGTCAACCAGATGTGGAAGAAATGAGTAGACTATGGTAGGCTAGATGGGAGTGCAAAAGGGGGCATATTGATAATTAACATCAAGTGATAATGCTATAGATGATGTTATGCTGAGATCAGTGAATACAGCTGTCCATTCACTCTCACTGCTCACTAATTCCAGTGGAATCACTACCACTACAGAATCAAAAATCAAACAGCAAACACTGCTGTATGATTTAAACGCTGAAATATGTTAGATAATGAACTTTTTGCAACAAGTTATATGCTTAACTAAGTACATAAAACAGCTAACACCCAGAGAGCACTTCATATGTGAAAGGTATTATTCCAATTTTGCAAATACTGCACATGCTAAGTAATTAAATGCTCACAACAACTCTGTGAGGTGGTGCTATTTATCCTCATTTTACAGATGAAGAGACTGAGGCACAGGGAAATTTAGTGACTTGCCTGCAGGAAGCCAGACTCTATAATCTGATCGCTGATTATTCACGGTAACTCAACAGTTATTTTCCCATTCATCTGCCAACCATGGCCCCAAATTAAAACAGATAAATAAGTATAGCAAGAGGCCTACAGTACACTGAGAAGAAGCCTAGAGGTAACAAGACTCCTGAAGAAACTGAAGAGCTAATGAGTCATCTGTTAATAAACTGTGAATTTCTTTTTTTAGTGTCTTTCTCAATCTGGCATCTTTCACAACCACTAAGTAAATTTTCAGAAACAATGAACAGTAGAAATAATAAAGCCTGTGGTAAGTGTTGGTTTATTTGCCTTCTAAGCTGTAGCCATAACTTTGTACTTCTATCCTTCAGCAACTGAATTTATAATTCCAGCCAACATGAATGAGAAATTCTCAAAATGTTTAGAGACCCCTGCAAATATCTACATGGTCCTGAAGCTCTTGAACCTACTGCATACCCACTGAGGCACTGTGTCCACTGTCTGGAGAGGGAGCCCCTGATGATCAGGCTGCACCACAGTATCTTCCCTGATCATGTAGTTCCACAAAGATATAACAGCACTTCAGTTCTGGAGTGAAATTATTCTTCCTACACACTGTACGAGGCCCTGATTCCTCTTAGAAATAGTGAGGAACCGAATGTGGACAAAAGAGTTAAATATTATGGTCACTACTTAATGAGCCAATAGAGAACCTTAGGAGCTTGTCACAATGCTGATGATGTTCTGCCCTGCAACACAAGCATGCATACATATGTGTGTATACATACATACATACATACATACATATACTGTTTTGCCTTTTTGTAGCAGTGGTTTTGTCCAATTCATCTCTATGTTTCTTAAAATAGTTACTACAAAACCTGCCAGTTCTAGGCACTGATACTTACACCTGTATGCATTAGGTTTAATTATTTATATGTTCAGCCCTCTGCTTTCCTCATCTTTGAAAGAAAAATGGAAATAATACAACACAGGATTTGGAAGAGGATTAAGGGCAATAAAATATATAAGCACCAGCACCTTTTAATCTATCAATAAATATTATCTGCTATTATTATTATTATTTTATCAGTTAATTTGAACTTCATGTTAACCTTTGAGATAGCTGAGAATTTGAAAGTAAAGAGAGTTTCAGAAAGGCCAACTTAATTGCTGAAATTATTATCTGTAATAAGGGGAAGACTGACAATTCTTTTACTGAGTAGTTTGTTAAAACTGAACTTGATTTAGAAGTTAATAGATCATTTTTCATACCTGAGCCTCAACCAATCCTATTTTAGCCATCTTTTTTCATTTTTAAAGACATGTATAAAAAAGGCTATGGTTAAGTCAGCATTTTCCAAATTATTTGGGACATATGTTCATATGTATCCTCCTTCCTCCCTAAACAAAAAGGATTAGAGATTTCCAGTTTACGCTCACACAGATAAACAGCTTGGGAGTCATCACTCCCATCCTGTCAATATGGAAAAAGCTGAACAAACTAAAAATCAACAACTCTGCTTAGATCCATCAGAGAATTGAGGGCAAACTTCTGACCAGAAAACTGGAGAGAAAGAAGAATATAGTGAAGAGCAGCTTACTCAGAGTAGAAGGAGCTGGAGCCAGTAACTTCCAGGAACACATAAACATTAACTGATTAATTGCTGGAGGCTGACTGTGAACTAGCTTCAGAACTAAAAACTCCAAGAGGCCCAGTTTTAGAGGGGGGGGCCTCACACTTGGACAAGATTTATCTCCAAGAGCCCCACTAGGTTCTCATGGTGAAGACTGGACTGTGCTTCTTAGGTCAGGAGGAGGGGGACAGTAACCGTTCTGAAATATGCCCAGAGCTTTCTGTCTCCATAACAAAAGCCTGCCCTGAAGAGAAAAAAACTTTACCAGAACCTTAAATGATTTAGGGGAAGAGGAACACACAACATGACTCCCTTCTAGGCTTCCTGTATCTCCTAAGGGGAGGATAAAAGGGTAAACAACTTTTCTGAAGGCCAAAGCCAAGAGACTCTGGCCCTCCAAAATATGGAGATTTAGTCATAAGATTATAGAAAGCTTCCCCTCCTAAATATCCTATGACCACATCAAGAGGACTCCAAGATAACATGGATTACAAATTAAAGAACTGAAAGCTACAGGGTCTAATCTAGATGGAGTTTCTAGGGAAATCCAAAGACAAAGGAGAAGACAAGATAAGGACAGCAGAGGAAACTGAATCCTCTGACACACACATTAAACATAGCTTAATTCCAGCCAGATAAACATAAATCCACACACTAAAGGCCTATTTAACTAAGTACATATTAGGTGATACATCATGTCTGGGTTTCAACCAAAAATTAAAAGCCATGACAAAAGACAAGGAAAATACACAGCCTAAGAATAAAAAGCAAGCAAGAGAACTAGACACAGATATGGCCGAAATCTTGGAATTATAAGACATGAATTTTTAAATAACTGTAATTAAGGGCACTAATGGAAAAAGTGGACAACAGCAAGAATAGATGGATAATGAAAGCTGAGAGATGGCAACTCTATGAAAGAATTTTTTTAATAGTAGACATAAAAAAAAACCCACAACACTGTAACAGAAATAAAGAATGCCTTTGATGAATTCATTAGTAAACTGTACGTAACTGAGGAAAGACTCAGCGGGTTTGAAGATATGTTAATGGAAACTTCCCAAATCGAAAAGCAAAAAGAAAAAGGAATGAAAAAAAATAGAACAGAATATCCAAGAATTGTGGGACAACTATAAAAGATGTAACATATGTTTAATGGAAATGCCAGAATGAGAAGAAAGAGATAATCAATAAACAACCTATAACAGGAACAGAAAAGAGTTTTATTTGAGCCAAACTGAGGATTATAGCCTGGAAGACATGGAATCAACAGCACTTGAATTGTGTTCTGCTTGACTACAAAATGGGGAAGTCTTATAAAGGCAAAAACCACAAAATTACATAAGTTGTTTGCCAAGAATTAGGATTGGAGTTGCCAAGAAGCAAGGGTGCTTATTAAAAGTAAGGATTTGTTGGGGTCCAAAATGGCTGCATAGTTACAAGGGGAGACCTTGAGACCATAAAGTTGCTGCTGGCAGCTGCTATAGCAGATATTGTTTTGAGAAAGGCTAGTGGTGTCCTTGGGTCTGATACAGTTCAGAAAATTCAGGTTCTCAGTGATGTAGGAACGTGTCTGAAATCACATCCATAATGGCCACCTGGCTCCATCATGGATGCCTGAACCATAGTTACTCCATTTTGATTTTTAAATGCATTCTTTTCTTTAATGGTTAAAGCAGATATACAATATACGTTTGACATACCACAAAACAGGCTCTTCTGGTTAGCATAAAATTTAAGTAAAATCATGTAGAATCTAGAATGACTTCCTCATGCCTCAGTATGTGAAAATTTCTTCCATCAGAAAGAAAGAAACAGAAGATATACCTGAAATAATAATGGATAAGAGTCTTCCAAAATTAATGACAGATAACAAATCACAGATCCAGGAAGCTCTGAAAAAACCAAGCAGGATAGATATCAAAAATGTATAACTAGGTATATCCATATTCAAACTGCAGAACACCAAAGGTAAATAAAAAAATCTAGAAAGAAGCCAGGAGGTGGGTGGGGGGTGGGATAACTTACCTATAGAGAAACAAAGATATATATTACATTGGACTTCTCTTTAGAAAACTTGCACACAAGAAGAGGATGGAGTGAAATATTTGAAGTGTTGAAAGAAGAAATTCAGTAAAACAGAATTCTGTATCTAACATAAGTATCTTCCAAAAGTGGAGAGGAAAAAGTCTTTCTGAAACAAACAAAAAATGAGGGAATTTGGTCACTAGTGAATGTTAAAAGAAGTCCTTCAGAAAGAAAGAAAATATGTTTTACACTCAGATCTACACTTGGGGGCAGATAAGAGCAAAGTGAAAAGGGTGGATGGCTTACTATGTCATATGGCTCTGTGAGACTGAGAAGAGGCATAGAACCCAAGGTTTCTCCACCAGGTGGGAGAGAGAAACTGGAGCATGCCTCCAAAGCCCCAGCCTCTGGGTGTGCCGCTCAAGAGGCTAGTTTCTGTCTTGCCTCCGTTGGAGATGGAACCCTTATAGTTTGATGGGGGCAACTAGGAATAAAGGAAAAGGGGCAGGCAATCTGCTGTGCCCAGTATACCTCAGCAAATTTGGGAGAAGGCACAGAACTCAAGGCTTCTCCACAGGGAAGGAGGAGGAGAAGTAAAATGTGCCTCCAAAGTCCTGGCCAGAGGTATAGCAGTGAGACACCAGAGAGAGCAGGAGATTATGGGCTTGTTCAAAGAAAGAGAAAGCAGAAAAATCCACTCTAATTAGGAATCTGAGTGAGTCCAGAGAATACACATCCATAGGAAGCTTAGATAGGCTCCCAGAATCTCTAGTGAATTAGTGAAGGTCTTCTCTGTCAAAGCCAGGCTATAAAGACTGAGAGGTGGCTGTTTCTTCAAATGCAGATACCAATACAAAGCCAAAAGGAACACAAGAATCAGGGAAACAATACAATCAACAGAACAAATGTCTACAAATAGTATCAATAAATGCTGCACAGGGTGTGGAGAAAAAGGAACCCTCTTACACTGTTGGTGTGGAAAACAATATGAACATTCCTTAAAAAACTAAAAATAGAGCTACCATATGATCCAGCAATCCGACTCCTATGCATGTATCAAGAAAACATGAAAACTCTTAATTCAAAAAGATACATGAACACCAACGTTCATAGCAGCACTATATACAATAGCCAAGACATGGAAGCATCCTAAGTGTCCATCAACAGATGAATGGGTAAAGAAGATGTTTTATGTGTGTGTGTGTGTGTGTGTGTGTGTGTGTGTGTGTGTACATGGATGGATGGACCGTGGATGGACCTAGAGATTATCATAGTAAGTGAAATCAGACAGAGAAAGACAAATATCACATGGTATCGCTTATATGTGGAATCTAAAAAAAATGATACAAATGAACTTATTTACAAAATAGAAACAGACTCACAGACACAGAAAACAAATTTATGGTTACCAAAGGGGAAAGGTGGGAAGGGATAAGTTAGGAGTTTGGGATTAACAGATACACACTACTATATATAAAATAAATAATAAGGACCTACTGTATAGAACAGGGAACTATATCTTGTGATAAGCTATAATGGAAAAGAATCTGAAAAAGAATATAAAAAACTGAATCACACTGCTCTACACCTAAAACTAACACAGTATTGTAAATCAACTATAGTCCAGTAAAAAAGATTTTAAAAAATCAAGTACACAATCAACAGAACAAAATAAATCTCAAATAACTGACCCTAAAGAAATTGAGACTGAGGAGTGATGCCATCATCATGATGGAATAAACCCGAGAAAGCAAGGAGGGATCCTCCCCTAGAGGTTTCAGTGTGACCACAGCCCTGCCAACACCTTGAATTTGAACTTCTAGCATCCCAAACTGTGAGAGAATAAAATTATGTTGTCTTAAGCCATTCAGTTCATAGTAATTAGTTATGGCAGCCCTAGAAAGCTAAGACAGTTTGTGTTTGTTTGTTTATGGCTGTACTGCATGGCATGCAGAAACTTAGTTCCCCCACCAGGGATCAAACCTGTATCCCCTGCAGTGGAAGCGTGGTGTCCTAACCACTGGACTGCCAGGGAATTCCCTTAGACAGTTTATTTAACAACAAAAGCAGAAAAACAATTCCTACTTCACTCTATGGGGCCAGCCTTGCCATAATACCCAATCAATGAAGACATCACAAGGAAAGAAACCTATAGACCAATAATTTCATAGACACAGACCCAAAAATCCTAAATAAAATATTTGCAAATGAGTCTAAAAATTTAAGAATTGTACCCCATGACCAAGTCAAATTTATACCAGGCAATCAAGGAAGATTCAACACACACACAAAAATCAATGTAATTTGAGACATCAACTGGCGAGACAGAAAAAAACATAATCATATCACCTGATGCAGAAAAATCATTTGACAAAATTCAACACCCATTCATGGTTAAAAACTCTCAGCAAAATAGCAATAAAGGGAAACTTACTCCCTTGTTAAAGAATGCCTGCAAAACATCTAGAGCTCATATGATTCTTAGTGGTGGGAGACTGGAAGCTTTTCTAAGATGGGAAACAAGGCAAGGATGTCCTCTCTCATCATTCCTATTCAACATTTTATTGGAAGTTCCAGCTAGTTCAGTAGACCCACAAAAAAGAAAGAAAAGGAAAGAAAAAAGGAAGAAAGAAAGATGAGAAGGAAAGGAAGGAAAGGAAAGAAAAGAAATACAAGGTATACAGGTTGAAAACAAACAAATAAAACTTCCTTTGTTTCAGACAGAATGAGTATCTAATTAGAAAACTTAGAATCTACCAAAAATCTCTTGTAACTAATAATCGATTATAATAAGCTCACAGGAAACATACAAGATAAATATACAAAAGCAAATAACTTTCCTATATAACAGCAATGCAGAATTAAATGTGAAATAAAAAAATAATTTACAATAGTACCATAAATGTATTCTGAGTATAAATCCACTAAAATATGTACAGGTGTTGCTGAAAACTACAAAGCCCTGATGAAAGACTTCAAAGAGGATTTACATAGAGGGACCTTCAAGATGGCGAAGGAGTAAGATGTGGAGACCAGCTTCCTCCCCACAAACACATCAAAAATACATCTACATGTGCAACAACTCCTACAGGACACCTAATGAATGCTGGCAGAAAACCTCAGACTTCCCAAAAGGCAAGAAAATCCCCACATACCTGGGTAGGGCAAAGAGAAAAGAAAAAACAGAGACAAAAGAATAGGGACAGGACCTGCACCTCTGGGAGGGAGCTGTGAAGGAGGAAAAGTTTCCACACACTAGGAAGCCCCTTCACTGGTGGGGACAGGGGGTGGGTGTGGGGGGGAGCCACGGAGGAGAGTGCAGCAACAGGGGTGCAGAGGGCAAAGCAGAGAGATTCCCAGAGGATCAGTGCCGAACAGTACTCACCAGCCTGAGAGGCTTGTCTGCTCAACCGCTGGGGCGGGTGGGTGCTGGGAGCTGAGGCTTGGGCTTCGGAGGTCATATCCCAGGGAGAGGACTGGGGTTGGCTGTGTGAACACAGCCTGAAGGGGGCTAGTGCACCACAGCTAGCTGGGAGGTTGTCCAGGAAAAACTCTGGACCTGCCTAAGAGGCAAGAGACCATTGTTTCGGGGTGCAGGAGGAGAGAGGATTCAGAACACCTCCTAAAAGAGCTCCAAAGATGGGCACAAACCACGGCTTTCAGTGAGGATACCAGAGACAGGCATGAGACGCTAAGGCTGCTACTGCAGCCACCAAGAAGCCTGTGTGCGAGCACAGGTCACTATCCACACCTCCCTTCCCGGGAGCCTGTGCAGTCCGCCATTGCCAGGGTCCTGTAATCCAGGGACAACTTCCCCAGGAGAACACAAGGCGTTCCTCAGGCTGGTGCAATGTCATGCCAGCCTCTGCCACCGCAGGCTCACCCCGCATTCTGTACCCCTCCCGGCCTGAGTGAGCCAGAGTGCCCTAATCAGCTGTGACTTTAACTCTGTCCTATCTGGGTGGGGAAAAGATGCCCTCAGGTGACCTAAACACAGAGGTGGGCCCAAATCCAAAGCTGAACCATAGGAGTTGTGTGAACAAAGAAGAGAAAGGGAAATCTCTCCCAGCAGCCTCAGGAGAGGCAGATTAAATCTCCATAATCAACTTGATATACCCTGTATCTCTGTAATACATGAATAGACAAGGAATCATTCCAAAATTGAGGCGGTGGACATTGGGAGCAACTGTAGACTTGGGGTTTGCTTTCCACATCTAATTTGTTTCTGGTTTTATGTTCACCTTAGTTTAGTATTTAGACCTTATTACCATTGGTAAATTTGTTTATTGATTTGGCTGCTCTATTCCTTTTTTTCTTTATATATATATATATATATATATATAATTTTTTCCTTTTTCTCTTTTTGTGAGTGTGTATGTGTATGCTTCTTTGTGTGATCTGGTCTGTATAGCTTTGCTTTTACCATCTGTCCTAGGGTTCTGTCTGTCCGGTTTTGTTTTTTTTTTAGTATACTTTTCAGTGCTTGTTATCATTGGTGGATTTGTTTTCTGGTTTGGTTGCTCTCTTCTTTCTTACTTTTTTTTTTATTACTCATTTATTCTTTTATTTTAATAATTTAAAAAAATTTTTATTTAATAACTTTTCCTTCCTTCCTTCCTTGCTTCTTCCCTCCCTCCCTCCCTCCCTCCCTCCCTTCGTTCTCCCTTTTCTTCTGAACCATGTGGCTGACAGGGTCTTGGTGCTCCAGCTGGGTGTCAGACCTGAGCCCCTAAGGTGGGAGAGCCGAGTTCACGATATTGGTCCACCAGAGACCTCCCAGCCCCACGTAAAATCAAATGGTGAAAGTTCTCCCAGAGATCTCCATCTCAATGCTAAGACCAACTCCACTCAACAATCAGCAAGCTACAGTGCTGGACATCATCTGCCAAACAACTAGCAAGACAGGAACACAAACCCACCCATCAGCAGAGAGGCTCCCTGTAATCATAAGAAGTTCATAGATAGCCCAAAACACACCACTGGAGGCAGCCCTGCCACCAGAAAGAAAAGATCCAGCCTCATCCACCAGAACGCAGAAACCAGTCCCCTCCACCTGGAAGCCTACACAACCCACTGAACTGACCTTACCCACTGGGGCACACACCAAAAGCAATGGAAACTATGAACCTACAGCCTGTGAAAAGGAAACACCAAACACAGTAAGTTAAGCAAAATGAGAAGACAGAGAAATACACAGCAGATGAAGGAGCAAGGCAAAAACCTACCAAACCAAACAACTGAGGAGGAAACAGGCAGTCTACCTGAAAAAGAATTCAGAATAATGATAGTAAAGATGATCCAAAATCTTGGAAATAGAATGGAGAAAACACAAGAAATGTTTATTAAGACCTAGAAGAACTAAAGAGGAAACAAACAATGAGGAACAACACAATAAATTAAATTAATAATTCTCTAGAAGGAATCAATAGCAGAATAACTGAGGCAGAAGAATGGATAAGTGACCTGGAAAATAAAAGAGGGGAAATAACTACCACAGAACAGAATAAAGAAAAAAGAATGAAAAGAATTGAGGACAGTGTCAGAGAACTCTGGGACAACATTAAATGTACCAACATTCGAATTATAGGGATTCCCAGAAGAAAAGAAGAAAAAAGGGACTGAGAAAATATTTGAAAAGATTATAGTTGAAAACTTCCCTAATATGGGAAAGGAAATAGTCAATCAAGTCCAGGAAGCACACAGAGTCCCATACAGGATAAATCCAAGGAGAAAAACACCAAGACACATAATAATCAATCTGTCAAAAATTAAATACAAAGAAAACATATTAAACGCAGCAAGGGAAAAACAACAAATAACACACAAGGGAATCCCCATAAGGTTAACAGCTGATCTTTCAGCAGAAACTCTGCAAGCCAGAAGGGACTGGCAGGACATGTTTAAAGTGATGAAGGAGAGAAACCTACAACCGAGATTACTCTACCCAGCAAGGATCTCATTCAGATTTGATACAGAAATTAAAACCTTTACAGACAAGCAAAAGCTGAGAGAGTTCAGCACCACCAAACCAGCTTTATAACAAATGCTGAAGGATTTTTCTAGGCAAGAAACACAAGAGAAGGAAAAGACCTATAATAACAAACCCAAAACAATTAAGAAAATGGGAATAGAAACATACACATCAAATAACCACCTTTAATGTAAATGGATTGAATGCTCCAACCAAAAGACATAGACTGGCTGAATGGATACAAAAACAAGACCCATATATTTGCTGTCTACAAGAGACCCACTTCAGACCTGGGGACACATACAGACTGAAAGTGAGGGGACGGAAAAAGATATTGCATGCAAATGGAAATCAAAAGAAAGCTTGAGTAGCAATTCTCATATTACACAAAACAGACTTTAAAATAAAGACTATTACAGGAGACAAAGAAGGACAATACATAAAGATCAAGGGATCAATCTAAGAAGAAGATATAACAATTATATATATTTATGCAAACAACATACGAGCACCTCAATACATGAGGCAAATGCTAACAGCCATAAAAGGGGAAATCAACAGTAACACAATAATAGTAGGGGACTTTAACTCTCCACTTTTACCAATGGACAGATCAACCAAAATGAAAATAAATAAGGAAACACAAGCTTTAAATCATACATTAAGAAAGATGGACTTAATTGATATTTATAGGACATTCCATCCAAAAACAACAGAAAACACTTTCTTCTCAAGTGATCATGGAACATTCTCCAGGATAGATCATCTTGGGTCACAAATCAAGCCTTGGTAAATTTGAGAAAATTGAAGTCATATCAAGTATCCTTTCTGGCCACAACACTATGAAACTAGATATCAATTAGAGGAAAAAATCTGTAAAAAAATAAAACACACATGGAGGCCAACAATACACTACTAAATAACCAAGAGATCGCTGAAGAAATCAAAGAGCAAACCAAAAAATACCTAGAAACAAATGACAATGAAAACAGGATGACCCAAAACCTATGGGATGCAGCAAAAGAAGTTCTAAGAGGGAAGTTTATAGCAATACAATCCCACCTTAAGAAACAAGAAAAATCTCAAATAAACAGCCTAAACTTACACTTAAAGCAATTAGAGAAAGAAGAGAAAAAAACCCCCAAAGTTGGCAGATGGAAAGAAAGCATAAAGATGAGGTCAGAAATAAATGAAAAAGAAAGGAAGGAAACAATAGCAAAGATGAATAAAACTAAAAGCTGTTTGTTTGAGAAGATAAACAAAATTGATAAACCATTAGCCTGACTCATCAAGAAAAAAAGGGAAAAGACTCAAATCAGCAGAATTAGAAATGAAAAAGGAGAAGTAACAACTGACACTGCAGAAACACAAAGGATCATGAGAGATTACTACAAGCAACTGTATGCCAATAAAATGGACAACCTGGAAGAAATGGACAAATCCTTAGAAAATTACAACCTTCCGAAACTGAACCAGGAGAAATAGAAAATATAAACAGACCAATCACTAGCATTGAAATTGAAACTCTGATTAAAAATATTCCAACAAACAGAAGCCCAAGAACAGATGGCTTCACAGTCAAATTCTATCAAATATTTAGGGAAGAGCTAACACCTATCCTTCTCAAACTCTTCCAAAATATAGCAGAGGGAGGAACACTCCCAAACTCATTCTATGAGGCCACCATCACCCTGATACCAAAAGCAGACAAAGATGTCACAAAGAAAGAAAACTACAGGCAAATACCACTGATGAACACAGATGTAAAATTTCTCAACAAAATACTAGCATTCAGAATCCAACAGCACATTGAAAAGATCATACACCATAATCAAGTGGGGTTTATCCCAGGAATGCAAGGATTCTTCAATATATGTAAATCAATCAATGTGATACACCATATTAACAAAACGAAAGATAAAAATCATATGATCATCTGAATAGATGCAGAAAGAGCTTTCGACAAAATTCAACACACATTTCTGATAAAAACGCTCCAGAAAGTAGACATAGAGGGAACTTTCCTCAACATAATAAAGGCCATATATGACAAACCCACAGCCAACGTCATTCTCAATGGTGAAAAACAAACCATTTCCACTAAGATCAGGAACAAGACAAGGTTGCCAACTCTCACCGCTATTCAACATAGTTTTGAAAGTTTTAGCCAGAGTAATCAGAGAAGAAAAAGAAATGAAAGGAATCTAAATGGGAAAAGAAAAAGTAAAACTGTCACAGTCAAGATGCTACCAGAAAAGTACCAGAGGTAATCAATGAATTTGGTAAAGTAACAGGATACAAAATTAATGCACAGAAATCTCTTGCATTCCTCTACACTAAAGATGAAAAATCTTTAAAAAATTTCTTTAAAAAGAAATTAAGGAAACACTCTCATTTACCACTGCAACAAAAAGAATAAAATATTTTGGAATAAACCTACCTAAGGAGACAAAATTCCTTTATGGAGAAAATTATAAGACCCTGATGAAAGAAATTAAAGATGATAAAAACAGATGGAGAGATATACTATGTTCTTGGATTGGAGAAATCAACATTATGAAAATGACTATACTACCCAAAGTAATCTACAGGTTCAGTGCAATCCCTATCAAACTACCAATGGCATTTTTCACAGAACTAGAACAAAAAATTGCACAATTTGTATGGAAACACAAAAGACCCCGAATAGCCAAAGAAATATTGAAAAGAAAAACGGAGTTGGAGGAATCAGGCTCCCAGACTTCTGACTATATTACAAAGCTACAGTAATTAAGATAGTATGGTACTGGCACAAAAACAGAAAAAAAGATCAATGCAACAGGATAGAAAGCCCAGAGATAAACCCACGCACATATGGTCACCTTATCTTTGATAAAGGAGGAAAGAATATACACTGGAGAAAAGATAACCTCTTCAATAAGTGGTGCTGGGAAAACTGGACAGCTACATGTAAAAGAAAGAAATCTGAGCACTCCCTAACACCATACACAAAAATGAACTCAAAATAGATTAAAGACCTAAATGTAAGGCCAGACAGTATAAAACTCTTAGAGGAAAACATAGGCAGAACACTCTATGATGTAAATGACAGCAAGATCCTTTTTGACCTGCCTCCTAGAGTAATGGAAATAAAACCAAAAATAAACAAATGGGACCTTTTGCAGCTTAAAAGTTTTTGCACAGCAAAGGAAACCATAAACAAGATGAAAAGACAACCCTCTGAATGGGAGAAAATATTTGCAAATGAAGCAACTGACAAAGGATTTATCTCCAAAATATACCAGCAGCTCATGCAGCTCAATATCAAAAGAACAACCAACCCAATCCAAAAATGGGCAGAAGACCTAAATAGACATTTCTCCAAAAAAGATATCCAGATTGCCAATAAACAGATGAAAGGATGCTCAACGTCACTAATCATTAGAGAACTGCAAATCAAAACTAAAATGTGGTATCACCTCAGACCGGTCAGAATGGCCATCATCAAAAAGTCTACAAACAATAAATGCTGGAGAGAGTGTGGAGAAAAGGGAAGCCTCTTGCACTGTTGGTGGGAATGTAAATTGATACAGCCACTATGGAGAACAGTATGGAGGTTCCTTAGAAAACTAAAAATAGAACTACCATACCACCCAGCAATCCCACTACTGGGCATATACCCTGAGAAAACCATAATTCAAAAAGAGTCATGTACCACAATGTTCATTGCAGCTCTGTTTATAATAGCCAGGACATGGAAGCAACCTAAATGTCCATCAACAGATGAATGGATAAAGAAGATATGGCACATATATACAATGGATTATTACTCAGCCATAAAAAGATATGAAATTGAGTTATTTGTAGTGAGCTCGATGGACCTAGAGTCTGTCATACAGAGTGAAGTAAGGCAGAAAGAGAAAAATAAATACCGTATGCTAACACATACATATCGAATCTAAAAAAAAAAAAATGGTTCTGAAGAACATAGGGGCAGGAAAGGAATAAAGATTCGGATGTAGAGAATGGACTTGAAGACACAGGGAGGGGGAAGGGTAAGCTGGGACGAAGAGAGTGGCATGGACATATATACACTACCAAAGGTAAAAGAGATAGCTTGTTGGAAGCATCCACATAGCACAGGGAGATCAGCTCGGTGCTCTGTGACCACCTAGAGGGTTGGGATAGGGAGGGTTGAAGGGAGACGCAAGAGGTAGTGGATATGGGGATATATTTATATTTATAGCTGATTCACTCTGTTATACGGCAGAAACTAACACACCACTGTAAAGCAATTATACTCCAATAAAGATGTTAATAAATAAATAAATATAAAACACCTAAGAATAAAAAAAAAGAGGATTTACATAAATTGAGTTACTTCGTGTTTATTACTGGAAGATTCAAAATGTTAAGATTCCAGTTCTTTCCAAGTTTATTCATAGATTCAACACAATCCCAATGAATATCTCAACCCAATGAAAACCCCAGAAATAATCCTGTGGATATTGACAAATTAATTAAAAAGTTTATATATAAAGGAAAGACCCAGAACAGTCCACAGAATACTGAATTAGAACAAAGTCAGATGACCACCTCTTCCCAAATTTAAGAGTTACTATGAAGCTACAGTAATTAAGACATGTGGCATTGGCAAAAGAAGAGACAAACAGATCAGTGGAACAAAATAAAATGCCCAGAAATAGATGCACACAAATATAGTCAACTGACCTTTGACAAAGGAACAAAGGTAATTCAATGCAGATAGCATAATATTTTGAACAACTGATACAACTGATGCTGAAACAACTGGGTATCCACATTCCAAAAATAAAAACCAAAACCTAGACTCAACTCAAACTGAATCATAGACCTAAATATAGAGTACAAATCTATAAAACTAAAATATAACATGGGAAAAAAATCTAGGTGGCCATGAGTTTGACAATGAACTTTTATATACAACACCGAATACACAATCTGTGGAAGAGAATAATCTGATCAGTTGTACTTTATTAAAATTAAAAACCTCTGCTCTGGAAACTGTTAAGAGAATGAGAAGACAAGCCACAGACCAGAAGAAGATATCTGGAAAACATATCTCTGATAAAAATACTTGTATCCAAAATGTACAAAAAACTCTTAAAACTCAACAATAGGACAGCAGACAACTCAAAAAGTGGGGAAAATATCTGAACAGACACCTTCCCCCAAATATATACAGACAGTAAATAAGCGTATGAAAAGCTGTCCAATATTGTACTCCATTAGTAAATGTCAAATTAAAACAAAATGAGATACCATGACACACCTACTAGAATGGCTAAAATCGAGAACACTGTTAACACCAAATTCTGGTGTTGATGAGGAACTCTCATTCATTGCTGGTGAGAATGCAAAATGCTACAGCCACTTTGGAAGACCATTTGGCAGTTTCTGGCAGAGCTAAACGTAGGCTTAACCATGTGATCCAGCAATTGTGTGCCTAAGTGTTTAACTAAAAGGGTTGAAAACTTATGTACACACAAAAATCTGCACATGGATGTTTATGGCAGCTTGATTTATAATTTCCAAAACTTGGAAGCAACCAAGATGCCCCTCAAGAAGTAAATGTGTAAACAAACTGTGGTTTATCGATACTATGGTATATTACTGAGTGATAAAAATAAACAAGTTATCAAGGCACAAAAAGATATGAGGAAAGCTTAAATGCACATTTCTAAGTGAAATAAGCCAGTATGAAAAAATTACATATCGTATGATTCCAACTATGTGACATTTTGAAAAAGGCAAATTATAGACAGTGGAAAGATCAGTGATTGTCAGGTATCTGGGGTATGGAGCGAGGAGGGATGAACAGTTGCAGTATAAAGAAGTTTTAGGACACTGAAACTACTCTATATGACACTGTAATGTGGATACATGACATTACACATTTATCAAAACTCATAGAACTGTACAACACAAAGAGTGAACTCTAACATAAACTATGGACTTTAGTTAATAATAAAGATTGGTTCATTAATTGTAGCAAATGTACCACACGAATGCAAATGTTCAAACAGAAACTGCAAGGAAGGACAAAGGGTATATATGGAAAATCTGTGCTATCTGCTAGGTTTTTCTGTAAAATAAAACTGTTCTAAAAAATACAATCTATTAATAACAAAAAAATTAGGAAAAATCTGCTAACTAAACACCCACTCAAAATGTTTCATTGGACACTGACTTGTTAAAGACTGAGATACCTTTCAATGAACAATTTATTTAAGCCAATGTTTCCCCAGCTTATTTGACATTATCTTTTTTTTTTTTTAGCAGAATGCCCATTTATAACAAAGATTTTCTTGTACCATGCAATATATATTGAAGCATCATGCTGGTTCTTCACTCACATTCACACATTCCTAGATGGAACAATCAGCATCATAAAAAATAAGAGCTGGCCAATATTCTTTTTATCTTCACTCAGGCAGCTTGCTGAGTGAGGTATCTCTACACAGCAGTTTCTCTTGCAGTGGTTACTGATATTCTCAAGTCAACAGCTGTCCCAAGACCTTTCCAGTTGTTCCTTTTCCTCCTTTGTCTATAAATTTTTAGCCTCCAAAAGTATCACTTTTACTTACTATTATTGATTGTCCTATATTTCTTTCTACTTCCATCTCATTGTAAGCTGGTAACAATTTCATCTCATAGTAAATGGAATAGTATCTGTTTCTGAAACCTTGCAACTCATTAGCAATGGCATGAGTGAATAGATTAAACTACTTGAATCTACCCAGGCACACTTCTTGCCCTCAGCCCTGCCTACAACTTTACCAACAGGTAACTTGTGTATCACTTGTATCTCTGTATAACTTCTAACATCATTCTAGTAATCTGTTGAATGCAGTATACTTCTCTCTTAAACTCCAAACCATTGTCTACATGTAAAAAGGCCTGTCATGGGGTTTCCCTGGTGGCGCAGTGGTTGAGAGTCCGCCTGCCGGTGCAGGGGATACGGGTTCGTGACCCGGTCTGGGAGGATGCCACATGCCGCGGAGCGGCTGGGCCCGTGAGCCATGGCCGCTGGGCCTGCGCGTCCGGAGTCTGTGCTCCGCAACGGGAAAAGCCACAGCAGTGAGAGGCCCTAGTACCGCCAAAAAAAAAAAAAAAAAAGGCCTGTCATAAAGTCATAGATTTTCTCACACTGTATTTTCAGTGTCTGAAATCCCTGTCCCAGTATGCTTAGTATGGCATTCTATTACCCTTGTGTAAATGACTCACTCTTTTGTCATGAACTTTCTCCTAAGGTAGCCAGGTATATGACACAGGCACATATTGACTGAATTTCCTTTCATTCTGAGGTCAAAACTTATTGATCCAGGAGAATTTAGAGGAATTTTAAAGTAACTAGCAGATCCATACAGCTTAATCACCGTTAGGATTCAAACCAATCTTAGTAATTATTATCAGAGTACACTACTCCCCAGTGAGCATGCTGTCATATTACTATTGCTGTCAAACTTAATCGAACAGCTTCCCCAACATTTTAAGACTTCATACTAAGTTGATCTTTAACAACTGAGACATTAAAAATAAAAATTTTAAAAATAAGGAAAGAAACAAAGAAAGAAATCCACTACCTTCATTCTAATGAACACATTCAAATTACTTGGGGAATCAACCTGGTGATTGGAAAAGGAAATGGACTATCTGAATTGAGAATACAGAGGGAAATGTATAATTAAAGGAAACAACAGCAGCAAAACGATTCAAAACCATCCAATATACAATATAATTATACCCAGTCCTATCCTTCATGTGTCTACTTCAAAATTTCATTCTCTCATACTATTTAGTTTGAGTAAGTATGTGTAGGTAATGGCTAATTAAGTTCAGGCAGAAATAACCCTCTTGAAGCAGCCAGTTGTGTGCCAGTTTAGTTTTCATTTTGGAGGGGGTTATTCACTCTAAAAGCAAATGCAGACACATCAGTGGATATAAAAGAATACCATGAGATCATTATGGAGACAATACTTATATAATGATTTTAAATTTGGCCTTTTTTAACACTTCCGAGATAATGATCTCTTTTATCTAAGAAGGATTTCCTTAGTTTAAGTCATACCATAAACACTCTTTCTCATTAACATCCTTTGTACAATGAACTTTCAAGAACAGAACATACTATCAGTAATCTTCCCAAGTGTTTCATCACCCTCATTATCATCATAATTAACTCCTAACTTTCCCCACATCTGTTTCATTAAACTTTTATTTATTTATTTATTTATTTATTTATTGGATTACAGCTGCCAACGTGTTCCAATATTTGAAAAATTTTGAGATAAAATTATATTGTTGTTAATAGTGGTATTCTCTTCACATCTATTTGAAAAAGACAAATAGAGACTGCTATCATTTTTAAGATTGCTCAACACAATGAATGTACAGATGGCTGAATCAAAATAGTAACAGTCAAAAGAGAAACAACAATAGTAATAATCTCATTGGGTGCTTATACATCCTACACACTTTGTGTTTTTATGCCCATCTTTTTTACCCTCATAGTAACACTAAGAAATAGAAATATATGAGGACTAAGTAAATTTTTCCATGAACACACATAGTAAAGCCGAAGCAAAATAGGCATTATAAAACCGATTTTTTCTTTTACACTTATAAACACAACTTCAAAAAGTGGATGCTAATATTTTTTATTAGAACCCACAATTTTCCAAATCAAAAATTCTGTCACAAACAGGCTACAAAACTGTAAGAAGGATGAATGTGACCATATCCACAATATGAACCCACTAGCTCATCTTTAAGAAAACCCAACTACAAATTAGTAAAGGCAGCGTTTTCAAATCATGATTTATAGATTTAAATTTATGAAGCAATTTACTCAATGATTACTCAGATCAGTTGATTAAAATCTGTATTTATGCTTTTTAAATGCAACATTGTTTTGTAATAATGGATCAACTTGATCAACTATTTCTTTCATGTTTGTTTCTTTCTTTTTGGCCTCAGATTTTTAAGCAACTATATCCTTGACGCAATATAAAAGTTATTTCTATATTTGGACCTTTCAAAGTAGGTTTATTCTTATTAAATAAAAGTTTTCTTTAGTTAGAATATATCTCATATTTAGAATTTCCATAACAATAACTGTAGCAGAGACAAATATTCACAGTGTAACTGAGCAGGACAGACGCCTCCCCCATATCCTCTGCTTTAGCTCCTCTCTGAAGTACCTAGATAACAGTATATGGTGCACATTTCCTGAGTCGTTTTACAAAGGCTAAAACCATCACCAGATGGAAGAAATTAACTGCTTGATGATTATGAGCATGTAGCCCCCTGATCTACTGGTGCCTAAGGATTGATAATGTGACACTCTGTGACACTGCCCTGTTACCTCACCATCAACAAATCAGAGAATTGTGTGCAAGCTGATAGTATACACTGGTATGCCCCTCCCTCACCTTGCCTTTAAAAATGCTTTGCTAAAACCCATCGGGGAGTTCAGGCTTTTTGAGCACCAGCTGTCCCAGACTCCTTATTTGGCACCCTGCAATAAACACTGTAGTTTCCTTCACCACAACCAGCTGTCAGTGGATTAGCTTTACTGTGCGTGGGTGAGCGGACCCAAGTTTGGTTCAGTAACAACAGCACCATTCCAGGCTCAAGAGAAATTTATCATAATTAAGTGTACAAGTTAGGCCTGTAAAGGTCCCATTACATTATCTATAACAGGTAGCTATATCACAAATTACAACTCATGTATGGGGACTGAATTATTTGCTTAATAGTGAAATGTGGTATTTGACCCTGGGGGGGAAATGATACAAAATGATCTCTTTCAACTCACTCAGAGAGAGCACAAGATCTTCTTCATGTAAGGTATAGCTTTATTCCCTATGATTACTCTAGATTCCATTACAATGCTTGAAGCAAACTCATGTGTGGATTGGATGGTGTTATGAAAATCATCAAATACAGTTCTCCATGGTCTATATTCCTTATCTCACTCCTAGGTCTTCGTGACCTGAGGTATCTTCATTAGTCTTCTACAGTTGGATTCATTCTGAGAAAGCTAGTTCCCCATCATGTCTGTCCACGAGTTACTTAGAAATCATTGGTATCGTAGTAATGTAATCACTGAAGAGATTACGTTAGGCTCTGTATTTGGTTTTGAAGAATAGACCAGTGTTTGAAGAGGCCAGAAAAAAGTATTTTGCTTTGAGACAATGCAATGAGAAAACCACCATGGATTCTCAAGCAGGATTAAAGACAGTCTGGAAAAAAAGCCACTATCTGTTTCTCAGTCTCACAATCATTTTTTTTTCCCTAAATTTCTTCACCTGTAAAATAACACTGACAATGTAATCTTCCCTGCAGTGACTTTGTAAGGTATGACTAATGATGCTAAATCATGCTGAAAAAAAACCCCAAAGCTTTATATTTAGTATAAGTTGTAACAATAAGACAAGGGCATCAGCAAAGCCTTTGAGCAATTCCACATGCTTCCACTTTCATATTTTGGATTATTGCATGTCTTTTTTTGAACACATGTAAAATTGGCCAAGATAAAGGCTACTGGAGCATTTTCTTGTGCCCCCTAATAGATCCATGATGAAGCTTGTTTTTCGGTTTCACAAAGAAAAAACAAGATTCCCTTGATTCATTATTTTAAAAATAGGACTACAGAAGTTGAATAACCTGACAGATGAGGGAAGAATTACAGGATACTCTGCAGATGTCAATTAGAAATATTTGGCACAGTGTTATTTCCTGCCGATACAAAGTGCTAGAACTGAGGAAGATCAAAATTAAACTGTAAGCGTTTGAAGAAAGATTGGAAACTTTTAAGTGAAATACTTAATGGAAAAAAACATCTGTGACAAGGTCACTTGGCTACTTGTAAGGGAAATACTCTTTACCTGGAAATGTTAATTTTATTTTCATTAGCAGGAAGAGACAGAGGATGCTTACAACAATAGAATTTATAAGGAGAATGCAATTAATTTTATTCTGGATGAGAGGCTTTTTATTATTCTGGATCTAGGACAAAGCAGTTTGCACCTTAATAAGATTTCCTCAAGGACTTTCAAGAAATCAGAATAGCATACATTCATGCTGGTTTTTATAAAGTTAGTTATCAGATTATTTTTCATCTTAGTGGCTCTTTTCAATATAAAATCACTCTTACCTCATCTTTTCCTATTTTTCCATGAAAAATACAAGGTTCATTAAATTTTATGATCTTTCAGGTACCATTATTAAATAGTTATATTAGCTCATCACCTGATAATCATTATGTACTCAAATTAGCCAATCAGTATAACAAAAACAAGCACATAAACAATAAATAAATAAACAGAAACTTCTAAGAGCTGATGGATATATATTTAAAAGTCAGAATTTCCTAGCACTGTGTATGCATAGTGAGATTAGGTTGATTTGCAAATGTATTTATTGCATGTCATGGTTTTTCCTTCATTGTTAATCCTCCCCCACCACCCATAGATAGGGATTTATATGAAGCAGCACTAGTACTGTAGAGGGTTTTATTTTAAGTTCAGAGGTATACAGGGAAATTGTCTTATTTCCTACCAGATAGCATTGGTATCATTATTAGAGACAGACCTCAGGAAAGTTCATTTCTTACATTATTCCATATCACATATTTGGTTACATGACAAAGGGAAAATAACATGACAGATGTAATTAAGTTTAGTAACCAAGTGATCTTAAAGTAGGGAAATTATTCTACATTATTTGGTCATGCCCAATATAGTCTCAAGAGTCTAAAAAATGAGGGAAAAAAAGGCAGAATAAGAGTCAATGTGGGTGTAATATGATGTGAAAAAAAATTAACTGGCCATTGCTGGCTTTGAAGACAGAAAGGGGAGCACGAGTCAAGGATTTCGAGCAGCATCTAGAAGCTGGAAAAGGCAAGGAAACAGATTTTCCCCTCAGAGCCTCCAGAAAGGAATTCAGCCCTCCCAATACCTTGACTTTAGTCCAGAAAGATTTGTGTTGTACTTCCAAGGTACACAACTATTGGATAAATTTGTGTGTATTTTTTTTTGTTTTTTTTTTTTTGCGGTACGCGAGCCTCTCACCGCTGCGGCCCCTCCCGTTGCGGAGCAACAGGCTCCGGTTGCGCAGGCCCAGCTGCCATAGCCCGGGCGCAGCCGCTCCGCGGCACGTGGGATTCTCCTGGACGGAGGCACGAACCCGTGTCCCCCAGCACTGGCAGGCGGACTCCCAACCACTGCGCCACCAGGGAAGCCCAAATTTGTGTTGTTTTAAGCCACTAAGTTTGTGGTGATTTGTTACAGCTGCAACAGAAAGCAATACCATGGCTAGCATGGTGTGATATCTCCTCTAAAATATAGGGCTGAACACTGCTCAGACTGACCAATACCGCAACTAGGTATAATGAAAGATGGGTCATAAATTTCAACAAGTAACAAAATAATTTTCACGAATCCTAATCATTTCTATTGATCAAGAAGCATGCGTGCACACACGCGCGCACACACACACACACACACACACAGACACACACACACATTACCAGGATATAGTATTTGAAGAAATGACTATAGTTTTTCGGTGTGAATTCCACCTAATTCCTCCTTCTGTGTTACCATGTAAATGTAAAATCCTTGCAGGGAGGAAACACACACACACACACACATACACACACACCCCACAGATAAAATCTTTCCTATCAGTCATTAATATCTAGGAATTCTTAAAATGATAGTTGAATAAATGTCTCTTCCTGATAACTTGAAACAAATGATAGCCCTTTTTTTCGCTCATCTTTATCTTTTTGGTGTTTGCTTTTTGAGGACAGGGCTAGTTGTCTCTGTCCATCTTTAGACACCTTTCCCATTGTGCCTTGCATTCTTTCAGAAATCATTAAAAATATGATGACTGGGTTTACCTACTTAAACAGTTCTAGCTAATCAAAACAAAAGGAAAAATGTTACTGCTTAACATCTAAATAATTCAGACTCTTCCCAGGGTTAAAAAGAGGAAAAATTATAGAGTATATAAATTCCTTTTAATATAGTTATAGGTGTAAATATTCCGAATATTTAAGCTGTTTCCATTTTATCTAAACCTAATGAAGCAAAGAAAGTTAACCTCATAACCCTTAATTAGAAGATTCTCTTATGTAGTTGTGATTTATATCCTAATACTAGAATGATACATTGCTGACAATTTCATATTACTCACTATTGTTGTCTATTTCTAAAAATAGGTACTTTTATGTTTCCCTGGGCAATTCTTTACAGATCATTAGGAATACTCTCAGAATAACTAAGACATATTAAACCTAAACAACGATTAAAGAAACACACTAGCAAGACGTCCTTATCTAAAAATTGCAGAATTTAGGCCAATACAGTATGATCTTATTCTAGGGCACAGAAAGTAAAGTACACTGATTAGGATGAAACACTCAGGAAGTTAAAAGTAATCAGGAACAAACATATTTTTAAAAATATCTCAGTGGATACCATGTGCACCTATTAAATTCATGAAGGCCAAAATAATGATAATCTCCAATGAAAATAAACATTTAGCTTAGTTTTCAATGAGTGACAATGCAAATTTCTAGAAATACTTATGAAAGAATTTTGACAACTTATGTTTTAAAGGCATTAAATATATCTATCTATTACCTTACAGTGTTAAGGGTGATTATCTCTAGGTGGTAAATCACTTCTATATTCTTCTTATTTCTTATATATTTTCTGATTTTTCAGTATTGAACAGTTATTACCAATATCATTTAGAGATTATTACCATTTTAAAGAGCAACAATGTCCCAAACATTTAAAAATATCTTTATAAACTTTTTTCTCCTATTTTTAAGGATTTATCTTAAGTAATTTCTGGAAAAAATGTGTAAAATAAAATTTATTCATTTTCGATAATGATGCATTAAAAATCTATTTCTAAATATTTTCTCTTGCATTTTTCTTGGATCAATCAGGTAAAATAAAATAAAATGTGCATTAAAATTTTTTTTTTGTTCCAAATAGTGTACCCTTGCAAAATGGCCAGAATCCATCCCTTTTATCAGCTACACTCTCAAGCACTACAAAGGGTTATTAGATGAAGTCCTGAAAAACTGTGTCCTGAATTCATAATGAATGGAATAAGCCACCGCATTTAAAAAAATTAACTAGAACATACATTCATGTTATGGGAAAGCAGTTATTTTTACACTCAGGATGAGATAGAAAATTTACCTCCCCGAAAAAGAAAATTTACCCTAAATTAACTACTGCTGATGAAGGCTGAATATTAATTCACATTATTTGCTCTAAACCTATTTATTTTGAAATAACTTTTTAACAATGTCATTTTTTCTCAGTCATCTCACTTTCTTCTTACTTTCTCCTTAATTGTACAATGGTGTCTTAGGATTCAAATAGTGATGTTTTAAAGAAAGCATCTATCCATAAAAATAAAAAAATCAATCTTGACAAATATTCAACAAGTAAACATATCTTTTAGCCAGGTCCTTACAATTAAAAAATAAAACATATACCTAAAGATAATTATCTTATAGGGAAAAAGTACATTATGACTGCAGTGTTCATCCCTAGGAAATTAAATGCAGTCTTTCCAAATTAAATGTGGCCTTCTAGATTTTGCTTTCTACCTAAGAAAAATAACTGCCTCAGTAGCCTGATACGCTCTATGTAAAAAATGTTTTCGATATTTGTTGGAGCATACTAATAACTAAGGACAATGGCAACAACAAAAAGTTGAAGGGTCATATTTCAACATTCTAATGATTCAGGGAAGAACACTAAAGGAAGGTTAAGGCTTGTCAAAGAGCTAGCCGTGACCTCCAGAAGCCAAAGCACATGGGCTCCTGCACTGCTGCACAGCAGAACTAAAAAGACACCTTGTGCTTACTGAAAACACATTTGATATTCAAGGCCAGACACTGATGAATCAAGCGTGTCCTCTTTCCTGAAGAGACTGCCAAGGAGATCCTGAGGTCATTTTGGTCAACATACAAAGTGTGCGAGCAGAGGGCAGACGAGTCCAGGGTAAATATTCACTTCCCCTGACATCTACCATCTCATGCTATTCAGTTTGCAAAGGAACAAGAGTTTCAGCCCAAATATTGTAATCAGAATGAAAAAGCACTTGGTCCAGGGGCTTCCCTGGTGGCGCAGTGGTTGAGAGTCCGTCTGCCGATGCAGGGGACACGGGTTCGTGCCCCGGTCTGGGAAGATCCCACATGCCGCAGAGTGGCTAGGCCCGTGAGCCATGGCCGCTGAGCCTGCGCATCCGGAGCCTGTGCTCTGCAACGGGAGAGGCCACAACAGTGAGAAGCCCGCGTACCGCAAAAAAAAAAAAAAAAGCACTTGGTCTGAATAAAAAAGAAAAGTTAATTAGATTGTCTTCTTTATCCAGTGAAATCTACAATAATTTTGAATGGTTTTAAGATTTAATATCTTGCATTCATTTTTTTTGAAGAACTAACTGGCAAGGAAATCTACATATTGATTTATTTTCATTCCCCAAACTTTGTGTGATCTAAATATTATTCAGAAAACTGAGAATGTGGAAGACATAAATTCATCACTTGAGATTATCATGCAACAATTAGATACTGGGGTTAGAAGACAAAGAAAGGCATTACTGACTTTAAACCAAACACTGTTCACTGTTACACCACATTGCCTCATTTACTGAAAATTTTCTTTCACACAAAAATCTTCTACCATATCACCTCTTTTTCTTTTTAACTTTTTGGTTGGAAGTCTAGTTTTAGGCAGGTGGGAGAATAGCACAGCAGAGCTGCCTTACTTAGTTCTTACTTATCTCTGTAGCAATGGCAACAACCCTTGGTCAAACACAGCACTGAACTGTAAAGTTCTCCTAGTGACTGTGTAATGTGATGGGTCAAGAAGAACCAAGCTGTCATCATATTTAAAGAAAATATGAAGAGTCATGATATATTTGTTCCTGGTTTAAAGTCTGTGTCTTTAAGAATTCTAGACCCCAAGACTCAGGTGGGCTTCTTTGGGTAGAGACATCTCACAGGAGAAAACCGCATCCTATGCTAGGCTATCAGAGAAAGAGGGAGAACATGGAAGCCTGTGTGTGACTCCTTTGCATATGTGTCTTTGTTTCATGTTCTTCCTGCAATATATCTTTTGCTATAATAAAATCTTAGCCATGATTATAACTTTATGTGGAAGTGTGTTAGTCCTTCCAGCAAATAGTCAAATGAGTTGGGTACTCCCCTCCCCCTGAACAGTAGTGACTAACAATATATGGTGATGGAGCTAAAACATTGTATTGTTTTGCTTTTATTACATAAAAAAACACTTCCTAATTTATTGGTTTCATTACTAAATTAATATTAGTGAGTTTTTTAAGTGTGGCTGTTCAAGGTTTCCAAGTCATCACGAAGGTTGGAAAGCATCTCCAAGCTTGATCTATAGCTTGGCTTAAATTAGATACATTCATGTCTGTGAACTTCATGAATTTTATGTTTTATTCTCTGCTTCTGTTTATCAGCACAGAAATCAGCTAAGATTAGACTTTCAGAGTTCGAAGACCAAGGTTCTCAAGGTAGAAAGAATCACCTACGAGCTTTATTTAATGTGAAAATTATGAGTAATTAATGAAAAGGAAGTAATTAAAGATCTTACAGTATAGCCAACAGCATAGGAAGTTAAGTCTCCTGAGGCCCAGTTCCACTAAGCAGAAAAGATGACCACGGGCCAGTAAAACAATTTGAAGCTGAAGAGGCCCAGTCTACAAACAGGCCTGGGGGAAGCATATTCTATGGGGAACACACTAAAGATACAGTCCAATATGGAGAGAAGGGCTGAGGATTGCAGACTATCACAGCAGCCAACCATTGAACTGTTAGCTCACCAGCAAGGGTGAGTTCTCCTAAGAAAGAAAACAAACAGAACTGTCTTTCGAGCTTCAGTAAGCCTTGTAAAAAGTATTACAAGATAACCAGTGAATTATGGAATTGGAGTTCTAGGTCGTATGTTTTTATAATAGGGAGGAACAAATCTGACCCCATATTGGATCTTTTTCTTTTACTTTAAGCTTCATATTCTATTGGTTTTGCTATAAGTTAATCACTAAGGGGATGTTGCCTGTAGCTTAAAGCACACATAATGGTCCATCTCTGGGAACCCTGCCTACCATGCCTGAGCTTATAAGCTACAAGGCCTTTGTTTCGCTCACAGCCTGACCAGGCCCAGGTGAGAATGGTTGCAGGAAAGAAGAAATGAACACATCCTCTCTGGAGTCTGGCTGGAAGCAGGAAATATTTGCGACAACTTATTGCCTTTTTTACTTTACCTCCTCACCTCTCCCTCTTTGTTCTATAAAAGAAACTAGCATCCAAACCCTGGCAAGATGGTTCTTTGGGACACTAGCCCACCATCTTCTTTTTCAGTCAGCTGGTTTTCCAAGTTAAGTCGCTATTCCTTGCCCCAACAACTCGTCTCTGGGTTTACTGGCTTATTGTGCGGGGAGCAGTACAAGCCTGGACTTGGTAACATTTTCTGTCACAAAACTTCTGATCATTCATTGCTTCTCAAATATACTTCTCCAAAACAGTCCCACTATTTTCTACATACAATTTTCAAATGTAACATGCAGTGTTCTACCAATGAGAAAAAGTGTATCTATCTTACAAGACAAGTATAGTTATTAATACATATATTTCTCCAGTTTCAAGTCCTTTTTGAGGAAACATTATAAAAATATCACATAAAGACACCAACTTTTGAGGATTGTTGTCAAAAATGGATAAAGATTTTCTAATAGCTTGCATTTTTCATATTTTTCTTCATATTATTAAATGGCATTATGACTATTCCCAACTGGATTTTGTTATCAATGTAATACTCCTTATGTGTCTAAATGGACTATTAATTAGTTGTTCCATTTATTAACTTATCTGTTTATTCTTTGGCAGTGAATCAAGATTCATGCATAAGTACCTTCTAGTGCAAACATTCAGCAGTTAGTAGCACATCTCAATGAGGTCAGAAAAATACCTCAGAGTGTACACAATTCATTCATTCATATTCAACATATTAATAAGTTTTAACCCTCTGGTGATGCATAAGGGTCCTACATCAAGTGAATGACAACTTTTGGGTTAAAAGAAAGCAATTTTTTTTCCCCCTAGGGAGAAAAGAGGGAACATAGGTGAGTGAGGGGGAAGGAAGAACAAGGGGAAAGAACTGAAAGAGGAGAAAATGAAAGTCTGTTCAATTCAAAAGAAAATATTTTTTGAAATGTATTGAATATATATGAAAATATATAAGTATAAACAAGAGAGTATCAATTTTCAGAGCTCAGTAATATAGCCACACTGCCCTCCGGTTTTCAATTCTGGAGTAATCTCACCAAAGTCCTTCTATTAATGTCTTTAATGAATGTTACATCAGCTGTGTTAACCAAAATTTCAGAAATGGAGACCTGATTGAAACAAAGAGGCGTTTATTGGGGGTTTGTTAGAACTGCAGCCTGGGAGACATAGATTCAAGAAGTACTTGAATTGTGTTCCACTGACTACAAAATGGAGGAAGTTTATGGAGGCAAAAACTTCAAGGCCACAATTAGTTACATGAGTTATTTATCAAGAATTGTAATTGGAGCTGGCAAGAAGTGAGTGTGCTTGTTAAGCATGGATAGGTTGGGATCCAAAATGGCTGCATAGTTACAAGGGGCAAAAACCTTGAGACAAGGCTGCAGGTAGCCGATGTTGTTTTAAAAACGGCTGATGCCCTTGGGTTATGTATAGTTCACAGAAAGTTCAATTTCTCAGTGGTGCTGGGAGTTATCTAGCTGGGATTTATCTAAGCCCTGGTCCTCAATTGTCCCCCAACTCCATTTTTATATGCCTGAACTGTGATTACTCCATTATCATTTCAATTTGTCATCAGCTGGCATCTTTAAAATTATCTCATTAGTAATTATGTAAATATTTGATGATAACATAGGTATGCTTTGCTTGCATTGAGTTTTTTCAACGTCAGAAACATTTAACTTTTGTATTAAATAGTTTGCTTTCCATTATATTTAGGGACTCTGTAATGGATTTAGAATCTTTTTCTCTTTTCTAGATGTTTTGTTTTTCTTGTTTGATTTGATTCAACTTCTAATATATGTTGTTTTTTACCTAAAATACTTTATTTTATTTTAAGAAACAGTGCATATTTATACTAATCAAAAGCTTATAGTATTATCCATGAGAAAATGATGCCAGATTAAAATGAAATAAACTAAATTGTACATTATGTTGATATATTCTTAATTTACAATTTTCACATCACTAAAGCAGTGCTCCTAACCATCATTAAACCCATTAAACCCACATGGTATGATTAAATTACAGTAGTTGTATTTGAATCAGGGAGTCACTAATCTAGATTATTTTAAATACTTATTCTTCAGGAGAAGATAGAAATTATATATAAGCTTCAAACATGTATTTTGGTACTAGAAGAAATTATATATAAGCTTCAAACATGTATTTTGGTACTAGATGAATGATTATAGCCTATATATATGTCCATCGATGGATGAATGGATGAAGGAAATGTATATACATACAATGGAATAATTTAGCCTTAAAAAAGAAGGAAATCCTGTCACATGCGGAAAAATGAATGAACCTTGAGGTCATGAGGCTAAGTGAAATAAGGCAGCCATAGGACAAATACTGCATGATTCCAGGGGTGTGGGGAAAATGAGGGGTTGCTAATTAACAGACATAACGTTTCAGGAACACAAGATGAATAAATTCTAGAGATCTCCTGTACAGCATTGTGCCTATAGTTAACAATATTGTACACTTAATCTATTAAGTGGGTAGATCTCATGTTAGTGTCTTTAATACAATAAATTACAATTTTAAATTCAAGAAAACAAGGTAACTTACATCCAGTGAGGGTCCAGGGCGTCGGATGTGGACCCTGATGCTACAGCAGGTCCCTGAAGTACAGGCTTCTCAGGACGGTGACGGAGACACACCGCTTTAATGGGAACGAGACCACGCCCTGCGCACTGCAGTGCCCATGCGCCGCTTGGCTGCATCCGGCGCGCTCAAGGCTGCTGCTCTCCTGACGACCTAACAAGCTAAGAGCTCTCTTGTGCCCATGCGCCGCTTGGCTGCGTCTGGCGCGCTCAAGGCTGCTGCTCTCCTGACGACCTCATGAGCTAAGAGGTCCCTCTCAGCCTGCTCTTCCAGGGCCGCTCGCTTCAGTATGCGCTCCAGCCGCTGCTCTTGCTGCGGTAAGACCGTGGCTGCGCCCCTTCCTCTCCAGTTCCCCCAGTGGATCCTGGGGCCCCATCCACCCGGGGAATGACCCCAGCCTGGGACAAGGCCTCCACCCACTGCACCTTCTCCACTTCATCTCGCAGGCGACCGGCTGCTTAACTTGTCAGGTGAGGAGCTTGCGGGCGGACGGGCAGCTTGAGAAGGCAGCACACCTCCACGTTCGACTCCATCTTGGAGACACGCTGCCCGTGGGGCATGCGCTCCTGGCGTAGCATAGGCTGTAGGCAGGCATGGTGACCACGAGGCAGATCAGCTGCAGCTTCTCACCAGTGCAGTACATCTGCGTGCTCACGGGGGCGCATCTTAGAAACGTGATGTGCGTCACCAGCATCTGGATCAGGGTTTGCGTCTGGCTCAGCGTTTGCGTCTGGCTCTTCCTATTATGGGCTTCCAACTGGCTGCTGGTGAAGGACATCTGGGCAAGTGGGTGGAGGCAAAGAGCTTGCGGAAGCCTGGGGCCAGGAAGGGCACGTGGCGCAGCTGCTGGAAGCTCTTACAGTGGTGGGTGGCCTGCTCTAGCAGGTTGTGGAAGGCTGGCCAGTCAATCGAGGGCTGCGCATACAGCACCCAGGGCCCCAGGCTGAGTCCTGCAGCCACTGACGGATAAAAAAAAAAAAAAAAAAAAGAGAGAGCTAATTCTGAGGCAAAGTTGGTAGTCAGAGCAAAAGTATAGAACTGAAACAATTAAAACAGGTGAAATTTGGTGTTATGAAGGAATATACAATTAGAGAAGCAAAGGAGAGCAGTTATGGGTAATCTTGTTTTACACTCTCGTGGGTGAGAGTATAAATTAACCATATCATCTTTGGAGGTTAAGTCTGATAAATTTGACAGATATATTCATATATGGTTATATATATTCACTTAAGCTATTATAAGTAAATGATACTCATTCACAATTAGGAGTGAAAGCGAAGGGCTAGAAGCAACCTAAGTTACCCATCTATCCATCCATATGGGACCAGTTGGAAAACTCATGATTTATTCGTACATAATATTATATAAAGTATTATGCCATTAAAAGGTATGAGTCTATTCTATATATACTGACACAATTAATTTGGAGGTATATTGTTAAGACAAAGTGTGTGTGGGAGGCTGTTATTGTGTAACAAGGTGATATTTGCACATGCATAGACTATTCTTGAAGGATAATTACTACAATGCAAGTAGTTGTGGAAGAGGGGAGGAATAGGAGACAGGATGGGGAGACTTAGTTTTTACTAGATTCCATTCAGTATAGTTTTGTGTTGTGTGTGTGTGTGCATAATACATGTCGGAAATATTTTAGATAATTTAAGAAAATCGTAACAAATAACCATTTGAATGAAATGTTCAGGGTAGGATTTCATCTAGGTGTATAAATTGAAGGGTTCTTTTTGTATTTGCAGAGGGGCAAATCTTAATATTGGAAAATTGTGATTCCTGGTGATTTTGCAAATGGGTATGAGGCCTCTAGAAGAGTGTTTGGGGTATTTTCCTCTCTTTGGTAGGATAACCAAAATATTGTTGAAAGTCTACTTGTCCATCCTGATTCCTGCATGTTCTGTGGATTGCTTCCCTCACTCAAAGGTTTGCTTTGCTGACAACTGAGATTTAAAGCAAAGTAACAACAGAAAACAAGCTCTAAGTGATGCAGCTCCACTGCCAGGTTACTCTGCTGTTCAGTCACACTGGGCTCTGTGAGCGACTTGGAGAAAAGGCTCCACATTGGCTTTATTCTGCCTGTTATCAGCCCCCAAACAACACTGAGCAGTGGGTGATGCAGCAGTCTTCACCCCTTGTCACCCTTGTGACAAGGGGTGAAGGCTGGAGGATTAATCTTCTCTCTTCCACGAAGCACTCAAGCGTCTTGTTCTGCTGGCAGCTTGATTTTCTCTTTCTTCTCTCAGCATGGCTTTCTCTTTCGTTCTGTCCACAGAGACTTTGTATCAAAAACCAGAAAAGGAATCATTTTGAGAGTCTGTGCTGGATATTTGTGTTATTCAATTTCCTAAATTGTGTAGGTAGGTGTATTTGCTATTTTATACTGTGTTCAATCACCTATGGTTAAGGGATTTTTATTATCTGTGGGAGGAAATATAAATATAGCTTTTTCAGAGTTCACATATTCCATCAAACCAAAGAAATTAACTCAGGAGGCCCAGGAAAGACTAAACATTTTACAAATTATTTACAAATCATTTGCTCATGATTTTTTTTGAAACATTTCCTCTTTTGTTTACTTTTCTTTTTTTACACTGGCATAAAAACATACAATGTCTACTCTTAATGTCCCCTTTTTTTTTTTTTTTTTTTTTGCGGTACGCGGGCCTCTCACTGTTGTGGCCTCTCCCATTGCGGAGCACAGGCTCCGGACGCGCAGTCTCAGCGGCCGTGGCTCACGGGTCCAGCCGCTCCGCGGCACGCGGGATGCTCCCGGACCAGGGCACGAACCCGCGTCCCCTGCATCAGCAGGCAGACTCCCAACCACTGCATCACCAGGGAGGCCCTTAATGTCCCTTTTTAAGAACCACAAAACATATTTCCAAGTCTATTAGAGATAGTTAAGGATGAAATTAGGATTCATGTTTCCAGGGTCATAAATATCCCTCATTTGTAATCTCAGTTATACCTGGTAGGGTGAACTGAAGGTATTATAAGTAAATGTCATCTACTAGCGCAATAAATATTTCCTGAAAGGTTGTAAATTAGCCTCATCTGTTATACTCTGAAACAGATGATGTGGCCTATAGGATATGTGAGTCCTAAAAGGAGCCTCTCCTGAGTAGTTTGTAGGCTAAGGATGCACAGCAAATATCTGGGCTACTCTCTGGTCCATGATAAAGATCATTTAGGTACTTCCAGATCAGAGCCTAAAGGCCTAACTATTCCCTATGTCATTTGTCTTATTTCAACCTCCACTAAGTTGTAATGTGACTTAGAGACATCTCTGTTCCTTCCTTCTTAACCAAACCTTTTATAACAGTTCTAAGCCACCGAAGCGTCTCTTCATTCTTCGAACTTAAACTTACTGCCTGTGTCACACAAGTTGGCAACTCATAGGTACTATTAATTTCCTGAATTCTTCTCAGTGTTTTCAAAATACTGCTTTTCTTGGGAATGGAGCTCAGAAGTTTGGTTGTACTGTACCCACATATCCCAAGCTCAGTGCTAGTCTTAGAAAAAACTCAATAAGGGCCTGTTCATTAATGGTAGAGGAGTGCTTGAAGAAATAATGGCTTCATTTAGTAATACCTAAATGGATCAAGGTTCAAATCCTCTTTAAAACATTCAATTTGAGTCATTACATAAAATATCTCTTGACCTTCCTGTGAACCTTGTGTCAAATTTCTATTTTTGTCAACAGTAACAGATGAGGTTGTGGGAAAGTGGCTTTGTGCTGTTGTTCTGAGAAATGTTTATCATTTTTATATAACAAAATTCAGTTTTCAATGAACAACAGACATTTTAAAAACATCTGCCAAAAGGTTGTTTACGTAAGACTGTTTTTTCCCCAAGGGAAGCTGAAGTTTTCAATTGGAAATTCATATGTCCCACTTGGTCCCCATAGGCAGCATTTCACTTAAATATATTTACTTGCTTCCTCCAAATGGATAAGCTGAACTCAGTCTTTGCATAAAACATAATATTTTAGGTGGATAGTTCTCTTTCTGCTCATATGTTGGTATTTTACACTAACAAAGATTAAAATGTGCCCAAAACATTTTTTTAAAAAGCATTCTTAGTATTCTTAGAAACATGTTGCTCCCACTTTTATTTAAGTGACTGCTGTCAAAAATATTGTAGATGCATGGACTTCAAGAGTAAATTTAAGGAACAACAATACTAAATTGATGCTATAACATGCTGATTTGGGGAGCCTGTGTATTATACATTCTCATAGCAACTTCTGTTTCTAACTTTGTTCCATTTATAAGATGTGGATTACTTTTTTCTACATGTTTAATTACTTAATGAATATTTTCTTTTCCAAGCTCCATGAAGGCATGATCCATATTTGTTTTATTAATACGTTTGTATCCTCAGTGCTTAATACTTGCAAATAATAGGTGCTACATTTATATTTGTTCAAAAATTAGTGAACAAATAATGAAAAAACAGATATGATAGATTCTCCTTGAAACTTACAAATTAGCATCCCCTAGAGAACTTCTAATTCCAGTTGAGATGGACTATTTTATATTAAATTTACTCTCCTATAAAAAAACTACAAAATCTGGACAAAATATAGTTAGCAATCTTTTGCAAGCATTGGACAGCACACACAATGCAGGGAAGCATTCATTCTCTCCTACTGTCTCTTTAAGGAGATTTTCCAAACCATAAGTCAGGAAAATACAGCCCAATCAGGAAACAGCAGGAGGAAACAGATTTCTGTCTGGGTGGCCAAAGTTACTGGGATTTGTGGTCAGAATGCTGAGAAGGAGACAGATATAGAGAAGGAACATCAAGAATCTGGGTAAAAGTTCATGTTGGGTTCTGGGCCAACTTCTACACTTCATATATGTTAAGTGTGTGTCTGGAAAGCCTAGCATAGAACAGTGCTGAGTGGCTGAAAACAGAGATTTCCCAGAGTGTTGAGGAGATATTGAAGTTCCAACTCAATCAGGGTAGAGAAAGCTTTGTGGACACAACTGGCTTTCAGGTGAGACTCCAGGGAGACCCTGCCCTAAGCAAAGGATAAGCCCCTCAAAATAAGAGCCACACTTTAGAAATAAGAACAAAGCTCATATAGAACCACTATAAGAAAACCTGAAACCAAGCTATGGCAGAATCAGGATGAACTACCAGTAATTTAACTGCATGAACAAATTTTAACATTCCTAAGTAATGATATGTTCATTTAGAACTCCAGTATCTGGTTATCTAGAAGGGGCAAGATATAAAATTGTGAAACATGAAAACAAGCAGTAAAGTTAACTGATAGGAGATAAAATAGGAAAGAGGGTCAGACCCAGAGATGGTCCAGATTTGGAATTAGTAGATAACGGCCTCAAAATGACTATGAATGATATATCAAAGATGGAAGAATTCAACGGAGGACCTAAATCTGTCAAAAAAGGAACCAAATGGACGTTTTAGAACTGCAAAATGCAATGTGTTAAATTAAGAACTCAATGGATAGATTCAATGGTAGCCTGGATAGAGCAGCAAGCATAATTAATAATTTCCAAAACAGGTAGAAGATACCCAAATTCTTCAGTTCAAAGAGGAGAAAAACAAAGTGTAGAAAAGGACAGATTGGAAAAGAAATACGTGACTTTGACAAAAGATGTAATATATATGTCTAAAAGCCAAATGCGTAGAGAAAATATAAAAATTATGCAGATCAGAAAAGCATGTACAATAATGTTCATAGCATCTTTACTCAAAGTAGTGCTAAACTAGAAAACATATGAGTTTATCAACATACAATGTGTATACAAAATGTACAAATTCCTAAGATGAAATATTACTCAGCTATAAAAACATGGGCTACACAACCTAAGTGTCCATTGACAGATGAATGGATAAAGAAGATGTGGCACATATATACAATGGAATATTACTCAGCCATAAAAAGAAACGAAATTGAGTTATTTGTAGTGAGGTGGATGGACCCAGAGACTGTCCTACAGAGTGAAGTAAGTCAGAAAGAGAAAAACAAATACCATATGCTAACACATATATATGGAATTAAAAAAAGAAAAATGGTTCTGAAGAACCTAGGGACAGGACAGGAATCAAGACGCAGGCATAGAGAATGGACTTGAGGAGAGTGGGAAGGGTAAGCTGGGACGAAGTGAGTGGCATGGACATATACACACTACCAAATGTAAAGTAGATAGCTAGTGGGAAGCAGCCATATAGCACAGGGAAATCAGCCTGGTGCTTTGTGACCACCTAGAGAGGTGGGATAGGGAGGAGATATGGGGATATATGTATATGTATAGCTGATTCACTTTGTTATACAGCAGAAACTAGCACACCATTGTAAAGCAATCATACTCCAATAAAGATGTTAAAAAATACATAAAAAAAGAATATAAATTCAAATTTATTTCTGATAATGTTAATTAACCTAAAATTGAAAATAAAATCCTAAATCCCCCCCCCCAGAAAAAAACAAACAAACATGGGCTATAGATACACTAAAGAATTTTGATGGATCTCAAAAACATTATCTTCACCAAAAGAAGCTATACTCAAAAGAGTATATACTTTATGATTTGATTTATAGAAGTCAAAATCAGTGCAAACTAATCTGCGGTTATAGAAGTCAGAATAATAGTTATCTCTGAGGGGGTATTGAGTGGGAAAGGGCACTAGGGAACAATCTAAGAAAATAAAAAATACCAGTTTTGACTTTGAGTGTGTTATTTACTGTAAGCTTATTACACTTTGTTTTTAAAATGCAGATTATTAAAAAATATCTATGGATAAATAATTAAACTCAATAACATTTAATATATTTATGGTTATTAATGGCTATTTATTCCCCAGGAATATTACATTGCCGGGCCATTTGCAGGGATGGTGGTAGAGGAACTTAATTCTTAACTTGGGAAACAGAATCTATAAGTTCCAGTTCCAGCCTCACGGGTGACAACACAAGGGAGATCACTGGGTGCTGTCTTCTAGGAGTGCTGTCTTCTAGTGGGGAGGGGAAAACAATGTGTAAGTAAACCCATCCATTAGTGAAACAGGAATAAGCAGGGAGATAGGAGACATGGGCAATTAGAGTGAATTACTTTAAGGTAGGGTGGTTTCTGAGGGATCTCTGAGGGTTTAAGACTTGAGATTAAAAAACGAAACAAACCCAACCTTATGCAGAGTCATATGGTGCTTTATGAAAAGAGCATGCAGACCCCTTCTTGTCTGGGGGGGTCTTACTTACTTAAATACTTAACTCTGCTGGTTTGTCATAACATCATCTGCTTTTTTACTAGAAGACATAAATTGTCCCTATATCCTCATCCATTGCTCCTTCATTATTTACTCATCCATTTGTTCTTTCCTTGAAAAATTACAGTGTGCAAAATTTAAAAACTGAAAAATTACAGAGTACCACAAGGTTTCAGGTAAAGCCAAGGAATCTCCAGTTCTAACACATACCCAAGTTCATTCTTATAGAGGATTTTCATACAGTACACTGAGAAAAACAGGGCTATTCCTTTTCTTTTTCCCCTAATACATGCTATGATTAGATTTCTGGATTTTTCTCTTGCTTTGGCTTATGAGACACCTAAAATTTAGAGGCACTTCTATAGAGAATCAGTTTTAACTTTAATGTTTTTATTTCATTGGAGTAACTCTCAGGGTCATAACCTTTTTTTACAGCATCAGAGACATGTCATTGTCCTTCCTGTGTTTTTAGAGTATTTTTCATGCAAACACTTGAAACACTTCGAACTGCAGAAACATACCAATATAAATGAGTTTGTTCTTGGTCAGATAGATTTGACAGGCTTCCTTCTATCTTTTCCCCTCTCCAGATACTATTCTTCAGAACTTTATATTTTCAATGTAGAGTACATATCCAGACACGTGGATACACTTTTCTGACTATTATGACCTAGGTATCCTTCACACCATTCCTATAGCATTAGAAAAATCATATCATATTAAAATTGAGTGGGACTTTAGAGATTACTTTGTCCAATCCACATATTTGAAAAAACTGAAAATAGGAGATTAAAAAAAGTCTCAAGAAACACAGCAAATTAATGACACAACTCAAGTCAAGAGCCATATCCCCTGATTCATTACATAGAGTCCTTTAAATCCAACCATGCTTACCAAGGCTAGCTGCTATTTAATACACAATGAAGTACTTCCTGTTATTGCTAGTTTAGTTTTTGTTTCTTAATCTGTACCTATTATGCTTAACCTAGATTGTAAATTCTGTCATCACAAATACTATGGCTTAAACTACCTTTCTAATCCCCATTAGAAGCTACTAGCATAGGGCATTACACATAAGCAGTGATTTTAAAGGTAGTTGGTGCATGTATTTCTTTTTCCATTGGTACAGTGTATAACCATGTTCATAAAAGAGTAAATTCATGTATTTAGAAAGAACAGAAGGAAAATGGCCCAGGGAAAAGCAACCAGAACAAGCCAAGCAGGTCACCATGGTAACAGCAGTTTCAAAATTGTCATTCTCCTAAAGTTTCTGACTTTTCTGGTATGTTCAGGGTGCAGGGCGCCATCTAGTGGTTTGATTTAAATTCCTGACATTCCACACCTTTTCAAGCTCAATTCCCAAATAAACAAAAGAATACTGTTTCTCTTTTAGGGTGCACCCGTGCAGTTGCAGGATACAGTCAGAATTTGGTTTGTAAGATGTGTGGTTAGATATCTTGTCAATTACTGAATTACTGTCTCTCAATACTAAAAAAATCATACGGAAAGAGGCATATGAAATTTTAAAATTATTACTAATGCTCTGTAAGATAATATGTAGCGTTAAGTGTATGACATATACAGAGTTTTGTTCACACAAAGAGCTTTATTAGGAATTTTATTCCAAAATCACTCATTTATTTTCTTCTTTCTGAAAATAAAAGAAAGGCCTGGGGCTTCCCTGGTGGCGCAGTGGTTGAGAGTCCGCCTGCCGATGCAGGGGACATGGGTTCGTGCACCAGTCTGGGAAGATCCCACATGCCGCGGAGCGGCTGGGCCCGTGAGCCATGGCCGCTGAGCCTGCGCGTCTGGAGCCTGTGCTCCGCAACGGGAGATGCCACAACAATGAGAGGCCCGCGTACGGCAAAAAAAAAAAAAAAAAAAAAGGCCTTATTTTTTCTCTGAAATCTAGGTGCGTCAAAATAAGTGCATTTAAGTCCATTTGCAAAAGGAACAAAGTTTTAACTTTACAGATACAGTCTGTGTTCCTCACAGGGGGAAAAAAAGACAATTCAGCCTTACTGGGGTATCAACCAACCACCCATGTGTATAAACAGAAAATTTAAATATTAAAAACCCAAGTTTGTGTTTTCCAGATATATACAGAGTAAAAATATGAACCTGTAGAGATAATTTATATTACTTTTGACCCCATAACAACTAATTAATAATTAAATTTATTATATAGTTACATAAAATATAATAGAGTAGAACTATTTCATAGCCCTAGTTTGAATGACCTCCAACTATTTTTAAGAAATATTTTTGGTGTGTTCAAATCTGTGCAATAAGTGAAATTTTCATAGTATCTATTGCATACTATACCACATCATTTAAATAACTCTCTTTCACCTATCTATCTAGTAACATTTAGAGACCCATGCTGTAAAAATACCAAGCAAGTAATATGGGAATTATCTACAAAGCTCATTTATTGAAAAAAATTTGTCAGCATTTAAGATAAGCTGATGGGTTTATGGACCATGCCTCTCTCAGTAGTATTTTCTATGTCTGGAACAGTCATCCTATGTCCTGCGGCCAAGATCGCTCTCATCTCTCCCTCATGTCTTAGTTCAAGCACAAAGCCTTCATCAAACCTTAGGCTATCTCGTATGCCTGGCCATCAGTGGGCCTCAAGCTTGGCTGCAAATTGAAATCATCTGGGTAGTGAGGACTCTTCTCATGCCTCTGTTTTCCTTCAGAGACTTCCGTTCACTTGGTCTGGGGTGAAGACTTGGTGTGGGGAATTTTAGAGACTTCATAGCTTAGTCTAATGTGAGCTCCACATTATTCCTCCTCCTTTATATTGACATAATCTGTCCTCCACTTCAATATATGCTTCTTTGTGGAAGAAGTTTAGTTGGCCTTTTTTTGGCCACAGCATTTAACATAGCAATGGTATAATATTAGGCATTGAAAGAGTGTTTATGAGATCATGCTGACTACGGGAACCGGTGAATAATAATGCGGTGGTGTCTAGGATAGGTGTTATTAGGGAAATGTGATGAGAGTATATAAGGTCTGGTATTCTGAGAGAGGTATGAATGAGCTAAGAGTCAGGAATATTAGAGCTAAAGAAGAAAGAGGAATTCCTAGAATATTTGTTGTACTGGCAAAGAAGTATCAGAGGCAAAGTAGCAGAAAAAGAAATGTCAGATGGGTCAGTGACTTTCCCTACCTCATGCTAGTTTGTGTCAGGATGCGTGGCACCTGGCTGTGCACCATTCCATTTGAGTGTCTTTCACCAAACTGACAAGACCCATTAACATATTCTCCCATGACCCCAGCAGTCTGGACATGAAACCTAAGGAACAAAGTGTTCAGAACATTCATAGCACTTTATTATGAAGAACGAGGAGATGAAATCTGGTGCTGTGTCTTGTAGTCGAGATGCCTGATCTCTTGACATTTACACAGGGCACGGCTGAGTGATAAGACCATGAGAGCTCACTGCTCCAAAGAGTAAAGACAGTTTTATGGTTTTGTTTGAGAGTTTTCTAAATATTATTAAACCCCAACCACTTTTAATAACTCATGGAGTTCCAGTCTTGTTAATAGCTGACCAACTCTTTGAAAGTAAACATATAAGGATTTGCTTTTATATTTGTGTTAACACAAGCCCACCCTCTACCCACCTCCCACACCAAAAGAAGAATCATTAAAGCTCAGCACAGGGTAGTTGCAGAATAACTACTAGATATATCTTAATCACTGAGGTAAGTAGGCAGAGCAGTCCAAGGCCTATCTTAATGAAATCACTAAATCAAATGACTTTTTTGAAGAGATGAGTCCTCTTTACAAAATGAAAAATTAGTAAGAACACTGATCTCAAGATCAAGAGTCCCAGAGAATGTCCCAAGATTATAATTTAAAAAATTACTTAAAATTAGGTTTTTCTTTTTATATATTTAAGAAATGAATTGGGGGCAGTTATTAGTGATGGAGTGAACTAATGATCTGTTAATTCTAAAATTTTCAAGGAGCAATTTCAGGATTTTTTTGTTTGTTTGTTTATCTTCAGGTTATAATTAATTTATGAAACCTAGTTCAGCTGAGAACTAATATCATAAATAACAGTGTTATGTAGACAACATTTCCTTGGAGAAAGAACTAAAGTAAAATAAATCCACTCCATCTATTAGCCAATAAACCATAGCAATATGATGTGTTTTTCTTTATAGAAAAACACTAAGAAATACAGAAGTTAGTGCCTTTTAGGCTGTGTTAAAGTTTTTATAAAATATGATTTAACAGTAATAAATCTCAGGGAGGGTAAGTACTATTGTTTTATTGTTTATACATATGTAGATATTCATATTTACATATATAAATATTTATATACCTATATATGAAGAAACATAGACTTAGAGAAATTAAACAATGTTTTCAGTGTCACATATGTTGTACATTCATAGAGGAATAAATAATTACTGAGAAATTAATGTGCACCAGTACTTTAAAAAATGTATTCAATTCATTTAAATTAAAAAAAGAAAAATTAAAATTTACCCATTATTCTCACCCTCTACCCCCCACCATCACCTCTGGCAACCACCAATCTGTTCTCTGTATCTATGAGATTTTTTAAAAATTTGTTTTGTTTTCTGCTTTTGTTTCTTTGTTTGTTTTTTACATGCTACATATAGGAGAGATCATATGGTATACAGAATTTGGCTTTTTTCTGTCCGACTTATGTCACTTAGCATGATGCCCTCAAGGTCCATCCATGTCACAAATGGCTAAATAATATTCTATTGTATATATATTACAAATCCTTTATCCATTCATTCATTGATGAATACTTACTTAGGTTGTTTCAGTGCTCCAGTAATTTTATGGGACAGAGGAGGTGGTAGTGATCAAAATACATAGACACTTGTGAAGAAGCTTACTTTTTAGCAGGGAAAAAAAAGCAATATAAATAAGTTAAAAAAATAATCCAATAGAGAAATAACAAATGGTGAAAAGATTTATACAAAGAATAAAAACATGCCAATTGAAAACTTAAAATACCATTTAGGATAGCTTCAAAATATGAAATTGTTAGGAATAGATTTAATAAAATATGTATAAGACCTATAAACTTAAACCTATGAAAGCATTCCTCTTTAATAGAAATTACAAAACCTAAATAAATGACGATATATACTATGTTCACAAATCAGAAGAATCAGTATCGCTAAGATATATATTGCACCCAACTTGATTTATAGATTTACTAAAATCCTGATCCAAAAACCCCAATAGCATTCTCATAGAAATTTACAAGCTGATTCAAAAATTTATATGGAAGTGTAAGGGTCTAGAATAGCCAAAACAATTTTAGGAAAGGGCTAAATTGATGACTCACAATATGTAATTTTAAGACTTATTATGTTTTTTTCAATTTTTAAAAAATTGGAGTGTAGTTGCTTTACAATGTTGTGTTAGTCTCTGCTGTACAACGAAGTGCATCAGCTGTATGTATACATGTATTCCCCTCCCTCTTGGACCTCCTTCCCACTCCCCACCCCATCCCACCCATCTAGGTCATCACAGATGAATGGATAAAGAAGATGTGGTACATATATACAATGGAATATTAGCCATAAAAAGGAACGAAATTGGGTCATTTGTAGAGATGTGGATGGACCTAGAGTCTGTCATACAGAGTGAAGTCAGAAAGACTTATTATTAAAGTACATTAATAAAGTGAGGATAAACGTATAGATCAATGGACAGAATAAAGAATTCATAAATCAACCTGTACATATATGAGTGATTGTTTTGTGGCAGTAGTGCTAGGGTAGCTCAATGGAAAAAGGACAGTATTTTCAACATACGGTGTTTCTATATCCATATGAGAAAAAATGAATCCACACAATGCACAAAAATGAACATGAAGTCAATTGTATAACACTTTGAAATATTTTTTTCAAGGTTATACATATACTTCATCGTACAACTCAGCAACTTCTCTTATAGGAATGAAAACTAATGTCATATGAAAATGACTCAAATGTCTATAGCAACTTAAATCATAGTAGCCCAAAACAGGAAACACCTCAAAAGTCCATCACCTGGTAAATGAATAAACAAATAGGTGGTGCATCTATACAATGCATAAAAAGCAACAAAAGGAAATGAACTCCAAATTCATTCAATGAAACAGTTGAAACTACAAAAAATAACCATATATAAAAGGAACCAGACACAAAAGGGCTGCATATGGTTTGATTTCATTTACTTGAAGGCAGATCAGTGATTGCCATGGGCTCAAGGTGAGGGCAGTTTGTTAATAGCAAAGGTCCTCAAAGTGAGTTTTAAGAGTGACGGAAATGTTTTATATATTGATCTAAGTGATGTTTACACACCTGTATATTGAATATATTCGCCAAAACTCATTGAAAAGAAAACTTATAACTGAATATAAATTACACCTCAGTGAAGCAGACTTTAAAAAAGTATGACATTCTATAAAGAATGGGGGATTGAAGGGGAAGACATCTCCGAGAAAATGATATATTAAAAGTATATATAGAAAGCCAATAAAAATAGTGCAAATGCTAAACCTATTGCTACCTCCACAGCAAGAATCAAGCTAAAATTCCTCCAGCTCCATTTAAACCCTCTAGAAGGAATATATACAATAAAGTTTGGGAGAAAGCACATCCCCAGAAGAAAGAATGGATAGGCAGAAATGATTAAATTACCCTGCAAAAGGAGAAGGAAGGCCAGCATCTCTGTGTAGGCAAAGGGAAAAGACATAGGAGACAAGGTCAGAGAAGTAGCCAGAGACTAGTCACTCACAGCTCTATAATTCAAGGGAAAAGCTGGGATTTTATTCTAATTGTGCAAGTGGGGAGAGGTATTATAGAGTGGAGTGGGTTGTATAATTTGTATTTTAAAAATTTACTCTGGGGACTTGCCTGGTGGCACAGTGGTTAAGATTCCGCCTGCCAATGCAGGGAACAGGGCTTTGATCCCTGGTCTGGGAAGATCCCACGCAACTAAGCCCGTGCGCCACGACTACTGAGCCTGCACTTTAGAGCCCGCGAGCCACAACTACTGAGTCCGTGTGCCACAACTACTGAAGCCCATGCACTCTAGGGCCCGCATGCTGCAACTGCGGAGCCCGCATGCTGCAACTACTGAAGCCTGTGCGCCTAGAGCCCATGCTCTGCAACAAGAGAAGCCACCACAAGGAGAAGCCTGCACACCGCAACGAAGAGTAGCCCCCGCTCGCCGCAACTAGAGAAAGCCTGCGCACAGCAACGAACACCCAACGCAGCCAAAAAAAAAAAATTTACTCTGCTTTGTGTAAAATAGATCTTATGAGGGAAAGTGTGCAAACAAGGAAGCAATTGGGAGACTATTGCCATAGAGAAGTGTTGGGTCAGAGTGGTAGCAGTGGTGAATTGTTTAGAAGATTAGTTAATAGGACTAGTGATGGATTGGGTGTAGAAAGTGAGGGAAAGAGAAGAATTAAAGATGCTGCCAAACTTTTTGTTCTAAGCAACAGGGTAAATGTGGTTGCTATTTGCTGAGGAGCAGAGGTTTGGGTATACAGTTTGTGGGATAGGTGTACAGTTGAGAGCTTGGACTTGAATATCCATCTTCTTTTGTAAGAGATCACACCATTGTATGTCAGAAGAAAGGCCTCTTAATAGATAACGCTTTGTTTCTATTTTCCTGTAACTTTGGATACCTTCTTGTACCCAATTTACATTGCCTTTTACTTTATTTCTCCTGCAGTCTGCAGTATTTATGGGCACTTAAAAGATCTAAGTCACTAATTTTCAGACTGTGTATTGTCCTCAATTTCTGCAGACAGACTCAGAGACCTTACAAGTGAGGAAGAAACCACTCAGGCTCCAGACCTCTGTCCTCAGGCTCTCTGTGGCCAGAAGACCCGCACTTTAATATCTGGGGTTGACAATTTTTTTTTTCGTAAAGGGCCAGAGAGTAAATATTTTAAACTTTAAAGACAGTATAGTTCCTGTTGCAACTACTCAAATTTGCACTGTAACACGAAAGTAGCCATGGGCAATGCGTTAATGAATTAATGTGGCCATCCTTCAGTGTATTTACAAAATCAGATGGCTGGCTGAGAGTGGCCTGTGTGTTGTAATTTGCCAACACTTGATGTAAGGAAATGGTTTCATTTATTTCTAAAGTCCTACTTCTCCATGTTTGCTGACTGAATCTTACAGGTGATATAATTTAGGGTGACTAGGAAATTTGCATGAAAATATGGGTCTTTGAGCAACCCTCATTAATCCTGTAGATTCTCACTCCCATTTATTATAGCAAGAGCTATAAAAAAATACTCAGCAATCAGAATGAATGTTCTTTGAAATTAAGAACTTTAAATATTCCTTCATATTTGATCAGTTTATTCTTTCATTCTTAAAGATGAAGTACTGAGGAAAAAAGCAAACAAACAAACAAAGAAAATGAGCGTGGGTATATCGGTGTATGAGAAAGCAATTAAGAACTGGCTTATGATTGGACTTCCCCAGCGGTCCAGTGGTTAAGACTCTGAGCTTCCACTGCATGGAGCACAGGCCAGATCCCTGGTCAGGGAACTAAGATCCCGCAAGCCACGTGGTATGGCCTAAAAATAAATAAATAAAAATTAAAAAAAAAAAAAAGAAATGCCTTATTAGTGCTTTTACTTTTTTACATGTATGTCTGGGGTTTGAGTAACTTTGGACCAAAAATGGAAATATCACAGATTTCATGGGATGTAATAGATGTCTTTGTGTTTCTTAACCACAAGGACTGGTTTTAACTAACATCCAGGTGGGGGAAGAGAAATCCATAAAAGGAGGCTTAGGGCTGATAAACGCTAGACCAGTATTTCTCAGCCTTGACACTCTCGACATCCTGTGGTTGTGGTTATGTATCCTGGCACCACAGGAGATTTCACAGCATTCCTGGCCTCTACGCAGTAGATGCTGGTAGCACCCTCCACTTGAGACAACAAAATATGTGTGCACACCATGACAAATTTCTCCAGGAGGATGATGAAACTGCCCCCCGTTGAGAACCACTGAGATACAGGATTCAAAGTAGTCCTAACACCACTACTTTTCGCTCCTTCAGGCAGAGATTATACTTCTGCTTTTGTTCTTTTCAAGCACAGATACTTTCTCCCTTGACAACAGCATCTTATATTTTAGAAGATAATGAACAAAATCTGTGCATGAAGGATGAATTTTCCTTGATTCTTCTAATTTCTGTGGATAGCATTTATGAAAAGTATGAGAATAAGTATGTTAAATTATTACCAAAATGACTCTATTATGTTTCTGATAGTTTGTAGGGACCATTCACATACACAGACCTATTAAAAGTCAAATGATAGAGGGTATTTTGCATTTACTTTCTGACTATTTTTAAACACTTGCCCTATCAAATGGGAAAATTGCATTTAGTAAAATTCCAGTTTTAAAAAGAAGCATAATGGGAAAATTGTTATACAAGAAACCATATTAAAAGTTGCAAACCAAATCTGTTCAGGTAATTGATCTTAAATTCGGTAATAATTTTATATTGATTTTGCTGAAATCACTGTATTAGACCTGACTGCAAATCTCACAGACATTTAAACAAATATTTTTAAAAGGCATTTATTTCTTACAAAAAATGGACCATCATGTTTATTGTGTCACAGTATAATAATGTGTTTATAGAGGAAAGAAAGTCTAATTCTGTGCAATCTTTTTTTTGTTTTTCTTTTTACTTTTTGGCTGCACTGTGCAGCATGTGGGATCTTATTTCCCTGACCAGGTATCAAACCCACACACCCTGCAATGGAAGCATGGAGTCTTAACCTCTGGAAAGCCAGAGAAGTCCCTAATTCTGTGCAATCTTGAGAAATTAAAATATCATATAAAATACAGTTTTTTGCATAAAACATTGACATTGCTATAGACTTTTAAAGTTTTAGGGATTTCAATGCATTCTGAACTATTAACTCTTTAATATAACCATATAAAATTCTATGAAATCATATTTATCGAGCATTTAAAATGTGTTAGGGTTGAGGACAAATGGATGAATAAGAAATAAAGATTGTTAACTAAAGATCTCACTGATTTAAATATTGGCCCAAAGTTCAATGAAGATGTTGTCCAGAATTCGGTAGGGAGCCAGTCTTACTGGAAATGTTGAGTATTAGACATTGCTCTGCTGCACTGGTACACAGAGCCCTCAGCTGTGCCAGAAAGACTTAATGCTCCCCTTTGCTCTTCACTTTCAAAATTCATATTACTCTGTAGAAATGTAAAAAACTCTTGATGTAATATTTAGCATATATCATAAACACCTAAACCATACTCCACAAGGTCGAAGCTACACTTACCATAGGAGATATTTGATGTAATACAAATATTGGATATATATCACTTTTTGAGCACGGCATTTGGGGACCTGCAGGCGTGGCTACAACATACTCTGCCCCAGGCCTCTTGTGAGGCACAATGGGGAGGATGAAAATACAGTCTCACATACTTTTATTACATGGAGGTTCATCTGAAGTGTTTGTTAGAGACATTAAATACCACAGAAATGCAAACTGGGGAGCAAAAGTGTTATCCAGGACAACACAGACTTGGGCAGTGAAGTTTCATAGAAGACCTGTCTTTCAGCAGCATCAAAACCCCTGGCATGTTTTAAACAAGAGGCAGAGATATGCAGTTGAATCAAAACAACTGAAGGGTTTATTGTTACTGGATTACAATAGTAATGTGAATGGATACAATACTAGTGGGCCAGGAGACTCGAAAAGCTACTGACTAGTTGAACCCAAATGGTTGAAAACATCGTGTTAAAGAGTATATAATCTCTCTGCAGAAAATGGTAAGCAAACCAGATCTCTGCACAGTACATTTCAAATGCCACAAAAATGAACATCCCTAGCAAGTTCTTGTAGGGACATATTAGGAATTCTAGTGGAAAAATTTAGCTAAAATGATGACCTTAGACACATTGTTTAAAATCACAGAATAATTTATAAGCTTATCAATAGGGACGGATAAGGTAAATTGTGATCTATTTACTTAATGGAATATTATATTGCTGGTATAAAGATAAGTTTTAAGTTAAGTAAACACTATTTTAAGAAGAAGAAATTGTGGCTCCTCTTAACTAAGTAAAAAAGATGGGTCTATCTTGGAGGAGAAATTAATGCAGTGGAATATGTTTACAGAACATTGAAAACTAGGTTAAACCAGTATATATATATACAATGATTCTTCAGTAAATTTTATAAATTAGTATTGAAACAGGAGGGAAGGGGGCAGGGCACAACCTTTAAAAGAATGACATAGCCCAAGGGCACAACATAAACTGATTAGAACCAAATAGGTCCAAATTGGCAGAAGATTTGACTTCCAGTGGACCTTGAGCCTCATTATATGCTCATTGTAATACAATAGAATATGCTAAATGACACACCCACCAGCACCATGTCAGTTCCAAGGTGGAACATAAAGGTCAGAAGTGGGCGGTGGCCCAATTCCTGGAAATCCCCACCCCTTCTCCAAAATAGCTGGAATACTCCTCCCACTCATTAGCCTATGAAATCACCCACCCCTATAAAAACTGACAACCCCATAGGTTAGGGCCACTCTCGCCTTCTGAGACAGCCCACACTCTATCTGTGGAGTGTGTTTCTCTCTAAATAAATCCACTTCTTACCTATCACTTTGTCTCTCACTGAATTCTTTCTGCGATGAGACATCAAGAACCTGAGCTTTAAGTCCTGAGACCAGGTGTGTGATCTCAGTTAAAAGACTGTGGGTTCAAGTCCCAATCTGGGTTTTGGCTGGGTTTGAGTGCTGGCACTGGGTTCAAGTCCCAGTTGAACAGTTTCAATATGAACATTAAATGTTGTAGTAATGAACACCATAATGTTAATGGTAATACTCTCTGGTTTGTAGGATTATGAGTAAGGATTAATTTTACCTCTCAGCTTATCTGCATTTTCTAAATCCTCTACAATGAACATACTTTTATAATAAGTTAAAAGGCTATTGAAATTAGTTTTTAAATTAAAGAGAGTTTCTAATAAGCTGAATGAAGTAACTGATATGAATTCTTTTGGAAGATGTCTAGGGTACCAACAGGAAATGGAGAAATCAAAGATGCTGCTGAAATTTTAAGTTTAACACACAGGGATGTTTAGTGATTTTATTATGTGAGACAGTGATCAAACGGAGGTTATATTGGAAGGAGGAAAATAATTAATTTGGTTTCTTGTATTGTGTTCAAGATGAATTTTATTTGGAAGTGTCAATAAGAAACTGGAACTACTTCTTCAGAGCTCAATACAGGACAGAACTTGCTAGAAAGTGCTTGAATAATAGCCAGCTTGCAGGTGCATGGGTGCAGAGTCAGTTGTGCCAGAGCTTGACTTAGTAAGCCCAATCTGCTGTTCTCATTCAGAATCCCGTTCCTCTGTGAAAAACACTGAAATTTTATCATCTTAACTGAAATCCTCGGAAATTTGATAAAGAAATTCAAGGGACTATTTAAATTTGCAAAATAGTATTTCAAAATTCCTGCCATTGTAAGTAATATAACCAATAAACGTGAGGGTGTGACACTTTCCGATTTCAGTGATTTTATAACCCTAATTACTACCCCAGTAGTGCATAGGTGAACCAATTCACTATACTTAGAAAGCAATGAAAGTCTAATAAGCCTCAGTTAACTTATACCTATTTATCAAATTCCATGACATGTGTTATTAACATTTTACAATTAAGTATCTTTAAAGTTTCAGGAATTACCTTTTAAAATAAATTAATTTTTGTATATTTTCAAAACTCACATTTTATTTTTTAATGAGAAAATTTTTCTCTATATTACCATCTTTTTTTAAATTTAATTTTTCTATACACCAGGTTCTTATTAGTTAACTGTTTTATACATATTAGTATATATATGTCAATCCCAATCTCCCAATCCATCCCACCACCAACCCCCCCCAACCCGCTTGCCCCCCCTTGGTGTCCATATGTTTGTTCTCTACATCTGTGTCTCTATTTCTGCCTTGCAAACCAGTTCATCTCTACCATTTTTCTAGTTTCCACATATATGCGTTAATATACAATATTTGTTTTTCTCTTTCTGACTTACTTCACTCTGTATGACAGTCTCTAGGCCCACCCACGTCTCTACAAATGACCCAATTTCGTTCCTTTTTATGGCTGAGTAATATTCCATTGCATATATGTACCGCATCTTCTTTATCCATTCATCTGTCGATGGGCATGTAGGTTGCTTCCATGACCTGGCTATTGTAAATAGTGCTGCAATGAATATTGGGGTGCGTGTGTCTTTTTGACTTATGGTTTTCTCTGGTTATATGCTAGTAGTGGGATTGCTGGGTCATATGGTAATTCTATTTTTAGTTTTATAAGGAACCTCCATACTGTTCTCCATAGTGGCTGTATCAATTTACATTCCCACCAACAGTGCAGGAGGGCTCCCTTTTCTCCACACCCTCTCCAGCATTTGTTGTTTGTAGATTTTCTGATGATGGCCATTCTAACTGGTGCAGGGTGATACCTCACTGTAGTTTTGATTTGCATTTCTCTAATAATTAGTGATGTTGAGCAGTTTTTCATGTGCCTCTTGGCCATCTGTTTGTCTTCTTTGGAGAAATGTCTACTTAGGACTTCTGCCCATGTTTTAATTGGGCGTTTTTTTAAATATGGAGCTGCATGAACTGTTTATATATTTTGGAGAGTAATCCTTTGTCTGTTGATTTGTTTGCAAATATTTTCTCCCATTCTGAGGGTTGTCTTTTCGTCTTGTTTATGGTTTCCTTTGCTGTGCAAAAGCTTTTAAGTTTCATTAGGTCCCATTTATTTATTTTTGTTTTTATTTCCATTACTCTAGGAGCTGGCTCAAAAAAGATCTTGCTGTGATTTATGTCAAAGAGTGTTCTTCCTATGTTTTGCTCTAAAACTTTTATAGTGTCTGGTCTTACATTTAGATCTTTAATCCATTTTGAGTTTCTTTTCGTGTATGCTGTTAGGAAGTGTTCTAATTTCATTCTTTTACATGTAGCTGTCCAATTTTCCCAGCACCACTTATTGAAGAGACTGTCTTTTCTCCATTGTAAATCATTGCCTCCTTTGTCATAGAATAGTTGACCATAGGTGCGTGGGTTTATCTCTGGGCTTCCTATCCTGTTCCATTGACCTATATTTCTGTTTTTGTGCCAGTACCATGTTATCTTGATTACTATAGCTTTATAGTATAGTCTGAAGTCAGGGTGTCTGATTCCTCCAGATGCATTTTTTTCCCTCAAGATCAGTTTGGCTATTCGGGGTTTTTTGTGTCTCCATACAAATTTTAAGATGTTTTGTTCTCATTCTGTAAAAAATGCCATTGCTAATTTGATAGGGATTGCATTGAATCTGTAGATTGCTTTGGGTAGTATAGTCATTTTCACAATATTGATTCCTCCAATCCAAGAACATCGTATGTCTCTCCATCTGTTTGATCATTTTTGATTTCTTTCATCAGTGGCTTATAGTTTTCTGAATACAGGTCTTTTGCCTCCTTAGGTAGGTTTATTCCTAGGTATTTTACTCTTTTTGTTGCAGTGGTAAATGGGATTGTTTCCTTAATTTCTCTTTCTGGTCTTTTGTTGTTAGTGTATAGGAATGCAAGAGATTTCTGTGAATTTTGTTTCCTGCAACTTCACCAAATTCGTTAGTAGCTATAGTAGTTTTCTGGTGGCATCTTTAGGATTTTCTATGTATCACTGTTTTCATGTCATCTGCAAACAGTGACAGTTTTACTTTCTTTTTTCTGATTTGGATTCCTTTTATTTCTTCTTCTATTGCTGTGGCTAAGACTTCCAAAACTAAGTTGAATAATAGTGGCAAGACTGGACATCCTTGTCTTGTTCCTGATCTTAGAGGAAATGCTTTCTGTTTTTCCCCATTGAGAATAATATTTGCTGTGGGTTTGTCATAGATGGCCTTTATTATGTTGAGGTAGTTTCCCTGCATGCCCACTTTCTGGAGAGTTTTTATCATAAATCGGTGCTGAGTTTTGTCAAAAGCTTTTTCTTCATCTCATATGAGATGATGATATGGTTTTTATTCTTCAGTTTGTTAATATGGTATATCACATTGATTGATTTGTGTACATTGAAGAATCCTTGCATCCCTGGGATAAATTCCGCTTGATCACGGTGTATGATCCTTTTAATGTGCTGTTGGATTCTGTTTGCTAGTATTTTGTTGAGGATTTTTGCATCTATATTCATCAGTGATATTGGTCGGTAATTTTCTTTTTTGGTAGTATCTTTGTCTGGTTTTGGTATCAAGGTGATGGTAGCCTCATAGAATTAGTTTGGGAGTGTTCCTTCCTCTGCAATTTTGTGGAAGAGTTTGAGAAGGGTGGGTGTTAGGTCTTCTCTAAATGTTTGATAGAATTCACCTGTGAAGCCATCTGGTCCTGGACTTTGGTTTGTTGGAACATTTTTAATCACAGTTTCAATTTCATTACTTGTGATTAGTCTGTTCATGTTTTCTATTTCTTTCTGGTTCGGTCTTTGAAGGTTAAACCTTTCTAAGAATTTGTCCATTTCTTCCAGGTTGTCCATTTTATTGGCATAGAGTTGCTTGTAGCAGTCTCTTAGGATGCTTTTTATTTCTGCAGTGTCTGTGTAACTTCTCATTTTTCATTTCTAATTTTATTGATTTGAATCCTCTCCCTGTTTTTGTTGACGAGTCTGGCTGAATGTTTATCAATTTTGTTTATCTTCTCAAAGGACCAGGTTTTAGTTTTATTGATCTTTGCTATTGTTTTCTTTGTTTCTACTTCATTTATTTCTGCTCTGATCTTTACGATTTCTTTCCTTCTACTAACTTTGGATTTTGTTTGTTCTTCTTTCTCTAGTTCCTTTAGGTATAAGGTTAGATTGTTTATTTGAGATTTTTCTTGTGTCTTGAAGTATGATTGTATTGCTATAAACTTCCCTCTTAGAACTGTTTTTGTTGCATTCCATAGGTTTTGGATCATTGTGTTTTCATTGTCATTTGTCTCTAGGTATTTTTTGATTTCTTCAGTGATCTCTTGGTTATTTAGTAATGTATTGTTTAGTCTCCATGTGTTTGTGTTTTTTACGTTTTTTTCCCTGTAATTGATTTCTAATCTCATAGCGTTGTGGTCGGAAAAGATGCTTGATATGATTTCAGTTTTCTTAAATTTACTGAGGCTTGATTTGTGACCCAAGATGTTATCTCTCCTGGAGAATGTTCCATGTGCACTTGAGAAGAAAGTGTAATCTGCTGTTTTTGAATGGAATGTCCTATAAATATCAATTAAATCTATCTAGTCTATTGTGTCATTTAAAGCTTGTGTTTCCTTATTAATTTTCTGTCTGGATGATCTGTCCTTTGGTGTAAGTGAGGTGTTGAAGTCCCCCACTATTATTATGTTACTGTTCCATTTCCTCTTTTATAGCTGTTAGAATTTGCCTTATGTACTGAGGTGCTCCTATGTTGGGTTCAAAGCTCACGTTTTAAAATTCCAATATTTATTTCTTTATTGCTGTTTTATATCTCAACTACTATCAAAAGCATTCTAATTCAAAGTGGAATAATCAGCAGTAATCTTATTTATCTTTGTATAGCAGATCCAAAGAAGAGAAGATAAAAAGGATTAGACTGAAACAAGCATACTGTAGCATGCAAAAATTCAACTTTACATATTAACGTACATATTGTCTGTTATCTACCCCATAAATCATGACCTTAAGTTATCAAAGGAATATTTACTATCTTGACACTTTTTAATCAACAGTTTTTTGATAATAACTACTATCTGTGCTAGGTTGTATTGGGACATCAAATGAAATGTGTTGTGAACCTTAAGAAAGATATATTGTCTTTGGTTTTTGTCCTCCAGAGGTATTTTACAAAATTTCTCCTCTCCTTTGCCTAATGTCATAAATAATGTCATCATTAGTCTTCTAGTAACTTAATCATAGAAGCCTCAACATTGCTCTTTCTTCATCACCTTTGTTTTTTTTTTTTTTTTTTTTTTTTTTTCAGTACACTGGCCTCTCACTGTTGTGGCCTCTCCTGTTGCAGAGCACAGGCTCTGGACGTTCAGGCTCAGCGGCCATGGTTCACGGGCCCAGCCGCTCCACAGCATGTGGGATCCTCCCGGACCGGGGCACAAACCCATGTTCCCTGCATCGGCTGGCGGACTCTCAACCACTGCGCCACCAGGGAAGCCCACCTTTGTTTCTGATTGCTAAGAAATATCACTATTTTCTCTTCAACCTAGTATTTATTTCTTCTCTGTTTCCTATGGGGATTTCTCCTCATCTTTTAAAATTTCTCAACATCAGATTTTTACAGGATTTGTTCTTAGATAGCTTCTCTATCTTCATTAACTACCTGAGAGATAACATCTCATCTCTTGGTTTTAAATATAATTTATTTGCGGCTGATCACAAAGTTATACTTGCAGCCCAAACTCTCCCCCTGAAAAACCATTCATGCAACTGTTAGTCGGCCTGGCATCTCCACCTACCTGCTGAATAGGCATCTCACATGTAACATGTCTGCAGTGAAACATTTTATACCATGCTCCCTCAATCCCCAAAGTTATCTTATTAGTTTGACTGTGTTACTCATCTCAGTAATTAGCAACTCCCTTCCTTGAGATGCACAGAGAAAAATTACAAAAGACATCTTTTCCTGCTCTCCACATCACACATCTAATTTGAAACCGTGTAACTTGATTGGGACTTGAACCCACATGCCAGGACTCAAACCCTGCCTAAACCCAGATTGGGATTGAACCCACGTATCCGGACTCAAACCCGGACTAAATGCAGATTGGGACTTGAACTCACAGTCTTTTAACTGAGATCACACACCAGGTCTCAGGACTTAAGCTCAGGTTCTTTTTCTTTTTTTGTTTTTCTTTTTATTAGTTATCTATTTTATACATATTAGTGTATATATGTCAATCCTAATCTCCCAATTCATCCCACCCAACCCCCCTCCACCATCACTTTCCCACCTTGGTGTCCATATGTTTGTTCCCTACATCTGTGTCTCTATTTCTGTCTTACAAACCGGTTCATTTGTACCATTTTTCTATATTCCACATATATGCGTTAATATACAATACTTGTTTTTCTCTTTCTGACTTCACTCCTTATGACAGTTTCTAGGTCCACCAACATCTCTACAAATGACCCAGTTTCATTCCTTTTTCTGGCTGAGTAACATTCCATTGTATATATGTACCACATTGAAGCTCAGGTTCTTGATGTCTCATTGTAGAAAGAATTCAGTGAGAGACAGAGTGATAGGTAAGATGTGGATTTATTTAGAGAGAAACACACTCCACAGACAGAGTGTGGGCCATCTCAGAAGGCAAGAGTGGCCCTAACCTATGGGGTTGTCAGTTTTTATAGGGGTGGGTGATTTCATAGGCTAAGGAGTGGCAGGAGTATTCCAGCTATTTTGGAGAAGGGGTGGGGATTTCCAGGAATTGGGCCACCGCCCACTTCTGACCTTTATGTTCCACCTTGGAACTGACATGGTGCTGGTGGGTGTGTCATTTAGCATATTCTCTTATATTACAATGAGCATATAATGAGGCTCGAGGTCCACTGGAAGTCAAATCTTCTGCCAATTTGGACCTATTTGGTTCTAATCAGTTTATGTTGTGCCCTTGGGCTATGTCATTCTTTTAAAGGTTGTACGCTGCCCCCTTCCCTCCTGTTTCAAATTCATCATCCATTTTTCAAAATAATATCATAGAAATTATCCAGAAACCAACCATTTCTTACTGTCTCCACGGTAACCACTCTCATGTAAGGCAGCATTATCTTTAGCTTGGATTATTTCAGTAGTCTCATAACTGGTGTCCCTACACCATCTTTGCACTTATCCAGGCTACTCTCCACTCAGCTACCACAGAAATCTTTTTTAAAAATATACCAAATTTAAAAGAGTGACACATTGCTCCAAATTTTCCAGTGGCTATCCATCTCACTCAGACTCATAAAAATCAATGTTCTCACCATGGACTATCAGTTGCTCTGTGATTTGGTCTCCTAACTTCGTAATCTCCTTCTCAACCTTTTTGTTCACCCTGCTGTGCCCACATTGGCCTCCCTGCTGTTCCTCAGTCATGCTGTGAAAGCCCCTGACTCAACAGGCTTTCTTTTAGTTGGTCCTGGAATGTGTTTTCTCCAGTAGTCACATGATTCCCTCCCTCACTTCTTTCAGGTCTCTTTCAAGTTATTCTCATCCTATAGTCTACCCACTACAAAGTAGTTTTATTTATTTATTTTCCTCTTCCTAACATGAATCATCACTTGATAGATAATCTATTGATTGTTTAATGTCTGCATTTTCCTAATCAGAATGCAAGCTGTATGTGTACAGGGGGCTTTGTTTCTGGTTTGTTAATATAGTATATCCCACTTCTAAATCTGAGACAGATGCTTAATAAATGTTTGTCCAATGCATAAATAACTAAATGAACATACTCAATATTAACACAAATGAGCCCCCACTTTCTTACATAACAAATTTTTGAAGAAAAAGATATTTGAAATAATATTGCCAAAAGTAAACTGAAAAGGAACAGTTTTCAATACCAAGAAGCAAATGCTTTATGAAATCACTAAATATACCTGCCTGTTAGACAGCAACATGAAAGATATATTTCTAGAATGCATTTTAATCATTGATTTTATTTTTCTACATAATGTAACATTCAGGATGAGGTTAAAGTATCACTATTTTTTGAATATGTTGTGTTATTTTAAAATCTTTTTTCTAATACAATATTTTTTTTCAAATAAATTGTATTTCCCCTCTCCTACCATTTCACTAAACAAGGGAAAATGCAAAGAAATTTTCAGATACAAATCAACTATACTCCAATAAAAATTTTAAAAAACTGCTAAAAAATATTCAGATACATATTTTTTATATATTAATTGGAGTATAATTGCTTTACAGTGGTGTATTAGTTTCTGATTTATAACAAAGTGAATCAGCTATACATATACTTATATCCCCATATCTCCTCCCTCTTGCGTCTCCCTCCCACACTCTCTATTCCACCCCTGTAGGTGGTCACAAAGCACCAAGCTGATCTGCCTGTGCTATTGCAGCTGCTTCCCAAGAGCTATCTATTTTACATTTGGTAGTATGTAGAAGTCCATGCCCCTATCTGACTTCGTCCCAGCTTCCCCTTCCCCTTCCCCACGTTCTCAAGTCCATTCTCTACATCTGTGTTTTATTCCCGTCCTGCCCCTAGGTTCTTCAGAACTTTTTTTTTTTTTAGATCCCATATGTATGTGTTAGCATATGGTATTTGTTTTTCTGACTTATTTTGCTCTGTGTGACACTCTAGGTCCATTCACCTCACTAGAAATAACTCAGTTTCATTTCTTTTTATGGCTGAGTAATATTCCATTGTATACATGTGCCACATCTTCTTTATCCATTCATCTGCTGATGGACATTTAGGTTGTTTCCATGTCCTTGCTGTTGTAAATAGTGCTGCAATGAACATTTTGGTACATGTCTCTTTTTGAATTATGGTTTTCTCAGGGTATATGCCCAGTAGTGGGATTGCTGAATCATATGGTAGTTCTATTTTTAGTTTTTTAAGGAATCTCCATACTGTTTTCCTTGGTGGCTGTATCAGTTTACATTCCCACAAACAGTGCAAGAGGGTTCCCTTTTCTGCACACCCTCTTCAACATTTATTGTTTGTAGATTTTTCGATGAAGGCAATTCTGACCAGTGTGAGGTGATACCTCATTGTAGTTTTGATTTGCATTTCTCTAATGATTAATGATGTTGAGCACTCTTTCATGTGTTTGTTGGCAATCTGTATATCTTCTTTGGAGAAATGTCTCTTTAGGAGTTACGCCCATTTTTGGATTGGGTTGTTTGTTTTTTTCATATTGAGCTGCATGAGCTGCTTGTAACTTTTGGAGATTAATCCTTTGTCAGTTGCTTCATTTGCAAATATTTTTTCCCATTCTGAGCATTGTTTTTTCGTCTTGTTTATGGTTTCCTTTGCTGGGCAAAAGCTTTGAATTTTCATTAGGTCCCATTTCTTTATTTTTCTTTTTATTTCCATTTCTCTAGGAGGTAGGTCATAAAGGATCTTGCTGTGATTTATGTGATACTGTGTTCTGCCTATGTATTCCTCTAAGAGTTTTATAGTGTCTGGCCTCACATTTAGGTCTGTAATCCATTTTGAGTTTATTTTTGTGTATGGTGTTAGGGAGTGTGCTAATTTCATTCTTTTACATATAGCTGTCCAGTTTTCCCAGCACCACTTATTGAAGAGGCTGTCTTTTCTCCATTGTATATTCTTGTCTCCTTCATCAAAGATAAGGTGACCATGTGCGTGGGTTTATCTCTGGGCTTTCTATCCTGTTCCATTGATCTATATTTCTGTTTTTGTGCCAGTGCCATACTGTCTTGATTGCTGTAGCTTTGTAGTATAGTCTGAAGTCAGGGAGCATGATTCCTCCAGCTCCATTTTTCTTTCGCAAGATTGCTTTGGCTATTTGGGTTCTTTTGTGTTTCCATACAAATTGTGAAACTTTTTGTTCTCGTTCTGTGAAAAATGCCATTGGTAGTTTGATAGGGATTGCATTGAATCTGTAGATTGCTTTGGGTAGTATAGTCATTTTAACAATGTTGATTCTTCTAATCCAAGAACACGGTGTATCTCTCCATCTGTTTGTATCATCTTTAATTTCTTTCATCAGGGTCTTATAGTTTTCTGCATACAGGTCTCTTGTCTCCTTAGGTAGGTGTGTGTATTCCTAGGTATTTTATTCTTTTTGTTGCAGTGGTAAGTGGGAGTGTTTCCTTAATTACTCTTTCAGATTTTTCATCATTAGTGTATAGGAATGCTAGGGTTTTCTGTGCATTAATTTTGTATCCTGCTACTTTACCAAATTCACTGATTAGCTCTAGTAGTTTTCTGGTGGCATCTTTAGTATTCTCTATGTATAGTGTCATGTCATCTGCAAACTGTGACAGTTTTACTTCTTCTTTTCTGATTTAGATTCCTTTTATTTCTTCTTCCTCTCTGATTGCTGTTGCTAAAACTTCCAAACTATGTTGGATAACAGTGGTGAGAGTGGGCAACCTTGTTTTGTTCCTGATCATAGTGGAAATCGTTTCAGTTTTTCACCATTGAGAATGATGTTGGCTGTGGGTTTGTCATATATGGCCTTTATTATGTTGAGGTAATTTCCCTCTATGTCTACTTTCCGGAGGGTTTTTATCATAAATGGGTGTTGGATTTTGTTGAAAGCTTTTTCTACATCTTTTGATACGATCGTATGGTTTTTGTTCTTCATTTTGTTAATATGGTGTATCACACTGATTGATTTACATATATTGATGAATCCTTGCATCCCTGGGATAAACCCCACTTGATCATGGTGTATGATCCTTTTAATGTGTTGTTGGATTCTATTTGCTAGTATTTTGTTGAGGATTTTTGCATCTATGTTCATCTGTGATATTGGCCTGTAGTTATCTTTCTTTGTGACATCCTTGTCTGCTTTTGGTATCAGGGTGATGGTGGCCTCTTAGAATGAGTTTGGAAGTTTTCCTCCCTCTGCTATATTTTTGAAGTGTTTGAGAAGGATAGGTGTTAGCTCCTCTCTAAATGTTTGATAAAATTTGCCTATAAAGTCATCTGGTCTAGGCTTTTGTTTGTTGGAAGATTTTTAATCACAGTATATATTTCAGTGCTTGTTATTGGTCGGTTTATATTTTCTGTTTCTTCTTGTTCAGTCTCGGAGGGTTGTGCTTTGTAAGAATTTGTCTATTTCTTCCAGGTTGTCCATTTTATAGTAGCTTGTAATAGTCTCTCATGATCCTCTGTATTTCTGCGGTGTCAGTTGTTACTTCTTATTCATTTCTAATTCCACTGATTTGAGTCTTCTCCCTTTTTATCTTGATGAGTCTGGCTCATGGTTTATCAATTTTGTTTATCTTCTCAAAGAACCAGCTTTTAGTTTTATTGATCTTTGCTATCGTTTCCTTCATTTCTTTTTCATTTATTTCTGATCTGATCTTTATGATTTCTTTCGTTCTGCTAACTTTGGAGGTTTTTGTTCTTCTTTCTCTAATTGCTTTAGGTATAAGGTTAGGTTGTTTATTTGAGATGTTTCTTGTTTCTTGAGGTAGGATTGTATTGCTGTAAACTTCTCTCTTAGAATTGCCTTTGCTGTATCCCATAGGTTTTGGGTCATAGTGTTTTTACTGTCATTTGTGTCTAGGTATTTTTTTGTTTCCTCTTTGATTTCTGCAGTGATTTATTTGTTGTTCAGTAGTGTATTGTTTAGCCTCCATGAGTTTCTAGTTTTTAACGGGTACTTTCCTGTACTTGATATATAGTCTCATAACGTTGTGGTTGGAAAAGTTACTTGATATATTTTCAGTTTTCTTAAATATACCAAGGCTTGATTTGTGACCCAAGATATGATCTATCCTGGAGAGTGTTCCATGAGCACTTGAGAAGAAAGTGTATTCTGTTGTTTTTGGATGGACTGTCTTATAAATATCAATTAATTTCACCTGGTCTGATGAGTCATTTAAAGCTTGTGTTTCCTTATTTATTTTCATTTTGGGTGATCTGTCCATTGGTGAAAGTGGGGTGTTAAAGTCCCCTACTATGAATGTGTTACTGTTGATTTCCCATTTTATGGCTGTTAGCATTTGCCTTATGTATTGAGGTGCTCCTGTGTTGGGTGCATAAATATTTTCAATTGTTATATCATCTTGTTGGATTGATCCCTTGATCATTATGTAGTGTCCTTCTTTGTCTCTTCTAATAGCCTTTATTTTAAAGTCTATTTTGTCTGATATGAGAATTGCTACTACAGCTTTCTTTTGGTTTCCACTTGCATGGAATGTCTTTTTTCATCCCCTCACTTTCAGTCTGTATGTGTCTCTAGGTCTGATGTGGGTCTCTTGTAGACATAATATATATGGGTCTTGTTTTTGTATCCATTCAGCCAGTCTCTGTCTTTCGGTGGGAGCATTTAGTCCATTTACATTTAAGGTAATTATCGATATGTATGTTCCTGTTCCCATTTTCTTAATTGTTTTGGGTTTGTTATTATAGGTCTTTTCCTTCTCTTGTGTTTCTTGCCTAGAGAAGATCCTTTAGCATTTGTTGTAAAGATGGTTTGGTGGTGCTGAACTCTCTTCAGTTTTTGCTTGTCTGTAAAGCTTTTCATTTCTCTATCAAATCTGAATGAGATCCTTGCTGGGTAGAGTAATCTTGGCTGTAGGTTTCTCTCCTTCATCACTTTAAACATGTCCTGCCAGTCCCTTCTGGCTTGCAGAGTTTCTGCTGAGAGATCAGCTGTTAACCTTATGGGGATTCCCTTGTATGTTATTTGTTGTTTTTCCCTTGCTGCTTTTAATATGTTTTCTTTGTATTTAATTTTTGACAGATTGATTAATATGTGTCTTGGTGTGTTTCTCCTTGGATTTATCCTGTATGGGACTCTCTGTGCTTCCTGGACTTGATTAACTATTTCCTTTCCCATATTAGGGACGTTTTCAAATATAATCTCTTCAAATATTTTCTCAGTCCCTTTCTTTTTCTCTTCTTCTCCTGGAACCTCTATAATTCGAATGTTGGTGCGTTTAATGTTGTCCGAGAGGTCTCTGAGACTGTCCTCAGTTCTTTTCATTCTTTTTTCTTTATTTTGCTCTGCAGTAGTTATTTCCACTATTTTATCTAACAGGTCGCTTCTCCGTTCTTCTGCCTCAGTTATTCTGCTATTGATCCCATCTAGAGTATTTTTAATTTCATTTATTGTGTTGTTCATTGTTGCTTGTTTCATCTTTTGTTATTCTAGCTCCTTGTTAAATAAATCTCATTTATTGTGTTGTTCATTGTTGCTTGTTTCATCGTTTGTTCTTCTAGGTCTTTGTTAAATATTTCTTGCATTTTCTCTATTCTATTTCCAAGATTTTGATCATCTTTACTATCATTACTCTGAATTCTTTTTCAGGTACTGCCTATTTCCTCTTCATTTGTTTGGTCTGGTGGATTTTTACCTTGCTCCTTCTTCTGCTGTGTGTTTCTCTGTCTTCTAATTTTGCTAAACTTATGTGTTTGGGGTCTCCTTTTAGCAGACCACATGTTCGTCATTCCTGTTTTTTTTTGGTGTCTGCCCCCAGTGGCTAGGTTGGTTCAGTGGGTTGTGTAGGCCTCCTGGTGGAGGGGACTCGTGTCTGTGTTCTGGTGGATGAGGCTGGATCTTGTTTTTCTTGTGGGCAGGTCCATGTCCGTTGGTGTGTTTTGGGGTGTCTGTGACCTTATTATGATTTTAGGCTCCCTCTCTGCTAATGGGTGGTTTTGTGTTCCAGTCTTGCTAGTTGTTTGGCATAGGGTGTGCAGCACTGTAGCTTGCTGGTTGTTGAGTGGAGCTGGGTCTTAGCTTGAGATGGAGATCTCTGGGAGAGCTTTCGCTGTTTGATATTACTTGGAGCTGGGAGGTCTCTGGTGGACCAATGTCCTGAATTCAGCTTTCCCACCTCAGAGGCACAGGCCTGACACCCGGCTGGAGCACCAAGACCCTGTTAGCCACTCGGTTCTGAAGAAAAGGGAGGAAAAAAAAAAGGAAAGAAAAGAAAAGGAAGTCATTAAAATAAAAAATAATTTTTAAAAATGAAAAAAATTCAAAGTAGTAAAAGAAGAAAAAAAAGCAAGCAATGAAGAAAGAACAAAGCAATGAAATCAAAAAGCAATTCCACCAATGATAGCAAGCGCTAAAAACTGTACTAAAAAGAAACCAAAAAGACAGACAAAATCACACTCAGAAGCATATATATACACAGTCACAAAAAGAGAAAAAGGAAAAAAATATGTATATCGTTGCTCCCAATGTCCACCGCCTCAATTTTGGGATGATTCATTGTCTATTCAGGTATTCCACCGATGCAGGTACATCAAGTTGATTGTGGAGATTTAATCCACTGCTCCTGAGGCTGCTGGGAGCGATTTCCCTTTCTCTTCTTTGTTTGTACAGCTCCTGGGGTTCAGGTTTGGATTTTTCCCCAGCTCTGTGTGTAGGTCACCTGAGAGCATCTGTTCTTCGCTCAGTCAGGATGGGGTTAATGTAGCAGCTGATTCGGGGGCTCTGGCTCACTCAGGCCAGGGGGAGGGAGGGGTACGGAATGTGGGGTGAGCCTGCGGCGGCAGAGGCCGGCATGACGTTGCAACAGCCTAAGGCGCGCCATGTGTTCTTCCAGAGAATTTGTCCCTGGATCACAGGACCCTGTCAGTGGTGGACTGCACAGGCTCCCTGGAGGGGAGGTGTGGATAGTGACCTGTGCTTGCACACACGTTTCTTCGTGGCTTCAGCAGCAACCTAAGCATTTCATGCCAGTCTCTGGTGTTTACGCTGATAGCAGCGGCTCTCGCCCATCTCCGGAGGTTGTTTAACCAGTGCTCTGAATCCCCTCTCCTTGGCACCCCAAAACAATGGTCTCTTGCCTCTTATGCAGGTCCAGACTTTTCCCCAGACTCCCTCCCAGCTAGCTGTGGCGCACTAGCCCCCTTCAGGCTGTGTTCACGCAGCCAACCCCAGTCCTCTCCCTGGGATTGTCGGATCCCGAGCCTCAGCTCCCAGCCCCGCCCGCCCCAGCGGGTGAGCAGACAAGCCTCTCAGGCTGGTGAGTGCTGGTCGGTCCTGATCCTCTGTGCTGGAATCTCTCCGCTTTGCCCTCTGCACCCCTGTTGCTGCGCTCTCCTCCGCGGCTCTGAAGCTTTCCCCCCCACCCACCCCCTGTCTCCACCAATGAACGGGCTTCCTAGTGTGTGGAAACATTTTCTCCTTCACAGCTCCCTCCCACTGGTGCAGGTCCTGTCCCTATTCTTTGTCTCTGCTTTTTCTTTTTTCTTTTGCCCTACCCAGGTACGTGGGGAGTTTCTTGCCTTTTGGGAGGTCTGAGGTCTCTGCCAGCCTGCAGTAGGTGTACTGTGGGAGTTGTTCCACATGTTGATGTATTTCTGATATATTTGTGTGGAGGAAGGTGATCTTCATGTCTTACTCTTCCTACATCTTGAAGGTTTCTTAGATACATATTGAATGCATTTTAATACATTCAAAGATGAAGATTTTGATACTGCTGGAGCAAAGTCCTGATTGATAGGCAACATCATAATGTAATAAATTTTAACTTTCATCAGTTGATGTACAAAAGACGTAAGTTGGTTTCTAAAAGACATTATGAGCATCATTGTGTGAGAGTGTGGACTTTCTAGAATCGAAAGTAAAGTTGATACAAAATCAGAGCAGTGCAGCTGACTCAGTCACTTCTAAGCTGTGAATGAAGGGAATAAGAATTCCTCAGGTTACATAACAACAATTCATATTCCTCTACCCCCAGAGATGCAGAGTTTCTGGAACCACAGAAGACCACAAATCATGGTTTTTAGCGAGAAACTGGGATGCTTCTGGTGTAGGTAGTATGCCCGAGACATTAAGAAACATCTAATACATGAGGAAGACATATTATTATAATGTATTCATTTTTTGTTGGTGGTTGTCTTAATGCTTATGTTCCATTTTTCTTGTATTTCAAGTTTATTGACAATACAAAGGCTTAAAAACTGCATCAAGGACCTCCACGTCCTCAGCTTTGCCTCTTCAATCTTTTCGAAATTAGGAGCATGAATAATCTTTTGCCTTCATACTTATTTTTGGAGAGTGTAGATGATAGGAATTTGTCTACCACTGGCTTTTTTAGCCTCAGCTACCCAGTAACAGCTTATAAGTATTCCTTCCATTAGTGTGTCAGTTTGATAGACATTTTGTCAAAGATAAAATGGAAAATTGGTAGGTAGAAAAAAACAGACATTCATCACAATGAAGATTGTTCCATAGTTGGTCTTCTAAGGTTAGAGGGAACAGGATCAATGCACTTTTTGCTTTTGATCAGTTTATGAATATCATGACTTTAGCTTCCTCCTACATTCTGTTGTTTGATGTTTGGAATAGCCAATCAAGGTTTTGTATAGTAATGTAGGCCATCTTCGGAAGAATAGATGAGGGAAATAGCGAGAGAATTAAACTCCCTTATCATTCTCCTTGCATTCTTACACTAATTTTTTAGTATTTTTTTGAAGCATCAATATGACCCCACACCAGCTCTACAGTTCTGTTTCAAAAGATAGTCACTACGTTTCCAGAACTAATGTGACTGCTTTGTTTTACCCACTCTGGAAAGAAAATTAAGTTTAATTTGTCTTAATGAAGTGAAATCTCCAATGCAAACTCATCTCCATATAACTAATGAAACTATCGTATTTTCCTAGATATTTATAATTTTTTTTGATATTTCATTACCAAATCTACGTCCGTATTTCAGTTAACATTAAATCTTCTGGAAGAGTTAACCAGTAACCTTTGGAGAACATTTTGTGCAAAAAATAAAAGGCAAATAAGAGTTTAGATTTGTTTAATATACTTCGTTTCTTCCATCATAGAGTACTTCATTGTCTTGATCAGGTATATTGATAATGGACTTGAGACAAATCAGGAAATTAGACTGCTAGTTAATTCAGGTACAGAAATAAATTTAATCTCAATATTTACATTTTATTCAGCATGATAAAGCTAGATTATGATATAAATCTTTCAATTAACCGTGGCCTTAAAATTGCATGTATCAGAAATTGGCCAAGAATATGGTAAAAGATTACTAATCTCTTATCACAGTGACCGAAATGGCTCTTTTTCTTATGCATTGAACATATCATTGAATATTAAAATTTAAAAAAACTGAAAATTCATCTAGTTTAAACCTTTTCCCTTATAAATGTGTTATTTAAGGAGCATAGAGATTAAAGGTCTTGCCACAGAGACATAGCTATAAATTACCTTGAAAATAAAACAAAGATCCCTTGTTCATAGACCAGTAGTCCATCACCTATTTAAAAATATATGGACACATAATGTCCTAAGTCCATATGACATATAATGTCTTTCGTTAAGCTATTACTGCTTTAAAACCTACTTCAATAAGCAATAATGTGCAATCTTATAAACTAAGAAGATAACAAAGAGATACCTGTTGTGCTGAAAGAGTTGGATAAAAAGAGACAGGAAATTTTTTTCACTGTGTAAGTCCACCATTTGTTGTCATTTCATTAGAAAAGCAATGAAAGGCTAAGTATTATCCTGTTAGTCATTTTAACATTTAAAAGTAAAGATTACTTTCAATTTTAAAGTAATCTAAAAATAGAAGAAAGTGTTTATATCAGGTAAATAGTATAAATTACAAAAAACTATTAGTTTACATATGCACATTAATCTATTGTCCTAAAGCATGTCTGTTACATGAGTTACTGATCAGTAAAGACATATTAATTGTATGCTTAGTTCTATATGGTCAACACTGCACTGGGAGGTAATAGGGGGGAAAAATGTGACAGTCCCTGTCTAGGAAACTCTAAAAAGTAGATCAGGGAGAGAAGACTTCAAATGAGGTACCATTTGAGAAAATTACAGAGCAGTGTATAATGAAGGAATAAACATATTTACTCAATCTAAAGGATAAAACTTTGAGAAAGGGAAAAAACGTAATTCAGTTATATTGCATTTATTTATCGTCTCAATCAATTTGCTTTAGTCTACTTCCGCTATATTTTCTAATCCACATATCACTGTATAGTAGATTGCAGCTTAAAAACCATAAGAGAAAGCTCCATATGGAAAGAAGGTCAAACTTCTTGACATAGTATACAGAGGATCACCATTTGGTCCCTGCCAAATTAATATAAACTATACTTTTTTCCACATTAGGTGTTACTATTACAGTGAATAACTTGAAGCTTCTCCAGAGTGTCAGATTATTCACAGCCTCCCTGGAAAGCCCTTGCTTCCACCATTGCCCAAAACATGCTTGTTTTTGATGACCTTGACAGTTTTGAGGATTATTGGTCATAATTTGTGTGATATCCTTCAATTAGGATTTGTTTGATGCTTTTCTCCTTATTAGGCAGGGCTTATGTGTTTTGGGGATGAAGATTGCAGAGTTAAGGTGCCATTTTCATTACATATCAAGGATCCATATTGCCAACATGACTTATTACTATTGATGTTCACCTTCATCACCTGACTGAGGTTGTGTTTGTCATGTTTCTCTACTCAAAGGATATTCTTCTTTTTCTCTTTCCACATTGTTCTCTTTGACTACTATGTGCAGCCCACACTTAAGAGGTGAAGGATTATGACCCATCAAACTGAGGGGTGGTGGAATATTTACATAAATAACTTAGAGTTATTCTGCGTGAGTTTATTTGTCTCATCCTCAATTTATTATTTATTCAATCATTTATATAAATATGGACTCCTGGGCATTTATTTTATACTTTGGTTTATAGAAAGGATAATTTTCATCCTCATTTAAACATGGTAAATATATCCTAAGAATTTGCACAATTTTTGATTGTAAAGGAATTTTATAGATACTACTGCCATTGAAGAAGTTTTACTTTAAAGTTAACATTAAATCAAATAGATCAAAAACAACAAAGTACAAATTGAACTTCCACTCAAGAAATTTAGTGTAAAAGGAGGGTAGCAAGAACTAGGTCTCCAACCATGTTCTTTTTCATAAGCTTTATTTTCTAAGGGTTATAGGAAACACTAAGAACTGATGTGCTAGAGATAATTCTACTACTTTTTATTCCCCATTTGAATGGTATTAAACTAGGTCAGACAAGGCTGGAAGGGAAAGAACAAATAATTGTGGGGTTTTTTCCATCTCAGAGGTGCTTATTTCTCATTTCCAAGACGTAATTTTGAGAAATACAAGTGCATTTTTGAGGCTATTGACACAGAAGGTGTTTAGACAGATAGACCTTTTCAAACCTATGGACTGGGTGTGGTGCAGATGGAATGAGAAGTTTTCTACATATCTTAGGGTGGGATACAGAAAGCCTAAGTGAAAGGAACTAAGGTTGAGCTGCGAAAGCCACATAGTAAGACCTCAGTAGCAGAGACCATGGCCTTCAGCATGTTATATAAGCAAAGTACCCAAAAAAGACAAACCAGAAAACTTTGAGTAGGTCTGAAGAAACTCCAATGAATAGATGAAGGAAGATAGAAGCTAGGTCCCAGCTGATAGCATATAAGCCATTTAAGAACTTAGGTAGAATCTCAGGCTGAAAGAAAAGAGAAAGGTAGGTTGGAGAGAAACTATAAGACTATGTATTTATATTAAATATAATTAATTAACATGTAACTGATATTTGATATTGAAAATGACTAACTCTAAGGTAGAAAATTTGAGAGTTTCTCTTCACCAACAAGATTGAGAAATATGACCAGTTTAAATACAAAAAAAATCAACAATTATTCAAATATTTTTGATGAACTGGGGTTCTCATAGTTGTTAGATGACTCCAACCAGCTGGATCCTCTGAGTTCAAATATACTGATCAAATAAAGGGATGAGTCAGGTGGCATGTTAACCCTGAGGTCTAAAGGAGGCCTAAATTTGCAAGGGACTCATGATTCTAATAGCCCATGGCTGATGCTAGAAATCACTCTCATCTACTTCCATCTGTGACCTTCAGGAAAATTAGTATGTGTGTGAACTAAAATTTAACTGAATAACTATACCACACTGGGATTTTTTTTTTTTCATGAGACCACCTGACAGAGTGTGACATTGAAAAACATTTATTAAGGGATCCCCATGACCTAGAGGAATTATGATGGAATTATGTTAGTTAGATTGAGAGTGTCACTAGGTGACATTGTCAGGAGATGGTTAGTATTGGGCTACCCGGGTGACACCAAGGCTCTTTCTTTCGGGGACCATGGTAAATGAAGACTCTGGTCCAGAAAAATTGATGATAGGGCCTACCTCCTTCTTTATGGGATGGCTGTGGTTTTCACATAGTATCCAGGAAAACGCACAAAGAAGAGAACTAGAAGCAGTAAAAACCAGGTGGTTGGGCCAACTACAAGTAATGGAGTTTTGTTTTAGAAGGTTCACTTGTGATGATCTGACTTTCCTGGCTGGTGGCAGCTGGCAGAGTAATAGAGTGGACATATGATCCATATTCAAATGTGAGAAAACCTGGAAATCCTTTGAGGCATTTCAAGATGGCTACCATAAGATATGGCAAATCTTTCTGATAATTTTGTAGGAAATGTGGACCTAGTTTGTAATCACAGGCAGATAGGTATAAATATTTATATTACATAGGTAATGCTCTTTGAATGTTTGGAACTTTAACAGATTCAATGAATTGTAGTTACATGCCCTCACTGCAAAACTCTTCATTAAGAGGTTTTTTTTTTTTCTGACAACCAGCCAGCCTTATTATTCTGAAGGTATTAAAGCTGTAAAGGGAGTTTAGAGAAGGACGTGAAACATGAAACTCCAATAAAACACAACTTTTCAAGATTACAGTTTTATAAGTTAAAACAAATATCTACAAAATGTGAGATTCCAAATTATGTATGTTATTTGTGAAACTATATAAGTATCATGATGGTAATCTTCTTTCTTTTAGGCTATGCTTCACCTATTCTGGAATCTTTTTATTCTTTGTTGATGTCACTAACATGGGGATAAAAACTGAATCATTTCAATGTAACAACTGTGGGGAGCATATTCTCCTAAGACTATAAAAATAATTATTATACCCCCATTATATAATAGGCATATAATGAGACAAGCAGTAATCTCAATCAGATATATATTGACCAAATAGTTTTTAAAGAAATTAGAGTACCAATAGATCAATACTAATACATTTTCTACCATAAGTTGTTTTAGAAAGAGTGAGTCCTAATCAAGTCAAGTTGAAACCGCACACACCTACACAGAAATGCCAAACGAATTTGGCAATAAATAGTGCATAGACCAGTTTATCTTGGCATTATATTTACAAATTACTGGATGAAGAGAGACATTTCTATGACTATTGGTTATCAGGGTATTTTTCTTTTTTCATGGAGATATAACTGACATAAAACATTGTGTAGGTTTGGTGTGTACAATGTGTCGATTTGATAGTGCCTTTGAAAATATCTGATGTGTTCCACAGTGAAGTGCCTTTTTACAAGTACTCTCAAGTCTTGCTTTTATTAGACTGACTGATGCCAGTATGTGGTTAAATGGTTAGTTCCAGGAACAAGAGCCATTTATTCAAAATCTGAATGTGATGCCTAGTGAGTCAGAAATTCCAGGAAATCAAGGAGGTGGTAATGGCTTAAAAAAAAAACAAATGTCCTATTTAGAATAGCATTAACATTTTGGAACCCAGCATTACATTTTGTACTGCCCAGCTATTAGTCTCCAGTTTATCAAAATGGGAAAAATTCTATGTATAGTAACATTTAAACTATGGATCTGTTAAACCAAACATCTGCTTGTGAGATTTTAAATGCATCAAGAATCCCCTTGAATTTTCCCCTCCCCCAGTTTCCCTCCCCAGTGTATATCCTGTATCTGAAAATTTTCTATCATATGTCAGTTATTTTACATACTTTAAAAGGCTTCTCCTATACCAAAAAGCAAATGCCCTAGAAGAAAAATATGCTAAAGTTATTTGCTCGTGGAAAAAAAATGGCAGAGACAGAGCAAACTCATCAGAAATGATTTTTGCACACAACCCTTCGGTGTTGAAATAGGCAGTGGGATGGAATTACAGTTTTTGAATGGCAGCCACTCCTAGCTGTCATGTTCAATTGTGCAAACTCTTCTACATTTATGGGTGACACAATTCCAGCAAACAACTTTTAAAGGAAGATTTCTAGGAAAGCATTTTGCTTCAAGATAAAAACAGTAGCAGAAGAGAACTTTCTTATAGTGCCTCTTTGTCCTTTCTGCCTTCTTGAACACATATGGGAAAACAGGACTTGTGACAATCTTCTCATTGCTTCCCTGCTGAAATCCTGACTGACTTGTTGCCTTGAATTATAATTTTAGTCTCCATAACCCAAAATAATGCATTATTTCAATGTCACTCTTTTCTTGTCATCCTCCATGCCATGCATTTTGGAGGAGAAAAAGTTCCAGTGGAAAAACAAAGTGGCCATAAATATTTTTTGTCCATATATCTACATGTATTTCAAAGAATGTTTATAAGATATACTATCCAAATACTCCTTACTTTATATTTATAATGTGGCTTTATTATTAGAAATTTTTTCAGTAGTTAAGTTTGCTTAAAATAATGCCTGGTCAATGGTCATGACTTCCAAATTATTGCTTGATATTTTTTACCTTCGAATTCTAGCAAAATTGAATGGAGAGAAACAATAGCTAGAGGCAGTGCAAACTGCTTAATCTAAAAGAGCTTATGGGAGTGTTTGTCCTTCCCCATTGACTGCATTCTTGCCCAGTTAGACCCAAAATCTGAACCAAACAGAAAGCTTTGTCAATTCTCTGTGACATTTTGGTAGTGGTTTATGAAATCACCAGAAAATGATTCCCACACTCATATCAGTGTTATATCTTATACCTTCATGTGAAACTTCAACTATAAGAAAACTATGTGTGTGTGTCTGTGTCTGTGTGTATTGTACTGAAGATAAGAGCCTGGGAAGATATGTAATTGACAAGGTGCATTTCATAACAGCAATGTTTTTAATAAGCAAGGTGTTCTAATGAAGGTACAGGTTAGAGAGAGTGGCTAAGTGTATAGTGATCAAGAATAGGCCAAGATTCAAATTTCAATATGGCAAACAACTATTTGTTTCTAGCATGTTTATTAACCTACGCTAGTTGAACGTGTAGTACATGCAGAATATTGGGACAGTGGCTGTGCACAACTGGCTGCCCCTTTAGTTCATACAGGATTTTGTAAATACCCACAGGACATGTGAATGGGAATGGTGCATACACCGTCTCTTTATGAACACCTGTTATGAACTGAGTTCATCTCATTCTAGAATAAAGAACCAGAAAGGGACAAATACTACAGAACAAAATAAAAAGGATAAAGAAGCATTATGAGAAAATTCTCTTCTGCTACTGTTTTATGCATATTTTATGAAGAATAGATCAGACCAGAAGTGATTCATTGTTGGGAGGGGGGTACAAGAAATGTTTAAAAAGATATTTGGTATCTTCTAAAGAATATAAGGCAGTATCTTCTCTATGAAATGGAAGCAAAAAGTCATAGAAAAGTTCAGGCTAAGATAAAAAAAAACGGAGTGGCATGAAAAGGTAAGTTAATTATAGAAAGAGCTCAAGGAAAGTAGAATGAAAAGGTAAAATTAATATTTGCCTGGGAGTCAGTCAAATAAAGCATTTGCTGTGTAAAATTGAATCAGTGATAATGAATAGCAAAGCTGAAAGTTTTTCCAAAATGAAGAAAATAATCTTTGATGAATATGATGATAAAGAGAACATAGTAGGGCTTCCCTGGTGGCGCAGTGGTTGAGAGTCCACCTGCCGATGCAGGGGACACGGGTTCGTGCCCCGGTCCGGGAGGATCCCACATGCTGCGGAGCGGCTGGGCCCGTGAGCCATGGCCACTGAGCCTGTGCGTCCGGAGCCTGTGCTCCGCAACGGGAGAGGCCACAACAGTGAGAGGCCCGCGTACTGCAAAAAAAAAAAAAAAAAAAGAGAGAGAACATAGTAAACAGATTATAACAAAAATAAGTGGTACATTATTCTTAAGCTAAGAGAGAGAATTACAATCAGAAAAAAAATGGATAAAAAATGAAATAATTTTACTACTTGCTTCTTATTATCCCATCCTTATATATTTCCAAGCCACCAACCTGGGTTAATCTCCCACAATAGAGAAATTCAGGCTTTTATAAGCCAAAACTCATCAGTCCAGAATATAAAAGAAACTGTAGGCATAATACCTGATACTGCAAATTAGAGACATTTCTCTTCCTAGTAAGTAAAAGATTAAAAATGTCATTGAATATCTTCTTCTTTCATAAGACATTTTAATATCCATAAACTATAGCTAGATACAATATTTTAAAAATATGTACAATATCTAATGCACTGGAGTGATAATTTTGGGATGATGCTTTTCATAATGTCTAATTTTATATCCATAAAATAACATTAAGTTCTGAAGTATAAGAAACTTGTATTAAAATATATACAAAATAAAAGTTATTAATAGGACTTGCTATAAAGGCCCTGCACAATCAGCTGTTAAATGTTAAAACTGGTATTATACCAATAATGGTAACTTCAAGATTTTAGTAAAGGTTTATTTAGAACATACATTTTCAGTCCCATTAAAGAACCATTTAAAGGCTACCAATGTATAAAACATTATTCTCATCATAACCAAAAATATAGTAAACTCTTTATTATATCTTATGATCAGGAAGTTCCAGTGAACCCTCTCCCTTTTAAAATGGATGTGATATAGTATAGTTTTTACCAGAAATAGATAATAGTAAAAACTTAAACATGGAAACATCTTTTGTGCCAAGAGAAAATTAAATTACTTTGACCAAACTGGATCAAAATATTAGCTTTTATCTGTTATTAAATAAAACCCTAATTTTTAATCTTTTTTATAATATCAGACATATAGTTAATTTATGAGGTAATAGTTTTACCACAAAAAGTCTAAAGGAACAAACTGATTATTTTGGAGTTAAACTTTCATTATATTTGTGAAGCAATCTAAAACATTCCTTATTAAGATTGGGCATCGTTTTCAGGTTATAACTTCTCATAAGGTGAAACTAAATGGGTATTTAAAAATTACAATAGGCTATTTGACATTTTTTATGAAGGATAATATTTTCAGCATCACTGTTCAGCTGCCTAATGAAATAAAGGCAAAATTTCACTTCAGTGAGTCTTCATGTGTCAGGCACTGTCCTATGTGTTCATGCATTTACACACTACCCTGTTGTATCTCCCTTCTATTTTACATGAGAAGAAACTGAGTCATAGAATAAACACTGCTGAGGTCAGTCACATAGTCTATAAATTTGTTTCTACTACAGATTTACAGTTTGCAAGCATTTGCAATTTCCTCCAAAGAATGACAAGAAATTGTTCCTTTATCTTCTTTTAAACTTTGATTTAAAACAAAATTAACTCTTTTTACAAATCTACACTAAATCAAAAATAATTTGAAGTACTGTGAGCAACATGCATCCAAATCAAGAATCATTGCATCTCCTGGAGTCACCTTAGTGTCTGCTTGCATTGGCCTCGAGCAAGTCAGCTAACTTCTCTTTCCACTAGACATGTAATGAGAGCTGCCAAATGAGCTGGTAGAAATTACATGGAATGATAAATGAAAAATGCCTAAAACAGCATTGTAAACCAGTAAATAGCATGAGCTGTTGCATATATGATTGATATTAAGCTATGTGGGTTTACTTTCAAATGTATAGTCCTTTTAACCAAGAACCTAAGGAGTCACCTTCTCCAAAGACATAAGGATGCTGAGCCATAAAACTCAATTTCCTGTAATCCCTTAATTGAGAGAAAGTTCTTATTATCTCTACCCATCTAACGATGAAAAACTAGAATGGTGTTATAGGAATACTATTTTTTTATATGTAGGGAAATAAATTGTTTTTTACTCAGTTGCCTAAAACATTGAAGCAGCTTTCTAGGTAAGAGATGTAGGCAGTTTGTCTTTGTCAGAAGACAAACCTTCCTAGGTGATTTGTACAGATCACAAAGAGCAGTGGGAAGTAAATGGAAAAATAGAGACTGGAAATGATGTAGTAGCCAAATCTCGTAGAGTGTAAAGGGAGAAAAGCATGAAAGGCAAGAAAAGAAATAACAGCTAGAATGGAAGAACTGAAACCATATTTCCATGTGTCCTGGGAGCAAGGTCAGCTGTATAGTTCTCTGCTAACCTTACTGATAACATAAAATAGTTTTGATATAAATGCTTAGTGATTATCAAAAATGATACATATAAAATCAAATTTGGTTATACCTCAGCATAATCCACTTTTCCACCTCTCATTATTGTATTCCAAGGATTTTTTTATTATATTAGTTGCTTAGAAAGAAAGAGAAGCGGTCAATCAATAGCAGTAACAGTATAGTAGGTACTTAATAAATATCTACTAATTTATTAATTAAGATAACTTAAATAATCAGTGTCAAAAAATAGTTTCATATCTGGAACACCATGCGACAGTACTTATGTGATATAACTTTTTAAGCTAGAAGCTCTTACTGTAGTTTTTATAGAAAAAGGGGTTTGAAATCTAGTGATTTATTGGAGTTTATTGAGTAGTTAAGAGAATGACTAGGATCAGAAACCTTGTGATTCTTATTAAATGTGTGTCATTGTATATTGTGTGTTATGTGTGCCAGAGATAGAGACAGAGAGAAGGAGAGAGACTCCTAAAGCCAACTTTATTGTGTTTCTTTTTCTTTAATAATGTACCTTTTCAGAGTCAGTGTATGATCTGTGCAGATGACAGCCAGAATCTTTCATTTAAATTGCCACTGAGTTCTAATTACCCTATTTGAACAGACTTCTAAGGGACATTAATAATAGTAAATACAGAATGGTTGGTTAGTTGCTGATCAATTAGGCAATCTATAACTATGTATTAGCTAACCAGTTTGTCAGTGGATTCTCTGCTATGTGAATCTCTGTGTCTCCAGGCAAATCCCTAACCACTCACCCTCTCACATTGTGTGCTCCAGCTGTAGAACCACTAGTTCCCTATTTACTTCACAGTCTTCCTAGCCTCCAGATCCCTGCAAAGTGCCATTTCCTCTACTATTTCCTTTTATTTTGTTAACTTTAACAGATTCTTACATTCACAAGGTCCTAATGTATATGTCACTTTCAGGAGCTCAGGGCTTGGGTTAAGCATCTTCTCCTATAGGCATCAATAGTGTTCTGTATTAACTTTACATTTCCTATACACTCACTTGTCTCTCTTGTCTACTGTAAGTTCTTTACAAGGCAAACACCTTTTGTCCAATATTATAGTCCCAATATCTAGTAGTATAGGACCTGACACAAAGTGTGTGCTCAATAGAGAAATATTATATAAATGACTTGGTGAGCAGATGAAACAGAATTGTATGTGGCACACAGAATAGTGGTAGGAGGAGGAAATACTATTTACATTTGGGCCATATATGAAATAATTGAATATTCTTTATTCTAATAAATTCCCTCAATATTTTACCAACAACCTTCATGGAGATTAACTGCCTATATACATAGTTAGATTATTGAGACTGACACATGAAAGAACAGAAAACAAATGTTGAATGTAAACGTATAAAATGCGTATTTCTGACTAGATGTTCTATATGAATAAATAGATGAAACAAAGTGATTTGGGCTGGAGGATAGAGTGGGAGGTAAGATGAACTTCAAGACATAAACAAAACGGGTGAACCAACTGTTTTTTAAAAGACTAGTTAGTAAATAGTATGAAAGCAGCCATAGATGATATGTAAGTGAATGCGTGTGGGTGTGTTCTAATACAACCTTAAAAAAATCAAGCAGTGGACTGCATTTAGCCCACATGTACTAATTTGAAGACACTTGAACAAGAGGAAACTGAGCAAATAAGGGTATTTTCTTAGAAAAAGAGGACTGACTTTCTGTATGATTCCTCAAAGATTAGGTAAGTCAAAAGTTGATAGTAATTAACTAGCTACATGTAGCTTCCAGAGAGAACTGGTCGCCTCTGCCCACCCACCCATCTAATATCACATGCTTCATACATAAATCATTAAGAACATTTTCCTCACCCATACACATTTTCTAGAATTACTGAAACACACACACACATACAAATACAGGACCTGAGAGAGAGAACACATGCATGCAATGTGTGATCCTACTGTATGATTTTGGTTATGACTGTGATAATGAATATTTAATAAGTGTCTTGTAATTATGAGAGAAATTAGATAGACTAATTTTTATTCTGTAATATTGTTTCAATTTTTCTATCCAGAATGTAGAAATAACCATATTTTGTGCAATTTTATCTCATTATACTCAAAAAATTATAAAGTTATGTTTTTTCTTTCATAATTGGCGTTACCTACCAAAACCCAGTGTACTATTAAATAAAATCACTGTGAAAAACCATTTAAGTATGATTTTATTTTATATATTTTAATTATATCTTTAGATTTTGTGATATAGGAATATAAATTATAAAGCTTACCCAGGTCAATATTTCCCTTTACTTAATAACTGTCCATAAGTTTACTCCTCTAAGAGCTGATAAAACACAACTATCTTTATTTTAAAAGCTATGTATTGAAAAAGGATGAAATCTTAATGGTATAAATTATGAAATCCACCTATCAAAACTAATTGAGTAAAATGAATAAAGAAGACTTCTGTTTCCATTATCATTTCATTACTTCTTCATATCTGATGCTTTGAGATTTTTCTGTTAAATACAGATAAACTATAACGAGACATAACAAACATAAAGTGAAAAAACAAGGAGGTTCTAAAAACACCACAGTGCTTAGCAGTTAAGTTATGAAAGACATAAAAAAAAGTCCTAATAGATATACAGTGTTTAAATAGTTACACAGTTATAAAGATATAATCTCAATATTATGATTCTTCTTGGGTGAAATTCTCATAGTTTCAAATGTCTCAACAATTAAATATTTCTATAAAATATTTTAAAATAACTTTCAGTGTTTCATAAGGGTAAGCTAAATGTCATTGCCTTTTTCTTCTTTTACAGTCTATGGCATGGATTAAAATTAGCCCTAAATTTTATTTTATTTTATTTTTTTGTTATATTTTTTAACATCTTCATGGAGTATAATGGCTTTACAATGTTCTGTTAGTTTCTGCTGTATAACAAAGTGAATCAGCTATATGTATACATATATCCCCGTATCCCCCACTTCTTGAGCCTCCCTCCCACCCTCCCTATCCCACCCCTCTAGGTGGTCACAAAGCACTGAGCTGATCTCCCTGTGCTATGCAGCTGCTTCCCACTAGCTATCTGTTTTACATTTGGTAGTGTATATATGTCAATGCTACCCTCTCACTTCGTCCCAGCTTACCCTTCCCCCTTCCCGTGTCCTCAAGTCCATTCTCTACATCTGCGTCTTTATTCCCGTCCTACCCCTAGGTTCATCAGAACCATTTTTTTTTAGATTTCATATATATGTGTTAGCATATGGTATTTATTTTTCTCATTCTGACTTCACTCTGTATGACAGACTCTAGGTCCACCCACCTCACTACAAATAACTCAATTTCATTTCTTTTTATGGCTGAGTAACATTCAATTGTATATATGTGCCACATCTTTATCCATTAATCTGTCGACGGACATTTAGGTTGCTTCCATGTCCTGGCTATTGTAAATAGTGCTTCAATGAACATTGTTGTATGTCTCTTTTTGAATTATGGTTTTCTCAGGGTATATGCCCAGTAGTGGGATTGCTGAATCATATGGTAGTTCTATTTTTAGTTTTTTAAGGAATCTCCATACTGTTTTCCTTGGTGGCTGTATCAGTTTACATTCCCACCAACAGTGCAAGAGGGTTCCCTTTTCTGCACACCCTCTTCAACATTTATTGTTTGTAGATTTTTCGATGATGGCCATTCTGACCAGTGTGAGGTGATACCTCATTGTCGTTTTCATTTGCATTTCTCTAATAATTAGTGATGTGGAGCATCTTTTCATGTGTTTGTTGGCAATTTGTATATCTTCTTTAGAGAAATGTCCGTTTAGGACTTCCGCCAATTTTTAGATTGGGTTCTTTGTTTTCTTCATATTGAGCTGCATGAGCTGCTTGTATATTTTAGAGATTAATCCTTTGTCAGTTGCTTCATTTGCAAATATTTTCTCCCATTCTGAGGGTTGTCTTTTCGTGTTGTTTGTGGTTTCCTTTTCTGTGCAAAAGCTTTTAAGTTTCATTAGGTCTAATTGGTTTAATTTTTATTTTATTTCCATTACTCTATGAGGTGGGTCAAAAAGGATCTTGCTGTGATTTATGTAGAGGTTTCTGACTGTGTTTTCCTCTAAGAGTTTTATAGTGTCTGGTGTTACATTTAGGTCTTTAATCCATTTTGAGGTTTTTTTGTGTATGGTGTTGGGGAGTGTTCTGATTTCATTCTTTTACATGTAGCTGTCCAGTTTTCCCAGCACCACTTATTGAAGAGGCTGTCTTTTCTCCATTGTATATCCTTGCCTCCTTTGTCATAGATTAATTGACCATAGGTGCATGGGTTTTTCTCTGGGCTTTCTATCCTGTTCCATTGACCTATATTTCTGTTTTTGTGCCAGTACCATACTGTCTTGATTACTGTAGCTTCATACTATAGTCTGAAATCAGGGAGCCTGATTCCTCCAGCTCCATTTTTCTTTCTCAAGATTGCTTTGGCTATTTGGGGTCTTTTGTGTTTCCATACAAATTGTAAAATTTTTTGTTCTCGTTCTGTGAGAAATGCCATCGACAATTTGATACAGATTGCATTGAATCTGTAGATTGCTTTGGGTAGTATACTCATTTTCACAATGTTGATTCTTCCAATCCAAGAACATGGTATATCTCCCCATCTCTTTTTATTGTTTTTGATTTCTTTCATCAGTGTCTTATAGTTTTCTGCCTAAAGGTCTTTTGCCTCCTTATGTAGGTTTATTCCTAGGTATTTTATTCTTTTTGTTGATATGGTAAATGGGGGGGGTTCCTTAATATTTCTTTCTGATTTTTCATTATTAGTGTATAAGAATGCAAGAGATTTCTGTGCATTAATTTTGTAACCTGCTACTTTACCAAATTCCTTGATTAGCTCTAGTAGTTTTCTGGTCGCATCTTTAGGATTCTCTATGCATAGTATCATGTCACCTGCAAACAGTGACAGCTGTACTTCTTCTTTTCCAATTTGGATTCCTTTTATTTCTTTTTCCTCTCTGATTGCCATGGCTAAAACTTCCAAAACTATGTTGAATAAGAGTGGTGAGAGTGGGCACCCTTGTCTTGTTCCTGATCTTAGAGGAAAGGTTTTAGTTTTTCACCATTGAGAACAATGTTGGCTGTGGTTTTGTCATACATGGCTTTCATTATGTTGAGATAGGTTCCCTCTATGCCCACCTTCTGGAGAGTTTTTATCATAAATGGGTGTTGAATTTTGTCAAAAGCTTTTTCTGCATCTATTGAAGTTATCATATGTTTTTTATTCTTCAGTTTGTTAATATGGTGTATCACATTGATTGATTTGTATATATTGAAGAATCCTTGTATTCCTGGGATGAATCCCACTTGATCATGCTGTATGATCCTTTTAATGTGCTGTTGGATTCTGTTTGCTAGTATTTTGTTGAGGATTTTTGCATCTGTGTTCATCAGTGATATTGGCTTGTAATTTTCTTTTTTTGTGACATCTTTGGTTTTGATATCAGTGTGATAGTGACCTCGTAGAGTGAATTTGGGAGTGTTTCTTCCTCTGCTATATTTTTGAAGACTTTGAGAAGGATAGGTGTTAGCTCTTCTCTAAATGTTTTACAGAATTCACCTGTGAACCTATCTGTTCTTGGACTTTGGTTTGTTGGAAGAATTTTAATCACAGTTTCATTTTCAGTGCTTGTGATTGGTCTGTTCATGTTTTCTATTTCTTCCTGGTTGAGTCTCAGAAGACTGTGCTTTTCTAAGAATTTGTCCCATTTCTTCCCAGTTGTCCATTTTATTGGGATATACTTGCTTGTAGTAATCTCTCATGATCCTTTGTATTTTTTCAGTTCCAGTTGTTACTTCTCCCTTTTCATTTCTTATTCTGTTGACTTGAGTCTTCTGCCTGTTTTTCTTGATGAGTCTGGCTAATGGTTTATCAATTTTGTTTTTCTTCTCAAAGAACCAGGTTTTAGTTTTATTGAACTTTGGTATTGTTTTCTTCATTTTCATTTATTTCTGATCTGATCTTTATGATTTCTTTCCTTCTGCTAACTTTGGGGTTTTTTTTTTGTTGTTGTTGTTGTTGTTTTGCGGTACACGGGACTCTCACTGTTGTGGCCTCTCCTATTGCGGAGCACAGGCTCCGGACGCGCCGGCTCAGCAGCCATGGCTCACGGGCCCAGCCGCTCCGCGGCATGTGGGATCTTCCCAGACTGGGGCATGAACCTGTGTCCCCTGCATCGGCAGGTGGGCTCTCAACCACTGCGCCACCAGGGAAGCCCATAACTTTGGGGTTTTTTTGCTCTTCTTTCTCTAATTGCTTTAGGTGTAAGGTTAGGTTATTTGAGATTTTTCTTCTTTCTTTAGGTAGGATTGTATTGCTGCAAACTTCCCTCTTAGAACTGCTTTTGCTGCATCCCATAGGTTTTAGGTTGTCGTGTTTTCATTGTCATTTGTTCTAGGTATTTTTTGATTTCCTCTTTGATTTCTTCAGTGATCTCTTGGTTGTTCAGTAGTGTTTTATTTAGCCTCCATCTGTTTGTATTTTTTACAGTTTTTTTTCCTGTAATTGATATCTAGTTTCATAGTGTTGTGTCGGAAAAGATACTTGATACAATTTCAATTTTCATAAATTTACCAAGGCTTGATTTGTGATCCTAGATATGGTCTAACTTGGAGAATGTTCCATGAGCACTTGAGAAGAAAGTGTATTCTGTTGTTTTTGGCTGGAATGTCTATAAATATCAGTCAAGTCCATTTTTTTTAATGTATCATTTTAAACTTGTGTTTCCTTATTTATTTTCATTTTGGATGATCTGTCCATTGGTGAAAGTGGGGTGTTAAAGTCTCCTGCTATTATTGTGTTACTGTCAATTTCCCCTTTTATGGCTGTTAGCATTGCCTTATGTATTGACAAAGAAGGACACAAAGAAGGACATTCATCAAGGGATCAATCCAAGAAGAAGATATAACAATTGTAAATATTTATGCACCCAACATTGGAGCACCTCAATAAATAAAATTTTAGAGTATATATATGTCTACAGAAAGAATCCTGGACATTAACAAAAGCCAGGAGTAATGTATTACATTTTAAAGAAATTATGGCATCTCTTCTTTCTGACTTGTGCCAGAACAGTTATGGGACCCTTTTTTTTTTTTTTTTTTTGCGGTACATGGGCCTCTCACTGTCGCAGCCTCTCCCGTTGTGGAGCACAGACTCCGGGCGCGCAGGCTCAGCGGCCACGGCTCATGGGCCCAGCCGCTCCGTGGCTTGTGGGATCCTCCCGGACCGGGGCATGAACCCATGTCCCCTGCATTGGCAGGCGGACTCTCAACCACTATGCCACCAGGAAGCCCTATGGGACTCTTAAATCCAAGTAATTGACATAAATGAAATTATTCTTGTATATCCTTCATATTCAGATTCTAAACATCTAAAATATTTGCAAACAAGCCCTGGTTTGGGGTCAAACTGGTCTTACTATTGTAATGCAATAGGCTCTTCTTCCCCACTCAGCAAGCCACAGTCCTCAGGGTGCTCCTAGAATATGGGTCCACAGGGTGTTACCAGACACTCTTCTCCAAACACAAAGTTTCCTTGTAGTATAACCACAGAAGTCCAATTGCACATTCAATGAATGGATTTTTGTCAGTGGTCTTATGAAGATAAATATTATGAATTTAATTAATGTTCAAGAAATTAGATTATTGAAACTATTGTTCCAAGCTAAAGTCCTTCTGTAACTTTTGTCACATTTACCCTGTCTGATGTTCTGGGTTCTGTGAACTAGGGATAAAAGTGTATTCATGTCATATGAGATCTTTTGACACTCTCTGCTTCTTGATTACAATGGTATTTGTTGCCTGCATGATCAGAGGACATTATTCTAGATGAGATCAAGTCACTTACGCTCTGTTTTTCTTTATATATTGTGGTGACTTGCTTTGCTAATTCAGCCTCAAGTGGACTGTAATTTCACCTGTAGCACAACATGAAAATCAAAATTTTATTTAAATTAGTATCACGAATATTTCTAACATGAAAAAAGAATGGCTCTCTTATATGGAAAAACTATTTCTCTTGATTAAAAGGAAGCAAAATTATAGCCATTTTATGACCTGATAGTAATTATTATAATTAGTCTTTAATGTATATGTGTCTACCATCTTAGAATTGGCTACTTTTTGTGTGGCCAAGAACAACTGGCATTGGGATTACCTGAGAGCTTTTTAGAAATGGTAGAATCTCAGCCTCCACCCACATCCACTAAATAAGTTGAAGAAACACTTTTCTAGAATATTTTACTGCCACTCATAAGCTATTCACATTTCCTGATGCCTCAGCATCCCCAAAGACAGGCTATGAGCAACCCTCCAGATGACCAGGTGCACCAATGTGATCAGATTTCTCCCAAGTTCCCCTTCTTTGCCCTCCTCTGGTTTTGGCCTGGTGACATCCAAATGCACCAGTGAAATACCTTCATGCCTTTTGCTTGTGTCCTCCACCCTGATCCTCCAAAGAGATCCTTACCCAGGAGTCCTCACGCTCTCTCTTAGCTCCCCAACTACTAGGTTGCACCACTCCCTTGGTGCTTCTCCCACGTGGTCCTTGCATGGTGTGCTGTGCCTCCCTCTTCTGGAACCAGTGAATATAGTAAATCCTTTTAATCTCGTATACTTTTCTGAGTGTAATTTCCACAGTCATGTTGGAATGATCCTTAAAGACCCCACATTGGGGGCCTTGCTCCTCCATTTACAACACAAATGGGAATAAGATAAATTATCCGTGGTCCCTGCATGAGACCATGGCCTAATGGGAAGGACGTTAGGTACATAGGGCGATTTGGTGAACAAAAGTCAAAATAAAGAGTAAAGAGGAATTATATTTTCCCCCCTCTGGTGGTAAGGAAACTGGATTTGGCCTTAATAGGTGGGAAACATCTTCTCATTTGAGATGAGGATAGTGTATTTTTCATTCCTCTGGAAGACATCTACTTTCCAATAACAAGGGGCATGTGAGAGCTGAGCTTATAATAAGACTTTCTTCAAGTCCTTAATTCTATCAAAAAGGTCAATGTGAAAAACTGTACATTTGGAATAAATGCACACATCATGGACAGGGATCAGAGTAAACTCTATGAAGGGATTAATATGAAACATTATCCATGACTTATGCTCTGCATGGTTAGGGGTTAAGAAGAACCAGTGCATCACTGCATCTCACTTACAACTGCCCTGCCTACCACTAACAATCACAGCCCTGCTGTCACTCTGTACCTTGAGTTCTCTAAGAATGGTGTCATTATGTTTCAGGATGTCAGTCATCACAAGAAGCTGCAGACTACCAGATCACCACCTAGTCATCTGTGTACTCTAATCCTGGTAACCCTTAGCACATTTTCTATTTAGCTCTCTTTTTTAATTGTTCCCAACATCCCAGATGCTTCCTTTGTGCCCTCTGGAATTCATGGCAGATCAACAGAAAAATCTCCTATGTTTTCTACCTTTGTTCTAAGCATTTCTTTTACCTTTTTACTCTGAGGGAACATTGGCTCTCCACTGGGGACCTTGTTTTCCCTGAAGCCGTCTCGCAACTCTGGGATCACTGGGGTTGGAGGTACAGGATTTGTGGTTCTGGCTCCTCATTATCACCTCCCAACCCTTCTGCTTCTCTCCAACCAAAAATCCAAGTTTTAAAACTTGTCAATGTACTATAGCACTACTTTCCCTCCTTGTGTTGTCATCTACAAAAACTCAGTCATTCTCCCTCATTTCTCAGTAAATGTACGTCCTAGATCATTGCCTTTCTTTTCAGGACTTCTCCTGCCTTACTTTTTGGTAGTCTAAAGTACAAATTTAAATAATCTTTCTAATGGCCAGACCTCTCAATCTTTTGAGACATTCTCCTCCAGTGATATTAACTTCTAATTATTTGAGCTCTTCACTGGCCTGGTCATAAACTAGACCCTGTCTTTACTGATATCTGCAACCCTTCCATCATATAGATTCTATAAACCTCAAAGTTTTATAAACCTCAGTCGCTCATTACCTCCTAATTCACTCGTTACCTCCTAATGTTTGACCTCTTTTGCTCTAGAACTACAAATCCTCACTGTATGTCCTATCCATTGTTTGTACCAAGCTTCTTCAAAGTTCCTGCCTTTCTCCCATCTTTTAGTCCTGTGAACCTTTCTCTCTCTTAAAAATTTGCCCTATTTCCCTTATGATCTCATTAGTTTCATGGCTTTAAATACCATGTATATATTGTCCAGGTTCATATTTTTACCCACTTCTCTCTCTTGAACTCCAGATTTACATCAAAAAGTAAGCCCAAGGAGGGCAGAAATCTCTGCTTATTGTTTACTTTGGGATATGGTAGTTCTTCAATAAATACTTGGTCAATATATTTAATATGTAAAATTACACTAGAATACATCCACACAAGGTAATAAGAAATCACTTATTTAAGTTATTTTGTGTAGTAGCATTGTTTATGCCTTGTAAGAGTTCACAAAATCAAAGGTTAGGTTACTATGTTTTCACAGAATTAAATAATCAAAGGTCATAGATCATCCTGGGTAATTTTGCTGTGAGAAAAGAGAACTCAGAAACAGATACTAAATGACATGATTTGAAAAAACTAGAGACTAATTTATTTGACATATCAGGTATATTTCTGTGAATTCATTATTTTAATAACCATATAGAATATAAGCATAATAATTCCTAGGGTATGAAAAAGTTACATAAAATTTTCATTGACAATATATTGATAACTATAAAATAGTATTTAGCAACTTATGTTTTGTTAAGATTATTTTTAAAATATATTGATAAAGAATAACTCATTCCTTTATCCAAAGGAATAACACATTCCTTTATGCTTAAGTGCTTCATGAGAACTTGGAAAAATAAGGATGTTTTAACTTTGTGCAGTTTCACCCCAACTTATAAAGGTTTCTGGACTATTATGACTGTTCCGGTCCCAGCTTATTATATGTTAGAGCTGAGTACAAGAAAATTGGCCAGAATTCACTGTAAGAACCCTATGTTGTCTCATTGCGTTTTAGGAAATCACTGATCTTTGTGTCACTTTGAGTGGATTGTCATTCTTCCTTCCTAACAGTGCATGAACAGGAATAATGATTTATAATAAGTGGGCCATTCTTTAATAAAAGATTTCTCAGATTGGGGCTAGTGTAGAGAGCTGTGCTCCACTGAAGCAATCATAACTGTCCTTGGCTTTGTCCTCAACACTCAGTACAGAGTCTCAGTAGAAGGAGCAGAAGAATTACATCTATTAAATTTCAATTTTTTATCTCTTTCCTGTTAAGCAAGGCAGCAAAATATTATTAACCCTCCACTATTGCTTGTTAAGCAGCTTATGGTATACCTATTGAAAGAGAAGTTTCTAGCCCTGTGTTCCTAAACTTATTTGCATTTATGCACATGTGCATAGACTGTCTAATACCAAAATAATAACTTTTTTCAGCATCTCCAGCTTTGCTTTCCTATATATGCACCAAGTAAAAAGGCTAAGATGAAATTTCAAGCCAAATACTGAACAGGTTTTATTTAGTAAGGTAAATTATTATCAGAACTGGAAAAATATAAAATATAAAAATATTCTACCAATATTACACTTTTATAATATATAAATTTACTTTCAAATCCTAATTACTAAACTATTATGATCATAAATTTACAGGATTTTCTCCATTTATCTTCAGAAATATTCAAAATATTTTTTAGAACTAGCTTCCTGTCATTCTCTTCTCGTTCTTTTGCAATTTTTGTGTTTGTTCAGAAGAGTCAGGAATGCTATATTCAAAGAAGTTACATTTCTGAGATGGAATTAATTAGCAAGTGCTAGAGTCAATATTAGAACTTAAAGAGACAGGTCTGGAGTCATTCATTTTACCACCTGGTCATACAGCCTTCTTATTAGACACCTTCAGAAGAAGCCTGCTCTTAAGTTTTTAGAGGAATTGACACACCATACTAAGATAGGGGTGGATCTCTGAGGTATTTATTTTTATAATAGCAAGATATTTTCAATTGCTGCCTGGTATACTTGGGTTTTTCCTCATTATACAATATATTTTATTTTTCATTTTCATGTGAGTTTAATGTTCTGTTTAATTATACAAAAATAGTTTATTGTGACTAGTGAAACAAAGGTATGTTTTGAAAAATTAATACCCCATCACCCACACTTCCACTAGTGATCTCTTGATGTAACAAAGATTAACAGCTTTGTGTAACCTTCAAATCTCTCTCCAGCTCACAAATTATACACCAGTATAGGCGATTTTGTCATAGTTTACACACTCCTCTGAACCCGATTTTCTCAGCATTATGAATGGATATTTCTTCATTTAAATAGCTTCAGGTAATTATATGTTATGCATGTATTGCAATCCCTTCAACTATGCCCATCTGGTGTATATTCAAATTCTTTTACCATCTTAGCCAGTGTCACAACTCTTCAAATAAATATTACTGTACACATATCTTTCCATGTTGGTGGCATTGCTTCTAAAATAGAGATTCTTACATATTTACCATTACTAACTGAAAGAGTATGTTGCTTTAATGTTAATATATAGTCAGATTATTCTTAATAAAAAAGTTATAGGAATATACATTCCCACCAGACATATGCATGCGTCTATTTTCCACATCCTCTAAAGCATAGGATGTTTTCACTCATATTCATACTTATGGCTTTTTCTGATCTAATTTTAAAAGTTTTTTTTCACTTTTTAATTTTCCTAACCACAAATGAAATACAGTATTTTTTTTTGTGGTACGCGGGACTCTCCCTGTTGTGGCCTCTCCTGTTGCGGAGCACAGGCTCCGGACGCGCAGGCTCAGCAGCCGTGGCTCACGGGCCTAGCCGCTCCGCGGCATGTGGGGTCTTCCCGGACCGGGGCACGAACCCACGTCCCCTGCATCGGCAGGTGGACTCTCAACCACTGTGCCACCAGGGAAGCCCGAAATACAGTATTTTCTACACTCATACTACAATGTATTTGTTCCCTATTATGAATTTCCAAATATATATTTTACCTGTTTTTCTGTTAGATTCTCTCTTCATTTTTTTTTTTGTTTTGCCTAGTTTAAGAGTCTTTGTATATTCGGAATATTAGCTATTTTTTATCATATATGTTGCAGATAATTTTTGGAGTCTAGTACTGATTCATTGACTTCATGATGTATGGTGTCTGTACAGATACACAGACATTATTTGGGCACTGACATGGCATAGTACCTGTTATCTAAAACCCTCTGTCTAAAATCAGTTAGAAAATTGAACAGAATGTCAAATAAATGATTTTGGAAATTGGGCAACAACACGTAGCCATGATTTCTCAGAAGGAATAAGAATACAAAGCCTGAGAACACACAGGCTTTCTGCCTGGAATAGAGGAGGTTGGCCTAAGGATATTTTGGTATTTTTATCTATTGAAGAGACAAGGATTAGTCTTTGGGGAGATTGAGGTGGCTGGAATTTGTAGGCCAAACAGCCAGAGAGGAAGAAGTTAATCATAGAAAGAAGTCCTGAAATTTGCATAAAGTGTCTTTTAAATGTTTGGCTCAATCCTAAACTGCAGGAGCAGGGTTAGATTCTGTGAGGCCAGGGAAAGAACAACCAAAAAGTACTACCTGGGAAGTTATGAGCTAACCAATTTTCATAGATCATTCAGGGATGGAAGATTTTCCAGATTTTGCCAGGCAAAGTGGAAGATTTCCTTGTTCAGAACATGGCCATTCTGTAGGAACCTTAGGTATAGAAGTAGACTAGCCTACATCCAGAAACAGTATTATGAAAAATTGAAGGTGAAAGTAGTTTCATGTGTACATTTTCTTATATTTTGCTCTAGTATCTTTATTCTTTTATTTTTAAATTGAATTATTATTCTCTCTAGATTTACATTGAGATATAGCATGAGTTAGTAACATAAGCGTTTTTTTCCTTTGCTTTTTCTCTTAGAGAAATAGACAAATGCAGTCTCCCAGTTATTAAACCATATTTTTCTCACTGCATTGAAAGACAATGTACCTCAGTTTTATGTTTTTTCACAAATAGTTGGATATCTATTTATGGACACTTTATTGTGTTTTGAAGATTTATTTTTATTTTTCTGTGACATTCAGTCTTTTAAATTATATAGTGATTACAGCAAGTCCCCTACATACGAACCTTCAAGTTCCGAACTTTCAAAGATGTGAACCTGCCCCTGTATGCCAGCTGTTGTACTGTACTACTGTACTTTTCAGGATACTGTACTGTAAGAGTAAAAATGTTTTCTTTATTATTATTTTTTAATGTATTATTTGTGTGAAAAGTATTATAAACCTATTACAGTACAGTACCTTATAGCTGATTGTGTTAGTTGGGTACCTAGGCTAACTTTGTTGGACTTACGAACAAATTGAACTTATGAACATGCTCTCGGAACAGAACTCGTTTGCATGTAGGGGACTTACTGTATATAGTAACATTTAATATTCAGTACAGGATTACCCCACACATTAGTTTTTACTTTGTCTTCATTTAAAAAAATTTCATGGATATTCTTGGGAATGAGTTCAAAAGAATATGACTGTTTCAAAAGGAGAAAAAGAACAAAAAGTCACAACAGCAAAATTTCCTTTAGGATTCTAATTGCAACTGCATGTAAATCGTAGAATACTGTGAATAACTGAAACTTTTGTGATCTTCCTATCCAAGAATAAGAGTGTTACTTTTCATTATTTCAATGCTCATTTTATTTATATATGTATGTATATATTATGTATATATATATATATATCCTGTTGAATATACTTATAGACATAAACATTAAATATAATATATATTTCATATTAAATATGCTATATACTATAAAATTCTTATAGTCATATATTTGAACATATATAAAATAGGAAATATAACAGATATTTGGTGTTTTTCTATATGTGTGTGGCCTGATAAAGATATTTCCCATTAAAAATATTGCTAAATATTATATACTTTTGAAACATCTATAAATGGTGCATCAGTTAACTCCTGATTATTGATTAACAAACTACTCCAAAATTCAACTGATTAAAAAAAATAACAAGCCTTTTGTTAACTCTTGAATCAGAAAGCCAATAATTTAGACTGGGTCCAGCTGTTTTTTCCGGTATCAGTAGATCTTTCTCATACCCCTGTCATCAGCTGCTGGTTTGTTTTTACTCTCTGTTTCTGGGTGTTGACTAGCATGACCTGGGGTGCAGTTCCTCACCCTCTTAGAGATTAGCATGTGTTTTCATGAAGGAGGCTGGGTTCAAAGATAAGAAATGAAAGCGCAAAAGACTACTAAATGCCTAGAATTTAAACTGCTAATTAATGTCAGTTTCTCACTAGACTCAGTTGGTGAAAGTAAGTCACACAAACAGAGCAGATTCAAGGAGTGAGACATAGTGGAGACTATGGCAGGTTTTGTTCTTGGGAAAAGCTACAGAGTCAAATTGCAAAGCATGTACACACAAGGAGACTGGTGATGGAGGTCATTGCAGCATTCAGTTCACCACAAAAGAATTATTTGGTAATTATATTTTTTAAATGGTTATTGTAAAAACAGACACATCTTACAAAATTCTGTATTTAATTTTTGCAGATATTTTAGAATTGCATATTAGACCATGGATATATCTGATTATATCATCTAGAAATGCATAAAATTTTCTCTAGTCTTTTGTAATATTTTTCCTCTAAAAATTCATTTTTCTATCACATCAGCGAGAAGTTGTAAAACAATATTAAAAAAACATGGTGATAGTAGGTTTTGTTAACTTATTCCTTAGGAATTCCATGGATTAAATAAGAAATACATGTTATTTTGATTATACTTGCTTTCTACATGATTTCCAAGTAACAAAAAATAATTCAACTTAATAACTATAAAAATAACAGATTGATATGTATATTAGAAAAATGACTATTTCAATATTCTGAAAATATTGTTTCTTTCAAACAGTACTTGAATAATGTACTTTATTTAGGGTTCCAACAAGAAACAGAAAACACTCTGAAGGAGCATAATTCAAAGAGAGTTTATTACAGAACTTTAGAAACCACAAAGGATAGTGTTGGAACTTTGGACGAGTAGTAGACAAACACTCACCACCCCTAGGTTTGTGGCTCAATAAGTTATCTCAAAATGTCCATAGAAATATCTGGGAGTCCTATGAATACTTCAGGAATCTTGCCACTCCCCAGTTAAAAGAGTTAGAATCTATTTCCCCGCTTCTTAAAACTGGACAGGACTTTGTAACTGCCTCAATAAGAAATGGGGTGAAAGTGATGCTACAAGATGTCTGAGGGCAAACCTAGGCTAGGTTTTTAGGCTAAACCTAAAAAGCAGTAGAGTTTCTATCTAGTTTCTATCTCTGTCTTTCTCCCTCTCTCTGTCTCTGTCTCACAATCAGAACACTCACATTAATTTAGTCACCGTAATGTGAGGAGGTCCAGGCTATTTGGAGGGTTCTATGAAGGTGTTCCACAGCACAGCTAAAGTTCCAGCTGATATTTAGCTTCAAACAGCAGACGTAAGAATGAGCAAGCCTTCAGATTAATTCCAGTCCCTGGTTATTTACTATTCCTGACTCTTAATTTTCATCAGAGGCCTCAGACATCATGAATCAGAGACAACCTGATCTTGCTTTGCCCTGTCTGGACAAAGCAAGTTATTTTATACCACTGAGTTTGGGGATAGTTCAAAATGCAACTAAACAAGATCAGGGGACAGGGGAAGGACAGTTATTAGAACTAGAGAAAGGAGAGAGAACTGCAGCGGGTCATCCATACTGAAAGGATCTGTAGTCTTCATTGCAAGGTAACAGACAGCTCAAGGCAAGAATGCTGGGAGAGAATCAAAGGAATCAGCACCCTGACTTCACTCTTCACTATATGTTCTTCCAACTCCTGACAGAGCTCAGCATTGTTTGGACCCAGGAAGAAGAAAAAGGCCTGGGAGTCCTCTTGATCTAGTTTATACAGCTCAGCTTCCCAGACAGAAGGCAGGGTGGAGAAGTGTACAGAATGTGTACTGAGTCCCAAATAAATGATTCCAAGCATATGTACCACAGACAATATTCTAAATGATTTTTCCTGAAGCCAACAATCTAAAAGACAGGCATAGCTACAGTAATCAAGACAATATGGTACTGGCACAAAAACAGAAACATAGATCAGTGGAACAAGGTAGAAAGCCCAGAGATAAACCTATGCACCCATGGTCAGCTAATCTATGACAAAGAATGCAAGGATATACAATGGAGAAAAGACAGTCTCTTCAGTAAGTGGTGTTGGGAAAACTGGACAGCTACATGTAAAAGAATGAAATTAGAATACTCCCTAACACCATACACAAAAATAAACTCAAAATGGATTAAAGACATAAATGTAAGACCGGGCACTATAAAACTCTTAGAGGAAAACATAGGAAGAACACTCTTTGACATAAATCACAGCAAGATCTTTTTTGATCCACCTCCTAAAGTAATGGAAATAAAAACAAAAATAAACAAATGGGACCTAATGAAACTTAAAAGCTTTTGCACAGCAAAGGAAACCATAAACAACACAAAAAGACAACCCTCAGAATGGGAGAAAATATTTGCAAACGAATTAATGGACAAAGGATTAATCTCCAAAATATATAAACAGCTCATGCAGCTCAATATTAAAGAAACAAACAACCCAATCCAAAAATGGGCAGAAGACCTAAATAGACATTTCTCCAAAGAAGATATACAGATGGCCAAGAAGCACATGAAAAGCTGCTCCACATCACTAATTATTAGAGAAATGCAAATCAAAACTACAGTGAGGTATCACCTCACACCAGTTAGAATGGGCATGATCGGAAAATCTACAAACAACAAATGCTGGAGAGGGTGTGGAGAAAAGGGAACCCTCTTGCACTGTTGGTGGGAATGTAAATTGATAAAGCCACTATGGAGAACAGTATGTAGGTTCCTTAAAAAACTAAAAATAGAATTGCCATATGATCCAGCAATCCCACTACTGGACATATACCCAGAGAAAACCATAATTCAAAAAGACACATGCACCCCAATGTTCATTGCAGCACTGTTTACAATAGCCAGGTCATGGAAGCAACCTAAATACCCATTGACAGACAAATGGATAAAGAAGTTGTGGTACATATATACAATGTAGTATTACTCAGCTATAAAAAGGAACGAAATTGAGTCATTTGTTGAGACGTGGATGGATCTAGAGACTGTCATTCAGAGTGAAGTAAATCAGAAAGAGAAAAACAAATATCGTATATTAATGCATGTATGTGGAACCTAGAAGAATGGTACAGATGAACCGGTTTGCAGGGCAGAAGTTGAGACACAGATGTAGACAACAAACGTATGAACACCAACGGGGGAAAGCTGCAGTGGGGTGGGGATGGTGGTGTGCTGAATTGGGCGATTGGGATTGACATGTATACACTGATGTGTATAAAATTGATGACTAATAAGAACCTGTATAAAAAAATAAATAAAATTTTAATATTAAACAAACACTAATATTAAACTTTTTTTGGGTTATTTGTATGGAAATGTTAATATAAATGTTTCAGGCATTAACATGAAATTCCTAAAAATCTTATATGTTTTGTATAATGTTATAAGTCATAATTTTAGTTATTACTTTAAAATGTATATCTCAGAAATAATTAATTTCCTTGTCAATTGCATTGTTATGAACTTTCATCAAATATTTAACCGTGGTCTTTTTTTTTTTTGCGGTACACGGGCCTCTCACTGTTGTGGCCTCTCCTGTTGCAGAGCACAGGCTCCGGACGTGCAGGCTCAGTGGCCATGGCTCACAGGCCCAGCCACTCTGCAGCATGTGGGATCTTCCTGGACCGGGGCACGAACCCGTGTCCCCTGCATCGGCAGACGGACTCTCAACCACTGCGCCACCAGGGCAGCCCTAACCGTGGTCATTTTTAAGTCTTTTGTCATTTACATACAGTTCTGGGTGTACTCTGATGCTTTTGCAAAAATGTTCCTATGAAAGGGTTTCATCTTCAAGGAATTTGTGGAAAAGACTCTGACAAGTACAGGTTTCTGGTAACTGACTATACTGCTGAACTGAATGAATAAGCATTTTCAGAAATCTAATGGAAAACTGTTGAATTCATAAAAGTGCTAACAAAGACCAAGATGAAAAAAAATTACATGGGACTGAGTGAACTGATGAGGATGATTATATTTTTTGTGACTTTCTGTTTGAATTAAGAAACAGGAAAAAATAAATAAAAGACAGGCCTAAAAGAGAAAAATACTATTTATTGTGAATGGAAAGCTTACTTCTATGCCACGTTGATATTTCTTTTGGCATTCTGAGATCAGGGAAAAGGGACACAAAATAAAGTATATTCTCTGAGTTCTTGGGAATCAGAATCTCCTTATTAGCAAAAGTAGTGAAACAAGTTAGGGCAGTCATGCCAAAAAAACTACTTCCTTTTCTACTTCAATCTGTTTTTACTAGGAATTAATGAAGAAATTTTAAAAAGATAATTATAATTTTTACTTGTCTATTAGTATGGAGAGCAGCGTAAACTAGTAAATATGGCTAGAAATTAGAGACACTGATAGTAGTATGGCCAGCATCAGTGCCATTATATGGGCCACATAAAACTGTTATATTAGAAATATTTTTCCATACTGTTACAAGCTCTGCAGTAGTTCAGTAATGGTACCTAGGAAAATGAATGTATTCTATAGTTATCAGCCCATCTTTTGTGTCCTTTTATTCTCCACCAGAGTTTGTAATAATATGAAGAGATCACTCCTACACAGATGTTTGCAGTGTAACTAATTCAGCACTCTACATTGATTGGTTGAATGGCAAAGAAGAGTTGTATGTCATCTCTGTTCTGATTGGTCCAAAATAGAAGATTATAATCATTATTCATGTGCTTATTTTTGTTTTGTGTAAATTTAAAATGATACAGTTGGGATTCCCTTTGTATAATCTTTTATTTCCGTTTCTCATTCTCTCTCTCTCTGTCTTTCAAACAGACACACACACACACACACACACACACACACAGAGAGAGAGAGAGAGAGAAATGGCTATGGCTATTAATTTCAAATCCCATTATAACACTATTTAGCTATTTCTTTAAGTAATGCATTTACAGTATAAGGGAGGACCTTCAAGATGGCAGAGGAGTAAGACATGGAGATCACCTTCCTCCCCACAAGTACATCAAAAATACATCTATATGTGGAACAACTTCTACAGAACACCTAGTGAAAGCTGGCAGAAGACCTCAGACTTCCCAAAAGCTGACAAGATGTTGGTGCTCCAGCCAGGTGTCAATCCTGAGCCTCTGAGGTGGGAGAGCCGAGTCAGGACATTGGTCCACCAGAGACCTCCTGGCCCCACATAATAGCAATCAGTTAGAGCTCTGCCAGAGATCTCTGTCTCAGTGCTAAGACCCAGCTCCACTCAACGACCAGCAAGCTCCAGTGCTGGACACGCCATGCCAAACAACTAGAAACATAGGAAAGCAAACCCACCCATTAGCAGAAATCCTGCCTAAAATCATAATAAGTTCACAGACACCCCAAACACACCACAGGATGTGGTACTGCCCAACAGAAAGACAAGATCCAGCCTCATCCACCAGAACGCAGGGACCAGTCCCCTCCACCAAGAAGCCTACACAACCCACTGAACCAACCCTACCCACTGGGGGCAAACACCAAAAACAACTGAACTATGAACCTGCACCCTGTGAAAAGGAGACCCCAAACACAGTATGGTAAGAAAAATAAGAAGACAGAGAAAAATGCAGCAGATGAAGGAGCAAGGTAAAAACCCACCAGACCAAACAAATGACGAGGAAATAGGCAGTCTACCTGAAAAAGAATTCAGAGTAATGATAGTAAAGATAATCCAAAATCTTGTAAATAGAATAGAGAAAATACAAGAAATGTTTAACAAGGACCTAGAAGAACTAAAGAGCAAACAAACAGTGATGAACAACACAATAAATGAAATTAAAAATTCTCTAGAAGGAATCAATAGCAGAATGACTGAGGCAGAAGAATGGATAAGTGACCTGGAAGATAAAATAGTGGAAATAACTACTGCAGAGCAGAATAAAGAAAAAAGAATGAAAAGAATTGAGGACAGTCTCAGAGACCTCTGGGACAACATTAAATGCACTGATATTCAAATTATAGGGTTCCCAGAAGAAGAAGAGAAAATGAAAGGGACTGAGAAAATATTTGAAGAGAATATAGTTGAAAACTTCCCTAATATGGGAAAGGAAATAAGTCCAGGAAGCACAGAGAGTCCCATACAGGATAAATCCAAGGAGAAACACACCGAGACACATATTAATCAAACTATCAAAAATTAAATAAAAAGAAAAAATGTTAGAGGCAGCAAGGGGAAAGCAACATACAAAGTAATCCCCATAAGGTTAACAGCTGATCTTTCAGTAGAAACTCTGCAAGCCACAAGGGAGTGGTAGGACATATTTAAAATGATGAAAGGGAAAAACCTACAACCAAGATTACTCAACCCAGCAAGGATCTCATTCAGATTTGATGGAGGAATTAAAACCTTTACAAACAAGTAAAAGCTGAGAGAGTTCAGCACCACCAAACCAGCTTTACAACAAATGCTAAAGGAACTTCTCTAGGCAAGAAACACAAGAGAAGGAAAAGACCTATAATAACAAACTCAAAACAATTAAGAAAATGGTAATAGGACCATGCGTATCGATAATTACCTTAAATGTAAATGGATTAAATGCTCCCACCAAAAGACATAGACTGGCTGAACGGATACAAAAAGAAGACCCATATATATGCTGTCTACAAGAGACCCGCTTGGGACCTAAGGCCACATGCAGACTGAAAGTGAGGGGATGAAAAAAGACATTCCATGCGAATGGAAATCAGAAGAAAGCTGGAGTAGCAATTCTCATATCAGACAAAATAGACTTTAAAATAAACACTATTACAAGAGACAAAGAAGGACAGTACGTAAAGATCAAGGGATCAATCCAAGAAGAAGATATAACAATTGTAAATATTTATGCACCCAACATAGGAGCACCTCGATACATAAGGCAAATGCTAACAGCCATAAAAGGGGAAATCGACAGTAAAACAATCATAGTATGGGACTTTAACACCCCACTTTCACTAATGGACAGATCATCCAAAATGAAAATAAATAAGGCAGTACAAGCTTTAAATGATGCATTAGACCAGATGGACTTAATTGATATTTGTAGGACATTCCATCCAAAAAAAGCAGAATACACTTTCTTCTCAAGTGCTCATGGAACGCTCACCAGGATAAATCATATCTTGGATCACAAATGAAGCCTTGGTAAATTTAAGAAAATTGAAATCATATCAGGTATCCTTTCTGACCACAATGCTTTGAGATTAGATATCAGTTACAGGAAAAAAAACTGTAAAAAATACAAACACGTGGAGGCTAAACAATACACTACTAAATAACCAAGAGATCACTAAAGAACTCAAGGAGGAAATAAAAAAATACCTAGAAACAAATGGCAATGAAAACATGATGACCCAAAACCTATGGGATGCAGCAAAAGCAGTTCTAAAAAGGGAAGTTTATAGCAATACAGTACTAATGCAAGAAACAAGAAAAACCTCAAATAAACAACGTAACCTCACACCTAAAGCAATTAGAGAAAGAAGAACAGAAAAAACCCAAAGCTAGCAGAAGGAAAGTAGCCATAAAGATCAGATCAGAAATAAATGAAAAAGAAATGTAGGAAACAGTAGCAAAGATCAATAAAACTAAAAGCTGGTTCTTTGAGAAGATAAACAAAATTGATAAACCATTAGCCTGACTCATCCAGAAAAAAAGGAAAACACTCAAATCAACAGAATGAGAAATGAAAAACGAGAAGATACAACAGACTCTGCAGAAATAGAAAGGATCATGAGAGATTACTACAAGCAACTATATGCCAATAAAATGGACAACCTGGAAGTAAAGGACACATTCTTACAAAAGCACAACCTTCCAACACTGAACCCGGAAGAAATAGAAAGTATAAACAGAGCAGTCACAGGCACTAAAATTGAAACTGTGAATGAAAGGCTTCCAACAAACAGAAGCCCAAGACCAGATGGCTTCACAGGTGAATTCTATCAAACATTTAGGGAAGAGATAACACCTATCCTTCTCAAACTCTTCCAAAATATAGCAGAGAGAGGAACACTCTCAAACTCATTCTAAAGGCCACCATCACCCTGATATCAAAACCAGACAAAGATGTCACAAAGAAAAACTACAGGCCAATATCTCTAATGAACATAGATGCAAAAATCCTCAACAAAATACTAGCAAACAGAATCCAACAGCACATTAAAAGGATCATACACCATGGTCAAGTTGGGTTTATCCCAGGATTGCAAGGATTCTTCAATATATGCAAATCAGTGTGATACACCATATTCACAAATTGGAGGATAAAACCCATATGATCATCTCAATCGATGCAGAAAAAGCTTTTGACAAAATCCAACACCCATTTATGATAAAAACTCTCCGGAAAGTGGGCATAGAGGGGACCTACCTCAACATAATAAAAACCATATATGACAAACCCACAGCCAATATCGTTCTCAATGATGAAATACTGAAATCATTTCCTCTATGATTAGGAACAAGACAAGGGTGCCCACTCTCACCACTATTATTCAACATAGTTTTGGAAGTTTTAGCCACGACAATCAGAGAAGAAAAAGAAATAAAAGTAATCCAAATTGGAAAAGAAGAAGTAAAACTGTCATTGTCACTGTTTGCAGATGACATGATACTATACATGGAAAATCCTAAAGATGCGACCAGAAAACTACTAGAGCTAATCAATGAATTTGTTAAAGTCTCAGGATACAAAATTAATGTACAGAAAGCTCTGGCATTCCTATATGCTAACAACAAAAAATTAGAGAAATTAAGGAAACACTCCCATTTATCATTGCAACCAAAAGAATAAAATACCTAGGAATAAACCTACATAAGGAGGCAAAAGACCTTTATGCAGAAAACTATTAGACACTGATGAAAGAAATCAAAGACGATAAAAAGAGATAGGGAGATATACCATGTTCTTGGATTGGAAGAATCAATATTGTGAAAATGACGATACTACCCAAAGCAATATACAGATTCAATGCAATCTGTATCAAATTGTCAATGGCATTTCTCACAGAGCTAGAGAAAAACATTTTACAATTTGTATGGAAACACAGAAGACCCTGAATAGGCAAAGCAATCTTGAGAAAGAAAAGTGGAGCTGGAGGAATCAGGCTCCCTGACTTCAGACAATACTATGATGCTACGGTAATCAAGACAGTATGGTACTGGCACAAAAACAGAAATATAGACCAATGGAACAGGATAGAAAGCCCAGAGATAAACCTATGCACATATGGTCACCTTATCTTTCGCAAACGAGGCAAGAATATACAATGGAGAAAGGACAGCCTCTTCAATAAGTGGTGCTGGGAAAATTGGACAGCTATACATAAAAGAATGAAATTAGAATACTTCCTAACACCGTACACAAAAATAAACTCAAAATGGATTAAAGACCTAAATGTAACACCAGACACTATAAAACTCTTAGAGGAAAACAGGCAGAACACTGTGTGACATAAATCAAAGCAAGATCTTTTTTGATCAACCTCTTAGAGTTATGGAAATAAAATCGAAAATAAACAAATTGGACCTAATGAAACTTCAAAGCTTTTGCACAGCAAAGGAAACCATAAACAAGATGAAAAGGCAACCCTCAGAATGGGAGAAAATATTTGCAAAGGAAGCAACTGACAAAGGATTAATCTCCAAAATATATAAGCAGTTCATGCAGCTCAATATCAGAGAAAACAAGGAACCCAATCCAAAAATGGGTGGAAGACCTAAATGGACATTTCTCCAAAGAAGATATACAGAGTGCCAACAAACACATGAAAAGATGCTCAACATCACTAATCATTAGAGAAATGCAAATCAAAACCACAGTGTGGTATGATCTCACACTGATCAGAATGGCCATTATCTACAAACAATAAATGCTGGGTAGGATGTGGAGAAAAGGGAACCCTCTTGCACTGTTTGTGGAATTTAAATTGCCACTATCGATAACAGTATGGAGGTTCCTTAAAAAACTGAAAATAGAGCTACCATATGACCCTGCAATCCCACTACCTGACATATACCCTGAGAAAACTGTAATTCAAAAAGAGACATATACCACAATGTTCATTGCAGCACTACTTACAATAGCCCGTACATGGAAGCAATCTAAATGTCCATTGACAGATTAATGGATAAAGAAGGTGTGGCACTTATATACAATGGAATATTACTCAGCCATAAAAAGAAACGAAATTGAGTTATTTGTAATGAGTTGTATGGACCTATATTCTGTCATACAGAGTGAAGTAAGTCAGAAAAAGAAAGACAAATACCACATGCTAATGTACATATATGGAATCTAAAAAAAAAAATTAAAAAAAAACCCAAAAAACGGTACTGATGAACCTAGTGGCAGGGCAGGAATAAAGATGCAGATGTAGAGAATGGACTTGAGGACACGAGGTGGGGTGGGAGGGGAAGCTGGGACAAAGTGAGAGAGTAGCATTGACATATACACTACCAAACGTAAAATGGATGGCTAGTGGGAAGCTGCTGCATATCACAGGGAGATCAGCTCGGTGCTTTGTGAGAACTTAGAGGGGTGGGATAGGGAGTGTGGGAGAGAGATGCAAGAGGGAGGGGATATGGGGATATATGTATACTTATAGCTGATTCACTTTGTTGTACAGCAGAAAGTAATGCAACATTGTAAAGCAATTATACTCCAGTAAAGATATTAAAAAAATAAAAAATAGTAAAAAAAAAAAAAAGCTGAGCATTTCACTTAATGTAACTTATACTTTAACTAAAAATAAATTAATACAAAGAAGAAAAAGTAACCTCAATATATAGTAATTCAAAACAAATGAAAGATAGAAAATAATCATATGTAAACCTCACCTAGCAAAAAGCAAAACATTATTTGCCAAAGACTTTCATTTCAACATTTTTAAAATGTCTGTGCCCATTTTTTTCATAACTCAGGCTAAGTCATTGGGAAAATTATACTTACTGGAGGCAGTAAAGTCATTATTTTGTGGCAATAATTTATTGTGCTTTAATTTTTATTATGAAATGAAAATCATTTATAAATTTCTATACTTTATTTCCTTTAGTAACAGTACTTTATTAAAGTCATAATTTTATATACAAAATTTATGCATAAGCTAAATCTGACTTTGGATCAGATCAGTGTGATCAGGCTATAAGTAACAGTGTGGTTCAGATGTCCTGGCACTTTCGCTGCAGACCTCACCACTGTCTGTAATTGCTCAATGGATCAGTGCACAGCACATTTTGATGGTCCACCTCAGTTTATGTTGTTGCCATCAGTATATTATGATTTGTCACGTACTGTTTTTAAAATGATTTGAAATCCCCAAAGGGAAGCTTCTTTGCTGCCACCTACTACCCTTGGCAGATGCAGCAACTAGCCTACTCAGAAATTTCAAAGCTGAAAATATAAAACAATACAGAAGTTGACATACTTTCCTCTGTTCTCTGATTGAGTTAATAAATTCCCTGCTTTCTAATGTAATATATTCAATATCTTTTTAAAAATTGAAGTATAGTTGATTTACAGTATTAGTTTCAGTGTACAACATAGTGATTCAATATTTTTGTAGGTTATACTCCATTTAAAGGTATTATAAAATATGGGCTATATTCCATGTGCTGTGCAGTATATCCTTGTAGCTTATTTATTTTATACGTAGTAGTTTGTATCTCTCCGTCCCCTACCACTATCTTGCCCCTCCCTCCACCCCTCTGTCCACTAGTAACCACTAGTTTGTTCTTTATATCTGTGGATCCATTTCTGTTTTGTTATATTCATTTGTTTGTTTCATGTTTTAGATTCCAGTCAATGTTTTTTTTTTAATTACAAATAAAAAGAAGACTTAGTTTATTTCTTTGAAGTTCTGATTTTGTCTTTAGCTAATCACTAATGATATGAGCTGTTTTTCAGAAGAGGATAGGCTGCAGTCAGGATGGCTAGATATTTTGTTATAGAAGGAACAATAATGTCACAAGTCTCCCCTGGTGTGTAGCTGAGCTTTTAATGGCTAAACTAAAAACACTGAACCTCTGTAGCAGAATCTGAAATAGGGACTCTAGATTAAACTTTTTATCTCAGGTGACTTTTTCAGTTTCATCTCTGAGACAGATTTCTACCTTGAAGCTTAAAATATGGGTCAGAAAAATAAAGAAGTACGTCACATGATAAAATTAGCTTCTCTCACTGGGGAGGTAGGAAATAAGATATTACATGTCCTACACAAAGGCTGTGCCTATACTCACCCGTCTTAAACCTCTTAACCATATCATCTTAAACCTTAAGCCACCTCATCCTATTACTGTTTATTCCTAAATTAGGCAACTTGGCTGAACTAGCTTATTTCTACTTACAGTGCCAATAATGATGCAGTTTTTCTTCTCTGTGGTGTGATGTTGTTGATGGTAATAATGTAATTTTAAAGCTTTTCACTAATTTCTTTCCACAGCAACTGTTGTATCTTCTTTTTCCCTCCCTAATCCAACTCCTGTAGTTTTAATAGGAACAAAATGAAAACATGATTCTATATAATTATAAAATGACACTGTTTTGACTATAACTAGGTCTTAAACCTGCTAACATATTTTCTATATGTCCTTTTGAACCACATTCCTTAGAAGAAAGGAATATGTTTAGGTTTCTAATGAAGCTATCAACCTCAAGCGTGTGACTCTTATTCTTTATCTAAAATTAATTGTGTAACCTTGTATAATGATTTTCTAAAATGAATCCATTTCTCAGCTGCCCATATTATATACTGATATATCCAAGAATAAGATATGTGTGTGTGTGTGTGTGTGTGTTTTCTGAGTGATAGCTATCCCTGCATTGCATTTACAAAGTGTATGTAAAATGCTCGAAATAAATCATCCATTCTTAATTTAGCAAAACTATCAGGAATATAAATAGAATTATATATCTGGAGAATATATGTAGGCATAAACACAGACATAAGACATCAAAGATAGGTTTTTAGCAGATGCTGATTAAAACAAAAGTAGTTTAGTCCTCTGTTTATATGTTTGCTTAGAAAAGCACTAAAACATTACTTCAAACAACTCTATGTGTTTTCTTATCACTAAAGCACAACAGCATAATGGTAAAATATGCCAATAATTCTAACAATGTGCCTTTATAGTTATACTTTAGTAATATTAAATATTTAATAATGTATCCTTTACATTGATACTTAAGGATAGAGTAAAACAAATCACTGATTAATAGAATTACTCAGCAATAAAATAAGTAAATAATTTTGTTCATTTATATTTTAAAAAACCTTTTTACTGACAGCTGATGTCATAGCTCAATACATTATTTTGGGTGAACTGTGGGTATAGAGGAAAGGCAGGTGTCCACGAAGAAGGTAAAACTGTCACACAACAGATGAGATACAAAACAATATATTTAAAACTTAATATTAAATAATTGAACAAGTTCTCTATAGTAGTGGTAAGACCAATGATCTAAGAAGGCTGAAAAAGTAAAAACAAGCTTATTTCATTTTTGTAGCAGGCTCATATATCAGAATGCAGGTTCATTTAAAATAAACTTGTAAGAAAATGATCAAGCAAAGGCTACAAAAACACATGAGTCTCTTTGGAGCTGTAGCAACTGTCATTTTGCAAAAAATTGCTAGTTGTATCTGTTAAGTGCCACAGGGCACACAGATTCTTTAAACATGCTCACTGTCTTAAAGTACTTACAATCTGGTTGAACAGATAGGACCTGAACAAACAAAAGTACAAATCAGGAAGGTATAACATAAGTGTCAAGAACAGGTGGAAATTTTTTCTATTGAAATTCAAAGGGAAAAAAATGACTGGTTAGAACTTCACGTGAAACCTTGAAACAATCTCAGAGAAAAAAAGTAATGATGAAATGTTCTGATTTTGGTTAAAGGTAACATAGTTTCCTTAGATAATACTAAATTGATAGTGTAGCATCAGGGCCTCTAAAGACCTTATATACAAGCCATAGAATAATTTCAAAGAAATACATTTAAAGTGATAAAAATATATGCAATATAGAAGCAATAAACACAATAAATTCTAGTTTGTATCCTCTTGAATACCTTTATAGTGTGTATTAGGAAGCATACTTCATAGTAAAACAATGAAAATTCAGACAAAAGAGGAGTTGTTGAGTTTTGAAATTTCCCTTTACATACATAATCAGGTCACATTGGTTTATTGGAGAGAGAGAGAGGGAAAGAGAGAGAGAGGGAGAGATAGGAAGAGAGAGAGAAAGTTCCTATTAGTGATAGAACACATTCGTTACTTAAAATTAAATTCCAATTATAATTACTTTTATGTAGGCATAAAAATAACTAATGGAAGTTAGTGGCTTAACTCAATAAAGGTTGCTTTCTTGATTGAATCACAGTCTAGTATTGGTCAGACTACTCTCTTAAGTTTTTCCCTCCATGAGATGAGTCAAGGTGTTGGTTTCTTCCTTAATTTGTCTCTGCTGTCTCCCTCCTAGGCTTTCACTTTCAGCTCCTTAGATAAAGGAAAGAGAGAAGATAGATACTCATGGTGGGTATCTTAGTATCTAGACTTGTAATATTCAATATTCCTACCCACATTCACTATTTGGTGCTATTTAGATGTAAGGTAGGGAATAGAAATGAAGCCCGTGTGAAAGAAATTATACCAAAAAAGAATTGAAATAACTAACATGGGAAGACAGGCAAAATCAGACAAAACTGAATAGAATAATTTTTTTCCTTAAGGTACTTTGTTGAAAGGCCAACAATTTTTTCCAACATATTTATAATTTTTCTTGATGAAAATAACATAATAAACAGGAAAGTATTTGAAGATATAATAAAAGTGTTTCCAGAGTCCTGAAATGGCACTGCATTTCTCAGGTGAACAACAAAAATAATCAGCATGGTGATATATTCTAGTAAAGTTTTCTAAACTTTGTAAACAATAGCAAAAATCATGCATATCCCCTCACAGGAAAACAACAACTACAACAATAACAACCACAAACAAATTTTGAATATTGAATTAATTTAGTATAAACTGTGGTGATTGCAGAAAACAATATAGAAAAGAATGTTATACGCTTTGACAATTTATTATAGGAGACAGGATAGTGTAAATAGGAGAATGTAAGATGTTAATTTCACACACTTCTCTGTTTTATAGCATAAAATTTATAGATAGAGTTAAATGTGTAAGTACTTAGAGAAATCAAATGCCTTATTGTTTTAATCCCTTTAAACTTTAGAGGTATATTGTGTATATACATATTCCTTGTTAAGAAAATACTTATCTGAAATTCAGCAGTTTCTCCAAATTCTTTTGTCTTACAAAGGAATGTAATGCATTTGAGTATTTTTTTCATTTTTATAAGCAAGTATAATCCAATTGCATTTTATTAAGTTCTTTTTAATATGTAGCTCTTTATAGGCAAAGAGAAATGTCTATAATTTTGCTTAAAAAGCTTCATTGTGACAATTTGTGAGTAAAGAGATTTCAAGTGATATTGTAATTCCTTTTTCATTTTTTCAGAGTGCTTGGTATTTTTCTGAAAGTCATGTGTTTATCTAAAAATAAATAAAGTTCTTTTAAAAGACTGTGGGTTACCCAGATATGTAGAAATACTTCCACTAGAAAATCAACTTTTGAAAATAGTAGACCAATGTTTTTGCATATATGTCCTTGGCATTCTTTTTCAGTGCTACTTTACAAGTAAAGCAAAAAGGGCTTGATGAAGTTCAGAAATCATGTTGAATGAAAGTAAGGAAAAAATCAGAAATGTTAGTTTAGGTACTTGAGTATTACGATGTGAAAATAACAACTGATGCTTTTACTTTGAAATATTTATTAACTTAATGTAAAAACTAAAATTAGGCTAAGGGAGAACAGACCATTGCAGTCTAGTTGAAAGCAATTATATGTCTACTCATATTATTTGTTAAGATAGCTCAAATGAGAAAATTATAGAGTACTCCTAAAATCATAGGTCCAATGTTGATGATGAAGCTTAAATAATAAAAATATTTATTTAGTTAGTATCAGTATCACAGATATCTGGCTTGAACTCCATGAAGCTCGTTTGTATATACAGTTAATTATAACACCTTTCACCTGTTACAGAGCACAGTTTTTTAACCCAGAAGATGTATAAATTGAGATTAAATTTAAGTTGTTAAAAACTAAACAGATTATCAATTCATGAATCAATTGTATACTTGTTTGAGATTTTTGGATATATAAAATATGGAATTTTAAAATGCTGACAAAGAAAGAAAGAAAAAAGAAGGAAGGGAGGGAGGAAGAGAGAGAGGCGGAGGTAAGGGTGAGTAGGGGAGGGAGAGAAATGAAGGAAAGAAGGAAGAAAGAAGGGAAAAATTAATATAGGTATAACAGAAAATGAGTTTAGTAAGAAAAGAGCAATAACACAGTGGTTGCCTGGAGGGGAAATCTCATCTGCTGTAATAAACATCAAGGAAAGAGGCCAAGGTGAATTTTTCTTTTATTTTTTTTTACATCTTTATTAGAGTATAATTACTTTACAGTGGTGTGTTAGTTTCTGCTTTATAACAAAGTGAATCATTTATACATATACATATGTTCCCATATCTCCTCCCTCTTGCATCTCCCTCCCTCCCACCCTCCCTATCCCACCCCTCCAGGTGGTCACAAAACACCGAGCTGATCTCCCTGTGCTATGTGGCTGCTTTCCACTAGCTATCTATTTTACGTTTGGTAGTGTATATATGGCCATGCCACTCTCTCACTTTGTCACAGCTTACCCTTCCGCCACCCCATATCCTCAAGTCCCTTCTCTAGTAGGTCTGTGTCTTTATTCCCGTCTTACCACTAGGTTCTTCATGACATTTTTTTCTTATATTCCATATATATGTGTTAGCATACGGTATTTGTCTTTCTCTTTCTGACTTACTTCATTCTGTGTGACAGACTCTAGGTCCATCCACCTCACTTCAAATAACTCAATATCGTTTCTTTTTATGGCTGAGTAATATTCCATTGTATATATGTGCCATATCTTCTTTATCCATTCATCCGATGATGGACACTTAGGTTGCTTCCATGTCCTGGCTATTGTAAATAGAACATTTTGGTACATGACTCTTTTTGAATTATGGTTTTCTCATGGTAATGGGATTGCTGGGTCATATGGTAGTTCTATTTGTAGTTTTTTAAGGAACGTCCATACTGTTCTCCATAGTGGCTGTACCAATTCACATTCCCACCAGCAATGCAAGAGTGCTCCCTTTTCTCCACACCCTCTCCAACATTTATTGTTTCTAGATTTTTTGATGATGGCCATTCTGACCGGTGTGAGATGATGTCTCATTGTAGTTTTGATTTGCATTTCTCTAATGATTAATGATGTTCAGCATTCTTCCATGTGTTTGTCGGCAATCTGTATATCTTCTTTGGAGAAATGTCTCTTTAGGTCTTCTGCCCATTTCTTGATTGGGTTGTTTCTTTTTTTGTGATTGAGCTGCATGAGGTACTTATAAATTTTGGAGATTAATCCCTTGTCAGTTGCTTCACTTGCAAATATTTTCTCCCATTCAGAGGGTTGTCTTTTCGTCTTGTTTATGGTTTCCTTTGCTGTGCAAAAGCTTTGAAGTTTCGTTAGGTCGCATTTGTTTATTTTTGTTTTTATTTCCATTTCTCTAGGAGGTGGGTCAAAAAGGATCTTGCTGTGATTTAGGTCATAGAGTGTTCTGCCTATGTTTTCCTCTAAGAGTTTGATAGTTTCTGGCCTTACATTTAGGTCTTTAATCCATTTTGAGCTTATTTTTGTGTATGGTGTTAGGGAGTGATCTAATCTCATACTTTTACATGTATCTGTCCAGTTTTCCCAGCACCACTTATTGAAGAGCCTGTCCTTTCTCCACTGTACATTCCTGCCTCCTTTATCAAAGGTAAGGTGACCATATGTGCGTGGGTTTATCTCTGGGCTTTCTATCCTGTTCCATTGATCTATATTTCTGTTTTTGTGCCAGTACCATACTGTCTTGATTACTGTAGCTTTGTAGTATAGACTGAAGTCAGGGAGCCTGATTCCTCCAGCTCCGTTTTTCGTTCTCAAGATTGCTTTGGCTATTTGGGGTCTTTTGTGTTTCCATACAAATTGTGAAATTTTTTGTTCTAGTTCTGTGAAAAATGCCAGTGGTAGTTTGATAGGGATTGCATTGAATCTGTAGATTGCTTTGGGTAGTAGAGTCATTTTCACAATGTTGATTCTTCCAATCCAAGAACATGGTATATCTCTCCATCTATTTGTATCACCTTTAATTTCTTTCATCAGTGTCTTATAATTTTCTGCATACAGGTCTTTTGTCTCCTTAGGTAGGTTTATTCCTAGATATTTTTTTATTTCTGTTGCAATGGTAAATGGGAATGTTTTCTTGATTTCACTTTCAGATTTTTCATCATCAGTGTATAGGAATGCCAGAGATTTCTGTGCATTAATTTTGTATCCTGCTACTTTACCAAATTCAATGATTAGCTCTAATAGTTTTGTGGTAGCATCTTTAGGATTCTCTATGTATAGTATCATGTCATCTGCAAACAGTGACAGCTTTACTTCTTCTTTTCCAATTTGGATTCCTTTTATTTCCTTTTCTTCTCTGATTGCTGTGGCTAAAACTTCCAAAACTATGTTGAATAAGAGTGGTGAGAGTGGAAAACCTTGTCTTGTTCCTGATCTTAGTGGAAATGGTTTCAGTTTTTCACCATTTAGGGCGATGTTGGCTGTGGGTGTGTCATATATGGCCTTTATTATGTTGAGGAAAGTTCCCTCTATGCCTACTTTCTGGAGGGTTTTTATCATAAATCGGTGTTGAATTTTGTCAAAAGCTTTCTCTGCATCTATTGAGATAATCATATGGTTTTTCTCTTTCAATTTGTTATTATGGTGTATCACATTGATTGATTTGCATATTTTGTAGAATCCTTGCATTCCTGGAATAAACCCCACTTGATCATGGTGTATGATCCTTTTAATGTGCTTTTGGATTCTGTTTGCTAGTATTTTGTTGAGGATTTTTGCATCTATGTTCATCACTGATACTGGCCTGTAGTTTTCTTTCTTTGTGACATCCTTCTCTGCTTTCGGTATCAGGGTGATGGTGGCCTCATAGAATGAGTTTGGGAGTGTTCCCCCTTCTGCTATATTTTGGAAGAGTTTGAGAAGGATAGGTGTTAGCTCTTCTCTAATTGTTTGATAGAATTTGCCTGTGAATCCTGGGCTTCTGTTTGTTGGAAGATTTTTAATCACATTTTCAATTTCAGTGCTTGTGATTGGTCTGTTCATATTTTCTATTTCTTCCTGATTCAGTCTTGGCAGGTTGTGCATTTCTAAAAATTTGTCCATTTCTTCCAGGTTGTCCATTTTATTGGCATAGAGTTGCTTTTAGTAATCTCTCATGATCTTTTGTATTTCTGCAGTGTCAGTTGTTACTTCTCCTTTTCATTTCTAATTCTGTTGATTTGAGTCTTCTCCCTTTTTTTCTTGATGAGTCTGGCTAATGGTTTATCAATTTTGTTTATCTTCTCAAAGAAACAGCTTTTAGTTTTATCGATCTTTGCTATCGTTTGCTTCATTTCTTTTTCATTTATTTCTGATCTGATCTTTATGATTTCTTTCCTTTTGCTAACTTTGGGGTTTTTTTGTTCTTTTTCTGATTGCTTTACATGCAAGGTTAGGTTGTTTATTCGAGATGTTTACTGTTTCTTAAGGTAGGATTATATTGCTATAAACTTCCCTCTTAGACTGCTTTTGCTGCATCCCATAGGTTTTGGCTCGTCGTGTGTCCACTGTCATTTGGTTCGAGGTATTTTTTGATTTCCTCTTTGATTTCTTCAGTGATCACTTCGTTATAAAGTAGTGTATTGTTTAGCCTCCATGTGTTTGTATTTTTTACAGATCTTTTCCTGTAATTGATATCTAGTCTCATAGCATTGTGGTCGGAAAAAATACTTGATACAATTTCAATTTTCTTAAATTTACCAAGGGTTGATTTGTGACCCAAGAGATGATCTATCCTGGAGAATGTTCCATGAGCACTTGAGAAAAATGTGTATTCTGTTGTTTTTGGATGGAGTGTTCTATAAATATCAATTAAGTCCGTCTTGTTTAATGTATCATTTAAAGCTTCTGTTTCCTTATTTATTTTCATTTTTGATGATCTGTCCATTGGTGAAAGTGGTGTGTTAAAGTCCCCTACTATGAATGTGTTACTGTTGATTTCCTCTTTTATGGCTGTTAGCATTTGCCTGATGTATTGAGGTGTTCCTATGTTGGGTACATAAATATTTACAATTTTTATATTCTCTTCTTGGATCGATCCCTTGATCATTATGTAGTGTCCTTCTTTGTCTCTTCTAATAGTCTTTATTTTAAAGTCTATTTTGTCTGATATGAGAATTGCTACTCCAGCTTTCTTTTGTTTTCCATTTGCATGGAATATCTTTTTCAATCCCCTCACTTTCAGTCTGTTTGTGTCTCTAGGTCTGAAGTGGGTCTCTTGTAGACAGCATATATATGGGTCTTGTTTTTGTATCCATTCAGCCAGTCTGGGTCTTTAGGTGGGAGTATTTAATCCATTTACATTTAAGGTAGTTATCGATATGTATGTTCCTATGCCCATTTTCTTAATTGTTTTGGGTTTGTTATCGTATGTCTTTTCCTTTTTTTTTGTTTCTTATCTAGAGAAGTTCCTTTAGCATTTGTCATAAAGCTGGTTTGGTGGTGCTGAACTGTCTCTGCTTTTGCTTTTGCTTGTCTGTAAAGGTTTTAATTTCTCCATCAAATCTGAATGAGATCCTTGCTGGGTAGAGTAACCTTGGTTGTAGGTTTCTCTCCTTCATCACTTTAAACATGTCCTACTAGTCCCTTCTGGCTTGCAGAGTTTCTGCTGAAAGATCAGCTGTTAACCTTATGGGGATTCCCTTGTGTGTTATTTGTTGTTTTTCCCTTGCTGCTTTTAGTATGTTTTCTTTGTATTTAATTTTTGACAGTTTGATTAAGATGTGTTTTGGCGTATTTCTCCTTGGATTTATCCTGTATGGGACTCTCTGTGCTTCCTGTACTTGATTAACTATTTCCTTCCCCACGTTAGGGAAGTTTTCAACTATAATCTCTTCAAATATTTTCTCAGTCCCTTTCTTTTTCTCTTCCTCTTCTGGTACCCCTGTAGTTCGAATGTTGGTGTGTTTAATGTTGTCCGAGACGTCTCTGAGACTGTCTTCAGTTCTTTTCATTCTTTTTTTCTTTATTTTGCTCTGCAGTAGTTATTTCCATTATTTTATCTTCCAGGTCACTTATCCGTTCTTCTGCCTCTGTTATTCTGCTATTGATCCCATCTAGAGTATTTCAGTTTCATTTATTGTGGTGTTCATCGTTGCTTGTTTCATCTTTTGTTCTTCTATATCCTTGTTAAATGTTTCTTGCGTTTTCTCTATTCTATTTCCAAGATTTTGGGTTATCTTTACTATCATTATTCTGAATTCTTTTTCAGGTAGACTGCCTATTTCCTCTTCATTTGTTAGGTCTGGTGGGTCTTTATCTTGCTCCTTCATCTGCTGTGTGTTTTTCTGTCTTCTCATTTTGCTTGTCTTACTGTGTTTGGGGGTCTCCTTTTTGCAGGCTGCCGGTTCGTAGTTCCCGTTGTTTTTGGTGTCTGTCCCCAGTGGGTAAAGTTGGTTCAGTGGGTTGTGTAGGCTTCCTGGTGGAGGGGACTAGTGCCTGTGTTCTGGTGGATGAGGCTGGATCTTGTCCTTCTGGTGGGCAGGCCTATGTCTGGTGTTGTGTTTTGGGGTGTCTGTGGACTTTTTATGATTTTAGGCAGCCTCTCTGCTAATGGGTGGGGTTGTGTTCCTGTCTTGCTAGTTGTTTGGTATAGAGTGTCCAGCACTGTAGCTTGCTGGTCGCTGAGTGAAGCTGGGTGTTGGTGTTGAGATGGAGATATCTGGGAGATTTTCGTCGTTTGATATTATGTGGAGCTGGGAGGTCTCTTGTGGACCAGTGTCCTGAACTTGGCTCTCCCACCTTAGAGGCACATCACTGACTCCTGGCTGCAGCATCAAGAGCCTCTCATCCACACGGCTCAGAATAAAAGGGAGAAAAAGAAGAAAGAAAGAAAGAGAGAAAGAAAGAGAGAAAGAGAGAGAAACCGAAAGAGAGAGAGAGAGAGAAACCGAAAGAGAGAGAGAGAGACCGAAAGAGAGAGAGAGAGACCGAAAGAGAGAGAGAGAGAGAGCAAGAGAGAGAGGGAGGGAGGAAGGAAGAAAGAGGATAAAATAAAATAAAGTAAGATAAAATAAAGTTATTAAAATAAAAAATAATTATTAAGGAAAAATATATTTTTTTTAAGAAAACAAAAACAGAGGGAAAGAACCTTAGGACAAATGGTGAAAGCAAAGCTATACAGACACAATCTCACAAAGAAGCATACACATACACACTCACAAAAAGAGGAAAAGGGGAAAAAATCATAAATCTTGCTCTCAAAGTCCACGTCCTCAATTTGGGATGATTCGTTGTCTATTCCTATATTCCACAGATGCAGGGTACATCAGGTTGATTGTGGAGCTTTAATCCGCTGCTTCTGAGGCTGCTGGGAGAGATTTCCCTTTCTCTTCTTTGTTCGCACAGCTCCTGGGGCTCAGCTTTGGATTTGTCCCTGCCTCTGCGTGTAGGTTGCTGGAGGGCGTCTGTTCTTTGCTCAGACAGGACGGAGTTAAAGGAGCAGCTGCTTCGGGGGCTCTGGCTCACTCAGGCGTGGGGAGGGAGGGGTGCAGATACGGGACGAGCCTGCAGCGGCAGAGGCCAGCAGGACGTTGCACCAGCCTGAGGCGCACCGTGTGTTCTCCCGGGTAAGTTGTCCCTGGATCCCTGGACCCTGGCAGTGGCGGGCTGCACAGGCTCCCCAGAAGGGAGGTGTGGATAGTGCCCTGTGCTCGCACACAGGCTTCTTGGTGGCGGCAGCAGCAACCTTAGCGTTTCATGCCCGTCTCTGGGGTCTGCGCTGTTAGCTGCAGCTCGTAGCCGTCTCTGGAGGTCCTTTAAGCAGCGCTCTTAATCCCCTTTCCTCGCGCGCACCAGGAAACAAAGAGGGAAGAAAAAGTCCCTTGCCTCTTCGGTAGGTCCAGACTTTTCCCCAGACTCCCTCCCGGCTAGCTGTGGTGCACTCACCCCTGCAGGCTGTGTTCTTGCCGCCAACCCCAGTCCTCTCCCTGGGATCTGACGAAAGCCCGAGCCTCAGCTCCCAGGCCCCGCCCACCCCAGCAGGTGAGCAGACAAGCCTCTCGGGCTGGTGAGTGCCAGTCAGCACCATTCCTCTGTGCAGGAATCTCTCCGCTTTGCCCTCCGCACTCCTGTTGCTGCGCTCTCCTCCACGGCTCTGAAGCTTTCCCCCTCCGCCACCCGCAGTCTCTGCCCGTGAAGGGGCTTCTAGTGTGTGGAAACTTTTCCTCCTTCACAGCTCCCTCCCACTGGTGCAGGTCCTGTCCCTATTTTTTTTGTCTCTGTTTATTGTTTTTTCTTTTGCCCTACCCAGGTACGTGGGGAGTTTCTTGCCTTTTGGGAGGTCTGAGGACTTCTGCCAGCGTTCAGTAGGTGTTCTGTAGGAGTTGTTCCACTGGTGTATTTCTGGTGTATCTCTGGGGAGGAAGGTGATCTCTGCGTCATACTCTTCCACCATCTTCCCCCTCCTCTTAACTTTCTTTTCCGTTATCCCCACTAGGTCGAGTTTTATAAGGACACCTTCTCAAGAGGGCTCATGGCCCTCTTCCAGCAATGGCATCACTTTGACGTCTGCTTCCATCATCACATCTTCTCTCTGAACAATTTTCTTGCTCTAAAAGAAATTGAACAAGAAAGTTGTTAATTACACCTGGTCACCTTCCCTGCTGTTATATGGAATTGCTCTAAAGACTTTCTGGTTAAAAAGCGATTGGTTAGAGATTTATGTAACATGCAAATTGAGATAGTGGCAGACAGTCTCTAAAGGTGTTTGGAGTAAGCTCTGAAGGAGGACATTTTGTTAATTTTATGAGTATTTTTAGCTTTTCATCTCTCAGACTGAGTGTAATGGAGACCTATCTTTTACTTTCCATTAAGCCAATCAAGAAGCATGTTGAAATGAAATTTGCTGTTAAAGATGAAGAAAGTTGCAGATGGTAGCTCTTTGATTCGAAACTGGGAGTATGTAGATTATAGGAGTATAGAATTTTACATAGGAATAATAAATGTGAGGTCTTTTGCAGAACAGGAGGGAATGAAAGAAAAACTACTAGCTTCAAATGAGAAGACTTTATTTTTTCCTCAAGATATTTTTTCCTCAAGATATTTAGATCTGCTAATGTGGTTGCTTTATTCAAATCAAGACAAGAAGCCTCAAAGTTAAATTAGATCCACGGACTTCCTTGGTGGCGCAGTGGTTAAGAATTCACCTCCCAATGCAGGGGACGTGTCTTCCATCTCCGGTCAGGGAACTAGATTCCACACGCATGCCGCAACTAAGAGTTCGCATGCCATAACTAAGACCTGGCACAACCAAAAATAAATAAATAAATAAATTTTTTTTTAAAAGTTAGATCAGGTCCAAAAGCACTGTGTTATGTTGACCTTGTATTCCACTCATCTACATAGATACTTAGACTTCATCAAAATTAAAACTTACACTCTTTGAAAACCACTAAGAAAATGAAAACATAAGTTGCAGAATGGGAGATATTGTTTGTGAAACATATATCTGATAAAGGACTTGTATCTAAAAATGTCAAGAGCTCGTACAAATGAATAACGAAAAGCTGAAAGAATTAATCTCAATGGACTAAATATTTATATAGGCTCTATTTTGAAAAAGTTATATAGAGGTACACATGAAACGATACTCAAAATCGTTAGCCATTAGGCAAATGCAAACAAGAACCACAGAGAGATACAACTACACTCCCATTAGAATATCTACAATTAGAAATGCTGATAATAACAAGTATTGAAAATATGTGGATTGATTTGACCTCTCATATATCACAGGTATATCATTGATATATAAGTGAAATAAAGACATATGCCAACACAAAAAATGTGTAAGCAGATATTCTACATTATTCATAATAGCCAAAACCTGGAAGCAAACCAAATGTCTATTAGTCATGGAAGAATACAAAACCTGTGTTATAGCAATACTGTAAATACTACTCAGCAACAAAAATGGAACAAAGTGTTGATACCACCAACAACATGAATGAATCTTCAAAGCATTATGCTAAGTGAAATTAGGCAGACACAAAATACTATTATATGATTATATTTGTATGATTTTATAGACATGTCAAATCTGTAGATTAAGTGGAATGTTGGCTGCATGACATAGGGTATGGCTGATTACCTGGGGTAAGAGGGAACTCTTTGGGGAGATGGCATCATTCTATATCTTGATTTTGGTGGTAGTTGCACAAGAGTATATGTTTATCAAAACACATTGAACTCTAAACTTAAAATCACTGAACTTTATTTTATATAAATTATATCTTAATCAAGTGGATTAAACAGCAAATTAATCAATATTATGTGATTTTCAAATGAAGAATATACATTTCAACCAAATTAATGCATACCCCTAGCCTCTTCCCTAGACCCAGTATCTCTAGAAGTAAAGCTCAGGAATCAATGTGTTTGAAAATCTTGCCATGGACTCTCATTACTGTTTAAAACATATCTCAATAGTGTATTACATATACACTTTGGAAGAGACTATAAAGAAAATAAAAACACAAGTTAGAAAGTTAGAGAGACTAGGGAAAATATTTACAAATCATATGTCTGATTAAGAATTAATCCAAATTAGACAAAGTATAAAGAAATCCTTCAAAACTCAATTATATAAAAAAACTCAGGGCTTCCCTGGTGGCGCAGTGGTTGGGAGTCCGCCTGCTGATGCAGGGGGCGCGGGTTCGTGCCCCGGTCCGGGGAGAATCCCACGTGCCGCGGAGTGGCTGGGCCCGTGGGCCATGGCCGCTGGGCCTGTGCGTCCGGAACCTGTGCTCCGCGGCGGGAGAGAAAACTCAATTATAAGAAAACAAAATACCCAAATATTTTAAAAAGCACAAAAATTTGAATAGGCCCATTACCATAGAAGATACATAAATGACAAGCATTGGAAAACTATCAATATCAATAGTTATTAGGAAAGTACAAATTAAACCAAAATGAGATAACAGTACACACCCTACACACCAATTACAATAACTTAAACCAAAGAGACTGACCATATGAAATTTTAGTAATCATATGGCGGAATTGAAACTCTCAAACCTGGTCATGAGAATGTAAAATTTTGTTACTACTTTGGAAAATAATTTGCGAGTTTCTTAACGTGTAAACAGACACCTGTCATACAATCCAGCCATTGCATTCAGGAGCATTTACCCAAGGGAAAACAAAGACTTTTACACAAATGCATATAGTAGCTTTATTTGTAATAACCAAAATTTTTCATCTGTAGGTGAATAAACTGTCAAATAGCAATACAACATTATACTATTCAGCCATACATGAATGTACTATTGATATATAGTACCGTATAGATGGGTCTCGAAATAATTATGCTGAGCAAAAAGACTAGACAAAAAAGAGTACATAATACATTAGTTATCTTATATAATTCTAGAAAACACAAATTATAGTGACAGAACAGAGATCAGTGATGTCTGGGGAAGGGGATTCAAGGAGTGGTAGAAAGGAGGCATTATAAAGTGGCACAAGGAAATTTTTGAAGGTGATAGGTATGTTTAGTATCCTGATTATGGTGACCATTTCATGGGTGTATGCAAATGTCAAGAGTTATCAAATTACACACTTTAAATATATGCATCTTATTGCATGCCAAGCATACCTCAAATTAAAAAATTAAATTAAAAGATGCAGGAGAAAAAACCTCCTAGATTTTCTGAGTATTTGGCTGATATGGTAACCAATAATGCAGGAGTAGTCCAATATGTGGGATTTCACTTGTAAGAAATAATGAGTATTTTAGAATGTTTTCTTTCCTTCACATTCTTCCCAGCATGTCACTTGTATTTAATAATTTAATGGCTATGAATTTGTCTTAAATTGCTTTGTAAAGAAAATAAATTGGTTTCAAAAGCAACCAGTGATTCATTAGCAGGTGGTGACTTTTAGTAGCTGATAATTCTTTTAAAATTCTAGCTAAATAGTGATGTCAAGTTATTAAAGTTTGTACTTTAAAAGTGTTAAGCACTATAATCACCCTCTGAGCTATATATCTTTGTTAACTGCTATAACACCAGAGTGTTTTTTTGTCCCTTCCTATAAAATGAATCATCTGCTGTTGTGATGCCTGAAAATAGACTTTAGTTAACTTGTCTCTATCTGGTAGTTTTCTCCAAGGACCTGTCTTATCTTATTTTTACATTTTTTTGAATGGAGTTATTTCTTTTTGCCATCACTATTTTGTCTTTAAATCTTATTTGTAATTTTCAGTAAGCCTTTTAGAGTCGCCCAGGTTTGCCATCTTTGAGACATAACTTTCCCCTTGACTCAACTACTTGTGAAAATGCAGTTTAACTTTATTGCAAAAGATAAGAAGGGAGGCAGAAAAAAATAAACGTTATGAAGACTCCATGTGCTAAGAATTTATTGGGGTTTTTAAGACCCCCAGATTTCTGCTAATATCTCACAACAATTACTAATAGATTTGGTCTGTGGAGGGAGTGCAAAATTAGGAGAAGAAAAGCTTATCATCCTTGACGTCTCACAATAAATTCATTTTATTTCTGTTAATATTTTAATGTTTTCAAAATAACAGCAACTGACAGTAGGACCTTGCCTGTAAATGTTTCTCTAAATAAAATAAAATTCATAATGAATTATCAAGAACTATATAAAAAGACATGTACATGGCTGACTATATCTTTATTCATTGTCTACCTGGAACCAGATATTGTGTTGCTCTCATAGAATCAGGGAAGGCATTGTAACCATCTGGAAGAAGTACATGTATCCTTCCACTTTACCAGCAAACCACCTGCCATGCAGTGCACTGACATAGCAAGTGCTGAAGCAGTTGATGGATACTTCATATGTATATTTCCCTGAAGTTTTGCCAAAATAAATATGAATAACTCTGTACCCCATCCAACTTATATTTGAGAGTTAAACATTTTAGAAAATTGGAAATACTGTGTTCAAAGTGGTTACAGCTAAAGCTGATGCTTCAGTGTTGGAAAAGTCTTGTTTGCAAATATGCCACAGCATCGAATTATAAAGATCCTTCTGTGTATGGAGATTGTTGTGGTAGATCCACAATCCTATACCTGCTGTGACTTGTGCCATTAATTGGGTATGTCCACAAGTCAATCCCAATCCTTTGTAGTTCATCGCTGTCCAAATTAATTCCTTTTTAATAGAAATGTAACAAATGAAAAGCTGAATTGGATTATAGGCTTTATGAGAGAACATAGTAATTCTTATAGTTGAACATAGCGGCAGTTAAATATGTAGCAAGGAAAGAAAAGCTATCAGTCAAAATAAAACCACCAAGATGAATATTTGGTGAAAATATATTCCTTATGGGAGAAGAAAATCTTTTAATTTACTCAATGTTATTATGAAAAGCTATTTTAATTTGTTGCTGGAAGCAGAATTTTTTAAAATCAGATTTGGTTAAAATAGTTTCCTTGATAGAGTATAAATATGAAAACTATTTTCTAACAGTTTAGAAACTGTTAGAGTTTTTCTAAGCATCTTCTACATCCTTGTATTTATTTTAAGATAAAATTGGTTATACATATAAACCAGAAACTTGTCAGTGAAAAAGATGATTTTGTAAAGAATTCTATGAACCTGCCCCAAATTATCCTGCAGCCCAGTCTGAAAGAATTACTTTCTTAATTGTTAACCCTTTTCTAGGTTATCACTACATTCAAACACTTGTTTGGAGGTAACTTTTATTTTTTAAATTCTTAATCTTTTGACAGAGCTGTTAGAATGGCATATGGAATGAAATCTATTAAATAGGATACCTTCAGTGATATACTATGCAATCCTCTACTGGGGACAACAATATAAACTAGAGAAATGAATGATTTTGTTAGAACGATCACATTTATTTAATAGAAGTGACAAATCCTACAAGTAATAACTTTGCCATGTGTATGAGGAAATCCATGTGTATGTCCTCCTCTTTTACCCCATCTCCTATGATGCCAGTTGGTAGCGTCCTTAGGGTCTCCAAATTAATTCCTCCCTTGATTATTGTATTATTAGCCCCACATGATTTCTCACATGTGTACACTCTGCTGAACACTCTCAAATCACAGCCTTTTAAACACTTTTATGAGATGTTTAATTGTCTTGCTGCTGTACAGTGGTTTAGTTTCCAAAAAACAGCCATAAGAGTGTTGACTTTTTGGCATAGAATTTTATATTATGTTTAAACAATTTCTAATATTATTTTTATTTAAAAACACAGAAATATATGAATATAAATACTGTGTACTAATTTCACTGATGAGTTTGATGAAACTTAGTCACAGTTGATATGCAAAAGTACCAAAAAATAATCTTCTGTGCATCCGTGAAATTCTCATTATCCATTCTCCAAAAGGCTTTATTTGACCATCTTATCAAAAGAAAGTCTTAGTTTTTATACAGCATCTTTCCTTATTTGTTTGACTCACAGTAATTCTCACAATCTCTTTTCTTAATAAGTCATCTCCTCTTCAAGAAAGGATAAGCTTACTATAAATGATAGAATATTTTATTTTTTAAATTCAACTATAAACCCAAGGTCAAACTCTATAACCAGAACATATTTTTATTAAATGAATTACTAAATAATTTGGATTATAATATTTTTGATAGAAGTATCTTAGAGCTTAGTGATCATTATTTATCCTTTTATTCTCCCCAAAATTATCAAGACTGAAAATGTACAATTGTTATGTGAGGTACAGAGGATATTATGTTGAGCAATATTGATATAACCTATACTTTTATAGAGGAAATAGACTATAAATTACTAATTACTCAATTTAGTCATAACTTTATTATATGTTATAAAAGTATAGAAAGAGAAGTCAGTACAGGAAGTTAGTATGTTTTAGAATGCATTTAACTGTCCTTTTTTCCACATGATATTTTGTGTTTTCTCATGATATCATAGTTTCTTAAAAGTCATCATTATAATGAGTATTATTGGACAAAATTTTTTGACAATATATATTTTGGCAATATATCTTTAGTGTGTGAAAGCTAATCTTCCAAGTAAAATACCAGAAGATCCAGCCTTACAGCTGGTAGAGATATATAGAGACTTAGAAGAATATCTGGTATTGTGGATAATATTGTATGGACGACCATCCATTATTATAAAGAGAAACAGCATTAATCAATCCCAATCTCTCCACCGCACTACTGATATTATCCCCACTTCCCTTCAGATCATAGGGTTGATTTCAAAGAGATTGTCTTTAGAAATTGGAAAGTTTCAATAAGAGAAAAGGACAAAAATGGTAGATATATATCAGGAGGAAAAACATGAAATACAAGAAACTAATAGTCCAAATATGAAGCAAAGTAAAATGTGGCATAATTTTTGGAACATGAGAAAAGAGAATATTATTTGTTCTAGAATTCATTTCCATTGTATGACAGGGAAATGGTGTTGTTGAATCATAAGGACAAAAATAACCCTAGTGCATTCTTGGCTCTTTAACAAAGAGAATTTACCAGGTTATTAAAATGTGTACTTTATTTATTTTTCAACTTTTAGAACTTTTAGAGGTATTATACCTCAAAAGTATTATAGTAAATAGTGTAAACATTGGAAGGGGAAAGTTTATGATGGGGTGGGCAGATGGAAGTAATGCAGGGCTGTTAATATGGTCATATTACGTAATGAGAAGCCAAGATATACTCTTAGCTTAATAAAATAAGAATTAGAGATTTACATATGTAGTGTATGTATATAAAGTATGTAATACAAATATACAAATTCTGAAGTTGGGGCATGAAAAGTTGTGATGAAATAACTTATATGAGAATGGCCTCATCTTTTATTTACTAAGGTTAGTAAATAACATTTTGCATTTATATATTGTTTAGAGTTATAGAAGCTAAAACCAGAAAACTTGAACTGTAAAACAAAAGTTATTGTTTCAGGAGATTAGGTAAGAGTGAGGAGCAGGCTTAGGGCAAGGAGAATGTTATTTATTATACATCTTTCTGTTGACTCAGCCTTAATCCATGTCACATTTATTTAAATAATATGTCAATTTGACAATAATTTGAAATTTTCAACTTTGGCATTAATATTTAATTTTTAAATTGCCATTAAGAAAAATAATTGAAGCTTTAGGATACAAATGCTAAAATAACAATCAAATTATATTAACCTCTGTTGAAATATTTGTAGTCATTCATCACTTTTTAGTGAAAATATTTTTTCATCTTCAAATTTTTCTTCTTTTTAAATTCTGCACAGTATTTTTTATTAATTAACAAAAAAGGTAATACTAAAAGCCTAAGAAATATAGCTAGGAAAAGTAACATTTTATTAATCACCAAACAAAATCAAATAGATCTTCATGATCATGTGTGTACACAGTCGTAACCAGAACCAGTCATTTTGATGGAATAAATAAAATTATTGCAAATTTATTATTATCTCAAACCCTCTTTTTTTGGTATTTTAATAGATACCATAAACATTCCTTAATGTTTTTCTTATATTAGTACTACTGTGTCTATCAACACACACACAAATACATACACATACTCCCTTATCTCCTAAAGGTAGCAGTCTGCAGGACATATTTTTGGTCTATTTTTAATATTATGTGTTTTAATGTACCATCTAATATATTTTTTAATTAACCTTTTTATTTTTGAAATCATTGAAGCTTCACATTCTATTTAAGAAATAATATGGAGTCCCTGTGTACAGTTTGTACAGTGTTCCTCAGTGGTAGCACCTTGAAAATTTATAGTACAATATGACAACCAGGATATTGATATTGATTAAACCTACCAATCTCATTGACTCGTGTGTGTGTGTGTGTGTGTGTGTGTGTGCGTGTGTGCTTAGCTCTTTAATTTATCTTTTATCACATATGTAATTTGAGGTAAACACTAATAAAACTTTGCTTTTCTAAATCTAGTACTCATTTATATGATTATTATCTATGGGTATATAATTGCATTAATCTCATACAATTAAACTATGGTTTACTCTTTACTGAACACCTGCACAATGTGAAACACTGTAAACATATTTTTAAATTTAATCCACATCAGATATGATTCACTGTCTTTTAAAATTTAATCCATCTGATATGATTCATAGTCTGTATCACAAAACTACAGAACTGTGATTCTAGTTTTTTATCCTTTTAAATTCTTTACACCTTATTAAAACAGTCACTTTAATTAAAATAGACTAATAAGAGGAATTTTCCCTCCCCAAAATTGTACCACTTTAGATGTAAAATTCAAAGTTGAAAAAGGAGAATCAAATAGAAATGAAAGTCCTTAGTATAACTTTTCAATAAATCTTTCCAGCAAAAGAAACTTCACAATAAATTGATGCAGCTTTCAAGAGCAAGATAAAATTATGTTTTTCAAAATTTGATTATATATACTGTATTAGTTTCTCAGAGTTGCAGTAACAAATTACCACAAACTTGGTGGCTTAAAACAAACAAACTATTCTGTCACAGTTTTGGAGGCTGGAAGTCCAAAATTAAGGTGTCAGCAGGGTCATGGTGCCTCTGAAGGTTCTAGGGAAGGATCCTTCCTTGCTTCTTCCTCGGTTCTGTATGGTTGTGGGTAATCCTCAGATTGTAGCTCCATCTCTCCACTCTCTGGCTACTTCACATGACCTTTTTCTATGTGTATCTCTGTGAATCCCTTCCTCTTATGAAGATGTCAGTCATTGGATTTACAGCCCACCCTAATTCAGTATGACGTCATCTTAGCTAATAACAACTATAAAGACCCTATTTCCAAATAAGTCAGATTTTGAGGTTCTGTGTAGACATGATTTTTGGAGGAACACCAGTCAGCTCACTAAATGTACAGAAGAAGCAATTCTAATTGGTAGAGTTATCATATTTAGTTAGCTGCAATGGTAGAAATACGACCATTTGTCTGTGGTACATAGAATAAGTGCTCAATACCATCTGGATCTCCTTTTGGGCTCCCAGAGAAAACAAAATTTTCTAACAATTTTTCAATAAGATAGAGCATTAAAATTTATTCTTGTCATAGTGGTGTAAGTGGAGTGATATACCTTTACTTCTAGGCTAAATCTTTTAATTATGGGACTTTCTTTCTACCTCTTTCCCTTCTGCAGTGACCAAAGGGACCTCATCTTTATAGAGAGTGGATTGACACAAAAAAACAATGCAGCCTCCATTATTCTGGATGATTCATGACTTTGTGGGGTTGAACCAACCAAACGTGCATTGGATATTTGGGTGAGTGAGAAACAGTTAATGATTTTGTAGGAATTAACCTAGTGTAGGGTTGTTTGTTTGTTTGTTTGTTTTCTGCAGTATCTTCCCTACTTGAACAGATACTTCCTTTCTAGATACTCCCTGTTCCAGGCTCCCTTTCACCCATTATTAGCCAAATGCTCCAGTATTAAATTATTGTCTTTATCTGTAATTTGGTAGCATAACCAACCAAATCTCAACTGTCTGTATTACAAAAAACATAATTATAAATTATATTCAATCTGATGCTTAGTAAATCCACAAACTTCAGGGGCTTTTTATTTTCTCATTTATGGTCCTCAAATAATAAACATTCATCTCTCAGATTTCTTAGTTTCTTAAAAATGTTGTATTAGAAAATATAAAACAATTCAAATTATAAATATATCAATGTAAAGTATGTAAATGTCTTATTAAAGGGATTATATATTTTCTTTTTATTTCCACATATTCCATAATTTTACAATGAGTTTATAATAAAAAATCAGGGTTGTGGACCATAAGAAAGTGTTCTAAAATGTTTTATTAGTTGATATACGAAGTGACTCCTTTCTAGATGATACTATTTCCATGAAGCTATATAAGTGAGTTCATGTTGTTACACATTCTGTAGTCCTTGAAATGAAGAATTTGCAGTGGATATGGATTATAAAGAGACTCCAAGGCAGAAATATATGGCAATAACATAAAAATTACAAGTCAATTACCTGCAGAACTTAAGAAAAACAATTATGTGTGACAATTTAGGAATACAAATGTAAGGAATATACACTTGTTTTCCATTTTAACTCCCATAATAGAGGAGACCCAATTACAGTGTGTTCCAAATTAGAAGGCTAATTAGCTGCTGAAAACTGCCATCTTCATGGTGCAACGTATTGTATTTCAGATCTCAACATTTTAATTTCAAGCGAGTATGCTTTTGTTTATAGCCTTATGTGATATATATCACATATATTTTTATTTTATGATTTTATTTTATATGTTTATATTTTATATATATTTAAATACAATTTATTATATATATCTAATATTTCCATAAACGGAAATATGCTACTACATTGTATGTATCATGGAGAATATTGATGATATGTGTGTATGTGTATATGTGTGTGTATGAGTGTATGTTTATGCACATACATTGTTTCCTAAATAATTTTTTATTCTTTCATTTGGATTATATTTATTGGGTCAGAGTCAACTAAACAAATACTTGACTTCACAGGAGTATTAAATGATACAAGGTATGAAAAAGAAAAACATTATCTTCTGGTACCCAAAATAGTTTTTTAGGTGTGTTGAGAGGCTCTTTATCACTTTACAATCATATTTGATGTTTTTCCTCCAAGAGTTATTTATACCCAGTCACAATATTCCTTACTGTATTACAAAAATTTCATTGGACAATTAAAATTATAAAATGAAAGAGAAGAATGAAGTAAAATACAAATGCTAGTGCAGGAAGGAGTGGAAGGGAAGATGATGAGCAAAAGGACCTTTCAATCTATCTAGTCTTACTATCCTCCTTTGGCTACATGCCCAAGGTGAGAATTAATAATGCCAGCAAAGTGTATCTAATGAGATATTTAAGCATGAAGACTCAATTCATGACCACAAGGAATTACAAATTCAACTGGATGTTAGTTGAATCAACCTGAACATCAGCTACTAAATAAAAAGTAGTAACTGATGAAGGTCCAATGAAATCGGCAGAAAAGAAGTTTTGAGTGATGAAACAAATTAATTAGGTGTAGTCGGGTTTGCTAATTTAATATTTTTCTCATAAATTTATAAGTTGAATCTTTTCATAAATAAATGAATCATGAATTTGTGTGTCACTTATAACCCATTTTCAGCCAGTATATTTAAAGCTTATAAGGTATAATTTATATGTATATATGTCATATATATGACAACAAGAATAGATTATATTTTCGTTAATATAGATTTACCTTTTCGACATAGCATAGCATAGATTTGAAAATAAAAAGATTCTCCTCTATACTTCAACAACAGAGATACTCATTTATGAGTAAATGAATCAATCATTCAACCCCTACTAGATCACTTGACATATGTGAGATTGTATTAGAAACGGCACCTGAGATGTTTTGTTACTTTTGGTAATTTCAATAAATAGTCTTTTTTTTCAGATAACTGAAATCTTGCCAGTTAGAAACACATTTCAGCCTGTCACTCTCAAATCCCTATAGGAAAAGCAAATCAGTAATAACAACAATACTAATATTAGAAGGGGGAGGAAAAAAACTATTGAATTACAAAGATCCCAAGTTATTTATTTTCTAACTGTAGAGTTAATATATATCTAAACTTAGATATCAAAAAGTAATGTCAAAATCCACACATTTTTTTCTTTCATTTTCTTTTAAATAAACACAAATGGTAAGGAAGTAGGCTGATTTTAGAAGCCTGTTCCAACATGCTGTTTCTAGAACATGTAATAAGATTAATACAGATTTAAAATAATTTTCTGAATTTTCTAATTTTCAAATAATAGCACATAATGAGAACTCTGAAACTTCGCAATATCCTGAAGTAACTTATGGATTAATAAAGACTGTGGTGTGTAGTCAGCACATATTTAGTGTTCATCTTCCCCCCTTGGAAATTGATGCTTCGTTTGTGTGAGTATATTAAGCAAAACACTCCTAGTCACAGAGCAGGAAGCCTCTCCTAGTCACAGAGCAGGAAGCCTAAGCCATACTTAGTACAAATTAGAACATCTAAACTCTTTTCATTTAGTGTATATGGTCTGTGTGTGTATGGTCTGTTAGTAAATGTTGTTGACCAAAAAAACCTTATTGAGTTGGGAATATTGAGTTCAAATGATTTTTTTTCCCATAACCTTAATGGACAAATATTTATGTTGAAATTAGAAGGGGGAATAGCTTAGGTGCAATATTTTCCAATGTCATTTGACTATGGGTGGTTTTTCCATAACAGTTACCATGTCACTGAACTAGGGTTCCATACAACACCATTTTTGAAGCTCTTCCCTAAGCCAAAACCATAATTTTGTCAATGAAATTCTTGCCTCTTGCTTACTTTCCCATCTGCTATTGACCAAATTCAGTCAGTCTTACATGTTATACTTCTTCTTTATCCTATTGCCCTTCATCTTAACTATTGCCATTTGGCTTCTCACAGTTTATTTTGTCCATTCTCACTGGACTCTGTTGTGTCCTCCATTTCGCTGTAATCATGTGCTTTCTTTAGCACAGATGACTCACGTACCTCTGCAGCTACTTTCTGTCCCTGCAGGTCCAGCTTATATGCCATATCCATGAAGCCTTCTGAAATAATCCTACTCAGAATAACTTCTTTATTATCCTTCTTTATTATCCCAAATGTTCTGTGAGTCTGTTACTACAAGGATCACATATATCTATTTTTGCATGGTGTATCTCCATTTATACTCAAAATTTTTGTTGTTTTTTTTTCCTTAAAAACAAGAAGTAGACATTAGTACAGCTTACCAAGTATTTCCAGTTTTCCTTATGGATCCATGGTAGGATAGCTCTTCATTGACCCTTGGAATTACGGTCATGTGACTCCATCAACATTATGCTAAGTGAAATGTCAGATTGAGAAAGGCAAATACTGTATGATATCACTTAAATGTGGAATCTAAAAAACAGAACAAACTTTATATATCAAAAAAGAAGCGGACTCACACATATAGAAAACAAACTAGTGGTTACCAGTGGGGAAGGGGGAGAGGCAATATAGGGGTTGGGGCGTGGGAGATACAAATTATTGAGTGTAAGGTAGGCTCAAGGACATACTGGATAACACGGGGAATATTGCCAATATTTTGTAATAACCGTAAATGAAAAGTAACTTTTAAAAACTTTAAAAATTAAAAAAGAAATGAATGGAAGAGATAGTTATTACTTTGGTGTAAAGCCTTAAGAGTCAATGCATGACTCACCACATTCTGTCTTTCCTTCTGCATTAGCAACTTGCAGCACTTCAGAGAGCCAGCCTAATCCCAGAGTAAGAAAGACAGGGAGCTGAATTCCAAAAACCAGGCAATGATGCAGCATGAAAGAAAAATAAATTTCTGTTGAGGTTATGGAGTTGTTTATTACAGCGGTGTAACCAAGCTTATCCTATTGCTACACAAAACAAAGAACACACTGCCTTGTATGTACAAGATGCAAACAAATGTGTTAAATGGATAAAGAAGTAATCCCTAAAATTATAACAGTTTATTGAAATAATGAGCTCAACTCTTAAGTTTTTGTTGCTTATCAAATTTTAGGAAAGTGCTACCAGAATAAACACAACAAATGAATTTATTTTAGCTTAAAAATATGAAAATAAATGAGTTCTATTATCATGAATTTCTAGTCAAAGTGGCCCCAGTCATTATCTGCAACTTATTGACCTGCATTCAGTGACTGTCCATGACACAACCATTCCAAACTTAAAGAAGCAAGCACGCAGGTTTCCATGCTAGTCAATAATCTTTTTATTATTACATGTAGGAAAATTAATAAGCATCTAAAGAGATGAAACTAAATTTTAAGGTGGATAGCAAACTCTTCTTATTTTTTATACTGGATTTCCAAAATTTAAGATAAGCTGATCAGTATGCCTGTAATTGGACATAAACCTTCTGACAGGTGTATATCATGGAAAACTCTACAAATTGTGACCATTGAATTAAAATAAACCATCAGGTTCCTTCCCTATCAAAAACTTTTTCCCCTTCTATGATAGAACAACATGAATGTCCCATGGTTTGTGAACTCTCAGGGATTCTGTGAGTCTCTGGAATCAGTAAAGAAGAATGTATGTGTTCATGACTTTCTGGTATTCTGAGGGTATTGAAGACCATTATGGTTGTATCTCTAGTATTTTCCCCACTCTATTACACTATATATCACAGTGCGGTAAATGAGATTGACTCTGTGGTTAGGCACTGATTGAATTCTGATTCATTCTACAAACGGAAGTTGTGACCTATTTGTAGGTTATCAGATCAATTTACAGTGTTGTAGCCAGCATTGAAATAAAATTAAATGTGGGCATTATTTTATCTGAAAAATTTATTTTAGCAACATATGTTTATGCTGTGTATGTATATGCATATATGTGCCTAATGATTCACAATGTAAATATACGGTTTTGCTCGATGAGGTTTGTCATCAAATAAGTTTAAACCCATTCCTCTGAGCTAGCCAGTGTAAGTAATCCTATTCTGTTGCTGGAGGTTCATTTAGACAAGCAGAGTGTGCTTGGTAATCCCCTGACTACATAAATTAATACTATGGAAAGTTTGCTGGGGGCCTTTCCTTCTCTCTTTTGAGTAAAGCTTTAGAAGTGATCTTTCTCTTTTCTTTTGGAAACTGAGTGTGAATATGTAAAACCTAGAAGAACTGCAGTCTTCTAGATGTCAGCCTGAAGATGGAATTCTCACAAAGTATTTCAGAGCAACACAGGCAGAACCTTGACGTACCCAGCCAGCCTGCTTTTTCTTCCTCTTGACTTCCTCAGTTATCTGAACCTGAAAGTCAGAATTCAGTGTTTAAGCTAGGATAGCCAAGGATGACAACAGTCCAAATATTCAATGTAAAATGTATCGTAGGCCATACAGATCTACTGTAGTAGGAACCTTTGTAATATTTGCCATTGTAGTGATGTACTAAGTTCAGTTGCATGTAAAGAAAAGCTAAACGATATAAAAATAATATAGTGTGTTACTGTTTTCAAGTAGAAATATAGATCAGGCAGCTAGCTCACGGTGTTGTTTCAGAGACTTGAAGACATCAGATCTGAAGTCTCAGCAATGCACCTGGTTTGTTTCCTTATGGATATAGGATGGCTGCTTCATCACCAGACATGTTTGAATTTTGTGCAGAAAGAAGGAGGAAATGCTTAAAAGATGAAGGGAGAATGGGAAATATAGATTTTCTTTTTATGCTGGGCATATTAGGGTTAAAACAAAATCAGGGTTCTCATTAGGTGCTAAGGAGAAACTGTATATTAGAGTAGGAGCCAGCAGTCTACTCTGCCATGTCTATTACAGCATGAAAATAACAAGAAATTTCCATGGTGCTGAGAAACTATACCTTTTTTTTCCTGTACATCAATGAGATAAGATGGCAGAAGTGTTATCCGTTGTTCCAAAGTTAACTCAAATTCTAGATACTCTAGAAATCCAGGGAAAGAAGTATTTTTCCAGAAGTCTCAAGGAAGAAAATAGAAAAGTCATTTAGGTTTTACAAGATCAAGTGCCTCTCTGTGTAAAACAGGGAAAGACTGATTTTCCAGGGTCATTTTACAAAAAGGATAAATCTGCTGCATGACAAGCACAGTTCAAAACACTAGAATTCTAGCAATATCAAGAAAGAAATAATTATCCATAGAGCAACTTAAAACTGCTCATTATACTAAGGAAATACAATTCTTAGTGGTATGACAGAATGTTTCTCTTGAAATATCTACATTATCCATCTTTAAAAGGACAGTAATGAAAGAAAACTTCTCTCATGGGAGTTACCAGTTGAAGAAGACTTCATGTCTAAAGATTATACAATGAAATAATTCTTTCACATTGTGAAGATAAAATTAAGTTTACATGTATTCGTCTGTTTCTATATAGTTTTTATATGTATATAAAATATACATATATGTGTATAATATGTACATATGCATATATACATACATATATACATATATGTATATATACATATATATACATATATAAAACTATATATCTTATCTATTTACATAATATATGTAAAAATTGTCAAGGAGATCTTAAAGTAAGGGTTTGAGATCAGTTAACTCTGGATCAAACATTTTAACAGAAGTTAGTTGTCCACTCAAACAAAAATATGATTTTATCTTTATACAGTTTTGCCAGCTCTTTGACTGAGGTGATCATTTGCAAAGTAAAACATGGTTTGCTCCTTGAACAAAGTGGCTACTGAAAATGTTTTACTGATAAAATCAGAAACACTTCTCCTCATAAATAAGCATTTAAATTGTTACATATTTCAATGCGGGCCTGACCATAGAGGGGATGGAGAGAGGAGGATGAGTATATAAGTACAAGGAGAAATAGATCAGTATACAATTTTATTTTGAAATTTAAATATTCCTCTCACAAAAATTGTAGGACAAATAAAAAGAAAATCAATAAGATGTAAAATGTCTGAATAACCCAATCAGCCAACTTTAACTGAGTTTTATAGAACAGTCCACCAAACAAAAGCAGAATACACATTCTTTCCAAGCACAATGAAACATTTACCAAAACAGACCATAAGACAAGTCTCAATTAATCTAAAATGATTCAAACCATACAAAGTGTATTCTCTGACCACAATTGAATTAGAAATCAGTAAAAGAAAAGTTTGTGTAAAATTCACAAATATTTGAAAATGCAACAACACATTTCTAAATAGCCAAAAGGAATGCAGGTGAAAATTACAAAATATTTCACCTGAATGAACATGAAAAGAAAATCATAATTTGCAAAAGCCTACTGAAGCAGTACTAAAAAATAAATTTATAGCAGTAGTGCCTTTCCTTATTAGGAAAGAAGAAAGTTTTCAAATCAGTGATCTCAGCTTCCACCTTAAGAAACTAACAAATGATAGCACAGGGAGATCAGCTCGGTGCTTTGTGACCACCTAGAGGGGTGGGATAAGGAGGATGGGAGGGAGGGAGATGCAAGAGGGAAGAGATATGGGGACATATGTATATGTATAACTGATTCACTTTGTTATAAAGCAGAAACTAACACACCATTGTAAAACAATTATACTCCAATAAAGATGTTAAAGAAGAAAAAAAAAGTAAATTAAACCCAAAATAAGCAGATAAAATATACTAAATATTAAAGTGAAAAACAATGTAATAAATACTATAAAATCAGTAGAAAAGATCAATGCAACCAAAAAATGGTTTCCAGGTTTTTCAGATTGTAAAATTGATAAATTTATAGCTTGTCAGATCAAGAAAAAAAAAGACAAATTACCAATGCCAGAAATGAGAACTGTGACATCACTAGAGATTCTGCAGACTTTGAACGGATAAACAGAAAATATTATGAATGAATTTATTGCAATAATTTGACAATGTAGGTGAAATAGAAACATTCCTTGACTGCCTGTTAAAGGACACTGAAGATGAAAAAGGTGAGCAAAAGAGAACAAAATTCCAGGCCTAGATGTCTTCACTAATGAATTCGACCAAGTGCATAAGAAATAACTAGTACCAATACTACACAGACTCTTCTACAGATTTAACAAGGAGGAAACACTTTCCAATAAGACAAAGACATTACAAGAAAAAACAACAACTGCAGAACAGTATTCTCATGGATGTAGATATAAAAATCCTTAACAAAATTTAGTAAAGTGAACCCAGCAACATTTAAGCAGAGTCTATCTCAAGAATTCAAGACTGGCTTAAAATTCAAAAATCGACTGATATAACCTACTTTATTGACACTAAAAAGGAAAGAAAACACATCAGTATATGTATAAAAAAGCATTTGGGGCTTCCCTGGTGGTGCAGTGATTGAGAGTCCGCTTGCCGATGCAGGGGACGCGGGTTCGTGCCCCGGTCCGGGAAGATCCCACATGCCGCAGAGCGGCTGGGCCCGTGAGCCATGGCCACTGAGCCTGCGCGTCCAGAGCCTGTGCTCCGCAACGGGAGAGGCCACAACAGTGAGAGGCCCGCGTACCGCAAAAAAAAAAAAAAAAAAAGCATTTGACAAAATCTAAAAGCCAATCATGATAAAACTCAGTGACCCATGAATAGAAGGGAACTTCTTCAATTTTATAATACGAATCTATGAAAAACCTAGTGCTAACAGAAAGTGAAATACTGAATACTTTCCTCCAAAAATCCTCATTTCTTTGCAACATTATCTGAGATTTTAGGCAGTGAAATAAGCCAAGAAAAGGCAATAAAATTATCCACATTGGAAAAGAAGTAGTAAAACTATTCCTAGAAGACATCATCATCTGTGTAGAAAATTCTGCAAGACTCTCAAAAAAACTTCTAGAATTAATAAGTGAATTTAGCAAGTCTGCATAGTACCAGATCAATATAGAAAAATACCATTAGTATTTCTGTAAACCAGCAATACAATCAGAAATCAAAATAAAAATATACCATATACTGTGGCATCACAAAATATGAAGTCCTTAAGGATAAATTTGAGGAAATACGTGTAACATCAATATCATGAATACTAAAAATCATTTTTGAGAAAAATCAAAGAACATCTAAATTAATGGAGAGACACACTGTGGTCATGGGTTGGATCACTTGATATTGTTAAGGTATAAATTCTCTACATATTGATGAATAGATTCTACCTAAACAAATCAAAATCCCAGCAGGTTTTTTTTTTTCTTTTGTAAAAATTGTCAACCTGATTCTAAATTTCATACGGAAATGCAAAGAACCCAATATATCCAAAACAATTTTGACAAAAATACAAAGATGCAGGACTAACAGTACCTGATTTCAAGACTTTAAAAAGTTGTAGTTTTGGGACTTCCCTGGTGGTGCCGTGGTTAAGAATCTGCCTGCCAATGCAGGGGACATGGGTTCCAGCCCTAGTCCGGGAAGATCCCACATGCCACGGAGCAACTAAGCCCAGGCGCCACAACTCCTGAGCCTGAGCTGTAGAGCCCACGTGCCACAACTACTGAAGCTCGCGCACCTAGAGCCGGTGCTCCACAACAAAGAGAAGCCACCACAATGAGAAGCCTGCTCACCGCAGCAAAGAGTAACCCCCACTCGCCACAACTAGAGAAAATCACGCACAGCAACAAAGACCCAACGCAGCCAAAAATAAATAAATAAACTAAATTTTTTTTAAAAGTTGTAGTTTTAAGACAGTGTGGTATTGGGCTAATAGAGCAGAATAGTTAGTCCAGAAATATACCTAAAGAAAAAAGGATAACTGATTCTGACCAATGTGCAAATGCAGTTCAGTGGAGTAAGAATAGTCTTCAACAAATGGTGATTGAAAAAGAGGATGTCTGTGCAAAGAAAAATGAAATTTGACCTATACCTTAAATCATAAAGAAATATTAACTCACTATGAATCATAGACCTAAATGTATAACCCAAAACTCAATAATATCAGGAAACAGAGCATTGAGAAATTATTTATGACTCTGAGTTTCTTGGATCTAGCACAAAAATTATATTTCATAAAGAAATATAGTAATAAGTTGGACTACACCAAAACTAAAAATGCCTGCTCTTCGAAAGACTCTCAAGAGAATAAAAAGAGAAGCCACAGACTGGGAAAACAATTTGCAAATCATGAAGAAATTGTATCTAGAATATATAAAGAACTCACAAAACTGAACAATAAGAAAAAACTCAATAAAAAATGAAGAAAAGTTTAGATTAGACACTTTGTAAAAGAAGATACATGGATGGCATATAAGCACATGAAAAGTTCAATATTATTATGTACTTACAAAAACATATATGAATGTTCATTGTAGCTTTATTTGCATTAACTGGAACAACATATTTGTGTATCAACAAGTGTATGGATAAACAAATTATGGCATAATTGGTACAATGGAATACTTCTAACAGTATAAAGGAACAAACTGCTATGTGCAGCAACATAAATGAATTTCAACATAATTATGCTGAGTGAACGAAGTCAGACAAAAAAGAAAACCCCAGAAAATACAGATGTAATCTCTAGTGGTTGCCTAGGAACAAGTAGGGGATGGGAGGAAAGAAAGGAAGAATTGTAAAGGGACATGAGGAAACATTTAGGGGTGTTCATTATCCATTGTAGTGAAAGATTCAATTGATGCATACTTACCACAAAACTTATCAAATTGGGATGAATTGGGAGATTGGGATTGACATATATACACTAATATGTATAAAATAGATAACTAATAAGAATTAGTTAAAAATAAATAAAATTTAAAAAATTTAAAAATTAAAAAAACATCAAATTGTACACTTTAAATATATGTAGTGTTTATATGTCAATTTTATATGAATAAAGAAGTTAAAAGACTAGAAAAGGCATATTGCAGTGCAGTATAGAAACAAAAATAAATGAAAAAAATAGACAAAGAAAATAATAATGAATCCTGGCTATACGTGAAACAATGTTCTAAGATGTTTACACGTATTATTTAATCCTTCAAAACAACAGTATGAAATCAATATCATAGTTACCCAGTTTTACAAATGAGAAAATTCAGGCACAGAGATATTAAGTAATTTACATGTGGTCATTCAGCCAATCATGAGTACAGATTAGATTTAAACATTGACAGTTTAGTACTAGTACTAAACTAGTACTGAACTATGTAGTAGTGGCTAATACAGTTGGCTTTCCTTTATTTTCTCCTAGTTACAAACATATTTGAGCTATTTACATTGATAATGATGATAATGTAGACATTAACAATAGTAAGTTATTAAAAATTCTTTTGGTGGAAGCTACACTTCATGCAAACAGGATTCTGCCGTTTCCTTCTGTATTTCTCATGCATAGAAAGAGCACCTAGCTTATAGTTGAGGCTCATTAATCATGTGTTGAAATGATTTATTGAATTAAAAAATGAGAGTATGATACTATCACAACTTAGATGCTGTATTTTTAATTTTCAAAGATTGGCTTAATCCTTCTAGATGAAAAGATATATGGTAGTAGTAGAGTAAGGTAAACTTGATTAGAATACAAGTCAAGACTCCTGAATCCTGTCTTCCACACAAGATGATTTCTGAATGGCTATCACATGCCACTTCTAAGCAACTATTTCCCATTTGGTAAAATTGAGCTATTAGAAATGACCACTGGCACTGAAAACTAATTTTTGCCGCAAAATATTTTCCCCTTTATCTTCATGTTCTAGGAGTACTGTTATATTTAGGGTAACAAGAAATTTGATTTGAAGACTCATAAAGTAAATGAACTTTAATATCCTTTCCAGGTATAAAATTCTGACTCTTTTAAGTTTAAAATAAAGAAGACTTACCCCGTTTTTTTAAAAAGTTACCCCCTCTTTTCTTTGCCTTGAATTTCCTCTCTATGCTCACACCAAGGAAAGTCCTCTTGAATTCACCCTTTAATGTCTATCTCAGTCTCCATCTCCTGGAAGTTTTGCATTCCTCCAGTCAAAATTAATCTCAGTCTCCATCTCCTGGAAGTTTTGCATTCCTCCAGTCAAAATTAATCTCTGTCTTCCTTGTACTTTCCCAGCCCAGTGCTTGTACCATGTCGATAGAGTTTGTCACACTTTGTCCTAAATTGTTATGGAAGTGTTTGTTTCTCCAACAGAATGCACCTTCAGGAAGGAAAGAGCTGTGCCTTATTCATCTCTGAATTCTTAATCCCTTGCTCATAATTGGCTTTCAAAATTTGGCACTTTACAATTCATTTCACACATTTTTTTTGGAAATAGTGGCAGTTAATTAGATACCTTTTAAATTTAGCCTTTTAAACTTAATTCCCTGCTGTTGGTCAAGAAGTGAATCTGTTCTCAGGGAGAGAAGCAGCAACAGTTTCGCTGCAAACAGTATATAGCAGGTACCTTTGTGCATCAAGCCCTGAACTACCCAGGGAAAAATGTATTCCTTAAGAAATATGTATTGAAGATCAAAGTCCATCTTTATAATGACCTTCTTTATCTACTTCTGTTCTAGATAACAGATAGCTTTGGACATTTCGGCATGCTTGAGTTGCCTGCACTTATTTTTCTTAAATCCACACCATAGCAAAGTCCAGCTATAATAGATCTAGATTTGCACTAAATTTCGCTTTTGACTTAATGTTCCATTTTTTGTTAGACCAGATCCAGAAGAGACAAGAAACAAATATATGATTCAACTGCATTACACATTATAGCATCTGATTGCAAAAACAGGGCAATAAAACCAAAGTATGTATATCATGAAATAAGCATGGCCAGTAGGTAGATATTTGCCTTAAACACTCAGGAGGTTTTATGATGCTAAACAATATGATGTGTATAGAAAAGGCTCATAGGCTGTCAAATTCTTGAGCAAATCAATTTCAGCCACTTTCTAGCCTCCGTTTATCCTCAGGAAACATAGAAGTAAATCATAAAAATGTTCTTTAAAAGTAATCGGGAACTTTATTGATGTATTTATTACAGAAGAATAGGTGGTATTTCAACCATTCATTTGGATATGTTGAACATTTTAAGATGGAAAGGGCAATGGTAGTGTTCCATGGTAGAGCTCACATGCCACACACAAAAGCCACAGTAAGTAACAGTTTCTCCCCACACTTATGCCCTGGAGCAAGGCTCTGCTGCACTGTGACTCTGACGGGTCGGGTGGCTAGGCCTGACAGGAATTGGGGTTTGCTTGGTAGGTGGTGTGAGCCGGACTTCTTACACATGAGTCTGGGACAAGGGCACCAGAGTACCCAGGTGTATCTCATCCCAGGATGCCCCTGCTGACCCAGTAGACTTACCAAGATCCCGGGAGACTGGGCTTCTTCAGGGAACAGTAGTTGTGGCAGAAACAACTTGGGCCTGATTCTTCCCTTCTCTGAGCCACCCCTCTTGCTCAGTGCATTAGCCCATCTTCTCCCTGACCCTCCTTTAGGAACACACTTACTCCTTCCCTCCACACACACCCAGAGCCACACAGCGCACCCTGTGGGCTCCAGCCTGCATCCCGTTTGCCTGCCTGGAAAACCCCCCTTCCAGCCACCCAGACCAGGCCCCAGCCTCGGCCTGCCAGCATTCCCCATAAAGAAATTAAATTAAATTAGATTAAAAGGTTTGAAAGTTGAATTCATTACTATGAAACTCTTGCTGCCCTATTTTAATTATGTATACAATATTTTATGAAGTGTTCTGCTAAACATATTAATTATTTACATACTATAACAACTATAAGGTCATAGAATTTAAAAAGTGAATTAACTGTAGAGATGTTATACAACTCTCTGTTCCTGATCCCACCTTAAGCTGAAAAAAGGACTTAAGGTGTTATTCTATTTATATAACAAGGGTATTTCTGCCTTGGATGTTTATAACATGCTGAATGAGAATCAAATAATAAATCATTTTTCTGTCTTTGCTGAGATTTTGTCAGCAATATAATCTTTCACTTATGCATTATTTTCTTATCACTCATTCTTCACATACTGAGTGGCTAATAGATTCAAGGTATTTTGCTAGACAGGGAATACAGCAGTGAGAAAGACAGAGAAAGCCTCTGCCCTCAAGGAACTTGCTGCATCCATTTTAAAACTACACAAGCAAAATATTTTGTATGTGTACTATAATAATTAAAGAGTAATTGATAAGTTCAATTGTTAGTAGGTGAAATGTTATTTTGTGCCAAGTGTTGCACTACGCAGTTCATATATACTGAGCAGTATAAGTTACAAGCAAAAATAAAATAACATATTTCAAAGTTTTTCTATGTGATAGAAAAAAGTATTGCTCAAAGAAAATATAAAATAGAGATTTTTATATTAAATACTTTATATCATGATGCATTACTAAATTCAAAGTCTCTTTGATTGTTTAAAAGTTTGTGAAACAAATATTGTGTTGTATTTTTACATCAAATACATTTAAATGTATATCTAACTAGTTCTTTTTCTTAAAGAAAAAAATCTACATTTTTCTTGTTTTTGTTTGGTAAACCAGCTTTAGAGAAATGTATTTCTGTTAATTGGAATTCCATGGTTTAGTCTAGCAGGGAAAGGAAATTATTTTGACAAGAACATTTTACTCTGTCATCATGGCCTGTGTCTTTCTTGTTTTGTTTTGTTTCTTTTGGTTTGGTTTTTTGTTGTTGTTGTTGTTTGTTTTTAGTAACCAAAATATGTAACAGTGACATGAATAATTTAGGAACACATAACTGATTCTTTTGAATTCCTGAACAGGCAAAGTTCTCTAGTAGACAAATACACAGAAGTATCATTAGACTACCTTCTCAATAACAAGTTTTCTCTAAGCAGAAGTTACTAATTTCCATCTCCTTCTTTGCAATTCTCTTATCTATTTCTTAGGCACATGCTTATTTTTCAACAGAGATTTCTGCTCCCCTGTTTTTTAATTAAAAAATAAATCCCAACTGTTTTCACTCCCTGTATGGAAATGGTGAGGTTTTCATCTATGGTGTTGACATTCATTATACCTGGTTTCTCTATAAGCTAATTATATTTTTATTTTTGTCTGAAAATATAGACTTTACTTAATAATTAATCACTGAATGCCAATAATATTTGACATCTATGTTGAATGGCCAAAAATGTCACCAAAGAAATTTACTAATCTACATACGCCCAAGAGAATCAGCTAAAACAAAAAGAGGAGAAAACAGATATATAGAGGGGAAAAAAAAGCAGTGATTTTAAGGTGAAAGATAAATCACCTAATGGAATTTCTTTGCATTTAGAAGACAGATGATTCCTAGTTTTTAACATTTGAAACCATTTTTGTACATTTTTATTTCTGCAACCAAGATGGAAGAACTAAAGACAGAATTCTTTAAGTGCATCAAATTAGTTGTGGGAATGAGTTGGTTGGTCAGGCAATCCCATTTGAAGCAATTTTGTAGACAGGTCTTGTGCTAGAGAGGTTACCTTGGAGAGAAATGTAATTAACATGTCCTCATTGATTATAAGCCTAGCAACACTGGAAAGAAGAAAAGACTTGAAGAAAAAGTGGAATACTGTCACTGAAATAGAACATCTAATGAAAGTTTCTTGGGGTATTTTCTAGAAACCAACAAATGATTTACAGATACTTTCTGCTGGAGTCTTTCAACACTAAAGGGTCATTAATCTCCTCCACACTTTCACATATTGAAAGCCAAGAAAGGACTTCTGGTAAGAACAATGACATTGTTTTGCATTTAAGCTCATGGGTGTAGACTTTGATGTGTTGTTTTTCCTTTCAACTAATTAAGTTTTCTTTCTACTCCCCCAAGTTATTTTTGTCAGCATTAGTTTCAGAAAACATTGTAAAGAAAGAAAAGTAAGCACAACAGAGTCAAAATAGCCTCCTGTCTATAAGAGTAGGCACGGGCCTATGATGTCAGGATGTTGGGAGGACTGTTGAAAAAAAACAGAATTTCCCTGATTTTCCCATTGTGAAAAGCATGTATTACTCCACAGGTTATTGAGAAAATGCTCCATTATGCTCAGGGTAAGATTCTCTCAGAACATAAAATAAAAATTAAAGTAGAGAAAGCTTTAAAATGTACCATATTACATTTATGAGTTTTATTAAAAGCCACATGATACTAGTACTAAGTTTTTATTGATGATTTCTGAATTTTGGTAAGGTTGACGTACACACTTTTCAATACACTTTGCCATTTAACCAATGGCAGAAATGTTCCTCCACCATAGTTGATTACAATCACCTTAGGGAAAAATGTCTTACATTCTATTTTTTTTTCAAATTAGAAAAATATAAATTTTAAAGCTTTCTTCCTGGAAAAATCAGGTCACACTAACTTTTCATGATTTGGGGTTTTAGTTCAATGTAATTCTCTAAGACTATTTTGTTTATATAAAAATCACATTCTCAAAATGTTTCAGTGATAGACTTTTCTCATATTGTCATTTCCATATTCAAATGGAACTTCTTCTGATTTTAGGAATTATGATAGAGCAGGGTTCCCCAACTCCCGGGCCATGGACAGGTACTGGTCCATGGCCTGTTAAGAACTGGGCCACACAGCAGGATGTGAGTGGCGGGTGAGCAAGCGAAGCTTCATCTGTATTTACAGCCGCTCCCCATCGCTCGCATTACCACCTGAGCTCAGCTTCCTGTCAGATCAGTGGCAGCATTAGATTCTTGTAGGAGCGCAAACCCTACTGTGAACTGCGCATGCGAGGGATCTAGGTTGCGCGCTCCTTATGAGAATCTAATGCCTGATGATCTGAGGTGGCACTGAGGCAGTGATGCTAGTGCTGGGGAGTGGCTGCAAATACAAACTATCATTAGCAGAGAGGTTTGACCACACAGAGAGCATAATAAATTGCTTGCAGACTCATATCAAAACCCTATCAGTGAGTGGCAAGTGACAATTAAGCTGCATCTGGTGGCAGCCTTTAAGTCAGAATCCGACACTTATTTTAATTCATGTGTGGCCTGCCCATTATTTTATTTACCACTTCTGTCCGTGCCTCTTTCCCACACTGTGCACTTGTCTCAGTCACAGTTTCAGTAAGCCCACAAGCTAACTGTAGCCAAAACGAGTAAAACACAAACGTTGCTGGAGAGCTTCTTTGAAAAGGGGAAAAGACCAACGATGAGAGAGCAGAAGACTCTAAGACTGCCAACAAAAAGAAAGCTGGGGCTTCCCTGGTGGCGCAGTGGTTGAGAGTCCGCCTGCCTATGCAGAGGACGCGGGTTTGTGCCCCGGTCCGAGAGGATCCCACATGCCACGGAGCGGCTGGGCCCATGAGCCGTGGCCGCTGAGCCTGCGCGTCCGGAGCCTGTGCTCCACAACGGGAGAGGCCACAACAGTGAGAGGCCACGTACCGCAAAAGCTGCATTTAAAAGAAAATACCAAGAGTCCTACTTAAATTATGGGTTCATTGCAAAAGGTGATTCACATTCTCCAAGCCCGCTTTGTATAATATGTGGTGACTGGCTATCCAGTGAAGTCATGCAAACTTCAAAACTGCTTCGCCCCATGGAGCCAAGCACCCTGCATTAAAAGACAAGCCTTTGGAGTTTTTCAAAAGAGAAAAATGTGAACACGAAGAACAGAAGCAATTATTGAAGGCCACCAGTTCATCAAATGTGTCTGCACTGAGAGCATCGTCCTTAGTGGCTAACCACATTGCTAAAGCTAAGAATCCCCTTACCATTGGTGAAGAGTGGATCCTGCCTGCTGCTAAGAACATTTGTCATGAACTTTTAGGAAAGGCTGCAGTTCAGAAGGTGGCACGTGTTCCTCTTTCGGCTAGCACCATAACTAGACGAACTGATGAAATAGCAGAGGATACTGAGGCACAGTTGTTAGAGAGGATTAATGAGTCACCATGGTATGCAATCCAGGTTGACGAATCTATCGATGTTGATAACAAGGCAACAGTGCTTGTTTTTGTGTGATATATTTTTCAGGAGGATGTGCATGAGGATATGTAATGTGCACTATTGTTGCCAACTAATACCACAGCTGCAGAACTGTTCACGTCTTTGATGATTACATATCAGGAAAACTGAATTGGTCATTTTGTGTTGGTATATGCACAGACAGAGTGGCTGCCATGACTAGACGGCTTTCTGGTTTCTCTACTCAGGTCAAAGAGGTTGCTTCTGAACGTGAATCTATGCACTGTGTCATCCATAGAGAAATGCTGCCTAGCCAAAAAATGTTACCTGAACTTAACAACGTTTTGCAGGATGTGATTAAAATTATCAGCCACATTAAAGTACATGCCCTTAACTCACGTCTGCTTATGCAGCTCTGTGAGATGACACATTTGGGACTTCTGATCTCCAGAATTGTAAGATAATAAATATGTACTGTTTTAGACAACCAAGTTTGTATTTCATATGATTAGAGAAAGCAGAAGAAAAAATGAAGGAATAGGACAAAATAGAAAATGTTTAAAATAGTTAGTAATGGACTTTTGACAGGGAAATGATCAGAAATAAAAGAAAAAAAACCCTCCAATGGTTAGGTTCCAGCTCCTTCAAACCCCTACCATCATCAGTCATATTGTTAGCATAGACTGTGCGATGTGGGCCAATGACACTCTTATCAGGCTAAACCTTCTAAGGGTCAGAGATTATCTCCCAGCAGCTGAGAACAAAAGCCAAACATTTCTTTTGGCAAGTTTAATCCTTTTCTCCACAACATCATATATTTAAATTCTTAAAACACACTGTGATACATAGCTGCTTGAGAGGACCCTGCTCTCTCTACTTAATTAATTCTTGCTGATCCTTCAGGTCTATGTCACCACCTTGGAAATGGCTTTACTAACCCAATTAACATAAAAATTTAGAGGTATAGCAGAGTTTACTCAGTGCCTCAATGTTACCATAAACCTATTTCGCCTTCTCCACTTTCCTCAACCTCTTGGCCTGTCGTCTTTGTCCTTCATGATCATGAGGTGGCTGCCATAGTTACAAACAATACTTTCTTACTCCAGCAATCTAGCAGGAAGAAAGGGCATGAGCCAGGTCTTCTGCTTGAGAGACTGTGATTTTTCGATCAAAGAAATAATGCCTCACAAAATTCTTCTTGCCCATAACTGGATCATATGGCCACCCATAGCTGCAGGAAAAGAAAGAAAAGTATGAATCCACCAAGGGGGAGTGGGATTATGATTGGTCAGGGTCAACCATGAGACATTCCTTGGGGCTGCCTCAGATGAGCTTGGCCTTCCGTTAGAGGGAAAGTGGACAATGGCTTCTGGAAAGGTACTTACAGTGACTGTGACATACCCCTTTCACTTATCTCAGTCCTGAATGCTAAGTGAGTCTTTAGTATAGACAATGTATGAATAAATGAATGGACTAGATTATAAATAGATTAATTGTCATTTTTTAATATAACAGCTTTTCCTCTTTTCTTAATAATTTCAATGATTTTGGTCAGATTGCTTAATCTGAGTCTCATCTGTCTTCATCTGTAAAATAATGATAGTACTGTTCTGGAGTATATTGAGAGTTCAAAGATTATAGCAATGTGTGAAAGTGTCTTTTACATGCCTGGTATATAGTGCATGTTTCACCATAAGAAGAAATATATAAAAACTGTGTCTTGAAATGTAGAACAGTTAGATCAGAAAGCACTATGCAAGCAAATATCCATGGAAAGGATCATTGTGTTCTGTATTTAGGTTTTAATTAGGTTTCTTATATATATTGAGGGGGCAGGGCCAGTCCCACACTAGAAGAGAAGCTGGCAGTACTGACAGGTGAGTGCAATAGCCCACCCTCTGAAACTCCCTCACTGTTTTCACTGTTACTTCCCTTGAATTCATTTGGATTAAGTAACTCCACCCAGACTATTATAATTTTAAATAAATATATATATATATATATATATTCTACTAATTATAGAAAAATAGGGCAGACTCTGGAACCATACTTTGCCCCACCCATACTCTTGCCTCTTTTACTTTTGTCTTTTCATCCTGGAAAAGCAAGTTTTGTCTATTCGAAAGAACCTTTTGTTAACTTACGTGTCAACACTGTAGATAGGTTAATTGAGAGTGACTTTATAAGGACAACCAGTATATTCAAAATATAAAGGAACCTCACAATAGTGCTTTATGAAATATCAGATACAATGTGAGCGTTTACTCAGTGTGGTAGAACACAGCACTGTTGCTTGCAAAGCCCCAAGCCTGGAAATGTACATGTGTGGTGATTCCTATGTAATGTGTTAAGACCTGTTAGGTTGAACAGTTCCAGGCCATGTGGTGTGCTTATGAATAATACCAGGAATACAGAAGCGAGGTCTCTGGAACATGCAGTTCCAGAGCAGTTTCATTGTCCTGGAAGCAGCCATATATCATCTGACTAATGGATAAAAGTACTGAGGGCAGGTTGACTCAGAGTTCCTTTGACATGGCTCTATGCCCACATTGAACAGAGCCCATAAAACCAGATGTCCTCAAGAGGTTAAAGAAGTCACAGGAGAGTTTTCACTACTTTACTCTGTGTTGTATCTTTTCACCTATCTTTTTGGATTTAGTATTTTACTAAAATGAATAAACATTTGCAATAATCTTGAATACATATCCAAATATCTGATTTTTTGCTGACCTATTAATTTCCTGAAAGTTTTTAGGCTGAAAAACTACCTCTGCTGTAACTACAATAATAAAACCAGCTCTCAGTGCTGTGAAAACAAATTTTCTTTAAAAACATACATTGTTTTCACTCACGCAGCATACTTCTTCTCCTGAGTCCGTTAGGTAAACCTGCCACTATTATAATCACAGTCTGAACATTTGAAGTATTCAAATGAAAAGCATTACGGAATTGCAAACATACAATAACGAGTACTATTTTTTATTTTAAAGAGAGAACGCTACTTTAATGTGACTTCCTATTATATTCCTCTTAGATCATTCCCAGTGCTATTATAATGTATTCCTAGAAAAAAAATTCTTGCCTCTGTTACATTTTAAAAATCTTAGAATGAAATATTATAAAATATGCTTTTGGAGCAAGCTGTTTTTACTGTTATGGTTCTCAAATAAATCCGGAATCAGAAGAGAAATTACCTATTGTTTATTAGTCTATATATGCTAAGCTCTAGGAAAGGCAAATTGGAGCATGGTGTGAATTTAAATACTAAATATTATATTAGAAAAAATAGGTAAACACATCATATGCAGTTTCTCTCCTTATTTAAAACTTTTCTTTAATAGTCTTTTTAAACACACTTTCATAGCCAATGTGACACCACTGCAATCCTAGAAGCGTCGTGAGCACCTTACATACCACAAAACTTTGTTTCAATCTTAGAAATACCAGAAATACAAATTTCAAAATGTATTATTAATCTGATTCTTAGGATACTGTGGATTTTTGTGGAATAAATGAAAACATAATTTCCTAAAGTGCATTCTGCAGAAATGTCGTTTCTCAAGATGCCCAAAAAAAGAACACAGTTCTCTGGTTCATTATGTTTGGAGACCATACACCATAAGACATCTTTGGAGATTCAACATAAGTTAAATTATTAACATCTCAATAAGCCCTGAAACAAAGACAGACAGATAGATAGATAGATAGATTTAAGTTAAACTTGCAGTTTTCCTCTTTAATTTATCCTGGAAACTTCCTTTTCTGCCTGACCTGCAATACTACCCAGTATAATTAGGGTCCCATAGAATTTGTTTTTGGAAAAACTAAAGTCAGGCAAATATTAATGAACCTTAAGTTCAGACCAGCATTATGCCTGGCAGAGTATCTGATAAAATTCACAAAAGCCTCTGTGGAGTAAAACATGGTGTATAAATGTGTCTCTATTTTTGACAAGAAAAAAGATCAGGGACATGGAAACCCTGACTAGTTGTGAGGTACTATGAAAACTCTGGTAAGCTATTTTATTGATGTTGCTTAATCCTGTCTTAGAAAGTGGTTACCAACTTATTGTTTAGTTCTCTAGCTGTTTTCATATCTAGGGTGTAATGGAGGTGTAAACTGATAGCTTCTCTTTTATTGTATCATATATTGCATTGATTTTATGTTATTTCATGACATTTATAATACTAATGTCATGGTATATATTTATTATTACCTTTTATATGACTCCAGGGAGGCTAACATTTTTAATTAACATTGAAAAGCAATATAAATACTTTCAAAAGTTACTTTAAAATTGCTGTATATCCCATATGATTTTCAACTGGCAGTTACCAAAATTTAAATATATACTACTCATTGATTTGTTTCAATCAGCATATAGCAGTTTCTTTGTAAACATACTTGGGAAGATTCTGCGTGATTTACCTTTAGCACATTTTAAGTATTTGTCATTTTTGAGTGTCATTATGAACTTAGACCCTTTATAGAATCAACTTGATAGGATTGACTGCAATTACTGTTTTCTTTTCACGAAGCACAAATTGTCACTATTTGACAGGAGGGGACTCTGATACTCTGGCTTCTTCATTCTTATTGGTACTATTTTAGACATCTTTGAAATTATCTTTACTTTTTGATGGTAATAAGATATCCCTGGGTTATCTTGACTTTTCTTGCCCTAAACTTTGATTTAACTGACTCTTAGTCCAATATTAGAGGCCTAAATTTGAGTGCTAAATTTCACTAAAAATAGCCCTATCTAACCATGCGTGGCAAACAGAGTGACACTAGAAGTTTCAGAAACTCCTTTGTGTCTGATAAGGGGTATATTTTTTAAAATTTCATGAGGTTATATTTATTTCTCTAGTTAAATTTTAAAGTTCTTATCCTGTTCTTCTATACATTTTATTTAATGCATTATTCATTTTGTTGAGCTAGCGGCTTATCTCCTGTCATTAGAGCTTTTATTATCAAAGGTAATAGAATATGCTGTTTAGTTTCTATTGAAGAATGTCATTAAGTTTGTTGTTTATATTGCTCAAATATTTAAATAACTATGTAACCAACATAAAACAGTGAGTAGCATTTTTTAAAATTTTCTGTAGACTATCTGAAATATTGAAAATAACTGACAAGTCAGTTATTTCCTGTCACTGATTTAATAATTTGTGTAGATGAGTGGCAAAACATAGTTTGGATCTGAATGTAGTGATCAGACTTAGGCCTAATTTTAAAGCAGATTTTGAAAGTGGCATCATAAGTGTAGTCAGGCAGGTTTCCTGAAGGACTGGACAAGGTACAGAATTGAAGCAGCTCTTGCTCATAGCTGTACCATGTCATTGGGTGGAAATGACCAGAAGTACTACCACCTTAAGGAAGTGATAAGAGTGACCATGGTGAGTGGTCCAAAATGTCTTCTTTAATTATAAAAGGATAAATATTCTGAAAAACATTTGAGAAAATTGAGGCTATGCAAGATAGCAAGGAATTTGAAAGCAATGAAATCAAGTGAGGCTGGAATAATCCCTAAAATTGTTTGCTGTTGACTGTTGGCAAGTGCATTCTCAAAACACTAAAAAAATCTCATCATAGACTAGATATTAAGGAATCAGAAAAGAACCATACTCAGGTATTTATTTAGCAGGAATGGTGGTGTGAATAATCAGAACTTTCCTTTGTTTGTACTAACGGAGATCACTGGCGGTATGTAAGTAAATAGATGAAATAGTTTTGATTGTTGTTAAGGGTGAAAACCAGGTGCTAAAACACACACACAGGTGTGTGTGTGTAAGATCACTTGAGGAAGAGCAATGCCTACCTAGATTTAGACAAGAACCTATGGCTCTGTGATATATAAAAGTCCAACCAAATTAAATCATAAAAAAAAACCATAATAAATTAGATGAGGAGAACTGACATTTTTATTTTACTAATAAATGGTTATAATACTATAATGTTGATTATTTCTCTTTGACCAGATTAACATGAATATTGATAAAACTCACAAATTTAGAGAGTGATAATAATAATATGTTAGATTTTTGCAATAGTTTGAAATTGAATATTTTGGAAATAGATAGTTATTAAGCTATCTCAAATGCATAAAGATATTGAAAAGCAAACTATTCAATATTTTGTATGTAATTCAACTTTTTCTGTTATTAAGTGAGCTGACTTGTTTTGTTTGTTCCAAATTGCTTCTAGTGTTGACAATTTAGTTTCAAAGTAATAGATAATTTTCTTAGGTCTTAGGTCTTTTCCTCAGGAATAGTTTGCAATTTTTCCACATCAATTTTGAGGATTGTTTTTGTATTATCAGCTTCTGATTGTGTCGACATTAATATTCTTTCAAATCGAGAGCTATTTAAAAACCTGATTTTAGTCCTGTATAGTCACTGTGAGTAGTGAAAATTGATTGATATCCAGTTTTATGTTAATGCAAGACATTTTTATTTCCAATCTTACTACCAATGTTGACAAAAACATGTACTTTGAGTAAAGTGAAAACACACAGATGGTATCTAGATACAAACAAGATGTTAGCACTTTACTTTTATGTGGAGAAGAATGTGTACTTGAGGAAAGCTTTAATAATTAGAATAAACACATTATGACGAAGTAGGAAGACTTGGCAAGAAGAGAATATACCCCAAATAGTATTTTGTATTGACTATGACTATGAAATAACAGATGTTTTTCTGAAAAGAAAAGCTAGCCCCAAGATGATGTAATCACACATTTGAATAAAGCCCCAAAAACAGTTGAAAAGAAACGAATACATTTGTAATAAAATAAAAAGTCAGATTTTTTCATTTTCAGAGGGAAAGAGCACAGTTCAGTTAGGCTGAAAGGTCTTAACTGACTAGTCATATTTGAATCTAAATTTGAAGAAACTAAAAGGTGATTCCTAATATGGCTTCCACCATCATTTCAAGATTTAATTTTTACAATGTTAGATATTGAAAGTTAATACTATGTTGATATAATCCTCTTCAGTGTTAATATATGAAGACATTAGCTAAACTAGTTAAATGGCAGTTAACTAGTTTAACTGGAAGTTGTTTATTTCTATACAGCCCTTTGGTTTTAATGAGGCCTCAGAATGCTTTCTAGGTGCTTGATTTGAAAGTGGGTGGCCTGCTCTTTTAAGCAGGTATTTTTTGAAGCCCCTACAACAGCTATTTTTAAAGTTGTATTTTCAGTATCTACCACATAGAAGCTTTAGGGAGTTAAGTTTGGAAGAAATAAAAGAAAGGACCACATCAAAATTTTATTTCATGTGTAAGATAATGCTAACTGATTATATGAATACTACAAAAGAGAGGCTGAATTAAAATTATGAATGGAAGAACTAATGGACAACCTCAAGAAGTATTAGTGTATGTTTGGAGGATAACTTTTCCCTGAATTTTACTGGTGAATAGACTATGTTTAAGGTCAGAGTGTTAGGATGAATAACCATTAATGAAAATAACTTTAATTAAGCAGTAAGAGTGTCAAACATGTACTAAGAACTTCATGTATTTCTCACAGATAGGAAAACTAAGAGAAGTTAGGTTACCTAGCCAAGAGACAAGGCTATTAAGTGGTTGAATTAGCAGAGAAAATGTTTAGAGCACCTCCCATTGATATAATTTTTGCACATTTTGAATGATTTCACATCTGATCAAATTTTACAAGGAGGACAGGAATTCACGGTTTTTTCTTTCATTGTCCTAGCCTTGTCACTGATATGTATGAGAACTCTTGGCATGACCTCGTAACATCTTTCTTTCTTATTGTATCTCCTATGTTCAGGGTCACAGATGATTCCCCAGGAACGTGTACCCTATTGTGCCCTCAGATAAATGAGACTGGGGATCACTGCAGATGCCATTATTTCATTCTTTTTCTATAGCTGAGTAATATTCCATCATATATATATATATTATATATATATAATATATATATATATTTCATATTTTCTTTATCCATTCACATATTGATGGACACTTAGGTTGCTTCCATGTCCTGGCTATTGTAAATAGCACTGCTGTGAACATCAGGGTGCATGTATCCTTTCAAGTTAGAGTTTTTGTCTTTTCTGGATATATGCCAAAGAGTGGGACTGCTGGATCATATGGCAGCTCTATTTTTAGTTTTTGAAGGCGCCTCCATGCTATTCTCCATAGTGGCTGCACCAGTTTACATTCCCAGAGAAAAGGTATTTCAAACATTTAAAATACAATATGTGTAGTCATAGTATTATGCAGCATATTAAATTATACTTTATGTGTAGGTTAATTCACATTGTATTGGAGCCTGAGGCAAAAGAGAAAGATCAGTGATGTTGATGCTATCTCTATTTAAAATCTTGTTTCTTTTAATTTCTCATGGATTTTTCACATTCTTTTATTTTTAAAAGTTGCATTTAAATATTATTTATCTTAATTTCTTATTTTTTGGAACTCCTTAAATTTTTTCACCATAAAACTCAGTTCTGCTGAATGTTGATTCTTACCTTAGCAAGCAGTTCAATTTAAAGGTATCTTTATTTCAGTGTTCACTGGAATTGTTACAAGGAGCTGAGTGTCAAATACATGGGCCTTTTGTAAAGAAAGGATTGAGAATAGTGACGTATCAGAACAACTGCAACATGGCGTAATCCAGAAGCCACAGTTTGTGTGAGGCTCTCGTGTATTTGAACTTCTGTAGGCTTGCGGGGGTTTTTTTTTTTTTTTTTTTTACGGTACGCGGGCCTTTCACTGTTGTGGCCTCTCCCGTTGCAGAGCACAGACTCCGGACGCGCAGGCTCAGCGGCCATGGCTCACGGGCCTAGCTGCTTCGTGGCATGTGGGATCTTCCCGGACCGGGGCACGAACCCGTGTCCCCTGCATCGGCAGGCAGACTCTCAACCACTGCGCCACCAGGGAAGCCCCTGTAGGCTTGTTTTTAAACTTTGTTAGTGTGTACTGTGGAAGGCCCATGGTATCCACAATCCCTCTAAAATGAGGGACTCAACTTCCAAACCCTTTGGCCTCTGGGGAATCTTTTCAGGTCTCACTTTAAATCTTTCTCTTAGGATGACTTTACAATAAGTATTATGGGTTGGAATGTGTCCCCCCCACAAATTCATATATTGTAGTCCTAACCCCCAAGTACCTCAGAATGCACACTTATTTGTAAATCGGGTCATTTCGGATGTAATTAGTTAAATTAAGATGTGGTCATGCCTGGAGTAGGGTGAACTCCAATCCAGTATGACTGGTGTCCTTATAAAGGGGGAGGATTTGGACATAGATGTGCACACAGGAAGAACATCATGTGAACATGAAGACAAAGATGGGGTAATTTATTTCTAAGACAAGGGATGGCAAAGGTTGCCAGTAAACCACTAGAAGCTGGGAAAAAGGCATGGAACAGATTCTCCCTCACTGTCTCAAAAGAAACCAACCCTGCCGACATCTTGATCTCAGACTTCTAGCCTCTTGAACAGTGAAACAATAAATCTGTGTTGTTTAAGTTACCCAAATTATGAGATTTTGTTATCGCAGCCCTAGGAAACAAATACAAGTCTTAATTTAGGACATGATCCTTATATTTCAGGTTTGGTCTTTTTCGTTTTTCAGTGGGATTCCAGGGAGATATTAAGTACGTTGAACAATTCTGACAGAGTCAGAATTCCTGTGTCCCAAGGAACTCTTCTTCTACTGGAGTTTTTCATTTTCTAGTATCCCCCTCTCAGTCTTTGATCAGCCACTTTCTGGTAGACATGAGTGGTCCTATCCTACAGATGCACAGCCCAGCCCTCAGCCATGGGCTCACAAGGAATCCCCATGCTGACTTCTGAATTCCAATCTCTACACAGCCTCTTCCTTATCAGTACCCTGGCCTGTGGAGTCCTGCCACTTCAGCTGACCAGCACTCTGATCTCTGCCTCCTCAGTACAGTGGCACTGACCTTCTGTGCAGAATTCCGAATGTCTATGCAGCCCAAGTTTCCACCCAGTCAGAGACTCCTCACGTCATGGAGTCATTTCCAAAGTTCTGTCAAGGATTGCAGCTTTGCATTGACTGTTGTCCTCTTTGTGAAACCCAATGCCTCATATGCTTTGTCCAGTTCCATACTTGTTTACAGCAGACTAGTCCAGTTCCAGTTATTCTACCAAGGCCAGCCTATGTCTTTAAGAGTGAAACGTGGAATCTAATAATTTAGATACTGATAAGCTACTATCTAGATATTTAGATACTGATAAGCTACTATCTAAATTTCTATGGAGGTTTGATTAAAAAACTATATCACATCTGCCCCATCACTACTATAATCTTTTGGGTTGATAGTAAATCTCTCTTCTTTTTTTCTCCCTAGTTGATTTTCAGAAGAAATATAAAGAGGGAAATTGATGAAACTGTAGAAGTGCAATTCTAACTTCTTTTCCAGAAGCCTGATGAAAACTGTTCCATTCAATTTTAAATGTTGATTTAAAATCTCTTTGCCTAGCCAAAGAGCTAATTTTAGGTGTAAAGAAAGTGGATAGTAAATCTAAATAGCTTAGAGAATCTCACAAATCACATTTTCCAAGTCTTTCTCAGTGAAACTTCAAATCTATACCATACACAAACAACTGCCCCCCAAGCTCCTCTCCCACCCCACCTCCTTTCTTATTCTATCTATTCAGTTTGACTCTAAGGGTTTTGTGATTGTTTCATTAAGCAGTTCCATTGACCAAAATATATGAATGTTACAGCGCTGAGTCAACAAAGTCCCATAGTAATCACACAGAACAATGCATTAACCTTTTCTCTCCAGCCTAAATAATTTTCTGATATCATGATACTGTATACTGTATTAACATAGAGTGAGATGTAGTATCTTTGATACTGACAGATCTTCACCTCATAGAAGAAAATAATGGTTTAAATCATTTGCTTTTGGTAACAAAAATTGGTGATCAGTAATCTCAGGTGATCATTGTTTTCAATTCTTACTTAAAGGAGTTGAGAGAAAATAGGTTAACATTTTTTTGAAATCATAATAACAGTGGTTTGATTTGCACATCTTAATTCTCCAAACAATCCTTAATAAAAATACCATAAGCTGCCAGGTGAGCAATGAAGATACAGTAATCAGTCATCAGTAAAGAATATTTTTAAAACTGACAGATGTAACCATCTTGGACAGTTCATAACAACAGAGGCTAAAGACACTATAGAATATAGAAAAGACACTAGCCAAGTAGAACTAAACAAAATATAATGAGACAAACAAAACTAATCAAAATACAAAATACTCTACAAATGTGACTATTTTTTATAACAGGTAGGTGATTTTGACCCAAATGTTGTCAAAAAATATGTTACTATCTGGTCTTGTATTTCAAGTAATATTCTTTTTTGCATAATATCATTAAATCTATTTTCCAAAGAAAAGTACTAAGGTTTTTTACAACCCTCTTGATAAGGCAAGCTATTCAAACAGCAATCTTTTAATATCAGATTAAACAAGAGAACATCTTCAGGGAGTGGATGGTCTCCTTTAAACAATAAATTCCCTCATATATTAAAATACTTGACATGCATTGCACTAGGTTTTCAGAGAAAAAAACTTCAGGAGAAAAAACACATACAGCATTATTATAGAAAATTATTTCGAAAATAATGGGAGTTGGGGCTTCCCTGGTGGCGCAGTGGTTGAGAGTCCGTCTGCCGATGCAGGGGACACGGGTTCGTGCCCTGGTCCGGGAAGATCCCACATGCCGTGGAGTGGCTAGGCCCGTGAGCCATGACCGCTGAGCCTGCACGTCCGGAGCCTGTGCTCCGCAATGGGAGAGGCCACAACAGTGAGAGGCCCGCATAACGCAAAAAACAAAAAAAAAGAAAGGAAATAGAAATAAATAGAAAATTAAGCTATACCTGGATGAATGAATGTTTCTAAGGAAATAAGATTTCTGGGGCAACAGCATTTCTCCCCGTTTTCTATAAATTTAATATTTGTGAGATTGAGAGGCAAAACAACTTATAGACATTAGTGATTCTCCTTACTCTAACCTGTTTTTTCTAGTACTGATCAAAACTAGCAACTACATGTATAGGTTTTTTAATGTTTATTATATATTTTTTGTATTCTGCTTCTAAAAGGTAAACCCAAGAGGGTCTAGAAACTTTTCTGTTCTTTTCACTGATGAATAATACAAAGTGCCTAGGCTAGTACCTGTCACACAGAAGGCATTTGGTAAATGTATGTTGATCAAATAAATGGATGAATTAATGAGTGAATGAAGGCATGGGAATAGATCTTGCATGACATTTTTCAGTAACAGCTTATTGTGAGGTGTTATGAAAACTGCCTACACAATGAATCAGACACAGATAGTGAAACATTTCATAAAAGAAAATACCTTTGTTCCCATATTAAGAATGTAGAGCCCATGTTCGTTCTCATATACTTATGCTGGTTTTCTCAAAACCTTGTTTCCATATATCCCCCAGAAAAGACACATTGCAGTTTTCAAAGCCTTGCAGTATTACAGTCTCTCAATACATTTGGAGCAAAGTATATAAAGAATTATGTTTTCCTGAAACTTGTTTACATAGAACTTCTGATTCAATTTTTAGTTCTACTAAAATGTTATGATAGTTCCTAGAAAATGAAATAGATCCATTCTTTTATTTCATGAATCATGTGAACTTAGTTCTTCAATGCATGTATCAATTTTGCTATGATCTTTTCTTACATAAGAATGTTTAATGGTTATGTAACAATGTAGTGATTAAATTAAAAATATTTTCAATCCTATACTTTGATTATCGTTGAACTAAAAGTTAATATCTGTAAGAATTCAAATTTATTAAATACACTGTGTAAAACAAATTGATAGTGCCCGAATAGCCAGTTTTAAGGTTTCTGCCCAAGAATATGAGTACTTTTATGCTTTTCAGAAGTCAGTTCCTATATTTAGAACCTTAACTCATAAAACAGTAGCCTTGTTATATGTCTAGTCAAATAGTTTAAAAATATTTTAGATCATCTTGGGATAAGATATATCTTCAATTATTTCTTTCAATTCAATTAGTTCTGTGGCATTTTACTATAAAAATGTAATAATTCTAATTGGTGATGTAGATAAACACCTTTAAAAAGGAGGAAACCAGAATTTACAATCAAGTAGAATCAATTCCATCAGATTATGAATTGATTTTTAGTTAATTTGGAATAGGAAGTATAGCAGAAAACTTTGATTCCCATTGCATGTGACAGAGGTAATTCAGGGATATTACACATATACTGCTTGGCAATAGAAATGCGAGTTACTCATTTAAAGATGCCATTTATTCAAGCAGAAATAAGAGTTACCAAAGATAGTGGAAAGGCTGTGTATTTTGATCTTTGTCCTTTTTTGATGATATTTGAAATTCTGGGCACTTTGAGTTCTGAAAGATTCAAGGAGACTTGAAATAATATCAGTGGGGGACTGTGATCACAAACAATATATAAGTTATAGTGAGATTCAGGATGTGTCTTATGGCTAGGGATGGTGTATTTTGTTGATCATTTCCTAAATGTTGTATTTATGACACTTTTGAATTTTGGATGAAGAACATAAGTAAAGGAAACTAGCACAATTGAATATTTTAAATGGATATTACATATGAAATTCAAAATCTTTGTGAAACAGATGGATATTACTTTCACTTTCTTAGTAAAAAAAGGGTATAAGTAACATAAGAGGGGGACTCTCCTCAATATATCATTATGTACTTTATTTCATGAATAGTTACTAAATATCTGACAAGCACTGCTGTTTATTAATTTATCCAGTCACCACAGTGTCTAGTAAATGTCACTTACTAAACACTGTGGTTCCAGATAATATGCTATTTGGTGAGGAGAAGCAGTGACACAAGACATGGTCCTTTCTCACAAGAAGCTTAAATAGTTGAGGAGATAGATGAGTAAATCAGTCATATATTAAAACATTTTAACTTTTATTAATTGGTTTATTTAAATGTTAAAATTTGTCTAAAAGTTTTATGGGAGTAGAGAGGAGAAAGAGGGATTGTGACATGAGGTTATTCTAAATTAGAATAATGAATATGTATGAATTAGACCAAAAAAATGTGAGTTACTTGCTACTGATAGAGGGACCTTGGAGACATGTGTTGGTGTAATGCATAACTGCTTAAAAGGGTAGTTGTGGGAACCAGAGAAGGATGAGGTTATTCAGGAACTAAATGTCCAAGGACCTGTGATGAAATGCTAAGTGATATCAGCACAAAGGAAGAAAATGATCACATAGGATTTTAGAAAGAATATCTGGCTTCTGGTGCCAGCAATCACTTCAGTGATTCTTATCTATTGTATATAGAATGACAGTAGGTTAAAATTTCAAAACAGTTTTAAATATTTTATTTCTAAAGCTAATGGGTTGAAAGAGTCTCTCAAATGACAATTATATGTTGCAGGTGTTTATTTGATTCAGGAAAACAGTCCAAACTCTTTAAAAGTTTTAAGTTTAAAATTTTGATTTACCTTTTTTTAAATTATTGTACTTAAACCAAAAACTACCTATCAAAACTGGAGTGTGCATTTCTCGGAGTGTTGAGGAAGATGGCGGAAGAGTAAGACGCGGAGATCACCTTCCACGAACAGATACATCAGAAATACATCTACACGTGGAACTTCTCCTATAGAACACCCACTGAACGCTGGCAGAAGACCTCAGACCTCCCAAAAGGCAAGAAACTCCCCACGTACCTGGGTAGGGCCAAAGAAAAAAGAAAACACAGAGACAAAAGAATAGGGACGGGACCTGCACTAGAGGGAGGGAGCTGTGAAGGAGGAAAGGTTTCCACACACTAGGAAGCCGCTTCAAGGCAGGGACTGCGGGTGGCAGCGGGGGGAAAGCTTCGGATTTACGGAGGAGAGCACAGCAACAGGGGTGCGAAGGGCAAAGCAGAGAGATTCCTGCACAGAGCATCGGTGCCGACCAGCACTCACCAGCCAGAGAGGCTTGTCTGCTTACCCACCGGGATGACTGGGGGCTGGGAGCTGAGGCTCGGGCCTCGGAGGTCTGATCCCAGGGAGAGAACTGGGGTTGGCGGCGTGAACACAGCCTGAAGGGGGCTAGTGCGCCACGGCTACACGGGAGAGACTCCGGGGAAAAGCCTGGACCTGCCGAAGAGGCAAGAGACTTTTTCTTTCCTCTTTGTTTCTTGGTGCGCGAGGAGAGGGAATTCAGAGCACCACGTAAAGGAGCTCGAGAGACGGGTGCGAGCCGCGGCTAAAAGCGCAGACCCCAAAGACAGGCATGAGACGCTAAGGCTACTGCTGCAGCCACCAAGAAGCCTGTGTGCGAGCACAGGTCACTGTCTGCGCATCCCCTCCTGGGAGCCTGTGCAGCCCGCCACTGCCAGAGTCCCATGATCCAGGGAAAACTTCCCCGGGAGAACACACGGCATGCCTCAGGCTGGTGCAATGTTACGCAGGCCTCTGCCGCCGCAGGCTCCCCCCGCATCCGTACTCCTCCCTTCCCCCCGGCCAGAGTGAGCCAGAGCCACCAAATCAGCTACTCCTTTAACCTTGTCCTGTCTGAGCGAAGAACATATGCTCCCAGGCGACCTACACGTGGAGGCGGGTCCAAATCCAAAGCTTGAACTGTGCGAACAAAGAAGAGGAAGGGAAATCTCTCCCAGCAGCCTCAGGAGCAGCAGATTAAATCTACACAATCAACGTGATGTACCCTGCATCTGTGGAATACCTGAATAGACAACGAATCATCCCAAATTGAGGACGTGGACTTTGGGACCAAGATAGATTATTTTTTCCCTTTTTCCTCTTTTTGTGAGTGTGTATGTGTATGCTTCTGTGTGAGATTTTGGCTGAAAAGCTTTGCTTTGACCATTTGTCCTAGGATTCTCTCCGTGCGTTTTTTTCTTTGTTTTTACTTAAATTTTTTTTCTCAATAATTATTTTTTATTTTAATAACTTTATTTTACTTTATTTTATCCTCTTTCTTTCTACTTTTTCTCCCTTTTATTCTGAGCCGTGTGGATGAAAGGCTCTTGGTGCTCCAGCCAGGCATCAGGGCTTTGCCCCTGAAGTGGGAGAGCCAAGTTCAGGACACTGGTCCACAAGAGACCTCCCAGCTGCACGTAATATCAAATGGCAAAAATTTCCCAGAGGTCTCCATCTCAACACCAACACGCAGCTTCATTCAATGACCAGCAAGCTACAGTGCTGGACACCCTATGCCAAAAATCTAGCAAGACAGGAACACAACCCCACTCATTAGCAGAGAGGCTGCCTAAAATCTTAATAAGGCCACAGACACTCAAAAACACACCACCAGACGTGGACCTGCCCACCAGAAGGACAAGATCCAGCCTCATCCACCAGAACACAGGCACTAGTCCCTTCCACCAGGAAGCCTACATAACCCACTGAACCAAATTTAGCCACTGGGGAAAGATACCAAAAACAACGGGAACTACGAACCTGCAGCCTGCAAAAAGGAGACCCCAAACATAGTAATATAAGCAAAATGAGAAGAGAGAAAAACACACAGCAGATGAAGGAGCGAGGTAAAAACCCACCAGACCTAAGAAATGAAGAGGAACTAGGCAGGCTACCTGAAAAAGAATTCAGAATAATGATAGTAAAGATGATCCAACATCTTGGAAATAGAATAGAGAAAATGCAAGAAACATTTAAAAAGGACCTAGAAGAACTAAAGATGAAACAAGCAATGATGAAAAACACAACAAATGAAATTAAAAATACTCTAGAAGTGATCAATAGCAGAATAACTGAGGCAGAAGAATGGATAAGTGATCTGGAAGATAAAATAGTGGAAATAACTACTGCAGAGCAGAATAAAGAAAAAACAATGAAAAGAACTGAGGACAGTCTCAGACGCCTGTGGGACAACATTAAACGCACCAACATTCAAATTATAGGGGTCCCAGAAGAAGAATAGAAAATGAAAGGGACTGAGAAAATATTTGAAGAGATTATAGTTGAAAACTTCCCTAATATGGGAAAGGAAATAGTTAATCAAGTCCAGGAAGCACAGAGAGTCCCATACAGGATAAATCCAAGGAGAAACATGCCAAGACATATATTAATCAAACTATCAAAAATTAAATACAAAGAAAACATTAAAAGCAGCAAGGGAAAAACAACAAATAACACATGAGGGAATCCCCATAAGGTTAACAGCTGATCTTTCAGCAGAAACTCTGCAAGCCAGAAGGAAGTGGCAGGGCATATTTAAAGTGATGAAGGAAGAAAACGTACAAGCAAGATTACTCTACCCAGCAAGGATTTCATTCAGATTTGATGGAGAAATTAAAACCTTTACAGACAAGTAAAAGCTGAGAGAGTTCAGCACCACCAAACCAGCTTTACAACAAATGCTAAAGGAACTTCTCTAAGCAAGAAACACAAGAGAAAGAAAAGACCTACAATAACAAACGCAAAACAATTAAGAATATGGGAATAGGAACATACATCTCGATAACTACCTTAAATATAAATGGAATAAATGCTCCCACTAAAAGACACAGACTGGCTGAATGGATACAAAAACAAGACCCGTATATATGCTGTCTACAAGAGACCCACTTCAGACCTAGAGACACATACAGACTGAAAGTGAGGGGATGGAAAAAGATATTCCATGCAAATGGAAATCAAAAGAAAGCTGGAGTAGCAATTCTCATATCAGAGAAAATAGACTTTAAAATAAAGACTATTAGAAGAGACAAAGAAGGACACTACATAATGATCAAGGGATCGATCCAAGAAGATATAACAATTGTAAATATTTATGCACCCAACTTAGGAGCACCTCAATACATCAGGCAAATACTAACAGCCATAAAAGGGGAAATTGACAGTAACACAACCATAGTAGGGGACTTTAACACCCCAGTTTCACCAATGGACAGATCATCTAAAATTAAAATAAATAAGGAAACAGAAGCTTTAAATGATACATTCAATAAGATGGACTTAATTCATATTTATAGGACATTCCATACAAAAACAACAGAATACACATTTTACTCAAGTGCTCATGGAACACTCTCCAGGATAGATCATATCTTGGGTCACAAATCAAGCCTTGGTAAATTTAAGAAAATTGAAATTGTATCAAGTATCTTTTCCGACCACAACGCCATGAGACTAGATATCAATTACAGGAAAAGATGTGTAAAAAATACAAACACTTAGAGGCTAAACAATACGCTACTTAATAGCGAAGTAATCACTGAAGAAATCAAAGAGGAAATCAAAAAATACCTAGAAACAAATGACAATGGAGACATGACAACCCAAAACCTATGGGATGCAGCAAAAACAGTTCTAAGAGGGAAGTTTAAAGCAATACAATCCTACCTTAAGAAAGAGGAAACATCTCAAACAACCTAATCTTGCACCTAAAGCAATTACAGAAAGAAGAACAAAAAACCCCATAGTTACCAGAAGGAAGCACATCATAAAGATCAGATCAGAAATAAATGAAAAAGAAACGAAGGAAATGATAGCAAAGATCAATAAAACTTAAAACTGTTTCGTTGAGAAGATAAACAAAATTAATAAACCATTAGCCAGACTCATCAAGAAAAAAAGGGAGAAGACTCAAATCAATAGAATTAGAAATGAAAAAGTCAAAGTAACAACTGACACTGCAGAAATACAAATGATCATGAGAGATTACTACAGGCATCTCTATGCTAATAAAATGGACAACCTGGAAAAAATGGACAAATTCTTAGAAATGCACAAGCTGCCGAGACTGAACCAGGAAGAAACAGAAAATATGAACAGAGGAATCACAAGCACCAAAATTCAAATTGTGATTAAAAATCTTCCAGCAGGGCTTCCCTGGTGGTGCAGGGGTTGAGAGTCCACCTGCGGATGCAGATGACACAGGTTCGTGCCCTGGTGCAGGACGATCCCACATGCTGCAGAGCAACTAGGCCCATGAGCCATGGCCGTTGAGCCTGTGCATCCGGATCCTGTGCTCTGCAACGGGAGAGGCCACAACAGTAGAGGCCCACATACTGCAAAAACAAAAGAAAAAAGTCTTCCAACAAACAAAAGCCCAGGACCAGATGGCTTCACAGGCGAATTCTATCAAACATTAAGAGAAGAGCTAACACTTATCCTTCTCAAACTCTTCCAAAATATAGCAGAGGGAGGAACGCTCCCAAACTCATTCTACAAAGCCACCATCACCCTGATACCAAACCCAGACAAAGGTGTCACAAAGAAAGAAAACTACAGGCCAATATCACTGATGACCATGGATGCAAAGATCCTCAACAAAATACTAGCAAACAGAATCCAATAGCACATTAAAAGGATCATACACCATGATCAAGTGGGGTTTATTCCAGGAATGCAAGGATTCTTCAATATACACAAATCAATCAATGTGATATACCATATTAACAAATTGAAGGAGAAAAAGCATATTGTCATCTCAATAGATGCAGAGAAAGCTTTCGACAAAATTCAACACCCATTTATGATAAAAACCCTTCAAAAAGTAGGCATACAGGGAACTTTCCTCAACATAATAAAGGCCATGTATGAGAAACCCACAACGAACATCGTCCTCAGTGGTGAAAAACTGAAACCTTTTCCACTAAGATCAGGAACACGACAGGGTTGCCCACTCTCACCACTCTTATTCCACATAATTTTGGAAGTTTTAGCCACAGCAATCAGAGAAGAAAAGGAAATAAAAGGAATCCAAATTGGAAAAGAACAAGGAAAGCTGTCACTGTTTGCAGATGACATGATACTATACATAGAGAATCCTAAAGATGCTACCAGAAAACTACTAGAGCTAATCAATGAATTTGGTAAAGTAGTAGGATACAAAAATAATGCACAGAAATCTCTGGCATTCTTATACACTAATGATGAAAAATCTGACAGTGAAATTAAGTAAACACTCCCATTTACCATTGCACAAAAAGAATAAAATATCTAGGAATAAAACTATGTAAGGAGACAAAAGACCTGTATGCAGAATATTATAAGACACTGATGAAAGAAATTAAAGACGATAAAAATAGATGGAGAGATTTACCATGTTCTTGGATTGGAAGAATCAACATTGTGAAAATGACTCTACTACCCAAAGCAATCTACAGATTCAATGCAATCCCTATCAAACTACCACTGGCATTTTTCACAGAACTAGAACAAACATTTCACAAGTTGTATGGAAACACAAAAGACCCTGAATAGCCAAAGCAATCTTGAGAACGAAAAATGGAGCTGGAGGAATCAGGCTCCCTGACTTCAGACTATATTACAAAGCTACAGTAATCAAGACAGTATGGTACTGGCACAAAAACATAGATCAATGGAATGTGGTAGAAAGTCCAGAGATAAACCCACGCACATATGGTCACCTTATCTTTAATAAAGGAGTCAAGAGTATACAGTGGAGAAAAGACAGCCTCTTCAGTAAGTGGTGTTGGGAAAACTGGACAGGTACATGTAAAAGTATGAAATTAGAACACTTCCTAACACCATACACAAAAATAAACTCAAAATGGATTAAAGACCTAAATGTAAGGCCTGACACTATCAAACTCTTAGAGGAAATCATAGGCAGAATGCTCTATGACATAAATCACAGCAACATCCTTTTTGACCCACCTCCTAGAGAAATGGAAATAAAAACAAAAGTAAACAAATATTTGCAAATGATGTTACTGACAAGGGATTAGTCTCCAAAATTTACAAGCAGCTCATGCAGCTCAATAACAAAAAAACAAACAACCCAATCCCAAAATGGGCAGAAGACCTAAGTAGACATTTCTCCAAAGAAGATATACAGAGTGCCAACAAACACATGAAAGAATGGTCAACATCATTAATCATTAGGGAAATGCTAATCAGAACTACAGTGAGATATCTTGTCACACCAGTCAGAATGGCCATCATCAAAACATCTAGAAACAATAAATGCTGGAGAGGGTGTGGAGAAAAGGGAACCCTCTTGCACTGTTGGTGGGAATGTAAATTGATACAGCCACTATGGAGAACAGTATGGAGGTTCCTTAAAAAACTACAAATAGAACTACCATACGACCCAGCAATCCGACTACTGGGCATGTATCCTGAGAAAACCATAATTCAAAAAGAGTCATGTTCCAAAATATTCATTGCAGCTCTATTTACAGTAGCCAGGACATGGAAGCAACCTAAGTGTCCATCAACAGATTAATGGATAAAGAAGATGTGGCACATATATACAGTGGAATATTACTTAGCCATAAAAAGAAACGAAATTAAGTTATTTGTAGTGAGATGGATGGACCTAGAGTCTGTCATACAGAGTGAAGTAAGTCAGAAAGGGAAAAAGAAATACTGTATGCTAACACATATATATGGAATCTAAGAAAAAAAGAAAGAAGTCATGAAGTACCTAGGGGTAAGACGGGAATAAAGACATAGACTTACTAGAGCATGGACTTGAGGATATGCGGAAGGGGAAGGGTAAGCTGTGAGAAAGTGAGAGAGTGGCATGGACATATATACACTACCAAATGTAAAATAGGTAGCTAGTGGGAAGCAGCCGCATAGCACAGGGAGATCAGCTAGGTGGATTGTGACCACCTAGAGGGGTGGGATTGGGAGGGTGGGAGGTTGGGAGCCGCAAGAAGGAAGAGTTATGGGAACATATATATATGTATAACTGATTCACTTTGTTATAAAGCAGAAACTAACACACCATTGTAAAGCAATTATACTCCAATAAAGATGTTTTAAAAAAACAAGAATCAGGAGTGTACATCTTTTGTGGTAATAGAAAAAAAAAAAAAACTCAACCACAAAGACCCCAGTGTAAATATTTGGTGCACTCTCACTAGGCATAATAGTTTACTGAAATGCAGGTGAGGTGTTAGTTAATTTGTCAGTTACCACTGAAATAAAAAAAAAATAACATATTTTGGAAAATGACAATATACATGTAAATATTATTAAATGTTTAAAAGGATCCTTTGCCTTTTTACACATTGAAAACACATTTGCAGACATGTTAATTGGAAATACAGAAAACTGGCAGATGTAGGGTCTCTATAATAATTCACAAACATAAATACACTGGGCATAAAATACAGTAGTTTCTCAGATGTTAAAATTTTAACATGCTACGAACTAACAGGGCAGATCAAAGAAGTGACATTTATTAGATGCATCAAAATGGATTAAAACTGTCTTGGGTAGACAGGTTAACTTCATGAAAGGCAAGGATATTCCGAAAATCAAATGTATTAAACTATGAGCACAAGCTGTCATGCATATCTTGGTGAAATTAGGTTGAGAAATGTTCCTTTAATAAAAAAAAATCAGTTTGATAAATGTAAGCTCCCTTGATTGAAGTTATTTTAGGACAAATATTAAATAGTTTATTTAATGGCAAAGGAAACAAAGCTCCTATATTCTTCAAAGGTATTTGAATAAACTGTTACTCTTTGTTACATTAGCCATGTTCAATCACCATAAAATCATCTCCTAAAAATTCAAATGAAGTCAATTTTTCTTCTGATGAATGTGCTTTAAACAATTACTTTTCAGTTCCAGAAATTTGGCCTATAGTAATTTTCCCATCCCAATTGCCAGTTCTGGTTTAGGTATTTTCGTGTAGTAGTATCTCTGTAGATAACTTTGTGTTTGTTGAAAAATAATATATGTATTTTGAAACCTAGGCTAATATTTACTTCAAAACAATAGTGTTTTGAATCTAATATGAAACACCATTAACTATCATTTGAATATCAGTTATAATGTCATGCAACAGTTAATTTCTAATAAATGATCATGAATAAATGAATTACTAAACAAAAACTAGTCTTAATGGTTGAGAAACACAAAGGTGTAGTTCTCGCTCTGGCTACATATCCACTATGGTTGGTGGGGGGCTATGCTTTTTATTTTTTATTTCATCATCAATCTTTAACTGAGGATGATGGTTCAGCCAGTTTGAGACAGTGTGGAACAGTGTGGACCATTGCAGCAGAAGTAGAAATGCACACTGGTCCTTATATCCTCAAAACTTCCACTAACAATTCATCTACATAATCAAGTCATATGGTTGATTCTGATATCAAGATGGTAGGGAAGGGCTTCCCTGGTGGCGCAGTGGTTGAGAGTCCACCTGCCGATGCAGGGGACACGGGTTCGTGCCCTGGTCCGGGAAGATCCCACATGCCACGGAGTGGCTAGGCCCCTGAGCCATGGCCGCTGAGCCTGCGTGTCCGGAGCCTGTGCTGCGCAACGGGAGAGGCCACAACAGTGAGAGGCCCGCATACCGCAAAAAAAAAAAAAAAAAAAAAACAGTAGGGAAGTATTATGTTTACTCTGGCAAAATAATTTTATATTGTTGAACAGAAATACAACGTACTTACCATAGCTAGTAAGTGAAATATTTGGAGGTTGCAAAGTAACCACTGTCTTTTTGATCCAAAGCCCATTCCTTAACCTCTACGTTAGTGCTACACAACTTTAGTAAAAAAATAAAAAAAAAAAAAACCAGCTAGAGTGTTATTTTAAAAATGAAAATGCTCAGGTCCTAACTCAAAAGACGCTAAGGTCAATATATAGATGAGATATTGGTGAGCTGTTAAACTGTTAGTGGGCTTATCAACTGTTTGTTTTGTTAGTGTTGTCATTTACCAAAAATTCAATAGACAGAGATCAACAAAGGACAAAGAAAAGGATATTAAAACTGCTACAATTGATATGCTCCATATTCTTGTGCATATGAGGAAAAGCATGAACATGAGAGAAATATGTGGCATAAAAAGGTCACAGAAAAACTTTAAGAAAGGAAAATGCATCTGAAATGAAGCACACAATGGATAAGATTATAAGCAAACTGATCAGAGAAATACAAAATCTGAATAGTGCCATATATTTACAAAAATTTGTGTTTATATTAACTCTCCCTGAAAAAACCCACCAAATATGGTGTTACTAATGAATTCTGTTAGACATTTCAGAAGGAAAAATTGCCAAATGTACAGTTTTTTCCGTAAAATAAAGGAGGATAAATAGCTGCTCAGTTTGACAAAACTCAACTTCCATTCAGGATAAAAAATGATCAGCAAACTTGAAATAGTAGGGAACATCCTCAAACTGATAAAGGATCGCTACGAAAAATCTACAGCCAAAATCATACTAATGGTGAAACGTGAATAGTTTTTCCTTAAGTGTGGAAACAAAACTAGGATATCTGTTTTCATCAGTTTTATTTGATATTGTACTAGATGACTTAACATTCCAATAAGGTAAGAAAAATATAGATAAGATTAAAAAGGAAGACGTAAAAATTGTCTATTTGCAGATGTTATGATTGTTTACATAGAAAAATCTCGGGAAATCTATAATACAGCTAAGAAACCAAATTATTGAATGTATCACATTAGCAGGACACAGGTTAAATATAAAAATTGACTGTATTTGTATATGTAACAGCAAAGATTGAAAATTTGAAATTTAAAAAATGAATTAAAGTTAATTTAATTTCAATTAATTTTTTAAATTAAAAATAACTCCATTTTTGGTAGAAAAAGTACATAAGACTATATCTAAAAAATTGTGCACAAGTGTTCTACATTGAGAAGTAAAAATATTGCTGAGAGAAGTTACATAAATGGAAAGATATGCCATGTTTGTAGATTAGAATATCAACAGTGCAATAATAACAGTTCTCCTCATACTGATTTCTAGATTAAATTACATTTCCAATGAAAATACAGCAGGTTTTATTTCTGGAAATTGACAATTATTTTTAAATTAATAAAAGAATTCAAAAGACCTATAAGAGTCAAACAATATTTAAAAAGAATAATGTTGGATAAGTTACCTTATTTCAAGATTTACAATAAAGCTATAGTAATCAGGATTTCTTTTTTCAGAAAAAGAAATACATAGCTCAATGAAAAAGAATGGAGAGTCCAGAAATATAGTCTATTGATTTTTGTCAAAATGCATATGGTCTATTTTTTTCTTGGTTCATTTGTCATCTTGGCAACAGTGAAAGACTTTCATGATTATCTACCATCATCTTCTATTAAGAAGAGAAATGAATATTTAAGTTGTTCCAGTAATAAACTTAGAATATACATCCCGATCAAAAAGTGGATAAGGCAGAAAATTTCAGGAAAATGACTTGCATTGAAATTCATTTGAATTGTTTGACTTACAGGAAAGTCAGACTTTTCAGCCAGCCTTAACTGACAATAGGAAGAATGTGTTATCAAATCTGTTTGCACTTCATACCTTGCTGTTCACAGTTTTAAGTGAAAAATATAACTTGCTAGGAAAAAAATATATTTAAAGTTCTCACCTATTCTCTCCTAGATTCCTGAGTTCTTTAAAAGCAGTCCTTCTGACATGGTAATTGCATTCCCCTGGCATGTGCAAATATTTAATTGGGCTAAAGATTCTCAAGTATAAAATTCGGTTAGATAACAGGTTAATCATACATACCAAATATATGTAGCTCTCTTCCTCATGGAGAAGTTTTCCAAATATACACAAGTCTCAGTAAAGCTCAATAGACAAATTATGTAACAATGAAATGATACATGCATTTAGCTACTTGAACACCTAAATTAACTTTATCACTCCACAGGACTGTGATCATCAACTAATCGAGAAAGTTATGTTATTGTCTAGATCGACCAATAGATCAAGGGAACAGAAGAGTGATGAAATAGAACTATAAATATATGGAAGTTAACTTTTTTCAAAGATGCAAAGGCAATTCATTGGGGAAATATAGTCTTTTTAAGAAATGGGTTGAACCCATTGGATTTCCATATAGAAAAAATAATAATTTTGATCCATATTTTGTACCACAATACAGAATTACCTAATTAACTCAGACGTATTGTGAATATACATGTAACAGCTAGTATTAGAAAACTTCTAAAAGAAAACATCAGAAAAAATGTTTGTGACCTCACTTAGGCAAAGATGTCTTAAATAGGAAACAAAGCACAAGCCATTAAAAAAAAAAAGATAATTCAAACTTCATAAAAGTTGAAAAGTTTTGCTCTTTGAAAGGCACTGTTAAGAAAATGAAAGGATAAATTACAGACTGGGATAAAATATATGAAAATTGTGTATCTGGTAAAGGACTTTTAAACATGTTTTAAAAACACTTTAAACTTAATGACAAGAAAGTGAACACTCATAAATAAAGGGCAAAATATTTCAAATGGAACGTCTTCAAAAAATATATGAATGACAAATGAGTGAAGTAAATCATGGAAAGACAAATACATATTATAACATTTACATCAAACTCTATATGATGCAAATTAATCTATAGTGTCAGAAAGTAGTTAAGTGGTTTCCAGGACGAGAAGAGGGCAGGGAGGGGCAGGAGGGAGAGATTACAAGGGGGTATGAGGCAACTTCTGGGAGTGGTGGATTTGTTCAAAGTCTTGTTTATGTTGATGGTTTCACGGAGAATATATACACATATGTATTTATACCAAAACATCAAATTAAATGTTTTAAATATGAGCACTTTTCTACTTTTCTGTATGTCTCATATCTCAATAAAGATGATGAAAAGAAAAAACTAGAAAAATAGCTTAACATTTTTAAGAAACACTCAAAACTAGAATTATAGTTGATTAATAAATTAATATAAAAATTTATAGTATGTTAACCATTCATTCATTGAAAGACATCTGAGCTTTTTTTCAGATTGTAGTTATTACAAATAAAGCAATAATGAATATTAGTGTACATGTTTTATGTGAACGTAATTTTTTATTGCTCTGAGATAAATGCCCAAGTGTACAGTTGCTATACCATAAGGTAATTTCTTTTTTTTTCTTTTTTTTTTTACATCTTTATTAGAATATAATTGCTTTACAATGGTGTGTTAGTTTCTGCTTTATAACAAAGTGAATCAGTTATAGATATACATATGTTTCCATATCTCTTCCCTCTTGCGTCTCCCTCCCTCCCACCCTCCCTATCCCACCCCTCCAGGCGGTCACAAAGCACTGAGCTGATCTCCTTGTGCTATGTGGCAGCTTCCCACTAACTATCTACCTTACATTTGGTAGTGTATATATGTCCATGCCTCTCTCGCTTTGTCACAGCTTACCCTTCCCCTTCCCCATATCCTCAAGTCCATTCTCTAGTGGGTCTGTGTCTTTATTCCTCTCTTACCCCTAGTTCTTCATGACATTTTTTTTTCTTAAATTCCATATATATGTGTTAGCATACGGTATTTGTCTTTCTCTTTCTGACTTACTTCACTCTACGACAGACTCTAGGTCTATCCACCTCATTACAAATAGCTCAGTTTCGTTTCTTTATATGGCTGAGTAATATTCCATTGTATATATGTGCCACATCTTCTTTATCCATTCATCCGTTGATGGACACTTAGGTTGTTTCCATCTCTGGGCCATTGTAAATAGAGCTGCAATGAACATTTTGGTACATGACTCTTTTTGAATTATGGTTTTCTCAGGGTATATGCCCAGTAGTGGGATTGCTGGGTCATATGGTAGTTCTATTTGTAGTTTTTTAAGGAACCTCCATACTGTTCTCCATAGTGGCTGTACCAATTCACATTCCCACCAGCAGTGCAAGAGTGTTCCCTTTTCTCCACACCCTCTCCAGCATTTATTGTTTCTAGATTTTTTAATGATGGCCATTCTGACTGGTGTGAGATGATATCTCATTGTAGTTTTGATTTGCATTTCCCTAATGATTAATGACGTTGAGCATTCTTTCATGTGTTTGTTGGCAGTCTGTATATCATCTTTGGAGAAATGTCTATTTAGGTCTTCTGCCCATTTTTGGATTGGATTGTTTGTTTTTTTGTTATTGAGCTGCATGAGCTGCTTATAAATTTTGGAAATTAATCCTTTGTCAGTTGCTTCAACTGTATTCTCTTCAAATATTTTCTCGTCACTTTCTTTTTCTCTTCTTCTGGGATCTCTGTATTTCAAATTTTGGTGTGTTTAACGTTATTCCGGAGGTCTCTGAGACTTCCTCAGTTCTTTTCATTATTTTTTCTTTATTGTGCTCTGTGGTAGTTATTTCCACTATTTTATCTTCCAGGTCACTTGTACGTTCTTCTGCCTCAGTCATTCTGCTATGGATTCCTTCTAGAGAATTTTTAATTTCATTTATTGTGCTGTTCATCATTGTTTGTTTGCTCTTTAGTTCTTCTAGGTTCTTGTTAAACGTTTCTTGTATGTTCTACATTCTATTTCCAAGATTTTGGATAATCTTTACTATCATTACTCTGAATAATTTTTCAGGTAGACTTCCTATTTCCTCTTCATTTGTTTGGTCTGGTGGGTTTTTACCTTGCTCCTTCATCTGCTGTGTATTTCTCTGTCTTCTCATTTTGTTTAACTTACTGTGTTTGTGGTCTCCTTTTTGCAGGCTGAACGTTCGTAGTTCCTGTTGTTTTTGGTGTCTGCCGCCAGTGGGTAAGTTGGGTTCAGTGGCTTGTGTAGGCTTCCTGGTGGAGGAGACTGGAGCCTGCTTTCTGGTTGATGAGTCTGGATCTTTTCTTTCTGGTTGGCAGGACCGCGTCCGGTTTTGTATTTTGGGTTGTCCGTGTACTAGTAGGATTTTTGGTTGCCTCTCTGCTAATGTGTGGTGTTGTGCTTCTGTCTTGGTAGTTGTTTAGTGTAGGGTGTCCAGCACTGTAGCTTGCTGGTCATTGAGTGGAGCTGGGTTTTTGCTTTGAGATGGAGCTCTCTGGGTGAGCTTTTGCCATTAGATATTATGTGGAGTTGGGAGGTCTCTGGTGGACCAATGTCCTGTACTCAGCTCTCCCACCTCAGAGGTACAGGCCTGACACCCAGTCATTGCACCAAGATCCTGTCAGCCACACGGCTCAGAAGAAAAGGGAGGAAAAAAAAGAAAGGAAAAATAAAATAAAATAATGTTATTAAAATAAGAAAGAAAATAATGATTACAAATAAAAAAACCAAAAAAGTAATAGAAAAAAAAAAGAAAGAACAAAAGAAGAGAGCAACCAAAGCAAAAAACAAATCCACCAATGATAGCAAGCACTAAAAGCTATACTAAAACAAAGGGAAAAAAAAAAGGACAGACAGCACCCTAGGACAAGTGGTAAAAGCAAAGCTATACAGAAAAAGATCACACAAAGAAGCCTACACATACACACTCAGAAAAAGAGAAAAAGGAAAAACATATATATATATATATATATATCTATGTATAAAGAAAAAGGAAGACAGCAACCGAATCAGTAAACAAATCTACCAATGATAATAAATGCTAAATACTAAATTAAGATAAACATAAAACCAGAAACAATTTAGATGCAGAAAGCAAACCCTAAGTCTACAGTTGCTCCCAAAGTCCACCACCTCAATTTTGGGATGTTTCATTGTCTATTCAGGTATTCCAGAGATGTAGTGTACATCCTATTGATTGTGGAGATTTAATACACTATTCCTGTGGCTGCTTGGCAAGATTTCCCCTTCTCTTCTTTGTTCGCACATCTCCTGGGGTTCAGCTTTGGATTTAGCCCCGCCTCTGTGTGTAGGTCGCCTGAGGGTGTCTGTTTCCCACCCAGACAGGACCGGGTTAAAGTAGCAGCTGATTAGGAGGCTCTGGCTCACCCAGGCCGGGGTGAGGGAGGGGTACGGAATGCAGGGTGAGCCTGCGGCAGCAGATGCTAGCGTTGACGATGCACCAGCCTGAGGCACTCCGTGTGTTCTCCTGGGAAAGTTGTACCTGGACCATGGGACCCTGGCCTGGCGGGCTGCACAGGCTCCCGGGAGGGGAAGTGTGTATAGTGACCTGTGCTTGCACACAGGTTTCTTGGTGGCTGCAGCAGCAGCCTTAGTGTCTCATGCCCATCTCTGGTGTCCGCACTGGTAGCCGCGGCTCACGCCCATCTCTGGAGCTCCTTTAAGTGGTGCTCTTAATCCCCTCTCCTCGTGCACCAGGAAATAAAGACGCAAGAAAAAGTCTCTTGCCTCTTCGGCAGGTTCAGACTTTTTCCCAGACTCCCGGCTAGCCGTGGTGCACTAGCCCCCTTCAGGCTGTGTTCACGCCACCAACCCCAGTCCTCTCCCTGGGATCTGATCTCCGAAGCCCGAGCCTCAGCTCCCAGCCCCAGCCTGTCCCGGCGTGTGAGCAGACAAGCCTCTCGGTCTGGTGAGTGCTGGTTGGCACCGATGCTCTGTGCGGGAATCTCTCCCTCTGCCTTCCGCGCCCCTGTTGCTGTGCTCTCCTCCATGGCTCCGAAGCTTTCCCCCCTCCACCGCCCGCAGTCCCCGCCAGTGAAGGGGCTTCCTAGTGTGTGGAAACTTTTCCTCCTCACAGCTCCCTCCCACTGGTGCAGGTCCTATCCCTACCCTTTTGTCTCTATTTTTTCATTTTTCTTTTGCCCTACCCAGGTACGTGGGGAATTTCTTGCCTTTTGGGAGGTCTGAGGTGTTTTGCCAGCATTCAGTAGCTGTTCTGTAGGAGTTGTTGCACATGTAGAAGTGTTTCTGATGTATTTGTTGGGAGGAAGGTGATGTTCACGTCTTACTCCTCCACCATCTTGAACGTCTCTCCCTTTTGTTGAGTTTTAACAGATAGCGAGAGATGAAGGACGTGGGTATAGTTAGTAAAGGAGCAACATGAAGGCTCCGTATGGTGATTCTGTATCCTGACTGTGGTGGTGGTCTCATAAACCTACACATGTGATAAAATTACATGGAACTAAATACACCCCCACACACACACACACATACACAAATGAGTACAAGTAATATTGAGGAAATCTCTGAATAAGATTTGTGGGTAGTGTCAATGTCAATACCCTGGTTGTGATATTGTACTGTAGATTTAAAAAACATTACCATAAAACGAAATTAAAGAGTACACAAATTACCGCTATATTATTTCTCACAACTGCATTTGAATCTACAGTTATCTCTAAAATAATTTCAAATAAAAATAATCTGCTATATGTCTAAAGCTACACTCAAAATGCATCTGTCAAAAGATTTAACCAATGAAGAAAAATTGATATACCAAATTTTGAACTCAAACTGAAACAAAGGTAGAAGTAGTTAGGATGGTTTATGTTAGGGATGAGAGAATGTACAGTAAATTTAACAATATAACCGTTATGTATTTCTCAAGTCAAATGACCTTGAGAATTATCAAAATGATATATTATTTTATACCCATTCCTATCTTTTAAAAAATCTCAGTAATGTTGGAAAATAAAAATATTTCTTTGATATTGGTAACTATAATTAGTAGTGGAAAATTATTCACGTTCCTAAAATTACCAGATAGATGATAGAACAGAATACATATAAAGCATAAATACGGTAATATTTTAGTAAAATTTAAAACAGCTATCATATATATGTATATGTGTCTATGCTTATACAAGGAGAATTTGAGGAAGAACATATACTAGGATTTTTTTAAAGTTACCTCAGGTGCAGTGTGAATAAGGAATAAAAATAGGTTGTAATTTATATTTGTATACATTTTTCATACACATACACATATACTTTATATATATTATATATATTTCAGTGGAACATTCTTATTTATTGTTATTGTAACGAGATAAAAATTTTAAAGAAGGAATATTAAATTATAACTAACAAAATTATTACAAAATGCTCAATCTCTACATAGTTTTTAAAATATACGTATTAGATAAAGAAGACAAATTTTAAAATGGATACTATAAAACCTAAGAGAATACTTGCATAGGTGGAGTAAACTCTACGTTCTAGGTTAAGAGGTCTTAATATTTTATATATGATGTTTCTACGTGAAATTTTTTATGAAATTGTCTCAGTTTGGAACGTAAGAGAAATGTAATATAATTCACCTGAGACTAGCCAAGATTAATTTTATGCAATGTTTGTATTTAAAAAATGAGTAAAGAAAGATCTTTCCTACTAAACTGAAAAGTTTTGTGAAGATAGGGTAGTTCAAAGAGTGTGACACTGATTTAGTTACAGGCAAACAGCTTTTGTACATCAGAATATTAAGTACAGAAGCAATACCACCATAAAAATGTGTGTGTGTATGTGAGTAAATGATATATAATAAATTTAGCACTCCAAAAGGTTGGGCAAATGTATCCTTTAATACAGAGTATGAAAATGGTATTAGGTCTACAAAGAAAAGTTGGTATTCATAATGATAATAAATTTTAATTCAAAAGAATTTTGTTTAGTAAAACTTAAAATCTGTTTCCACTTAATCTAAAAGTCAAATTGAAATGCTAAAAATATATTGTATAAAAATACTTGAGTTAATTAAAATAATGAATAAAAATTTCAATATTATATATTTTTAAGGAATTTTGTGACTGTGTTCATGAGAGATATTTGTCTGTGGTCTTTTAGTTTTTCTTGTAATGTCATTATCTGGTTTTGGAGAAAGGGTAATAATCTCTTAAAATTAGTTGGAAAGTAGTTCCTCTTCTATTTTCTGGATTGGGCATATTTTGCTTTGTTTATAACTTAAATGTTTAGTAAGCATTCACTAGGAATAAAAACACCTGGGCTTGGATTATTCTTTTATGTAAGTTTTTTTTTTTAACTACAGATTAATTTCTTCAGTTTGTATAAGCTATTTGTGTTTATTTCTTTTTTAATGTGTTTTGGTTTGTGTCTTTCAAGAAAATGTCCATTTCATCTAATTTATCAAATATATGTGCATAGATTATTTATATGTTTACCTTATCCATTTAATTTCTCTGAGATAAGTAATGAGAGCCTCTCCTTCATTTGTTATGTCATATTTGCATTCTTTCTCCCTCTCTTTTTTCTTTCACTGGTTAGTCTGGTTAGAATTTTATCAGTTGTACTGGTCTTTTCAAACAACCAGCTTTTGCTTCATTTATTTTCGTCTTATCTTCCTATTTTATTTTAGTTTCTGATCTAAGTTTTTTAAACTTTTTGTTGGAGTATAGTTGATTTACAATGTTGTGTTAGTTTTAGGTGTACAGCAAAGTGAATCACTTATACTTACACGTATATCCACTTGTTTTCAGATTCGTTTCCCATATAGGTCATTACAGAGTATTGAATAGAGTTTCCTGTGCTATACAGTGGATCCTTATTAGTTATCTATTTTATATATAGTAGTGTGTATATGTGAATTCCAATCTCCCAATTTATCCCTTCACCCCCTACCCCCCTTATTCTCTTTCTTCTGATTACTTTTGGTTTAAGTAACTCTTATTTCTCTAGTTTCCTAAAACACAAGCTTGATTTAATTTTTAAAAGCATTTCTTCTTTTATAATTAAAAAAACAAGATAGAATTGTGTGCACTGATGTATAAAGACACCTAACACATACGACGAATTGAGAAAAAAAGGATGACGTGACAGTATTTTGAGTGGGAATTCATTCTTATTAAAAAATTTATGTATGCTCACACTAATACATATAGTAAAAAGTACAGAAGAATATGCTAACAGTCTCAAAACAGATTATCTCCAAGATTGCAATGGCAAGATCACCTTATTTTTCATGTATAATTTGGTATTATAATTTTTATAATAATATTTATGTATTTTTTGTATTTTATCAATGATTGTATATGTAATCATCAGTGAGTGGGGAGGCAGAGATGTGGAGAAATAATTTAGTGATATTTAGACAGTTGGCTAACTCTTTGGAATATAAAATGTGAGAGCTGAAGCATTACATTCAATATTACACAAAATAAATTCCTGATAAAAAATTAAATGTAAGAAAAGGTAAATATTTTAAAAAATCAGAACACATAGTGATGATTTACTTTTTATGATATTTGGGAATGGAGATATTTAAAGCATAATTGCAAAAGCTTGAATCATAAAGTAAATGGTTTGAATATGGAGGATTGATTTCCTTATGATTTTAAAAACATTAATACAAAATTAGGCAACTTATCTGAGAGAAAATGTTTTCAGAAAAACTGCAATTATTATGCCATAAATATTTCTAGCAAATCCATAAGGATTAGAAAAATTCCAATATGAAAATTGTGTACAATAAGCAAATATACTTAAGAAATAAAGGTGATAGAATGAGAATATTTAAGCCTCAATGATAGTAAATGATCCAGCAGTGGCACTCCATGTTATTTACCTGAAGGAGTTGAAAAATTACGTCCACTGAAAACCTGCACGTAGATGTAGATAGCAGTTTCATTCATAATTGCCAAAACTTGGAAGCAACCAAGATGTCCTTCAGTAGGTGATTGATTATTTAAGTGTGGTACTCCCAAATAATGGGACATTATTCTGTGCTGATAAGAATGAGCTATTAAGCCATGAAAAGACATGAAGTAGTCTTAAATGCATTATTACTAAGTGGATGTGGTCAATCTGAAAAGGAAGGCTACATACAGTTGATTCCAACTATATGACATTCTGGAAAAGGCAAAACTATGGAGACGGTAAAATGATCAGTGGTTGTGTTGAGTTGTGGGGGGAGGGCTGCATAGGTGGAACATAGAGGATTTTTAGGGCAATGAAATACTTTAATGATGGATACATGTCATTATATATTTGTGCAAACCCATAGAATGCACAACACCAAGAGTGAACTCTAATGTAAACTATGGACTTTGGGTGATTATGGTGTGTCCGTATAGGTTCACTAATTGTAACAAATGTACCACTCTGGTAGAGGACGTTAGTAATGAGGGAGGCTATGCATATAAGGAGGCAAGAGTTATATGAGAAATCTCTCTACCTTCCCCTTAATTTTTCTGTGAACCTAAAATGGCTTTAAAAAATAAAGTCTTAAAAAATAATAAAGTTTCAGGTTGTTCGTTGTCTTCTTGTGATGTGTTATCTGCATTTTCATTTTTCATAGAAAACTCAATGACTTGTGTAATAAAATTAATAGACTTTAAAATAAATAAGCCAATTTTAAATACATAAGATTTATAAAGATCATGAAATAGGTTTACGTACCATCGGTTGAGGATCTTGAATCACTTATGTCACTTTTTTCTATATTGATCAATGGAAGATTGTTGTCATTAGAGAAAATGGATTATGAATTTACCCTTTCTAAAGCAGTGTGTTCTCTCCCAGTTCACCTCGAGACCAAATCACAATATTTTCTTAAGTGGTTTTGTGGCTTGGAGTTTGATTGTAAACTTATTGTTGTGGATTATTGGATACTGTATGGGAAAAGTAAGAACACCTCTTATTCCCCAGAAAAGTTTTTTTTTAATTAATTCATACTTTAAATTAACTTTTAAAATATTTATTCATATAAAGAGATTTTTTTTCATTTCTGAACTTATCTAGGAGAAACTCTATGTCTTAGTTGAATCTCTACCAAGTAGTACCATGCCTGGCACATAGAAGATCTTAAATGACTATAGAGTGAATGAAAGAATGGGTGAATAAGTGAAGGAAGTAATCATGTTAACATCATATGACAATCCTTTATTTCCTCTATTAAGAAGTGAAATCAATAAGAACCTTTTGTTATTTCTTCATTACATAATTTTATGGAAGAAATAATAATTTCAGTGATATGTTAATGATTTACTTTTTAGAAAATTAAGCTTCAAAAGCTCCACATTAGGACTTTCCTGGTGGCGCGGCGGTTGGGAGTCCGCCTGCTGATGCAGGGGACGCGGGTTCGTGGCCCGGTCCGGGGGGATCCCACATGCCGCGGAGCGGCTGGGCCCGTGAACCATGGCCACTGAGCCTGCGCGTCCGGAGCCTGTGCTCCGCAGCGGGAGAGGCCACAGCAGTGAGAGGCCCGCGTACCACAAAAAAAAAAAAAAAAAAAAAAGGCTCCACATTAAAATAACCCATATCCTCAAGTCATAAAAACTAAATGCTGTAGGTATCATATGAACATGATTGTTATATGTAGCCAGGAATAAAATAGCTCTTCCAAGAAAATATAAGTGACCCTCATGGTAAATTGATTCCAGGCTTCCAATAATTACTCTCCACCCTACCCATTGAGATGCCCTCACTTCTGGCATCTAAAAATCCAAGTGCTTTCCTTTCTCTTTCTATATCAAAACAGTAACTATTCCATTATATCACTTTCCTGAAATCAGTTTCAACATGTGAAGCGAATCTTGCATTTATAGCTACAGATTTTAATCAATGACTGTGAAACTAACCATTTATCCCTTGTTAAATTACTTTCAAGTAAGAGCAGGTAGGTGTAAAGAGAGTTGGCAGAACCTCACCCACATCTGATTTGACCACCCATACCTACACATTTCTGGAGACATTTATCTAATCTCAGGAGAAACTAACAAATGGTGTGGACAATATCTGGGAAGAGGTGAGGAAAAAAGGAGCAGGCTGTGATCACTAGCTTCTTCAGGAGCATTTTAACAAAATAACAACAACCACAAAAGACCTGTCCTGAACACTTAACATTTAGTAACTCATGTAATTCTCACAACCGTCCTGAGGATGAGGATGATTTTTCTCATTTTCTAATGAGGCAACTGAGGTTCAGAGATTGTAACCTGATCAAGGTCAGACAAGTACACACCTTTACTTGTCTCAGCCTGAGGACTGGACTCCTGCTCAGCACAGATAATACAGTACCACTCCAGCCCCTGTATCAAGTGGGAACCTTCCATCCACTGCCTAAGTATAATTCAGTACATCCCTACTCACTTTCCTAACACTCACAGGTACATAGTTTATTCTTGAGATAACATTTTTTTTTTTTACTCAGACCGATATACATTTCCCTGCCATAAAGACTTTCTTTTAAAATTCTAGAATATATCACTAGGCTTCTCTGTCATTTGAAATCCTGGTGATGAGCTTCCTAGAAAGGTAATGGATAGATGATGGATATTCCTTTAATTAATAGAAGGATAGTTGCATTACTTAAATTGTGGATCGGGAATTAATCTTAGATTTACATGGGTTCCAGCTACGTAAATAAGTTTTAAATCATATTACTTATATCCTTGTTTACTAATAATTTATGGTTCAACAACTATGCCATTAATTTAAAGTATTAAGTATATTTTGCATGTGGATAAAGTATATGTGAATTCTATCTGCTATTTTGATGTATATATTTAATATATATGTAAAGTCTGTATAATAAAGGTACATGTCATGCATATACATATAATAAAATTTTGAGTATATATGTCACTATACTGCACCTAAATATAATCCTACAAACTAGTTTGCATCTAAATAGCCATTCTTTTTTAACTGAACTTTCCATTATTGTGTTTATTTATTATTTCAGTAAATATTTACTGAATATATAATTTCCATTCAAGTAGAAATAACTTATAACTTGCTTTCACTGAAAAATAATATTCTTAGTCAAGTTATACTACTTAGTAAATTCACCATCAATTAGGTATTTTATACACTGAGCCATCACTGAAGAAGAACCAGTGGGTTTGCCTGTATATTTCAGAACATTGCCAATTATTCAAATTTCACCAGCTTAGTTACTTATTTAGCTAACAGTAATTAATGTATTTATAGTTATATCTATTAATTTAAATTTCTGATTATTTCATCTTTACAGCCAGGAAAAAACTGTATTTTTATTGAAGTTATAGCAATAAATTAAAAATGTATTTTTAAGTACATTCACTAGATTTTTGTGATAGAAATTTTACTGTGGACTAATTTTAGCTTACTCTTCATCTGAAGGTGTCTACTTACTGAAGTACTGGGAAAGCACTGAATTTTAGCCTGGAAGTTAATAATTATCAGATGTAGGCCAAATTAATTACATTTATATATAGAATAATAATCAAAAGCATTAGCCAAATATGGCTATTTCTTTAAACACCATTTTTATTTCAATTGCTCTTTCACAGATGTTTACCTTGAGTAGAGGGAAACATTTTTTATTGTATATTTATACTATAATGCTTTAACTTATCTATTCTATTGGCTTGCTGATAATTTAAATAACAGTAGAATGAAGATAACCGTCAGCCACAGAGAAATAGGGGCCCCTGAAGGAGTTTCTCTCCTTCAACCTGTGTGCTTCATAGTATAGGATCTAATACATCATTCCAACATCAGAAGGGATGACATGTAGTCATCCATTTTGTTTTCTTCTGTTGCCATATTTAATCAAAATAGATGATCTAGAACTTCTTTTGCTGGGCATATGTCTATCAGTATTTTCAGTTAATAATTTTGCCCAAGGTAACACGGAGCTTAAAGAAAAAATGTATTTTAACAGTTACAACTCCAATATCATAAAATTTTGATTCCATTAAATGTTATTATTTTGCCTTTATCATACATTTTCTTCTAAGTTTTAAGAAAGTTTCCTTTTATTCATACTATGAGAAATTATTTTTTATTCAAATGGAGTCTCTCAGAATTAATTACATTATTTCACTGTTTGGTATAAATGCTAATATTTTTATAACAGTTTTATTGGGATAGAATCACATTCCATATAATTCACCTGCACTGTGTAATACATAGACATGAATCCAGTGTCATGATTCAGGACACAGTTGTTATTATTCCACTCTGCCTACGTATAAGTTCATGAGAAAAATATTACGAGGAGTACCAATATACAAATAGTTCAACCCTCTGGTTTTTATACAGGTAGTACCTACACATATTTCACATTAGATTTAGAAATTTCGGCTTGAAAATTTTTTAATTCAAATGAGAGTATACTATAATTTTATTAAAATGTTATCATCAATGTCCATCCTGTGACACAGCCCTGTAAATTAAACAAGATGATAAAGTCTAATATTGCTGCAGTAATTTATATTTGTGTCCAAAATATTTTATATCTATTTTACCTGAGTCAAGAAAATGATTATAGTGTTTTATATTAATATAGTAATTTATATTTTCTTCTGGAATATTTTTATATTTAGTATCTCATTTGAACCTTATAAGATGATTTTATCGTTGAGTAAACTTATGGCTAGATAGCAGACAAAACGTGTCTAAAATGCATATTTTTTTCAGAGATCTTAGATACCACAGAGATACCAATTATGACTACTGTGAAGTAAAAGAAAAATTAAAAATTAATCTTTCCTACAAAGATATTAATATCTGAGAATAAAAATAAATGCTTTTCCCTATTGTAAATTTCTTTAAGCCACTACTTTTCATTCACCCCTATTACTGAATTCAAGTAAAGTGCTGAGGATGAGGATGTATGGGATAGTGGTGGAATGGGTTGGAAATAAGAGAAGAATAGAGGAAAATGAAAATAGTCCTTGTTTAAAGTAGGAGAAAGAAACCCCAAAAGCCTTTAATTGTACATGCTGTCCCTTTGAAGAATTTAATGATTGTTCTTGAACTTGTACTAGCTATGGACTGCTCCTAGATATTTTTGCTTTTTATTCATATGTACTTTTTAATTTTATTTCATTTACACAAGTATTATATGATTTTTCCAGCAGGAGAGAAAAATTTAAATACTCCTTGATAAATGCACATTATTATTTTAGATGTATCATACCTGACCTTTTTCTATCTGTTTAAACTATATACAAATTTATACACTTAAAAATATAGTTTGTCTTTATTAGACATTATTCATTGAGCTGTAAATAGAAAATCTAACAGTGATAAAAATATAAAGCTTTATCTTTCTTACATGACAAGATTATGGGAAAACGGGAAAAAAACCTAGTATCAGAACATTAGTGGGTACTTTTTTGAAATATAGGTCTTACATAGTTATGTTAACTCCACTATTTCATTAAGATTAATTATTCAAAATTAATTTTCAAAGGACTGGAACTAAACTTTAAACTAAATTTATACATATTTTAAATAAAAAATACAATCTACCAAGAAAAATAAAATTTAAGCATAAAACTATTAAATGTTCATTAACATTTTAATAGAAATTATTAGCTACTATGTTAGTTCAGCTGCTTCCATTGATGCCTACCCTGCTGTCAAGGAAGCCCTCATGGCTGTCACCTTTATAAATTTATTTATTTATTTTTGGCAGTATTGGGTCTTCGTTGCTGCGCCCGGGCTTTCTCTAGTTGCGGAGAGCGGGGGCTACACTTCGTTGCGGTGCACAGGCTTCTCATTGTGGTGGCTTCTCTTGTTGTGGAGCACGGGTTCTAGGCACACGGGCTTCAGTAGTTGTGGCACGCAGGCTCAGTAGTTGTGGCTTGCAGGCTCAGCTGCTGCGCACCATGTGGGATCTTCCCGGACCAGGGCTTGAACCTGTGTCCCCTGCATTGGCGGGTGGATTCCCAACCACTGCGCCACCAGGGAAGTCCGGCTGTCACCTTTAATGTGGCTGAGTTGTTGAGATTTCACATCTTCTTTTTGTCTTAATTCTTCTGAGGGAGCACGTTCAAAACCACCATCTCCAACAGTTCTGATCTTTCCAATGGATCTGAATTGCGGCAGCTTTCATTTCTCTCACACTAACCAGGAAAGGTGCTTGTGTGTCCCCTTCCCAAGTGAAGAGCTCATTCCTCTTTATGGGTTTTGCCTGAGTTCATGATGACTCATTCTAGGGGAGTAAAAATCGGAAGGAGCCAGAAGAAATGAAGGAGATAGAAATAAAGAAAATTATGAAGACTTGTGTGAGGTATCAGAGATGAGTGGGAAGGGAGGGCATTAAAGAAGAAAGGAAGGAAAGATTGGGAAGAAAACTAGAAAAGTGCACAAAGCTGCTGACCACTGTCTGAAATAGCAGTGTATCAACAAGATGCAAGCGTTTTGTTATGAAAATAATGAATTCACCATAACAAAAAATACTTGAATCCCGGATGCTAAGGAGGAGTACCTATAATAATGACTCCATGCAGCCTTGAGGCCCACACTGCTGTTGCTGAGGTGGAGTGATGCCAAGGTCAGCACTCATTGTGGGAAGATGGCTGGAGCTTCAGCCATAATATAGTGTTCCTCAGGAAGAAAGACATAAAGGAAGCTTTCAGCTGCATTGTGGAGAAATAAGTTAGAAGCAGTAACATTAGAAGCTAAATGTCACTCTGCAGAGTGACATTTAGCTTAACCATTATCACTTGCCAGGGTGGAAAGCCATAAACTTTCCAGCCACATTCAATATAGTATACCTTTGTCTTTTGACAAATTCTGGTTGGTATGCTGTGACTCAGTTTGATCTGAGATTTTTTTGACTTGCAATTAATTGGGTATTTTCCAGTTAAGTTTTTAAAGAGAGATTTTATAGCGAGAAATACAATCTGGTATTTACCCACATTGTTCCCATTGCCATTTCTCTTCATTCTGTTGGTTGGATTCATGTTACCATCTAATGTGGATTAGATGTGAATTTCTTTGTTTTCCCTTTCTGGTACTCAAAGTATACAGATACTTGTACTTCTATTTATATTCCCAAAATCACTTGAACTATTAAATTTTTCCTTCTCTTTATTTTTTCTTGATGTCTTCTGGGGTAATACCTTGACCTGATATTTAAAGTCATTAATTTCTAATTTACCTGTATCAATTCTGTTCTAAATCTCACTCATGGAGTTCTTCATTTAAACTATTTTTATGTTCAATATTTCCAATTAGTTCTTCTGTTAATAATTGTTAACAAAACAGTTTTTTATTTTTTTGTCCCTGATCCATATCATTAATATTTATCTTACCTCTTTGAGAATTTTTAAAATCTTATTTTGGCTTGCCTACTGATATTGCTTCATCTAGTACAAGTTTTTAGGTTTTTATATTTCCTTTAGGCCAGTATTCTACCCAAAAGTCTCAAAGATTTTCGTGGGATACAATTTTCCCAGATAAATCAGCCAATTAAGTGTTATTAAAATGTCTGATCAGGGCTTCCCTGGTGGTCCAGAGCCTGTGCTCCGCAACGGGAGAGGCCACAACAGTGAGAGGCCCGCGTACCTCAAAAAAAAAAAAAAAAAAAGTCTGATCATACCAAGTGTTTGTAAGGATTTGGAGCAACTGGATTTCTCATACACTTCTGGGGGGTATGTAAAATGATAAAACCACTTTGGAAAACCAAATGGCAGTTTCTTAAAAAGTTAAACATACACCTACCATACAACCCAGCCATTTCACTCTTATGTATTTGCCCAAGAGAAATAAAACTATATGTCTGGAGCAAAACTTACATATATATCTGTAGTAGCTCTATTGTGATAGACAAAAACTGAAAACAATCCAGACGTCAATACTAGATGAATGGATAAACAAATTGTGCTATATCCATACAATGTTATACTACCAAACAATTAAGAGGAATTACATATTGTTAAAGGCAACAGCATGAATATATCTCAAAACAATTATGCTAATGTAAAAAGGCACACATAATATAGTATATGTTGTGTGATTTTATTTATGTACCTTCCTAGAAAATGTACACAAATATATAAAGACAGAAAGAAGTTTTGAGGTTGTCTAGGAATGGAGTAGTCAGGACTAGACAGCAGGGAGAATTCATAAAAGGAAATGATGAAACTTTGGGGAGTGATGAATATATGCATTATCTTGATTGTGGTGAGATATTGTTACCAACTCAGGTTCATTTGTCCGACGTGCAGCAAGCCAAACGCTGAGACAGAGAGAGTTGCAGCACAGAAAAGGTTTATTCCCAAGGCAGTCAAGTGAGGAGATGGGAGAACAGATCTCAAATCTGCCTCCCTGAAGGCAAGGGGCTTGGGGTATTTTGGGGATAAACAAGCAGGGCTGTCTGAGGTGTGGGAAGTGTGTGGGAAAGGTGTTTGGAAATAAGAAAAAGATGAGGTAATTTTCATTCTTCACAGGTGCAAATAAGCTACAGGTTAGCACATTTTGAGGGAGGAGTTTTGGGTGCTCTGCCGTCAAAAGGTCTCTGAGTAGGCACTTGCACAAGCCCAGTTGGAGGGTGGTTGTTCCTTACCTGGCTTCACTGGCTGGAACTCAAACTCCATACAGCTGACTCTTAAGTTCCCGGAAAACAGCTTGAGCAAACATCTTAGTGTTTTGGCACTTAGAGGAGATGTTTAAGCTACGTGAGCCTTGGAAGACATGCATGTTTTTATAAAAACATATTAAGCAAGTTATAATTTAATGGCTCTAACTGATGATTACCCTCAGTTTCCGTATATCTCATCTAGCCTGTGCTCCCTCGGGGAGAGAGGTGGCAAAATGAATACGTGAAGACAATCCAAATAAGAAAAAGCAAGCCTTGCTATAGTCAGCCACCACCACTTGCATTTGGCAGAGACTCAAAGTGGGAAAACCTTAGAGAAGAAAAAAGAGAAGGCTACAGATACGTCCTGATTGGAGGCTCCTGGACTAGGGAAGCTGTTGGTGGGAAAACTAGAAGTTGGGCATAGTATGTGATGGGTAAGGATGTGTATTTGGCTCTCTCTGGTTGGTCCTAAGTTGGAAGCAAAGACAAAAATTAGGGAAGCTGTTATTAATCAATTTCTCCTCTCTGGGGCTGATTGCTTCAGGGATTGTTTGGCTTGCTGGACAGAGAGACAGTAAGAGACCGAGACAGGGAAAAAAAAATAGAGTGTGAGAGAGATAGCCAAATAACTTGTTTCTATTTTTCTATTTTATTTCAAAACTTTTTTAATAATAACATATAATCCTACTGAAAATATTCTCTCAAACTAAAAAATTTATTAAAGTGCCATATATTCTAATATTCTTCCAGATGATCTTTTAACTCCGGACTCTTTTAACTTCTAACCTCAGAATGGCATTTGAATTTCCAACAGTGGCTCTGAACACATCAGTTGGCCCTTTTTTCTTTTTTTTTTTTCTTTGTTAAACACACTATGCTTTTAAAATTCTATATGCTTTCCATTTCATTCCTGTGGGATGCCGAAAGATATTTGAGGAAGTTAATGCCTATTTTTATGGAACTTTACAAAAATGCATGGTGTCTAAATTTAAATAAAATAAAAATAGGCAGTGGAGAAGAAAACTGGGTTTTTGAGAAAAAGATGTGAAGCCATAGAGGTGAAAGTTTGATAAAAGCAGTAGTCCCAGGATATCTGTATTAGGCAGTTGGGGATGAGTTTGGGAAGGGAGTTAGGGAGAGTCTGGTATTCAGAGAGTATTTCAAAGAATTTCTCAGCTTTCAAGGTCACCATTTACATGTAGAGAAGTAAAGCAGGATTTAAGTAATAGATATGCAGGATTTAAGTAATAGAATGAAATAAGGCAAAACTCAGTGGTTCTAGGGAACCAAATCTTTATTTAAAAAGAAGACATTTGTAAAATTTCTGTACATCTGAAGGGAAAAAAACCCTAAGTGAATAATACTGAAAATCACACTCACCTAAAGTATGAATAAACAGCAGTTAAGAACTTCTGACTTTCAAATATGTGTGGATTTTAACATATGAGCTTTGTTCAGACAATGATTTTAAAATAGGTAGTTTATGCTTCAATTATTTATTAACTAAATAAGTGAACTAGTAAAGTGATATATCCCAAATTAGCATAAAACATTAATTTTGAGTGAAAAATAAGAAATATTGATTAACTAGAACAACAAAAAGCTATTTATTTTCAATAAACATTTTTTGATTTTACATTGGAACAAATGATATTCATAAGGGAGATGCTTTCTAGAAATCTCTGGATTTTCAATAACAAACAGCTAGCAGTGAGGGAGACATGAGCAATAAATAAGAACAGTGGCTTTAAAATCAGACACACCTGTGTTCAAATTCCAGCTCCACAATCCATCACCTGTGTGCTCGTGAAAACATTCTTTAAACCAGGGCTTATTTTATTCATGCATAAAATATGATAATAATAGCAGTCATATCATTGAAATAGCGGCGTTTATAAAAGGCTTACTAGGTATTTGGCTTTTTAAGTATTTCATATGAATTACCACATTTTATTCTAACTGCAGCCTTATGAGTTATGTGCTGTTGTCATCATTCCAGTTTTATGGATGAAGATGTGGAGTCACAGAGAGGTGAAGTGATAGACCGAAGAGTCACACAGCTTATAAGTATAAGAAACAGGCTATGTGGGACTTCCTTGGTGGCACAGTAAAGAATCCACCTGCCAATGCAGAGTACACGGGTTCAGGCCCTGGTCCAGAAAGATCCCACATGCCGCGAAGCACCTGAGCCCGTGAGCCACAACTACTGAGACTGCGCTCTAGAGCCCGTGAGCCACAACTACTGAGCCCGTGTAACACAATTACTAAAGGCCCCGCGCCTAGAGCCTGTGCTCCTCAACAAGAGAAGCCACCGCAATGAGAAGTCCGCGCACCACAATGAAGAGTAGCCCCCGCTCGCCACAACTAGAGAAAGCCCATGCACAGCAAGGAAGACCCAGCACAGCCAAACATAAAATTAATTAATTAATTAAAAAAAAAAAAGAAACAGACTGTGAACTCAGGCAGTCTGCTGCCTGTGCCTGTTGTGCTTTTATGAGGGTTACATGACATAATGCTTGTGTGTCATACTCTCCATAATTTACCAAATATGCACTTAGGAAAAGTAATACTGTTGGTTATTAGGGAAATAAAATCTGCTACATTAGATGAGCCTCTGTAAGATATATAATGAACACTACCGCTTTTGATTAATCACTTTTTAGAGAATTGATTCAAATATAATGATAGCAACGTAAGATTGAATTTTAGATTTGATACTCTTGGCTGAAATATACACACACACACACACACACACACACACACACAGCCTTTGTGATAAATTTTTTAAGCTTTAAATAGTTACAATTTTATCTTTGGGCCCTTTATTTGCTAATTTAATTGTTTTGGACTACCTGTCTAGGAAAACCACAAACCAACTAACATTCAGAAAGCCATGTATTATTTGGCCTGGCTGAACCTACAAGTTCAAAGGAATTTGATAATTGCCAAATATGTACTTTGCATTGTATCAGTATTGTTGCTACTGTAATTTGAGGGACTGCTAATAAACACATATGCTGAAAAAGTCAGTAAGGATTTACAGTTAAACCTCCTTTTCCCACGTGCACTATTTTCATCTCTTTTCTTCTTTTGAAACTCTGGAGAACATGTTTTGCTGTTTGGGAAATATTTAGGTAAATCCTGTTAGGATTCAATCATGTTGAAAATGCAGTGAAAATTAGTTCTCCAAGGGAACTAACACTTCTCTATGGGAAGTTACATAATAACAAGGGAGCTGACTTTGTGACCACAGATGCTAGGTGGAATTGAAAAACTTTTTAGCTAATCTTTGTAGTTGTAACTTCCAATTCAATAATGGGTTTGGAAACCATAGCCCATCAGATTAGAATAAGACCCAACCAGAAACCTGTAAATAAATCTGTACTAGGGACAAAGATACATTTTAAAGTAACTGAAAATCCAATCAGTAATATTGGACTACTAATGTCCCCAGCTTCTTATATATTGCTTGTGGTGCTGGTGAGAAGAAGAGAGTTTTATAAACTTCTGTGTAAGGACTAGAAAATCCACAAATAGTTCAAAAGACAGAGTAATAGCTTCTATCCACTCCTTGATTTTCCCTCTAACCTCCCTCTGAGCATCTCCGCTGAGACCAGGTGAAAGAGCATTTGAAGGTAAAATGAGGATGTGGACATGGAAACACAGTTGACAACTTATTTCCTGGGATTAAGAAGAAAAATAAGTTTTGTAAATTATACCTCAGTAAATCTGGGAAAAAGAGAAGGAAAATAATGCTCAATGACTTAGAAAAGTCATTTTTCTTTATTCACTCTTATGCATAAATATAGCAAAGTAAATAGATAAATGACACTGAGATAATGTAGACATATATAAAACAGAATTGCTTGTTGAAACCTTTGCTTTTCAGTGGCTCAAAAACAATAAAACACAAAGGACGATTGTGAGCACTAGTCATAGGAAAACTCTCACTTTAAGAAAAGATTAATAATTTAATATAAAGTCAGAGCAAAAGATAATCCCATGTCAATAATGAAAAAATAAATCAACTGTATTTAGAAAAAGACTGCATTACTTTGATAGCAATAAGAAGCTGAAGCACAAAAACAGGGAGTTTATCAATTTAGAGAGGAAAAGCGTGATCAGAAGCTTTTGGTTTTGTCTTTTGTTTCATTGTGGTTTTTTTTTTTTTTTTGGCTGCATTGGGTTTTCATTGCTGAGCGCAGGCTTTCTCTAGTGCAGCGAGCGGGTGCTACTCTTCGTTGCGGTGCACGGGCTTCTCATTGCAGCGGCTTCTCTTGTTGCAAATCACAGGCTCTAGGCGCATGGGCTTCAGTAGTTGTGGCACACGGGCTCAGTCGTTGTAGCTCACGGGCTCTAGAGCGCAGGCTCAGTAGTTGTGGCTCACGGGCTTAGTTGCTCCATGGCATGTGGGATATTCCCCAACCGAGGCTCGGACCCATGTCCCTTGCACTGGCAGGCAGGTTCTTAACCACTGTGCCACCAAGGAAGGTCCCTACTGTTGTTTTTAATCTACACTAACTGGATGTAGAATCATGTCTCCACCTTTGACTGAACAGCAAGTATGTTTTGACACGTTCTGAGAACAGACCAAGGTGAATTCTAGTGTGACACCTACAGTGGCATGGCATCTCTGTGGAGGTGGCAGACCAAGCTCATATGGCCTTTCTTAGCAGTAGAGAGCTGCCCAGGCCCTGGAGCCAGATTTTGGAATTCTGACTTTCACCCTGGTTACAATTACAATTATAGCTGTTAATCATGGCTAATTGAGAGCAGAGCAAAAAATCTGTCACTTGTAGGGGGAAAGGCATGTTTAGAATTCCTGTATACAAAGCTTCCACAAAAAACTTGGCTAGAGAGAGCAGAAATGAGGAAGGAGGTGGTTTAGCCATGGCCCCGTGGATATTAAACTACCATGAGTGTTTTGAATTGAACTGGAATGGCTAGGTAGAGTAAGATTGAAAAAAAAAGGCTGGCTGTTTGCCTCATGAACGCATTAGAACCTCCCGGCAGATGCCAGAACTACTTTTAGTATAGATGGCTCCAAAATACTGTTGCCAGAGCCCCAAGATCCTCCCCACAGCATTAGCCTTTGGATACAATATCTGCGTCAACTCTCCCAGATACCATCCCAGATCTTAGGATTCATCTCTTTTATGCTGGCCCTCTGCCCAAGATACTGACTTGTCTTAAATTTCCAGCACTGTGACACTGACCAGCAACCGTCAGTTTAGCAGAAGCATGAAGTGGCTCAAGTAGAACCAAACCCAGAGGTTCTAAATAACAAGATATTTTTTAAAAGACTGAGAAATTAGAATAGATAATGCTGCCACAGGAATCTCGCATTTTACCCTGCTTTTAAAGCAGTGTAACAGTTAATCTTTTACAAAGTTAATATTTTGTATTTACAGCTAATATTTTACAAAGCATTTCCCACCTACATTATGTAATCTTTATAGCAACAGTATAAACTACATATTATGAAGAAACCTATTTTGCAAATAGGAAGAAACATGAATCTTGCACGCGACCACAGAGGGTGAGTGCCTGGGCAGTGACTCAGACTCTGACCCTAATTCCATATCTGTGCTCCTTCCACAGAAATGTTGTTGTTTGGTTGTGAAATCTGAATAGAAGTCTAAACAAATGCTGTCAGAAAAAAGAACAAGGCTAAACATAGGAAAATAAACAGACAAATAAAATACACCAAAGTAAGTATTTTAATGTTGATTTTACAATGGCTCTTTGTATGTTCCCTATACTTTATCTTACAATATCTCCTTCCCATGATGGGTCCAGTAACCTCCCTGGTAGGATCCTATGACCTTAGGCTTTCACTTTCTTCCTGTCTTACCTGCCTTGAATCCTATCCCCAATGGATCCCAAATCACCTTTATCTGCCTTATCAACCGTACCTCTTCAGCCTGTCTTCTTCCATCTTCTGATAAAATTTACACCCCAAACTGGCCTGTATCTAGGGCTGTATACAGATATAGAACATGAGTGCTTTGCCTAGATAGTTTGGGATTGATGGCAGCCATAGCCTCTTTCATTTACCCCTGGCATTTCAGCATTAGGGAGACAATGACAGAAGGCTGCTAGTGTAATTCCTTCCAATTGCCTTTTAGAAACAGTCTCAACCTCATCTTTACACCGGCACATCCCTTTCCATAAGCCAAATATTAGTGAAGGTATAAATAGGGAGAAAACTCATCCCATAGAAGACCTGGGGTGTTTCTGATTCTAGCATCCCTGCTCACTCTTTCCCAAGGAGACTCACTTCAAGAAAAAGGCTTTAACTTTCCTGTGCTGAATTTTCCAAGTTTTATTGAGATGAAATGGCTGCCATTTGGTAAGGAGTGGTCTTAAAAGTAAAGGCAAAGGATACATACACAATAGAATAATGTTAGTTTTTATATCAAATAACGGGAAATTTCAGCAGTCGGAACAATTACTGAGTTAAATACTACACGTAGAAGAGAAAATAAGGCCAACTAGTGCTCTGGGTATACTAGAAACATTGTAATCCCATATATATCATGGAAAAGGATGATTAGGTTAGGGAAATGGAGCTTTTGAAAAGAAAGCAATTGGGTTCTAATGTTAAGAATGCAGTTAGAACTCCATGCAGTATTCACTAAACTGACTCTTTATACCTAGATTTAAAAAAGCATTTAAAGTTCTTTACTATTTTCACAGGTGTTTCTATTCGTGGCATCATTCAGTGATCTCGTAAGGTTGATGATTATCTTTAGTTTCTTAAGTATTCTGCTAAAAGAGATCTCTATGTTAGAACTGAATTCCTGTTGTAATTTTTACTCAATCACTTTGATCTTAGAAAAATGTATTTGGAGACAATGGAAATAGCTAACTCCATGAATTTAGTTAACTGCGCTTGGCTCATTTGTATACAATCAATAAATACAGTAATTTCTTCCATTTACCAGAGCATCATTTAATTGTTGGAGGTGTGAGGAAGCCAGGCAGAAAGGTCTGTTCTTCAGTAATTTTTTTCTGTTGTTGTATTTATCCCCTACTGAAAATCAAGTAGGAGTGTAGGTCTCCTCTCGTACGCCTCTTTCTTAGGGAACACAAGCCACTTAAAGAAGATGGGCTAAGTCTTATATCTTGGTGCAGCAATGTGACCCATGTATATGAATGCCATCATTTCCCTTTCCCCCTACTACCCTCACTGTCATGTAGTGAATTACTAAGAAAAAAAAAAATGTTGGGACTTCCCTGGCAGTCCAGTGGTTAAGACTCTGTGCTTCCAACGCGACGGGGGCGCGGGTTCTATCCCTGGTTAGGGAACTAAGATCCCTCATGCCGCGTGGCACAGCCAAAAAAAAAATGTTAAGTATCTATAAATACCAACCCTGATATTCACTTAAGGCAAGTTAATTGTGTCTCCTCATAATAAGTACAGTAATGATAGCAAAAGAACACTTATCATGTACCATATACTCTTCTAAGAAATGTATATACACTATGGCATATGATCCTCACAATAACTTGGGAGGTAGTTACTAAGGTGTCAGATATTATCTCATTTCACAATTGAGAAAAGTAAGGTAAAGAAAATTTACGTAATTTCCCCAAGCTCTCACAACTTTTCTATGGTCTTCAGGCAGTCCAGTCCCTGAAGCAGTGGTTCTGGCCATTATGCTAAAATGACCTTGAATCTTTTTTTGGCGGTACGCGGGCCTCTCACTGTTGTGGCCTCTCCCGTTGCGGAGCACAGGCTCCGGACGCGCAGGCTCAGCGACCATGGCTCACGGGCCCAGCCGCTCCGGGCATATGGGATCTTCCCGGACCGGGGCACGAACCCGTGTACCCTGCATCGGCAGGCGGACTCTCAACCGCTGCGCCACCAGGGAAGCCCCAATGACCTTGAATCTTGAGCTGTTAAATATGAGGGTGTACTAGATGAGTTCTTAAATTTCTATGAAGTTCTTCTAAACTCGTTATAGTATTCTATAGTAGGTAAGAATGACTAATAAACAAGATTAATATACATCCTGAGATTGATTTTTTAAAAAGAAGCTTGCTGACCCAAATTGGTCAGTGTTTAGACAGTGTGATTAAATAAAGACCATTTGGAGCAGAGACATTTTCTGAAAAGGTCACCTTCCCGCAGCTTCTTAAGAGGTTCATCATGGGAAGCAGACTATGCCAAAGATAGATATGGGTCCTAGTTATTTTAATGTGATTTCATTTGTAAATGAAAACATGGTCTTTCTGTGGTCCTATTCTGAAGTGGATAAGCATTCTAAAATTATTTTTTAAATATCATTTAAAAGACCATAGAGTCACTCTTAGAGTCTTTTTATTTAATGCACAAGTGACAAGATATTTAGTGTTTTAAACACATGTTATGCTGCTGTGTCATGAAAATCTTTGCTCCTGCTACCAGAGAGTATAAAATGCTACTAAATAAATCAGTCACACTAGTCATCTAAACAGGGGTAGGGGAGCGTAGCACAATTTGTAGAAGCACTTTATGAAAATGTTACTTTATATTCCAGTCAGATCATTCCATTTTTCATGTTTATGTCAAAATACAAAAAAGGGTAAAGAACCAGATAATTAGGAGAAGTTGCTCTAGAATATCTCAGAATTTCCCATGAAAAGTGAGTCTTGACTAGTTTTATATTAGTCAAAGGTATATGTTAAATTACTAATGACAGTGATCACATATAAGGAATGAGATGAGATTTTTATCTGATCATATTGAACATATCAGATGAAAAATTAGCTTCTACAAAAAATGCAGATGTAATATACATTGCACGTAAGCAGATGATTGTATCATCCAGTATCTTATGAACTAAAAGCTTTATTTCAACTACTTAACTGCAAGTGTAAATTGACAATCCATTTGTATTCAAAATTCTCTGATTTCCCAGAAGCAATAGCAGGTTCCTAGACCTCTACCAAAAAAATTACATTTATCCTGGCCAGAAGCCATATTGTGCTAATCTTTGTATTGTCCAACATGCCACATGAATGTATGTATTGATAGGTCAAATTAAGTTATTGCAACTTGGGATGGTGGAAGAAGATTTAAGACAGTGTTTCTCATATGTGAGTTAACTGAGGGTCCATTTAAAGAAACAAAACCAAAGCCAAATTACAAATTAATTTTTTAAAGCTTCACAATGAATTAAATTCAACCTAAGAGCTTTAGTATAATGTGAGTACTGCTCTTTTGCTTCAGTGTGACTGTAGTACTGGAGTCTACATATGTACCACTATTTAAAGCTAGCATTGGTTGAGAACTATGGGTCAGGTATTGTTCTATGTGATTTACATTTATAGAGTCCTTTAGTTTTCACCACAATTCTATGGGGAAGCAAATTTGTTTTCATAAAAAGAAAAAAAAAAAGGAAAGAAAAACTTCTAAAGCAAGAGATCTGAATTAAATTCTCAAGGTTACACAGTTAAGTGATGGAGCAGATTTAAAAATTGGCAGTCTGACAACAGAAATCTCTTAAATACTACATGATAATGCCTCTAAAATTATACACACACGCACACACACACACAATGCTATCTCTTTCCATCACTGAGTACTAAACAGAGTTTTAAAGTGAAATAAAATGTTACTGGGTATTAAAATATGTATTTCTAATGTGTAGGTGGGGAAAATTTTGCCTCTACTGTCTTATATCGCTGGGACCTGTAGATTTAATGGACAAAAGACAGATTAACAGGAAAAAGGCATACACATTTCATTTGATGGTGATATTTTAATTTTTTATGTGCATGGAAGTTTTCAGAGCAAAGAAATTCAAGATCCAAAGAAGCAGTTAACTTTGGGGGTTTATACACCATTTTAACAATGGACAAAAATTGTGGAGAAGTGAAGAGACAAAGGAAAAGGGGTTTGGGCAGTAAATTATGGAAGGTAAATATATGAGAGAAACTAATGGAAGATAAGGGTTATTTGGTAAGATTTTATGCAGACTCATCTTGGCACTGCCTCTGTCTCTGGTGAGATGGGAAATATATGTCCTGTTTTTAGGCACATAAGGGGAAGAGTATCCTGTGTCTGTTTTTTTCTCATTTGCCTTCAGCTCAAAAGAATCCTTACGCCAGAGTGGCATATTTTGGGGTGGCATTTTCTGATCCCCTTCACATAGAAATCAGAATCTGGCTGTTTAAAATAAAAACACAGTGTGAGAAGTGCAGTTGGATCCAACAGCAGTAATGGAAGTGAACGGTCATTTGCTGGAGGTACTTAAAGTTGCTCATCAAAAGTTAAGTCATGTTAACAGTCATTCTTAACCATGTAGAAACATAAGTAGATTGAGTTCTTAAAAGTTGTCCCCTGCTTTTCTGAATATTTTACATACTTGATGCAAGGAGGTTAATAGGTTACTATATATTGATATGCTTAGTATTTAGAAGTATATTTATGATGTAAGTATCAATAATAAAAGATGAGGAGGGTAAGCCAGCTGGATAGGATAGCATACAATTGTTTAAAAACTTTAAGTGCCCTCAAGTTTCTTCCTGAAGAGAAGTAATAAAGCCCACAACACCTGTCACCATTTTAGATCCAATCATCTGGCAGAAGAGTTGATGCAGAAAATATGCCAACCCACAGGCATTAGTCAGAGCATCATGTGTTGCCAAAGTGTTTTTCATGGTATTTGCATTTGCTTGAGGTGGCACAAGTGGCAGTAGGAAAGAGAGATGGCCCAGACCCTTTGTAAGGAGTTGCAGACGATTTCTGGACTGTCCTTCATAAGCCAAAAGAAGTGAATGTAAAACAGAATCATTAAATGGTTTTAGCCTACTTCCTTCCACTTAACTGACTTGGGGATATGCCCACTGCTAGACTGAGCCCCTGGCATATTGATTCTCCAGGATGCCCACACAGTTCCCTGCCTGACAGTGGAGTTGAATGCTTCCAACAACAGTAGTCTTTTTTCCAAAACTTGTTTATGCCATTTTTGTTATTATTCTAATTAAGTTAGAATAATTAATTAAATTTAATTAAGTTAAATGCTTTCAACATGGCATAAAAAAAATTTGATGTTAAATGTGAGATGACTGTAAAAGATTGGGGAAAATGAGATTTACATTTGTCACCCAGAGTCCTTTTAAAATATAATTAAGTTCATATTCTAATTTAAAGAAACCAAAACTGAAAACATAGATGCCCTGTGAATACAGGTTAGATAAGAAAGAGCTGAAACTGAATCAGTTTGAGGCATATATTGGTATTAGAAAATAAACAGTATGCATTTTAAGTTAAATATGTATGGATGGATACGCTTTCCAACATTATTTTTTAGGTTAACCAATTCAAGCTTTTATTGTATCTGTCAGTTAAATTAGTGAAATAAATGGAGTGTGACATAAATATGCTCATCATATGGTTTGTGTGTTTTGGGGTGCAGGTAACAGATTGCAACATGCCCTGACCTACTATCGTATAATGTTCTATCCTTTGCCCAACAATCAGAGTCATTGTAATTGGAAGCCAAAATCTATCTTGGTAGGGTTTGAGTCTTCCACAATGGATTCTCATTTTTTTTTTTTGACCCAAAAAAACCCTACATGTATGTTTTTATATATATATATATACACACATACACACACACATAGATAGATAGATAGTTATTCTTATGTTTCAGAATTTGCAAGGATGGTATCTGATAATTCCATAGATTATGCTTTATTACATTTTAAAATGAAAGGAGGGCTTCCCTGGTGGCGCAGTGGTTGAGAGTCCGCCTGCCGATGCAGGGGACGCGGGTTCGTGCCCCGGTCCGGGAAGATCCCACATGCCGCGGAGCGGCTGGGCCCGTGAGCCATGGCCGCTGGGCCTGCGCGTCCGGAGCCTGTGCTCTGCAACGGGAGAGGCCACAACAGTGAGAGGCCCGTGTCCCGCAAAAAAAAAAAAAAAAAAAAAAAAAAGAAAGGAAAATGGATTTTTCTCAAGGAAATTGAAACATTATAGTATGATTTGGTGTGAGAAGGAAGATAATAATGTCAGGACATTGAGCTATCTGTTATACCCTCCTTATAATCCAGAGATGGCACTATTGTTTGGAATATGTCAACAGCATTTAATGCATTATTTCCTTGGTCTGTAAGCTACCCCTACAAAAATAAACACAGAGAATTTAAAGTCACACCTTGTCTTAGAATGAATTTCTATAATTCCAAAACCTGTCTAACATATCAGGGGAATAATTTATAATTTAAGAGAACCTGACTCAATGATAAAACAAGACTGTGAATGTATAAATTATCTCACAAGAAGCTTGAGCCACTGGTGATATATTATTTATGCATTGTCATGGGAAAAGGGCCAGTATTGCTTTCCCTGGTTAAGTGCTTTGAAAGTAGTGTTCTACATTGGATCAAATATTGTGACTTCATACAGGTGAGTTTATTTTTGTCAGTATATGTCCTGATTAAACCATTTTGTATATAAAGCATTTATGATTTTCTTTTAGGTTTTCCTTGCTGTGTATAATTTACACAAATATTTACTTTTCAGTGTGATGTAACATCCAACATATATAGGTAACACTCCATGTAAGTTACTCGTGTGAAGTTAAAAGCAGATGGCCTTTGTCATCTGAAAACACAAATTCAAATTCTGTGCCTTTCTACTTGCTAGCTCTTTTTTTTAAATTAATTTTTATTGGAGTATAGTTGCTTTACAATGTTGTATTAGTGTCTACTGTACAGCAAAAGGAATCAGTTTATACATATACATATATCCCCTCTTTTTTGGATTTCCTTCCCATTTAGGTCACCACAGTGCATTAAGTAGAGTCCCTTGTGCTCTACAGTATGTTCTCATTAATTATCTATTTTATATGTAGTATCAATAGTGTATATATGTCAATCCCAATCTCCCAATTCCTCCCACCCTGCCCCTTCCCCCTTGGTATCCATACATTTGTTCTCTATGTCTGCATCAATAGAGGAATGGATAAAGAAGATGTATATATATACTATGGAATATTACTCAGCCATAAAAGGGAACGAAATTGGGTTCACTAGAGAGTGTCATACAGAGTGAAGTAAGTCAGGAAGAGAATAACAAATATCATATATATGTGAAATCGAGAAAGATGGTATAGATGATCTACTTGGTAACTCTTTATTCCATTCATCTCCATAGTAAATCCAAGGAATCAGGGTATTTCAGCAAGATTGCAAGATACAAGGTAACACATTGAAATCAATTATATTTCTGCATACTAGCAATGAACAATAGGAGACTGAAATTTAAAATACAAATCTTTATAATTGCATGGGAATGAAATACTTAGGTTTAAATCTAAATTTAAAAAAAATGAGTCAGGGTTTGCATGCTGAAAACACCACTATTGAAAAAAATCAATATAGTAAAGAGGTCAAGTCTTCCCAAATTGATATATAGATTTAACAAAATCCCCATACCAATGCAAAAGGTTTGCACATATAGAAAATGCTATTCTAAAATTTGTATGGAAAGGCAATGGAACTAGAATAACTAAAGCAATATTAAAAAAGAAGAATGTGAGATGAATCATTCTACCTAATTCCAAGATTTACTATGTAAAGATGGTCCTCTTATGATAGTTTGACTTAACGAGTTTTTGACTTTACGATGTTGTGAAAGCAGTATGCATTCAGTAGAAACCATACTTTGAATTTTGAATCTTTATTTTTTTCTGCAGTCTAGTGATGTGCAGTATAATACTCTCCCATGACACAGGGCAGCAGCAGTGAGCTGCACCTCCCACTCAGCCACAGGATCACAGGGTGAACAACCGATACACTTAACAACCACTTTGTACCCATGCAACCATTCTGTTTTTCACTTTCAGTACAGTATTCAATAAATTACATTCAACTTTATTATAAAATACGCTTTGTATTAGATGATCTTGCTCAACTGTAGTTTCGTATAAGTGTTCTAAGTATGTTTAAGCTACACTAGACTAAGCTATGATGTTAGCTAGGTTAGGTATATTAAATGCGTTTTTGACTTAAAATATTTTCAACTTACAGTGGGTTTATCAGGATGTAACCCCATCATAAGCTGAGGAAGATCTGTGGCTACATTAATCAAGTCTATGTGGTACTGGCAGAGAGATAAATATAGATTAATAGAGGAAATAGATAACCTGGAAATAGTCCCATACAAATAATGCTCACCCAGTACTTGTCTAAGTTGTCAAGGCTATGCAGTGGAAGAAAGAGAGCCTTTTAACAATGGTGCTAGAACAATTGAACATCTATAATAAATAAAAAAATGGAAAATGAACTTTGACTTAAGTCTCACACCTTATGAAAATTAACTCGGAATGGATCACAAACTTAAATGTAAAAAGTGAAATAAATCTTTAAAAAATAACACATAGAAGAAAATCTTTAGGATCTAGGGTTAAGCAAAAAGATCTTGACATCAAAAGCATGGTGTGTAAATGGAAAAATGATAAATTGGACTTCATCAAAAATAAAAATTTTTAATCTCTGAAAGACCTTGTTAAGATGATGAAAAAGAAGCTAGCAACTGAGAGAAAATATTTGCAAACCACATATCTGACAGTGGACTAGTATCTGTATCACATAAAGAACTCTCAAAACTCAACAGTAAAAAACAAAACAAATAAGAAAAAAAACGAATTGGAAATTGGCCAAAAGACATGAGCAGACATTTCAGTGAAGAAGATATAAAATGGAGAATAATAACGTTTAAAAATATTCACCATCATTAGCTATTAGGGAAATGAAAATTAAAGCTACAGTTAGACTGAATTACTCATTCATACATTTGTGGTGGAAAGATAAAATGGTATGGCCAATCTGTAAAATAAGTTGGCACTTTCTTAAAATACTAGACATGCAAAACCATATGATTCAGCAGTTGCAATCTTGTGCATTTATCTCAAAGAAAATGTATCTTTACACACACACACACACACACAAAACCTTAATAACAATATTTATAGCAGCTTTATTTACAAAAACCAGAGGGGTGGAAGGGGGAGGGGAATAACCAGATGCCCTTCAATGGTGAATGATTACACTGTGATACATTCATAACATAGTACACTGCTCAGCAATAAAAAGGAATGAAGTTCAGATATATACAACAATGTGGTTGAATCCCCAGAGAATTAGGGTGAGTGAAATAAGCTAATGCCAAATGGTTACACACTGTATGATTTCATTTATATAAAATTCTTTCTGTTGATGGTTATAAGGACAGATTAGCAGAGCTTGATTCTTCTGTGAGTTATATTGATATCAGGCTGTCTATAGATCTTATTGCCTTGAGGAGGAAAAAGGTTAGGTAGTCATCCTCCTCAGACATTTTCAGCGGGTAGAACACAAGTTTGAACCCATGCTTTCCACTATGCCTTAATTTCCCTAGTACCCTAAATCACATACACACACACCTTCCATATCTGATATGCTTAATGGTAGGTACTCCCCTGGTTAATTTAACTCAGGAAGAGATACTATAACCAAAAGAGGGATTCACTGAGAAACCAATTGGTTATGGAAATGGTTAAAAAACCAAGTCCGTGTTCCTTCAAGGTAGGGATTTCTCTTTTATTTAGAATTATTTTTCCTAAAACCCATTTTAAATGAGCCTATGTAATAAAATATTTGTTTTAAAAAGTTTATTTCATAAGCACTCACATAGAACTTGGTATGAGCCTATCAGTCCTCCAAGCACCTTAATAAAACTTGATCCTCATACCAATGCTATGAGCTCAGCACCATTATTATCCTCACTTTGTAAGTGAAAAAAATGATGTAGAGCGAAAATGAGTAACTGCCCAAGTGGTTCAAGTAGTGAGAGGTGGAAATGGGATTCTTTCCAGATTATCAGGCTTCACTATCTGTGGCCTAAACCATTTCACTAAATTTATTAAAAATTCATGTTGGTAATACAGAGACTAATATTAATATATCAGTGCCTTACCATGTGCAGTTGCTTTAAATTTAGAAAATCTGAAAACAAAGTCCACTAAAAAATGATTTATGACATTCTAAAACATCCTTCTGTGGTGCATATAAGGACTGATATTTTGACTTAAAGATTATCTTCCTTAGTAATTCATATCAATGATGACAACATAACAGTTCTTCACTGAATATCTATTATATGCAGAACGTGTGCTAGGCATATCCCATACATAATCTCTTTAATCCCATAGTAACTCCATGAGGTAACTAATATCATCCTCATTCTACCTCTGAGTAAACTGAAACAAATTGAGATTATATGTGTAGTAAGTATCAGAGCTGGGACTTAAACCCAGTTCTTCCTAATAACATGTCATCTCTAAGCACCTGTGTTAAACCTCCCATGAATACTCATTCTGGTAATTCTAAGAAAAACTAGAAGCAGAAAATAATCCTATGTATTTTTCACTTTTGAATAATGTCAAGTCTACCATCAGTTCTCACTCTTAAATCTATATTCTTCTTATTAGAAAATAAAACAAAATAGTTTAATACTAGTTTTTTTAGCTAGCAAACAGTTTACATAAATTAGTAAATGCTCAAGAAATTATAGCACCATGAGCAAGAGCCAGCAGAGAATCAAAAACGCAGAATCTAACCATTCAAACACTGTAATGATCAGATACAGAATATGAAATATTTCAAAAAATGAAAGAGAACCTTAAATATAAAAAAGAAAACTATTTGAAAAAAGGGCAAAGCAAAACTACTAATAGAAATACAACAGTTGTAATTTAAACCTACTGGATGCTTTTTTTTTTTTTTTTTTTTTAATATTATTGGGCTTTCCTGTTGGCGCAGTGGTTGAGAGTCCGCCTGCCGACGCAGGGCACACGGGTTTGTGCCCCGGTCTGGGAAGATCCCACATGCTGTGGAGCAGCTGCACCGGTGAGCCATGGCCACTGAGCCTGTGCGTCCGGAGCCTGTGCTCCGCAACGGGAGAGGCCACAACAGTGAGAGGCCCGTGTACCGCAAAAAAAAAAAAATATATATATATATATATATATATATGTAATTTGCTCCAGTAGAGAAAACAAGAAAACAGACTGAAAAAAATTATCCAGAAATTATCCCAAAGATAAAAGGCACATGCATACAATGAAAGGGTAAAGATATGGAGGATAAAGTGAGAAAATCTAATTGGAGTTTCAGAAGAGGAGGCAAAGTTGTAAGAGAGAATAACTGAGATTTTCTCAAAACCAATTCAAAGCATCTCACACTCTGTAAAGCCCACAAACAGCAAAGTGACTCCTAGCCAGACACAGTGAAACTGCACTACACCATCCTGGTGTGTTGCTTTCTGTTTTGAATGTTTAGTGTCTCTATGATTTCACTGCTAATATTTTAAATATCACCTTTGACATCATAGTAATGACCTTTTGATGAGTCATCCCTGGAAAGTTTCCAATTGGTGTAATAAATTTGTGATATGTTGAAGGATCATCAGTTCTAACACTGATAGTTTTAAAATATGTCCACAAGTTCTTTGACACTGTTACCTTCAAAATGAAAAGCCAAATTTCCCACCCACAAATTTCCCACCCACTAATTTCTGTTACTCAGATTTAGGAACTAACAAATAAAATATAGCCAAGGTGATGCTATGTGATCTCTGAGACTAGATCATAAATAGAGAATAACTTTTTCTTGCTCTGGGGAAGGCAGAACGCTATGTTGTGAAGACATCCAAACAATCCTGTGGAGATCCCTACAGAGAGTGAAACTGAGGCTTTTGGCCAACTTGCTAGCAGTGACTTGCTAGGCAAGTGAAGGAGTTCACTGGAAGTAGATCCCCTATTCCCAGTTAAACCTGAGATGTCTATAAACAACTTAATTGCAACCTCATTAGAAAGTCTGAGATACAACCTCCCAGCAAATTATTCTCCACAGACAATGTGAGAAATAACAAATGTTTATAATAGGGTTTTTTTTAACATCTTTATTGGGGTATAATTGCTTTACAATGGTATGTTAGTTTCTGCTTTATAACAAAGTAAATCAGTTATACATATACATATGTTCCCATAACTCTTCCCTCTTGCGTCTCCCTCCCTCCCACCCTCCCTATCCCACCTCTCCAGGCAGTCACAAAGCACCAAGCTGATATCCCTGTGCTATGCGGCTGCTTCCCACTAGCTATCTACCTTACGTTTGTTACTGTATATATGTCCATGCCTCTCTCTCGCTTTGTCACAGCTCACGCGTCCCCCTCCCCATATCCTCAAGTCCATTCTCCAGTAGGTCTGTGTCTTTATTCCTGTCTTACCCCTAGTTTCTTCATGACATTTTTTTTCTTATGTTCCATATATATGTGTTAGCATACGGTATTTGTCTTTCTCTTTCTGACTTACTTCACTCTGTATGACAGACTCTAGGTCTATCCACCTCATTACAAATAGCTCAATTTCGTTTCTTTTTATGGCTGAATAATATTCCATTGTATATATGTGCCACATCTTCTTTATCCATTCATCCGATGATGGACACTTAGGTTGTTTCCATCTCTGGGCTATTGTAAATAGAGCTGTAATGAATATTTTGTTACACAACTCTTTTTGAATTTTGGTTTTCTCAGGGTATATGCCCAGTAGTGGGATTGCTGGGTCATATGGTAGTTCTATTTGTAGTTTTTTAAGGAACCTCCATGCTGTTCTCCATAGTGGCTGTACCAATTCACATTCCCACCAGCAGTGCAAGAGTGTTCCCTTTTCTCCACACCCTCTCCAGCATTTATTGTTTCTAGATTTTTTGATGATGGCCATTCTGACTAGTGTGAGATGATATCTAATTGTAGTTTTGATTTGCATTTCTCTAATGATTAATGATGTTGAGCATTCTTTCATGTGCTCGTTGGCAGTCTGTATATCTTCTTTGGAGAAATGTCTATTTTGGTCTTCTGCCCATTTTTGGATTGGGTTGTTTATTTTTTTGATATTGAGCTGCATGAGCTGCTTGTAGATTTTGGAGATTAATCCTTTGTCGGTTGCTTCATTTGCAAATATTTTCTCCCTTTCTGAGGGCTGTCTTTTGGTCTTGTTTATAGTTTCCTTTGCTGTGCAAAAGCTTTGAAGTTTAATTAGGTCCCATTTGTTTATTTTTGTTTTTATTTCCATTTCTCTAGGAGGTGGGTCAAAAAGGATCTTGCTGTGATTTATGTCATAGAATGTTCTGCCTATGTTTTCCTCTAAGAGTTTGATAGTGTCTGCCCTTACATTTAGGTCTTTAATCCATTTTGAGCTTATTTTTGTGTATGGTGTTAGGGAGTGATCTAATCTCATACTTTTACATGTACCTGTCCAGTTTTCCCAGCACCACTTATTGAAGAGCCTGTCCTTTCTCCACTGTACATTCCTGCCTCCTTTATCAAAGATAAGGTGACCATATGTGCATGGGTTTATCTCTGGGCTTCCTATCCTGTTCCATTGATCATTCTGTTTTTGTGTTGGTACCATACTGTCTTGATTACTGTAGCTTTGTAGTATAGTCTGAAGTCAGGGAGCCTAATTCCTCCAGCTCCATTTTTCGTTCTCAAGATTGCTTTGGCTATTTGGGGTCTTTTGTGTTTCCATACAAATTGTGAAATTTTTTGTTCTAGTTCTGTGAAAAATGCCAGTGGTAGTTTGATAGGGATTGCATTGAATCTGTAGATTGCTATGGGTAGTAGAGTCATTTTCCCAATGTTGATTCTTCCAATCCAAGAACATGGTATATCTCTCCATCTATTTGTATCCTCTTTAATTTCTTTCATCATTGTCTTATAATTTTCTGCATACAGGTCTTTTGTCTCCTTAGGTAGGTTTATTCCTAGATATTTTATTCTTTTTGTTGCAATGGTAAATGGGAGTGTTTTCTTGATTTCACTTTCAGATTTTCATCATTAGTGTATAGGAATGCAACAGATGTCTGTGTATTAATTTTATATCCTGCTACTTTACCAAATTCATTGATTAACTCTAGTAGTTTTCTGGTAGCATCTTTAGGATTCTCTATGTATAGTATCATGTCATCTGCAAACAGTGACAGCTTTACTTCTTCTTTTCTGATTTGGATTCCTTTTATTTCCTTTTCTTCTCTGATTGCTGTGGCTAAAACTTCCAAAACTATGTTGAATAAGAGTGGTGAGAGTGGGCAACCTTGTCTTGTTCCTGATCTTAGTGGAAATGGTTTCAGTTTTTCACGTTTGAGGATGATGTTAGCTGTGGGTTTATCATATATGGCCTTTATTATGTTGAGGAAAGTTCCCTCTGTGCCTACTTCCTGCAGGGTTTTTATCATAAATGGGTGTTGAATTTTGTCAAAAGCTTTCTCTGCATCTATTGAGATGATCATATGTTTTTTCTCCTTCAATTTGTTAATATGGTTTATCACATTGATAGATTTGCGTATATTGAAGAATCCTTGCATTCCTGGGATAAAGCCCACTTGATCATGGTGTATGATCCTTTTAATGTGCTGTTGGATTCTGTTTGCTAGTATTTGTTGAGGATTTTTGCATCTATGTTCATCAGTGATATTGGCCTGTAGTTTTCTTTCTTTGTGACATCCTTGTCTCGTTTTGGTATCAAGGTGATGGTGGCCTCGTAGAATAAATTTGGGAGTGTTCCTCCCTCTGCTGTATTTTGTAAGAGTTTGAGAAGGATAGGTGTTACCTCTTCTCTAAATGTTTGATAGAATTTGCCTGTGAAGCCACCTGGTCCTGGGCTTTTGTTTGTTGGAAGATTTTTAATCACAGTTTCAATTTCAGTGCTTGTGATTGGTCTGTTCATATTTTCTATTTCTTCATGATTCAGTCTTGGCAGGTTTTGCATTTCTAAGAATTTGTCCATCTCTTCCAGGTTGTCCATTTTATTGGCATAGAGTTGCTTGTAGTAATCTCTCATGATCTTTTGAATTTCTGCAGTGTCAGTTGTTACTTCTCCTTTTTCATTTCTAATTCTATTGATTTGAGTCTTCTCCCTTTTTTTCTTGATGAGTCTGGTTAATGGTTTATCTATTTTGTTTATCTTCTCAAAGAACCAGCTTTTAGTTTTATTCATCTTTGCTATCATTTGCTTCATTTCTTTTTCATTTATTTCTGATCTGTATGATTTCTTTCCTTCTGCTAACTTTGGGGTTTTTTTTTTGTTCTTCTTTCTCTAATTGCTTTAGGTGCAAGGTTAGGTTGTTTATTCGAGATGTTTCCTGTTTCTCAAGGTGGGCTTGTATTGCTATAAACTTCCCTCTTATAACTGCTTTTGCTGCATCCCATAGGTTTTGGGTCGTCATGTCTCCATTGTCATTTGTTTCTAGGTATTTTTTGATTTCCTCTTTGATTTCTTCAGTGATCACTTCGTTATTAAGTAGTGTATTGTTTAGCCTCCATGTGTTTGTATTTTTTACAGATCTTTTCCTGTAATTGATATCTAGTCTCATGGCGTTGTGCTCGGAAAAGATACTTAATACAATTTCAATTTTCTTAAATTACCAAGGCTTGATTTGTGACCCAAGATATGATCTGTCCTGGAGAATATTCCATGAGCACTTGAGAAAAATGTGTATTGTGTTGGTTTTGGATGGAGTGTTCTATAAATATCAATTAAGTCCATCTTGTTTAATGTAACATTTAAAGCTTGTGTTTCCTTATTTATTTTCATTTTGGATGATCTGTCCATTGATAAAAGTGGGGTGTTAAAGTCCCCTTCTATGAATGTGTTACTGTCGATTTCCCCTTTTATGGCTGTTAGTATTTGCCTTATGTATTGAGGTGCTCCTATGTTGGGTGCATAAATATTTACAATTGTTATATCTTCTTGTTGGATCTATCCCTTGATCATTATGTAGTCTCCTTCTTTGTCTCTTCTAATAGTCTTTATTTTAAAGTCTATTTTGTCTGATATGAGAATTGCTACTCCAGCTTTATTTTGTTTTCTCTTTGCATGGAATATCTTTTTCCATCCCCTTACTTTCAGTCTGTATGTGTCTCTAGGTCTGAAGTGGGTCTCTTGTAGACAGCATATATATGGGTCTTGTTTTTGTATCCATTCAGCCAATCTGTGTCTTTTGGTGGGAGCATTTAGTCCATTTACATTTAAGGTAATTATCAATATGTATGTTCCTATTCCCATTTTCTAAATTGTTTGGGTTCGTTATTATAGGTCTTTTCCTTCTCTTGTGTTTCTTGCCTAGAGAAGTTCCATTAGCATTTGTTGTAAAGCTGGTTTGGTGGTGCTGAACTCTCAGCTTTTGCTTGTCTGTAAAGGTTTTAAATCTCCGTCAAATCTGAATGAGATTCTTGCTGGGTAGAGTAATCGTGTTTGCAGGTTTTTCTCCTTCATCACTTTTAGTATGTCCTGCCACTCCCTTCTGGCTTGCAGAGTTTCTGCTGAGAGATCAGCTGTTAACTTTATGGGGATTCCCTGTGTGTTATTGGTTGTTTTTCCCTTGCTGCTTTTAATATGCTTTCTTTGTATTTAATTTTTGACAGATTGATTAATATGTGTCTTGGCGTATTTCTCCTTGGATTTATCCTGTATGGGACTCTCTGTGCTTACTGGACTTGATTAACTATTTCCTTTCCCATATTAGGGAAGTTTTCAACTATAATCTCTTCAAATATTTTCTCAGTCCCTTTCTTTTTCTCTTCTTCTTCTGGAACCCCTATAATTCGAATGTTGGTGCGTTTAATGTTCTAACAGAAGTCTCTGAGACAGTCCTCACTTCTTTTCATTCTTTTTTCTTTATTCTGCTCTGCAGTAGTTATTTCCACTATTTTATCTTCCAGAGCAGTTATCCGTTCTTCTGCCTCAGTTATTCTGCTATTGATCCCATCTAGAGTATTTTTAATTTCATTTATTGTGTTGTTCATCATCGTTTGTTTCATCTTTAGTTCTTCTAGGTCCTTGTTAAATGTTTCTTGCATTTTCTCTATTCTATTTCCAAGATTTTGGATCATCTCTCCTATAATTATTCTGAATTCTTTTTCAGGTAGACTGCCTATTTCCTCTTCATTATTTAGGTATGGTGGGTTTTTATCTTGCTCCTTCATCTGCTGTGTTTTTCTGTCTTCTCATTTTGCTTATCTTACTGTGTTTGGGGTCTCCTTTTTGCAGGCTGCAGGTTCGTAGTTCCTGTTGTTTTCGATGTCTGTCCCCAGTGGGTAAGGTTGGTTCAATGGGTTGTGTAGGCTTCCTGGTGGAGGGGACTAGTGCCTGTGTTCTGGTGGATGAGGCTGGATCTTGTCCTTCTGATGGGCAGGTCCACATCTGGTGGTGTGTTTTGGGGTGTCTGTGGACTTATTATGATTTTAGGCAGCCTCTCTGGTAATGGGTGGGGTTGTGTTCCTGTTTTGCTAGTTGTTTGGCATATGGTGTCTAGCACTGTAGCTTGCTCTTCGTTGAGTGAAGCTGGGTGCTGGTGTTGAGATGGAGATCTCTGGGAGATTTTCGCTTTTGGATATTATGTAGAGTTGGGAGGTATCTTGTTGACCAGTGTCCTGAAGTTGGCTCTCCCACCTCAGAGGCACTGCACTGACTGCTGGCTGCAGCACCAAGAGCCTTTCATCCACACAGCTGAAAAGAGGAAAAGGGGAAAAAAATCATAAATCTTGCTCTCAAAGTCCACCTCCTCAGTTTGGGATGATTCGTTGTCTGTTTGTGTATTCCACAGATGCAGGGTACATCAAGTTGATTGTGGAGCTTTAATCCGCTGCATCTGAGGCTTTTGGGAGGTCTGAGGTCCTCTGCCAGCATTCAGTAGGTGTTCTGTAGGAGTTGCTCCATGTGTAGATGTATTTCTGGTGTATCTGTGGGGAGGAAGGTGATCTCCGCGTCTTATTCTTCCGCCATCTTCCCCTCCACCCTATGATAGTTTTAAGCCACTAAATTTTGTGGTAATTTGTTATACAGTAATAACTAATTAATAAAGTAAATTACTCTTTATGAAAGAAGCTAGTTAAAAAACATTGTGTTAGTTTATCCAACAAAGCAGTGTGGAAGGTTGGAAAAAGAGGCTTTAACAAAGGTGGAAAACTGATAATAATTGATTATTAGTAACATAGTGAGCAGGATATTAAGAATAAATCTTTTAAAAAATTTATTAGAGATTCCATGGAACTTATAATTTCTGATCTTATGTCATTTTTAGATATAAATTACAGTCCTGAGCTAAATGTCATCACAGTTCACTCATATTTTGGGGAATAAGGATATAAATTAGCTGTCCTGTGTCTGTTCAAGCTCTTTAATCGGAAGGAAAAAAGAATGCAGGTTACCCAATCTATCCTCCTTCACATAAATAAATGAGTGATATTTTCTAAGAACAATAGCCCTTATTTCTGGAATGGTTTTAGGAGGATGTACTTGGCCAAGGATTATGTGGAGTTAATAAACTGAAAATCTATGGTTTATGATGCTTAGATGCCAGGAAAATGTCACATTATGTGGAGTATAAAATGAAGATATTTCACAACCCAGAGGCTTCCTCCCTCTGTAAAGTTACTTGTAGTTCTCATATAGAGATGTCACCTATTTGCTGGGTCAGATTGTTCATGTTCAGTAAGGGAAGAAAAGATCTAGACAGCTGTGCAAGATTTCTTATACCTGCTTTGTCTCAGCATCTTGATTACCTGTATCTTTGAAATTATCAGTAAAACTTGATACTGGATAAGATCTGGTTTGTATGAATCTGATCTAAGAATGCAAACCTTCATGTTGGTTCAGCCTAGAAGAACAAATTACCATATGTTTTGTGTGTTTGGGGCTTCCCAAGACCATCTTCAGTTTCAGTGATTTGCTAGAAGGGCTCTCAGTACTCAGAAATGTTATACTCACAGTTGTGATTTAGTACAGTGAAATAGAGACTAAAATCAGCTATAGAAAAAGGCACATAGGGCATGGTCCAGGAGAGCCAGGTACAAGCTTTCAGTTGTCATCTCCCAGTGGAGTCATGTGGAAAGTGCTTAATTCTCCCAGCAATGATGAACGACAGCATGCAGGGAGTATTACCAACCAGGGAAGAAAGTTCCCCCCAGCCTTGGTGTCTAGGGATATTATTGAGGGTTATCACATAGGCATGGCTGACCACCTGCATAGCTGACCTTCAGTTTCCATCCTCTCCAGGGGTCAAGCTGATAACAACGGACCCAAGGCTTCAACCATAAATCACATAGTTAGCATAAACTATGATGTTGTCCAAGGATTCAGGTAAACAAACACATTCTGTCCAGGCAGGATAGTAAGGGTTTAGAGGTTATTCCTAGGATATAAGCAAGAATCAAATCTTTCTTTGGAATATGCAAACTTTGGACAATACAGATCTGCTGAGTGAGTCTTTTACTGTACAACCTGTATATAACATAATCAAAATTTCTTATGTATTAAACTAGTCTTATAATTGATAAAGACAAATTGGTAGGAAGGTAGATAGATAGATAGATAGGGAGATAGATGGGGAAATAGAAAGAGAGAGAGAGAGAGAGGAAAAGTAAGAGTCTGAAATCAATGGAACAGACCATCAATAAAGCAATTCCTAAATATTCTAGGAGAAGGAAAATGATCTCAGAAGGTTTGAGATATAAGAAGAAATGAAGAGAAAAAGTGATATCTATGCAGGTAGATTTAAACAAGTGACTGTAGAAAATAAATATTTTGGAGTTTAAAAAAGTGAGTGACAATCAAAATACGTGAGAATAATAGTTTTATCAGTTTGAGTAATAGGAATTTACGTGTTCTAACCTCCCTTTTTTGTGGAAGAGAGTAAAACTATTGATCAGCCTTTATTTTTTAAAATGCCTAGGTTTAAATTTCCAAGCATCTCAACTAAAATGGACCCCAATAAAAAGGAATCAATAAATTCAAAAGAAACAAGAAAAAGAACAAAGAAAACTTAGATCTCTCACATTCTCTTATTCTCCCTCTTTCCCTTTGGACTGCAGATACACAAATTGGACCAATTATTCTTCTTGGTTTATGGCACATTATTCTCATCATAGGCCCATGAATACCTCACTTTTAATGAATCACTTAGTCATTTTAAGAGTATAATACACTCCTGCAAAGCTACCACTTATAAATGCATACATACATGCATACGTACCTGGGATATACACAACAATGCATGGAGAATGATATGATCTTCACCTCATCTGCATTCCATCTTCCTCAAACAAGAGAAATATTTCCTTGAATTTTTTGGTTAACATTCCCTTGTTTTCTTTTCTATTTTGCCTTAATATGGCTTAACAGAATCTAATTAATGTGTGTGCTTTTTTATGCTATAGAACATAATCCCTTTACAAAAAGGAAATGTGTCAGTCTTGTCACTGTAGATTCAGTAGCACCCAGAGCAATGTGAGATATATCATAGGAATTTAAAATAATTATTTGTTGAATAAATGTATACTTCTTTTTTAAATTGCCAACACTCAGCACAATGCTTATTAGACACACCATGAATGTTCGCTAAAATAAACATACATGAAATGCATTAAAAAGATGTTTCTCAGAGTAGATTAAAACTCCTAGGTGGCAGTGACCAAATACTATATCTTTTTTGTTGCTGTGTCATATTACCTAGATCAATTCTTTACACAGAGTAGTTGCTGAATAATGAAAATAATTGAAAGGAGAATTTTTTTTCAAAAATCACAGTTACATGCATTTAAAAACATCAAATATTTTAAAAATATACACAAAGAAGTGGTCTATTCAGAGCACTGTTTATAGATATATTTCATTGTAAAATGCTCTCTTTTCCTTTTCACTCTCCAGTAAGGGGCAATTAGGTCTTTCCATCTTCCTAAACCTTGCAAAGCTAATGATATAGCTTTGGAAAAAAGCAGCTGGTATAGCTGCAAAAAGATAACTTTTTATTCTATTATTTATCTTAGCAATACACAGATATTCTTGTACGATTGCTAGCTAACCCATACAGAAGTTATTTTCATCTGTTTACTTCTAGAGTACTTATTACTACTGAATCTAAAATAAATATATGCTACTTACATTTTGCAGATAGAATCTCTGGAAAATATGATACATATAATGTTTTCTTCTCTTAGAAGGAAGCTACGTAACATGCCCAATTGGTATACATTGATATACAGCCACATTTTTTAAAGAAAAATTAAGAAGCTTTGTCCTGTGAATGAATGAAAAATGTAATCTCAGCAGCCTATAAATGCAAGCTACTGCTTGTAGAACGTGAGGCATACCAAAGGCTAAGTATTAGACCTCAGGAGATTTTAGGAAGCATGTGTACTATACATAGAGAAGGATTATGGCAAAGCAGGTGATTGCCCATGTTCTTCTACAGTCAGCAGATATAATCTATTGATCCAATGACTTTTTCACTGCTAATCAACACTTTCATATTCACATTACCCTCATTACCCAGCTTAAGTTTCATGGTCCTTCATTATCGTTATTATCCTGCATAAAACCTCAACTGCCTTACCTCTTTATTTTATTTTATTTTATTTTTTTGGTACGCGGGCCTCTCACTGTTGTGGCCTCTCCCGTTGCGAAGCACAGGCTCCAGACGCACAGGCTCAGCGGCCATGGCTCACAGGCCTAGCCGCTCCGCAGCATGTGGGATCTTCCCGGACCAGGGCACGAACCTCGGCAGGCGGACTCTC